>NC_140580.1:1055869124-1058269124 GCF_964204655.1 Triturus cristatus
CCCGGAAGCTAACTTCATGGTTTTCATGTGTTTTGGCAAAACCTTTGTTTGTATAGATACAACTTTATTGGTTTGTATACGTGCATCTAATCAGAAAAGGGTCTCAAATGATCCACACGTTTTTGTGAATGATAACACCAGCTTCATTTATTTGTACAAACACAACTTGGTTGGTTTGAATGGATACATCTAATTCAAACAGGGTGTCAAGGGATCCCATACATTTAATTGCAATACATTCATTAATATAGCCAAAACTGCTGGATTATACTCGCAGAATTGATCCATTAATACCCAATTGTATACTTAAAGAGATGTCTAATTTCTGATCGCTATCTTAGGGCCACTCGAATCACTACTGGGAGACACTAGCACTGGACACTTTACTATCCCATTAACGCTAACCAGCGTTTCTAAATTTGTGTCTAATTTTACAGCCTACTTAATATCTGATCCCCCATTACAGTAAGTATCTGTTGTGCATACAGTATCTACAGATCTAAACTACCTTCTATTTATTGGTTGGCCACTATCTTCATTCAATCTTCTTGTGTATTTAAACCATTTACTATTGTGTTTAGATGACACATCATCCACTGTTCTCGTGTTTTTCTTTTGCTGTCCAGATCTCCACCCCTTCTATCTACGCTGATTTTTTACCAAAATGTACCATTTAAATTGGTCACAATCATGATTCGATTTAGAGAAATGGTCCACTAGGGGGGCATTGATTTTCTTAGTTCTTATTGCCGATTTATGTTCAAGTAGCCGAACACGTAGTTCCCTACTGGTTTCACCGACATAACCTAGTCCACACGGACAGGTCAGTAGGTAGATTATATTTTTGCTACGGCAATTGTTCAGAGTTGTTGCCACTATGGTTTTACCTGCAAACGTAATGCTCTTGCCTTCAATACAGTGGGGGCATATAGAGCATGTTCCACACTATTGCCCTCTGTCCGCCTAATGTCCTTTGACCTCCAGATTCTGACCTATATGTTCTCACTAGAGAGTTCCTGATGGTCTTATTCCGCCTAAAGGAAAAAAGCGTTTTTTGCATTTGTACGTTGGCCCCATGGTTGAGAATCTTCCAATTTTTGTTAATTATATTCTTAACCATATTGCTTTTGTTTGACAAATTGGTCACAAAAACAATCCTCTCAGCTCCTTTATCTTTTTTCTCTTTGTTAATGTCCAATAGATGATCCCGGTCATAAAACCGTGCCCTCTTAAGGGACTGTTTAATGAGTGTCCTTGGATACCCTCTATGCTGCAACGTTTTGGACATTTTATCAGAATGGTAGTATAAGCACATTGTTGACTTCTGATTTTATACTCCCACTCTGTGCACTGGTGTGAGTTAAAAAAAAGCAAAGCCACGCAAATGTTTTCTTTCGGTCTGTTTGCATACACTTATGTTCTGATTGTGTATGAGGAGGACATGAGTGCTAGAATTTCGACTTTGTGTGTCTTGCGAATTAAAAAATCTTTGACGGCTCTAGATTAGTCAGTGATGTAAGCAAAGCTGGCGACGTTTGTGTCAGACCTGTAGGACATATGTTGTATTGTGTTGTATTGTGTTACAGTAGGTAAGCCTACTTAGTTTGCTGTGATTGCAAGATGGATGAGCCATTGCATCGGGTCACAGCCTTTATTGACATTGCCTGGAGATGGGAATATTGTGTTAGTGGTAAATAAAAAAACACATTCTTATTATAGTTTATATATGTACTCCAACAGTTCTGGAAACAGCAAAACCCTTTATACATTAAAACAATTCTGGCAGCATTGACACATCTAGGATCAGACAATAAGATTTCTAATAATGGAGTATAGTTTAATAGTTGCTTTTTTATAAATCATGCATAAATTACAGTCATACACAGTGTACTAACCTCAGACCTTCTGCTTGTAGTTCGCAAACAAACCTCAGTAGCGAATGCTCAATTCAAGCAGCTTATTTTTAAATAAGGGTTGAGTCTTTAATACAATTTTTCTTGATGAAGTCCTTCTTGAAATGTTTTTTCAATAATGCATCCAAAGACTACCTACATCAGCATCTAAAAGATGTTTTTTCCTGAAGATTGCAGGCCAGAGGGAGGTAGTCACACACTGACAGGTAGCCACTTCCATATTTATTTTGGGGCACAGAGACAAAAGGTGTTTGTTTCCTTTGCTATTTTGGTGTACCTTGTTGGGTAGCAGACTTCAGGCTGAAATGGGCTAAGACATATTATATTTGGGAGTCCAAATTGCACTCTTTACGTCCCAGCTGCACCACATGAATTACTCCTCTGGGCACTGCCCCAAGCTGTAACTAGCTAAAGATTTAGGGGGTGTATTGTAGTATATCTCAGCATAGTTGTGGCTTCTCAGTACATGTTGCTGAGACATGAGTTGCTGGTCTTGTTAAAACTATCACCCTGTTTGAAAAGAGGGTTTTGTATCCTATTTGGCTTTAAACTAAGACAGTGGTGGCTCCTCCACTAAGGCGGAGGAGAGTAGCCTCACTGCTTTGCAGCAGTGAAATAAAGGAAAAATAAAATGATAATAACGGGATGTTATAATCACTGTATGTTTTCCTGCTGCGGCAGCTCTGCGTACGGGGCTGCTCTGATTACATACCAGCCAAACAGTCATGCGCACTTTGCATCTTCCCCACCAGGCTGCATTCCAGCCTGGTAGAGAATATGCCCAGGCTCCCAGCCCCTGCCTGAGTGCCGAACCACAGTGCTCAGACCAATCACAATGCAGTATTGCATCATTGTGATTAGCTTAGGGGACTCTGGGTGTTTCCTGTTCCAGCCCGACTGGAGAGGCGGAAGAGATACAAGGCAATAAAGTATTTTTCCCCCTTTTTTCACCACTGACACCACGCCCCCACCTTCCCCTTGCCCCACCATCCCCGATTTGTGCCGGCCACTACTGCACTAATAACATCCTTAGATATCAGATTTGAGTCTAAGGGCAAATGAAGATCAAGCTTTTATCAAGCTTTCCTTGGTTGTTGAGACTTTGGATAACCCGTCCTTCCCACAAGGGCTATGAAGCATTGCTTGGCAAGCTTGTTACACAGTGAAAGTTTCCAGTTTCACATGACAGATTCAATTTACGCTTCGAGATGTCATTTCCTAGAGTAATCCCCAGATAGAACAGTGAAAAACAATCTATGTAAAATCAAGGACACTTTCACAGCATGTGGTCTGGATAAAATGATTGCCAATAGAGCATCCAAGCATTATATATTTTTTACATTAGGTTTGTTTTCTAACTGTCTGACTTAATGCATATTGCTATGGGAAGCATGTGTGCAAGGTTCTCATTGGATCAGTTATGTTTGCTCTTAAAAGCAGTTAAGTGAGAGGACACAAATTGGGGTGATGGTAACCCCCAGTGTGTTATTGGTATTACTTATTGAGAGCGAGTCATTTTTAGGTCAAGCATTCGAGACCTCTTGTATATATTTTAGTATATACTTATATATTGAGAAGGGCAGTGTGACTGCCAAAAGTGTCTCTCTTGTTTGTAAGTGACCATGATGACTTGACCCATTAAACAGGTCATACCTCGAGTGCTGTTTTCCTCTTCTTTATGGAGTTTGGGAAATATTTGGAATCTTTAGCGTGGGCGGCAGCGCCGTTTTTTGTGCACCACCTGCATTCAGGTAGCACGCCAGTATTGCCGCATTGTTTCTTGGAATATATATATATGAACAAGGCCGCATGTCTGGCAGCCGAAACACGTCATTTGGGCTTATGATGTTTGAATAAAAGACACTCACCTGCATCCTTGCTGACGGAGTCTGTATCCTGTTGTGGCGCCGCATTTGATGGTGGCGCTGTGGAACTTGTTGTGGAGATATATATATATATATATATTTATATGTGGGCTTAGACCCCACCCACTACTTTCATTCATCTGTTTCAGTGTCCTTTAAAAATACTTGACTGCTAGTGGTCAATCCTATCTCTTGTCCCTCCTTTTCTCTTTGGTTTCCTCCCTCAAGAGCAGGGATCAACTACTGTATAGTTACGCATATTTGGGGGACTATTTTTATTCTTTGTTTCCTGCTTTCACATCCCTTACCCCTCCTGCCACATCTCCCACCTCCTCATATGTGCTACATGCTCACCCCACCTACCCCTGCATCGCTGTGTGTTTAATCCACATTGATCATATTGATCTCCCCGTTGTCCTCCTCTCCCTGCGCTCCTCGTCTTTCACCCGTCACAAAAGTCAAATACTGTTTCACAGAATTCTGGGACATGTAGTTCTTTTTTCCTTTAGACTGCACTATGTGCACAAATAGCATAAGCTACAGGGACTACATATCCCATCATGCCAGGCTCTTTCTCAGCACGCTTTGATATCAGCTCCATTCCAGCTGTGTGTGCTGTCACTTTTAGCGAGCTCTGGCGTTGTTGTAGATAACACGTACTAGTGCCGCAGTGGAGGTCAGAGGATCGCAAAGGAGGTGGCTGGGGCTCAGGAGACAGCAGCCGGCAGCAGTGCAACACTGGCTCAACAGATTCTCACTCTAGCAGCCAGCAAAGCGCAATTTACAAATTAGTCAAAAACACCAAGATTACTTCAATTCCATTTCATAAAGCCTGTGGGGAATGCTTCGTTTGTAGGCCCTGCGTCGGGTTTTCTAAGACAGTGCATTTACAAATGCGTGCTTAATTTTAGGCGTCTCCTCCAAATAAAAGGTTTCTCAAACATATTAGCCGGGGGGGAAAGCTGCTCTCTCCTCACTGTCGGCCCATATAGTCCCCAAGTCTCTATTTATCTTTGCCATTTTCCTTCTTTAAGAGTACAGCCCTTCTCTCCCTTAACTACCCCCCTCTGAAATAATGGTGTATGTGCATTAACAATACTTATAATAAGGTGCCCAGCTGTAACAGCAGGTTTCACATGGCTTGCCCAGCTTACGTTCCCTGCATTCTCAGTGGGTGGATAACCCTACAGCAGCATTTAACTCTCAGCACATGCCTAGACAGGCAGACACAGATGAATGGGGCCAACTACACGTAGATGTCTGCCGCAGTTTATTAGCATACGTTTTCACCAGTGTGAACTATATTATAACTTTTGGGATTTCAGTAGCCAGGCTAAAGAAGTTCTTTGTTTTCTCTATTTTTCAATGAAGATATTTTGTAGGAACAAGCAGGCTTGAAATTATGCAGCCACAGGTAGAATAGGTAAACAAGTACAGCGCTTGCGCTGTGAATATTTTTATGTTTGGTTTGCACAGCACTTGTTTACTAATCCCTCTGTGGCTGGACGCTTTTCTTATGTGCTTGTTGAACAAGCAGAGGGATAGCCTCACTGCCCTGGCTATGACTTCAACCCGTTGTGTGCTTATGACGAGCCCAGCTCGTCATGAGGCACAGTGGAGCTGTGCTCATGACGAGCTGGGCTCGTCATAACGGTCGTGCTCTGCCCACATGCGATTGATTCCCCGCCTGTGCGGGAGAATCAATCAGTGGGCGGAGACGTGACAAGCTCAGCTCGTCATGAGCACAGCTCCACTGTGCCTCATGACGAGCTGGGCTTGTCACGAGCACAGCGCCGCCGCCGCTGCCCCCCCCCGCGCCGCGGGGGAATTACCCCCGCTGCGAAGGGGTTAAGAGCTGCCGCCATTCTCCTTCTTTGCGGGACTGCTTGTCATTCCGTACAACTCTACTTGCTGATGCGAGGCCCAGTGGTAACGCTTCCCTGTTGATTACTTCTTGCCGAAGATCACACCGAAGATCACACATTCAAAGGAAAATACTTGAGCTTTAGCTTCAGTGTTTAAAATTATGCATGCACTGTATGCAACCGTCCACTCCAGATGACTATGATGCAGCACAGCCGCAGCCAATTTCATCAGGTTCTTTGAATGCACCGTCTGAAGGAGTTGTTCTTCGCGTGATGTCATATGATAACGAGTGTGTTAGAGTAGCCTTATAGTCTCTATTTCAATATGGTACATTAAAAACCGCAAAAATATCATAACTCTCCCAGTATAGCCTTAAATATTCATTATAAATATAATTAAGAAAATTACACAATTTCGATTTTAAACATGCAGGCATGTCAACCCACATGTGTCCTAGGTGAAAAGAAATTCATTGTATTTCCAAAAGTAAATCTTTCGATTAACATTAGCAGTTGAGGTTGCTGCCATTAAAGGCTTGCCCTTTAAGACCCAGTCTCTGGCAACTCAGGTGTAAGTGTTTACATTTACACACTCTTAACAAGTGAGACCATGTACTTTTAGGAGCTGTTCTTGGAGGTGCAACCAACATTCAAAATCACTTGCTTAACTAACAAATTAAGTGTTTATTTGATTTATTAAATAACATTTTTGTATATATCAATCAATCAATCAACAAAGCTTTATTTCGATATGTGATATCATAGAAGCACATTTACACATAAAAACACAATTCAAAATGATACATTTAAGAACAAGTCGTAAAAGGCCTTTTAAATACAATAAATAATTTAAAAATGTATTAAACTTGAGCAGCTTTGTAAATATTAAGAACCATTTTAATTAATCAGATAGCCTTCTGCCTGATCAACCATGTCCAACCGAGAAATTTAGCCACCCCGCACACTATAGTAGTATTGACATCAGTCTTAAGGATTCGAAGTGCAACAGAATGGTCCCTCGTGCAGGCACACAGGTTTAAGCCATTTCAATCTAGGTTTTAGATAGGCTGGGCAGACAAGAAAGAAATGGGAAATATTCTCAGTAACGCCTGAACAGTTTGAGCAATCCACGGGTGTCTGGTGCGGGGGATTCCACCTACTTGTACGATCACGAAGGGGAAGGGTACCAAATCTAAACTGAATAAAAAGTGATCTATCACTAGGCTTTGTAATAAAATCTAGGTAAGGTTCCAGGCGGGGCATGGGCTTGTGCTGGCGAAATGCCTCAGTCAATCTACCTGGGTTTTGATCCCTATGCTCCTGAAGATCGACCCATGCCCAAAAGGCTCTCTTGGTTTCTTCCTTTGCTAGCAGTGCCCCAGACTCCCAAGCAGATGTGTGGCCTATTGCCACCAAAAGCTTCTTTATGTTAGCTAGCCAGCCTATTTTATGGGCTCCTTGAAGGGTCATAACCTCTCTTAGGCCATCAGCATATCTAGAGATCTCAGGGGTACGCCATAACCGCGCCCAATATAAAAGAGGACGCAGGGTGGCTAGGTCTTTAAAGGATCGCCGGCCCAGATCACTCAATAGTGGCTTGGTTGGAGTGCCCCTTGGGAGCGATACAAGCTCCCTAAAGAACTTTTTTTCACCAGTGACAAGTGCATCCACACAGCCAAAACCCCATAGTTCTGCGCCATAAAGGGCACAGCCTACAGCTTTGGCAGCGTATATTTCCAAGGCTGGAGCAACGGGTTTAGTGGTGGAGGCACGAAGTTCCCTCCCTAAGGCTCCTACTACCCGCCTGTGGTTTAGCGCCATTTTGTCAATATGAGGTTGCAATTTGAGCTTGTCAGAGATTCTGATCCCCAGGTATATATCATATGCACTAAAAACTATTAATACGTGTGCAAAATCGAAAAAAGCATTTTTGAAAAAAATGTAAAGCAAATAGATTTACTCAAAATTAAACCAATCACAACACACACGGAACACATTCCATTGCATTGCAATAATACCAACAATTACCTATTAAAAGGCCCTAACCCTGACACAAAATGCTCTGGAGCCCTCCCACTACTTACCATTTATTGGCCGCAATAACCCTCTTTGCAGCCACCTTAATTGGCTACTACTAGCCAAACATCAGTTACTGTCCTTTCTGTGGACCAGGAACTAAACCAAGAATAATCAAATGTAATCAACGACCATCTGCTGCTCACAATATGATGGTATTAGTTCCCCCCCACACTCACACTGCATGCAGCTCCCTCCAGTGTGCTTTTTTTAAAGCACACATATTCAAGCCATTGAAAACTTGATATCTCCTCATAATTTTATTTCCACTCCTCAACCTCATAATAAACTCTACCCCACTCCATCATACCCCAATCTAGCACCTCCACTCTTTCAAAACTAACCAATTCAACTCTGTTCAAACTACCCCATAGTAATCTACCACACACCAATCTACCCTAGCCACTTCAATCTAATTTACCCCACTCAACTACAATCTGCCCTCTGTATCCCACTACAGCACATCACACTACACTCTGTCCAATCTACCACACTCAACTCTACCCCAAATTTACCCCATTCCAATCTACACCACTCCAATTTACTACACTCTATTACACTACAATCTATCCTAAGCTACCCCACTCAAATCTACCCCACTTCCATATACACCTCTCTACCCCACTATATCCCACTCCCCTCTACCCCACTAAACAACACGCTACCTCACTTGACTATCCCAATCTACTTCACCCAACTCCACTCTACCCCACTTTACTTCACCCACTTCACTCCACTACAGTCTACCTCAATCTACTCCACCCCACTCTACACTAATCTAACCCACATCAAACTACCACAGTCTACCATACCCCACTAGACCCTATTCTATCACACTCCGCACAACTCTAACCCACCCCACCCCAACACAATCTCCCCGACTCAAATGAACCACAATTTACACCACTCCACTCTAAGCTACAAATCCACACCACTGTTGGCACAATCCAATCTACCCCACTCCAAGCTGCCCCACTCCAATCTACCACTCCAATTTAATCTACCCCATTCCACTAAACTACAATATACCAAAATGTACCTCCTCTTCCCACTCCACCCCACCCAACCCCACTGTACTATGCCCCAATCTACCCCAATCCACTATATCAAACTCCACTCTACCTCAGTTACTCCACTCCAATCTACCCTAGTTCACTCTTCCTCAACCTGTCCCACTCCAAACACCCCCTCTAGTTTACCCGCCTACAGTCTACCCAACACCAATCTGTCTCACTCTAACACAATCTACCCCTGTCTACCACAATCTACGTCAATCTAAACAACTCTACGTCACTCTACCACACTCTTCCACATTCTATACCATCCAACCCCACTCCACACCAACCCACCACACTAGCTTATTTTCTTTTATTGGGTCTCTTTCATCTTGCAACTTTCCCATCTGTAACTCCGTCTACTTAATGGCCACTTTCCTGCCTTTCAGTTTTCCTTCAACTCATTCTCTGCTTCTATTCCCACCAATTATCACTCTGCCAAACTTACAACTAAGAAAAAATATTAACGATCACATAGGCGAAACCTAATGCATTTACCATTGCTTGGTATTGCTTATCATCAATGATTTGACTTTTCTTTTCCCTTGGTGGCACTGCTCTATCTATTGATGTTTTTCAGATTACCCATTTCAGTTTTCTTTAATTCTCTGCCCACTTTCTTGAGTGGTTCATGTGTTTGCTTGATAAAACCTGTCATCTGTTCACTTTACAAAATAAACAATATACATTTTTTCTCCCCTAATTATATAAGACAAAACAAACTTCTCATCACAATGTCTGCAATTTGTTGCGACCTTTATTGGGCAAGTAGGTCTGGTTTTCAGAGTAGGGCCCAAAATTTCAATATAACAGTTTATATTCGCATTATTCATTGGTTTTACCTAATTTTAATGTCCCTATATCTTGACCTTTCTATAATTACCTGCCATTTTATGTTTGTCCATGCTATCAGTCTAATAACAGTTCATATGGTGTAGGTAAATTCATTACCAGTGTTCTAGCTTTTCATCCAATCCGTGAATTCACCACGAGAACGTGTGTCATAGTAACGATTAAGAAAATTGGTCAAATCAAGGTTTAGATCTAGTTTGTGTGATTGTCAATGTTGTTGTACCAAATCACCAAGATATAATCATACTTCTTTTCATTTGGATTTTAATAAAACATTAAGGAATTCAAAAGATGTTCCCCTTCTGTCCTTTTTAGTTTCCTCTATCTCCATATATTTTTCTTATCATAAAAATATCCCAGAAGATATTCCTTATTTTTATCTCCCTTAGAAACAGCACAAATGTATGTTCATAACAACATCTCTCTTTGTAAACAATACATTTTAAACATTTAAGGTTGTTTTTATACTGTGCATTGATAGATGCTTGCTTAATTTTAAGCGACGCCTCCAAATAAAAACTGTCTCAAACTTAGTAGCTGGGCGAAAGCTGCTCTCTCCTTGCTGCCGGGCAGGGGCAGAGTGCATTTCTTTGGGGTTGTGAACACACGTTTCACCGGCTGGGACTGTGTTTACAGGCTTAAAGTGCTCTATAGAAAAAGGCACCAAGCCCACACCTTTCATCTCACTCCAGCACCCACACCTGTCCCGCTTTCCTCACGTTCAGCCCGCACTGTGTCTTTGACACACTGGTCTGGGGCTGCTGTTAAAGAATCCTCTCTGGGCAGAGCACTCTCCCCATAACCTGCCCTCTACCTTTGTAAGCTATGGGAAGCCCCCCTGAGTTTGGCTTTTGAAGTCACAGTAGAACAGGGACCACAAGTACTTAAGGACTACCATTTTATAAGGATCCGTGCTGTAGCCTGTCATTTCATGAACACAGATATCACTAGGGGTTGACTCTGCATATTTTCATTTTGATATTTGGACACGTCTTTGCATATTATAAGGTTTTGTAAATTTGTGCACAATGAAAGGCTGCCTTTTTTGTACTTATGTTTCGTCATTTTTAAACTAGATAACACAATCCACACAAATACACTCCACACCATGCCACATAATTCCAATGAGCATATTTTCTCTCAACACTACACGCTTCATGCCACACAATTCAACTCTACATATTTCCATTCCATACCACACTATTCGACAACAAACCACATATTTCAAATCACCAACACAATCACACAAGCCACCACATACATCCAATCCACATCACAGAATTCCACATCACGCCTCAAAATTCAACAACACATAATTAAACTCCACAACACCCCACTCCACAACACAAGATACCATTCCACATAATTACAGTCTATGACACACAATCCCACTCCACTTTATTCCAGTATACTCAGTACCACATAATTACTATCCACATATTTACACTGCACGCCATGCCACATAATTCCACAACACAAATCCACTCCACACCACACACAATTCCATACTTAACATTTCCAATCCAACCCACATAATTCCACTCCACATACATCCACTCGAATACACAAAAGTAAAAGTAATTGTCATTTACAACTCCAATGACTCGTAACTCTCACAAATGCGAGACCAATTTGCATTGCAAATGCTTGTTTATTCCAGTTAGGTCTACTTTATGGAAGATTAAGAAATGTGTGTTTCCCTGTTGTTGGCTTAAAACCGCAGATTGCAGATAACACAAGCACAGTGGGTGGTACCGAAGGATCTGGGACAAGGGGTATAGTACACTGCCGTGCTGACCTACAGGAAAATGAATTTCATCTCCATCTGGCCTGTGAAAAGCAGATTTATCTAATCAATGTATAAAGAGTATTGCCATCTGATGACACATGCCTGATTCATGGTTGCACAGGCAGACCACCATCCATCAGGGTGGCGGAAAACATTACGTCTGCCAACCTGACAGACTACCGCTTGCCATATCATGAGATCACCGCCAGCCAGGAGGTGATCTCGGTGCCTTCCCAAGAACCGCCTTCACGTAGCTCCTTTGAAAACACAGAACGTTTGGTGAGTGCCTGCCATGTTTCATATGGGCGCTTACCAAACTTTTTTCTTTTTCAAAAACAAACTCTCAAAGCAGGAGTTTGTATTTTTGCCAAAACAAAATATTAATGACCCTCACACGCTGAGAGTCATTAGTATATTTTTGTGTGTACAGGAGTGCCAGGTTTTCCCTGGCAGGCCCAAACAGAAAAAAACACCAGACTGTCCGCTCTAAATAGGACGGCAGTCTGGTGTTTTTACACCGATAACTCCCATGTCAAGCCATCGGTGTAAGGTTTCTGATGGCTGAGCTAGAGGGGGTAACGTTGTAGGAAATTTGACCCTCCATCTGATCCAAAATAGAGCAGTCAGACTAACTGTTTGATGGACAGGTTACTCTTCCACATTTGTGTCAGATCACTCTGTCTGCCAAACTCACAAACAGTCAGCAATGTGGTGGCTTCCGTTAGTTGGTGGTGTAACACAAGCTATCCCTTTGAGACCTTGTGCTTGCGATCAAGCGTTATAATGCAACGGAGTCAGAAGAAATGTCCAATCTGTAGAAAACCTTGGTGAATTTTACTTTCCATTGTTATAACTCTGGTACCAGACACAATCCGCAAGCTGACCCTTTTAGCGTTCAAGAAGAACCACTCATTGAAGATGTGCCACTGCATGGTGCCCATTTATATATGAGTAGGCCATGGAGTGTATTTGCTCATTTGGTTCTGGTAAATTATCAATTTTGTTTTCATTATTCTTATTTTACAGGGTTCTTTAGTTCTCAAAAGATCAAGGTTCGCCTCTAGAATACCTAAAGATGTTTGATTGTTTTGTATTGTCCCTGACAACTATGCTTCATTCAACCTATTTGCACATGATAGCAGTGTATCTCATATATGCCATTCAGTGCAAAATGTGTTACATTAAAGTGCTGTACATTTAGGGCCTATTCACAGAAGTATTTATGAATACAGAAGCACTACTTAACATGGGAAGCAATACTCCAGGAGTACTGCTTTACTTTCTGAATCATCTCTATTAGTAAAAGTGCTAAGAGGACAGTTGTCTTTCCACTTGTAGCTGAAGCATGTGAATGTATATGTATATTCCCTGAATACTCTCATGTTATTCCCTTTCTAGAAATCTTGGGGCCAATTCACTAAAGGCATGTGTAAGTGTGTGTGAAAAAGAATACAACAAGGGTATTACTTTAGGTACCCCAAAATGCCTTTGTGAATAGGCTGAATGTCTTCCTTTTGGCCATTGCTTGGTGTGTCTTTGTGCACATTTACAAGGCAGCGGAGTGTTCCTCAGCTGCTCTTGGACTGAAAAGATGATAAAGAAAACAAGAAAGTTCCAAACCTATGTTTGCAAAACTACTTTGCATATTATTTCAAATGCAATCAGTGAAGACACAAATAATAAATATAGCAAACACATGGCAATCCGAAAATCGATTATGTCAATCAATCAATCAGGGGTTTATAAAGCTTGTTGCTCACGCATGAGGGTCTCAAGGCGCTGTGTGTTTTTAAAAATATTAAATGAAATAAAACCTTTCATAACCAGAGTCAAATGTACTTGTGTTCAATAGAAAGAGTAACATTGCATAGTTGTTATGTTTAATGTATTATGCAATTCAATGTCAAAAGCCAACATAAGCACTTTTATATGAGTGTCTAAAAAATGCTCTTCTTCATGAGTAAAATCTCAATTAGATCTATACTGTTCAAGAGGCGAACGACCATTTATCCATATACAGCACACTAGTTCTGTAGAGTGATTACTGCACACAGGAATTTGTATATGAATTGGATGTCGGGTTCAACAAATGTGGTCAATACAGATGTTATGCCAGTTGTGTAACCTGAATTCATCATAGCAGTTAGCACACTCATCGAGTTATTGGCTTTGCTGTTTAGAAGATTTTACTGAGGTTCTAGAGAGAAGGATCAGAATTAAGGTTGTTTTCCTTTATCTTTCTCTCCTCACCAACAGCCTTTTCGTATGGGGATGAATCAGATCTAATGTGTCAAAAGTATCTAACAAAATATATAATGATGTTGGGCTTGCATAAGTGATCTTATTGAGTAAGGTCAGATTGGAAAGGGAGGGAAAGACAATTTAAGGGATGCCCTTTTTTAGCTTACTGTGTTTGAAAAGCAGGACAACACACAACCAACCTCAAGAGCATTCTGTTGCCTCTCAAACTACATGCTTTAACTAAACATGTTCAGCACTCTGCACAAGGCATTTTAAAGGATGAGCGTGGGCAGAAAAGCTTCCCAAGAGCTGCCCACAAACTCGTACCACCTGTGATCCTCTGATCAAGAAACCCCTAGACAAATCTATAACTAAAATTAAATATATAAAATCAAGATGAGAAGACTCTTAAAGATACGTATGCCAGCTAAAATTCTTCAGAAACCATCCTTGAAGAGAATAGAGCTTCATCTTAATATTCTAAAATGTAAAGGAGGAAAGTTCCTCATAGTTCAGGACTCCAGTCCACAGAACACCTTCAAACACTCTTTCAAAATAGGGCAAAGTTTTTTTCATTTCAAAATTTTTATTGATAAAAGGACAATATATTTGGGGTAAAAAGAACAGATTTAAGATGTTCAAAGAAGGCCTTCGATTGTTCACCTTATTCACATAATGGTGTGGCTAAGTAATGGAGGAGAGTGGGCAGAGATAGCATTACCCTATTCCAGGCTAAGCTCAAACTTCACAATCATCAACATATAGCTCGTCATTTCTAGTCACATCAGACTTTGGAAAAAAGGAAGCGGGGATACTCTCCTGCACCGGACTGAGAGACTTTGCCTTGAAATTGTGGACTGCGCGTTTAACATAGAGCATTGTTTCTGACACTACACTGTAGATTATTATCACTGTAAAGAGATGCCCGTTGTGAATTCAGGTCATCTTTTAGCATTTGATCAGGTGCTGTTCGTCCAGGATCAGAAGGTACAGTTATCAGAAAGGGTGATGACACTCATGTTTGTAAGTCTAAATGCTCCAAGTCTGAAGCACTTGGAAGGCTCTCTTTCCTGTACCATACAGTTTTCTTTCATTGAATGTGTCATGGAGCCTGTGAAAAAAAGCGAGAGGCATTCTGAAGAAAATGGCACCAGATACAATACAAAAGCATTTTTAAGTTGGACCACACACAGTATGGGAGAAAACTAAAGTGGGGGGGCATTAGAACTTTAATTTTTGAAAAACAAACTAATGCTTCGGGAGTTTGTTTTTGAGAAATATAAAGATTTGAAAAAGCCCTATATTAAATGTTTCCTACATTGACAGAAACCGCTGTGACGGTGGTTCCTCCCTATGTATAGAGATGTCCGCTGGGCTGGTGTACAGCTCTAAATTTGGCAGTTGGTGGCTCCGTTTCTATATCTGATGAAGCCCAAAAAGTGCTTGCTGAGCATTGCTTGGAGTCCAATACAGTCATTTACAGACCCCCTTTCTGGGTTAATCTGAGTTTGCCCGCTTCTCTTTATGGGATCACTACCAGGTGAGACGCTATGAATTCTTCGAATGGCATGTGCTCACATGGGCCTGTTACTCTACCCAGCTTCGACTCTCTGCTCTTCTATCATGGCTGGGTGCTCTAGTGCTAATTTCAGATTCTTGCAAATTGTAGAATGGAGTGGGCCTTTATATGGCCCGGGAAAGCCTTCTTGGAATCTCCAGATAGTATTTGTTGATCCTCTTGAGTTTGATATTCATTTAATTGCAGCCTCAATTTCGGCAGTGGTTTTGGGCAGGTGCCTTCAAGTCTGTTGTTCCACCCTCTCCTTGTTGCCTGCCCTTCCGCTGTGTTAGTTTTTCTTGTTCTTTAGACCTCTGTTGGGGGGATAGATGGGGGTGAATGTGGTCTATTTCTTGTGCTGGTACTTCCCTGTGCACCCTCTGTTTCTTGCATTCTGTGATGGTGTGCCCTCTTCCGCAGTTTTACACATGTGCCTCAACTTGCAGACCTGCTTCCACGAAAACTTGCCCTTATCAATACATCTCACAGATGGTGTTTGAGGTTTGAGCCTCTATTCCCATTGCTACCAAAACAGGGCTTGTATTTTGGCGGGAACTTGTACTTTTTTTTTTCTTCTCTGGCTGATCTCTGTCAAGAACTCTCTGAATACTCCAACTGCCCCTTTCACTCATCGGAGGTGCTTTATATGCCCTGTTGCACCCATATTGGGTGATTCAAAGATAGTTGGGCCACAACATTGGTTTGCCTTTCGTGCTCTTCGAGCCCCCGTGCTCCTTCCCTGGCTTTTCTTTTGCGCCCTTTCTTCTGCCCAGCCTCCTCACCCCTGTGTGGGGTAGGAGGAAGATTGTACTGTTCCTTTTACCAGCTGGCATGCATAGAGGGGTAGGGGAAACTAGGCTCTCAGCCTCGTTAATGCTCCTGTCCCCGTAGACTAGCTCCTCGCCTTCCTTAGCAATAATGGCTAAACATGGCACTTTACAAAGCGCCTAAATAAATCATTCAGTGCGCCATTCCAGAAAGATGCTGCTTCATTGTTAGAGGACGTATAGAATCTGGCCGCCTTCGCCAAGACAGCTGCTCTGCTAATTCGTAGACACTGCTGGGAGAAGACGCTGCCAAAAGGTAATCACATCCCGGTTTGTTTTGGGGATTGAAATTAAAGTGTTTAGACTCTCTGCTCGCGCAGACTTGGACCTCAGAAGGACTTTCACTGAGACAGACACAACAATGGAGAGCTGGTGGTCGGAGCGGCGGGCTGCCCGCGCGCCGCAGCCAGCCATTCTTACAACTCTCCTGGCCCAGCATGAATGTTCTATTGATTTTCTCCTTTGGGGAGTCTTTTAGGGGCTCCAGGCCAGTAAGGGTGTTCTTTTTCCTTGTTGGCAGGGGTCTGTCAGCAAGAATGTCCCAGGACGTGTTGGTAATTCCTGTGGTCTCTGTGCGGGGCGCATGCATATTGCTTGCAGTCTCGGGGTTTCTCTGCAAAAGGCCTGGTTGAGTTGTGTGAGTGCTTCAGTGTGCGTGATGTACCGTGGAGCTGTGTGAAGAGCTTCCTGATTGGTCGAACATTTGTGTTATCCTTCCTGTTTTGTAAATGGCTAGAAGTGATCGAATTGCATGACGGAATTTATGCCTAATGATTGGACAAAGTGCTTGTCAATCTCCTGGTTCCCAATACGTTTATTTGGACTAATAATGAATGAAGAATAATCCAGCCCACCCTTCTTGACACTTCTTTTAAAGGAGTGTATGAGAATGTTGAAGGCTGCGGGAATGGAGCCTGTGAAAAAAAGCGAGAGGCATTCTGAAGAAAATGGCACCAGATACAATACAAAAGCATTTTTAAGTTGGACCACACACAGTATGGGAGAAAACTAAAGTGGGGGGGCATTAGAACTTTGATTTTTGAAAAACAAACTAATGCTTCGGGAGTTTGTTTTTGAGAAATATAAAGATTTGAAAAAGCCCTATATTAAATGTTTCCTACATTGACAGAAACCGCTGTGACGGTGGTTCCTCCCTATGTATAGAGATGTCCGCTGGGCTGGTGTACAGCTCTAAATTTGGCAGTTTCAGTAAAGGCAGTAAAGTCCTCTGTCACCCTGTCTTCCTTTACTCTGACTGCTAAATCCCAAACCAGGCCCTCTGTCAAGCGTGGAACAGTGGACGAAAACAATGGTTTGGAATGCTGCGTTGAGGGATTACCATTGGTTAGGCTATTTGCAAGCATTCGTCCTATCACCTCTTGGGTGCTTTATAACCAGTCGTGTGTCTGGAATCTGAGACTGGCTTAGCCTTCCAAGCCTACTGCTGGCTATATTTGTGAATTGTAAAAAGTAATTCATTTGCGCCCTTTCAAGTATGACTTCTATGGGTGCAGATTTGCTACTATTTCGGTAAACTGATGCCTGCCAAGCCAGGGCGGGCACCGGTAGCCCCAGCGTGGTGCACTACACACCGGCACTACGCACCAGGAGAGAGGAGGACTCTCAGCAGTGAAAGCCGCATCAAGAGCAAGCAGCACACGTCATCAAACTCTGGTGTGTGAAGTCGGTCTGAGGTTCTGCGCATACGTCAGGGGCATAACTCACAATAGGTAGCCATTTTCATAACAGGCTCCGTAGTGAATGAAGCGACGTTAACGATTGTACAGGGCCCTACTGACTCTGACATGGCAGCCTCCAGGAAGCATGTTATGTAGGTAACACACATGGCGATGTAGGAAAACTCTGCTCCGCGGGGAATGCAAATTTCATCAGGAACTCCGCGTTGCACACGGAGGGCGGAGTTCCTGTACACCGCAAACTCCGTGAGTGGAGTCAATTTCTCTGCCCAGGCTTATTTAACAGGTGACCACCCCCTTGTTAGCACACCTTACTAATGGTAAGAAATTGAGAGCCCACCTCAAATAATAATCGCAATCCTTGTCAGGATGAATGAACTTAGAAAGTTGGATTTGAAGCAGGGTTCGTTGACAGTGCGTTGCTGAATAGAGGGCTCCAGGTGTAGTTGTCAATGAATGTGGGAAAGCTCCAAGCAGGCGACGTCTGAAGTCTGTGCCCAAGAAGGCCTCGACCTCGATGGGTTGCTGCTCAGCATTGGTTCTGATTGTTATCTACGTTCTGTCTTAGAAAGTTTTCTTAAATGTCAGATCTCGTTCAATGTGGTATAGCAGCGAGCTGAGGCCAGCCAGAGATTTGACAACAGCTCTGACTTCAAGGGCGATCTTAGTGAACAGTGAACGTCAGTTCTCTAGGTAGAAAGTTGGCAAAAAGTTTCCAAGTGCCACCAATTTCAGTGTTGGGGAGAGAAGTAGTACATTCGGACACCAGCCAAGGTTCCAGGTCAACGGGGCACCACTTAGGGGTTGCAACTCACTTCAACAGAGGCCAACAAAAGGGTCCAAAGCAGGTCCGGTTGGTACTGGTCAGTTGCAGGAAAAGTACATCTGGAAACTTGTTATATCCCTGTTACTCAAACAGGTCTGCCAACTGACATTTGGAGTCACTTCTGGGGTCCTGGGTTTTCAAGACAAGCAGGTCCAATCTTTCTTCAGACAGCAGAGCAGTCCTTTTTTTGATTCTTCCCAAGTCCAGGAGTGTTTTGACAGGGTACTGGGCACGGCGAATTTATGCTCTATGCCAGCCTGTGAGTGCGGGAAACTCCTGGTGTCTCCGTAGCCAATGGAGACAAAGCTCCCAAGGATGACCCTACCCACTTTTGTAGTACTTCCTGTGTGTTTTACTGTAAGCTATCCCACAGTGCCATCAATACCTAAATTCAACATGGCAGAACCCTCCTTCCCCTGATCAGATCTCCCTATGTCCACCCAGGGGTATGGCTATGATAATGAGCAAACCTTTCTTTGTAGTTACTTCAAACCAATTCTGGGGCAGCTCCCCCATCCTACTGGCCTACAATCTGACTAGCAAGACAAAAGGGTGGCAGGTCTATAAGTGAGCTACATATCCTAGTAAGAGGATAGGCAATATTTGAAGCTCAGGAAGTGGATGGACACGGCCCGTGCCATCCTGTTCAGGAAGAAAAACACCTCTTCACACCCAAGCCCTTTGTCCACTGATGGGAAGAATTCTACATTGCTCAACAGGAGAGTCACCAACAGTCGGATTACACTAGACACTGACAAAAAGTTCCCTTTTGGCTTAGGGCTGGGAAATTCCAACTTTCCAAAAGTGTTATTTGGAATACAGTAATATAAGCCCAACTTGACCATTAAGTTGGATTTCAAATTACTATTAAAAAGAGTCCTTGAACTATGTTTTCCAGCTACTCCCAAACTCATGTTAAGCATTATAATTTGTTATAATATAAACCAGTGATTAACTGCCAAGTGCCATGAATAAAAGACTGTTTTGTAAAGATTATCCTTCCTATTTGAGTATTATGTATTACTCAGCTACTCAACACGTGCGCTGACCTTGCAAGATCAGACAGTGGTTAGTCCTGAAATTGATGGGCTAACCAATTTATTTGTATAAATAAACAAGTATTGACAAACCCAATAGGTTTCGCCTATGCAAAGCTATTGACTTTGTCAAGGTTTTGTTTAGCCATTTTGTATTGCAGCACAGCTGCTGTGCAGCATAGCTGAAAGTAAAGAAAGAAAAGTGCTATGATGTGGTCAGCTCTGATGGCATCCTAGTGTTGTTTTTCTTTAATATTAGTCATGCTGCACAGTAGTGGCACTGTTGTCCTACATGGCTAAAACACATTGACAAAGCCAATAGCTCTTGCATAGGCGGGACCTATAGGCTTTTTAAATGCTTATATTTTCAGCCATCCGCCAGATTTCTAAAGGCTTAAAGGTTGTAACCACCCAATTCCACCATGCAGTGTGTTTCATTCAAGTCGAACTGCTCAATTCTTCTATAATTAACACAGGCATGTTTTTATTTGTTCAAATATTTTTATTAGTTTAAAAGTAGAAAAGAGAGAGGAGGCTTACACTCAGACATATATGTGATACAAAGAAAATCCATGTGAAGTAGGATATAAATGGCAATAAAATTGAGTATAGAAGGCTATTGGTACGGCCTAGGGTCATAGAGGAGGAATAAAGTGGTATGAAACTATGGAGATATGTGTCCGTCATGTGGTTAAGCAGAGCATACACATTCTAGAGCATAGAAATAACCGTACTATTAGTGATAGTGAGTATTACCTGGTGTAATGTCGAAAGAATTGAACACTTGTATCGCCTAGATTACATAAAAAGGAAGAATCCACTCAACAGCGTGGGGATGGCCGTACCATCAGTGATATTGAGTAAGACCTGGTGTAATGTCGAAAGAATTGAACACTTGTATCGCCTAGATTACATAAAAAGGACGAATCCACTCAACAGCGTGGGGATTGCCGTACCATCAGTGATATTGAATAAGACCTGGTGTAATGTCGAAAGAATTGAACACTTGTATCGCCTAAATTACATAAAAAGGACGAATCCACTCAACAGCGTGGGGATGGCCGTACCATCAGTGATATTGCGTATGACATGGTCTAGTGTCGAAAAATTGGACAACAATTGTATGGCCTCGATTACATAAGAAGGCAATAGAAAGAAGTTGAAAAGGAGAAAACAGGCATGTTTTTAAACAAGAAGTGCAACTATTACTGAGGTTGATTTATCTGTGTAATTAGAATGTTAGAGGCTTATACCAACAGGTTTTTTATGACTCCCAAATTAGGTGTATGTTTATATTACCTGAATCCCAGGCATTCCTTTGAGTTGAAAATGTTGCTGATGTTTTTGAGCAATTACTTACATTTGATAAATGTCAAAGCACACGCTTGGCAATGCGAACACAGCAGAAAGATCTGGCATCGCAGGCGCTGTACAAACAGCTCTTCTATGCGATTCAGATGATTGTACATCCAGACAAAGGTATGGAGCAGAGCATGGACAACATAAACTATGTATGCACGTGTTCATGTGTCTGAAGGAATTAACAAACGGAAGGGCGATCAGTGCTCCTCCTGCAGGCCATGAGTGCCTTTGATGGTAGAAACGACTACAAGAACCAGAATGCATCATTAGGTTGGTGTGAAAACAACAACAAGCATTGGCAAAGTCAATAGGTCTCGCCTTTGGGATCTTATAAGTTTTTAGCTATGTAACAGTTGTTGTTTTTGCACTAAGGAAATTCTTTTGGATAACTAAACAATATTTAGGTCTTATTGTATATGGCAATATGTTTTGCTTTTGGGATATTAGAATTATTTAGCTATGCAGTAAAATATTGTTGCAATATTATGAACTGTTGTATCGTGAAACATTTGTAAGGTCCTAAAGACGAGACCTATTGGCTATGTGAATGTTTTAGAGAGTGTTTTTAATGAATGGTTTTTGTAATGCTAATTTGTATTGTTATAAATGTGAGAGGTTGGCCTGGTATATGTTGACCATAAATTATAGTGTGCAGTTTGCACTTGTTTAAAGAACCCTTATTGATAAATGTGAGAGGTTGGCCTGGTATATTTTGACCACTAGTGATAGTGTGCACTTTGCACTTGTTTAAAGAACCCTTATTGATGAATAGGATAAAGAAAACATTTTTTGAAAGCTATCCTAGTGTTAGTTATGGAGACTAGCCTTTAGTGTGAGAGTTAAAGGAATCTAAAGCTGCTTATATTACCGTTTGGGAACTTTATGAATGTGTAAATAAAAGTAGAACCATTGAAGGCATATATAAAAAATAGATTTTTTTCAATAAACATTTTTTTTGTTAAAAATTGATATTAGAGAATAAGCATACTATATTAAATTTGTAGAAGGACAGTAAATAGTAGACTATATATATAGTGGCTAGTACGGGGAGATTAAAGTATAACGTTTGAAAGTGGTATAATAACTACAATAGGACTAGATAGAGTGCCTAGTGCATTTCTTTTCTTTTTTAACTTTAAGGAAACAGCGAAGGTAGTGATATAGGGGACCTATGGAGGACGGGGGCAGTGTGAGAACTGAGAAGCGTGAGAGAGTGATAGAGTTTTTTTTATAGAGTTAGTTAGTGAGTGAGAGAGTTACTGAGTTTTTAAGATAGTGATAGTTAGTTAGTTACTAAGTTACTTAGTGAGAGAGTTAGTGTGTGAGTTTTTGAGAGTTAGTTATCCTGTTAGTTAGTGAGAGAGAGTGAGAGAGTTAGTTATTTATTGAGTTAGTTATTGAGAGAGAGAGTTAGAGATTTAGTGAGTATGTGAAATAGTTACTGAATTAGTTAGTGAGTTAGTTAGTGTGAGAGGTAATTAGTTATTTAGTTAGAATGTTAATGGGATCTCTGGTTGGCTAAGGCTTGCGCTAAAGCCAGGCAGAGACCATCAGTTTAGTGAGGGCAAGGGACTTACAGGCCAAAGAGAACCCCTGCTTACCCCCTTGGTAGCTTGGCACGAGCAGTCAGCCTTATCCCGGAGTCAATGTGTAAAGCGTTTGCGCAACACGTACATAGCAACACCATACACAAAAAAATCAATAGACAAATTGCGAGCCAAATAGAGTGAATAAGGAGGGGAATACATTTTTTTGAAAAATAGCGAGAGAAAGTGAAAGCAAAACGCAAAGTGAATGCTAAAGAGAAAACGAGAGAGAGTGCACAATGGAAAAAGTGATGCGAAAAATGTAACAGCTAATGTTGCCTTGTCCTGTGGGAGAATAAAATAAAATGTAAAAAAAAGCAAGAAACAGAGTGCAAGCAAAATAGAGTTAATGAGTTGGCGAATAAAAATATAAGACAAATAGCAAGAAAAGGTAAAGGCAAAACACAGAGTGAATGATTAAAAAAGGAAAGCAAGAGAGAGCACGAGGGAAAAAGTGATGAGAAAACTGTCACAGCTGCTTGTTTCAGGAGACAGCTGTGCACAAGGGAATAACTAATGCTGCTGTCTTAAAATGCATCCATGTAACAAATAATGTGTCACAATAGATAGGCATGGAAAAGCTTGATAAATAGTTTAGTGATTTGAGCAAAAGACAAAAACTTTAAGTTATTTGTTATGACTACACAGCACTCTAATGAGACCGCTCGAGAGGCTCCTTGTCTGCTCTGTAGATTTTTACAACCTGCAGGCCAAAGAGGAGGAGAGTGGAGGAGCGAATACGAGAGAGAAAGAATGCAAGAAGGAATGGCAGATGGAGCTCAAGTGGGAGAGTGAGTGAGAGAGCAAGAGGAGAGAGAAAGAAGGGGAGAGAGAGAGAGAGAGAGACGGGGAGAGAGAGTGAATGAAGGTGAGGGAATGAGAGAAAGAGAGAGAGAGAGAATGAAGGGGGAGAGAGAGAGAGAGGAGAGAGAATGAAGGAGAGAGAGAATTAGAGAGGGGGAGAGAGAGAGAGAGAGAGAGAGAGAGAGAGAGAGAGAAAGAGAGTGGGGGAGAGAGAGAGGGAAGAAGTGATGCGAAAAAAGTAACAGCCAATGTTGCCTTGTCCTGTGTGAGATTTAAAAAGAGTGTGAGCAAAATAGAGTTAATAAGGCGGTGAAAAGAAATATAGGACAAATAGCGAGAAAAGGTGAAAGCAAAACACAGAGTGAATGATAAAAAAAAGAAAGCGAGATAGAGCACGAGGGAAGAAGTGATGAGGAAACTGTCACAGTAAAAGCAAAACACAGAGTAAATGATAACCATGCATGAGTGAAACTAATGCTGCTATTTTGAAGCACACGCGTGCTTGTCACAGTAAAAGCAAAACACACTGCTGGCACTGCAATCGTGTTTGCTGGCCCGGGAGTGGTTTGTGCGTGCGCGCGCAGTCTGCTCTTTTTGCAAGCACATACGCATGCTTGAAGCGCGCCCCTGCTCGCTCCCGCAAGGTGGATGCCGTCACAAGCACGAGTATGTGCTTTCAAAAAGAGCAGAGCGACGGCTAAAGGTCCTCCTATGCAGTGCATGCGTGCTGCGTAGGCGAGACCTAAAAACTCGAAGTGAAAATTAGAGCCTGTTTTGAAATGTGTCAGGGACGTTCTGTAGTAAACTAGACTCAACTGCACAGGACTTCTAGAAGAACTGTATGGTAAGAGAGTTTGGCTTCCAGTGATACAAGTAGCAAACTCTAGTTAAAAAAACCTCCAATGTGTGCACTGCCGTAAAATTTGTAAAAGTACTATATTGACATGCCCTGCGTCTTTGGCTGCCTTGTTTTTAGAAGGACTTTTGTAAACCATCCTTCCTTAAGTATAAACAATTGTGTTCAATGAAGGAGGTAGCAGGCTAGATTGATCTTACAAAATATATTTGGCTTGTGTTTAATTTAAGATACTTATTGTGTGCACAGCTACTCCAAGGAGTGACCTGGTGCAGTACCTGCAATACAGTAAGGCATAAAACATGCACAGTTTAATTAAAGAACCATGCATACAGTGGTGGCATGTATGGAGGGTGGTGGGTGGGTGGGCCAAAAATAAATGTAAATAAAAAAGTAAAAACAACAATTACACTTACCTTCCTGTCACAATATCCTCCTTGCTTGTGTCTTTTTAACACAGGCAGGCTCCAACACAGGACCTGGGAAACTGCAGTAACCAATCCTAGCGCTGTTCTCATGCAGCATAAAAGAAGCACCGGAATCGTAGGGAGCGTCTGGGTTAGAGAGGTTTAAAATGTGCATGTTTGGCTGGCCGTTGCAAGATGGCCGGCCAAAGAGACATGCGCACTTTAAACTTAAAGTGCCCTGCCCATCACTGCTTTCTGTTCTGCCTGACTAGCAGCAGCAGAACACCCCCTCTCCCAGTCCTGACACTCAGCTCGGGATTTTGAAAAAGTAAAATGTTAATAAATGAACTTTATTACCTTTTTATTTTTCCATCTCTGGGGGGCGATTTAGTTAGTGGGGCGACGCTCCTTCGCATTAAGGGAGCAGCTGACCCTGCTTGTGTTGTCAGCCCCTTTTAAAATGGTCCATCCATGTTTTCTAAAATGAATTATATGCACATCATTGAGGACTTAGAGGGTACAGATGAGATAAAACACTTCTTGCTCATACTAAGGTAGAGAAAGACAGTGCAAGAGCCTTTGAAACCCACCCATTGGTTTCACTAAAATCATTTTACTGCTATCTTACATGCTCAATATTCCTACTGACTGCTTTGTACTTAATTGTTTAGTACGTGTTGTGCTTATTTCCTCTGATAATGTGTATCCTTTCTCTGCAGTGCACCAAAACTTGTGGGGTCGGAGTAAGAATGCGTGATGTGAAGTGTTACCAAGGAACTGACATTGTCCGTGGCTGTGACCCGCTGGTGAAGCCTGTAGCAAAGCAAACTTGTGACCTTCAGCCTTGCCCCACAGAGCCTCCAGGTAAGAGATCCAGGAACCAATAATACCTTTGATTTTATAGTAATGGTCCTGCTACAATGTAGGTTCTCCTAGCCCAAACCTGTGGATACCTAGACACTCAGCAAGCAGGGTCGGACTGGCCTATAGGGCAATGAGGCAGATCTAATAGATCAGTGCGTGGGCCTGTTGTTCAACAGTTTGTGAGTTTTTTTGGGACAGGTGGACCGGGTTTTACTATTTATTTCCGAAACATTACCACAAACATTGCCTGCAGCAAACACAAATGTATGCAGTCTCACATACCTTGCAAAATAACAATATACCGTGTCTTTACAAGTTCCAAACTGGCCTGATATGCAAATGTGGACCCCATTTTTAGCTCTCTAATTCACTAAAGGGGGGCCAATTTTGTTCTTGTTCCCCTGGCCAAGTTTTTTTGTCCAGTCCGAACCTATCAGCGAGTGACCAGTTGTTGCTTCTCAGAGCTGTTCTGTTCAGAGCTTTGCATAGATAGTGCCACACATTCCCAAAGGCATTGACACACACAAAGGTTCACTGCACAGTTGCAGACATTAGGCAGTTCCCTTTCATCAGGTGATCAGTGCGGAGTGGGACATGCTTCTCTTATGCTCAGCACATATCTGCATTTTTGCCTAATTGTCTACCTCTACTTCCGGTTCCGCTCCACTTCAGTTCTTGCATGGACATCAGAACCATGCTAGAAGTTCCACAAGCAAGTGTGCAGCAGCTAGCCCACATCTCTAGTGTGTCCATTTTCTGGAGCAAATATGGGGTAACCTTCTGTGATCAACGTGTGGCTGTGATAAAGAGAGCTCATATAAACAGACTAGATGTCAAAGCAGTCATTGCCATCCAGTAGGAAGTTTTTAAGTTTGCTTTGAAGATTAGTGTTCAGGTAAGCAAAGGCACTAGGAATCTGATAGCTGTGGAGCATGGTCCAACACCTTTGGTTTATCAGTGGGAAAGAGAGGTAGCCTATGCAAAGACCCTCCTATGTAAAAGCTACACTCACTGACTAAATTAAGTGAGTGGTAGTAAAATTTTGAAAGAGTAAGACACCCAATTGAACAATTGATTGCCTCCTGTACCTGCTGACGCGATCCAGCCCAGATCCATTTGGCAAAGCCTAATGGTTGAAGAGTAACAAACTGCAGTGCAATCCTGATAAAACCGAAATTCTGCTGTTTAGGCAGAATCCTCTACCAGGAGGGATTGCAGCGTGGCCTGGCAGGGTGCCCCCACACCCCTTCAACGGCGGTGGCCAGAAACATGGGTGTTATGTTTGATGCCCAACTGTCATTCGGGAGCACAGGTGTCAGCAGTGGTCAAAGGGTGCTTCTGGATTTTTTGCATGCTGAAGAAGTTTCTCCATCTACGTCCGCAGGGTTCTCAAGTCACAATGGCCATGTCTCTGAGTTGGTCCAGGCTGGATTATGTTTTGCACCTGGCCTTCCAGAGTACCTAGCCCAGCAGCATCCAGTCATTCAGAATATGGCAATCTGCCTATTGTACAGAATCTTGAAGTACTTCTCAGTGTCTTTATACCGGGAGAGACTGAACTGGCTGCCAGTTAAACAATATATAATGTCATAAAACTGACCCTGATGCACCAAGCCCTCCTCAGTAAGGGGCCTATGTACCTTAACGAGAGAATGAAAGAATATTGCCCTTGGAGATCCTGTGCTTCTGTAAAGGCAGATTAATTAAGGTGCCACATTTCAAAAGGCAATGGAGGGGAGGTTCTTTCTTCTCTGTTAGAGCAGCTAGAAAGTGGAATCAGCTGCCTGAACAGCTGAGGCTCACTTTGGACAAAATAAAATTAAAAAAGGAGTTGGTGCCTCTACTATTCAGACTTTTGGGATGTTAGGATTACGGTGGCCCTCAGACTCGTTCCTCTCTTTGATGCCTAAAACTGCGCCGGGACACTCTAATAAGTAGCTACTCACTATAGAAGTATCTGTCAATCATTCTTTCATTCAAAAAGGGGCAAGCCAACTAGGAGCAGAAGTCCCCCGTGGGAAAACATCTTCCTCTGCTCATTTAGTGCCATTACACCGTCTAGTTGTCCCATCACCTCATCTAAGCATGGATTACCCAGTTATTATTCACACCATGGGTTATAACTTGCCTCTTCATTTTTTTGTATTGTGTCAGGGAAACAAGTCCATCAATCAATCAATCAATCAATCAATCAGGGATTTGTAAACCGTGGCTACTCACCCGTGAGGGTCTCAAGGTGCTGGGGGGCTGCTGATCCGTCTGGGTGTGGAGGTTCAGTCGAAGACCCAGGTCTTGAAGTCCTTCCTGAATTGGGTCAAAGACACGGATTGCCTGAGGTAGAGGGGCAAGGTGTTACAGGTCTTGTGGCCAGGTAGGAGAAGGATCTCCTCTGGTTCTGGTCTTGTGGATCTGTGGGGCTGAGGCCAGGCAAGATGGGTGGAGCAGAGTTGTCTGGTTGGTGTTTATGGAAAGCGAGGCAGTGGTTCCGATATTCTGGTCCACCATCGTGGAGAGCCTTGTATGCATGTGAGGAGCCTGAAGGTGATTCTCTTGTTGATTGGGAGCCAGTGGAGTTGTTGGAGGTGTTGTGTCATGTGGCTGCAGTGGGGAATGTTGAGGACCACTCTGGCTGCAGTGTTTTGGATGTTCTGTAGTTTCCTGAGCTGTTTCTGGGTGACGCCGGCATAGAGCGCGTTGCCGTAGTCAAGTCTGCAGGTGATGAGTGCATGGGTGACAGTCTTTCTGGTTTTTTTGGGAGCCATCTGAAAGTCTTTATGAGTATACTGCGTTGATTTCGTGGTTTATTGAGAGCGAGTATGAACCTGAGGTTGCATGTGTGGTCCATAGGGGTGGGAAGGGTTCCTAGTGAGGCGAGCCACCAGGAGGCTTCCCAGACAATTCCTGGTGAAATTGCGTCCCAGGATGAGTACTTCACTCTTGTCCGAGTTGAGCTTGAGGCAGCTGCCTTTCATCCAGTTAGCAATGGCCTTCATTCTGTTGTGAAAGTTGATTCTGGTGGCTGTGGATTCGTTGGAGAGGGAGATGAACATCTGGGTCTGTGGCTTCTGATGATGGCTGCGAGGGGGGCCATGTAGACATTGAAGAGGGTTTAGCTCAGGGAGGAGCCCTGGGGTACTCTTCAGCTTATCTCTGTGGGCTCAGAGAGGACTAGGGGTAGTCTGAGTTACTGTGTTAGGACAATCAGAAAAGAGTGGATCCAGTCCAGTGCCTTGTCGTGGATGCCGGCTTCATGGAGTCTCGTGATTAGGGTGCAGTGGGAGACGATGTCGAAGGCAGCGAAGAGGTCCAGTAGGATGAGGGCTGTGGTTTCGCCCCGGTCGAGGAGGGAACGGATGTTGTCGGTAGCAGCGTGGAGTGCGGTCTCGGTGCTGTGGTTGCTTCGGAAGCCAGATTGGGAGCTGTCCAGGACGTGGTTTTCTTTGATGGCATCAGAGAGTTGGGCGTTTATGACATTCTCAATGACCTTGGCTGGGAAGGGGAGGAGGGACATTGGTCTGAAGTTGTTAAGGTCTGTCGGGTCGGCAGACAGTTTCTTCAGCAGACTGCTGATCTCGGCATGTTTACAGTTGTCGAGGAAGGTGGAGGTTTCAATGGAGCAGTTGATGGTGTAGCAAAGTTGGGGGGCGATGAAGAGGGCTGCTCTATGGAAGATGTGGTGTGGGCAAGTATCAGATGGGGCTCCTGAGTGGATGCTCTCCATGGTCTTGAGCATGTCATCTGTAGTAGTGAGTGGAGTCAAGTTGAGCATGATATTTTGGGGTGAGACGTGGTCGCTTGCGGTGGTGTCGGTTGTAGTGGCAGGGTCTTGGGTGTTGAAGCTGTGGTAGATCTGCCTGATCTTGTGGTGGAAAAGGTGGCAAGTTTGTTGCAGAGATCTTGGGAGGGTGGGACATCTGTGGTCTCACTGTTGGGCCTGGCGAACTCCTTGATGATGGCAAAGTGTTCTTTGCTGCTGTTTGCATTGGCGTTGATTCTGTCTTGGAAGGCCCTTTCTTTGTGGCTTTGAGGAGAAGATGGTGTGCATTGACGGTGGATTTAATAGCTGTGTGGGCTTCCATGGTTTTGTTGTTCCTCTATGTCTTCTTGAGTCGTCGGCAGGTGCATCTGAACTCATGGAGAGTGAAAGTGAACCAGCTGGCTTTCTTGGTGTATTCTTGAGGGGTGGCCAGAGTGTTGGGCAGTTGGAGATCTATCAGTGAAGGTTGCGCGATGCGGTGTTGGCGTTTGTTGGTGTAGGCGGAGTGGTCATGCTGAGGAAGTCGATGAGACGTTCTTTGGTGAACTTGTTCCAGCTGTGACAGGGGGCAATGAGGGCGGTGGTGAATGGTGGGTGTGGCGAAGGCGAGATGTACGCAGTGGTGGTCAGTAGGGGTGGGCGGAATTTGCGGAATTGCGTTACGCAAATCTCCGCGAAACGGTAAAAAATCTCCGCGAACACGCAGAAATTCCGCGAACACGCGGAATTGCTTGTTCGCGATGCTTTTTTCCTGTTCACAATTGCTGTTTGCGTGCTCGGGGAGAAATATCTCGCGAACACGCATTTTGAGATCGCGAACAAGCAAAAATTTCGTGAAATCGCGGAAAGCAGACTTTTCCAGCAATTTCGCGTTCTCCGCGGAACGCGAAATTACGCAAATTCCGCAAATTCCGCGAGCGGAACGGAATTTACCGCCCAGGCCTAGTGGTCAGTCCAGAGGAGTTCAGTGGTGTGGCAGTAGCTGATGGTCCTGCTGGCAGAGAAGACCACGTCGAACATGTGTCTGGCAGGGGGGGGGGGTTGGTGCAGTGACTAGCTGCTTGAGTCCGATGTTGGGGAGGTTCTCTAGTAAGGACGTGGTGTTCTGGTCGCCGGGGTTGTCCAGGTGGAAGCAGAGGTCTCCGAATAGGATGTAATCGGTGGATGCGAGAGCCTGGCATGCGATGAGTTCTACAATGTCGTCTGTGAAGTGCTGGCAGGGGTTATGGGGCCTGTTGGTAAGGGTGCCACGGAGGGAGATGTTGGTGTTTGTCTGGAGTCCATAATGTTCAATTGACTCTAAGGGGTGCACAGGAGTCTCATCCTTTGGTTCCCATCTGTGGTGTACTAGACTGGTAAATATGAAAAGTTTAACCAGAAAGTCAAACTAGCTCTCTCCTTTGGGTGTCCACCTGGTAAGTTGCAGCCTGACAAGGCCATGCCATCCTGAAAGATCCTCCTGCACAGCAGTTGAATCTCACTCCCGTTAAGGGCAGTAGGTAGTTGAAGGGAACAAGGTGGACAACACACATAGCATCCTCTATTTTCCGATAGGTAATGAGACGTAGCATGCAGGCACGCAAAGAAAGAGGAGAAGGAGGCTCCTAGCTCAAACACTGCCTGCTGCCACAACCGATCATCCCTAACTGCTCTCTCTGTTCTCGCTCTGGCTCTAGCCTTTGAGCCTCTATCTCCTGCACTTCACCAAGGAGGAGCGAAAACTGGCATTCTGTGTGTATTTTGTGTGCATGCAGCCTGCAGCATGCAGCCTGCTGGTATATTCACTGACTCTTGGCTTTTCCACTGCTTGGAGTCTGACCTCAGACAGCCTCAAGCTGTAGTTGGTGGCGTTTGGAGGCATCTGAGAGCCGGCTGAGGTCGCCACAACTGAGGAGTCAAGGAGAGGCCCCTGGGGGTCCTGAGACGTCCTGTGGTTCTGACTGGCCCTCAGACAGCAGACAGCCAGCGGTGGGCAGGGAGTAGTGGGAGCAAGGTGGAGGGAGTAAGAAAAGGAGTTTGGCAGCCAGCCACTGAGTAGCTATACATAGCCCAGATCCCTGACTCCGGCATCAGCTCACATCTCCCCAGGTGTGCAGATGGTAAATGAAGCAATGCGGGAAATATAGGTTGTTTAGCAGTTCTCTGTTCTCTAACCCACATTTTGGCCTTAGAGGTATCTGAATCCACTCCCCTTCTCAGCAGATCCAGGAGGGCAGAAACTGTGACTAGGCATTATTCCAGTATTAGTAGTATGTCTCACCTGGACTCCATTGCTACATGAGTTCCTGTTGCCTATTCCACTCTCAGATCAGGTATACTATAAAAGACATCTCAAATTACTGTGAACACTTTGAGCTCTGACAGAGCACAAAAATAATTGATGCAGGACCCATTTGGTCCGGGTAGCAGCTATTCTGCCTTGTTGTCATCCATCATGGCTTTGGACCTCTTCATGACGCCCATTCGGAAAACAATAGGCAAAGATACCCGTTCACTCCTTCAGGTTGAGACCCTCCTCAGCCTCAACAGATACAGGTACTACTCTCTACATCAGTTGAAGTTAACTAGTATGTAGCAACACAAATAGATGATAGACAGAATGTTGAACAGTGTCAAACATTCACCCCCAGTACATAGATCCTGGCCTAAATCCATCATTTTTTTCCTTACCACGCTATTCCAAATTTGACCCAGCCATATGCAAATCCGTCTTGACCCTGCTCCCCATGTGAACCGTCCAGGCCAAACTGCCAGGCCAGGTCCTCTGGACCAGAAACCAGCATCCTGGAACTTGTTTTGAGGTATCATCCCTCATCAGCCAGGCTAGCTTGAATCTAGTAGCATAGTGAGCACGGGACCCATGTCTGGGCATACCCTTCCTACTTAGGGCAATGATAGCAGCACAAAAAGATGATGGATGGAATGCTGGACATTGTCAACATACACCCACAGTACAGAGATGTAGGCCTAAATCCATTGTTTTTTTGCTCACAACGCCACCCCAATTCAGACCCAGCCATATGCAAATACTTGTTGACCCTGCTTCCCATGGGAGCGAAACCAGCCCAAACTGCAAGAACAGGTCCTCCCTGGACCGTAAACAAGCATATTGGGACTGTTTTTGTTTGTGGTGATAATAGTCTGGTCAATAATTTCATAAATTACAGTGTCAATCTGACTGGCACTGATGTCTAACCTGGTCATAGAGTAGGCGAGTGTGTGCATGCAAGCCAAGGGAGGCACATGTGTGAGCAGTCGCTTGTGCAAAAGGTCGATAAACTGACTGAAAATTATTTCTTTTAATGTACCTCTATAACCATCTTGTCAGTTTCACCAAGTGTGAGGAAACATACAATTCCCTTCACCTACTTTATCATCCTGTAGCCTTCTTCCCTATTGTGACTCAGCATGAATCTTGATGAATATGTCAACATTTTTCCGCCTGGAGTGTTTACATTCTGGAAGTCTTGCCTTTACCTGTTCCTTGTTCGGCTGTCACTTGATGTTTTGGTGCTATCGTTCATGATTGGAAAGGGACACAGAAATTAATCCAGGATGGGGATGGATGGATCTCACTCCATGTGGCATGCACTTGCTGTTTGGGTTGGTCAGCTGAACACATTGGGTGACTGTTACAAGACTGGATGAAATATAAAATGCTTAAACTAAGCCTTTATTTCTTTGAGTTTAAGGTGTTTCAGGGGGAACAGAAGATCCTCTCAGGTTCTTGTTTTGCAGCCTGTCTTTGTGGCAGCTTCAGTGATGCAGATGAAATGCTATGGATTGTTGATTGCATTTCAAGACTGTCCTGTACTTATTCAATGACCCATTTTAAGCAGATGAATGTTTTGGGCTGTACAGTACAATTACATTCTGTTTTCATACTAACCACTGCCAATCGGTTCCTTTCCTCCAGATGACAGCTGTCAGGACAAGGCGGGAACAAACTGTGGTTTGGCGATAAAAGTCAACCTATGCAGTCACTGGTACTACAGCGATGCCTGCTGCCGCTCCTGCAGGACAACACACTCCTAGTGCAGAGACTGCGTCAAAGACTTGCCACTTGACGATGCCATGAAGGACAGGTGCACCCAGGACCTGGCTGTCTTAATGGTACAGGACTGAGCAGTAACAAAAAGTGCATCCTCGTTTAAGATACATTTCTGGTGCTTGTTTCCTGGGAGATGCTGCTGAGGTGGGCAGAATTTCGGGATTTAATGTCTTCCTGGACCTGCTCCTTAGACGACCTCTGGATAGACATGGACACTTCCAAAGCTTTTTCTGCAGATCTTGTTATATCATGTTTGCCTTCACATTTACATCTATGTTGTAAAGATTTTGTGACAAATGAAGTTCACTTCTGATAAATTAATGTTTTGTGTGCATCCTTCGAACTGGCCTGACGAAGGGTCTTTAGGGAACTGAAGCCCCTCACTCTTACCTGTCATTAGGGAAGGTAGATGCACAAGGGTTGTATTTATATTTTGCTATTGTTTGGATGAAAGCACATGGGTTGCATTACGTGTACCTTTAGCCATATATTCCCAGTTGGCTAGTCCCAAGAGCTCCTAAATTTCAGGATATATGCATGGTTTAGAGCTGTTCCGGCTACATTTTCATTAATGTCCATGCTCATACCTATTCTTATTTTTCCAACAACCGAAATTCACACCTCTAATTGGATAGGCATCTGGCTTCACACCGACTGTTTTACAATAAAACCAGACACCATCCTTGTTGCAGATGCCTGCAATAAAATGATAGGGACAACTTTCAGAATGCAATTTTCAGAAAGAGATGTTTCTGTGAAACTTACCCTAGTAGACAGTGTTGTGGGTTGATTTTCAGATCTATGTATAGGTGCTAACATGAGAACTTTCAGCCATCTCATTTTTTATTTAAATTTACTGTAATATTTTATTCGTGATGTTATAATATTAAGGATTTGGAGCACAGTACACGTAATGTTAGACTGTTAATTCGTAATGTGCAGGTATATACTGTTCGGAAAATTGTATCTTCTAATTAATTTCATAGTTCTTCATATTGTCTACATTTTGTAAATACTAATATTATTAGAAGCAAACTGTAACTGCACTTTATGTAATGGCCAACGACACGTGTTCTACATTTAATATATTTTCTTCAGTGAATCCTCTACTTATATCTAGCCATTTATAATCCACTATGGATTATATATTTTAATAAAAATCATATTTAAGTAGATGACTTTATGTTTTTCTTTCTGGGACTTCTATTGCACAAAATAGGGGAAGTTTTACACACTATGGGGCATTTGTACAACAAAATGTTGGAGCGCGGAGCTGCGCCAAATTTGGCAGCACCGCGCCGCGTCCAAAAAGCAGTGATGCACCGTATTTACAACAATACGGCTCACCTCTGTGTCGTCCTTAGTGCTGGTGCTCGGATCGTCATTCTAACGGCTGCTCTTGCAAGGATTTATAGGAACATTATGGATTTGCATGTATGTGCATAACCCTAAGTGGTGGAAAACCTGCTGGTTTATGGCGACGATTAAGGTGCATATTCACTGTAACATCTTTTGCCAATCAGCAAAATATTTTTACGTGGGAGAAATCCCTTGGCATTACATGTAGTAGCAAACATTGGGTGGTGAACAAAATTGCAGGTTTCTGATCATTATAAAGTTTTGATTTTAAAGGTGCTCACTACTTTCCCACTGACCTCTCCCTCTTCCTCCCCTGGGAACACTCATGACACCACCAAGAGACCTAAAGTATGACTGCAGTTTATTGTTTCAATATTTGATCTTTGAATATGAACTGTCATTAGTGTACATGTATTATAAGGGGTTTAGTAAGAACCACTTCAGCTCCTTTAGTGCTTGAAGCACTCACCACTTGCGGCCTCCTGCTTGGCCAGGTTCTTCTGTGTATCTGTGAGGTGGTCAACTTAAGTAAAATTGATTGGGAAGTCTACAAATTTTGCAAAGGCCCCATCATTTTTTCATATGCCACTTCATGTGGTACTACATACAGACCTAAGTTAAAATATGTGGACAAAGGGTCTGACAATTCGCACATGCATGTTTTGCCACTTACCATGTAAATCCAGATGAGACCTGAAGTGCCTGATTTTGGGAGGTTATATCAGGAGATGATCTTCTGCTCCACAGAATTTCCAAATGGTTTGGCTGCATGGGGGTATGCTGATTTCCTTTCGAGAAATGAAAAGCTCACTTTGTTATTTTAGTAAAAAATTACAGAAGAGAAACAATATTTGTGCTGTTCACAATAATTATGAAGAAAGTAAACAATGACACGAATATCAAGGGCAGTGTTTGTACTGTGCATGTGGGCAACCAGCTTTGGATAGTGAAAATGGCATTTTCCTAAAAACAAGGCACGTGCAATTATACTAATGCTGCTGCTGCAATATTGGATTGAGGGAAGTGAAGGATGCCTCATTAGAATATTCCTAATAGATACCAAGAAAGATTTTGATTGGGTGGATCTGCCGTTATGTTTCTTATCTGTAATGCAAGCATTGGCAATTCCCATGCAATTACGAACTGAATCAGATACTTATGTCTGAGCTTTCATGCTTTCCTCTCTGATAAAGGATCCATAGCAGCTACATTTCACATCACCTGCGGTGCATAAAAAGGTTGCGCCCTCTCCCGGGTATGTATGGAGCCGTTTATAAAGCTGGCAGCTGATACTACCACAGTAAGGGGCATATCAGCAACAACCGGCGATAATTATCGCTAAGCGTACTTAGCGCTAGGATAATTATCGGCGGCTAGCGTGGATTTTTATCGCTGAGATAGCGTGCTATTAGCAACGCTTATCTCAAAAGCGATAAAAATCCTAGCGCTAACTGCCAAACGTGAGATTATCGCTGGAAACCCAGCGATAATCCCACGAAGTTTGGCGACAGCTTGCTGATAGGGCCTCACATACTTAGCCATGATATCCACCTTCCATAGGATATCATGGCTAAGTCAGTTTCAAAGCAGGTGTAAGGAAAGTAGCGATAACAGAGGTTATCGCTACTTTTCTTGTCGCTTTGCTGCTTTGCGTGAGGCTTGATAATAGGAGAAATGTCGTTTAGAGACATTTCTCCCGTTATCCTGGGGAGGAACGCCCACTTTGCATCTCATTAGAGATGCAAAGATGGGCGTTAGGAATTCAGGCGCTAAGGCAAGGTTTCACGCGATAGCGTGACCTTGCTGATATAGCGATAAAATTATCGCCGGCTTTCGGCCGAAAATGGCCGCAAAAGCGGCGATAATTTTATATCGACGCCTTGTAGATATGGACCTAAGACAGTTGGGTAACAAGTTAAGGCTGCAGGCGATTTAGGTTATGTGTCCCTGACCCTGTACTCGCCATACAGGTGTTGACTCTATCTGTCATAATATGACAAAATAGGAGATAAAGCATCTTAGCGGGATCGGAGGCAGTGTTTAGCTATAAGAATGTATGAGAAAATGTGCCCCTTACATATCACAATTGTCAATAAAACAAGCAGCATAATTAATTAAATAGGCCTTCTTTAGACAAGGCATAAGTTAGAAACCATGAAGGTTTATTAAGAAAATAAAGTGCATTACAGAAGGCAAAATATGTTTAGTTTCAAAATCCGTCTAAATGTCAAATAAATCTCATATAATGAATTAGCATAAGGCTCAATCAAATGTAGCAGAAGATCTACCATAAAGCCAAGCCTCAGAAAGAAAATTAAAATTATTCTAAGTCCTAAGCATGAGACAGACTGACAAGGCAATGCTCTCTATGACTCAGAAGATGAGACAGTAGCTCAGTTCCAAAATGACCTCTTTTTTTATAAGAAAATCAGAGTGACAAGCCACACGGCCAACATTAAGTGAATACAATTTTGCAAGGCTCAATCAAACACAATGGGGCAGATTTATGACTTCTGGCGCATCTCTGCTAATCAGCAGAGATGCGCCAGAAGAGTTGCGACGCATCTGCCCACCCGTGCGCCACCATTGATTCGCCCCATTTACAATGCGGCGCACCGTGGCACTCGGATGGGCAGATGCGTGACGCATCTCCTGTCGGAAAGGCGGCGCATTGCTGGAGTTGCGTCGCAAGCGCGACGCAGCTCCAGCAAGGCTCGGGGGTGCCCTATCCCTTACATGCTGCGTCAATCCTTACGCCTACTTCAAGCAGGCGCAGGGTTTTGACGCAGCATGGCCTTAAAAGTGACTGAGTGAAATATTGTAGATTTCACTCAGCCACTTTTAGGAGGCGTTCATGGGCCGGAACGCCCCCCCTGCTCCAGAATGCCTACATATGGCGCAGGGCTTTATAACGTGACGCTTCTGCCAGATGCGTCACATTGTAAATACCCCACAGCATGGCGCAGGATTTGCGCCGCCGCTGCGTCACAAAAGTGACGCAACGGCGGCGTAAATGAGGCGCAAGGGGCTCATAAATCTGCCCCAATATAATTAAACACAACGATACCCAACACCTTCACCTAAATGAATGATAATTAGTTCCCTCTTGGCCTTATGTTATTGGATGTGACGGTACAAATCTAGTTACACACAAAACAATGGCAGACTCATAGAATAAATAGACCTACTCAAATAAAGCCAGGAATGACCTCGGACGGTTACATTTGAAAGGAGACCATCCTCTGGAGTTTCATCAAAAACACAATGTCGACGCAAAGCATTTCATTAGTGCACATTTTGCTACGTGCGATAAGAGAAGGATATCAAAACCCAGTATGGCCATATTGATATTCAAGATGTAGTCAGGTCTAGTTTGGGCCTTGTGTGGCCAACTTTGGTAAAGCATAGTTCTATTGAGTGCAGTGAAATCGTTTTTAATGCAAAACATTTATGACAATAATTAACATTATGTATTAATCAGAAATATCTCTTTCAAATGTTATTGAATATCTTGTATGCTAATGCAGTGACAAGTTATTGGTGTACCAGACCCCATTTTCGTAGGCTCAGATAATATAGACCTGCAGGGTATTTGAACATTACTCTGGCCTGGAATATGGAGCAATGTTCAAAGGTTCAAAGCCAACTGAGACCAATTTTTGAGTGAATGTATTAAAATGGCTGGAGCATTGGCCTCTTTCACTGCTTAGCAGAGCTAAATTCCTCAAAGTGACTATATTTATGAAAGTCCTATAATATTTAAGAGCGTTATCATTTATGTCCCCACTATGCTCGTTAAGAGCTTAAATTCTGCAGACTTCACAGTCTATAGGGACCTGTTAAGCCATGCAAGGTATTGCAATGTTTTTATTTACATTGGTTCAAGGTCTGAGGGCACTCCTTAAGTTTGCATTTGATTACTGTACAGCCCTGGGCCAAAGAGATATCAAGATGCTTTTGTTTGCCATTTAGAGTAGCACACCCTAGGAGACCTGAGCTTTGAGCACAAAACCAGACATCATGCAGATTAAATTGTACCTAAAACATGTGTCATGCTCCCTAGGCAGCAAAAAATGGTTGACTTCCCCAGCTGGATCAAAATATTTGTACAGAAAAGGACAGGGTGTGTCACCTAAAATGTGTCTGTCAGTGCTCAACCTGCTCTGTCCAAATTCAAATCATCTGCTCTCACCTAAGATATTTGTCTACAAGAATGCAGCTAAAACCTTATCATTGCCCAAAAGGAAAACACCCACAGGACAGTCAGGTGAATTCCAGGTGTATAATGTGTGTGACATTTGTATGAAGGACTCAAGAATCTCATTGTTTAGGAAAATGTTGATTGGCACACCACAGGGCAGTTGCAACCACAAACCCTTTCACCCTATTCATCCATGTGTCAGTATCTTCTAGTTCCCATTTCAGACTCCACCACCAGCACTTCACCCAGGTTCTAATTTAGGACACACACCCCTTTATAAATAATGAAAAGTACACAAAAACATTGGTCACATGTGCATAGTAAAAACTATTTATCAATAATAAAGAAGTAGGAACATAAGTAAAAACTAACACCAAGTACACAACTCAAACATACACTTTCACAACTTGATATGAGAGTGTCTTTCACAAACCCACATGGAGTGTGGGTGCCTTCCTCAACCTACTTAGATTCACCAATTCCACTTCTCATACCAAATTCCAGCATGATGAAAGTCCATATCTGCAGCTACTTACTAATTCAGTTTGATTGAGACTGTGAGCCCATCAAATGAAGATCCTGCAGGTTACAGTGAATGCAACAGATAGGTAAACTTCTTTCTCGTCCACAAATCCTCTGTCACACAGTGCCTCTATATTTACAATGCATGTCTTCTTTAATCTCCTGTCTGACCCTTTGTTCTAGTGACTGTGGCACTTTCTTCTTTAGACACAGCTTATCTTTCCATACTTTCACCACTCATTGTGGCTGCTCTTTGAGTATACTTCCCCCAGCCTCGGCCTCACCAATCCACCCCCTCCCCAACAGAGAAAGGCTGTTTAGCAACTTTTTATCCTCTTAACATTTCCAAGCATGTAAACTGAGGGGGGTGATGTTTTACTCTATTTTCTTCAAAAATTATCTGCACTCTTTTAGTACAGAAAAACTTGTAAATAAGCTAATGCAGCACACTCCATCAACATCATAATTTAAGTCCATTGTTTTGTCTTCCTTGAGGTTAAAAAAGTGAAGGTACATAGTGGAACACGCTCTATATTGAAAATGTACTTCCTGAATATAAAAGCATCACATATACTCTATTTACAATGACTTTTTGCTTATGGTCTTTCAAGGACACGAAAATAATACCCAGTTAATTAGACAACGTTTCCACCCTTTGCACAGCCTTGTCACATAAAATAAAACTTCCTCGCAAGGCTTTACTAGCTGTGGCGTAGGTATTGATTCAGGATGCTCAATGAGTTAGATAGTCTCTGCTGACATTTGTGTGTGATAAGACAGGATACTGGTATGGCAGACACAACCCTGGAACATGCCAACCCCACTGAACCATTCTTCCGTACAAATACTGCCCATGCTCCAGCAACCATTTCCAGGATCCTTGAATTGCTCATCTTCCACCCTCCTTAATGCGATGTGCAAAACTGCTTAACCTCCATTCTTATCATATGCCATCAATAAGTGTCATGTGACACAGTCACCCACCCATCCACCATTTATCACAATACTCACTCACTTTGAATCCCTAAAAAATCATCCACATGGCTCTCCTTCTTCCTCTCTCGCCATTTCGTTGCTGTCAGCTAATGCTCCTCCCACATTCCTTTCTGTGCCTAAGGTTTAGTATCAGGAGTCCTTCTCTTCTTTCTCTACACTACTACTTTAACTAATTTCGTCTTTGGAGTTTCCTTACTTACACTGACCACATCCAAGTATCTACAGCACCATTAGCTGATACAGGTGCCACATGCTTTCTTAATAATTCTGTACAATGTCTCTTGTATATATATATTTTGAGTAGTTCATAATTTTATGGGCCATAAAAGAAGTAAAATATCCAACTAATGAATGTCTATTTGCATTCTGACAATGACACCTATATCACCCCTGTGCATAAAGCGCAAACGTCAAATAATAGAATCCAACATGTAAACCAAGCTGCCTCCCTGTCAGGATTTTGTTTTTTTAATTGTGAAAGAAAGGTAAAAATAATATTAATATATGTTTCAGCAGTAAACCAGTCATGCATTTGTTTTTTATACATGCCCCAAACCCAATCTTATCTTCAGCTCTCCATCCACATTGGTTCTTTTTGTCCCACCATCTCAGGTTCTAGACTTTCCTGTGGCCAAGGGATTCTCCTTTCATCATCCTTGCTACTAGTAACATTTTAGTACCTGTTGATATTTTCATGTCATGAGAATTCCTTTATCTCCATAAGTCACATTACCAAGGCATATGGAAAAAACACACAGTCATGTAAAGTTTGGCAAGTTTGCATGCAGCCGTCCAGTCTGCCAGATTAGTAGAGACCCTTTCCTCCAACACAATACCCCCGTCCCCAAAAAGCAACAGTTCTGCTACATTATCAATCCACACTTGCCTGGTGCACCTTCAATACATCATAGGGATTTGTTTCAGAAAATGAAAATAACAGTATCTCTGACATTTTCAGAGTTATTTTTCCCAGAACTCTAAATGCCTTCCACATTCTCAGATTACCACTTTAATATTACTATACCAGAAAATATAGGCTGCATCTTTATTGAATGTAGCTTATCCAGTATTGGCACCATCCCCTTTTGACAGTTTTTTTTTTCTATTGCTTTCTCTGCCACAACTACTGCTCTTTAGCTCGACACCACTTAGATTTATGATTTAATAGAAGATCATAAACCGGATATGGTATTCCTACGGAAACTTGGCTCCATGAGCTCTCTACGCCTGATAATATGTTAGCCCTCCTGCCAGGATACCGGATAGTTAGACAGGGTCGGGGTGGGGGGGCGTTGCTATTGTCTTTAAGTCCGATTTCTCTTGTCAGCTTGTTAATATAGCTATTGATGATTGTAAAAGTGTTTTTTTCTCCTAAGTATTACTAACAACCTCATGATCTCAGAGTACTTAATTTATCATTCTCCCGGCCCAGTGGGAGGTTGGTTGAGACGTTATCAACTACATTCTTAAATTTGCCAATTGCAAGGTTATGGAGTATTTTTTTTTTTTGATAAACAATTTTACCATTGGTTTATTGGTTTTTAAAACAAACATACCAGCATTACTCAAATACAGTTGATTACAGCATTTGTCTGACTCCTCCACTTTACATATATGGGGGGAAATGAGTTTGTAATGCATGGTTTCACAGATTCCCCCACAGTGCACACAGTTCCCAGGAGATATGTTTCTTCTATCTACCCCAGCCATTTGCCCCAAACCTTATGGTATTTAACCGGAAACCCTCTGGCCTCGAACGTCGGCTTCTCTTGTGCTGCGCACCAGTCTACCCCTCTGCGTCATTCTGTTATGTCCGGGGGTACCGGATTTATCCAACTAGCAGCAATGTCCCGCTTGGCCACCATTATGGCAGTAGTAAGAAATTGTTTGTCGGCTCGGGAGCCGTCAAGCCCATCTGTAATTCCCAGGAGTAAATTTTTAAGGGGTTGTGCAGAACTTGTCAGCTCAGGACCTCTTTGAGCTCTTTTTCTATGGAGTAACAATATTGTGCAATGACAGGGTAGGCCCATACCATGTGAAAGAAGTCTGCTTGGTCGTGGTCGCAGTGCACGCAAGATGCAGTTGACTTTATACCTGCGCTGAAGAGGCGCGTGGGTGTTAGGTAGGCAGCGTGTAAAAAGTATAGTTGGACCAGACGGAGCCTGGCTGAGGTGGTAACTGTTTTGGGTGCCCATAAAGCATTTCTCCAATCAAGAGGTCCTACCCATTGCTCCCATAGGTTTCTTAACCGGTCTAGTGTGTTTGGAGTGTTGTTAGCTAGGGAGCAGTAGATACTAGAGACACCCCCCTTTCCCAGGTTACCTGTCATAATTTGCGCTTCAGGGGACTATACTCTGGGAGTGATGTGCCCTGTGATACGTGCATGTAGAGGGCGTGACATAGCTGTAGATACCTATAGAATTGTGAGGGGTGCATGGAATAATAGGATTGCAGGTCTTGGAAAGTGGGCATATGGTCGCTCGTCCACCCGTCTCCAAACTGTGAGATACCAATGAGGTCCCATGCCTGGAATTCTCCAGGCAGAGCCCTCCCGGAGCCAAGTCTCTGCCAAAGTGGCTTTTGTTGGGTCAGTTTGTTCATCCATTGGGTGTGGCACAGGGAGGCACGCCAGGCAAGGAGAACCGCCCGCGTCAGCATTGGTAATGTCCTGGGGATAGTTACTCCATACATCATCACCTGGATCCTAGGTAGGCCAAGACCGCTCAGTTCCACTCTGAATGCTGGGTCTGACCAGCCAACATTGAACCAGTCATGCAGCATGAGTAAACAGGTTGCCAGGTAGTATAGCTATAGATTGGTCTTGCCCATGCCACCATCAAAGGACGGGATCCGGCATTGGGACAAGGCCAAACAGAGTCTCTGCCAGCCCCAAAGGAATTTTATGGTCAGACTGTTGAGCTCTGTAAACCAGGTTTGTGCAGTAGCGGCCCATGGAGGGAGTGCCGCGGGGCGGCGGGGTGGGGGAGGGGCAGGGTGGGGGCTAGTAAACTCCGCCTCACGGCCGACTGGAGTAATGTAAGTAAATAAATAAATATAACTAATTTCATTGCGCGCGCTGAAACGCCTTTGGCTGACTACGCAAATTCTGCCCACCCTTAATTACGATGAAAGTCATCTCTCCGAAGACATCCACTGCGGAGCGTCTTTGAGTGGTCTGCAGGCACCCTAATTGCTGGGCTTCGAGAGAGAGGTCCAAATCAACTCAGTCCAGATGGAGAGCCTTGGGCGAGGCGTCACCAGGCTCCGAGCAGGCCACAGAGTCAGATCTTTGGAGGGAGCGGGGGCTGTTCAGCGGTGCATAGTCTCTAGGGTGCAGTCCGGGGCTCACAGGTGAATCCGATCTGGCTCGGTGCGCTCCTTCTCCTTTACGGGAACGTGTGCGTCTTCCACCTGGCTTGAGCGAGCTCACCTGGGCCCTGGTGCTTGGAGGCGAAGCGTTCACCCTTAGTGGTCGTTCCTCAATCAGCCAAGTCCAGGCCACCTCTGGAGAATCAAAGAAGAGGGATTTATACTGAAAGATCACCCGGAGGCGGGCCGGAAAGAGCGGCCGATACGGAAGGGCCAGAGCTCGCAGTTTCTGTTTTACCCCAGTGAATTATCGTCTTTGAGTTTGGACTTCCAGTGTATGGTCTGGGAAGATCATTATTGGCTGCACTTGATTTAATAGAGATTTTTGGGAGCATGCCTCATTGAGGATAAGGTCCCTATCCTTGAAGTTGAGGATCCTGGCGATGATGGGCCTGTGCGGCGATCCCGGTGGGGGTCTTAGGGCCAGAGAACGGTGGGCATGCTCGATCGCAAACCAAGTGGAGAGGTAGCCCTCTGGCATCCAAGATTGTATCCAGTGTTCGATTAAGTTGCTCATTTGGTCTTGTTCTGAGCCCTCCGGAAATCCCAGCCAGGCGGAGGATATTATGCCTTAATCGATTTTCAACATCCTCTGCTCTTTTGTGCAGTTCCTTGGTGTGTGTTTGCAGGCGTGCGACTTGCTCATTCAGTTGACTGACGTCATCTTCGATTGTGGAGATGCGAGATTCAGTCTCCATAATCCGAGCCGCCGCATGGCGGAGATCTTGTCGAATGAGAGCCATATCAACCCGGACTTGACCTATTTTATTTTCAACCGAGGTTTGCGAGGCGCTGATTGCCAGTAGTATGGTATTGAGGTTGGCAGCCGCAGGGGGGGATTTCTCCGTGGTCCCACTTGCCACCCCGGAATCATTAGTCTTGAATTGGTCCATCTTGGTCTGCATTGGGGGAGGTTTAGGCCCTCGGTCTCTCCCCATGTTGGTGATAGGGTAAGTACCCTATATGCGTCTAGTGTCGCAGAGTGTCATCTGATTCGCCCCCGGGGAAAGGGAAGTGTATCTCCTTGGTCTTTGAGCGGGACAGGAGAGCGCCGGGTATGCCCGCACAAGGTTTGTGTTGTTGTGTCCAGCAGTTAGCGGTGCACAGATAAGACGGCCCACGAGTTAGCAGGCCTCTGCAGTCTACGTTCGGCCAGTTTAGTTAAGTGTATTCTCAAGCAGGGGTTCAGGGGGAAACTGTTACCCTCTCTCAGGAGGTGATGCGAAGTTTGATGGGGTCCGGTCGACCGATCAGGGTTCGTAGCCTCTGACGCACCACTGCTCTGGGTCCAAGAGGGGGTTCCTGAGGATCAGCCGGGATTTCAGCGTCTTTAGGGGTGTTGCAGAGTATCGCCACCCCTGTCCGATGGTTCCGGGGTCCTGCTCACCTCTCTGCCGGACTAGCTGGTCTCTGCCTCAGGCCCAACTGGCGCGCCTCGGTTCTCGTTAGGGCCCAGTCCGTGCAATCTTCCAGGTCTGGGGGTGCCTTGAGGCCTGCAGCAACAAGTGGGTAGGTCCCGCTGCAATCTGGGGGGTCTGCAGTCGAGTTGCGCTGAAGCCGGGATGGCGGGAGGCAGTTAGATGTCTCTGGAGTATGCCTCGGGTCAAGCATACATTCCACTCGCCAAGGCATAGGGGCCAGGCTGGGTCAGGTGGAGGTGGGATTCTCCCCCACTGAATGAATCAAGACCCAAGTGGCAGGGTTCCAACAGGGCAGGGGGGTCTCAGACCACTGCGCAATCTTGCAGTCAGTCCCCCCTTCCACAGCCACCCAGGCGTTGCTGAGTCAGATCCCTAGGGAGGTCAGATTGGGCCCCCCACCAGTAGAATTCAGGGCCTCTGGCCCAGGACCCGAGCCATGTCAGTGTCTATCCAATGCCAGCAGGGCCACGGCAGCTTAGGGCAGAGCGTTTCAGGGTGTGTGGTGTCGTAGAAGAGAAAGCTGTCCGATTGCCCCACCTGATCCCCCACGTCATGGTCCCCACCCTGCTATGGGAGCAGATGGTCTCAGTTCTATGAGGCCCCGCCCGCGCCCGCACCAAGACCAACGTGTCCAGACAGGTGCGGGCCTCTTCACCCCAGTATGGCACAGTCCGCGACACTCACCACGACCTCAGCGGCCTGGATAGTGGGAGCTCCCAGAACGTCATCCTTCTGGTTGGCAAACGCCCGCAGTTCCCGACACCATGTCCAGGCCTCCTGCAGCAGCATGGGCAGGGAGGGTGCCTCAGACCCACAGGATCTCAGTGTCAGGGGCAGGGAGAGGTTCCTTCGAGGGTCTGCGCTGCCAGGACAGCAGCTGACCACCCCGACTCTGCCCCGGGTGGGGGCCCAGCACGGCCGCCTCAGGCCCAGGCCCACGCATCAGTTACAAGGGTCCACTCAGAGGAGAGGGCCGCACCTCTGGTCTCCCTCCAGCAGGTCGCAGAGAGCTCGGATCACCACGCGGGCTAATAGTTTCAGAGTCCGTCTGGCGTTCGTTACCCCAGCACATCAGTAGGGTCCAGTGCAGATGGGTCACTTCCCTGCAAGGAGGTTGGTGGGTGACAGGTGCCAATGTCCAGCCCCAGGTCACAGCCCAACGCGTGCCACCATTTTGGCTTAGGGCTGCGCGCAGTCCAGGAGGCAAATCCGGCTCCACAGCGAGTTCTGCAGTGTTTCTTCGGCACAGGTAGGCAGCTGGGGTGATACTTGGCAGTGGGTCAGAGGAGAGAGGAGAGGTCATCCGCCCGCGATTGCAACCCAGAAAACCACTGGTCCCATTCGCATGGCGGTGACGACTGCGGCGGTGAGATTTTCTGGCTGCCACTTTTCCGCTGGTAGCAGTTCGCACGCTTGCCTGGCGGGCGGTGCTGGACCGCAAAAATGGAGCCAGTGCAGGGTCAGGCTCTGCCGGCATGATTATGATGCTGTCTGTAGCCAGCCTTTCCGCGGCAGTGGAACCGCCATGGAAACGCATGCGGAGTATGCCTCCGGGGGCCCATTGCGGGCCCCCAATGTGTTTGGAGGGGGTTGGGTTTACTGGGGGGTACCATCTCCCTATACCAGGTGGCAGGCGCTGTGCAGGGTCTGCCATGCAGGGCAGGGATATGCTGGACATGCTTTTTTGGACATTGCGGCGGTGGTGCTGGCAGCAGCAACCGCTGCAATGTTAAATGATTTCGACAGCGGAGGATACTAATTGGACCGGCGGTTATGCCCCGGTCCTAGCGGGTGGTGTTTTCTCGCTACCATGGCGGTCGGAGTGATTTTCCTAATAGACCCCTTAGAGTGCGACCGCCATGAAGGATTTTAACATTAATTTTGATGGTAATGAGGCAGAATATAAAGGGTAAAAAAATTGACCTACCATAATATTGAGTAAAAAATATTGTGGGTTGGAAATATCGAGTGCAAGAATATCGTTGTCAAGAATATCGATATGAAGGTAAGTAATATATATTTTTTAAATATAGTTATTAATATTGTTTGCAAAAATATAGTTGTTTAAAAAAATTGCTTTTTATTAGTGTTATGTATTTAATTATATATTTTAAATGTATGTGATGTATTTTTTTATATGTATTGTTTATGTTTTTTAATATATGTGTCAATTATTTAGCAGTTATTAATTTTATTTTAATTAACTTTTGTGTTTTTTACTTCCGTAGCGGGTTGTAAGTTTATGGGGGAATAGGGTGGGAAGTAATTTCATTATAAAAAATGAATAAATGTTTTTAATTTATTAATATTTATTCAATTGAGATTGTATGATGTTAATTGTTTTTTTACATTTTTTGGGTAAATTGTAGGTGCAGCTTGAGGCATTTATAGGGGTAAAGGATGAGAAGTAATTTATTTTTAACTAATGAATAATTGTTAATTAACATTAATTAATTAATTAATTGTGGTAATTGTGTAATTAATTTTAGGTGTGGGTTGTGAGGTTTATAGGGGTAAAGGGTCATCAAAGTATTTTATTTGTAATTAATTAATAATTAGTTTGTAATTTACATTAATTAATTAATTGGCAATTAATTATGGTAAGTGTGTATTAATTTCAGGTGTAGGCTGTGGGGTTTATAGGGGTAAAGGGTGGAAAGGTATTTATGTTTAATTAATTAATAATTAGTTGATCATTCATCTTAATTCATTAATTGATATTTAATTAAGGTGATTGTTTATTTTTTCTGTGTGGGTTTTACTTTTATACGGGTAAAGGGTGGGGAGTAAATTACTTTATATGAGTTTTAATTTGTTTTTTAATTAATAACATTTCTTTTATTGATAATTAATGATGTTGATTATGGAAGTACATTTAAAAAAAAATGTAATTGTGGGTAGTGAATTGAGTGATATTGTAGGGTAGATAAAAAACCTACATCTATGTAATAATTAATGTTTTTGTTTCTAAATATTTTCTCATTAAAAATATTTATTTGTTTGAAAATTATTTAATATAATATTTGTGATGTTTGACACATGTATTTAACATTATATTATGTTTTTATTTTTAATATTAAATATATTTCTATTACATTTTTGACATATTTATATATTTTTTATTTATTTTGTTTTTTAAAAATGTTTGTTTTTAGTTTTGAACTGAATGGAGTGGGAATATCAATTGTTACCACTCCGCAATCCAACACTTTCCCTACTGTTACACTAATTGTTGTGGGAATAGTACATTTTACCCCTCCGCTATCCAACACTTTGCCTATTGTTGCACTCACTTGAGTGGGACTAGTAATTTCTACCCTCCGCTATCCAACAGTGTTCCTACTGTTACACTCACTTGAGTGGGTATAGTAATTTTTACCCTTCCGCTATCCAACACTTTCCTTACTGTTGCACTGACTGGAGTGGGAGCAGTAAATTGTATCCCACCTGCTGCTTACCCATAGGCTTGGTGCGGCGTCGGTCTTCTTTCCTGCCTCCTAATTCGTTCCTGTAGCCGATACCTCACTTCCGTTTAAGGGTGACGAGCACCAGCCAATTACAGTTTCCATACTCCACCATTCTTCTTGTGCTGTTTGCAAGAACTCTTTTTATAAACGTGCTTTCCGCCGCTCACTGCTTGCCGCCACTCACTTTTTGCATAGCTTGTTTTTTAATTCAACTAGCATGGGGAACACTAATAATGGCTGCCGCATGCCATTTTTTAAAAATGTTTACTTTTTTTTACCGTACCATCACCCGCGCTTTAGCTTTAAACAGCCTAAGCTAAAATGCGGGTGTCGCGATTACTTCAAAAGCAAAGAAATAGAATTTTATTTCCCCCTATTTCTTTAATTATGAAGCAATCGCTAAAGCGCGAGTGCCACAAAGGTCTTGCATTTGCAAGAGTTTGTGGAATTGAGATGATTAAATGACAATGCCTTTCACTTATGTGCTTTGAAAACTTGCAAGTGGTACGCAACGCTTGCAGGTTTTCAAAACACATAAATTAAAGGCATTGTCATTTACAATGCCAATACCTCAACCTCTTGCAAATGCGAGACCTAGTGCATTGCAAAAATCCAGAAAACGGCCACAACACTGATTTTTAGGTCTCGCCTGAGTTGCAGCGCATGCGTTGCTTCGCCTTGGCGAGATCTAGTGCTGTTGCTTTTGTGTCTGGCTTCTCTGGAAGTGGGGTTGATGTCCGCCCTGTCTCCATTAGACACAGCCCACCCGGACTGGAGATTTCACTTGCGCGCGCTCGCGCACGGTGTCTCTTCCAGATACTTGTACGGGAGTCTGCTTCTCCATGTTCACTTCTCGCTACAGCTGCCTGCTACGTAAAACAGTAACCGAAGGCTGCTTCTCCGTGTTTCCTAATTGCTGAAGCAAATCGCGCCTCAGGTGCCTGCCTGTGCCCTGATCCATTACCCCATGCAGAGTAGCGTGTCTGGTTTTGTAATAGGAAGAGCGCATCTCTAATATTTTTACTGGAAGGGACCTGCCATGAAAGTTTCCTCTGTTTTATGTCCCGTGCACTGGTTTCATAGCTTTCTCTAATGCATTTCCTACAGCTTGTTTCTAATGCCAATAGAGTCCCTTTATTTATGTAGTATTTCTTCTCTTTCTCTGCACTGTGGCAGTTTCTATGTACTTTCATCATTCCTACATCCGTTGACAGGGTAGCGTCACTCCGGTTATGCTGAGTTTGTCGGCGCCATTTTGTGTGAGAAGCGGTGGTGCTGTAGAATCCTCCCGGAGGTTTTAGGTCACCGAGGCCCCAGGCTCCGGACAGTAGAATGCCTGCCTCACCCCTCCGAGTGGCCGTGGTTTGCTCCAGTAACCAGATTCGGAGCATGGAGGCCCACAACATCCTAAGGTAAAAGAGAAAGGCAAAACCACCCTTTGGAACATAACAACATCGGAGACTATGGACTGGACAGTCTGATGGTTGTGAACTCAAAACTTAATCAGCCACCGTCAGTGAAGTTGTGTCTTTTTCTGGGCATCGCATCATCGAGTACTGGCATTTTCTGCCACAATGTCGTTCTTTTATGGGGTACTGTGACTTTGAGCCCTCGGTAGTATTTATCTTTCTTCCGAAGTAGGACACGTAGCATTATCGGTTATGGGGAGCTTAAACATCCAGCATTGTTTAACAGGGTTACACGTCTTATCTCTTAAGGAAGGAACATCGTTGGGTAAGGGCATCTAAAGGGGACACGGGCTTGCCCCCGCAGACGACGAAAACTATAGGGGAAACTTGGAGAATGCGTTCACCGTTCTTCCAGGGCGCCTCAACAACTTATTGTATTGGCAAAGCGGGCATAATAGCTTTTAGTATGGACCGAGGAACAATATTTCGTGATTACAAAGGTGTGGCCCCTGTGTACTGTGATGGAATATGCAACTTTTCGGGTATGGTGAGAGGAAAACATTCCTTTCAGTGAAAGGGGACACTGCAAGAGGAAGGGACCACGACCCATTTGAGTACCATTAGATAATGGGCTATAGCATTCTGCTCTCTAGGAGCCTGTGCGATTCTGTTTGAGTTCCTTTGTAGAGACTGCAGTGTTCAATCGGCTGTAGTAGATTACTCGTGCATTTTTCTCCAAATTCTCTCTAGTTTATATGTTGCCGTATCTACTTGGTCTCATATCGGAACACTGCAGAGTTTTAATACATGTTATTCCTGTTGATTGGTATAGCCCCCCTCAAAGCATGGGGTACGGGGCATGTAGACAGAGGAGGTTTGTGTATGTAGAATGCACTTTATGACTTAGATCGTCGTGTCTGTGCACTTGAGTCTTAGTTCATGTGAATAGTGATGTGCGTTAATTGGAAGCTCTGGTCTTCCCTACGTGTGCTCTTTATTTTGCACACAACAAACCTGCTGATACAAAAGAGGCCTCGGCCTGCCTCGTGCTTCTTGCTGGCTGCCTCCTCCGGATCCGCAGGTCGCCTTCCCGGAATCGTGCTGTCTCCATCTCCCGAGGTGGTCCCGACATGAAACAAAACAACATAGGAATTATCCCCGGTCGTGAGACAGTTTGCCTATTTCTCCTCTTTTTTTTTGTTTTTTAACAAAATAATCTACTAAAGCTATATTACCCATTGCTACGCTATTGGTCGTCCCCCCCACTGTGCCCCCCGCCATCTACCGTGCTCACCTTGTGCAAATCCAGTGCGATGGCTCTTGGTGCTCAGCGAAGGGAAAAGAGGCCGATCCCTTGCCTCGCGGGACCTTATAAAGCTGCTGCCTCCTTGAGCAGCCCCCAATGACGTCTTGGGAGCCACCCCTCCGATGTGGTGACAACAACAGAGGACAACTCTCCCCCTTGGCTGCTCCTGCCCGTTCCGCGACTAAGGGCGCCACTCTGCTATGCGCCGGGTGCGCCTTCATTCCACGTTGAGCTCGCTGAACCACAAACTAAAGCATGAACTATTGCTTTGGTTTTTTCATGTTTTCGTACCCATTTTGGGGCCTTGTCTTCGGTTCTTCGGTTGATTAGTATTAATACATAATTGGGTTCTAGTTTAGAGCATTTGAGTTCTCAGCAGTGCCTGACAGGAGAGTGCGTCGCATGCTGTTCCTGCACGTTTTGGCCAAGGTTTTCTACTGAGAGGAAATCTGGTGCCCTTTACTTAGCAGCAAGCAAGGTAAATGTATAAACTACCTGCGAAGCTTGTTACTCTAGGTTTGGGAAACGTACAGCCTGCAGCGTCTACTGTCAGCTGCAGGGGTTCGAATAGCTCACAGGTCGCTAGTCCAGGAAAGGTCCAGGGGAGCGGAGCGGCATGTATTGTGATCTTGAGGTGCCGATTGTCTCTTCAATACAGCAGCTCTCCTACTTCCACTAGGCCCCTTATATCGTATTTCTTATCGTGCCCACTCTCTTCTCTAAAGAAATGAGGATATCTGAAAATGTATACTCCTGTTTTCAATGTAGATATTAAATGTAATTATTTCAACAGTTCCATGTTGAGTGAGTTGTATCTTTTCCGGCGTGATACTGGCAATGGTTTCTTTTATTTTTTTCCACATGTTATGTTATGTTATGTTATGACTTTTTGTATAGCGCACAGATGCCGCAGCAAAGTGGCGTCCTGGCGCTGAGAAGACGGTAAAACATAACGGAAATGAAGATACTAGTCAGATGAGCTAGAGGACCTAAGTAGTGGCAAACAGAAAGGTTTTCAGACATTTCCTGAAAGGAAAAAGGTTAGTGATAGAACGAAGCGAAGGTGGGAGGGTGTTCCAAAGTGAGGCAGCTAGCACCGAAAAAGAGCGTCCACCCATTCTAGCTCTTTTGAAACGGGGAACAATTGCCAGGTTTGATCCCGCAGAGCGAAGCGCTCTGTTCGGGAGATAAGAGGATATTGTCTGGGCAAGGATAGGAGGAGCAGTAGACAGCTTTAAGATTTTAAAAGTAAGGCAGAGTGCCTTAAATTTGATCCTCTGTTCCACCGGGAGCCAGTGCAAATTCTGGATGGTTTGACGGGCAGAGCAAAAACGAGGCAGGCCAACCAGCATCCTGGCCGCCGCGTTTTGGATACACTGGAGGCGGAGAAGCTCAGCTTTGTTCAGTCCCAGTAGAAGCGAACTAGCATAGTCCAGTCTGCTTAAAACCATGGCCTGAACTATGATTTGCCTGGTGGTGGGGTCAAAAAATTTAAAGATCGGTCTGAGACACTGTAAGGTGCCAAAACAGATCCCGGCCAGTCTTTTGGTGTAGGGAATGTAGGACAACTTATTGTCGAACCACACCCCAAGATTCCTGACCTCATCAACAGGCGCCGGGGCAGGGCCAAGTTCCGGAGGCCACCACTGGTTGCCCCAGAGGTCGGTGTTTTTTCCGAAGATTAAGACCTCGGTTTTTGAGGCATTTAGCTGCAGCTTGTTGTCAGACATCCATTCCATGATCCCTCGCAAAGTTCTTCTTACAGGTCCATCGTTGTGGAGACCAGGAGCTTCAGTGCTCCCACCCTGTCCGGGATATATATACACAGAGTTTGCTAGTCTTGTGTAGAAGAGGCTCTGTGTGCTTCTGGCAGATACCAGAAGGAAGACATCAAGATACAGATGGCCCACCAGTGTTTGGCTCAGAGATTGCCCCTCGGTCCCCGAACTGGTAGAGGTAATGGAGTGTTCACAGGGAGAAAACATGAATGTTTTCTCCCTGTGAACACTCCATTACCTCTACCAGTTCGGGGACCGAGGGGCAATCTCTGAGCCAAACACTGGTGGGCCATCTGTATCTTGATGTCTTCCTTCTGGTATCTGCCAGAAGCACACAGAGCCTCTTCTACACAAGACTAGCAAACTCTGTGTATATATATCCCGGACAGGGTGGGAGCACTGAAGCTCCTGGTCTCCACAACGATGGACCTGTAAGAAGAACTTTGAGAGACTGCACACTGAACCTGCTGTCGTGTCTTACTCCCCAAACCGAGCTATGCACACGCGCTCAGCGTTCATTTTCGGTGGATCTGCATTAGCAGCACACCACAGGGCTCAGAGTCTGTGCTCCCTGCAAAGCGCTTCCAGAGGTCTTTGAGTATAGACTGGTGTTACCATCCACAAAATCGCACCCATCGGCAGTTCTTGACGTCGCACCTATGGTTTGGCAATGTGGCTGAAGCAATAACAGAACCCAACCCCTAAATCCGCACGAGATGCAAGGCATCATCCCATCTAGGGGTCTGCCGTTGATTGGTCCTCCTGCACCATATAGTGTACGGTGATGACGGCAGTCCTCTCCTGCTAAATTGCCATGCTGTGATGACAGGCAGGGTATCAAGATCATTTTCTCTAAAGTCAACTTAGATGTTCTCTTTCACAGTTAGCATGAATTCTCCTTTATTGGATTTCTGTCACCCAATCTTGAATTCTAAGCCAGCATCACTTTGTTTAGTAATCTTAAATCCCGGCACCAGTAGCGGTCCGTGGAGGGAGTTCGGTGAGGCAGTGAGGCGGGGCGGGGAAATGTAAACACCGGAATATGGATGAATGGAGGTCAGTACACATTTAAATTAATAAAACGAATTCCTTTGCGTGCGCTGCATCGCAACATGCGATGCAGCGCGCGCAACGAAATTCGTTTCATGTATTTAAATGTGTACTTACCTCCGTACATCCATTTTCCGGTGTTTACATTTCCCCACCTTGCCCCTCCCCCGCCCCGTCTCTCTGCCCCACCGAACTCCCTCCACGGACCGCTACTGCCCGGCACCTAGTGTTAAAAGTGAAAGTGCTCGCCTCAAAATGCTGGTGCGGCCTACTTAGTTTTGTGAAAGACGCTTGCCAAGTAGTTGAACCTGCCTGTGAAGGCATAGTTAACAAGTTTTGAGATTACTTATGTCTGACATTTCCATGGGTTCAGCGTGCTTATATGTAACATTCCAAATGCCTTGTGTGTTGATTTCTTTCGAAAAGAGGACACCCGTATTTCACAAATTAATTACTGCAGTGTTAATAGTATAAAAACTGCCTTAAAATAGTGTAACACTCCTGGGGTACATAAGCAGGGGCAGTGTAGTGCCATAATAACCAATATACAGGAGGTGTCAGGCCACTTCTATAGTTTCTGGAGTTTGTATGTTATACCAGATATATATTTTGGCTACACCACCAGAGTCAAGTGGGAAAATCTGTGTTACTTTTCAAGGTGCTGACATCAGAGACTAGTTGCAAAGGGAAACTCTGCCACACACATTAAAAAAAACCTTATATCTGTGCAAAGTATGTAGTGTGGAAATTTGGCAAGTATGAGCACACTGGCCAGGCTGCATTCTTGCATTCTGTACTGCTGCCAGAAACAAATTAATCATAGTATACGTTTTACTTTAGTTGTTCGGCGAATAACTCTCTACCTTGGCAAGAGGATCTTTTGCTACCTTTGAGGTAACGCATACACTGATATATAGTCGTTGCTTATGAGAAGCAAGGTTGTCAGTAACTGCACCCCTTTTACTGCCAACCTTGCTTCTCATAAGCAATGACTATAAGTACAAAGTGCGTGTTTACGTACCGCTTGCAGGTTTCCAAAACATAAATAAAAGGCATTGTCATTTACAATGCCAATAGCTCAAACTCTTGCAAATGCGAGACTTATTGCATTGCAAATGCTTGTTTCCTCTCTAGTCAAAGTCAATTGTTGCCATTCCAGCCCGTGGCGACATGACGACTTTTGTTGCAAGTACGGGCAGTCTGCTGCTTCTTTAATGATGGCACCGCCAGCGGCTGCACATAAGTGCCCTGTGCCACTGCCAGTCGTGCCCAACCATCGGCAGGATCTCCACACAGAGCGCATAGATCACCCATAATCAATTGGAAGCCCAGGAAGTAGCCAAGTATGACCCGACGAGACCTTCCCCCACAAGACTAGCTGCCACACACAACTCGTACAACATGTACAGTCTGAGCGCGCAGAACACACGAAGCCAAGTGACCGATGAGCCAAGCCAATTACCTAAAAGTGTATACTATCAGAAGAAGCATACATTGCTAATGCGTGTAAAGAACACAATGTGACTTCAACAGGAACCACATAGCACATACACAAAAGCAGGCAAACAATAAACGAATCCTGAATAGTCAGTAATAGAACTCATTGTATTACCAGTGATCCAGCACATCACCGTCAACAATCACCTTTCCACACATGCCTGCAACTAACTCACACACACTCATAAACAAGCAGGAGGAAAAAGCAGGCTTGACTGGCATTGACTTAGCGTGCTCTTGACACATTCCTTAAACCCATTGACAAGCTGGCTTTACTGCACTTCGCACAATGTTTGAGTCACTTTACTTCCCTCGGGCCATATTATCAAGGAACAGCGATAACATTATCGCCGCTATAGCGGGAGGAAACTGCCGCTAAAGTGGCGATAATGGGCTTGATAATATGCCCTTGTGAATTCCCATAGAAGCCCAGGTTCACACCAGAACCTGGCCTTCTATTGGAATTCTCTGCGGCATATTATCAAGCCCATTATCGCCACTTTAGCGGCAGTTTCCTCCCGCTATAGCGGCGATAATGTTATCGCCGTTCCCTGATAATATGGCCCTTCATTGTTATCCTAGTACCGCCACTCATTCTTTGTATATTGACTGTGGTTTGCATTACTTCCTTAGTCTCATTTATTTGTTTCCTTGACAACAGCTATACACTCTTGATATGGTCACCTAATCTGCTTGCTCTCATTCTTCACATAACACTTGCTCAACGGGGGACACTTCTTAATTTAATTCTTACTCCAGTGTTTTACTGACTTTTGCTCATATTGATACTGGTGAGGCTTTTTATTTCCTTACCCCCATCTTTTCCCAAGTTTGGTACCAACTCTAGATGTGCTCTTAGATGCTTTACTTACCTTACTCCAATTCTTTTTTAGGTATGCAAATTGCTTTACTGCCCCTACTTTCATTCTTACCCTGTAGCTATTATCGACTCTTGGTGTAATCTTTGAGTAATTCCAATTCCTACACAGGCACTCCTACTGATTCCCAATGAGACCGTAGTGAGTTACTTTACCGCTCACTAGGGTCCGTAAAGTTCCCTATTGCTTCTACTGACTCCTAGAGCAGATTTACAAGCCCCTTGCGCCACTTTTTCCATGTTAAAAGTGATGCAAAAGTGGTGCAAGGGGCTTGTACATCTGCCCCCTAGAGTCATGCAACTCATTCTCACCAACACACTGCTGCTGACTCCTCGTGTGATCTTAATGAATCACTTTACTTCTCTATCCTCCATTCTTACTCTGGCACACAGGCTGACACTTGCTCTGGTCTAGGGGCTACATTTTACTTCCCTTCGTCTAATTCTTTCCCATGTGCTTCTACAATCGCAAGTGTGATCTTGCTGATTCATCTTGTTTCCCTTACTCCCTCTATACCCTGGCCCTGCTACTGCCTATTGGTGTGATCTTTGTGAGCCACCTTACCTAGAAGTCATCCACTCGATCCCGGCCCTGCTAATGACTCGTAGGTGCATATTCTCAAGAAGCTAACGCTGAGTTATCGGCACTTTATCGCAGCCAAAGTCGCGATAAAATTACCGCCCCATTCACAAGCAGGTGCAAACAGCCAATACCACCAGTTTTTCGGCGATAGCATCTTCAAAAAACATTGCCACGGATGACCCCGGCAACTATCGCTAATGAGATGGAGAGTAGGCATTACCGAGCAAAAAGCAGCGACAACACCACTCCGCAATATTCACAACGACCAGCCAGATCTGCGATAAGAACACAAAACTGGCGATAAGGCGCGTTAGCAGGAAACTAACACATGACCTGGTGCAAAGTCGGACGACAACCGGCAGCAGCCAAGGGAGCACAGCCCATAGGCAAACATGAAGAACAACAGATGACCCCGAGCAACTGAACATGCAGCCCGGAGCACCAACAGGGCAACAACACAGACCGCCACCCCCCACGGAATGCCCCCTCCCTTCGGACAAAGAGAATGCACATCAACTCAATGAAACCATGACCCAAACAAATCGCCTGAAGTCGGATAATCACAACACCCAACATACAGGTGTGGCTAGAAAAATTGAAACACACATCTACAGCATATAACCAAAAAAAAAGCTTTATTGCAGATGAACCAAAAAATAAACAACCACAAAGAGGCACGGCGGGTCCGTAAGTCACAGCCTGCAAGATAGAATGACAGATAAGAAGGTGTGTCATGCGCCCATCAATGGACAGAGAGGGAGAGCGACAGAGAGAGAGAGAGAGAGGGAGAGAGGGATAGAGAAAGAGAGAGGGAGAGAGAGGGAGAGAGGGATAGAGACGGAGAGAGGGAGTGAGAGGGAGAGAGAGGGAGAGAGAGGAAGAGAGAGTGAGCGAGAGTGCCGACACTGTGTACCCAGTCCCCACTGCTCACCTGCAGCCACCGGTGTGTCTCCAACCACATGCCAGTACACACTGCTGTCCATACAGTAGCACACGCCATCATCGCTTGCCCGCCCCTGCGCACACAGGCTGCCACACCCCACCCCCTCCCACCGCCCAGCGGAGACCGCCCGCCCCTGCGCGACCAGGCCTCACTGCTCACCTTCCGACACCGGTGTGTCTCCAAGAGGGCCCCCCACGTGCCAGTTGGAGCTCCAAGCCCGCAGCCCCCAGCCCGCCGCCCGCAACCATGGCACCCTCCACATTATGTAGCCACGCACCGCGTGCCACCATGTCACACACATGATTCTGGGTCTTGATTTCGCAATGGCAAGGAACACATCAGTTCACAAGGCATCATCGCAGGTTGTACACCCGCTCAGCACAATAGGTGCCACTAACTCTGTGAACTGCGAGGCGACGCCACGTGTCGGGGGGCCCGCATTGCACGCTGGCGCCAGCCTACACTGCGGTCCAGCAGGGCTCACACCAATGCCACCATTCCGGACTGCCTGGACGGCACATCATCGCAGTCTGCACACCCGCTCAGCAGGTCCAGTGACTCTATCTCAGTGCACCCAAAGACACCGTCCCGTGGCGGTGTGCCTGTGCCTGCCGCAGTGTATCCGGTGCCACCAAGTCTGTGCACTGCTAGCCATGGACCCTTTATGATTGGGTCCTGTGGTGCGGACGCCATCATGTGACCTCTGGCACTGGGCATTGTGACATGGCAGGGTCCTAGGCCCTCATGCATAAATGCTACCCACATGGAGACACCCATTTGGAGAGTGGAAATGGCGTCCAACACGTGCGCCAGGCCCTTTTTATTGGCACAGTCACATGTCCTGTGATGTCGGTGCCAAATGGGTGTGGTGTGGGTGTGAACTAGCCGTGAGGGAGTGGCTGTGGCATACGGACACCTAGACCTGTGAGCAACAGATCCCTACAGGGAGGACCTGGGGCATGTAGCCTTGTCCCCCCCCCCCCCCTGGAGCGTGAGCCGAGTGGGCTGGCCTGGTGTATGCCAGTCCAGTGTAAGGGTGTGAACAATGACCCCGGGGCTCTGGGCGTGCTTCCGTTCTGGCCTGGACAAGGAAGTAACAAATGCGTGTGTCTCCGTTCTAGTGTCGGCACCACCCAGCACGCAATCGGCAATGTGTCACCCTGTGACCCACGTCCCACAACATACGCAACATGGACGTAAGGTGAAATCATTGACCCTACATGCATCCATATCTCCATACTTGCAAGATCATACACATGACACATTGTTGTGTTAATGAATGTTTAATGCACATTCAATGGAGTGTTGTAGCTGGAGCAGTACAGGGCCATGCAAATGCCACCTTTCAGCGATGGCCCGTGGAGTGTGAGCCAGAGTCCTTCAGTGAATGACAAGTACATCAATAGAGGAGGAGTTCAGTCCGCAGTCTGATAGCTGTGTCATTGGTGACCAAACAGAATATGGCAGTCCATGTCGAGGTCCAAGGTGAGTGTCGCAGAGTGTATCAGGGGACAGTTGAAGGGGATGATACAGAGGGCATAACCAAGCAGAGACAGGCCACATGGCGGAAATGAATGCTACCGCTTCCTCCTGACCACGAGGGCAGATTCATCCTTATCTTCCTCCTCTGCTGTTTCATGTGCCTCACATGTGGGTGGTGGTGTTCTGTCTCCAGCACTGTGTGGCAGTGACACCGCAGGGGCCGGAGGTGGGATGTCCACCACACTGAGTGGCACTGACACATCAGGGGCTGGAGATGTGGATGGAGTGGATCAGCGCCAAGCCGTGTGGCAGCAATGCCATGAGGATGGTCTTTATGGCATTGAGGGACCCAGCTACCTCTCGCTGGTGTGCAGCCGTGTCAGTCACCGTCTCCGCATGCTGACGCTCCCTGTCCTCCATGAGCCTCCGCATGAGTCCCAACTCCCAGGCGAGCTCGCTGGAGCCACTATGAGTGGACAGTCGTTCTTCTCTCCGAGTCAGGACCCTGGCGTTGTCAGCCATTAATCTTTGGAGGGCATGGAGCGAGCTGTGGGTGTCCATTAGGGACTGTGAGTGGTCCCTGATGAGACTCAGACACCCACGTATGGCTTCTAGTTTGTCCTCATAGCTACTGGGCTGCCCTGCTCTTGTACGTGGGCTGCGGAGGCCCTCCATGAGCTGTTGGAGGGTGTCGGAGTCGAAGGTGGTGTTGTCCTCTTCATCATCAGAGAAGAAAGGTTGGGACTGCTCTGCAGGAAGTGTTGAATTTCCCTCTGCAATGTGAAGGGGAGATGCAGTTTAACATTGTGTTCACATGTATGTTGGCGCATTGTGCATGTTGTGAATCAACAAAAAAAGGAGAGAGGGGGACCAGGAGCTAGTTATGGTCCAATGTCCGTGCTCCAAAAATGACAGTTATATCAATAGGACATTGTTCCATGTTGGCGGTGAAACACAATTAGTGAACACCTACTCAACAGAAAAAGTAGCGGGAAGGCAAAGAAGAGAGAAAGAGTGGAGAAGGGAGGGAGAGGTAGAGGGGAGGGAGGGGTGAAGGTGAAAAGAGGCAGAGAGAACTATCCCCAGTATCAACGATCCGATCCCGAAGGGGAGAACTCAATGTAGCCACTTGTTGGCCCTCACACACCCCGAAGGATGTCTTGCTTCATCATCGGGCTTGTTATTGCTCCTCGTCGGGCCGGCGCTGCAATGCCCGACGGTCCCTCGAAGGGTCTCTTTGTCGGAGGTCTTTTAAAGAGAAAAGCCGATAGGTGAGTGCGAGTGTGTGGGGTAAAAAGGTGGTGGATCCAAGAGGTAGGTGGTTACGTGCGTGCAAAGTGTGTGAATAAAATTACCTAGGGGTGTCCAAAACACTATTTTAATAATGTGGCACCCCTGGTAAAGTAAAAGGACCGATAGGTCGAGGAGTCACTATTGTGCGCAAGGTGCTACTGTGACTCAAAAAAAGGTCGACATGTTTCACGCCTGCTTAGCCTGTAAAGGTCAGTGGCGTTTCTTCAGGACCTAACTATGTGAAGGGATGTGCACAATACAGACGGTGGTTCCAGAAATTAGAAGGGTAACCCGCGACAATGGAAGGTAGTGTTAGGTACAGGACTGCGGGGTGCAATGATCTAATCAGCAGTGCGAGTCTAAGGATGATCTCGTCAGAGCGTACCGAACTTGTGTTACCCTCATAAGTGTTAGTGAGGGCTTCCTAGGTATTGCCGTGGCTGCCTGCGCCCTATTTGGGTTACGTCGGGGGCCGGCTCATTCAGCCGCTGGCAAAGGGTAGGTGCTCTGATTTGGCTGCCCCTTATCCCTTCCATGCGGTGTGCCTGTGACTTATGTGCTTATACAGTGCTGAGATGCTGCATTCTTGGGTGCATTGGTATCTTGGTGGGAGTTGGGGGTCTGGAGCATGGTTTGTCTGCAGATGTGCCATGCTTACTTTTGCATGTGTGCCATTGTGGCCATCTTCCCCTGTCCCCCCAGTCCCTGGTTGTTACTCACCCTGTTGCTGTTGTGTCCGGTCCTATTGAGCAATGTCCGGTCCCCCAGCTCTTGCCACCGTCTCCCCACTGATGACTCAGGACACCATTTCCTCCATCTTGTCCAGGTCCTCCTGTGGCGCTGGACTGCTACCTCCAGTCTGCATTGCTGCCTTCCGGTTGTTTGCGAGTTTCTGCTTGGTTTTGAGCTTGACATCATTCCAGCACCTCTTGACCTCTTCCATTGTCCTCTGCAGCACTCCGACTGCATTCACCTTGTCCATGATGGCCATATTCCATTTTTGGTTGCCAGTGACTCAGTGGCGGTGACGAACAGTAGTTGATGGAGTTCTAGCACCTCCGTTATCAGAATCCTGTTTTCCTGCGGATTGAACCTTTTCTTCCTACTCTTCTTGTCCTTGCCCTTCCCTGACCCTGAAGTCCCAGGCTGGTCCTCCGGGGGGCTTGTGGGGTTCTGGTTGTCCTCTCCACTTGCTCCGGCTGACTCCATTGTGCTTTGCTGTTGTTTGGCTTTTGTATGTGTTTTTTTTTCAACTTTTGCAGTGCATTTTCCCGCAAGTCGTGTGGGGATTGCAGGCCTGTGGCTGTTTTTTGCAGATTGTTGTATTGCAATTGGCGTCATAGCTGCTTTTCTCGCATTGGTGTTTTGCATTTTTGTGGCGGCGCGTTGATTTTACTGCGTTCGTTTGACGCGTTGTTGTGGGACTATCACATGGTGCTGCCGGATTGGGAATATCACGTTAACACTGAGTTAATTTCACGCGATGGACTGCGATGTGAAGGGTCGCGTTAAGCTACTTTTGCGGTAGTTAAGACACGTTCTTGAGAATATCCCCCTTAGTGTGCTCTTGTGCAATAATTTTACCTTCTTGCAGACCATTCTTACCAAAGAACTGTTCTTGACCCGAGATGTGGTCTTATTAGTTCCCTTAGTTTAGCACAGATACGGACTATCCGTGGTCTAAACGAGTCCCTTTGTTTCTTTTCAACCAGTTATTCTTGCGATGTTGCTGCTTACTGCTAGGGTTAAGTCAACGAGTCACTTTACTTTCCCACTCTTATTTCTACACCTTCCGTCCCACTGATTCTTAGTGTGATTTTGGTGACTCATGTTGTTTCTCTTCGTCTAGTCGCATTTGGGGGGGCCTGTATTACGCCCCTGCACGGAGCACCTGAAGCAAGAGCTAGACAGAGGAGGAGCAGCAGCCTTTATTCTCCTTGATTTAAGGGCCATGTTTGACACAGTTTCTTATCGGTTGCTTCTTAGGCAACTAGCAGATGTTGGTATTAAAGACACAGATCTTGCCTGTTTCAATCTTTTCTGAAAGAACCCTCTTTTCAGGTGATTGGTCAAGCCTACAGACTTTTTGTGTGTAGGCTACCGCATGGAGTCCCTTATATCTATGTGAGCCCTTTGGCGGACATAGTGGTGAACTATGGATTGTTGATCTATTCCTACGCTGATGACATGCAAATTGCCATATCCTTCTCTTCACCAGGCTCTACTACTGCCTCTATTTTCATACACTGTTTTAAGAACATGGCTGATTGGATGAGGCTTAACTGTTTGAAGGTTAATGGTAGCAAGACAGAAAGGCTGGTTCTGGGTAACATTGTTGGCCTGAGGAATTAGGTAACTGCCCTACCCCTAAGCAGGCAGTTAAGGACCTGGGCATTTGGCTGGATAATAAACTAACCATGGAACGGCAAATTACGAAGATTGCTGTTTACTGCTGTAGCCTGCTAAGATGTCTGAGACACATACTGTGGCTCTTACCCTCCGTGTCCCAAAAAACTATCAAACAGGGCCTGGTAATCTCCAGTTTGGGCCATGGCAACGTACTCTATTGGGGGACTATGAACACCTGGATAAGGCATTTGCAAACTATTCAAAATGCTAATGCACGTTAGCTTTGCCATATTGGTAGCGGGGCCTCTGTTGTACAACACCTTCATCATTTGCATTGGCTTTCAATATCAAAACACATCAAATTTAAATCTTTATGGTATGTTCTAAAGCACTGCACTAAGCTGGATCATCTGACCTACCCTTACAGTTCCAAATGAACTGAATCTTGCCTCCATTCCTAAAGGCAGATTGACTAGACAGGGCAAAAAGTCCTTCATGTTTTGAGGACCCAAGTGATAGAAACTCTCTTCCCCTCCATCTACGACTTTGCAATTCTTATGAAACATTCAGGAAGATGCTTAAGACCTGTCTCTTCTAGTTTTTAGGTCCTGGTTTCTCCTCCCGCTTCCTGGCGCTGGGAAACCCCTATCAATTTGTAAATTAAAATTAATTTTCATTACTTTTGCTGACACAGAAGTAGAAGCAGACCTTCATTCAAAATGTATCTTCATTTTTCACTCTCTTAATAGATGTATTGCTCATCGGGGACTCATCTTTTTCCAAACTGCCTCTCACAGTGGGCACTCGGTTACACCCACCTCCTCTTCATACTTATCATCCGTGAAGATTAATCGTCCCTGTACTCTCTCTGATCACTGATTTAATTCCTCAGTTGAATAGCCCTGTGATGTGCAACTGTGTCATTGTTCCTGAAAACATTATATAGCAGGCGATAACACTTAAACAATGGATAGTGACTCCTGCACCTTCTCTTAAAACAATATCCAACACAGAATTTCTTTTTAAAATTCTCTTATATTACCATAAGACATTGTTACACCTATGAGGACAACCAGATTAACAATGCTTAGTTTTAAAAAAACAAGTGTCACTATCCAAAAGAATTATCTGATAGAGACTTCTAGCCTCACATTCCTTACCTTTGAATTTCCCAGGCGTCAGACTGGATTCAAAAGATTTTTTGTGAGCTGTACCCCTGCACACAGGTAGGTGGCATTGATTAGCTCAGCATGGCAGCATCAGTTGCACCGAAAGTGACGTAATGCTTCACCTATATAGGCACCAGTTTTTTTCTTTCCTTTGTCAGATTTTGAAAGGATTTTTGCAACATTTTGTCAACCTTTTTTGAGGTTTTTTCCTCCTGGTGTGCCGAAGATGTCACCGAGGAAGACAGGTTTTTAACTCTGTGGCGCCTGTCACCGCACCATGTCAGTGATGGGTCTGCACCTTGTGTGTTTGTGGTGTCTGCAGCACAACCACAACTCCAAGTCGTGCTCCAACAGCCAGGCCATGGTGCCAAAGAAGTAGAAGTGTGCTTTAGCTTCTCCTCATCTGTCGGCTGACGTGACGAAGGAACATCCGCGTTCGAGGCCTTGTTCCTCAGAACCTGCTCCTGGGCGGACTCCGTGCCTCTCTAGTTTTCCGGGAGCCAGAGGGACCCACCATTCAAATTAAAGAGTTCTTTGAGGTCATGCGTCTCATTTTTGAGTGGCCCGACCCCTCCAGCGTGACTTAATTTCCCGCATGGTCAGAGGGGGCCCCATCTAGTTCCACACTTGTGGCTCCAGCCCTGGCTCTGGTGGGCCAATTTGGATCTGATCATGTATCCGGACCAGTGCTTGTCGTGCTACTCCAAACTTCCCTGGCGATGATATGAATCCAACACAGATCATAAGCTGCATCCACCGACATTGATTCCGATGCCGACAGCACCTCGAGTCCTATTTTGGAGCCTGAGCCCTATTCCGAAGTGTTAGGCCTCAGGGAGAAATGGTAGGGGTCCCTAGAATCTTCAGAATACCAGCTTTATGATCAGGCTATGGACTGGGGTGAGGAACTGAGTGATGCCAGCGGACTGGAATCATCTCCACATACTGGCATGCTTTCTTCTCCTACCATCGTTACGGAGAAGGGAGCTACAAATGCATTGGCGGTGTGGAGGGTGGCGAGGTCTTCAACCTTCAGTTGTCCTCAATGGCAGTCAAGACCAATATCTTGACGGAGGTGCAGCAACTGGAAATCTCCTCCTATGAAACCCTATTCCCATTCAACTAAGCCCTCACTGACATCCTTCTGGGGACCTGGTCCAAAGTCAGCATACTCCTGTGAATAGGACGATTGCCCACCACCCCGCGGGACCCAAATTTCCTCACCAAACACGCTTCCTCTGGAGAGCTTGGTGGTCCAAGCCTCCACTTCCCATGGCACGGTCCCTGCTGCTTCCCCTGACAGGGAATCCAAAAGCCTGGACAGCTTGGGAAAGAATGTTTTCTTCTGCCAACCTTGTACTGTGGTCAGTGAACACCACATGCGTATTGGGCTGCTAATCCCACATACTATGGGAAACGGTTGCGCAAGTGCTGCCACTGGTCCCAGAGGAGACCCCGGCCTTTCTCTCCCAAGCAGTTACAGACAGGAGAGATGCAGAAAAGTCCACTATACCCTGTGGCTTGGACACAACTGACACTGGGCGGAGTGGTTTCATCAATGGGGGCCCTCAGACCCCACGCCTGGCTGAGAACATATGACTTTTCGAGGGATGTCCAGGCTTCCCTCATGGACATGTGCTTTTTTGGCACCAATTTCTTTGGAGACAAGGAACACTTGGTGCTGGAGTGCTCTAAGGACTCATGGGCTACGGCCAAGTCCTTGGCCCACTCGGCTGCCCCCTGTCCCAAGTCTGCCTTTAGCTCCTTTCGTGGTCACAGAAGGGGCTTTCAACTGTGCCAACCCTATCCCAGTCACCGAGCTGTGCAAACTTTCCAGCCTCTGCGTGGGTGATGGCTCAGTTCCTATCGAACTCCTTGGTCAGGTACCCAGCGGTCAGGTCCAGCCACCACCCCCCTGCAGCTGCAGCTGCAGCTTCCAAACCTTCCTAATCTTGCCCTTTTAAATCATGGGCATTCAGTTGGTGACAAGATCCGCCATCACCTTCACCACTAGCAGCGCATAACATTGGACATGTGGGTTCTGAAGGGGCTACTCCCTCCCATTTGAGTGTACCCCTCAACCATGACTCCCATCTTATGACCGGATGATGAATGACCATTTGTCCTTACTCCGCGAGGATGTCATGGAGCCATAGAGAGGGTTCCGGTGGCAGAAGTAGGCTATGGTTGCTTATCCCGCTACTTTCTTCTCCCCAGAAAGGACAAGTGTCTTCATCCTATCCTAGCTCTCCAAACCCACAACAACTTTCGCAAAGAGGAGGAGTTCAAGATGCTCAAATTGGCTCACGTCTTGTCTGCCCTGGACCCAGGGGACTGGATGGTAGCGCTAAACTTGCTGGACACCCATTTTCACATCCCCATCCTGCCTGCCCATTGGCACTACCTGCAGTTTACTGAAAGCCACAAGCATTTTCAGTTCATCATGCTTCTTTTTTGCTTTACCAGCCCCCCCGGGTGTTCACCAAGGTGATGGTGGTGGTTGCAGCTCATCTGCACTGGTTAAGGGTGCCAGTCTTCTCCTATCTCGACGACTTGCTGCTGAAGAGGGGCTCGACTCAGGCTGTTGTCTCTCACCTCCAGTCTATGGCAAACCTCCGGCATTTGCTGGAGTTCACTATTGAAATGCTGAATTCACACCTGACTAACTCTCAGATGCTCCCTTTCGTTGGAGCAGCCCTGCACACAGTGCAGTTTCAGGCTTTTCCTCCTAAGCGGTGAGTCCAGGATATTCAGGCTATATAATACCGATGTTTCAGCCTCTATCCTGGGTTTTGGTGAGACTGACTCTGAGGCTGGTGGGCCTCATGGCCTACTGCATCCTGCTGGTGATGTGTGCCAGATGGCATATGCTGGCTCTGCAGTGGGACCTAAAGTTCCAGTGGATGCAGCATCAAGGGAATCTCTCTGACATGGTCCAGATCTCGGATGGAACTGCATAGGACCTGCAGGGGTGGCAAATGAACCGTGATTGGGTCAGGGGCAGACGTTTCCCCAATCAGATCTTACAGTAGTGACAGATGTGTCACTGCTGGGATGGGGCAGACATCTGGGAGAGGTGCAGATTAGCAGACGCTGGTTTCCTGTGGAATCAGGACTCCACATCAACATGCAAGAGCTCTGTGCAATCCGACTGGCATTGAAAGCCTTTCTACCCTCCATGAAGGGAAGGCTAGTGCAGGTGTTCACGGACAACACCACCACCATGTTGTACTGCAACAAACGGGGTGGGTTAGTAGACACTGTGTCAAGAGGCTCTGTGTACCTGGATATGGCTGGAACATCAGGGCATATCCCTGGTGGTTCAACAACTGTCAGGTTCTCTGAATGCCAGAATGGAGGAACTCAGCCATCAATGCCTAGCGGATCATGATTGGCATCTCCACCCGGAGATGGAGCAAGGTCTCTTTCAGCAGTGGGGAGAGTCTTGGTTAGATCTGTTCTACTCTGCTGAGAACATGCAATGTCAGCAGTTTTGCATGCTGAAGTTTCGAAGGCGGCTCTCGCTCGGAGATGCTTTTTGTCTTGAGTGGAGCTCAAGCCTCCTGGATGCCTTTCCACCCATACTACTCCATCCCAGTGTTCTCAAGAAGATCGTGAATGACCGGGCCCAAGTCATTCTTGTGATTCTGGACTGGGCACGGACAGTCTGGTATCCCGAGGTTCTGAACATGAGTGTTGATCCTCCAATCAGACTGCCCCTTTAGGAGGATCTTCGGTCACAGCAGCAGGAGGTGGGTCCTCCAACCAAACCTGTCAACTCTACGCCTTCTTGCATGGGGATTGAGTGGCAGCAGTTGATAGCTTTTGACCTCTCGAAGTGTGCAATATTATTCTGGCAGCCAGGCTTCCGTCCACCAAGATGGTATACGCCTGCTGTTGGAAGCAATATGTATCATATTGTACAGAAGAGTTAATTGACACACTTTCTGCCCTCCCTTTCAAATATTTAGTTTCTTATTCTTACCCTTGCTCAGCAGGGTTCCGCTTTGGGCACTCCGAAGGGTTATCTCTGCCCAACTGGCCCTGATCACCATCCCACAGATCCGCAAGATCATGTCTGGAGGGAGATCCTTCTATTACCTCGCTGTGAAGACCTGGAACTCCCTGCCTCTGCACCTCAGGCAATCTCTAACGCTGCCACAATTCAGCAAGGACCTCAAGACATGCCTCTTCGACTGAACAGCAGGCCCCCCAGTTCCTTGAGACCCTAATGGGTAAGTAGTTCGCACTTTATAAGATTAGTGATTGAATGATTAATCTTTCCACTCTGTCTGCCTTCTTGCGGCTGCCTGACCAACCCTCTTTATTTAAGTCCCTTATTGTAAATATATTTTGAAGGGACTTGTACATATGTTCCCCGCTTCTCCATATTATGCCTCAGTGAGACCTATATATGGTACTCACCTTCTTGATCTGTGCTTTCGAGCCTCTTCACAATTGCCCTCTCAGGTTACTCACTATCAAAACAGTATTTCTTGTGGTGATTACATCAGCCCCAAGGGTGAGTGAGCTGCAGGCTTTATCTTCCAAGCCTCCATTCTTATCAGTTTATCCGGACAAACTGGTGGTTCGCACTAGGGCCTCTTTGCTGCTGAAGGTGGTGACACCATTTCATGTGGACCAATCTGTCACCTTACCCACCTTCTACACTCCTCCACATTCCTCTAAGGAAGAGGAGCAACTCCACTGTCTGGATCAAGTCAGAGATGGCTCATCTTACTAACACATATTTCCCCTTTGTCTCACTGTTTGGGTGTAACCAACTGCCAGCTACACCTAGTCATGTGACCCAGGATACAGTCTGCAGGCACCAAATGGTTGGGACAAAAAACTTTCTAAAAGTGACAATTTCTGAATTGTGACTTAAAATCAAACTTTAGCATTAAAGAGGGTTTTACATTTCAATTCTGTAGACATCAAACTTGACATTCTTACCTGTTCCCAATTGAACGTTATCACTTGTTAAACATAATAAGGTAACCCTCCGCCCATGGGAAAGGTGGCCTCACAGTAGTGAAAAATCTATTTAGTTTTTCACTACCAGTATAAGTAAAACTTGAAAGTATATGTCCAACTTTTTTAATGTACTGCACTCTGTACTATGGGCTGTTTATGGTCTACCCTTGAGGTGACATTTGTATTAAAAAGTAGGGTTTGGGCCTGGGAAAAGGTTTATTTTGACAGGTCGAATTGGCAGTTTCAACTTCACACATAGGCTCTGCAATGACAGGCCTGAGACATGTTAAAAGACTACTTAGGTGGGTGGCTCAACCAGGCCCACTAGCAGCATTTAATTTACAGGCCCTGGGTACATATAGTACCACCTGCTAAGAACTTATAAGTCAATTAAATATGCCAATTGGAAAAAGCCATTATTACCAAGGTTAGAGGAGAGAGCACATGCACTTTAGCACTGGTTAGCTGTGGTAGAGTGCTCATAGTTCTAAGGCCATCAAAAACAAGCTCAGAAGAAATGGAGGAGGAAGGAAAAAGTTGGGATGTAGAACACTCTAATGCTGACAGTGGCCCTTTTTTGACACTGCTAGCCCCACCACTTTTTACTCTATGCTGAATGCATGTGTGCGGAGTGTGTATGATCGGTCATGTACTGCGATACTGCTGACGCTTTAAGCCTCTTGGCTATTTTTATGTTTCATCCACCTGGCCTCTACTTACCTTTTCTACTAACGTCAGCTGGGACAGCTTGCTTCCTGCCTCTTGATAACGTAGCAATACTTTATGGCCAGTACTCTAGTTTAATCTTCCACTCTTTGGGGATCAACGTGGAGCTATTTACTGCTCTGACAAATGCAGAAGTTAAAGTTGTGGGGGCAGCTTCCTAGTTAGCCGATCATTCATTCTAACCTCAGAACGTTAAGCACAGTGCATCCACATTCTCACAATAATACTGTGAAACAAAAACAATGAGTGAGAAGAAGTCCCCTCAGCTGTATGCAGACCATTGACTAAACCTGTACAGAATATATTCTATTAATCAAAACTTGCATTTTACCAGTTCATGAAAGAAATCGAGAAAGTAGGAGAGGGATAGAGAGAGAGAGAGAGAGAGAGAGAGAGAGAGAGAGAGAGAATAGTGTTTGAATGTCTGTATGAGCAGACACAAATTACTGAAAGTACCAGACTCTGTCTAGGAGGTTTGGCACCACCATGTTCCTATGTAATTACATTTAAAATATTTTGGGAAGGAAGAACATTTCTGTTGTGAAATAAAGGAAAGCACTGAGACAGAAGTCATAATGAAGGCTGGAAAGAGTGTCACCCTCAGGGGCTGAGACGAAGGCACTCCTGAGCATGCTGTTGTGGCTGCAGCATTCCCTAAATGGATATGAAGCACTGGCCAATGAAAGGAAAGATGTCCCTGCATCAATTAAGATGTAACAACGGAGGATATTTAAAAGAAACCTTTATTTTCTGTTTGGTTTTATCATTTGCGTTTTTCAGTGAGACCAGAAGTATTTTACAACAGTAAATATCAAAGTGAAGAAGATATTTGAAGATAAACTATTTTTCGGACAGGCCTGATGAAGTTGTTGTTAAGAGCAAAGTCATACTTGAAAAAAATAAAAAGTTTAGAATATGATAGCAATGTAAGTCTTAAAGTAAAATCCACAAAGTGAAAATAGATACTTGTATTAGAATTCCACGATTGAAATGCCTGTAAAATATGAAAAGTCAGCCTCGTTTACATTACAAACCACTTTGAACCACTGAACAGCATTCCTCAGCAAACACAGCTACATCGTGGTTTCACTATGTCCAGTATATTACCCAGCATAGTTAAACTTGTTACATAGTCGAGACAGCATTTTGAATAAATAATGTACAAGAGGCAAACTATAAAAACTTGATATTCACTCCTACTTTCAACGTTTCGCAAGGAATAACAAAACAAAATATTTTCATAAAATAACAATGCTATTACTGGCAACTATAAAAATGGTCAATAAAATTTTTTACTTTTTACACCGATTTGCCACTTTGCCCCAAATACTAGTAACCGAGGGGCATATTATCAAGCCAGGTGATAAAATTATCGCCGCTTTAGCGGCAGAAAACTGCGGCTAAAACGGCGATAATGGGCTTGATAATATGCTCTATGGAATTCCAATTGAAGCCCATGTTAGATGTGAAGGACATCTAACATGGGCTTCAATTGGAATTCCATAGAACATATTATCAAGCCCATTATCGCCGTTTTAGCGGCAGTTTTCTGCCGCTAAAGCGGCGATAATTTTATCGCCTGGCTTGATAATATGCCCCCAAGTAACTTGTTGGTCCCCTCAGCCATTTATCCTCCTAACGTTGATAAATTAATAATACCAGTGGGTTGGAGAGCGATAAACATCCGTGATCTGTCAACAGCGCAAAGAGACCTCGTGAGTGAAAGTGCTCCTTACAAATACTCCTGTATTTATTGTGTGTGGAGTGAACAATCCAGATGTTGATCAACGTGAGAGAGCCTTTGTCACCTGGGCTGCAAATGTATATGAGAGCAGCTGTTTGCCCTGTTAGAGGACCCAGGTTTGAGCCTCCCCAGAATGCAAAGGGATTGTGGTACAGATGTACAACAGGCATGGATCCAAAAACACAACCAGGTGAGCCCTCATAGTATAGCAGCAAGGTATATCTAGAAGCTAAAACATGGCCTCCCTCTTGGCTTCAGAGGGCCTGAGTCGAAATTGTGATGCTCTATGAAGTACAAAACAAACCTGCAATGTCTCAGGCTACTGGACACTTAACTAACGGCGCATCTTTTGCTGCGAAGACCACTCAACTTGCCTAAGCTGCTTCTAAGATGCAGATTTAATAATTGAAGAAGTTCAACATGAAATACAAAAAATAAAGACTGTACTTTGTGTGGACCCCAGAATTATATTTGTGCATTCCCTTTAAGCACTGTATGTCCTTAGTGTCGGAGAGAGAAAAAAGATGTGAGTGGCTGGACAATGTAGGCCAGCTTGATGTATCCTACTTGCGTCACTGTCCTTTGGAAGTAGCCCACAGAGTACTATAGTCCTGGAGCAAGTGGAGTAGGGCAGTTGAACATAACCTGTAGTACACTGAGCAAATGTCCCAAATGTAAGGAAAATTCAAGTTTGAAGCAGATGGAAGCTTATATTGCTTAGATTTATGTGTGTCGGGCATTATTGCTAATTTAATTTGCTATAATATTTTCTTAAAAATAAAATGGCACAAAGCTACACTGTATTTAGCCTACTTTTGCTTAGGAGTAAGATGTGTCCCTAGCAGCCTGAAAGAGATATGCAATAAAGGGCCTGATTACAACTGTGGGATCATCAGACCTGATTATATTTGTCGGAAAATCTGGCCTCATTGCTCAGCTTCTGTTGACTGTTCTCTCTAGGAAGAGGGTAGCATCCAATGCTCAACATATCAGAATTTGTCTTCTCGTTCTTTCCCCTACTTTTCCCAGCCCCACTCCCTCCACCCATGCCCCACAGAGAAGACCCTGCTTCCATTAACCACCTGCTCTCAGCTGGTGGTAAATAGGAGAGTGAAGCTCCTTTGAATAGGGAATATCCTTTGGAAAATCTGTGTTTCCATAGTTATTACCCATGCAGAGGAGATCTGCTAGTAACAAGCGTAATTCAGTCCAGCGATATCAGCCAGTAATGGCAATCCTGGCTGCTCGGAATCTCCCTATGGAATGCTGCCTAACTCATACTCAGGTCTACAAAAGTCACAAAACTAGGGAAACCAAGGGGGAAGGGACACTCTAAACTCTATGTAAGATCAGCAGGGATGAAATCCATATATAGAATGGGATATCAATTTATAGTCAACCTTGATTAGAAATGCTTTCCATAAAGCCAATCGAATGAGTTTATTATGCACTGCTATAGGCCTCAGATACTTAGCTCACAAGTATCTTCTGCAACAAAGTCATGAAATATAACTTCCATAATATGCAAGTGCTTTTCACTCTTAGGGAGGTAGATCTGGATATCAAGGAGATAACTTTCCTTTAGCAAATCCTATTACAAATGCTGCCTGAAATCTATAGACATAAGATTCTTTTTCAATGGATATCTATAGAGGTACTCAATTGTCATTGGCGGTTGATTCAATATTCATGTCACTTAATAATCATCCATACGTGAACTGCTAGTCTGGAGGGCAAAGGTCTTTGAAGCTAGGGTACCTAATATATTATAATATATGATAAAGATGGCAGAGTCCAGGCCAGATTTTTAGGATGAACGCTAACTATACAAATGATGTATTCAGATTCAACATATCAAAAGCTTCTTACATGAATATCTTGAACTTATGTTTAACAAACTTGTTTTTAAAGACAACCTTTGACTACTCCCAAATCAAATTTACTGCATTCACATTTTTCTAGTTCCTCTAGGTAAGGCAACTTCTTCTTGGTCAGGCACTTGGAAATATTTTGGCTATTATCATAGAGTTCCATGTGATTATATTTCATTGGGGTATCATTGTTTCAATTTCTTGTAACACATAGATCTCAGGAAAAAAATAAATTAAGAATGCCAGAGTGCCAAAGCTATTGTACATGGTGCACACATTACATGAGTACATAGTTTACATTTTACATATGTATGATGCTAATTAAGATGCAAAGTGCAGAGAGGGTCAATGATCAGAAGATATTTAGTATATATGCAGATTTGAAGAGTGTAATATGCTAGTTATTACCATTGCTCAGTGCAGGGAGGGACCATGGCTCACCAGAGGTGAAATCATTAGTGAGCTATAATGCCCTCACCAGCAATGGTAATAAATAGAATACTACACGCAGTGCATCTGCATACATGGTTTATGTCATAGTATTTCTTCATGTGTATTTTTTTTAAGGGTATTTAATCAGAACATGGATACAAAGATTTATATTTCTGTATAACGGTAAATCACATTGAGAGTGCCAAATGGCTAATATGAGAGGTGTGTCACCATGTAAAGTAATCTAAGCATATAATCTTTGAAGAAGTAATCAATGATTTTTAATCTACCAAAAATAATATGGAATCACTATTGCGATCCAGTTCATATACAGTATATAGTTTGGACAATGTAGTGCACGAACCGTGTACAACGACGGATCAATGTGTTTTTCCTTCTTTCAGTCCTATTTTGTTTTCTTCTGGAGTTTATAATGTATTTGAGCCTTGAAAGATTTTGAATGTATTTTGAATGTATTTTGAATACATTTGAGCCTTGAAAGATTTTGAAATCAAATGGTTCTGCAACCAGACAGGCACTATTGCAATTATTAAGTGTCGGAGTGGGTAACTTATTGAACCACAAATGTTTATTATTGACCTCACTAAGGATCTGAAACAAATATGGCCGTCCTGTGTTTTATTGGATCTCATCTTCATTTCTATTTTAAAAAGTAATTTTTTTTAGTACTAAGGCTGCTACAGTTGACATTTTGTTTTGAAGGGAGTGTGATGTGCTCATTGGTACCCATATTCCCCCTTGCCCTTGCATTTCTCTATTCAGATTGGTGATTTGCATCTGCACACAACTGCCTCACCACCGATCAGTTATGCCCTTGTTTTTTTACACTGTACCACAACATTTTTTATTACAGAACAGAATCCCCTGTCACCCTCCAACTAAGAGTGCTCCATACACTTTGAAAACAAAAGCAGCCACCTTGTTTCCCATAAATGTCTATTTTGGTTAGACTATGATTAACCAAAATCATACTGGAGGTCTTAATATTGGCTCACCACTTTTAAAAACGTCACAGTAGAATTGTCTGTCCAATGACCGTAACTCGTGCCTTACCACACACATGGACGGACTACACACAGCCAAAAGGCCTATTTTCTACCTAATTCTTCTCCCCCTTACTGCCCACCTCACAACAAGAAAAGATGATCCACCTAGATGTCCTCAACAACACACCCACCATAGTTGATTCTGGAAAATCCCTCGGGAGAACACTAAAGGTAAATCTCAACATGCAAGCCCACATCAGCTCATTCACACACAGTGCTTTTCGACAACTCGTCCTCCTGAAGAAGGTGCAGCCTTTGGTACCACCACAAGATTTTAAAGTTGTGGTTCAATCGCTGGTCGTGTCCAGACTATACTACGTTTCTGCAACCTTAATGGGTCTGCCACAAACAAACAGCACCATCAAAGGCACCCTTAATGCCACAGCTAGATTGATAACAAATAGGCGTTTCAACTACATCACACCCTCTCCAAAGTCTCTCTACAGGCTTCCCACTAGAAGCCAAGTTCTAAATGAAAATAGTGTGCCTGACACACAAAGCCCTGCACCATGACAGACCCAAGTACCTCGCTAATAAGCTCACAGCATTAGGAGATAGCACGCCTTACTGAGCGCACACTCCCTTCTACTATATCCTCCTAGATTCAGGAAAAACAAGTCCTACACCCCCACCTTTTCAGGATCTGCACCAAGAATATGGCACTCCCTGCCTCCGGATGTAAGTAGAAACCCATTGACATATACCTTCAAGAAAGAGGTCAAAGGGATTTTATTAAACATATTCGTGGACTAAGATTCCCTTAGTGAGGTACAGAAGTGGACATACTATCCTTATGTATTTGTTGTTCTTTATGTTGTTCACTTTTGATTGGTATGTTATGATTGCACCTATGAAGCTTTTCTGCAATGTCATGAAATGTGATCTATTGTGCAGCACTTGGGTCATGCTCATGCTATATAAAACTCTCTAAATAAAATAAAAAACATAAAACAAAAAAGTACATTGAGCCGATTGCATGCGTCTATTTGATATTCTTCAGCTCTTGGTTGGTATGAATAGCAATGCTCTTCATTGAGAAAGGTGGCTATGTCACACCAACCATAAAAGATGCAAACCTCATGCATCTCCTTTTAATATGCAACAATAAAAATATATTCTTTAGTGTTTACAAACAGAGAGAGCAAAGAAACATTTTAATTCAATGAATTTAGACGGATGGGAGCAGCGGAAATTACTGACTTGGAGGTGAAAGATGATATAATTAAAGAAGTGATATTGCCTAGGTTACTATATAGTTTTAGACGTCTTTCATTCGAAGTGGGAGCTAAACATTTGAAAAAATATTGTATTTTTTTAATAAATATGGTTTGAGAAAAAGACAATGGAAATGAGTACATTCAATGCAGTCTATTTACTAAACATGACTAATTGCTGCTGGTCCAACGTCTTAAGTCAGTGTTTATCATAATCCTCCATCCAAAGCCTGGCAGAGACCCCCTGATGATTCAAAGCTCTCGTTGTCGGGATGTCTGAAGATGCAAACCTTTCAAGAGGACATGTCCAGAGATTGCATTTTGAGACCCAACGCGGAAACCTCGGAATTTACTATAGGTTTTGTATTAATCCTCTGGGAGGCACACTGATAGCTATAACTGGTCCAGCAAACATTTGGGATGCATCTGTTTGCAGTTATTTTTAATAAACTGACGAATGCTAAATGAGGTTTTGTTTAATGTTTTAGTCTCTACTTAACTGTAGTTTCATAACAAAATTACAATTATCCATGTATATTTTGATTGTTATGCATAATTTTTTTTTTATATATATATATATATGTAGTGATCAAGGCGGTACTCCGCCTAAACGTATCTAGGTCGTTGTGTGGAAAAGTTCACGCAGTCAGGGCCTGTCTGTTCGCCGCAGTCAGGATTGGCATCTAATGTCATCATTGTGGTTGGCCAAACAACAGTTTCAGAAGTCAATACTTTCTTATTCAGAGACAACAAATTCCCCGTGATTACAGTTCTCAATTATTGATTCTGTTTCATTAATTGGGCCTGCAAATGTATGTGAGTTCAGATCCGAAGCAATCCGCAGGTAGCAATGAATTAATGTACGTGGCAGCATACCTGTAAAGCATTAGGATATCAATAAACTGGCTCACCAGAAAGTGAACAACAGAAATATCATTAATGAAGCTAAAATAATACCCAATCTACCAAACAAAATCTAAAACAAACTCACAAAGTCAGCTATAAAATAAACTAATATTCCCATACTGTATGAAGCTGAATTAGAAGCCTGAAGCCCTAAGAGAAAATGGCAATGCTTATTGATATATATATGAAGCACTTCCTATAGCCTCAAAGGGTTGAATGTGGGACTGCTGAAAAACAAGTCTAGGAAAAGTGGTTCTGCAGACCCCTTCCAGCCAGCAGGTTTCCTCATATTTTGTTTCATGTACAGAACTCACCCGGATGACAAACCCAACAGGTGAATTCCGTTCTTGATAAAAATGATGTTTGCCATATTCGTTTTTCCTCAACTTCTTTTCAGCCCGCTAGTTTTTTCCTTACTGTCTGGACAGCCCTTGTTCCCTTCGGTACCAATGTATTTTTTTCCCCAAAGTAGGGATTCTATGGAGTCCACAAAAGTCACAAGCAGAAGAACCGTTTCCCTAAGCGTGATGCAAAGGGCAAACCACTTGCCTATTCTAACATTGAACGCTGACCTATTTAGACCATGTGGGCTGTGACATTCTGTGCAGGCACGGCTGGCACAGGTACCAGGGGTGGGTCAGTGGTGCGGGGCAGGGCAGTGGGAGGGAAGTGGACAGACGACGGGATAGGGAAAGTAAAAATAAAATTTTCAAAAATACTTAACTTGAGCTCGCTGCATTGCCGAAATGTCTGTCCACTACCCCCGCTCCACCCCTTCCCGCTGCACCGCCTCACCGCTGTTACCTGTGCCAGCCACACCTGGTTCTGAGTTGTGCAAGTCACATGTGAGTTTTATTTATCATTATGATGATATTTGTTTTAATTTCATTGTTTCCATGTTTCACTTTAAAAGATTAATAATGTAATGCATGGTTTATATTTTTTCTCAAAAACGTGCAGGATAGCGTGCACTAAGGGAGATGAGAGGAAAAGATTAATATGCAAGTAAAAAATCATGATGACCTGTGTGCATCAAACAATTGAAGTTGACTATGGAGAACCTGTGAATTGCGAACGAGCTGATTCTTTCAATGGATTGCTGCAAGCCGAAGAAGGAAACCTGGGTTTCATATTTGCATTGGATGGACTGATGAATGTGGCATCAATTGTTATGCACTAGTTAATGCGTTTTTTAAATTTTGCATCTGAAGAGTGCTGGAGTGTGTCTCATAGTCCCATTTCAGATATCATACATGTGGTTTATTATCTTCCATGCAACCAGGAGATGCTATATTAGATGATATGTCACATTACAAAAAGTTTCTGTTACTTAGGATCCCTGTTGAAGATGCGCAGACTAGGGGTGCTGATGTTGTTAGTGTACAAACAACAGGTTCCTTTTGACATCTTTGGTCCAAGGATGGGTGAACAAAGGCAAAATGTAATATCTACAGAGTCCACTGTTTAACAATTGATAACTTATAAAGGGTGGGTTCTATCCAACATGATTTTTTGAGACAAATCTTACAAATTGAACTCAGATGTGGAATGGATAGAGGGCAGTATCACAGAAACTACACACACAGAAACACCTCTGTTTGCACCCTTTTCTACCTGTTTAATCCAGTAGGAAGTAAATCATGTTTGTTTCAAGCTAAAGGTTTACCTCAGAGAAATGAGCAAACTGAACTGACACCATTTTTGCTATGTTGACATAATAAGAAATGTGGAAATAAATGTTCTCCACCTTAGTTGTTTCCGATTTTTATCACTTGAAAATAAAAAATTGGGGGAAAACTGTTTCCTTTATTTTTAAAGACTGCTAATAAGGAACTAGGATTTCTTTATTAATATATTCATTGCACGCAAAAATTGATTTCTAAGAAATACTTGTGCTATATATGTTTTTTTAGCAATTGTTTTACAATCAAAATTCTCCTCTGTTGCAACTGTGCAGAAATATGTCTGTGATCTAGTTTTAAGCAAAGACTCCAAGGCCCATTGTGCATTTAATAAACAGCAGATGTGGAGCGAATTAGCTTCCCCTGTTTTAACACCAGTACCAAATATTTCTGGGGTGGATCTGGATGTCGGTACAGTGACTTCAGCATTGCTGAATGCATTCTCCGAATTGAATGCTCAAAGCAAGGCATCCTATTCTGCTATGTATTACTGCAGTTTACAAGGTTATGTTTTGCCATTACAAACAAACCTACATTTGATAGGACAGTTTATGGACAATTACCGAGTGAGTCTACAATGTTCTATAAAACTGAGGGTACATTTACGCGAGTTTGAGCTATTGACATAGCTAATAATAATGCCTTTTATTTTTGTTTTCGTTTTTAAAACATAAATGAAAGGCATTTTTATTGCAATGCCAATAGCTTAAAGTCGCGTAAATGCGAGACCTATTGCATTGCAAATGCTTGTTGATTTCATGTTCTAGCCCTCATTCATCACTGTAAATGTTTGTTTGCTATTTCCTGGTATTTTCAATTTAAATTCCAAGTTGTATGTGGCCTTTTGTATCTCTCTGAAGTTTTAGGAAAACAAATTCTCTCAGCCCTCCTACAAATCAAATCTGACATTCGTTCACTGCACGACCTTATGGTACAACAACCTAGACCCTTTCGTTATCCTCAGGAACTCAGCTCCTCCACACCCCCCAAGACCGTAAGACGCACACACCATCTGCGTGCATTCTCCCAGGCTAGGGGACCTCCAAGCTGGAGCACTGTCCCGTTCCCGAATGACATCTCACGCCCATTCAAGATGTTAAACCATCTATCCGACTCTGAATTAAAAGCGCTCCTTCACTCTTATGAGCCACCACACCCCTCACATAATGCTGGACCTCCAGCTATGGCTCACACAGACTCCAGAATACCTGCTATACCTACCAACTCACACAGACCCACCAGACACAACCCCAGAGGTATTGTTGCAAATAACCTTACTAGAATACCCCTCAGAAGTGAACCATCCATAGCATCCATCAAGCAAAATCTAAGCTGTATCCTGCTGAACTGCAGATCTGCGTCTAGACACGCTGCGGATATAGCTGACCTACTTATTGCTAACGAACCTGACATTCTGATCCTGACTGAAACTTGGCTAAAGGAAACGTCTACCCCCATCATGGACATCCTGCTTCCCCCTAACTATGACATCACCAGACTAGACAGAGCTGACAGACAAGGAGGGGGGTTAGCCTGCATTCGCCAGATTAGCCTTACAGTTTCCAACTCTAATGCCCCTTCGGTACCCTCATGCGAATATCTTTGCTTAAAAATAGCCAATAACAACAAACTAATTTGCTCTCTACACACCTTCTACCACCCTCCCGGTGACAACCTAACATTCATAGAACACCTCATGGATATTCTAACATCTAATGACAACCATCAATATAAGCAAATCTTCTTGGGTGACTTCAACCTACACTGGGATGACGAGAACGACCCTGGGGTAAACAGCCTCCAAGCTTTCCTTGCTGACCTCAATCTTATCCAAATATGTAACAGCCCGACACACGACATAGGTGCCATTCTAGACCTAATAATTTCCAAAGGTGGCGCAACACAACTTGTCTCGATTCTCCCCTGCGACTGGTCTGACCATCATGTCATTTCTTTCCAAATCTTGGAAACGATTAAACGACGCCCAACTCAACCCTTGAGAACTAAGACCTGGAAGAGAAACTTGAAATTCGCTGGCTCTAACCTCTTATCATTAGTTAATCCTAACCATCTCCACCCACCTGAAGACCTCAAGGATGTTCAGGAGCTGACCAGTCACTACTTCCGTTCCATGAACAACCTACTTGAAAATATTGCCCCGCTTCAGCTAAAAAGTACTTCTACAAAAGAGTCAAAACCCTGGTACGATGGGAGACTAAATGATGACAGACGCTCTCTCAGATTACTGGAACGTCGTTGGAGAGCTGACCCCTCTACTCATCACCTCAAGCTTCTCAGATTCTCCAGAAACGCTTACTTTAGGAAGATCAGAAAAGCGAAAACTGTCTTCTTCAGATCACAACTAGACGGGGCCAGGAACCGTCCCAAAAAGCTTTTCGATCTTATCAAAGCTCAGACCAATAACCCTCCCAATCTCCCTAACCTGATCCCACCCTCTCTTCCCAAGTGTGATGAATTTGCCACCTTCTTGGCGACCAAGACGGAATCCATTTAAATCAGACCTAAGAAAAGACCTCTCAGACATTGCTGACCAGAGTAAGAACCCAGCTCTGCCCTTAGCAGAGGCTCAAGAAAATGACCTCCCAAAATTTAAAGTAAAAAACAACGCAACATGGTCCCACTTTAACAGTTACAGTGAAGACCACATATTAAAGACGCTAACTTCTTTAAAACCCTCCAATCATTTCTTAGACCCGCTACCGGCCAATTACCTAAAAGACTTCATTCCCCTAGTCCTACCCCTCTGGACTAAGATCATCAACTCGTCCCTTCTTCAAGGATCCATCCCGGACAGCCTGAAAACAGGTCAGGTCTCTCCGATTCTTAAGAAACCTTCAGCTGACCCTTCGGACCCAAACAACTATCGCCCGATCTCCAACATCCCAATGCTGGCCAAACTCCTGGAAAAATGCGTTAATTCACAGCTGAACAACCACATTGCTCAATTCAACCTACTTAACCAGTTTCAATCAGGCTTCCGAGCAGATCATAGCACTGAATCGGCTATGACACATATTCTTGACGACGCGCTAAAAATCCTAGACCAAAACGAAGCCTGTTTACTAATTCTACTCGATCTATCCTCAGCTTTTGATACCGTCAAACACGACAACCTGCTCACTCTCCTGAAAAATAGAATGGGAATTTCGGGTTCTGTTTTTAACTGGTTCACCTCCTTCCTGCAAAATAGATCCCAAAGCTTCAAGGTCAACCAATCTCTGTCCAACCCCATGCCAGTCACGCTAGGAGTTCCACAAGGCTCTTCTCTCTCTCCCACCCTTTTCAACCTCTTTATGGAACCACTCACCAATCTTCTCAGCCTTGCCGAAATTCACTTTCACATGTACGCTGACGATACCCAAATATACATCAAGATTCATTCTCTGGAAGACATCAAATCACTCAACTCCACACTGCAAAAAACCCAAACCTGGCTGGCCGAAAACCACTTGAAACTAAACTCCCTCAAAACTGAATTCCTCCTAATCGCTCCCCCCAACAAATCTCCAATCATACTGGAATGGTTGAAACACCTTACAGCTCTTAATGGTCATCCGCTAGTCGTGGACTCTGCAAAATCTCTGGGGGTCACGCTTGACAGCAACCTAAAGATGCAGAAACATATCAGCGTCGCCACAAAAGGAGCTAACTTCCATCTGAAGACTCTTCGTAAACTAAAACCCTTTTTACCGGCCCAAGATCTCAAACTAGCGGTCCAAGCACTAGTAATCCCTCGTGTGGAATACGGGGCAGTTACCCTTTGCGGTCTTCCGAGGGCATCGACAGCCCCTCTAAGAGCCACGATCAACTCTGCTGCGAGACTCATCACGGGCTCAAAGAGAAACTCCCACATTTCACAAGACTTGAGAACACTCAACTGGCTTCTGTTTGAAGCCAGAATCCATCTGAAAATCGCTTGTATGACCCACAAGGCCCTCCACCACAATGCCCCCCACTACCTAGCTCAGAAATTGGTGCGCTCTTCGGGCAACAGAGCCTCCAGGAGTGCCAAGACTCTTCTTCTGAAACCACAAAGATTTGCCAAAAAAAAAAACTATAACCGATCCTTCTCTGGCATGGCTCCTAGGATCTGGAATGCCTTACCCAGTGAAACAAGAATGAACCCTTCTTCTGCCGCATTCAAAAAAGAAGTGAAAGCGATCCTCATGGCTAAATTCACATGAACTTTGTTGCGGTTTTCTGTATATTAGGTTTGGTGTTTGTTTGTTTGTTACTCTTCAGTTGTCACTATGTATAGCTTAAGCTTTATGACTTTCAGAACTGCACCTTTAACCTGTTAAGCGCTCTGTTACTCGCAAGAGTCTTGTCCGCGCTATATAAAACTTTCAAAATAAATTTAAAAAAATTAAAAAAAATTAATCCACTTGTGAGTTTTTTTTATAATTTTTTATCCATAAACATTACTAGATGAAAAATGTTTTGGTAACACTGTCATATTATTGATGTGGAGCAAGAGGACATTTTTTGGAAGCTAGATATCTCGCTGAATATGTCAAATAAAATGTGGAGTCATTCTAAATAGTTCACAAAGGGGGAGATTTACCATGTTTTCAGGTAGTGCACTTCCGCAGCTGCAAACGCTGCGCTGCGCGTAAAGGAGAGAGGAGGAGAGTGCCCAATTTACTAAAATAAGGCACTCTCCTCCCCTTTCCCTTGCACCGGCGCAGAAATAAGCTGCCGTGCATCACGGAGACACCTTTGTGCCATGGTACATGGGTGTCTCTGTGCGTTTAGCATAGGTTTTGTACCGGAAGGATAGGCCTTCCAGTACAAAACACTATGCTTAGACTAGCTTGAAGCCTTTTTCCACGCTGTATGTGTGCTGTAAAGTGCAGCACACATGCAAAGTGGGAAAAGGAAGGAAGAATAAAAGAATTTCTCCTTCTTGTGCCTAGTTTGTAAGGGCGCAGTTTTCTCACGATAAACCCTTTTTACTTTGTTTAGTAGATTGGGTTTAGCGTGAGAAGCCTTGGGTGGTTCCATGGGAACACCAATGCTCCACCCATAGTACGCCCCGTTGGTGCTAAGTAATGTAAAGCAGCTGTATGCGCGGCTTTGCATTACTTTCACGTCATTTCCAGCACTAAACAAGTTTAGCACTGGAAAGTAAATCGAAAACAAAAGATTTTGTGCCAATTTGAATCACTTTTGTGACAAAAAAACAGCATAAAATCTTAGTAAATTTCTCCCTAAATGGTATAGACTTGGCCTTGGGGCTGATGTAACCCATACATTAACGTGAGCAATATGTTTGACAACATCCATTTATTTTGACCTGCCATTAATGGGGAGAACTAAAAGCAGGCAAATGGAGTTAATACAAAGTCAAGGTAATCGTCATGGTCAGTGATCAGTCGATGCAATGATATTAAGGAAAGAGAGTGTACCACTGGCCTTGGAGAATGCAATTAGAGACAAATGTTGGTTGTGGGGTCTAACGTCAGTGGCTTGAAAGAGGTAATCGAAAGTCAAGGTAACTGTTATGGTCAATGTAATGTAATGTTGATTTAGGTGTCATTCAATGTAATAGAGGCAATTGGAGTGCACCCATGGTCATGGGGAACGCAATTAAAGACAAATGCAGATCGTGCTATGTGAGTGAGTGAGTGAGTGAGTGACTGGAAAGAACTTTAAAAATCTGAGGAGTACATGACATGCGTACAGTTGCAGTTACAATGGGAGTTAAAAGATTTTTAATTAGGAGTTAAGACTTTCCATACTACAAGCAACATTCAGGAAAGATTCGGACAATTCCCATTATTACTGGTGAAGCGCCCAGTGGTTATATATTAAAACGCATAGTTATTATGGGTTTTGCGTCAGCCCAAGGCACATCAGGCGACGAAGGGCGGCGCAAAACCTAACATGAGATTTATCAAGACAATCATTGCCTCCCTGCGTGGGCCCTTGTGGCTTTGTAAATCTTGTATGCAAGTCACTGCTTAGTGCTGAATTAAACCCAACAGAGGCCCCTAGGCAATCGAAATTTTGAAACCCCCCTTGATTCATTTTATTATATCTTTTGAAAACAATTAATGAAAGCTTGATTGTAATTTTCTTTCAAGATCAAATCAATATTATTTTGATCCATTGTCACGGGCCTCCTAAAAGGAGTGGTGCTTATAGGCTGGTAGCTACTTTGCCTGTTTGGTAATCTGGAACTGTTTCTACCTTGCGTTGCACTGCGTGGTGAGGGCGTTAAATGGGTTCAACATATGTGTTTCCACACATCCACCCATGTATTCTGATGAATTCCCTGATTTACAAAGAGTGGTAGACCTGGGAATGCATCAGAATTGTACGCCTCCCCACTAGAGGTGCAACAAAGAGAAATACCTTTATTTCTCCCCACTACTTCCTCTTTCTACTTGTTCTGCAGCACACGTACAAAGAGGAAAATGCCCCCAGGATTGTTTTTGTACAGGAAAGTGCCCCTCTCTACATAAAAGCAATTCTCCTTACAACACAGGCACCCGAGCACAATGGTGCAAGGGTGTCTGCATTGGCGCCAGGCAGCACATTGTGCACCAGTGCAGGTTAAAGACAGAAATGTGCTGTACAATGTTAAGTACGGTGCATTCCTGCCCTTTCCCTATCATGCAGTGCTGCTACGTGATATGTTAATAAATATGCCCTAAATGTCAGACAGGTCACGGAAATTTGAAGGTTGGCAAAAGACTTCTTAGAATGGTGTGTAGCTGAAGTAATACGAATGATTACCTACAGCAAAGTTATAAGTGGATTTATCAGACTGGAAATTATTCACTAGAGGGCACATGCATCAAGCCCACATTTTGCGATTTCTAAATAGTGAATTTTACCGATTTGCTATTTAGAATTCGCAAAATGCAATGCATGTAGGAATCGCAAAAAAAAAGTGCTTCCTTAAAATACCTTAATTGCGAGTCGCAAATTGCGAGTCGCAAATAAGGAATTGATTCTCATTCATTCCTATCGGCCTGGAGGCCCATAGGAATCAATGGAAAGTGCATGCGCAATTTGCGAGTACCTAATAGGTACTCGCAAATTATGCATGCAATTTCAAGGGTGCAAGGGTTCCAAAAGGATACCCTGTTACACCCCTGAAATTCCAATTTTTACACATGTTGCGAACACACATGCCCCAAGGGCATGTGTGTGTGTAAGACATCGCAAATTACCATCAACTTTAGTTTGATGGTAATTTGTGATTCCTAATAGCGAAATCGCAATAATTTTTTATTTAATGCATTGCATTAAAGGAATTGCAATTTGTGATTCCTCAATTGCAATTGCAAAACCAGTAATCGCAATTTTAGCGATTCCTTGAGTTTCGATTTTTTAATTTGAGATGATGCATCCCAAATGCAAAAATACCGGTCGCAACCGTTTCCGACCGTTTTTTGGTTTGATGCATGGTCCCTAAGAGACTTCTCTATTCACCAGAATCTCAAACTCATGAAGAGCAGCATGAATCATGAGAAACAGGTCAATCCATGACAATTAATGTGGGGATTAAGAAATTGTTATTGCTGGAGCATCGCTGAAATGCAAGGAAAATGTGAAGGAGAGTTCTATACACTGATTGCGGTCATTCGCATGTCACTATTTTTGTTGTTCTTATGATTTTGTGTTACGTTGTGGAAGCAAAGAATAAATAAATTATTAAAACAAATATGAGGTGTAAATATCAATCGACGACAGCAATTCAAATATGTGCACATCATGTGAGTGGAGCAAACACATCTTGCCTAAATTGAACCACATCCTGGACATCTCCCAATCCGGATTCCAAAGCAACCACAGCACTGAGACCACCCTCCTTGCTGCCACAGATGACGTCCGCACCCTCCTCGACTGAGGCAAAACTGCAGTCCTCATCCTCCTGGACTGTTGGCTGCCTTCAATACCATTTCTCACCACACCCTATGCACAAGACTCCACGACGCCTGATCTGCTCTTTCCTCACCGGCCGAACACAGAGAGTGAGAGTGCCACCTTTCCACTCTGAACCCACAGAGATCAGCTGCGGAGTGCCTCTGGGCTCCTCCCTGTGCCCCACTCTCTTCAACTTTTACATGTTCCTGCTCGCAGCCATTGTCAGAAACCACAGACTCAACATCGTCTCCTATGCCGACAACATCCAGATGATTTCCTCACCAACAAACCCACAGTTGCCAAAAACAACTTTCACGACAGGGTGAAGGCTGTTGCCTCCTGGATGAAGGCAAAAAGAACAATTGATGGACAGAATGCAGAACAATGTCATACATTCATCCCAGTACAGAGATCTGAGCCTAAATCCATCGTTTTTGTTGCTCCCCGTGCCATTCCAGTTTGAACCTAGCCTTGGAATCCAAGTTCTTATTTTTTTTACCAAGAACCTCGCATTAATTGCAACCCCCTGTAGATTAGTGCATCCATATGTGCAGCCGGACTGAAGGCAGACCTTGGGACCACTAGACTTGGGGAAGCATAGATCATGCAGGTACCCTGAGAAGCCCTTAACTCATAGAGGATGGGAGACCAGGACACTACTCCTCCCAAAACTCTACTAGTGGAATTAACACTCAACTAAATACTCGTGCTAGAATAACTGCAGAAAAGTGATTGAGACGTGGACTTCTGGAATGAGGCCGATTTTTTTAAATCATATAAATTGTGGAATGGTAGTTCATACATGTACAGCACCTAATCAGAGGAAAAAGCAATGACAATAAGCTTTCTTGCTGGGGCAAAGGGTACCGCAGCCTCATTGTACATGTGTAGAAATGTTTGTTTTGCAGAACTTTGAAATCACACTAATTGTATTGGCAGACCTACAATTCGTGTTAGAAGGCAAAATCAAGGACTTTATCTGGTGTAGGAATATGGATTCCTAAGCAACTGATCACTGATACCTGTCAGAGGACATTTTATGTCTGACTCGATGGTGAGGTCTGCAATATTAAACTCAGCAGACATTCCACCAAAAGAGGAAAATAGATTTAAAGGGGCAGATTGATGAGGGACTTGCGCCCCTTTTACGCCGCCGTTGCGTCACTTTTGTGACGCAGCGGCGGCGTAAACCCTGCGCCATGTTGCGCCCCATTTACATCGTGACGCATCTATGTAGATGCGTCTCGGTATAAAGCCCTGCGCCACATGAAACCTGCGTCAGGTTTCATGTGGGCGTTGCTACTCAGGGGGGGCGTTCCGTCGCAGGAACGCCCCTGAAAAGTGACTCAGTGAAATCTATAAGATTTCACTGAGTCACTTTCCCAACGCTGATGCGTGAAAACCCTGCGCCTGCTTGAAGCAGGCGTAAGGCTTGACGCACCATGTTAGGGATGGGGTAGGTTGGAACAGTGCTGGAGTTGCGTCGCGCTTGCGACGCAACTTCAGCACTGCGCCAACCTTACACCGGCAGATGCGTCACGTATCTGCTTGTCCTTGCGCCACGATGCGCCGCACTGTAAATGCGGCGTATCTGCGGTGGCGCAAGGTCAAACTTGCGTGACGCATCTTCCCTGGCGCACCCATGCTGATTTGCAGGGATGCGCCAGGGAACATAAATCTGCCCCAAAGTATTTATTTTCAGCTTCACAAAAAAACATAGCCAGGTTTTTCGATATTGTTTGAACCAATTTTTAAAAGTGCTAAAACATCAAGAACGTTGGAGAGAAAACTACACAAGTCAGCCTTTGACTCTTCAACAACTGTTGCAATAAGCAATCATTTCACCTGAATATTGTATGCGATCACTTTTTCCTCCTAAAAGACTTGTAGTATTTTTTGCCCACCCAACCTGCCTGCCTGAATTGACAATGCAAAGAGGCTACGAGTCTCTGGCAGCAGGTCTTTAGTGAGAAATCAAGAAAAGAGGAATCCGAATAATCCCCAGGCAGCACTGCCATCTCGTGGTGCGTTAAAATATGACAAAGGTTGAAGTTTTTTCTTCAGAAAATGATGCATCCTTAGATCCATTTTGGATGCCAGGGTGCCTTTTGTGTTAAGAAAAAGGCTCTAAATGCTTTGTTGTGCCCCTTGAATAATCGGTGTAATCTCGCGTAATTTTTCTGTTATCGCGCGTAATTAGGCTACAGCAAATTAGGTGAGTTACCCCCATCCCAGTTTGAGGGAAGGGTTGAGCAGATTGGCAGGGCGAAACACAGGCTCCTGGGAAAGGGGGACGCTTCGTGGCCACTTCTGGTGCACCCCAGCCTTTCAGAGGGGCCATTCAGCTCACGGCAAATGGATATCTGGGCAATATGGGAAATTCGTAGGCCCCTCTTCACATTTTACAGGTGGGGGGTTGAGCATCATTTTGTGTTATGCTCCTGCATATAGTGGTCGGAGGAGGAGGGGCCGGAAGAAGGGGAGGAGAGAAGATGCAGCCGTCTGTGTCAAGCAGGTGCCATTCCTGACCTAGGTGATGTGTAAATGGCTTGGCGTGTGTTCCAAAAGGACCTCTTTCTCAGAGTATGCATAATCTAATAGAATGCAGGCAGCCTGCACCAACTCTCCCTGCACCCCCACACTCGCTGCATCCTGAGACCTTATATCAGGCCATTTGGCCGCACAAACATTTGCTGCTTTTAAGGGCCACCTGTCCTGTCCTCCCCTGCCTTAGGCTGAAGACTAGTGTTTCCTGCGTCGACACAGCCCTGTCAAGGCAGAAAACATCCGGGCGTTTACGCAAGCAGAGAGAACTCCATGGAGAGTGCAGGTGTGAGATTCACAGACTGGGAAAGGGTGTTGGAAGACACAATAGCAGCTCTCTTTTGAGCAATGGCAGCGCCGCGGCATCTCCCATGTGTCAAGGCGCTTCACACGGCACAGGATACGACACAGACAGAGCAGCTGCAGTCTGGACCACTGATATGATTTTACGGGAACCAGCAAAGCTTGGAACACCCTTCAGGCCCTTCCCACAAGCGAAGGGAACAGAACAGTGGAGCTGAGAGTACAGAGAGCGCCTTGCCTGCCTGGATATGTGCAGGGCCCGGGTTGGAGGCCACTGGAATAAGCCACTGCAGTTTCTGAGTACAGCAAAAGATCATTTCTAAGTGTGTGTATGAATTTAGCAGAAAGCAGCATGTTTGAATAAAGGCATTGGTACATTTCAGCACAATATGGAATTCGTGTCATTTGAAAATCAGCTTTGAAACATGGACCATGTGTACCAACAATGGCTTTATGTGGGAGCGAAAGAATTGCATCTTACTTTTCACTTCTGCACCCAAACGGGGATTGGTAGGAACTGTATCTGTTTTGTTAGACAAAAGTAGCCAAAGTGTGTGGGTGAGACACGGACGAATGTTTGCCTCTCAGGCATCGCTGGTCAAACCTCCAATCCCCACAGCATGCCTTCATCTAACGTGCCACCCTCAGCCGTGCCCAAGTGCCAGGTTGTCTGCAGTGGTAAAAATAGTGGCAGATGCAGCATTCCTAAGCCTCTCAGGGATAGTGATGTGAAGTGGGTAGAACTGTTTTTGCAGTCACACATAGAATATAAAAAAGAGAATATTCTGTATAAAAACCAGCAATATCATATTTTCATAAAATATTTCCTACAGGCACCGTCTATAATATTTTAAAACCCACACTTTTGAGAAGTGACAGCTTTCCCCTTAGTCAAACACTTAAAATACTGATAAACTTTGAAACTGTGCACTAATATTTTTTGCTATTTATATTAAATATAATGTATAAATACATTCATAACAACTCTTCGATAAATTTAAAACAGCTCCCCTACAAGAGATGAATTGTTACTAAAAGCCACGGTGGGGAGAGTGGATGCTGTACAAAAGTCCGGGGTGGTCTTTCAGACTGAGATGGGCCTGCCCAGCTGCAGGCCCGTGGGGAGGAGCAAGGGGGACCGCGCGACCACTCAGACATCAGTGCTGATACTGCGACTGCGCGAGAAGGCCTCGCGCATGGCCGAGAGCCGGTTAGGGTTCAGAGGCTGGAAACTTGCCAGGTTCATAGGCATTTCAATCTCCTCCTGGCTGATGGTTTTGTAGCTGACACGGTCCCCGCCATTGCGGACCTCCTCCGGCTGCTGCAGGAAGAATGGGGTATCATAGTGCGGACAGGTGGGACAGATAGTCCGACAGTGCGCGTGCGAGTGCTTCTGGGTGTATGGCGAGGAGTAGAGCGACGGCCCATTGGCCAGGGCTATGTTCCTGTTGCTGTGGACTGGAGGGAAACGAGAATGGACCGCAAAGTCAGGCTCTTCTTCATCCTCTTCAGACTCCTCCTTCTTGCAGCAGTAATACTAAAGAAAGGAAGGAAGGACAAACATGTAGTAAGGAGCACATCTGTTCAAAGAGCATCAGTTGATGAGCAGTCATTCTGACTAATTCAGTTGTGCTCTTGCTGATATTACGGCATTATAAGGGAAATAGAAGTGATAATCTCAGCTCTTTTTGTGAGAACATTTACCTGAATGAAAGGATGAGTAAAATGAACAATTAGATATCCCTTACTGAAAAGCGGCATTGGCAAAAACAAAAATATCTAATGTTGACTGCTGATGGTTTGACTTTGCCAGTGCTTATTTTGTTTGTGAACGGTTATTGTTTCAAGAGTGTAAGAAAATGTCCCTTTTGCATGATTACCCCAAACCTTTGGACTGGTGCTGCTGGTTTTTTTTACTCTGAAAGTGCACTGGGACCTGCTAACTAGGCCTTAGTGCCCTCACCTTTAACACGTGTATGGTTAGTTTAATTGGTTCACCCCTAACTGGCATAAGTTAAGTTACTTATAAATCCTTAGTGTAGGGAACTAGGAGTAATCAGGGCATGAACTGAAGCACTTATTGAATCTCCCCAATTGTGAAAAAGTAAAGTCTGATTCTCAGGTTGCATTTTAGACTGGCAAAGGGATTTTTAAACTGCTACCTCGACCTCTCGATTTAAATCAATGGTAAAGCCTGAATCTTCCTTTTTAATATTATTAAGTAAGCCCTATGGCAGCCTTACAGAGCTCTAAAGGCAGAGAGCACTATATTTAAAAGACAGTCATGTGTTTTTAGACCTTTACATGTCCTGACCGTAAAACCCTGCATTGTTGTTTTTACTGTAGTAAGTCTAGTTGCCCCATTGGTGAGTATGAAGTTACATGTTGACAACTCAACAGTGCTAACTTCTAAATGGGTCTACTAAATAGGATACTCCAATGTGTCAAAAGAATCATTGCATTAATCCTGAATTGTTGTTCAAGTCGAATTTAACATAACTATTTTACAAAGGGCAAGTTTAGAACGTTGCTACTTTGATGGCCAAGTTTTCAAGTAGCCAATTTTGATTGAACATAGCTGCTGTTCTGGAGACACCTGTCTGCCCTCCCGGAGAGAGGTGAGAATGACTCTCAGGACGAAGAACAAACCACTTGCCTAAGAAAGAGGAGTGACCTCCTCCTGGCAAAATCTCCGGAGTCGGTGTGAGCCCAAAAAGCGAATTTCAAAATGGAAGCCGCCTTCGAAGGGCAAATCGCAGTCACAGTAGGAATGGGGTGCTCATGTGTTTAGTCAGCTAGGCTGTCATCTCGGGCAGGGAATGAAAAGTTGTTGTCTCAAATTTTTTTCAAGAGGAGTGAACCTCCCCGGTTGCCACACCTCTGTGTTGGGTTAGCTAGCACCACACACAGAGAGAAGCATCTTGCCATGTTGGGAGTGGGCAGAGTATGGCACTATGGGATAGCTAGATGCCACACTTTACAGAAAGTAGTCATCAGATAGTAGGGGACCTGGTAGCCCATTGGCTAGTGAACCATCACCACCCCTAGGCTCATAGTGGACATAAAAGTGACACCCCTAGCACCCAGACCTTCTCCCTGGACACACCAAAGAGAGGCTGCACCAAAGTCTGGACTGCACCTGCTGAACCTGTTGACTAGCAAAGAGAGGAATATGCGTGCAGTGCTCCACTCATGGAAAAGTTGCTCACATGTGCTAGAGAGGGAAAGTCAGATGGCCAACTCTCTGTTACATCCACAGGGACATAAAATATGAGAAGCCCTTGACAGCCCGGGTCCAAGAAGCCTAACCACTGCTGGACCCGTGGTGCAGCCGGGGAGACTGAGTCCAATCCTTACAAGGTGCCCAGAGTCTGCTGACTTTATGGTGTTTGGGCTGCCAACTTGGTTATTGATAGTGGCTGCTATTAAACATATGGAGAACAACACCAATGCTCTAATGAGCCTGCTACCCCTGCACAATTGTTGTTTTTAGGTTTCTTAACTTTTTATTTCCTGTTCATTGTGATCGCCTACATGACTTTGTGACAGGAATCTTTAAATACAACAGCCGGTTCTCCATTAGGGCAGTGAAGGTCATGACTTCTGGTAACCTGGCCAACTGGCTGACTACCCTCTATACTGCAAATCAATCCTAAGTCTAACCTTTGTTGACCTCAAGTGATATGTAGTAGACTTATCAGATTACGTGTATTCTACAATCATATCACTGGGGGTCATAGTCTCATTCAAAAGTTTCATAGAGACATACAGTTGCTCCACCTTTTTCCTAAAGTTTCCCTTTGCCATTTTTTGGGTATGGAGTTAACCAAGATCTTTTGTTTTTGATAAAAATATATATACTATACCAGTACTTAATTTGAGCCAGTGGTTTCCGGTGCTCGCCACTTAATTGTCAACAGTAGCACTTGTGACAGTCTACCACATAGTAACTAGGTTTGTCTAAATTGGAAACCAGCACAACAACAGTTGTTTATTAATTCGATATATATTTAAAATGACTAATACGTGCTGCAAAAGCTATTCTCATAGCTTAGGGGGCCTGGAATAGTCACAATTGTCAGTCTTGCAGGAGTGTGATGGTTAGATGCTGTAATTGGCAGCGCTGACATGGGCAACGGGCGGTGCAAGCAGAAGTGGTCTCCTGAGGAGGACCCTGGCACTCATTTTGCAACAAATTAATCACTGTACTATACATAGTTATAGGAGCTGTCAGTCATCCATTAGTCTGCTGTAGTGTCATTCACATTTTGCTTCTGCACACAGCATGGGCACAAGGTTATCCACTGGCATCCCTGACTGTGAGTGATGGCACTCTGGTCTTGCACAATGCGCACTTGGCACAATAAGGACGGCCCTTCAGTGCATGCTACTAGTGGCAGAATGTGCAATTTTACATTATAATAAATGCATATTAGATTTTAGAGAATGCTTGTTTTCATACAAGCCATGCTTTCATTCAATAAAAAAAAACCAATTACAAACAAAATATGCATTAGCAAAGCCATAAGTTCAGCAGCCAACACCAGGCATATTTCCTTAGCCAATGCGTGTCTTAATTTTGTTTGTGATAATTAGATCCTAATATTTTCCTTTTTATGAACTTGACTTTAACCGATCAATTATTCTTTTGACTGTATTGCTTAATTAATTTGTTGCCCATTGCAGCCACACGCAAAGTTACTCTCATAGTATGAGTCTTAACTTGACCCATAACATTAATAGCGACCAAAGGTACTTTTAAGGAGTCTGTGGTTTGCGTTTGGACGTTCTTCCTAACTAGGTCGTTTTGGGAGCTCTATCACTCATACAGTTAACATCCGTGCACTTTACACCCAAGCCTGACAAAAGCACGTTATACAACTTTTTTCAGCTTGTCTCCCTGCACCATTCCTTTCCTTGTAATCTAGTATGGCGTGTTGGCGCATCAGTAATTTTGACAAAGAGAGAGACTACAAGAACTAGGGGGCTTATTTACAAGCCCTTGCGTCAATTTTACGCCGCTGGTGCGTCACTTTTTATGACGCACCAACGGCATAAAAAATGCGGCATGTAGCGTCATATTTACAAAGTGACGCATCTAGGTAGATGTATCACTTTGTAAACCCCTGCGCCACATTATACCTGCGCCAGGTATAATGTATGCAGGGGGGGCGTTCTGACGCAAGAAAGGGTCTTATAAGTGATGCAGTGAAATCTATAAGATTTCACTGCGTCACTTCTAGGACGCAATATCTTACGCCTGTCATGGCAGGCGCAAAACTGACGCAGGCACATTTCACATGGGATTTGCCCATGTGTAATGACCCACTGCTGGAGTTGCGTCACTTTTGTGGCACACTCCAGCAATGCATTATTTTTGCGCCTACAGATCCGTCAGAAATACTGACGTATTTGGAACTCCTTGCGACATGATGCATCATACTGTAAATATGACGCATCATTGGTGTCGCTGTTTTCTCGCAGCGATGCGTCACTTTTCATAAATGAGGCCCTAGACGTTTTTAGGGAAGAAAGAGCAAACAGCAAGTTTGTTGCATTCTTTGGGAGTGGGGGATGGGCTGCATTTGTATTCTAAATGTAGGTAAAATACAGAATCATTAAAGAAACACTTAATTCGAACTAAAGATATTAACATTCGAATGGTTTAAAAAACAAAATGTGCTATGTTAGATGATTAATTTCTTTTTTTTTGTTGCCATGTCATTTGTGGCATTCCAATATAGTATTTCAGAAGGCAATTAAAAGCATTGCCTGGTATACAAATAAATTCACATAAAACCGTGCAAGCATACAACCATTGACATTTATTATAATTAATCTGGTGATGGGTTCCGGCGCTTTCCTCACAAAAAAACAAACAAATTAGTCAGGGATCCCCTGTTAGCTAATTATAAACTTCTCAACAATTGTTTAACCATAACTTACACGACGTCTACACCAGGGTCTGTTGAAGCAAAGCATTCATTATATAGCTGTATTCGATGGTATAGGAAGTCGGCTCATTAGGTACGCCATTAAAACAGTATTCTAAAATATTCGAGTGGTTCTAAATTTCCCTTTGATAAAACAGGTTTTCAACGCTTGCCTTCGAGGTTCCATCAAAACTGCATAAAAATATTATATATGTATTAGATTTGTCTTTTCCTGTCCCCTCCATCGAAACAGACCTTCTGTTATTTGTACCTGTGACATGTACCCTCTTTTTGCTTTCAGTACTCGCCTGTATAGAGCTTTCAATGTTAAGCAAAGCTTAGATGAAGTACTCATTTTTATGCATTTTTTTTTTAACAAGTTTGTACGTCTGCCCATAGTGTCGGTTTTACCTTTTATCTTTCTTTTATATTTGTTTTAACAAATAGTTTTCACAATTTTCCTGTCAATCAATCAGTATGTGTATGAATTCACTCCTCTCACCCCAGGGTGTTTCCCTAAACTGAACTAAGTGATATCTAGCTAGGAGGAAATGTTGATGTTTAGCCCAGGGACTAATGTAGGCCATGTGGCCGGAAGTACTAGGACCATTAACAGAGGCCAGACACGTAATGAAGAATTTGGGAATGTGGCTCGATTCAGAACTGAGATTTCACCACCAGACTAAGGGGCTGATTACTATGTCATTTGGAGAGGCTCAAAATGGGATTCAGTATTGCAGAATCCGATTCGGAACCCTTGCTTCAGAACGAATCGTACACATTTCCCACTGACTGATTATGATGCCCAGAAACCGTTCAGTCAGTCCAAATCGGTTCTGAAAGACATTGGGACAGCCCGAGTCTTTCAGAGCCGAACCGTACAGCTCTATGGACACAGTTTCCGAATGAGCGATTACAATGACCGATTCAGACAACCGTTCCGATTCGGTCCGCCCGAACCAAATCAGCTGTCAGAATCTGTCTGTGGGGGCCGGTTGTGGGCCCCCCTTTACCCAGAGGAATCCGATTTGGGCCTTCAGGGGTACCCAAGAGACACCTCCTCCCAACCATGCACAATGTGTCAGGCACCATGGGGTGCCCGCCACAGGGTGCACGTTTCCCCCTACCCAACCCTTTTTTCAATGGGAGCCTGTGTTCTCGTTCGGAACACAGGCATTGAAGTCAATGCGAGTCTGACCGAATTATGTTGGGAAGCATCGTAATTGTTCGTTCGGACTTGCAGGACCCGATTTGTACGGAAACGATTCTGAGACCAATTCGTTCAAAACAGTTTCTGAATGACATCGTAATCGGCCCCTTAGACTGTGACCAGCTGCTTATTCTGGAATGCTGAGGAGTCTCAGGGAAATTCCTTGGCTAATGCCTACGGCAACTCAAAGGACTTTGATCATAGCCTGGCTGGACTATAGAAATATCATGTACCTGGGAACTTTGAAAGCTGCAGTTAAAAGGCCCTAAATGACTTAGAATGTGGGCACATTCTCCTGGGCCACATCCCTAAATACTCTCTGGTCTCTACTCAGGAAGCTCCACCTGTTGCCTGTAGTTAAGCACATACATTTCAAAGCACTTTTTTTGCCCATAGGGCACTTAGAGAGGCGATTTCTCGCTACTGTAGGCAGTTGGCAGCCCCCTACTGACTCTCAAGAACCCTGTGCTCTACTTATCTTAGGCTAGCTCAAGTTCCAAGGATGTATTGTGCCAGACAAGGAAGTCTTTCCTTTAGATACCTTGCCCCAAAATTTTGGAATTCCCTCAATATCTTCCTTTGTTCTACGGAGAAGGTATACCATAAACAACTGAAGACTTGGCTGTTCTAATTCTGGCATTAGTGCTGTGAGTGGCAGATTTGATTTCTGTATTAGCGCTGGCAAACTCTATTCGGGCAGCTATGTGCTCTACAAATGTTAAAAATAGAAATAGAGTAGAAATATCTTGGAAGGAGTGACCTGACCAACTTATTAAAATTAGGGGCTCATTTACAAGCCCTGTGCACTGCCGGAATTTTGCAGTGACATTCCAGTGGGGCACAGGGGTTAGCCATACCTACAAGGCCAAGTAAAGCCACCCTCTATTGCTTTTCATGGCGTGAGGATACGCACGCAAGTTGCGGCATTGCCTCACAATAAGTTGGGGAGGTGTGCTATGGGCGTTACCGTGGGTGTTCCCACATAACAACCAGGGCATTTGACACATTCCTATTTTTACTAAAAGTTGCAAACCTGGGAATGCTTCAAAAGCGTACGCCACCCCATGGGAGGTGTAGGGGAGGCAGAACGAGGAGAAATACCATTACTTCTCCTCTTTTTTTCCTCTTTCTACGTGTGCTGCATTATGCAGAACAAAGCAGCACACATAGAATGAGAAAATCCCTGCCATTGATTCTTTTGTATGAAGGATGATGCACCTTCCTGCACAAAAACAATCATCCCTATCATGCAGACACCCTTGCACCATGGTGCATCGGTGCCTGCGTTGGCGCAAGGCAGCAAATTGAGTGCCAGCACAGAGAAAGAGGTCAGAAATGCTCCGTATCTGAGAGATTAGGTGCATTCCTGCCATTATCTTTTGCTGTAGTGTAGCACAATAGGAAGGCTTGCGGCACTGCCCTACTGCAAAAGTTTGCAAATGAGGCCCAAAGTTTTTAGAGAATCTCTGCTCAACCCCTGCTAGCTATGGCACAAGCAGCAGGCAAAAAATGTGTGTTAAGTTCCAACTATTTGAAAGCCAAGAAAACAGCACAATAATATTCCCAAAAACATTTTTGTAAATAGACATGTAATAATCAAAAAGATGTCAGAATGATACAAATTAGATAAAGGGAACCAGAGTTATGAATTGTTCAAGTTTTAAGGAAAAAAGTCACTTAGAAAATGTAAAGCACTATTGAAAAAGATCACTTTGTAATTTACCGGGACCTTTGTGGAATTGCAGACTGACCACGAGGGAGCAGAGGTCAGATACACCAAGCGAGTTGCCTTGGACAACGTTTTTCCCTTCTGACTTAGGATACATAAATGAGTTGCACAATACTTGGGAGATTCACCATGCAGGAAGTGTCCATGAGAATATACAGATTTTGTGCAGTTAATCTGACCCAGTCCCACGAAAATACAAGTTAAAACCCCTGGAATGGGGAGTACTGTTTTATTTCAAATTTCAAAGTTGATAATACTACAGCAAAATCATATTTTTGTGGGGTTTAGCACATTTACCATCTGTAACCTCAGTGGTTTCATAATCACCAAGACTGTCAGATCTCTGGGATAGATTTGCCACCTCACCCAAGTCCAAGATTTTACCGTCGGACCTTGGTGCTTTATTTAGTTCTCCAAATCCTCTGGTGGATTAAGGCAAGAAGCTGCGGCCAGGCAGACCTTTGACTTAAGGTCTTGCTGAACCTGTTTTTTTTCATGGCAAAAAGCTCTGACAGGAACAATGGAACAAAACCATTTTCTTAATTGCTTTGAGTGTCGCCCTACCTAAGTAAGCCCCAGCACATTGCTCTGGTCCTCCAACGATGGATGAAATAACTAAGACCCTCTTTTCTCCCGCTACTGTCACACCTGCAGCCCTTTGGTCTTCATAACAGGATTTTTAGACACAGGTCCCTCTGCAGGTTTCCACAAGGTCCTGGTCTCAGTCATCAGTTGAACCCTCTGGGACTCTCTTAGAGTCAGAACTTCTTTTGGCTTTTATGTTTCTGGATCAGTGCCTGGATACCCACACTCTAGAGATTCACATAATGATAACATACCATAACATAACAACATAACGTAGGAGGCCAACCAAATTACCCTTTACTACATATATACTATTAGTTCATGCAGCGCAGCACAGCAAGGCCATTTGCTGCGCTGAGTTGTGTGAAAAGGGTGGAGTAGAGATCCTACCTGCACAAAAACTATCCTTAGAGACATATTCCTTTTTCCATGTGTGCTGCAGAATGCAAAACACATGGAAAAGGAAGTAATGAAGAGAAATAAAGATATTTCTTCCTGTTACAACTCTATTGGGTAGCTGCACCATTTTGGCACGAACACAGGTTTACAAATGTTTGTAAATCTGTGATTGCATTAAGATACATGAGGGAATGCTTGGTACCCTACCTGTGGGCTTTGAAGCCTACTGAGGTGTGACATATTTAATATTCAAAGGCAAGGTTCTTTCCTGTCCAAAAGGGTTATTTTGACAGATTTGATTGCAAGTTTAAAAGTTGCCATAGTGAGGCTACACAGGCAGGAATGCAGCCATGTCTTCTTTGGCAGTCTAGTCAATGGTACAGCATGTACTGAAGCCAACAGGTGACATTTAACTTACCATGCCATTTGTATATTTTCCTGCACCATTTACCAGGCCCTTATTGGAAAGTTAAATAATACGCCAATTAGGAGTTAGCCAATTATGTCCTCTTCTAAGGATCAGAGCACATACAATGGGGCCTGGTTAGCAATGCCCCAGTATGCAGATCTCAAAATCCAGCATCATCAGTCCACAGAATATGGAAGTGACCAAGCAAAAATTAGTATTTTTTCATCACATACAGCATTACCATCTTATTAGGCATTGAAACTCACATCATTATTAAACTTCTTTCCAGGATTTATTGCTGTCTCCCCTTTCCACTACTTCCAACTTGCCTATTCTTTTCTGGTTGAAACAACTGTGGGGTATATTCTAAAGAATGTGTGATAACCATCGCAAAAGTTACTTACGTCGTGTTAAACAAGTATTCACAACACAGCACTACCATGCAATAGTCAGCAGATAACGCATCAAATGGCCGCGTTAAAATCAATGCCATGCCGCAAAAATGCGAAATACGAACGCAAAAAAACTGCAATGAGGCCAAGCGCAATACAAAAAGCAGCGAAAACCAGCGGCAGGCCTGCAAATCCCACGCATCTGGTGGGAAAATGCACTATAAAAGCAACAAAAACAACACACCAGAAACAAACCAAAGTGCGTAGCAACATGGATGCACCCTGACCGAGTGCAGAGGCTAACGCGAACCCCACAAGCCCCACAGACCACCAGCAAGGAACAACGGGGTCAGGGAAGGCCAAGGAGAAGAGGGAGGGGAAGACAGGGTGCAGGCCGCAGGAAAACAAGACCAGAGTCATGGAGGTGACAGAACACAACCAGCAACTGACCCACAATCAGACTACCTTGAATGCAGCCGGAGTGTCGAGGAGGCCAAGTGGCACTGGCATGAGGTGAAAACCTAAACCAGGCCCAAAGCCGCTGCCAACAGAAAGGCAGCAACAGCGACAGGAGGTGGGAGTCCTGCGCCACAGGAGGAGCTGGAGGAAATGGAGGCCAGTCATCAGTGTGGAGACGGTGCAAGGAGGTGGGAGTACGAACACAGCCCAAGAGGACCTGACACAACAACAACAGGGTGAGGAAAGAACAGGGACTGGGGAGACAGGGGGAGATGGGTAGAATGGCACACATGCACAACGATGTGTAGCACACTGCACACCCACAATTACCCAGGGTCATGTCCCCCATCCCTGTGGCACACTGCAGCACACACACACAGCAATCACAGCACATTCCATGACAATGTGACACAAAGTGCAACACAGACACTGCAGAACAGGGGACACAACTGTGTCCACCCATGCGCAGAAACAGGCCAATCACATGTGACAGAGCAGGGAACTGTGAGATGCATATGTATGGGTACAACCTCACATCAGTCATGTAGTCCAAATGTCCACTGTCCCCCGCAAATTGCCAGCAACGCCCAAACAGTCACAATGTACATTGTCACACAGTCTGCATGTCTACAATAACAATGCGCCAACATAAATGTCAACACAATGTCAACATGCCTCTCCCCTTCACATTGCAGAGGGACAAACAACACCTCCAGCAGGTCATATCAGATAACCCATCAGTGATGCCGGAGACGACCACCACACCTTCGACACCGACGCCCTACCACAGCCCATGGACATCCCAAGCAACCCACCACCAGGATCAGGGCAGACAAGCTACTTAGAGGAGAACCCAGCCCTGCAACAGACCACATAGCATGAAGCACCCGCAAGCATGGCTGGCTCACAACTCATCCCCGACCCACAGATGGCACCCCAATGCCAGGTGACAGAAAGCCAAAAGGAGGTGGCCGAACAGGTGCGGGTGTGGTCCGAACCCATGGAAGGCGAACTAGAACACATACGTGGGTGTCCATTACCCTTCAGTAACCACCTACACCCCACAAAGGAGACCCACACTGCCATAGAGACACATGCAGATGCACATTCCCAGTACTGAACCACGCCCAGGGGCACGCACATATCAGTCACACATCCATGTTGTCTCTGCGTACGACGGCCCAGTCCACTGTTCTTACGAAGTGAGTGGGTGATGACAAAGGTACATGTCCAAGCCCTAACCCACTGCCTGCGGTGACATGTCCGTGTTCGCCGTACACAGCACAATGTAATGTCGTAGGGCCCAGGCCCTCATGAATACAACAAGACCACAGGGACACACACAGATATCATGTTGAGCTGGCTACGGGCACGTGCGCCCGGCCCCCTTTATTGGCAGGGCCACATGTACAGTGACGCCTGTGCTGGAAGTGTGTGTGGGGTGAGTGCAAGCCAGCCCTCAGGGAGATGTTGGTGCTGGCAACAAATACAACAGTGAACACTATGAATAGGGAAACAGACAACACCAGCATTACAGGGACAACTGTGGAGCATCATGGAGGTAGCCAGAGCAAGTCCAGAGGCCACACAATGAGCAAACAGAAGTGTCAGTGAGTTGCAGTGTGCTGAGTTTGGGGCACTGGAGCTGAGCGCGCTCATGTGAAGAAAATGTCTTGGATTGTGTCCCTTCGGGACATTCCTGATGAAGCTGCAGTGTGGGGGGTATCACACCTGCATCATCTACCTCATCATCGTCCCAGGTCTCCCACAGTGCCTGAGGTGACATTGCTGCGTGAACTCTCCACAGCACATAACAAAAATAGTAATGGAAGATGATTTGTGGTGCACTGAGTTAGTGGCACCTGGAGTGCTGAGCAGGGGACCAGGCAGAAGATGGCATCCACGACAGGTGTGAGCAACTCCTTCAGTCTGCCAGTACGACCGTTTCGACACTGGCAGATGGTGGTTGGAGTTGGCCCTGGTGATGGTGGCGTGTGCCTTCTGCGGTGATGCAACGTCCGGGTCGGTCAGGACTCGATTTGATGTGTGAGCCCTGGTGGTCCGCAGTTGAGCCTGGAGGCAGCGGACAGCGCAGGGCCACATGCACATGGCGTCGATGACCCCAAGACCACCGTCACAGAGGTCATCCAGTATTCATCCAGACAGGGTCCCTGACTTGAGCTGCACAGAGTTAGTGGCCCCAGATGCACAGTGGCCGGCACAGGCACCCCGCCACGGGACGGTGAGTTGCTGTGCACTGGGGCAGGGCCACGCGGACTGAGAGGGTCCTCATCGATGTCCGAGGTGAATGTGGCAGAGGGCTGAGTGGGACAGTGGAGGGTGTCCTCCAGGGCATGATGCAGAGGACTGATGTTACCCGGAAGCAGCAAATGGAGGAGTGGAAAGTGACAGCCTGGTTGCCACCACAAATTCGGAATCAGCTACATGAGGATGAAAACTACCCCCTAGTCCATAGACTCAGACGTCATGAGTGAGTATCCATGAATGACGGGGAACAGACTTAGTGGCACCGGGGCTGAGAGGGGATGCAGTCTGCGATGATGCCGGTACACTGACATGAACTCGGCCATTGCTAAATCAAGACTCTGTGACCTACTGGACCGCAGTGTAGGCCGGAGGCAGTGGTCAGCAGTGGGCCACAGCCACGTGTCATAGGCTCGCCATGCATAGAGTTAGTGACACTAGGGCAGTTGTCGGTAGTGTTCGATCACCTCTGTAACGATGATTGTTTTTTCCGCCCAAATGCAAAGCGTCATTTCCTTACGCCTCTCCTTGCGTGCAATGATATGCACTCTGCCTTTGAATAATCGATGTCCAGTTCAAATTCTGTGGCCTACTCGAGCGCAGCGTAGGCCAAGAGCAGTAGTCTGCGTGGGGCCACAAAATCTTGCGGTTGTGATGTACTTCTTAGACCTGTTGGCACATCGAAGGGTGTATAGTGACATACACTCAGCCATGATTTATTTGCTATGCCATGGTGTAATAAAGACTCAGTTCCAAAAGTGCGACCTAGTTGGCCGCATTGTCGGCCGGAGGCAGCGGTCAGCGCGGGTCAACCACTGTCCAGCCATCTCCTCCTGGATCTCTCACACACGACGTTGGAATGGCATTTGTATCAGATTGGTGGCTGACCAGAGCTGAGCGGGTGTGCAGCTGGCGAGGAAGCCGTGTCCTGCCTGTAACGGACTGCATTGGATTGGTGTGAGTGCAGTGCAGGCCGAAGGCCGGAGTCAGCAAGGGCCCACAGACACGTTTGGTGGGAGTCCTATGCACAGACGTGGTGGCACCACATCGGAGGGAGTATAGTGACATAAACTCAGCCTTAAATCATGTACTCTGCCATGGTGTAATCAAGACTCAATTCCAAATGTGTGTCCTACTTGTCCGCTGTGTATGCCAGTGGAGTACGTCAACGGGAAAGGAGTTCCGCGAGCCTGTGTTGCAGAGGCCGTGATGGTCCGAGGAGTCTGCCAGGGTTGGGGGCCTTGGGCTTGGAGCTTTCACCGGCATGTGGTGAGCCCTCTGACACACGCCGGTGTCGGCAGGTGAGCAGTGATACCTGGATGTGCAGGGGCGGCCATGACAGCTTTGGGGAACAGCGGCCCGGAGTGCAGCAGGTGCACAGGATCCCAGGCAACACCGCTCAAGGCATAGACCTCATGGCGGGGTAAGAGGCGCCGCACTGGTAGGGACATTGGGCATTCCGGAAGAGGACCACGCCCAGAGTTATGTGCCTTTTATTCACACCCCTACACTGGCCTGGCATACGCCGGGCCAGCCCACTCCGCTCATGCTTACGGGGGGGACGTCACAAGCTACATTTGAACGATCTTCCCCACTGGCTGGGGGTGACATGGTTGCGTCCACTTTCCACTGCACTTCAAACACCAGCAGTGTGTGTCAACATGGATATGTGTGTGGTCTGCATACTGCAGTCTGGCCAGCAAATCCACGGCACACTTGGCATTGTGTACATTCTCATTCATCAGTCCCTTGCCTCCTTCGCACATGCCTGGTCCCCACCTCTGCCGACATTCTGCTATTGTGTGTCTGAGGTGCCATGCCGTTGATGGCTCATGTACATGGCTGGCCCAGGTTCCCACAGTGAGTTGTGCTGTCATGTCTGGTGGGTGTGCATGTTGTATGTGAGCTTGTGACGTGTGCTGCATGATTGTGGAGTTGAGGTGTGTGGTGTGTGCATTTGGTATTGGCCAACGAGCAGTGCATTTCCGTGGGTGCCATCCTGGTGGCGCAGGTTGATGATGGACTGTCGGGAGGTGCATGTATCATGCACACTGTCTGCGTGGTTGGCGGCGGCGTTGGTAGAAATTCCTCGGTGCTCCACTGTTGCCTGCACATTGGTAGGATACGTGCGCTTTCTGTTGCGCTTATTGTGTGCAGTTGCCAGGGGCAACTAGTAGGACATGTGAGCAGTCAATTAGCCCCTGGCACGTGCGTGAAGCCAGCTGTGGCATACATGCCTTGCTTGGTCTCCGGCTGTTCCTGCGCAGTGTGTGTGAAGTATAGATAGTGGGGTACCAAGCTGATGGTGTCATCCCTGACCGTTGTGGGGGACTTGCGCCTGGCTGTGTGACTCCTCCGTCTCAGGCGGATGTTGGTTGGAGGGTACCAGAGGCCAACACGTGCAGCATGGCCAGCAGGTTTGTCTGCGGTGGGATGTTGGTTATCCACTGTGTTGGTACCATCAGCCTGTGGGCAATGGTGTTCAGGTTGCGGAGGAGGGTTGTCCCTTTAAGCAATGACATTCTCTGGTGTTGGGTCTGTGAGGTTGGTGCATTTTCGGAGGGTCGCTGTCTTTGTCTGCGCTGCCTCTGTGTTGGTCTGGTGGGGGGGGGGGGCGGTGGGTGTCCGAGTTGTAGGGGTGGTCTGGGGGGTGGCAGAGGATGTTGGGGCCCTCTTGGGTGTCCGGCACGCATGTTCAGTGGCTCCATGGCATCTGTTGGTCTTCAGATTTGGCTGTGGGCTAGGCTCCCTTTTGTGGTGCAGGTTGCCATCAGAGCTTACACCAAGTCAGAGCAGGTAATAATTTCATGCTGCTAACGCGCATTATTGCATGTTTCGTGGTCTTTTCGCCGATGTGGCTGGTCGTTGAGAATGCTGCAGTGTGGTGTTGTCGCAGCCTTTTGCTCGGGAACGCCTACTCTGCATCTCATTAGCGATTGTTGCCAGGGTCATCTGCAGCGAATTTGTTTGCGGCTGCTATCGCGGGTAAACTGGTGCTATGAGCTGTTTGCACCAGCTTGTGAATGGGGCGATAAATTTATCGCGACTTTGGCTGCGATAGAGTGCCGTTAACTCGGCAATAGCTCCTTGAGAATATGCCCCTATGTCTATCTAGATAACTCCTTACACCCACATTACAAGGGTGCTCTCAATTACGATGGTTTCGTAACTGCAGTTAGCAGCACCATCAGAATTATGCAATCCGTGGGAACTCTACTGGTCTCTTTACTTTTACCCACCGATTTTGGCTGCTAAAAGCAGTTGAATCTCTGAGTGAAAGTCCAGACCAAAATGAGGAATAACCAGAAAAATCTGATTAGTAAATACAGATTCCCCTGATAAATCCTCATTTATCGGTGAACCCTCAAGGTTAAACTCATAATGTGATGGATATTTCCACACTTACAGTTACCAGTATCCATGGAGGTATAGATAATCTGACCCATTTACTAGGCTTATTCAGAATGAGGGCAATGGAGTTCCTCTAGTCTCTTCTTGATAAAAGCAGCAATTCCGTCTTATTACATCCAGGAACTCTACAACTTGCACATGACATTATGCAATCATTTTTTTCTGATTTCTGTCCTTGGGGTAAACCGAGGGATGCTGTAAGAAATTGGGTTCCTGGCTAAGGGGGTGGAACCCTATTCAGGAAGCAACCAGAAGCTTTGTCAGGGTGAAGTCACAAACAAATACAAATCAAACTGTGCTCAACCCTCTGGTAGATCGGCACAGAGCAGTTAGGCTTAAGTTAGAGGCAATATTTAATTTATTTATGCAGCACTTCAAACAGTAACAAAGTGACAAACAACAAAAGAAAAATCCCACACCAACTTAGACAAATAGAGTAATTTTTAATAAATAATTTAAGACCAAAACAACAAAAATCCAATCAGTAGAACCAGAATAATGCAATTTTAAAGATTCAAGTGCCACCTGTGCTTATCTGGCCATGCTAGATCGGGACAAACTCACGAGGTCAGGCTAACCATCCTGGAGTGCAGGCCGGCTGCTAGGACTCAATTAGGCCAACTGAGCAAAGTACTATATATCCTGGTTGCGGGGCAAAGCGATGTCCCGCGTCGAGGATGCATCGGGCAGTGACATTTTCGAGGAGATGCAAGGCTGCGTATCGAGGTCCTGTGTCACTGTGAAGGAAGCCTTGGAAGAGGGTATTGCTATGAAAAGTCCTGCGTCGAAGATGCCTTGTGAACCAGCTACTTCTGATGAATTCTGGGCTTGCAATGTGGAGGCCTGCATTGTCTTTGAGGAAGCCATTGATGAAGGACTTGCAATGCTAAGGCCTGCGTCTAAGATGGGTCAATGCAAAGCGAAGTCCTGCATCTGGGATGCGTCTCGCAGCGGTTCCAATGTGGAGACTTGCAAGGCAATGGGTCACACTGCATCAGTTTTGATTGGGCCAAAGCTAGCAGAGCACCTTCAGGTCCACGCTCATGGATCCAGGACTGGGATGGCACCATTTTTAAAACACACTAAAGTATACAAAATTTTATGGAAGGAATGCTTGAATTAATTTCAGGCACTTATATAATTCCTCAGGGCCGCATCCCAGTCCGTCGTGTTTTGAACATCATACCACCTCGGCTTGGACCCAGCTATATGCAAATGAATCTTGGCCCTGCTCCAATGGGAACATTTGAGCCAAATTGCCTAGCCAGGTCGTCCCTGAACTGGAACAGAAGAAACCTGTGATCAGTTTCTCCCTTGTTATGGGCTCATCAGCCAACTTTATCTTGTTTGGCTTCAGTAACACATCTAGGCATACTGATCCTACTTAGCGCAACATACTAAAGTATACAAAAAGTGATGGATGGAGTGTTTGAATTAATCTCAGTCACGGGTAATTCTCAGGACTCATCCCAGTCCATAATTATATTGCACACCATGCCATCTCAGTTTGGACCCAGCTATATGCAAATCCCTCTGTACTTGCTCCAATGGGAATAGCTAGCCTGAACTGCCAAGTCAGGTGCTTCCTGAATTGGAACACAAGCAACCCAGGACTGGTTTCACCCTTGTTATGGGCTCATCATCAGGGTATAGCTTGTTTCCAGTGACACAGTTTGCACGGGACCCACATCCGTCCCACTTAGGAAGACATACTAAAGTACACAAAAAATGGTGTATTGAATGCTTGAATTAATCTGTTCTGCTGGTGATTACTCAGGCCTATCCCATTCCATCGTTGTTTTGTACACCATTCCACCTCATTTTGGACCCAGATATGAATGTCAATCTTGACTCTGCTCCAATGGGAATAGTCCAGCCCGAATTGCCAAGCCAGGTCCTCCCTGAACAGGAACACAAGCAACTCGGTGCCGGTTTCACCTTAGTTATGAGCTCATCAGCCAGGTATAGCTTGGTTCCAGTGACACAGTGCGCACAGGGCCCATGTCTGGGTATATCAGTTCCACTTAGGGTGACAAACTAAAGTATACAAAAAGTGATGGATGGAATGCTTGAAATTATCTCAACCATTCTGTCCAAGTAGGGGCCCTTATTCTAGTCAGGGTAAGGTAGTTTCACACCCAAGATAACCCTTGCTCACCCCCTTGGTACCGTGCCACGAGCAGTCAGGATTATCTCAGAGGCAATGTGTAAAATATTTGCACATAAAACGCACAGTAACACAGTGAAAACACTACAAATTGACATCACACTAGTTTAAAAAAATAACCAATATTTATCTAAATCAGACAAGACCAAAACAACAAAAAATCTAACATACATAAACAGCGATATCCCTCTATTAAAGATTTAAGCAAGTGTAGTCCATAGAACTCTATGGATACGTTGATTTTAAGACAAAATACCTTTGATGTGGCAAATTTGAGACGAAAACCAACCGCAGCGGAGAGAAGCATCAGAGAACACAAGCGATATTTCAATTCCTGAGTCCCAGGGCAATGGAGGAAGCAGGTCTGCTGCATGGCAGGAGAAGTATTGCGTCGATTGATTACTACAAGGGCAAGCAATACATCGAATTTTGGACAACCAGCTTCGACTTCTTACTGCGGGGTGACATCACTGGAGACTTGACGCACAGGTATGATGCGTGGAAAATCCAGGTGCACTGGTTCGATGAACCGGCGGTGAAACAGGTGATTCGTCGATTCCTCCAGCTACACAGCTAGCTCTGCGCCAGAATCCGACCTCTCGGACATTGAAGACACAGTGCCCAGGACTCAGGCGGCGGCAATCTCTTGGTTGCATTAGTTTTTCAACTGCACGGCCATGCTGCAGTGAGAAAAACAGTCACTGAAGGGCGATGCGTGGATTTTCAGTACTTAAAACAGCACACCCACCTCCAAGGGCTCAAAACAGGGCTTGGCACCACTTGGCAGGATAGTACTCCCAGCCTAGGAGTTCAGGGGAGCTGCAGATGAAGTCTTTGATGGCCCTGAGACTTCCAACAGGAGGCAAGAACACAGAAGTCCTTGGTGAATCTTGACAAGCAGGATAAGAAAATAAAGTAAAGTCCAGTCCTTCCATAGAAGCAGCATGCAGCATGCAGCAGCCAAGCACAACACAGCAACAAGCAGAGTGGGAGTACCCCTCTTACAGCTTCTCCCTAGCTCTTCTTGGCAGAATCTCTTTTTTAATCCAGAAGTGTTCTGGAAATGTGGGGTTACAGGTCAAATACATGTACCCCTTTCCGCCTTTGAAGTAGGCACACTTCAAAGGATAGTCTTTGTAGTGCACAGATCCTGCCTTTCACTGACCTGGCTCCAGACACTAGAAGGGTTTGTGTGAGGACAGGCACAGTCCTATTCAGGTGTCAGTGACAACTCTTCCCACCACTCTTGCTCAGAAAGGCCCAGCAGCCTGGTGAAGAGCCATCAGGCTATGCAGGGAACACCTCCGCTCCCTTTGTGTGACTGTCTAGAGTGAATGCACAAACAGCCCCTGTCAGTCTAAACCAGACATGGATTCCACAGTCAGGCAGAGACACAGGATGATAAAGCAAGAACATGTCCACTTTCTAAAAGTGGCATTTTCAAACACACAATTTAAAAACCACCTTCACAAAAAGTGTTTTTAAATCCTGAGTTCAAGGAACCCAAACTCCAAATCTCTATCTCTTCCCAATTGAAGGCAGCTCCAATGATAACCTAGAGGAGCGATCGTCCTTGCAATAGTGAAAAAAAATATTAGCAGTATTTCACTATTAGGGCATGTAAAATACAACAGTACACCTACCTTTCACATACATTGCACTCTACTCAAGGGGCTAACTTGGACCTACCTTAGGTGTGCCTTACATGTAATAAAAGGGAAGGTTTGGGCCTGGCAAGTGGGTACACTTGCCAATTCAACATGGCAGTTTAAAACTGCACTCATAGACACTGCAGTGGCTGGTCTGAGACAGGTTTGCAGGGCTACTCATGCGAGCTGCACAATCAGTGCTGCAGGCCCACTAGTAGCATTTGAATTACAGGTCCTGGGCATGCATAGTGCACTTTACAAGGGGTTTACCAATCAAATATGCCAACCATGTACAACCAATCACAATCAGAATTTACTCAAGGGGCACTTGCACTTTAGCACAGATCAGCAGTAATAAAATGCCCAGAGTTAAAAAAACAACAAAGATGAAGTCCAGCATACAGTCAAAAATACAGGAAGCAGAAGCAAAAAGCTAGGGGAAACCACGCATAGGATGTCAGGTTTAACACCCAGCTATATGCAAATCAGTCTTGACCCTGCTCCAATGGGAACAGTCCAGCCCGAACTGCCAAGCCAGTTTTGCCCTCAACAGGAACTCGAGTGACCCAGAGACAATTTCACCCTTGTTATGGGCTCCTCAGCCTGATATAGCTTGGTTCCAATGACACAGGACCCACGTCTGGTCCTATCCCTCCCACTCAGGGTGACATACTAAAGTATACAGAAAGTGATGGAAGGAATGCTTGAATTAATGTCAGTCACTAGTAATTAGTCAGGGTCACATCCCAGTCCATCATTATTTTGCACCCAATGTCACCTCAGTTTAGATGCAGCTATATGCAAATCAGTCTTTTCTCTGCTCCAATAGGAAGAGTCCAGCCTGAACTGCAAAGCCAGGTCCTTCCTGAACCGGAACACAAGCGACCCAGGACCGGCTTCACCCATATTATTGGCCTGTCACCTTGGTATAGCTTGGTTTCAGTAACACAGGGTGCACGGGACCCACGTCTGCATATACCCGTTCCACTTAGGGCAACATACTAAAGAACACAAGAAATTATGGATGAACTGCTTGATTTAATCTCAGCCACTGGAAATTACTTGGGCCACATCTCAAACCCATCTTCATTTTGCACAACATGCCACCTCAGTGTGGACCCAGCTATATGCAAATCCATCTTGACCCTGCTATAATAGGAACAGTCCAGCCTCAACTGCCAAGCCAGGTTCTCCTTAAACCAGAACAAAAGCAAAGCAAAAGCAACCTAGGACCAGTTTCACCCTTGTTATTGGATCATCAGCCAGATGCAGCTTGGTTCCAGTGACATAGTGTACACAGGACGCACGTCTGGGCATACCCATCCCACTTAAGGTGACATACTAAATTAGAGAAAAGGTATAGGATGGAAAGCTTGAATTAATCTCAGCCATTGGCAATTACTGATGGCCTCATCCCATCTATTGTTATCTTGCACACCATGCCACCACAGATGTGAGGGCAGGATTCACATATGGCAGAGTTCTGGTGATGAGTACAAGGATTTTAGAGCCTGTTCTGTCCCTGAGGTTCTGTTTAGGAGGCCAGCCAACCAACCCTTAGAGTCCCTCTGGTGGTCTTGGGCCTTGGGTTCAAGATGCAGGTACAGTCCTTCTCACCCACGCAGGAGGGCAGCATAGCAGGGCACCAGAGTAGGAGTCCTTCTTGCAGCAAAGAAGCACAGCTGTCCTTCTTCTGAGTTTTTCACATGCCCAAATGCGTACTGAAGAGTTGGGTTATTTATCTCTGGTGCCCACTTTGAAGTAGAGGGTCCCAGAGACTTCCACTCCCGAGGTGTCAGGCATCTCATTCCTCCCTGCCTTGGCCCCAGCTTCTCTGGGGACACAAAAGACTAGTGACAAACCCCTTGTGAGTGTGTTTCAGGCAAAGCCTTTGTGATGTGCAAGTGTGGTAGATTACAGCTCCAACATCTCGTTAACCCATAGTTGTCCATTCGGCCAACACCTAGCCTCCCTTTGCCTCACTGTTGAGGAGCAATACCCAAAGACCATCAGCCAGCTACACACAGTCATGTCACACAGGGACATAATGCAGGCACCAAATAGTTACTAAACGAAAATGTGACCGGCGACTCTGGAGGCACCTTAGGTTATCAACGCGATTTCCCGGGGCAGATCTGTAGCCCCCGCCCCAGTTTGTCAAGATCCGGTACAGCTTGGACCCTGACTCCTTACGGGTTCGACGTCTAGGACACGAATAACCCGTGATCCTCCAACTATCCTTTTTTTGTGTGTCTCTGGGATTACAGCAGACTCCCCCTCTTTTTTCTGAATCCCATCCCTTACTTTGTAATCACCACCTCGGTCCTGACGAAGCGCTAGGATCCATTAGGGACCGGCAACAGCGCGAAACATGTTGACCACCACCTGCACCCCCTCTCTCTCACTTTAAACCCTCACTCTTACGGGTCGAGAGTAGTGGGACGTATTTACCGTTCTTCCCCACTCTGTATGTTTATATAACATCAATCCCCGTTAATTTTTAATAGACCTCCTGGACCCACCAATAAATAGTTAGGGCACCAGTAGGTCTTTTTAGTTTTCACCACTACACACCCCCCCTCCCCACACACCCACACGCACAACTACGGCGACTCCACCAAAAGGTCTCCGATAGAGAGCCCTTTTAGGGCCCGTGAGGGACTGCAGCGCCACCCCCACGAGGAGCACAGCCCGATGATGATGCTTTGCACCCGCAAGGGTGTGTGAGGGCACTTCTAGTACCATCCAGGAGTCTCTAGTCTCCACCACATTACCACTTTCGAACCTCATCTGAGACTACTTGTCATTTCCCCTCCCCTTTTTTCTTCCCTGCCTAGTAGACCATACTGGCATATATATTTCTTTAGAAACTGTTACCTTAATTTGTATGTGGACCTTTTTAAAAGTGGCATTTTCAAAATTGTGACTTAAAATTAGACTTTACCAATTAAGACGTAATTATATTACAATTCTATAGACACCAAACTCGATCTGTAGTCCTGCTCTCAATTGAAAGTTATCACTTATTAAATGTAATAAGGAAAGCCAAAGTTATCCCATGAGAGGTAGGTCTTGCTGTAGTTAAAAACAAATGTAAGAGGTATAAGTAAAATTTTAATGTCCATGCCCAACTTTTTAAACACATTGCATCCTGGCTGTTCAGGGCCTACTATAGGGGTGACTTATATGTCTTACAAAGGAAGATTTGGGCCCTACTTTGCCAGGTCAAAATGGCAGTTTGAAACTGCCCACACAGGCTTCAATAGAAGGCTTGAAGCATGTTTAAACCGCTACTTAAATGGGTGGCCCAATCAGTGCTGCAGGTCTACTAGCTGCATTTAATTTACAAGCCCTGGGTACATGTACTACCACTTCACTAGGGACTCACAAGTAAAATAAATGTGCCTATTGGTGTAAGCCAATTCTACCATGTTTAGGATAGAGCACGCAAGCACTTTAGCACTGTTTAGCTGTGATAAAGTGAACAGAGTTCTAAGGACAACACAAATGAATTTCAGCAAAACGTGGATGGTAAAGGCAAAACATTTGGGGGTGACCCTGCAGAAAAAGCCAAGCCCAACAGATACTATTTACATTGGCCAAAAACAAATCTCCTCCTCACCTTTAAGGAGGAGCATTAGAAAGTAATTTAACAATTAAGTCAGTTAACAGATTAACCAAAGGTGTTATTGTAGTCCTCCCTCACAGATCTACCTTCCCAAGGTCCTCTAATGCTGATATTTGCATGCACTTTTCACCTCTTCTCCATCTGTGATATTGACTGAATAGACCACTGCACTACTGTTGCCTTTTTCAGTGACTTACCAATGACCACACACCATGTCTAAAAACATCTGTTATTCTTACCTCAGTATAAAACAAACAAAAAATACCTAAGAACATGTAGCCAAGAACAACTCCCCAAGCATGATATCGTTGTGAACATTGAGTGGGGAAACCAAGGGATACTGTATGCTACCATTTATTTTTCTCAGGCCAAGCAAGTGCAAGAAAGTTACGTAGCTTTCTTCTAGCTTTTCTAAGCACTGTGCTAGTTCATATGGTTAAAGAATTTGCAAGATTGCATATATAATGTCACATTTCTCATTATCCTACCCTGACTTAAACAAATTTATATAAAAGTCCTTGCTTACCTAAAGGCCATTACTAGGATGTTTTAAATATCCTACATATCTAGACTAATGCTCTTAGATTTGACTTATTTTCCTAGGGGTATGTATACATTAATCATTATCACATCTTTAACCTTTGATGCATATTCTAGTCTGATTATTCAGAATATCACTATTTTGAAATTTGGGTTAAAGACATTCAACACTTGATGCTTATATTGGAATGAGTGATCTATCAGTATAATCACTCACTTGGCTAGGTCTATCATGGGGGATCCACCAGCCTGAAGTTGAAATTATATTAAACCCAATTAAATTTAATTGCAATGTCACCAAAGTTTATTGAAGAAAAATACTTTTCAAAAAGCCACCTTCACTACCTCTGCAGCTTCAACACAAAGTAGGCTCCTGCATGTTCCAGAACAGCATTCTAATATCTCCTGACCTGAGTTTGATCACATCTTTATGCACTAAAGGATTTCATGGATCCAATCCTATCATTCTCCTAGTGGGGAATTCTCTTGAGCATTAGTCAGAGCCCTTTCTTAAGTCCCAAAAGTAGTTTATCTCGCATGAAAAGCAGTTACCCACCACCATTCAATGCCCTCATGTTGGCAGCGTGCAACATTTAGGTCTTGCTCGTATAATTTCATTATTGTCCGTTATATCCCATTGGACATGGAAACTGATTGTTTCTTAGCCCTTAGGACTATTAAGGCAAGGAGGTGATCTACTAGAGCCTTCAAAACAAATGCCATCAGGTCTATTAATGCAACACTTTTTTTCCTGAGTACTCATTGATTTCTTCGCTTCTAACTGTCCAATAACTCTTTGCTTACTCTGCGCTCTTCCAGACTACCTTCCTATCCCTTGAATGTGCACCCGACCGGTCAACATCACCTAGGAGGCCCTTCAGCTCTTCAATTCTTTCCTGCAATTATCCCACCAACATAAAATTCCCTGCTCCTTCCTCAAAAATGTCAACAATTTCCTTTTATTCTTTTTCAACATAATAGGCTGATGATCAACCCTAAGAATCACTATCTGTTCCTGTTGGCATCTAATTCTGGTGTGTCCTGGAGATTCTCTTCCCCCTTGCATACTGTCTCCTTTGTTCGTTCCACTTTTGTGGTCACTTCTGCTGTGGGGACTTGCATTCTTAACAGGATCCGCTAGCGTCAATCATAAACCATTGATGGTAGAAGGATTTTCACTCATTTTCATAACAAAATGTCTGAGCAGTAGATAAGGGCAGTGTATAATATTCATGGATGTGAATTGGTTACCCACAATATATTTAAGTGTTTATAACAGGAGTTCCACTATCTGTGACACTGTTTCTTGTAAAACTGCGATTTTAATCACTTGCTTTTCAGATTGCCATATGAATGACCCCCCCCCATTGCATTAAAAGTGTGTCACATAAATGTAATGCATTTATTGATATGAAAGTAGTGTGGGGTTTCTTCCTTTTTACATTTTTAAAATAATGTGTTCTTCTCCCCCTGAGGTAAAAGGCATTATCCTCTGCATCATTTCCCTCTCCTTAAAAAGCGTGAGCAAATTCCAATGATGGAAACGTGCTAATGTCAACGCTAACAGGGCATTACCCACTCCTACCAAATCTTCCTCTGAGTTCATGCTCAACCGTTTCCAGGTCTCTGCATGGGGGACAAAGATATCAGCATCATTAATTGGCAAGAGGGTTCAGTGGGCTGAAATTCTGGGCCACTTCTCTGCCTTGGGACAATGCATTTTTAAGCCACCATGGAAAGGTGCAAACGAAATCAAATCTGAGGAATTATCCAATTGAATTAGTTCTATTTCATTGTCTTTTTTCCTCCCTATCAGACTGGTCAGTTGTCATACAGTTTGCTTTTGGAAAACAGACAGCAATACTACTTTTTCTAAATATGATTTGCCCTCTCTCTGGGCTTCTGGCTACATGATCTGCTGTCACAATATTTAGCTGCCCCTTCATACATTTAGCTTCAGCTCAATTGGTCATCCTAACTCTGGATTCCCCCCAGTGAAGTTGCAACCAGCAGCATCCTATGCTCCTGGCTCCGAGGCATGTTGACCAGGCGGTACTGTGGCAATACATGTTACCCACTCCGTTTATTGCCATTGCTCAGCTGTGGTGCGTGTGCTGGTTTTATATTTGTTTCAATCAAAGGCAGTGCAGCCCAGTGTTCCTCTCCACATCAGAGATCCTCAGAGCCCTGCACTTTTCTTCACTAGCAGGGCAGACTTCAAGGTTTGAGACCTTGTGTAGCACATGCCAGTCACATAATTCCACTCAGTTACAGTATAAAGTGCTTTCAACCATACTTGTGAACGCTCTAGCTTGCATTCCAGTCTTCAGTTAGGTTCTGCCAGTCGTGCGGCAGATCATACACAGTGTTCCACCCCTTTTTAGATATCTTCACCACCCTGACTTTACCTTTACTAACATAGGTGGGCTTGGCAGGGTGAATCCTCAGTGTAGTGCACTCAAGTGACAGAACCCCAAACAGGTAGATTAGAAGGTGCTTTTTGAATAAATTAGCAGCCATCATGTGTCAGGGGTTGCTTCTAAAAAGCCAACCACTCAACACTACAGTTAACAAATAAATATTTTTAAAGGTAAAAAAGAAATCGTCATAAGAAACAATTAGAAAAAAATACTTTATTGGTAATCAGTGGAGCTAGTTAGAAAACATCACCTCATATTGAAAAATTATGAGATATTCTGAATTGAAGCCCCCTACAAATCCATAATGACTTTTTAGGTTTTGTCTATTGGACAGCACTAGTTGTCTGTTTGTGAGAAGACCTATTATCAGCCAATAGCTGGCTTAACGCCTACCCATGTCGGACCATTGGATGGCTTTACTGTCACTTTCATTTGCTTGCTTCTTATTCATTACTTTGTGTGTGCTTTCCTTCCTCTGCTTGTCTTTGTCCCTTCCCTGGAACATTGCCTCATTTCTTGTGTCCTTCCACTGCCTACTTTTCATGCACTACTTTTTGCTTTTTGGTTAAGCAGAAAGTGCATGTGTTTTCCAGCTGATCCTCTCGTGGCCTTTTTCTCCTCCCTCCGCCACGCTCTGTATTGATCTTTCTTGCCAGTGTACTTCTCCTCCTCCCCCCTGTTTTGCGCTCAGCCTCATGCTTCTTACCTCTCCCATGCTACTTTATTGCACATGTACTTCTCCCCCAAGCTAAACATTGTTGTCTCTCACCCCTGTGCTTCTCTCCCACCCACACACCACTTCCCTCCCTTACATGTTGCTTCCAACCGTGTTGCTTCCTCCCTCCTACTCCCTCCATGTTGCTTTCCCCTACCCATGCCCTCAATGTTGCTTCTGTCTGTGTTACTTACCCTTCCTGCTTCCTTCATGTTGCTTCCCCCACCGGCACCCTTCTGCTTTAAAAAAACAAACATTCGTGCATTACTTTTTTGCTGATCTACCAATCCAAGTTGGATCAGTGAATGAAACGAAAAAAGCTCCTACCTCATTTTGTAGGCACACAGGTGTCTGATGCACACAACTACAAAATGACATAGCCAGCTGCGTCATAGTTTTTTTTTCTTTTCTTTTCTACTCTTTTGTCATGTTGCTGTACAGCATCAATGGAAACCATTTGCAAAGCTTATAGGTGGCAAAAGTGGAACCCACTCCTTTGCCAACGCTTGGTTTCACAATGGGTCTCTGTGTAATGTAAAGTAAGCATTAATGATAGCCCCTAACAAAATAATCGTATCTTTATTGCTGATAAACCATTGTGTAAAGGAGGGAAATCCTCGTCATCTCTTTGTTTATTTCCCATTCTACAATATATTTTGTAACAAGGGCGTACCACACCAGGAACGCACCTGTTTTATTCCTTGGAGCTAATCTTAAATACACACTTTTGTTAGTCAAAGTAGTTAATTATTATCTATTTATGTATTCTACACTTCTGGTTCAATTTTGTACATTCAGTAGTAATTATTATAATTAATTAGAAGCTCGCTTGCTCCTACAGTGAAGTGGACTCCTGGTGGAAAACATCCTTATCGGGTAGAAAGAAATGACGGAATCCATTTCGGGGGACCTTTTCGAAGGTTTTAATATGACACAGAAGAGAAAGACACTCTGATCCAGACCGAAGACGTGAGTGAGCGAGAGACAGGTACGATTTCAATTTCACTTCATTATGGTGTATTTTCCTTTCTATTTTCGAATCATCTGTCAGAATTTTGCTTCTTGTTAATAAACAATATGAAAAGGTTAAAACCAAACAGAATAATGTTACTTTCAAACTCCAATGTTCATACTCGCCAATACTAAGCAACATACTTGGACCATATGCTTTTGGCTAATCCTACTTTATAAACAGGAATTTGCATATGTAAACTAAGATCTTTATCGCACAGAAGATGCCCACAAAAGGGGTATTTGTAAATGCTGCAGTTGTGTAAATTCACACCTTTGCAATTCCCAAAAATTAATATATTCAATAGCTAATTGCTAAAAAAAATACAGACGAACAAGCTTGAGATTCATGAGTGCAGCAGGTTCTTTAATAATAAAATGCTGTGATAAGGTATTATCAATTTACAAATATAACCCTATTGCTGCTACAGTGGGCTATACTAGTTATATGCCCGAGGTGCAGATAAGAATGTTCTAAACTAAGCCGGGGAAACAGAGAGGCAAACATTGGACTGTTGGAGCAGAAGGAAACCAGTATTGGCCCTGAGTTACTCCATTGTCTTCAATCGAGCTCTTACAATTCCAATGCTGGAGACTAATTCCTGGTTTAGCTTCCTGGTTGAAACCTCACATCCCTCCACTTTGAACATAAATATTCTCTAATGTTCTCATTACTACATTTTCAAGGGTTGCACCATCCACGGTCTTTAATAAATGGATGGCTGTTCTATATTCTTCCACACAGGTACCCTGCTGTACAAAAGGTATCTTACCTGAAGCCTACAGTAGCAGAGTACTGCTATGATGCAGAGCAGAATAACAGTCGCTAAAATTCCACCGGTGATGACCACAGTCCCGGCTGTCATTCGACCGCTTCTCCATTAACCGCCTGCAAGAGATGAAGGAATCTAAAGTTAAAAGATGACCTAGAATCATGAAAAGCACAAAGGAAAACGAGCTAATTAAAGAAGAAATACAGAGAGGGCAGCAGTCCTGAAGAAATATGGAAATTAATTCTGCAATTGATATTTCCATACTGATGATAGAACTCCGACATATGTGAAGTACTGTTTTAATCTAAAAAAACCTTTTTTATGGATGTTGCATGAAAAAGGTATTTAAAACAGTTTAAGAATTGTATACGGTCATCAGGGCAAGATTCTCTGCAAAATAGACCCGGCTCTCTCAGGGGCCCCCTGAAAGGCTAGGGCTCTTGGGTCAGAGCCCACTTTGTCCATGCCTTAAAACGTCTCTGGTTTGTCACGGGGTATGTGCGCTACGTACCAATGTGCTTTATCTTGTGAGCAAAAGAAGAAGAGATAGTTCAACAGGTTCTGGAATCTCATATGGTACCAATAGAGCAGGTGACCAATAGACATTATTCCATCATCTGAAGCCAGTGACTTGAGTAATGTCAGACTGGTAAAGTCTGAGTTTTTGAGAACTAGAGAACAGAAGAGAGGTTATGAAATACTTGGAAATATGTCGTAATTCAAAGTTAAATGTGTTTATAGCTCCTTCCAACAGAAAAATATGTTTGAAATAAAGAGAGATTATGAAGAGGTTGAGGTTTGAGAGCAAACGGAAATATATATCTATATCTATCTATCTATCTATCTATCTATCTATCTATCTATCTATCTATCTATCTATCTATCTATCTATCTATCTATCTATCTATCTATCTATCTATCTATCTATCTATCTATCTATCTATCTATCTATCTATCTATCTATATATATATATATATTCACTTAAAAAACCATAGGTTTCACACACGTTATAGTTAGGAATTAGCATTTAAAAAACCTTGCAAATTCACTTAAAAAACCATAGGTTTCACACAGGTTATAGTTAGGTGGACATTTCACTCGTAAAAAACCAATGATATTCCCCCGTTATAGTCAGTTCAGATAACTATAACTCGCGCGCCCGCAATCCACTGCTCATGACGTCACATATTACATCACTCATGACATGGTCAGTGGCATCACTCATGACATCACTGATGACATCATCCTTGTGATAGAGTGGCGGTCGCGCGAGTTATAGTAATCTGAACTAACTATAACGGGGGAATTTCATTGGTTTTTTACGAGTGAAATGTCCACCTAACTATAACCTGTGTGAAACCTATGGTTTTTTAAGGGAATTTGCAAGGTTTTTTAAATACTAATTCCTAACTATAACGTGTGTGAAACCTATGGTTTTTTAAGTGAATTTGTACGGTTTTTTAAATGCTAAGTTATGTATTTATTAATATATATATATTTTTTTAAGGTATTTCACCGTGCGCGCGCGTTGGGCGCACGGTGCGCTGCGCGTACCGTGCACCGTGCGCGCATCGTGCGCGCACCCCGCGATTTTTATTAAAAAAAAAATGTTTATTTCACCCTTGGGGGTCCTTCTGTGACCCCCTGACAAAGGCTAGGGGGTCAGGAACTCTCTTCCCTGCCCCCTTTTCACGTTTTCCACCTTTTTTCCACCTTTCCTTTTCAGTGCGACAGACAAGATGGCGGCCGACATTTCCTGATTTCGACCGATTCGAATGTTGACTGACATCTGACAACCAATCAGAATTACGCTCGCGCACGGTGCACGCTTATAGATATTTATATGCTTTTAAATGCAATTTTCTCCGGAAATACTGAACAGATTGACTCCAGATATGCAAAAGGCACTTCCCTGACCTGAGGACAACCCCTTTGCCAAATTTCAAGTAATTCTGTTCAGCCGTTCGGGCTGTACCTTCGACTAAAGGTCCTATGGGAAAATGCATGGGGAAAACGCGTTTTGGGACCACCCTTTTTTCTCGGCACCCGCTTGACGAATCACCCCGAGACTTTCAGGGTAGGAGCTGAGCGGAGCGCCCCATTAGTTTTGAAAATTTTGCGAGGATTTGTCAACCGGCGCCAAAGTTATTCAAAATAGAATTTTCAGATTTCCTATGGAAACACGATCCTAACTATAACTATCTACTATAACTATAAATATATGTGTGTGTGTGTGTGTGTGTATATATATATATATATATATATATATATATATATATATATATATATAATTGAGAAATAACAAAGGTTTCAGGCACATTATAGTCAGGCTCAGATTTTAATTGTACAAAACCAGTGAAATTCATCAATTATATTTACCTGAACTAACTATAACTTAAGCCTCCGCTATGCACTGCTTCGGACCTCATATATGGCATCACTGATGACATCTCAAATGACATCACTGAAGAAATCGTCAGCAGAACTACTCACACACCCACTCACACTCTGGCCAATATGCCAAATCCTCTTCCCCACTTTCATGGTTACTAGTTGGTTCAGTTTCAGGCTGTGCTAACAGGAGAAATGGGCTGGTGCAAGCTGCCTCCTGACGAGAGCCCCGGCACTTATTTGTTTACAAATTAACCACTGTGAGTATGTAGACCCTTTTAAGCCCCTTGTTCAGAGAAACAATTCCTGGAAATGAGTTATGTAAGTTGAGATGTTAATGAAAAATAGAAAGCAGAGCAGCTGCAAATAGGTTGCATTCCAGTAAATAAAAAGAAGAGTTTTTTATTCATACAAAATTTGGGCAATATCGCTGAATGAACTCTACTGAGGGGAAATGATGAAATGTCAATGACTCTGTTTGCTGCCCTAATATGGGTGGATGCACTAGAGGGAGTGAACTGTTTGTAATTTAAAATGGGTCACTGAATTGCTTATAAGACCCAACCAACCCCAGCCACAAGTATCCAAGTATAATCACCACACCTTAGCTACACTGATCCTCCTGCCCATGATCCTACTCAAATTCCCCAATCTCTCCCTTAATACAGAATTTGCCCTGCAGAAATGTCCACAAAGAAGGTATTCCTTTCTGCACAACTGTGTGCAGCACCCGTTTATAGAACTATGCAATACTGATTCTGTGAATAGCGAATTCAAATTCCGAAAGATTCATTCAACTTTTTGGTCACTCTTGTGGGCAAAATAGTTTGTGAATGAGGCCAGCTATCTTCTTCCTAAATCACTAACAGATTATGAATTCCACAGTAATCTTCGTTGCTGACATTTAAGATCCCAACAAGGAACACATCCGGATTTGCCAATTGTTCCTAAATTGCCCAATTAAATTGAGCTAGCTTTATCGTTTGGTTAAGGTATTAACTTTATATATGCAGTAAGCTTCGAACACATAAGTTTAATTGGCAATAAATGTAGTTATACCCAACTATTTTACAGTGTTCAGAAGAATGATCCACCCTAACTTTATTCACCAAAAATGTAACTACAGAAATAAAAAAAAAATATATAGAAATGCCAGATTAAAGTCACGGCTACCCCAGGGCTATTTCGGCGCTCCAACTCTTGTTGTTTTCCTGTACCCAGGGATATTTTAAGGTGTGTGTAATTGTCCACAGCACTTCATACTAAGGAGATTAGGACAGTCAGGAGTCCCAGCATAAAAATAGTGAACATAGGGATGTGTAGCCTAACTGGCCAAGATGGCAGATGCACATTAGTTGTGCTCTGAGACATCCTCCGCCATACTTCTGCATCCATGACTCTGGCCCAATGGATTCCTCCTCTGAGAGGGCCCAGACACCTTAGTGTTACGCCTGATGGGTAAATTGCATTCCGCTCGCGGAATTTGCAGAATTTGGGTAACTTCGTGTTCCGCAGAGAACGAGGAATTGCCAAAAATTCGGCGATCCGCGGCTTCGTGGAATATTTTGCTAGTACGCGCTTTCAAAATGCGTGTTGTGAGATATTTCCCCCCGAGCACGCAAACAGTGTTCGCGAACTGGCAAAAAGCATCGCGAACGGGCGGAACAAGCAATTCTGCGTGTTCGTGGAACTCTTTGCGTGCTCGCGGAGATTTTTTACTGTTTCGCAGAGCTTTGCGTAGCGTGACTACGCAAATTTCGCCCACCCTTAGTTAGTGTGCTTCTCTGGCTTGAGGTCTGCTGTGCTGAGCCGATTATGCACCCTGCTCCCCGGGAGACTGGAAGATTGCAGGGGCCGTGATCCCCCTTTTGCGCTGGGCCTTCAGGATTGGCTGCAACCTGTGCAGTGTGGGTGCACCTTCCCTCCGTCTGGGGTGAACGTAGGGGGTGCTGCATTGCAGGAGCCTGGAGGGTTCCTGCCAGCTCTCAGTTCTTCTAATCACTGCCTACAGTCTGGTCACCAGGGCCACGCTTAGCGGCATATGAGGGGCCTCAGCTGAACCGGCCTGGCCCTGGGCAGCCAAGACTTGCAGACTGGGGAAGAAATCCGCTGCGCTTCCTGGGAGACTGAGGGCCCCCCTTGCTGCCTGGGAGACCTGACAGGTGGTGTCGTTTGGTTTCCTATGCGCTGCAGGGTCTTGGCCCTGTGACCCGACCTGGCTGCATGTGCTGCCCCCCTGCTGGGGGTAAGCATGGTGACCGGACTGGGACCTCCGCATGCCAACTGGACTGTATTGGCTGTGGAGTTTTGGTTCCGCCCATAACACTACATGGGCACTGACTGGCTACACGAGCTGCCTGCTGTGGGTATCCTGGGGTAAGCGGGCTGCGATGATGTGGCCTTTGACTCACCAGCAGTGCGGGGACTAGGGGTACCTCACTTTGGATTCTGTGTGGAAGCTGACAGACACACCATCAGCACCTGCTACTCCACAGTCACTCCCTTACCAGCGCTCTCAGGCCATCCCCCCTTTGTAAGACTCAGGAGTGGGAAAGGATACTCCCACACTCAGTCTAAGATCGACAGGTTCCCCACCCCAACTGGCAGACCGAGCCAACGAGACCGAGCCTCAGTGTCGACACAGAAGATGGTGCCCGCAGATATGAACACCATCCTTTCTGCCATATGAATGTCCAGAGAATGGTTGAAACTAAGGGCCAGATGTACGCACATTCACATTAGTGAGTCGCACTCGCAAATTGCATCACATTGCGACTCGCAATTTGCGACTCGCAAAAGTGAATGTCTAACAGTGTCTCACACACTGTTTGCAATTGCCAATGGGGTCGCAAATTGCATGCCTCATTAATATTTATGAAGCAGTCGCAATTTGAAACCCCATTGAGAATGGCTAGCACTCACAGGGATGGTGGCCAGCTTGGGTCAGCAGACCTCCATGTCTGTGACTGCTTTTTTAATAAAGCATTTTTTTTTATTTTGTTTTTAAATGAAGCCTGTTTTCCTTAAGGAAAAACGGGGTACATTTAAAAAAAAAAAAATTGAAACTTTCAGTCAGTCAGACTCGCTATTAGGAAGGGATGTCCTTGGCACGTCCCTTCCTAATAGCGAGTCCGAAACCATATTTTGCGATTCGCTAATAGGTTAGCGACTCACAAAATATGGCCATACCTCTCTCTATATATTTCTCTTTGTAAACCACTCTGCTTTACATATAAATACAAATATTATTTGGCCACATGTGTGAATTGACTTTTGCTGTGTTAGAGAGAAATGTTCTATTCGATATAGTGTGATTTATTTTCTTAGCAAACTACTAAAAACTATTTTTCATATATCGACAACAGAGTATGGCAGGGGATTGAAGTGGAAACACATATGGGTGTGTGTGAGTAGTAGAATATCATGTGGATGAAATGTAGTGACTTTATATGGAGTGATTATGTATCTTTTTTTAAATACCTATTTCTATATCAAATTGAATAATATAATGAATAATAACAACAAATAAAAAAGGCATTTGTCACTTTTGTATATATATACATGGGGTTATATTTAAAAGTGACTCAGTGCGTGCCGCAAGCCATTTGACTGCCCCGCACTGAGTCACTTTCAAAGCACAAGGATGTGACATATTTACAACAATATGTTGTGTCCCTGTGCTTTCCCCTGCGCTGGCACACAATCGGCTGCCATGCGCTGGCGCATGCACCCTTGCACCATGGTGCAAGAATGCCTGCATCGTGGGGAGATTGAGGTGATTTCCTCTTTCCATCCGTGCTGTAGAATGCAGCATGCATTGAAAGAGGTAAAAACACAAGGAGAAATATAAACATTTCTTCTCGTTGAGCCTCGCTTCTCTACCCATGGGGTGGCATAGCATTCTGACGCATTTCCAGGTTTACTAGTTCTCGAATACAAGGGTGTTGCGTGGGAACACCCACAGCAACACCCATGTCACTCCCCTTACACGCAAAGTTTTGCGTGAAAAGGGGTGATATTTACAAGAACACGTAAAGCCACACTGGGTGGCTTTACGTCTCATTGTGAATATCGGGCAGCAGGTTGCGCTGTCGGTGCATCACGTGACATACCGGTGACACAACGGGCTTGTAAATAAGTCCCATGGTTATTTGTTTTTCATTGTTCTTGCTCCCTGCCTTGTTCTGTTTTTGAAAAGTAGGCTGAGATCTTTTGAAATGTGTTAATATTATCCCTGCCTAGGGTGCGGCAGCTTGTAGCAGGGGAACCTCTTTTTTTCAAATGATCACATCTCTGTCCCTCCCTCTTTCTAAACACCTCACAACTCTGTCTCTCTGCTTCACCGTCTCTGCTCCATATCGCATTATTTCTTTACCTTGTCAGGAAAGGATCGAGTTGCGCCTACCACACCGATGGAAACGAACTACAGTTCCCATGATGCTTGAGTACCGGGAGGGGCTACATTATGTAATGACGCAGGCCGGACGGTGTGCGTAATTCCACTTCCGGTGTCTCTCTCTCGGCCATGAGGGAGTTCGGCAGCTGTCGAAAGTCGCTCTGGGAGATTTGGATTTTTGCCGACTGGAGCTCTATTTCCCCGAGGTATTTGAGTAGTTTCGTGCCTGGATATGAAACCCGCGAGTGCTACTGGTTCTGGTTCAGCGTTAAGGGCCGCTGGAGATTTCAGGATAGTGAGCATTCTTCAAGCGTGTCGTGGTGAGGATTCCTGTGATCATGCTGTTCTGTGCAGGTTCCTGGCATCGTTAGCTCGGCGGGGGCCGGAGCTACTTTCTATGGAGCATCAGAGCGGATTGCAGTGGTGAAGTAACCACGCATTACCGTTCCTAAAGTTATACTTCTTATTTGCAACTTTAGCTCGGCGGAGTCCGGAGATATTTTCTACGGAGCACCAGAGCGGAATGCAGTGGTGAAGGAACCGCGCATTACCGTTCCTGTAAGTTTACATGGGGATTGTTTCTTTATCCTTGCTCAGCGGATGTTATTTAATTCATTACCAGAGCGGATTGCAGTGGTGCGCTACCATGCCTTACCATGTCTGGGTGGCATAAGGTGCCGCTTTCTCTCAAGGACTTTGTGTTTTTCCACCGTGATTTGGGCATGGTCAGGCTAACGGAACTTTCTCAAAAATTTTATAAGGAACCGCGTTTATGGGTTCTCTTATTATTTAGCTGCTGAACTGGGGAAAATAGATATCCTTCTTTATGGACGTATTCAATCTCTCTTGTCCAGAGTATGGAAATACTGGTATGTATGAGGTATGCCTGAAGGACTATGCTGTGATTGAAATGCTGTCATTAGAAATGTATTGATCTGTGGAAATTCTGTATCATAGATAGTGTTTCAGGATGAGAGAGATAGAGATTCCCAGGTGCCTAGGTATAGAGGAACTGCTGTCAAAGAAACTAGGTATACTTGAGGGTATAGCGAGAATTTATGAGAGTAGCTTTTCCTGTATTCAATGATTTATGATCCTGCTCTTTGTTGTTACAGGTTCCTTTTCCCCCGCTGTTCCTTCCCTATCTTTTCCCTCGCCTGATCGCTCTAATAATCTGTGGTCATATTCAGAGTTGGGGATATCAAGAGGTGGACCCTTTATTGCTGCACCTGGTTTCTGCGGAGTTTTTACTATCACTGGAAAGTGTCTGTCTACTTTATCTCTTTTGTCTTTATACTTCGGCTCTTTCTAACCTTCACTCACTCAACCTTTCACTCTGCCTCACCACTCTGTTACCCTGACAAGTCTTTCAATATCTCTTTTCATTTTGCCTCTCTACGTAACTCACTTTTATTTCTAACCTTAAATCTCTGCATACTTCTCTCACTACCTTATCTCTCTTCCTCTACCGTTCTTTGTTTTTTATTTTTCTCTTATATACCTTTCTTTCTATCTCTCCCCCTCTCGCTCTCTATCTCACCTCTTAGTGCACCCCACTCATGTCTCTCTATAGATAAATAGATAATATATAAATGTATATATATATATATGTGTGTGTGTGTGTGTATGATCAAGACTGCGTGCGAGCAGTCGAAACGCATAATGGACGAGGCAATGGCTATGCCCTCCACATCATTTATGGGCAACACAAACATTTGCAGCTCATTGGAATCTGTGCCTACTTCGCAAAGAGTTTGTGATTGGGCATTCTTAGCTTGGATATATATATATATATATATATATATTTTCTACTGGCGGTCGCCAGTAGATAGTTATAGTTAGGACCGTGTTTCCATAGGAAATCCGCAACATTCTATTTGGAATAACTTTGGCGCCGGTTGACGAATCCTCGCGAAATTTTCAAAATAGGTGGGGCGCTCCTCTCCGCTCCTACCCTGAAAGTCTCGGGGGGATTCGTCAAGCGGGGGCTGAGAAAAAAGGGGGGTCCCAAAACACGTTTTCCCCATGCAATTTTCCATAGGGACCTTTAGTCCAAGGTACAGCCCGAACAGCTGAACAGAAGTACTTGAAATTTGGCAGAGAGGTAGTCCTCAGCTCAGGGAAGTGCCTTTTGCAGGTGTGGTGTCAATCTGTTCAGTAGTTCCTGAGAAAATCAAAAGTAAAATCATATATATATGTGGGCGGAGCCTAACCACATATCTCATCCTGAGATCTGATTGGCTTCAGCACTTTATCCAAGAAGTGTTGGCAGCCATCTTGGGACCAATATACATGATAGCACCTCATTAAAAAGCATTGCCGTTAATAGAAGGTTTTAAGACTTTAGTTACATTATAAATCATTTGTTGATGGTACCATACTCATTTTAGGAATTGTGGTATGTTCTAAGGTGATTTCACCACGTGAAAAAGCCTTCTGCTGGGATATCATGATTGAGAGAAAAATATTTTCTCATGCTTTTCCCACAGAGATTTGGAAGGGGATCTATAAGCTAAACTGAGAGCTTATTTTCTGTAAATTCACATTATCTTTCTCAGTCATGTGAGAATGAAGTCTGACATTCTCAGTAAAACATGTACATCCAACAAGGGCAGAGACTGTCAGTTGATTCCTTTGTGTTCTACTGCAGCTTCCCAGAGTGTTCCAAAGAACAACTGGAGCGCTAACAGTCCTACTTATGATACTTATGATACACGTATGGCACACCTGAAGCCATCTTGCTTGGATTAAAGTGGTAACTCTTAAAACATTTAATTTAAAAAGGAACAAAATGAGGGGGTTCATTTTTCCATAAAAAGTATGATTAGTGCTGCAGAAAGAAAAATTAGGGCACATTTTGAGTGACTTCAAATTCTCTTCTATTTCATTAAAAAATTCTGACATGCAGACTGAAAAATGCACTTTCAATACCAGCAGCAGTTTTCCCTGGTGAGCAGTAGCTTTACTACAGTGATCTAATGAGCAAAAAGAGTGCTAACATTCTGAATTTATGGCAAATGTGTGACACATCTGAATGCCTTCTTGATGGAATCAAAGTAAAAAACTGAAAGTATTTCCTACTGAGGAGACTGTAGTAAATGAGGAAATTAGGAAACTTCATAACAAATAAGTCTCCCAAGATGGCCACCAGAGACAAAAGAGCCCAAATGTAGCCCAAATATCACCCAGATGTAGCCCAAGTATAGCCCAATGACAGAATGTCCCAGAGTGTTCTTAAAAACAACTAGAGCGCTTACTGTCTTCATTATGACAAAAGTATGGCACACCTGAAGCCATCTTGATTGGAATAAACTGGTAACACTTAAAACATTTAATTTAAAAAGGAACACAATGAGGGGGTTCATTTTGCCATAGAAATTATGATTAATGCTGAAAAAAGAAAATGAGGGCACATTTTGAGTGACTTCTCAAATCCTCTTCTATTTCATTAAAAAATTCTGACATGCAGACTGAAACATGCACTTTTAATACCAGGAGCAGACTTGCATGGTGAACAGTAGTTTTACTACAGTGATCTAATGAGCAACTAGAGTGCTAACTTTCAGAATTTATGGCAAACTGGAATCAAAGTAAAAAAACTGAAAGTATTTCCTACTGAGGAGACTGCAGTAAATGAGGAAATTAGGAAACTTCATAACAAATAAATCTCCCAAGATGGCCACCGGAGACAAAAGAGCCCAAATGTAGCCCAAAATCACCCAGATGTAGCCCAAATATAGCCCAATGACAGAAGTGTGCAAAACACTTATTATTTTGTGTTTTTGCAGTGTTATATAGTGCAGACTTGTCAGGTATTGGAGTGCTTTACATGAGCATTGGTTACATCACACAAGAACAAATACATTTTGGTTGTAGACATGGGGAGACTAAGTGATTTGACCAGAATCACAGAATGTCGAGCTGAAGCAGAAACTCCAACCTGGTTCCCGAGTTGCAAAGTCTGCAGTTCTGGAAGTAACACCACATCCTCTCCTCTAAGTGCAACATTTAATAAAGTGGTCAACTGGATAAAAAAACATAAAGATAACAAATAATTTAAAAGTGCTTTGTCGCTATTTGAAAACTCAGAAAATATGTCCTTATTTTAGTCTTTTAGAGCACTAACCATAATTTTGATGCAAATAAGACCCTCTCATATATGTAATTTCTAAAGGAAATGCTCTAGGTATTACAGTTTTGATTACATCAAGATGACGTCAGGCGTTCCACACTTTTGTAATAAATATAGAATGTTAGCAATCTAGTTGTTCATTAGGATACTGTTGAGAGGCAGAGGCCAGGGGCACGGACTCTGAAAATTGAAGGCAGGTAGGAGGGTGCAAAGGCAACAATTTAACCACACTGGGCAGGCAGGAAGGGCCGTGGCGGCACAACAGACTATGGAGGGCAGTGGAAAGCGGGGCAGGGGCAACAAACCAACAATACAGGACTTGCAAGAGAGGCTGTGGCAATGTAATAGACCATTGTGGGCAGAAGGAAGAGGCAATGGTAGTACAACCATACATGTCAACAGACCCGATTCAGCCAGGAAACGTCTAATGTTTTTAAGCTCAAATGGGCTTTATTTGATCTGTATCCTGTCTACAATCTCCTCTTTTTCAATGTAACCCAAAGGGGAAAATCAATACTCCAGTTTTTTTTCAAAATCTCCCTCTTACCAAGTTCAAAATGTTCGCAAGTATGGTACATTGGATCATGGAAGGAAATGGGGTAGGGACATGGACTTGGATAACAGAGGACAGGAGGGACATGGAGAGGTGCACCAAACTGACCCTGCAGGGCAGGCATCAGGGTTTGCAGCAGCACAATACACCACACAGGGCATGCGGGACGGGAGTGCAGCACAACAATCCACAGAAAGCAAGAGGGAGGGGACAGGACCATGCACATGGACAACAGAGAACAGAGGGGCAAGAGGCAATGGTAGCTAGCTTGTGGAAATGTGGATTTTCCTGATCAGTTATGTCCCCTATCTTGGACCCCAACGGTTCTATATGCATGTTACAAGTACATGTATGTTCCCTCCAGTTCCAGTTTCTAAGACGCAAACATATGTGTGTTTACCGTCGACATGTTCTCTGTCAGATCCGCCATCAATGGGCTGGATATTCGATTCCTAAGCATGAAAGGCCACCGACTTTATATGGCTAAGTTACTCCATTTTTACAGTTCAGGCAAGTAGGCCCGATTCTGTCCTCAAAGCCTTTCCCTGCTCTCTGTCTTTGACAGCTTCAGCTTGAGCTCGCATCTGTATCCATGAACTTTGTCCTACTCCCTGTGCAGCTAACGGTGCCTGCCTCGGCCAGTTTTCGCCTGCCTGCCAAGAAGCTGTATTTCACCTTCGAATTATCTATTTTGCTCTTCAGCCGATGCATTCCTGTCTAGTGATTTAGGTAAACATTTCCTTTAGCTCACAAGCAAAGGACTCAGCCTTTCCGTCCTCCTGCAAGTGATTCATAGCCCTGCTGCCATGGAAAGTTTTCTGCCCCTCGCATCTCATATAGACACTTAGACGCTTGTACACGCACACACAGTTAGTATAGAATAGATTCTGTCCGAGAGTCCTTCCTTGTGGATAACATAGTTCTCTAAACATAGGATGTTAGATATGATTTGGGATTAGGTTGACTTGACCCCTCAGACTTCTCGTCTCCACATGTAGAGCTAAATGTCAAGTCCCCTTCACCCCCTAGTTGCACGTCAATCACACGTCATGCTGCTGCGCGCGCATCTATGCCAAGTATTATCTTATAGATCCACCTATGTCTGATAATCCTAACCAATCATGTTTCTTTTATTCCTTATTACGCCTAGTTTCGATTACGTACCTGTTATGTCACTTTTCTTATCAAATGTTACGCCTTCTACATTCGTTTCATTGTAATGCACTTATTATAAAAATGCATGTCTGTCAATAAAGTATTGTACTTCACTTCCTGAACCCTCGTGGTGACGGAACCTGAAGGCCGCGACTCGAGTCGGCCATTTTTGATGGAATAAAGCCCATTTAGAAAAACTCTTATACCACGGATTCTGCCTCTTGTTATTCTGAGCTATTTTATTTTATTTCAAGATCCCGTATGAAATTCAGTCCGGTAAAGAAGATTTTATTTACCACATAATGGCGCCCGAACAGGGACACTTTCTCATCTCACGCGCCGGCGGTGCGTTGCAGGCCCGGTCTCCTGCCATAGCTGGACGGACCATAAACGCGTACCAGCAGGATTTCCTGTAAGCTCCCTCCGGTCAAGCGGGGGCGACTGAGGCTGCGATCAACCCAGACGAGGCGGTGAGAAGTGCGAAGTATCCCGACCAGAGCCTAGCTGAGAGAGCAAGATCCGAGGTATACAGAGGCCCACCAGGTTTCTCGAAATCCCGATGTCCAGAGGGTCCGCTGTCCGCAGTCATCGAGTCCTGTCCATTCTCTGAGGCCTTCCGTTTCAAGGAGCTACTCGGTGAGTACCATCGCCGGGGAGGCGTGTTAACGCGCACATAGGTTGTGCCGGTCAAGACGGATTTGGGTACACAAATCCGGTCTGCACTGTTTAGCAGTGTATATGTACTGTTTAGCAGTATATCAAGTATTCCGAAGTATTCAGTTATTGTCAAGAATTCAGCGTGGTGATTAGTTAGGCAGACTGTCATCATTGTCGGTCGTTGTTAAAATGTTTAATGTTTAAAGTGTTCAAATATTGTGGTATGAATGAGTGTTCATTGTTCACTGTTCATTATTGTGTTTTTTCGTATTAAGTGAGTTCAAGAGTAAGTATCAGATCAGTTGTCAATATGCCGCTCTTCTCGAAGTTAAGACAGATTACTACCAGAAAAGGGGTGCTTGAAGAAGCAGTTCCTATCCCTCCTAGGGACACCCCAGGGCATTTTATGTACCATAAGCATGGCTTAGATGCCATATTGTTTCTTGATCTATGGGTAGATTATACCAAGGGATTGCCGGAAAGTCAAAGGTGGCCCGTAGCGGGAACCTGGGATGCAGAGTGCATCATGAAAGTGGAGGAAGAGTTATGGAAAAGAAAGGTCAGACAGTCACAGAAAGACGCTGTTGAGTTATGGCGTAAAGAATCTCATAGACGAACAGAAAAAGCACGTAGACAAGAAGAGAGGAGTAAAGAAAGTTCAAATAAAGTTCAAGAAAATCTATTAATTAAGGAAGGTATCCGAGTGAAATCAGAACAAGTAAATAGACAAAGAAATGCTCTTATGAATGGTATGTATCCCCTTCTAGCCGAAGGACTACCTAAGGCTGTTACAGAGATGCCAAAAGACTTGCCACCCCCATTATTTCCAATTAAGGTACATCAAAAAGGGCATCCCAGAACCGCAGAAGATGTTTTTCTTTCCTCATATCTAGACGATGCAGCTCCCGAGTATGCTAACGCCACACCACATAGACCGTCTGGCGGAGGGGTTCAACGTCAGGATCAGGTATCTGTCCCCGTGCAACAGCAAGTCCCGACACAAGCTTCGGCAAGCACATCTGTTTCCGCATCTGTCTCCGCAGTCGACTCTACAGAGGTATCGACACCCATAGTTGCTGTGTCACGTTCAACGAACCCATTCACACCCGACGCCCCAGATGGGGCCACGGGAGGTGCTAGATATATTAACGGAACTACTCACAAACAGATGGGGAGGTTCTAGTAACAAGCTAATTAAAGAGATATTAGTGTCACGTAAACAGTATGTCCTTTTTGTAAGTCCGGATTCTCTCTCGCTGCCCCGCAGAGAAAGAGCGCCGTACTATATGGATAGACAAAATCCCCTACGAGAAGTGCACCCAATAAAAGGCGAAGACAATGAGTTTCACCGTGTATTTGTTTACACACCCATATCAAAAATGGAATTATTAGAAATGAAGAAAGTAGTACCTAGTCATGATAAAGACCCAGCGGGTTTCCACCGAGAAATTAAAGACATGTTACTGATGGGAGAGTACACCTTTCCTGATATTATGACGATATTAAAGGTGCTTTTGCCTGCTGGCATTTATGAAAAATTGAAAGAAAAAGAGTGGGAAGTGGGAGACCAAAAGATAGACTGGACAGCATTAGCAGAGGAAGAAAGGGGCCGAACTGCAGGTTCAGGGCTCGGGGATAAAGTTAAACTGTTACCAGGTTTACTAGTACAGGTACTGCCACGTTTATTAACTACAAAAAAGGAAGATTGGGGTGCAATCACAGCCTGCAAACAAAAGCAAGATGAAGACACAAGCGATTATTATGCTCGATTTGAAAAATGTTTTGGTATAAATAGTGGTATAAAAGCAAGTAGTGACTCATATCCACATTTATTTGTGACAAAATTAGTGGAAAATGCATTGCCTCCAGTGAAGAATAGAATATTGAAATTCGAGAGTACCTGGCAAAGTAACACTCCGTCACAAATGCTACAAATGTTACAGTATCATCACAATAGAATTAGGGATGAACAAGAACACGAGCATAGACGCATGAAGGATACAAAAATGAAAATGCTAGTTTCTCAGACAGTACCAGCAGATGGTCACAAAAAGGGTGTGACACATTCTGGTGATTCTGCAGTCCCTGTAAAGGGAACCTGCAATTACTGTAAACAACTGGGCCATTATGTACACGATTGTCCAGTCCTGAAACGTAATATAGCTACAGGTATTGCAAAGGAGAGACCACGATTAGTTAGACAAGATCAGAATGAACAAGGAGCTATGCAGCATGGACAGTCCATGCCAGTTCAGCAACAGTCCATGCCAGCCTCACAGCAACCCATACAGTTTGTGCCAGCTGCACCACCGTTGCCTGCTACTGCCACACAAACCACAACACGACAAATGTATCAGACTGCACAGTATGAATACCCTGAGTATCAGCGTTACGCATGAACCAGCCTAGAGAGGGAAGTTGACTTACCGCTTATCGAGATTCCTGTAGATAAAGAAGGACCTTATGTACATAGTGAATTATTAGGTCAAGATAGAAAATTCTTACTCGATACAGGGGCAAGTCGAACAACCATAAAACATAGTGAAGTTCCAGGGGCACCCCTCTCAGGCTCTCAAAATGTTTCCCTTGGTTTTTCAGGAAAACCTATTGTTAATGAAGTATCACAGCCTCTACCACTTACGATAGGACCTTTGACACGAACTACAGATTTATTGCTTACTAAATCATGCCCAGAAAATCTGTTAGGAATTAAAACTCTGAAAGCACTAGGAGCCATAATATGTTGTTCTCCGGAAGGAGTAAGGTTGTTTCTACGTGATTTTAAAGGTCACTATGCGTCTAGAGACATGGATCCCCGACTACAGACTTTACCAGTACATCTATGGGCACAAGGCCCTACGGATGTTGGCTGCATGAACATTACACCCTATCGAGTCACATTGAAAGCAGGAGTGGTACTACCACGAATGCGACAATACAAGTTACCGCATGATGCTGTAGTGGCTTTGCTGAAAATCATTGATGAGCTGATTGTCCAGGGAGTAGTTGTAGAAACAGACTCCAATGTATGTAATTCACCGATAATTCCGATTCTTAAACGAACTGATCCTACTGCCCCACCAGTGTACCGATTGGTTATTGATTTGCGTGAACTAAACAAGTGCATTGTACCACAATTCCCTGTGGTCCCTGATATATCATCATTGTTGACAGCAATTGATTCCGAAGCAACATTCTTTACTGTAATCGATCTCAAGAATGCCTTTTTCAGCGTCCCAATAGATCCGGAAAGCCAATACTTGTTCGGATTCAGTTTAAATGGGCGCAGCTTTAAATTCTCACGCGCTCCCCAAGGATTCACAGAAAGCCCCAGCATCTACAGCCAAGCACTGAAACGAGAACTTGACAGTATCCACATGCCAGTCAATACTGCACTGCTTCAATATGTCGATGATCTACTGATCACAGCGAGAAGCGAGCCAGAATGTGAAAAAGCTTCTCTGACAGTTTTACATTTTCTAGCAGACAAGGGGCACAAGGTGTCTCCTTCTAAGCTGCAATTCTGTGTCCAGCGAGTTATTTATCTTGGTCACTCGCTGTCCAAGGAGGGAAGGCAGCTTACACCAGATCGCATCCAGTTAATTGCTAACATGTCAATACCCCAGACACAAAAGGAGGTGCGAGCTTTCATAGGCCTCACTTCATATTGTAGGCAGTGGATCCCTCAGTACGCATTTCTAGCAAAACCACTCATTCAGTTAACCACACAGGAGGCAGCCACATCGACTGTCCTCCCTTGGACTCAGGAACATACACAAGCTTTTGAAAGCCTAAAGGAAGCTTTATGTCAAGCACCTGTTTTAGCAACACCATGTTATAGCAAACATTTTACACTCTTCGTTACAGAACGCGAAGGTACTGCCTTGTCAGTACTCACTCAGGATCAAGCAGGATCACGCAAACCATGTGCTTATTTTTCCAGTACATTAGATCCCGTAGCTCAGGCTTTGCCTGCATGCCTGAAATCAGTGGCAGCGACAGCTTTAGCAATCAGACAAAGCGATGCCATAGTATTAGGACACCCATTGACAGTACAAGTACCACATGCAGTAGAGGTTCTTGTGAACCGAACACAAACACAACACTTGACCATAGCAAGACTTACCGGTTATGAACTGACATTGTTTCAACCACACATAGAGATCCGACGGTGTAATACATTGAATCCTGCTACACTATTACCTGTAATTGGAACAGACCCACTAGCTCATGATTGTGTTGAAATCATTGAAATAAAGACGAAACCTAGACAAGACTTGACAGACGTTCCATTGTTAGATCCAGACCTGACGTTGTATGTAGACGGATCGTGCATGAGAACAAGTACAGGAGATTTAGTGGCCGCGTATGCAGTCACAACAGACACTGAAGTTATTGAGACTAATTGTATAGATACTTTGTCAGCCCAAGCAGCAGAACTTATTGCTCTAACACAAGCCTGTATTCAAGCCACAAATAAGAAAGTTAATGTATACACTGACTCACGTTATGCATTCGGAGTTGTACACGACTTCGGCGTGCTGTGGCGAGAGAGAGGTTATTTAACTTCCCATGGTGCCCACATTCAGCACGGACCCCTCATTCATGCCCTGTTAGATGCAATACATCTACCCACTGCTATATCAATTATGAAATGTAAAGCACACACGAAGGTTACTGATATCATTTCTCAAGGCAATGATTTAGCTGACAGAACAGCTAAACAGACTGCTCAAAATCGCACATTAGACATGACAAAGCCAATAGTTCAGACACCAACACAGTGTATGACAATTAAGGATCCCGCACTTGACGTAATTGACATACAGACACATGCCACAGCAGAAGAAATAAAGAAGTGGACTGAACTAGGAGGGATCCAGACAGATCAAGGATGGATGACGAAGGAGAAATCTGTATGGTTTCTCCCTGATTCCATGGTTCAAGCCATTATAGCTACAGTTCACAGTCCAGCACATTTAGGAGAGAAGGCTATGCTAGACAGCATTCAGCACATTTGGTTCAACAAACATTTACGAGCAGCAGCTAAACAAAAAGTTCGTACCTGTATAATATGTTGTCAGTTTAATCCAGGAAAGAGTGTTCCCGTAGAGCAGGGTGGATTTCAGCCTCCTGACCATCCTTTTGAAGTCCTCCAGATGGATTATATTCAGATGGAACGTTGTCGAGGATTCAAATATGTTCTTGTAGTTGTCTGCGCTCTCTCCCGTTGGACAGAGGCGTATCCCGTATCAGATTACACTGCCCCGACTACTGCCAAGCAGCTAGTTCGAGAATTCTTCCCACGGTACGGTTTACCACGTGTTGTATATTCAGATAACGGCCAGCCTTTCTCATCCGAATTAATGAAACATGTCTCACTTTTGTTGGGATATCAGTGGAAATTCCACTGTGTCCGACACCCCGAGGCAGCAGGTCTCGTGGAACGACATAATCAACTTTTAAAAATCAGACTGTCTAAAATATGTCAGGAAAAAGGTGTGGACTGGATAGTAGCTTTACCAGTTGCGCTATTTTACATGAGGATGGTAGCACACTCTCGAACAGGGCTATCCCCTTATGAGGTGATCTTTGGTAGACCACCGAATATGTGGGGGACGCCTATACCCCGTAAAATAACTGATGTTGACTGTAATATGCTGACAGATTACCTGGCTTCCTTGATGTCTGCACTACAATCTTGTCGTTCACAGGTAGTCGCAGCTTTTCCCGACAACACCGAGGTGAAACCTCATGATGTAATTCCCGGCGATTATGTTCTCGTCAGGAATTTCGATCGGAAAACCCAACTGGAGCCAAGGTGGAGGCTTCCTAAGTTGGTCCTGCTGACGACCAGAACAGCTGTGAAGATCGAAGGGAGAAAAGGCTGGGTGCATTCCAGCCATATCAAGAAATTTCATGGACTTCCTCCTGACACAAACAGTACTCCCCGTGTGTCTTCCCCCATTGACTCAAAGCTACCTTTGGCTGAGGCCAGTAGCACCGAACTCTATAAGCAGAAACTCAGGTCCAGATCCAAACTGTCGGACGATTTGATTGTTTAAGTCCTCTCCAAGGTGAAGCGGTTGAATCTGTCCCGACATGTATCCCTTAGGTCTGAATGATGTAGAGTCCAGAATCATAATGAAACGACATGCTTATTGTAAATTACTGCGTAGCCACTGTATTGTGACTTTATTAATTTTGTTTTTCTTGAGTTTTTTAATAGTTACTGCAAGTATATTGTTGCATATGTATTATCCTGTTTCTAAACGTGCTTTCAATATAACTGATGAACATTTTTTTAGTGACCTACCCCCACATGAGTTGTCCTATAGACTTGCGCTGCGCAATAACACCTTCATTAGTATGTTACATCATTCCCATCAGACTAGTAATGCCACCAATTGTTGGGTGTGTGGCCGACTCCCTCCCTATCAGAATAACAAAGGAGTTCTGCCTTTCTTTCCACATCCGTTCACACACAATGGCTCCTGTGGAGCATGGTTTAGTTTATTAAATTCCATAGACCCAGACACAGCAGTTTATCAACAACATTGGATATGGGGAAATCTGAATCTAGTTTTATTCAAAGTCTGTCACCCTAATAAGGAGGGTCACCCCAGTAGAACAGGAACTGAATTAGAAAATGAAGTGTATAAATTAGGTAATTTTACGCCTAATCTTATGATTTTGAATGTCAAATCCGAAGTTGAACTAATTCTGCCCACTATGTCAGTATTTCCAGTCAAGGGTGAATTATGTGTGAGAAAAGTTGGTTCCATACATATGGGCCACAGTAAATGCGTTACTACAGTAGAATATAGTGATCAAGGTAAATCTTCATTTAGAGCTTCTAGCCATTCTTACTTTATATGTGGTCAGACGGCATATATGCGTCTGCCTCTAGATTGGGATGGTACCTGTTACATAGCATTCCTTTTGCCACCTGTTTTCCTAGCCCCCCCTGATTATTATCGAAATGTTCATTTAGTACACAATAGAGAGCGAAGAGATCTCCCAGTTGTCGATTATACTGAGACGGCATGGGACAAGTATGTAGATTTCAATAAAGGTATCTTTCCCTATATAGGTACAATATCAAATAGTAAGCTGATACGCAGACTCACCAAGACTCTTGAAGCTGTAGTAAACGAGACTATAGCCGCCCTAGGCAATCTGACAGAGGAACAATCAGTGATGAGAATTGTTGTTCTCCAGAATCGTCTTGTCCTTGACGTCATCCTGGCCGATAGGGGCGGAGCTTGCAGGGTCATCGGATCCAGCTGCTGCATATTCATACCAGAAAATTCGCCATCTGTATATAAAGCTATAACACGCCTTCATAAGATTGTAAGCCAGATACACGAAAATCCAGGCACTTGGACGTGGTCCGGGTGGTTTTGGAGTGTGATATCAGCCTGGGGATGGAGAGTTCTATCCTTCCTAGGTATTGGCCTTCTTATGCTCTTCAGTTGTTGTTTATGCCTGCAATGTGGACCAGCGATTTGTGGTCTGTGTGCCACATCATGCATTCCATATCACAGTTCTCGTTCAAAATGCCGGAAGAAGAAGGAAGAAGAAATGATGCTCCATGAGCAAATCGATGGAATGATGAAGATTGATATCTCTTGAAGGGCAAGTAGGGGACAAGGAGGGAATGTGGAAATGTGGATTTTCCTGATCAGTTATGTCCCCTATCTTGGACCCCAACGGTTCTATATGCATGTTACAAGTACATGTATGTTCCCTCCAGTTCCAGTTTCTAAGACGCAAACATATGTGTGTTTACCGTCGACATGTTCTCTGTCAGATCCGCCATCAATGGGCTGGATATTCGATTCCTAAGCATGAAAGGCCACCGACTTTATATGGCTAAGTTACTCCATTTTTACAGTTCAGGCAAGTAGGCCCGATTCTGTCCTCAAAGCCTTTCCCTGCTCTCTGTCTTTGACAGCTTCAGCTTGAGCTCGCATCTGTATCCATGAACTTTGTCCTACTCCCTGTGCAGCTAACGGTGCCTGCCTCGGCCAGTTTTCGCCTGCCTGCCAAGAAGCTGTATTTCACCTTCGAATTATCTATTTTGCTCTTCAGCCGATGCATTCCTGTCTAGTGATTTAGGTAAACATTTCCTTTAGCTCACAAGCAAAGGACTCAGCCTTTCCGTCCTCCTGCAAGTGATTCATAGCCCTGCTGCCATGGAAAGTTTTCTGCCCCTCGCATCTCATATAGACACTTAGACGCTTGTACACGCACACACAGTTAGTATAGAATAGATTCTGTCCGAGAGTCCTTCCTTGTGGATAACATAGTTCTCTAAACATAGGATGTTAGATATGATTTGGGATTAGGTTGACTTGACCCCTCAGACTTCTCGTCTCCACATGTAGAGCTAAATGTCAAGTCCCCTTCACCCCCTAGTTGCACGTCAATCACACGTCATGCTGCTGCGCGCGCATCTATGCCAAGTATTATCTTATAGATCCACCTATGTCTGATAATCCTAACCAATCATGTTTCTTTTATTCCTTATTACGCCTAGTTTCGATTACGTACCTGTTATGTCACTTTTCTTATCAAATGTTACGCCTTCTACATTCGTTTCATTGTAATGCACTTATTATAAAAATGCATGTCTGTCAATAAAGTATTGTACTTCACTTCCTGAACCCTCGTGGTGACGGAACCTGAAGGCCGCGACTCGAGTCGGCCATTTTTGATGGAATAAAGCCCATTTAGAAAAACTCTTATACCACGGATTCTGCCTCTTGTTATTCTGAGCTATTTTATTTTATTTCAAGATCCCGTATGAAATTCAGTCCGGTAAAGAAGATTTTATTTACCACAAGCTGACCATAATGGACAGACAGGAGAGAAAGCTGCAGCATAACAGACCATAAAGGGCAGGAGGGACGGATCAGGGGCATTACAATGGAACAGACAAGCCAGGAGGGAGGGAGTAGGGGTCTGCACATGTAAACAGAGGGCTGGGGGCAAGGGGGCAGGGCAGGAGCAGCAAGATAGCCATGGAGGTCAGGCAGGATGGGCACTAGAAACAAGACACACCATGAAGAGCAACAGTGAGACTGTGATGGCATACACACAGACCATGGAGGGAAGGTGGGAGGGGGTCAGGGGCAGCTAACTGGCCACACAGGGAAGGTGGGAGGGGCCATGGCAGCACAGAAGACCATGCATGGCAAGTGGGAGGGTTAGTGGCAGCACAATGGCTATGATGGGCAAGAAGGAGGGTGCAGGGGCGTGCACAAAGGACGATGGAGGATAGAAGGGAGGGTCAGGACCTGTGCACAGACAAGAAAGTTCAGGGGATGGGGCCTCACAAGAGACCGCACGGGGCAGGCAGGAGGAGCAGTTGCAGCACAACAGACCAGGGAGGGCAGAAGGGTGTGGCAGTACAATGGACCATGTAGGACAGGAGGAAGAGGATAGGGGCATGGCATGTGGACAGGCAGGGTGGAGGTGGCAGGGACAGGTTACAGTCATCTGACAATGCTAGGCAGGTGGGAGGGGAGTGGCAGCTCAACAGAACACTCACAGTAGATAGGAGTGGCAGGTCCATGGAACATGGTGGAAAAAAAGGATGGAGCAGGGGCATGCACAAAGACATCGGAGGGCAGGGGGAAGGAGAATAGGGGCAGCAAGCTACGCACAGAGTTTAAGCAGGAGGTCAATGATGGGGCACAGAATTGGGCAATGGAGGGCAGGAGGAGTGGACTGGTACATTATACTAAATTGAGGGCAGTGGCAGCACATCAGACCATGCATGGCAGGAGGGAGGAGGCTAGTCCATGGATTCACACAACAGAGGATAGGGAGGAGGGGGATGGGGCAGCAAGCTAACTGTTCAGAGAAGGCGGGTATTAGGAACTTTATTGTTTTTAAAATGTGTGTCTGTGCGAACTACTTAAAATATGAAAAAGTATGCAGCATAATCTCACTTGTATTCAGGAAGAAGAGGACGTTTGTGACTGTGACTCCGGGCTCACTTGGCAGAAACACCCCCTGACCCTCCACCCCCTATCGCAAAATGTAATGCCTGTGAAAAGGGTAGGTGAACACAGTGTTATATAGAACATAGTCCTGAGAGCACGATTGAAAATGAAAACTAGATATAGTGTATGGTATAAACTATGCACCAAAAGTGTGATATAAGATGAACCGGGCGTGAAATATAATATGCAATACATTGTGCGCAATGACAGATTTATTGGAGAGCGCGAGATAGCACAGGCACTAGCGCGTGCTATGCGATATGCGCCTTGGAGTGTAATATGCACAGGGCAGTGTTGTGTAACCTAACTAGTCTCTAAAGTTGTAATATAAAATATGTGCTGGGGAGTGTAACGTTGCATATGCACTGTGACAAAGATATGGATCCCAGATGGTAATATGTATGGCATAGCACTGTGCGTTATAACATAGGCATCGAGGAAGGCACGTTAGATGGGGCAATATAACCCGTGCGAAGACAAGTGTGGCATGACATATTCACGGGGTGGTGTTACAGTGCACATAGGCTAGAGAGTGTCATAGCATATGCACTAGCCGGTGGAATACAACACAGAGGTGTGTGGCACTCGGCAGGCAATGGTGGATGTAACACAGCATTGGGCTCTGTCAGGAGCGCGCTGTGACTCTCAAGTGATGTTCGTCCCCTTTCCAGAGAGTAAAATAATAAGTAGTACACATCCGGCAGTGGATGTGTGTTTTATTAACCGTGAGGGGGGTTTCTTGCATTGTTTTGGTCGAATTTTTGTCGAATCCCCTTTGAATGGCTTGGTGTGCATGTGTATTAAATGTGCCCGTCAATAGCTACCCATGTTTGTATAAATAAACGACAAAGGTGTCTACCGGGATTAGGCATGGTAGGGCATCAGACATGTCAGAGCTTCACTAGTGGTGTAAATACATTCCACGTGGATTCATTGTATGCATAGTCGCCTTTTAATGAATATCACGCAAATCGTCATGGTGATAGGTACGTACGGTTTGTCCAGCATGTCCTAGGTGTGTCTATAAATATATATTTTTTTAAAATAATAAAAAACAGTGGCCGGCCCTGGGGATTGGGGTCAAAAAAATATAATTAGGAGAGAGGCCCTGGGGGATGGGGTCATCAGGGCCAATAAATTAGAATAAGAAGGGGAACCACACAGCCCCCCTTCTTAAAAAATTCAAATAAATAAAAGACTGGCATCGTGCTGGAGGCCACGCCCCCTCCTTGCAGCACTCTGCAAACGCGCCCCCTGGCGAGTTGTAAGTTGGGGAATTAATTCCTCTTCAATACTGAGGGTCCCTGAGGGCCAACTAGCCCAACAGGCATCTCCAGTATGCACCAGGGAGCTGCGCTGCAGACAGGTGTTCTGAGGCCACCCCTTTTTACACCTCTCTGCAACGCAGCTCTGTGGCGCTTACTGGAGGTACCTAGTGGTCTAGTTTGACCCTAGGGACCCTTAGGATTCAAGGGGACTTAATCTCTCAACTTAGAACAGCCACAGGGCGCGTTTACACAGTGTTGAAGGGAGGGGACGGGGCCTGAGGTGACGGGTGCAAACACGCACTATGGCACGTTTTAAATTGGGGATATAATTTACCTTCAATACTGAGGGCCCCTGGGGGCTAACTAGCGCACCAAGTGCTTCCAGTAAGCGCCACTGAGCTGCATTGCAGAGAGGTGGTCCAGGCCGTGCCACTTTTTACACCTCTCTGCAACGCAGCTCTGTGGCACTTACTGGAGGTACCTAGTGGGCTAGTTGGACCCTAGGGACCCTCAGGATTCAAATGAACTTAATCTCCCAACTAAAAACGGACACAGGGCGTGTTTACACAGTGGTGAAAGGAGGGGACGGGGCCTGAGTTAACGTGTGCAAAAACGGCCTGTGGCCTGTTTTAAGAGGCAGTTTTAATCCCCCTGCCCTATTATATACTAGGGGCTTACAGAGGAGGTCATGCTAATCACAGGGGGACCCCAACGCATAATGTTCCCTAGTGTATGTAGGTGTTTTCACTGTATTCTAAGTGTCTTTTAACATAGCACTGGCTCTAGGACTGGTTAGTCAGACTCAGTTACCACCAGTATCCGTATGAAAAAATTGAGGGTACAGGAGGATGTTGCAACAAGGATTCTTTCTGCTCTTCTTTTTGTTCTTTCTGCACGTTATCCTTATTCCTGCACTTTTCTTCGTCTTTGAGGACTTCTGGTGCTTCTTTCTGCTTTTTTTTTCTTTCTGTGCATTTTTTCTTCTTTCTTCACATGTCCTATCTCTGTAGGCATAGTTAGAAATTAGCATTTAAAAAACCTTTGAAATTCACAGAAAAAACCATAGGTTTTAGGCACGTTATAGTTAGGAATTAGCATTTCAAAAACCTCAGAAATTCACTGAAAAAACCATAGGTTTCAGGGGTGTTATAGTTAGCTGGACTTTTCACTTGTACAAAACCATTGAAATTTCCCCGTTATAGTTAGTTCAGCTAACTATAACTCGCGCGCCTGCAATGCACTGCTGATGACGTCACATATTACATCACTCATGACATGGTCAGTGACATCACTCATGACATCACTGATGACATCTCAAATGACATCAATGATGACATCACTGATGACATCATCCTTGTGATAGAGTGGCAGACCTCCTCTCGCCCTAATATAACCTTTGATACACACATTCAAAAATAGAGACTAAAATTTTCAAAACAATGGACATACCAATACCAGTTACAACAACCTCTTCAGTAATTCTAAGATCCACATACACATCCACTCATTTACCAACAGTCCTATACAGTCACTCATACATGTACTCACTCATCATATGTACTCATACACCTATACATCCTGTTACACAATGCCACTCATCCATAGAGTTACTCACACACAATCACTCATGCTAATAAAGAATCAAACATACATTTACTTGCATATACAGTTATACACACACCACCACACTTACTTCTACGGAAACTTACACATACTTAGTCTTTTAAACAATCACTTATAGAAACACATACTTATTCATACAGGAACTCTTTCAATCTCTCACTCTCACATATACTCACTTATATACACCAATAGTCACATATACTAGTTTAAAACATATGTAGTTACTCATAAAGACACTATTGAGACAGTCATTCAGTCACTAACACACCCATACACACACTCATCCACCCATACAGTCCTGCACACATGCTGTCTTCAACACATACAAACAGAGAGTCACTCATTCATGCACCTATGCACTACGTAATACCCCCCACCGAACCATACAGACACTCAGACTGATACTCAAAAAAACAACTAATAACCTATATAGACACCCATGTAGCTACTCACCAACCCATGCAGCCACTTATACACAAAGTGAGAGACTGATACAGATATTTACATATTTAAACATTACTCACTAAGCCATGTATTCACTATGATACACTTAATCAGTCAGTTACACAATCAATTTTTCAAAAACAAATCATCCATTTAGACACTTATATACCCATTTATTCTTCCATCGACCTTGAGATATACATATATAAAACATATTTAATTTTCAGAATAACAGACATTCCTGGATGATTTCATCAGTGATGTCATCAGTGATGTCATTTGAGATGTCATCAGTGATGTCGTGAGTGATGTCACTGACCATGCATGAGTGATGTAATATGTGACGTCATCAGCAGTGCATTGCGGGCGCGCGAGTTATAGTTAGCTGAACTAACTATACCGGGGGAATTTCAATGGTTTTGTACAAGTGAAAAGTCCAGCTAACTATAACACCCCTGAAACCTATGGTTTTTTCAGTGAATATATATATATATATATAATCAACGCTCCAGAAGAAAGCCACAAGCACTCACAGGGGTATAATCCCCTCCTTGGGATTTATTGGCACAAAAGATGAAATAAACAAACAAACACGTTTCAGCGGTACGCCTTCCTCGGTGTTGAACTGAACGCGTTTGTTTGTTTGTTTCATCTTTTGTGCCAATAAATCCCAAGGAGGAGAATATGCCCCCAATGAGTGTTTGTGACTTTCTTCTGGAGCGTTGATTATATATATATATATATATATATATATATAAAAAAAAAATATATATATATATATATATATAAACCAATGAAATTCCCCCGTTATAGTTAGTTCAGATAACTATAACTCGCGCGACCGCCACTCTATCAAAAGGATGATGTCATCAGTGATGTCATGAGTGATACCACTGACCATGTCATGAGTGATGTAATATGTGACGTCATCAGCAGGGGATTGCGGTAGCGCGAGTTATAGTTATCTGAACTAACTATAACGGGGGAATTTCATTGGTTTTTTATGAGTGAAATGTCCACCTACCTATGGTTTTTTAAGTGAATATATATATATATGTATGTGAACAAGGGCGCTTGAGCCCGAAACGCGTCATCTGTCAAATGCTGCTGGGTATGAAATAAAACATCTTGCCTGAGAAACCAAGTGGTTCGTATCTCTTTCTTCGCTGCCGTGGTAGAGGTGGAAGGAGTAATTTTTGCAATATATATATATATATATATATATATATATATATCCAGTTCACTTTCCGTCTCGCCCCTTCACTCGCGGTCGGGTGCTCTCAGCGCGGTGACGGATACCGCGCACAGTCAAAGCTCCAGGTACAAAGGCACCAGCACTCACGGGAACAGTGTCCAAGTTTATTCACAGGACTAGCTTACAGCAAAACGCGTTTCGGCTATCGCCTTCGTCAATTGCCAGAGGCGTCGGCTTTCAATGGACATAAGTACTTCGTTTGTAACATAAACATCAACATAGGACTTACTTCAGTCCAAATTGGCAGCCATTATTAAACGTGCAAACATTGTGCTTATTTACAATGCAATTCTTGCCCTGAATGGGCCTTCATGCTAATTAACATTACACCCTAAATGGGTTTTAACCTGCTGTATGTTAAAAAACAATTTAAGTAATACATTATAACAGAGAGCAGATACCAATGCATATACATTTCAACTATAGGTGGACAGCCAACTCTTCCCCACTATTCAGGCCAAGTGGCATTTTGGTCTGAATGTCAATAATGTATCTGGATTCGAGTCTTCTTAGTTGTAACTGTCTGTCACCCCCTCTAACATTTAGTGGTACATGGTCCAAACAAAAGAAGCTCAACAGATCCCTGTTGCTCTGATGAAAAGATTTGAAGTGTCTTGCCACTGGATACGACACATCTTTATTATTGATGGCCCTCATGTGTTCTAAAATGCGTACCTTAGTTGGGTGAATAGTGCTCCCTATGTAGCGTAAGCCACAGGGGCAAACCAGACAGTAAACTGTGAAACTAGTGTTGCAATTCATTAGCTTGTTGATCTTTTTGGGATGTTGTAGACCTGGAACTTTGTAGTGAGTGGTCTTCCTGCTATTTCTACAAGCCCTGCATTAGAGACACGGATAAAATCCTGTTATTTTCCCAAAAGGTGATGTTGTCCTCTCTTTACTACAATGGCTCTGTACTAAGTCATCACGTAACGTTCTCGCTCTCCTGAATGTCAACAATGGTGCTTTAGGCATATCTCTGCCTATAACCGGATCAGTTTCCAGGATGTGCCAATTCTTTCTAAATATCTTCCTGATGACCTGGGCATCTTCAGAATAATCAATAATTATCCTGAATTTGTTGTCACTCTCTTTCACTGGTCTAGTGATGTGATCCTCATCTTTGATCAAGTCAAATCTAGACTTGACTTCTGCTTTTTTGATTGCTTCATTAAGGATGTCTTGATGGTAACCTCTCAACCTGAACCTGTTCATGCTTTCTCATGCTGCCACTTGATAATCATTATCTAGAGAACAATTTCGCTTAATCCTAAGGAGTTCGCCGTAAGGAATGCTACTTATAGTCTTTTCAAAATGGCAACTTCGGGCATGTAATATGGAATTCCCCGCGGTCGGTTTTCTATGCAAGCAAGTGCACAGTCTACCTTCCATGGGGAACACCACTAGATCCAAGTAATTCACACATTTTTTGCTGATATCTCCTGTGAATCTGAGGTTTAAGTCATTGTGGTTAAGTATTCCGACAAAATCATTCGCCATTTGTTCGGTACCCTTAAAAACAATGAACAAGTCATCAATGTATCTTGTCCAACTAATGACTTTCTGAGTCCAATATATGTTGGTCTCCGCCCAGGCCACCTGCTCCTCCCACCAGCCCACGAACAAGTTCGCGTAGCTGGGGGCGAAGCAGGTTCCCATCGCGGTACCGCGTATCTGTTTAAACAAGACATCCTGAAACAGAAAAATATTATTACACAAGCAAAATCTCACGAATTCAATCATCATCATATTGTGTTCTACTAGATTGATTGATCGGTTGTTCAAAAAGTACTGGACAGCCTGAATTCCTTGATCATGGTTAATGCTAGTGTACAGACTAGATATGTCGAGGGTCATCATCACATAATCATCTTCCCAATGTACATTCTGCACTCGTTTAAAAAAATCCTTAGTATCCTTAATGTAGGAAGTGAGCTTGGTGACAGGTTCAGACAAAAAGAAATCTACAAACTTAGACATGTGTTCAGTTAAACTTCCTAATGAGGAAACAATTGGGCGACCAGGGGGGTTAATGGGATCTTTATGCAGTTTAGGAAGGTGGTAAAATGTAGGTAAATTCGGATGCTTGCATTTCAAAAAAACGTATTCTTCTTTGGATAGCATCCCTTTATGATACCACTTGTTCAAAAGGTTCCTGTAGGATGTTATACTGCTCTCAAAGTCTTTGCGTGTTATCTTCATATAACTAGATGTATCATTAAGTTGATTCAATGCTTCCCTTTGGTAATATTCAAATGTCATCAGAACAACGTTGCCCCCCTTATCAGATGATTTACAGATAATAGATTTATCATTCTGTAAATCCTTGATCGCCTGTTTTTGCTTCTCGGTAATATTACCCATCCTTCTATTGTAGTTGTTTCTTCCTCTTAGTTTAACCAAATCCTTCGTCACTGCTTCTGTGAACACATCAATGGAATCAGCCGGCATCATCGGCACAAATTTAGACGTTGGTTTGAATGGACTGCCAGGATTAATTTGTATTACCTCTGATTGATCCATCCTTTTCTTAAGGATCAATTGTCTGGGGTCACCCTCATGTTGTAGATCTTCCATGACAGCCAATACTTCTAAATCGCCAGCTGTGAGGTTTTCCATTTCACTGACAGTTGCTATTCCTTTCTCTTTTGTAGATTTTTTGCCTTGAAAATATTTCGCGAGTTTCATTTTTCTCGCAAATCGGAACAAATCAATCTTAGTTTGCGTATATTCTGATCTTCTCTTCTATATATATATATATATATCAAGAAAGAGTTGCCCCTCGTGGAAAGGCCCTCACAGGTGAGTGAATGCTTCTTTGTGAAAGCAGCTGCTCAGGACATCTTTTCTCCCTTCTTCTCTGTCCGACGCATTTCAGGACAACGCCCTTAATCATGAACAGCTTAGATGAAAAGACGGCAAACAACGCAGAACCACCAGCAATTCCTCTTTTATTTCCGCTCATGTGAGCCAGGCATTATGGGACTGGTAGTTCAACAGTGGCTACCCAAGTGGGCTGCTGCTGTACAGTTTCTTAAAACAAAATTACCACAGGAAACAGCAAATGTCTTTAAGAGCCGCTCTCATAACGGCGAAGCCTCTCCTGTTCCGTAAGTCTCTTGTTAGTGTAAACAGAGACGGACCCGCTCTGATAGCGCGGTGGTGCCTCTCCGTGGCCGGGCCGGCCACACCATAAACCAAGAAAGAGTTGCCCCTCGTGGAAAGGCCCTCACAGGTGAGTGAATGCTTCTTTGTGAAAGCAGCTGCTCAGGACATCTTTTCTCCCTTCTTCTCTGTCCGATGCGTTTCGGGACTACGCCCTTAATCATGAACAGCTTAGATGAAAAGACGGCAAACAACGCAGAACCACCAGCAATTCCTCTTTTATTTCCGCTCATGTGAGCCAGGCATTATGGGACTGGTAGTTCAACAGTGGCTACCCAAGTGGGCTGCTGCTGTACAGTTTCTTAAAACAAAATTACCACAGGAAACAGCAAATGTCTTTAAGAGCCGCTCTCATAACGGCGAAGCCTCTCCTGTTCCGTAAGTCTCTTGTTAGTGTAAACAGAGACGTACCCGCTCTGATAGCGCGGTGGTGCCTCTCCGTGGCCGGGCCGGCCACACCATAAACCAAGAAAGAGTTGCCCCTCGTGGAAAGGCCCTCACAGGTGAGTGAATGCTTCTTTGTGAAAGCAGCTGCTCAGGACATCTTTTCTCCCTTCTTCTCTGTCCGACGCGTTTCGGGACTACGTCCTTCATCATGAACAGCTTAGATGAAAAGATGGCAAACTCTTTCTTGGTTTATGGTGTGGCTGGCCATAAAAAAATTCTGACATGCAGACTGAAACATGCACTTTGAATACCAGCAGCAGACTTGCCTGGTGAGCAGTAGCTTTACTACAGTGATCTAATGAGCAACTAGAGTGCTAACATTCAGAATTTATGGAAAATGTGTGACACATCTGAATGTCTTCTTGATGGAATCAAAGTAAAAAACTGAAAGTATTTCCTACTGAGGAGACTGTAGTAAATGAGGAAATTAGGAAACTTCATAACAAATAAATCTCCCAAGATGGCCACCAGAGACAAAAGAGCCCAAATGTAGCCCAAATATCACCCAGATGTAGCCCAAGTATAGCCCAATGACAGAATGTCCCAGAGTGTTCTTAAGAACAACTAGAGCGCTTACTGTCTTACTTATGACAAAAGTATGGCACACCTGAAGCCATCTTGATTGGAATAAACTGGTAACACTTAAAACATTTAATTTAAAAAGGAACACAATGAGGGGGTTCATTTTGCCATAGAAATTATGATTAGTGCTGAAGAAAGAAAAATTAGGGCACATTTTGAGTGACTTCTCAAATCCTCTTCTATTTCCTTAAAACATTCTGATATGCAGACTGAAACATGCACTTCTAATACTAGCAGCAGACTTCCGTGGTGAGCAGTAGCTTTACTACAGTGATCTAATGAGCAACTAGAGTGCTAACATTCAGAATTTATGGCAAATGTGTGACATATCTGAATACCTTCTTGATGGAATCAAAGTAAAAAACTGAAAGCATTTCCTACTGAGGAGACTGCAGTAAAGGAAGAAATTAGGAAACTTCATAACAAATAAATCTCCTAAAATGGCCACCAGAGACAAAAGAGCCCAAATGTAGCCCAAATATCACCCAGATGTAGCCCAAATGTAGCCCAATGACAGAAGTGTGCAAAACACTTATTTTTTGTGTATTTGCAGTTTTATATAGTGCAGACTTGTCAGGTATTGGAGTGCTTTACATGAGCATCGGTTACATCACACAAGATCAAATTCATTTTGGTTGTAGACATGGGGAGATTAAGTGATTTGACCAGAATCACAGAATGTTGAGCTGAAGCAGAAACTCCAACCTGGTTCCCCAGTTGCAAAGTCTGCAGCTCTGGAAGTAACACCACACCCTCTCCCCTTGGATGCAGCATTTAATCAAGTGGTCAACTGGATAAAAAAACTAAGATTACAAATAATCGCTATTTGAAAACTCAGAAAATTTGTCCTCATTTTAGTTTTTTAGAGCACTAACCATAATTTTGATGCAAATAAGACCCTCTCATATATGTAATTTCTAAAGGAAATGCTCTAGCCATTACAGTTTTGATTACATCAAGATGACGTCAGGCGTTCCACACTTTTGTAATAAATATAGAATGTTAGCAATCTAGTTGTTCATTGGGATACTGTTGAGAGGCAGAGGTCAGGGGCACGGATTCTGAAAATTGAAGGCAGGTAGGAGAGTGCAGAGGCAACAATTTGACCACACTAGGCAGGCAGGAAGGGCAGTGGCAGCACAACAGACTATGGAGGGAAGTGGAAAGGGGGGCATGGGCAACAAACCAACAATACAGGACTGGCAAGAGAGGCTGTGGCAATATAATAGACCATTGTGGGCAGAAGGAAGAGGCAGCGGTCATACAACCATACATGCCAACAGACCCGTTTCAGCCAGGAAACGTCCAATGTTTTTAAGCTCAAATGGGCTTTACTTGATCTGTTTCCTGTCTACAATCTTCTCTTTTTCACTGTAACTCAAAGGGAAAATCAACACCCCAGTTTTATTTCAAAATCTCCCTCTTACCAAGTTCAAAATGTTCGCAAGTATGGTACATTGGATCATGGTAGGCAGGAGGAATTGGGGTAGGGACATGGACTCGGATAACAGAGGACAGGAGGGACATTGAGAGGTGCACCAAACTGACCCTACAGGGCAGGCATCAGGGTTTGCAGCAGCACAATACACCACACAGGGCATGAGGGACGGGAGTGCAGCACAACAATCCATAGAAAGCAATAAGGAGGGGACAGGACCATGCACATGGACAACAGACAACAGAGGGGAAAGAGGCAATGGTAGCTAGCTGACCATCATGGACAGACAGGAGAGAAAGCTGCAGCATAATAGACCATAAAGGGCAGGAGGGACGGATCAGGGGCATTACAATGGAACCGACAAGCCAGGAGGGAGGGAATAGGGGTCTGCACATGGAAACAGAGGGCTGGGGGCAAGGGGGCGGGAGCAGCAAGATGACCATGGAGGTCAGGCAGGATGGGCACTAGAAACAAGACACACCATGGAGAGCAACAGTGAGACTATGATGGCATACACACAGACCATGGAGGGAAGGTGGGAGGGGGTCAGGAGCAGCTAGCTGACCACACAGGGAAGGTGGGAGGGGCCATGGCAGCACAGAAGACTATGCATGGCAAGCGGGAGGGTAAGTGGCAGCACAATGGCTATGATGGGCAAGAAGGAGGGTGCAGGGGCATGCACAAAGGACCATGGAGGATAGAAAGGAGGGTCAGGACCTGGGCACAGACAAGAGAGTTCAGGGGAAGGGGCCTCACAACAGACCGCGTGGGGCAGGCAGGAGGAGCAGTTGCAGCACAACAGACCAAGGAGGGCAGAAGGGTGTGGCAGTGAAAGGGACAATGGAGGACAGGAGGAAGGGGATAGGGGCATGGCATGTGGACAGGCAGGGTGGAGGTGGCAGGGACAGGTTACAGTCATCTGACAATGCTAGGCAGGTGGGAGGGAAGCTCAACAGAACACTCAGAGTAGATAGGAGTGGCAGGTCCATGGAACATGTTGGTCAAAAAGGATGGAGCAGGGGCATGCACAAAGACATCGGAGGGCAGGGGGAAGGAGAATAGGGGCAGCAAGCTAAGCACAGAGGCTAAGCAGGAGGCCAATGATGGGCCATAGAATTGGGCAATGGAGGGCAGGAGGAGTGGACTGGTACATCATGCTAAATGGAGAGCAGTGGCAGCACATCAGACCATGCATGGCAGGAGGGAGAAGGCTAGTCCATGCATTCAGACAACAGAGGATAGGGAGGAGGTGGATGGGGCAGCAAGCTAACTGTTCATAGAAGGTGGCTATTAGGAACTTTATTGTTTTTAAAATGTGTGTCTGTGAGAACTACTTAAAATATGAACAAGTATGCAGCATAATCTCACTTTTATTCAGGAAGAAGAGGACATTTGGGACTGTGACTCCGGGCTCACTTGGCAGAAACATCCCCTGACCCTCCACCCCCATCGCAAAATGTAATGCCCGTGAAAAGGGTAGGTGGACGCAGTGTTATGTAGAACATAGTCCTGAGAGCACGATTGAAAATGAAAACTAGATATAGTATATGGTATAAACTATGCACCAAAAAGTGTGATATAAGATGAACCGGGCCTTGAAATATAATATGCAATACATTGTGCGCAATGACAGATTCATTGGAGAGCGCGAGATAGCACAGGCACTAGCGCTTGCTATGTGATATGCGCCTTGGAGTGTAATATGCACAGGGCAGTGTTGTATAACCTAAGTAGTCTCTAAAGTTGTAATATAAAATATGTGCTGGGTAGTGTAACATTGCATATGCACTGTGACAAAGATATGGATCCCAGATTATAATATGTTTGGCATAGCGCTGTGCTTTTAACATAGGCATCGAGGAAGGCACATTAGATGGGGCAATATAACCCGTGCGAAGGAAAGTGTGGCATGACATATTCACGGGGTGGTGTTACAGTGCACATGGGCTAGAGAGTGTCATAGCATACGCACTAGCTGGTGGAATACAACACAGAGATGTGTGGCACTCGGCGGGCACTGGTGGGTGTAACACAGCATTGGGCTCAGCCAGGAGCACGCTGTGACTCTCAAGTGAGGTTTGTCTCCTTTCCAGAGAGTAAAATAAAAAGTATTACACATCCGGCGGTGGATGTGTGTTTTATTAACCATGAGGGGGTTTCTTGCATAGTTTGGTCGAATTTTTGTCGAATCCCCTTTGAATGGCTTGGTGTGCATGTGTATTAAATGTGCCTGTCAATAGCTACCCATGTTTGTATAAATAAACGACAAGGGTGTCTACTTGGAGAGTACCCACCAGCGGGGGCGCCGGGATTAGGAACGGTAGGGTGTCAGACATGTCAGAGCTTCACTAGCGGTGTGAATACATTCTACGTGGATTCATTGTATGCATAGTCGCCTTTTAATGAATATCACGCAAATCGTCATGGTGATAGGTACATACGGTTTGTCCAGCATGTCCTAGGTGTTTCTATAAATATATATTTTTTAAAAATAATAAAAATCAAAGGCCGGCCCCGGGGGATGAGGTCCCCGGGGCCATAAGTGGCCTGAGGAGGGGGGCAACACAGCCCCCCTCCTAAAGAATAAAAAAAATAAAATAGGCCATGACCCGGGGGTTGGGGTCCCCGGGGCCGATTAAGGCCTGGGAGGGCCAAATTAATTTTTTTCAACAAAAAAAATTAGGGTGCAGGCCCAAGGGGATGGGGTCACCAGGGCTAATAAATTAGAAAAAGAAAGGGGGCCACACAGCCCTCCTTCTAAAAAAAATAAAAATAAAAGACCGGCATCGCACCGGAGGCCACGCCCCCTCCTTGCAGCACTCTGCAAACGCGCCCCCTGGCCAGTTGTAAGTTGAGGAATTTATTTTCCCTTCAATACTGAGGGTCCCTGAGGGCCAACTGCCCAACAGGTATCTCCAGTATGCGCCAGGGAGCTGCGTTGCAGACAGGTGTTCAGAGGCCACGCCCCATTTTACATCTCCATGCAACGCAGCTCTGTGGCGCTTACTGGAGGTACCTAGTGGGCTAGTTTGACCCTAGGGACCCTTAGGATTCAAGGGGACTTAATCTCTCAACTCAGAACGGCCACAGGGCGCGTTTACACAGTGGTGAAGGGAGGGGACGGGGCCTGAGGTGACGTGTGCAAACACGCCCTGTGGCGCGTTTTTAAGTTGGGGAAATAATTCCCTTTCAATCCTGAGGGACCCTGGGGTCCAACTAGCCCACCAGGTGCTTCCAGTAAGTACCACTGCTCTGCGTTGCAGAGAGGTGGTGCAGGCCGTGCCACTTTTTACACCTCTCTGCAACGCAGCTCTGTGGCGCTTACTGAAGGTACCTAGTGGTCTAGTTGGACCCTAGGGACCCTCAGGATTCAAGGGGACTTAATCTCCCAACTTCAAACGGCTACAGGGCGTGTTTACACAGTGGGGAAGGGAGGGGACGGGGCATGAGGTGACGTGTTCAAACACGCCCTGTGGTGCGTTTTAAGAGGTAGTTTTAATCCCCTGCCCTATTATATACTAGGGGCTTACAGAGGAGGTCATGTTAATCACAGGGGGACCCCAACGCATAGTGTGCCCTAGTGTATGTAGGTGTTTTCACTGTATTCTGAGTGTCTTTTAACATAGCACTGGCTCTAGGACTGGTTAGTCAGACTCAGTTACCACCAGTATCCATCTGAAAAAGTTGAGGGTACAGGATGATTTTGCAACAAGGCTTGTTTCTGCTCTTCTGTTTGTTCTTTCTGCACGTTATACTTCTTCCTGCATTTTTCTTCGTCTTTGAGGACTTCTGTTGCTTCTTTCTGCATTTCTTTTTTTTCTATCTGTGCGTTTTTCCTTCTTTCTTCACATGTCCTATGTCTGTAGGCATAGCTAGAAATTAGCATTTAAAAAACCTTTGAAATTCACTGAAAAAACCATAGGTTTCAGGCACGTTATAGCTAGGAATTAGCATTTAAAAAACCTTAGAAATTCACTGAAAAACCATAGGTTTCAGGGGCGTTATTGTTAGCTGGACTTTTCACTCGTACAAAACCATAGAAATTCCCCGTTATAGTTAGTTCAGCTAACTATAACTCGCGCGCCCGCAATGCACTGCTGATGACGTCACATATTACATCACTCATGACATGGTCAGTGACATCACTCATGACATCACTGATGACATCTCAAATGACATCACTGATGACATCACTGATGTCATCATCCAGTGAATGTGTGTTTTTCTGAAAATTACATATGTTTTATATATGTATATCTCAAGGTCGATGGAAGAATAAATGGGTTATAAGTGTCTAAATGGATGATTTGTTTTTGAAAAATTGATTGTATAACTGACTGATTAAGTGTATCTTAGTGAATACATGGCTTAGAGAGTAATGTTTAAATATGTAAATATCTGTATCAGTCTCTCACTTTGTATATAAGTGGCTGCATGGGTTGGTGAGTAGCTACATGAGTGTCTATATAGGTTATTAGTTGGTTTTTGAGTATCAGTATAAGTGTCTGATGTCTGTATGGTTCGGTGGGGCGTATTACGTAGTGCATAGGTGCATGAATGAGTGACTCACTGTTTGTATGTGTTGAAGACAGCATGTCTGCAGGACTGTATGGGTGGATGAGTGTGTGCATGGGTGTGTTAGTGAGTGAATGACTGTCTCAATAGTGTCTCTATGAGTAACTACATATGTTTCAAACTAGTATATGTGACTATTGGTGTATATAAGTGAGTATATGTGAGAGTGAGCGATTGAAAGAGTTCCTGTATGAATAAGTATGTGTTTCTATAAGTGATTGTTTAAAAGATTAAGGGGCAGATTTATGTTGCACTTGCGCCACTTTTGCGCCGCCGTTGCGTCACTTTTGTGACGCAGCAGCGGCGCAAATCCTGCGCCATGGTGCGGGGTATTTACAACGTGATGCATCTGGGAGATGCGTCACGTTGTAAAGCCCTGCGCCACATGTAGGCGTTCCAGGGCAGGTGGGGGCGTTCCGGCGCAGGAACGCCTCCTAAAAGTGGCTGAGTGAAATCAACAAGATTTCACTCAGTCACTTTTAGGCCCATGCTGCGTCAAAACCCTGCGCCTGCTTGAAGCAGGCGTAAGGATTGACGCAGCATTGTACAGATAGGGCCCCCCAGAACATTGCTGGAGCTGCGTCACGCTTGCGACGCAACTCCAGCAATGCGCCACTTTTACGGCACAGATGCGTCACACATCTGTGCCGTTTTTGCCCCATGGTGCGCCGCATTATAAATGCGGCGCATCCATGGTGGCGCAGCTGTGGCGCATAATAATTGGCGCATCCCTGCTGATATGCAGGGATGCGCCAGTTAACATAAATCTGTCCCTAAGTATGTGTAAGTTTCTGTAGAAGTAAGTGTAGTGGTGTGTGTATAACTGTATATGCAGGTAAACGGATGTTTGATTCTTTATTAGCATGAGTGACTATGTGTGTGAGTAACTTTATGGATGAGTGGCGTTGTGCAACAGGATGTATAGGTGTATGAGTGCATATGATGAGTGAGTACATGTATGAGTGACTGTATAGGACTGTTGGTGAATGAGTGGATGTGGATGTGGATCTTACAATTACTGAGTAGGTTGTTGTAACTGGTATTGGTATGTCCATTGTTTTGAAAATTGTAGTTTCTATTTTTGAATGTGTGTATCAATGGTTATATTAGGGTGAGAGGAGGTCTGCCACTCTATCACAAGGATGATGTCATCAGTGATGTCATCAGTGATGTCATGAGTGATGTCACTGACCATGTCATGAGTGATGTAATATGAGACGTCATCAGCAGTGCATTGCGGGCGCGCGAGTTATAGTTAGCTGAACTAACTATAACGGGTGAATTTCTATGGTTTTGTACGAGTGAAAAGTCCAGCTAACTATAACGCCCCTGAAACCTATGGTTTTTTCAGTGAATATATATATATATATATATACACACAGTGTCAAACCAGCGAGACGAGGCTGGAGTTTGAAGACGTTTCGTGACTCCGTTGGCACAGTGCTGAAGCATCAATAGCCTGCTTTGAGTGACACAGCCTACTATAGGTATTTAAATTATGCACAATTACAAATGCGCACTTGAACTTACTAAAAGAGAACAGTTTTAATCGCATTAGGACTTCGAGTCCCAGAACTCAACAGTGACGTTGCACTCAGCATACGCCCACTGAGGGGCTTGAAATGAAATAAATTGAGCCGGAAGTAAGGCAATGCGATCCTCAAGTGTCATTTTTTGCAGCCCAGAGGAAGAGGTTTGTTAACCTTGAAACGCGTCGGCACCTTAATGCAATGTGGAACGAAAAGGCAGGCAGCAGTATTCAGCCGGAGGGCACAGCACTGTCGAGTGCTTCCCAAAGCTCAAGGCACTTTGTTTGACTCATATATACACACATATATATATATATACATATATAGGTATGTGTGTGTGTGTATATGTGTGGGTGTGTATATATATATATATATATTCTAGCGTTATTTACCTCTCTATGTCAGTTCAAATCCATGCCTAATGTCTACCTCTCTTTCCCTACCTACTTCTTCCTCTTTTTATCTCTTGTATCATTCTTTCGGGTTTCCTTCTTTACTCTTTACCTCGCATCTCTCACAACCTCACCTACTTCCCTAACTCCTCCCTATCCCTACCTCCGGTTCCTTTACCTCTATCTCTATTCTGTTCTCTTTACCTCTGTTGTTCTCTGTCTTCCACACTGCCCCATTTATCTTACTCGGCAGAGTAGGAGGCCACCTTGTAGTCAGGGGCGTAGCTTGGTCAGTAAGATTAGGGGGGGTTTGGTGGGTGAGTTTCACATTTCCTAACAATCACCGGGGCATTCAATGTTAAAATACATTACACGACAAGCAGGGCGCATGAGAGGGGCTTAGGGCAATGGAAAGGGAGGGGAATGCAGATTGGTAGGAGTAGCAAGTGTGAGAAAGACACAACTTTGTAAAATAACCAACATTTGTTAGGACTTTCAAAACAAAGATGAGAGAGACTGTGTGTGTGTTTTTGTCAGTGTGTGCGTGCAAACATTTTAGATGAAATCTGACAGACCTCACCATACCGAACTGATATCCCCTGTACCTAATTATTCTTCGAAAAATACATTTATTAGGGGGATGTAATACCCCATACACCCCCACCCCCGAAATCTACCCCCCTGTTTCTAGTCTATCTAAAGAAGTGAACACACACAATGAAGTCCTTCAAGGTTGTTAAAGAGAACTAAGGAGAAAATGATCAATTTCACTGATGGAAGGATGAAAACTCTTGGGGGAGTGATTTGATTGTCACTGTTGAAGCAAGAATGGCAGCATTAAACAGGATGTTTTGAGATAGTGAATAGCTGACAGTTAAAGCAACAACTGCAAACGCCAAGTGCATATGTCTTATTTTAATATGCACTGGTCCACTTAACACTAAACCTGCACCAAGTCACTTTTACCTGTCTTGCTGGACATTGAATTTCATTTAGCATATTGTTAATGCAAGATGGAAAAAATAAAAATCCAAGTGCAAAAAGAAATGGTTTTTAACATCACTTGTTCAAGCTTTCTTTAGGTACCAATCGGCTGCCCATGGGTACCCTGAGCTCTTGGGTATTTTTTTGTGTAAACTTGTTCCTGAAAGTTTAACACATAATTAAGTATTGTTTGTTATCACAAAGGCTTGAATCAGCTGAAAAGGAGAAATACATGAATTGATGTTAAAAACCTCAGAGCCCCAAAGATCCTTAAGATGGCACAGCCTATACCAACTCATTTCCGGTAGACCTAACCCTGAAGCGCTACCATTAACGTAGGACAAAATGTACAAAAAGATTCCCTTTTCCATAAATCTGCAATATTTACATGCAATTTCACCCTATGCAGCGATGCCCATTAGAGAAGGCTGCTTGAAGGCTCGGTGCAGAAGCAAAACAGGTGATTGTGCTAGTTGACTCGTGAACTAATGAATAGTTAACCAGCCTTCCATCTCATCGCTGATTGTAGGATCGCAGAGATGACCCATGGGTGCAAGATGCATGAATATTGCAAGAACGTATTGTTGCAGGTGCGCTCTTCCCTTCCACTGCACCTCCCATGCCAGCCTCCACTGGCAGCAGCAGGGCGCGAGCTCTTTAAAATTAATGCTGGGCAGGTTAAGCAGTGACTGGAATTACGCAATAAATAATGGAGCACTTCTCACTGTACTTTCATATCTGAAACCCTGGCTTATTGATTTGCTAAGCGAACAGGTTCTGATTTTATCTGTTCTACTCCTGGGTTTCAGAGGCAATTTTGCTACGGTGATTTCTCCAGGGTAACAGGCGATTGCATAACGTGTTGCTTTTTGAAAAGTTAGCATGATTTTCTTTCCCAATGCAGTAGCAGATGAGCAAATTCCTAAAGTTCTACAAACTCAACACTCAATTTATCGAAAGAAGACGATTAAGATTAAGAATGTTAAATCGATCCTTTTTTTTTTACTCTTCTAGGCACCTACGAATCAGTCCAATATTGTACAACTCCATAAGAGTAAAGTAGTAAAGAGAACGCAGGGGCATATTATCAAGCACGGCGTTAAAATTATCACCGCTTTAGCGGCAGAAAACTGCCGCTAAAGCGGCGATAATGGGCTTGATAATATGCCCCGGAGAATTCCAATAGAAGCCCATGTTCTGGTGTCAACATGCGCTTCTATGGGAATTCTCAAGGGCATTGTACCAAGCCCGTTATCGCCGCTTTAGCGGCAGTTTTCGGCGATAATTTTAATGCCGTTTCTTGATAATATGCCCCGCAGTTCTTTCAATCTGTACTAACTTTGTATACATATTTCCTGAATAGTCCAATGTGATATGTTTTGGGGCATGTCACAGTCATTTAAGAGTGCATAAAAGAGAACCACAGGGGCACTATTTACCATACTCATAAATGTTTTTGTGAATCAGTCCCCATGGGGCATATTACCTAGACCGGCGATAAAATTATCGCAGTTTTAGCGGCAGGAAACTGACACTAAAACGGCGATAATGGGCTTGCTAATATGCATTATAGAATTCCAATAGAAGCCCAGGATAGATGTGCAGGACGTCTAACCTGGGCTTCTACTGGAATTCTATCACGCATATTAACAAGTCCATTATGGCCGTTTTAGAGACAGGTTCCTGCCACTAAAACAGCGATAATTGTATCACCGGTCTTGCGAATATGCCCCCAAGTTTTTTTGGGACATCATTTAGAGGTGAGCAAGGGGTGGGCATAACCAAAAGTCAGCGAATGTCACACCTTCCTACCTGTCTGTTTCCATGCCGCATTTAGGGAACTAGAATGGGGCACAGGATGTGAGAAAGAAAAAGAGACAGAGATATTCTGGCAGGAGCAATTTCTGTTTCCCTGCCCTCAAGAGCACAGGCAGAAAGAAATGCTTGCTCCCACCTGTCGGAGCATTTTTGCAGCTCTTGGAGGGTGGGAGCAGACATGTTTCCCTTGCCCAGGCATTTGTGGGCAGTAAAGCTGTGTCCAGAGAGTTGGCTACCCAGGACACCTAAAAGGATCCAGCTCAAGGGGTTGGGGTCCCTGGGGCCTTAGGAGACTCAGGGAGCGAGCCCACGCACCCCTGTCCCATTTCCTGGGGCCTTTCTGGGCACTGGAGAGGGTGCCTTTCTCCATCACCCTAGCCCATAATCAGCTCGAGAACGGGTGGCCGCATGCCCCCCATTTCATAATAACGCCAGGACTGGGGGTTACCTGGGACGAAATCAGCTCGGGGATGGGGGCCCCGCCCAAGGCTTCTTCCCCAAATAATTATATCGATTGACCCCTGAGACTTGGAACACCCAGTCCTCTAAATCTCCCTTTTTGCAAACCTCATATATACTTCAGCAAACTCTCATTGGCTATGCTACTGATAATGATGCCTCTGTCATATTGTCACCCTATGTGGTCAGTGGGGCTGCAGGAAGGCCCTCAGGTCATGGCCACGTTGGGCTCTGGGTTTTGCGTTGCCCGTGTGATGACATGTTTGCAGGTCTTGCCAGCAGGTCTATGGGCTGTGTAGACAAGTGAGAGCGGGGGTCTATCTTTCTTCGTCCAGGGTTGTGAATGATATTAGTCCCACTCATTCTCTGCTTTCTGGTACAATGCTGTTTTGGTGCAACTAACTTCCATTTAATCCCACTCTTACCATAAAAACTTCTTTTAATGACATGATTACATTTCCTGTTGATGAAATGAGATCCCCCTCAGGACTACCACCTCCTCGAAGCAATAAATAAAATGAATGGGGGGGGTGGGGGCGCATGGACCCTCTGAGCCCTTGGGATCACCACTCCCCTGGAGCTAAAATTAGCACTAAAGAGGGGGTGCGTGTGAACCCCGGGTCCCTGAGACCACCACCTCCTGTGGACAAATACAAGAAAGGAGGGGTGCTGGGAGGCCCTGGGAACTGCTTTCCCCCCAAGACTGGTTCCTGCTATGTCCTGGGGTGCTCACCCCCGGGACACAGCTGTTGAATTATATATTGAAATTATGACAGCCCCCATTTTAGAGAGAAAAAAAAGGGAAGAAAAATGAGCAGAAAGGGCAAAAATGACGGTAGTAAAAAAAGAAGGGAATGCAAAACAGAACAGAAGATGGCAAAACAGAAGGCAGAGGAATTTCAGACTGGCTTGGACATTTCAAATTGCCATTTTCATTAGGAGGCCCGCTGGAGGGGAAAAAGTAATTATTATGATTGTAAAGAAAAGCGTAGTGCCCCCACTGGAGGGCATGAATGTTGCTTAGAAACCACAAGTCCCAGCATGCAAGGAAAACGGACTCACCTGAGAGGCTCCACCAGAGGGCAATGAAAGTGAAGTTGCATACAGACAATGGTGCCTTTGCAAATCACAGCTATGCTTCGGTAGAGCCTGTGATCAAGGACCAGCAGGCCGAAACGCGTAAGGTAGAAAGATTTTCGTCTGTTTGTAAATGGCGGTTTTACCTAATTAAAGAACTCTGAAGAGTTCATCTGCTGTCGAGTGCATCTTTGTTTGAGGGCAATCTTAGAAGGATAGATATATATATATATATCGGAAGTTGACTATATATATATATAAAACTCTCTCTCTCTCTATATATATATATATATATTCACTGAAAAAACCATAGGTTTCACACAAGTTATAGTTAGCTGTACATTTCATTCGTAAAAAACCAATGAAATTCCCCCGTTATAGTTAGTGCAGGCAACTATAACTCACGCGACCGCAATCCTCTGCTGATGCTAATACTGTATTTAGACACTTATTTGCCCATGTCTTCTTCCATTAAATTTTAGCTATACATATATTACAAATATTTTTTTTTCATAAAGACACATATGTCATCAGCAGAGGATTGCGGTCGCGTGAGTTATAGTTGCCTGCACTAACTATAACGGGGGAATTTCATTGGTTTTTTACGAATGAAATGTACAGCTAACTATAACTTGTGTGAAACCTATGGTTTTTTCAGTGAATTTGCAAGGTTTTTTAAATGCTAATTCCTAACTATAACGTGTGTGAAACCTATGGTTTTTTCAGTGAATTTGTACGGTTTTTTTAAATGCTAAGTTACTTTACGCCATTCGTGGCGTGCGCGCCCAGTTAACGCAGTTCGTTCCGTGCGCGCACGGTGCGCTTTGCGCACCGTGCGTGCACAGTGAGCACGCGGTGCGCTTCGCGCACCGCGCGCCCACTTTACGCAGTTAGTGCCGTGCACGCACGGTGGTCACGCGGTGCGCTGCGCGCACCGCGTGCCCACGTTACGCGGGATGGGCCATGTACGCACGATGCGCTTCACGCACCGTGCGCACATGGGGGACATATTATGCGCTTCGTTGTGAAAGTTATTCATTTGTACTTTCCATTGAAAAATATGCCATGCACGAATGGTGCCCGTAGGGCACCATTTGCACACGGGGTGGGGAAAATGTGGATAATTTTTTTTTTTTTAATTTTTTAACCGTACGCGTACGGTAAGCGTAATCGGCGATTTTTCGAAAAAAAAAAAATTTGTTTTTTTGGCCTTGGGGGTTGTTTGGGGACACATATATGGATGCTGGGTGGTTAAGAACTGAATATACTCCCCCTGTAGATGTTTTTTGTCTTGGTTTTTGCAGCCCCCCTCAGAGTACGAGAGAGAAAATGGCGGCCGCCGCTTCCTGGTTTCGACCGATTCGAATGTTTACTTAGATCGAACAGCCAATCAGAATCGCGCTCGCGCACGTCACCGTACGCGTACGGTAAGCGCACCGTAAGCGCACCGTAAGCTGGCTCAGATATATATATTGATTTAAAGGCTATTTTCTCAGAATCTACTGAACAGATTTACACCAAACCTACAAAAGGCACTTCCTTGACCTGTAGACTACCTCTCTGCCAAATTTCAAGGAACTCTGTTCAGCCGTTCGGGCTGTAGCTGTTTCTAAAGGTCCTATGGAAAAATGCATGGGAAAAACGCGTTTTGGGACCCCCCTTTTATCTCAGCCCCCGCTTGACGAATCCCCCCGAGACTTTCAGGGTAGGAGCGGAGCATAGCGCCCCACCTATTTTGAAAATTTGGCGAGGATTCGTCGACCGGCGCCAAAGTTATTCAAAATAGAATGTTGCGGTTTTCCTATGGAAACAGGGTCCTAACTATAACTACCTACTGGCGACCGCCAGTAGGTTATATATATATATATATATATATATATATATATATATATATATATATATATATACATATACATACATATTGTTCATTCGTTTCCCCGTAGGGCTGGGTTCTCGCGCACTCCCGGAAGAAACAGATCGTCACCAATTCATATCACCAAGTTTCTTTCTTTATTTACAGCATGCCAGTTAGAAAAACTCTACGCGTTTCAGTCCCACCAGAGACCTTGTTCACGAGACTGTCTCGTGAACAAGGTCTCTGGTGGGACTGAAACGCGTAGAGTTTTTCTAACTGGCATGCTGTAAATAAAGAAAGAAACTTGGTGATATGAATTGGTGACGATCTGTTTCTTCCGGGAGTGCGCGAGAACCCAGCCCTACGGGGAAACGAATGAACAATTTGACTACGGCCTGACCCTGCCGTCTCTGAACGCACCGCCTGAGAGCGCCCTGTGATTTCCGAAGTGGGTCGCTTTGTAGAAATATACATACATATATATAATATTTTTAGGTTTTTACTTATCTTAGTTATACTTGCCTGTGTTGTAAAGGCGTATGCGTGGTAAAGGCATATACATGGTAAAAGCATGAGTTGTAAAAAATGTGGGGTATTTCTCTGTGTTGTAATGACATACATCCTTAGCCAGGTGTCAGGTGTTTCTCTTCCAGGTACTTTTGTGTCTTCTTTCCTATTTTTCAAGCACTTAGTGCTCTGGAAATCTTATAGGAATTCTTTCCACTACATCTACCAGAATTCTGCTTCTGATGGGTCCACTACTGAGCTACTCTGGTATAGAGTTTGTGAGTGCCAGGCTCTTCTACTGTTTTCAAACTTACATTTCTATTGCCAGTCTGGTTGTTTTTTTATAACACATGGTAATTTTTACTCCATTTAGTGACCCTTCAGAGAGACAGCCGTTTCCTCTATTGAGACTTAGAAGTGTTAAGCAATACAGTGGGTTCAGGAAGGAGTCTCCCATACTTCTGGCAGACAACATGGGAGAAAACGGTGTGACCATTGCTTCCAGCTGTTGTCCAAAGCAGATGTTTGTTTCTTGAAAACATAAAAAGCAGTTGCCCTCGGCATAGGGGCTTTCTCTCAGCATGTGAGTGTCAATTGATGTTTTCTATACTTCTTACCTTCATACCTCACATGGTAGTCTGGGGCGGGAAAACAAGTCATTTTTACTCACCCTAAATAGGCCAGGACACGCCATCGCTTTGATCTGATGACCGTCTGGCAGATAGACCATCAGGTCTAAGGTTTACACCGACGCAGCTTGGAATATCATATTGTCCGGCTCTCAAGTGAGTGGCAGCAGCGATACATAATAGCTTCTTCTCAGCAGCACCCTGTCACTCTTCACTGCTGCTAAAAGTTCTGACCAGGAATGGAAGCAGGTAAAGAACAGGGAGTATTGCAGGTCTGAAAAGAAAATGTGAGTTTCTGCTCAGTGTAAGTCTCCTGGCCCTGTGCAGCAGGGGGAACTTTCAGGCTACTTTTTAAAATGTTTCTCTATCTTCAACTTTCTCAAAAACTGGAACCATTTTTTTTAAAAGTCGGGAACTTGTGAATTCTACAACTTCACAATTCTGCCCACCCCTAATCAGCAGGGCCTTCTGAATGTTAAACTCCATGTCAGACTACATGAGTAGAGGGTAAATTACAACGGCTTAAGTTCATCCCTGCAGCCCAGTAATAGATAATTTACTAACTTCTAACACTGATAGAGCATTCGCTAACAGCTTGTGGAAACTTATAGTGAACTTGGGCCTTATGCAACATTATAGATCGTTAACTTTAGTTCTTGATATTGGTCAGTCAAGAAAGATTTGAGCCATTGGAGTGCTCCACCCTCAATATCCACTGCTGCAAAGTGGTCTAACAGAATAGAATGGCTACCATGTTGAAGGCACTGTCTAGGCCCAGCAAAATCAGGGCACTTATGTGACCAGGGTTAAGTTCTCTGCTCAGGTCATCAATGATGAAGAACAGGACTAGTTCACAACTGTCTGCAAGCCTAAAACTGGCCGGCATAGAATCAAAGCTAATTAGATTAGAGGTGGATATCCAATTGCTTTGAAATATGCTCTTCCAGATCCCTTCAAACATACACAAAGTGATGGAAGGATGGGAGGAATGTTTTCAAATAGCATAACCACTGGCAATAGCTGGGGGTACCATTCCAACCCACTGTTTTTTACCATTGTGACATCTCTGCTTAGACCCAGCCATAGGCAAATCAGACTTGGTCCAGTTTCAATAAGGACAGTCCAGCCCGAAGTGCCAAGTCAGACCCTCTCTGAACTGGGACAAATGCAACCTAAGACTTCCTTCGGCCTTGTTGGGCCTGTTCTTAGGTCATGTGTCACAGTGAGGTTGGGACCATCATATCGGGCAATATTTTAAACTCACAAAAAGTGATGGGAGGAACACTTGCAAATAGTCTTACCATTGGCAACACCATAAACGTTGTCACAAAAAGCAATAGTGATATACAGCAAATGTATTTTAAAACAAAGGATCTGTTCGAGATTTCTTTAGTAAATAGATCATTTTAGCATCTTTAAAGGAGGATGGAAGAAATCCATTCTTCAAGGAAGCATTAAGGAGAGACTGTCAAGTAGAGATTTCATGACATGGCCTAGAAGTTCAAATATAGGTAAAAGACGTGGATCTAACAGAGAACCAGATTTAACACGGAGAAGTGACTCCATTATTTCCTCTCCCGATATCAAAGGGAAGGTAGTGAGAGATGGAGCATTTAGATTTTTAATACTGCTTGCAAGAGGCAAGGTGTTCAGAATGATCTACAGGAGTCGCTAGCAAGTTTCTTCTAGTTGTATTCCCAAAAGTATTGGAGTGTATAAATCACACAACTCCTCAGTACACATAATAAGGATCAACTGACTATTACAGATACTACATTTCATTAAATCTACTACATTTCACATTCTACATCACATCACTACAATCCTACAATGAAGTAGAGTTAGCATTCAAAGGTAAACACAACACATACCCCCCCTTAAAGAACAATAAAACACTATACTTAAAACTTACAAAATAACATAAAATTAAATAGGCTTGTTTCCTGGAACTTGGCCGTTAGCAAAAACAAGCTGGCATGTCATGATTGGTGTGATTTTGGGGACCGTTTTGACATATGTATGTTCCAGGAGACCTGGGCCATTCCATTCTACTTTCGATCTGGGTTTGCTAGTTTTGACCAGCATGACCAATTTACAGGAAAGGGCAGGCTGGTGGAAGGTCTGTTGCAATTTGGGTAAAAATAACCCTGGTATGCTAATCCAAAGTTATCAATCAGGGGTCTCCAGATGTCTTGAGTGTATTTTTGCATTTTACCTAGGGGCTTTCACTATTTTTGTTCAATGTCTATTGTAGGCATGAAGGTAACTCACTCAACTTAGCTGCCATTGATGTAATTACTGCCCACCTGCCATCTATACCGGCTGATGTATGTAGGCTTGTGGCATGCGATTTCAATTGTAATTTTGCAACCTTGGTATTGTTTTTTATGCAATTAGTGGGGAAAAAGATAAAGTGTGGGCTATTGTTAAAACCAGTAAAAAATGGTCTACTGTAGCCCTGCAGTTAAATGCTTTCTTCCTTAAGAATGGATTGAGAGCTTATAATGGAAGAACCCCGTCACACAGAGAAGGGAAGGACACCTTTAATAGTCTTGGAGGCACTAGTTGTATAGATTATATATTGATGGACATCAGGTTGTTGCATCAATTAATTGATATGGAGGTGGTCGCAAGGCAGGACAGTGAACATAACGCCCTGGATCTCTTCCTGAGTTTGTTGGGTCCTAGCATCCCCTACCAAGACCACAAATCATTCAGCAGGAGGCTTTTACCAACTAGCAGCTAGATGGAGTACCATTGCTACAACTCCTACCATCCAGATCCAACTGTATGAGGCACTAGCCTCTGCCCTGGAAGCTATGCTGGCTTTGGGAGGGAACTCTTGCAGAGGCCTCATGGGAGGGTCTTTCAACCATTCGTAACTCCCTGTTTTGCTCCTTGAGGGTGATGTTTATGGTGGAGGCTAGATCTCTCCCCAAATGGGCCAATATTGCCCAATGGTACACTGAGGTTTGCAAGGCAGCAAGGCATGCCCTGGTGGCTGCCATCAAAGATGGCATTAGAGCCACAATTCAGGAAGCGAGGGCCTTGAACAAAGCTGCCTTAGTTAAGGCCAAATGAGATAATGAAATGGCCAAATGGGAGGCACTACTTCTTGCAATCAAAGAGAAAGATCATCACTCCTTTTAGCAATTAGTGCTGCCCCCTTGTCCTGTAACATTACGACTGCCATCTGGGTTGATCACTTTACAGGACATTATGAGTGTGACATGGGGCTGAATAAGCTAGAAAATTTGCCAACTGCTGGATTTGCAGCAGGTTCCACCAGTGGGGTGCCTGAAGGTGTGACTCTGTCCTGCCTTGCAGGCGACACAACTGGATGAGCCGATTGGACAGAGGAAGTTCTCTCGTCAAGTGTTCAATTGGTGGCAGTCTTGTCCAGCCAGGATGACTATGCTTCTTGGCTTATCACTGTAAGTGAGGTAGCCAATGCCATAGACAGGAGTAGTCCAGGGAAAGCGCCAGGGTTGGACAAGGTACCGGGGGACCTGCTTAAAGCTGAGAGGGAGATTTGGAGCCCATATTTTGCCTTATATTATGTTTGTCTTATGAATGGGCAGGAAATGCCACAGACATGGGAAGGGGCTGAGATCATCCCTATCTACAAAAAAGGTCTAGGATCCCTACCATCTAATTATTGGCCCATTAGTCTCATTGACTGCTCACAGAAGCTTTTCCCGTCTAATCCTCTTAAGCAGATTACAAGCCTATATGGAGAATACGAGTACTGACCCCCTTGCAAGCTGGGTTTAGGGCTGGGACTAGCACTACTGATAAAGTTCTACAACTACAATTAATTTATTAGAAAAATGTTACACTGGGAGGTGGTTGCCTCTATGTAATTTTCCTCCGGTCAGCAAGTTGATCTTGTCCCAAGGGAAGCCCCGTGGAAGGTTTTGTCTAATATGGTTGTTCCAATATAATTAGTTAATGTTATCAGGAGACTTCCCCTAAGAAACTATGTGCAGGTTGGGTTTGGCTTCTCTGGGAGGTGCCAGGCCCTATCTCAGTTTCCTGGGGTGTATTAAAGGGGGGTGTTTTAGCTCCGACCATGTTTTTGTTATACATTAACAATCTGATGATCCATCTGGAGCAATGCAACAACAATGCCCCATGTCTGGCCAATAGGAAGGTCCTGGCACTCCTGTTTGTGTATGACACCCTGCTGGTCTCAATTTACCCCATTGGCATCCAAAATCTGCCTTTTGCGGACAGTGAGGGCTGGAGATCAACCTCAGTAAGACCAAGTATATGGTTTTGAACCAGTGCCGCTCAACTAGGTTGCACCCAGTCTTCAATGGTGTTCTATTGGAGAGGGTTCGTACCTTTGAATCACAGGGGTATGAACATTTTGGCTGCTCTACGCAGATCAAAAAGTGCAAACTTAGGTTGTAGAATTACACAGGAGGCATCTTGAGAGCTCTACAGGGCTCTCACGTCAGCCCGGTAACCCCTGCATTGCAGATCTGCAATCTTCAAGCTAGGGGGGGTTTATTAAATGGTGGGAAAATGTATGGCCGAGAGAATGTCAATGCTATGGAGCTGGTGAAGAATTGCTTTATATGTCTGCTCACCAATCTCCCCTCCAGTACCCCATTTGTCACACTCAGGCTAGATCTAGGTATTAGATGTCTCATGCAGAAAGTTAGACTCAGACCTTAGTTGTACTGGAGGTGGATTGGGTCCTTAGTTGACTTAATGCCCTTTCAGGCTCGACTAGAAGAAATTCTAAAGCTATGGGGCCATTATAATTCCTTGGCTGGGGTATATTAAACGTTGCTTGATTGGGTGTGAGAATCTCTGGGTTCCCCCAGAGACTGCATGTAGCACTTCCAAGTCCACACTCAATGGGGTGTACTGGAGCTGTGTAAATAGGGGTTTCTCTAGGATCAAGAGGGAGCGCTCCTTTCCCACAGCTTTTTTTCGGAATTTAAAGATGTTTACCATTTGGAGGAGTACATGGATGAAATTGAGCTCCCAGCAGCTAGAATTCTGTACATTAAATTATGGATAGGGACTCTGCCCCTTCTGACACTTATCTCAAGATGGCATCGTCCCTTTTCGGAATTAGAGGCGAGCTGCCCTTTCTGCCCAGAAACCAAGAATCCGTAGACCATGTCCTGTTCTTTTGCCCGCTATACCACACTCCCAGGAGGTCTTGACTCCTACCATTGTGCTGCAATCTGGGTGCTAGGGACTATAGATCTGCTTGAAGGATCTTAACTTAAGATCCAACACATCACAAGCAATCGTCTTTGCTATGTCCCGTTTTTTTTATTGAGCATATGGAGATGCAGACGGAGAAGGGTTGCTCTGTTGCCATCAGCCTCGCTTTAAGTATTTTAATCCATGGCCCTAACAAAGGACTGTTACTCATTTGTTGCTAATATGATGTATTCTTTACCTTGAATTTCTTACTTGTTATTTATTGTGATGTTTCAATGTTGTATCATACTGATGTTTCTGATTTTATGTGCTTTTATGGCAATGTGCCGAAATAAAGTTTGATATGATAAATCGTAATACAAAAATATGATATACTCATGCAAACTACTCTTGTAAATACTGAGGATGTTTAATTTCATGCCCTGATCAGTTACAGAAACATAAAGTACTCTATGTTCTATGGAGAACATCATGTGCAAATGAACCACCTGCACTTTCCTGAATTTCAGCAACATTTCTTCAACACCATCCTGAATCTCATTCCCATTTTCTTCTTTACTCTCATCCCTTCTTTTTACCAGACACTCCTCATCCAACCACCTGACATCACTCATCTCCCTTTCCATTTTGTTATGATGATCACCACACTTCAAACCCTTGTTGCACTTCACGAACACACTTTAGTGCAATACTTTACCATCACTCAATCTTGCAGGGTTCCTAAATACCTCTATGAATTATAAGGGGGCTCAGAACATTTTCTCTCAACCTTCTTAACCTTTGAGGACGAGTTTACATGCACCATATAACGTGAGCTCCTTTCCTCTTATCCTGAAAAACCTTGTAAACTACTTGTGCCTTTACAATGTTCCTTTTCACAACTTCAGGAGACCAATGCATTAGCCTTGCATTTACCATCCAACTCTGATTATCTTTTGTAAATGGAACTGTTCCTCTTAAGATGGAGATAGGACTATAACCGGTAACTGAAGGAGTGGTCCAATACATCCATACCATTTTCTTTACACTATCCAAGTTAACTTCCTGCCCTTTGCCATTTAAATCTCAATTAAACCTTTAGAACTCGATTTGCCTTCATCACTTGATTAAACCTTTCCAATTCATCATTACTACTTGGGGGGTAGAGCAAAGTAAGGTTCTGTTCCACACCTTTATGCTTCCAAATCTTTACCCTTGAACTCCACACCATTATCTGATAAAATTCCCTTGGGTAATCCCTTTCTTTGAAAAATTACATCCAAACATTTGATCACATTCTCCATATTAGTGCACTTTACAAAAGCCACTTCAGGCCATTTTGAATAAGAAATCAATTGCCACCAACACAAACACACCTTCCCCATTATATCCACACTAATTGTTTCCCAGACCATCTCAGGACATGGCACAAGGCACAAATGTGGTTTGTGCAAATCTTAAGATTTATCGGCATTAAAAGATAAATCATATGTCTAACCATCCTTTCAAAGTAAATATCTATCCCAGGCCACCAATAACATTCCTTTACCCGTTTTTACTTTTAACAATTCCTACACGACCATCATAACAAAGTTGTAAGATTCTACTCCTCAAGATTTTGGATGGTATCACTTTCACACCTCTCATCACTTTGTCATCACTCGACAACAATCTGAACATTTTTTCCCGGTTTTCCTACGTTCACAAATTTCCTTATATTTTCCAATACTTCATCATCCTTACTAACAACCCGCCATTCCTCGCCTGTTATTGCCTCAATTTTTTTCATTTCCAGTGCATGCCACACTCATTTCTTCTTCAACATCCACAGGAATCTCATCCAAAGGTAATCTACGCAAACAATCAGTCACTTTGTTTCTCACCCATAGGAGATAACAAATCCTATTGTTATAGTCTAACAATCTCAACGGCATTCTTGCAATCCCATGGTTGGCCAAAAATAATCCTTCAGTGGATAACACTTTTACTTTTGTGGACACACCTCACTTCCACATCAAAACCCAATACAAAGTTCCTGAAGTGTTCAAGCTCCAGTCAACTGATACAATCTATTTTTTCTATAACAAAATAGTGTTCCTCTGCTGGAGACAAGGCTCTGGAGGCAAACACAAATGTGTACTCTTTTCCTATGACATCATTTTGACTTTATACTGCCCCAATGACTTTGTAACTAGTATCTGTCACAAGAATACAGTCTAGCTTAGGGTCAAACCCATGTAATATCCCAGTGATGGAGCAAGGACTCGTATAAAAGAGACTAGCTTGCATGAAATCCTCTCACATAACTTGTAAAACCGTAATAATTATGTTTGTAAATACTAATATGCATTACAGTTCATACATTTAAGCTTAGGGGAAGCTTGCACATGTGTCGTACTAACAAGTAACCCGACTGTGACTTAAAATGGCTGCTAACGCAGAATTCTGTACTGCGCATGCGTCAACTACATCTACGTAGTAATGACGAGTTCTTGCTTGGAGGGAAATCTTTGCAGCTGCGCACTTGCTTTTAAGATGGCCGCTTGAAACTCACATGTTAATGCACATGCTTTTGCTGAAACTAAACCCTGCAACTTTATTAAAATGCTAATGCGAAAGATTTTTATAAGTAAATGGGATTAGAGTATAGGTGGTAAACAGTTAAATCATTTTATTTTGATTTCTAACATGTTTCTTTGACTCTTTCTATTTAGTTCGTATTTGGGCCTCAGAGCAATACTAAAGTCTATATACCATGTGATACTCTACGCACGGGCACTCGTAACCCGCCTGGAATCATGATAATGTTCTTGACCACAGCCAAGGCCACGATCGCAACAAGTCCTGGGAAAGCACTTGACATCCTGAATGATGAATGAGAAAATTATTAAATGTATTCTTTTTATTGATAATTATGTGAAATGCGGGTGGGAATATAAGGCTTGGGAAAATAAATTTAAGGGGCGGGAACGCTGAACAATAGACTAAAGAAAATTATTCAAACTTAGCATGGTGTGATGATCATCCCCCCTTTCCTGTCCAATCAGAATTAGGAGTTTCATACATTTGAAACATTTAGGGGTGGTACATGCCATTAGAAAAGTATAATTGAGGTAGTTTAGTTAGAGGAGCAAGAGATGCTGATGGTGTAGCTGATGCTGCAATGCTGGTACTGCCGAGATGCTGAGATACCGGGATGCTGTCCGAGAATTGAATAAATGCTGAAGAAGAAATGATTTCCAAACTTAGAATTTGAGCCAATTAATAGAAGAAGATCGTGCAAGAATCGAGGAGGCACATAATAGAAGAAGATCGCGGAAGTATCGAGGAGGACGATAGTGTCAGAGAGGGGTGCGACGCAGGCGTCGTATCTAGAAGAGGCCATCTATCTTGTCCTGAACCTTTGTCACCTAATCTGTCCCAGGGGACCCTTTTCAGCACCTTGGCCAAGGGGTTGGTTTCCACACCATCCTAGGTAACTATAATTCTGTGTAATGTCATTGTATTGCTCTCTCCATTTCTCCCTATTTAGGTACTGTCATCGTAATAACATTGTTTAATGATTTTTCTGACTTAAATCTGATTTCCTTCCTTGGAGAAACAGTGTTCCAATTGTATTTGGGTTCTTGGCTCACATGAATTTAACTAGATAAACATTTAAAACTCTCCCGAGTCTGTGATTATATAAAGAGATATTATTCTATGTCAATCTTTGCCTACAATAGTTAACTAAAAGGTCCATTGACCAGAGGAAAGTATATTCGGTCGGAAAGGTTTAATAAGAAATGATAAGGTAAATTCATCTTACAGGTATTAGTACAACAAAATAAACCCCAGCGGTACTTTACTAGCTCATGTGAATGTGTGTTTATTGGGCCCAGGTGAGTATGTTGTTTGTGAGTATCTCTAGCTGATAACCCGCTGGATCACCAACAGTGCAAATATTGTTCTTATTACTTACAAAGTCATTCTGTAGACCTTCAGTCCATTCAAATGTATTCTTGTTTTTCAAAAGTTAACATAAGTTGTATTGTTTTTTCACAAAAACTCCACACAGACATAGCAGAAAATTCAATTAATCCTAAAAAGGATCTCAACTCATCCTTATTCGTAGGAACAGGAGCTTTTCTCGTTGCCACACGCAACTCTTTTTTAGGTTTGATAGCTTCAGCTGTTACTTCATACCCTAAATAAGTCTGCACCCCAACTTACATTTGTAAAATGTAGCTGTCAGTCCACAGTCATCCTACTTCTACAAAACATCCTTCACTCTAGCATCACGCTGTTGCTCATTCATGTCATATTGGAAAAAGATAGTACCCGGCAAGCCTATAAATAATTTACATATTTGTTTCTGAAAACCTGCTGCAGCAGAAGCAAGACCGAACGGCATACATTCATAATAAAAACAACCCATAGGTGTCATAAATGTTGTCAAAGTTTTACTGTCTTCATTCAAATTCACCTGATGGTATACCGATGACAAATCGATTGACGAAAACCACTTCATGTCTTTTGTTAGGACCAGCATTTAATTGTTCTCAGGGTGAGGACATTTCTTAACCATTATATTTCTGTTAAGATCTCTTAGATCCAGTCACAAACAGATGTTCTCATTAGCTCGTCTAGCAGCTACCAATGAGGCAATCCATTTGGCCGAGTCCACCTGCTTGATGATATCCTCCTTGAGTATTCTCTCTATTGCAATGTTAACTTCTCCTAAAATCCAGACTATATCTCTAGGTTTATGTACTTTGGGAAGAGCATTTCTCCTTAACACAATTTCATGTGAATATCCAACTAACAAACCAATTTTCCCAGAATTTGTTTTCCAGAAATGCTTCCTTATATGGTACCATACCTTGAACTACTCCCTAAAACTAACAATTGTTCCTGGCTGTTGGGGTCAAGAATATCTAGTGCTCTCTGAGAAATCCTTCCTAACACAGATGGGCCTTCGTTGGCTACGTATAACTTACCCATGGATTTTCTCACTTCAAATTCAAAACTCACTTTGCTATATCCCAACATTGGAATGGATTCTCCTGTGAAACTTTCTGGTGATATATCAGAAGGAACTAAGGGGCCTATTGGGATCTCGGGCAGATCGCCAAATGTCCCTGTGTCACCCCTGCCATATTAGCATGGCGAGGGGCACTGCAGCGGACAGAAAGACCATCCACCGCTTTTCCATTGGTCGGATTGCCAGCCGGGCGGAAAATGCAGACAATATGGTGGCGGTGCCTGCAATTTGAATGGTCTTTCCAAGGCGGCAATGCCGCCATGGAAATGCAGCGGGAAATGCTTTGGGGGCCACTTACGGGCCCCCCAGGGGGGTGGGGGGTGGGGGATGCACTTGGGGGTACCATTGGTGCCCCCCTTCATTGGCATACACAAGGTGGCAGGCACCGTGCGGTGCCTGTCACGTTGTGCATGCCAATGCACAACATGCACATTTTACATTGAGGCGGGTGCTGCTTACAGCACCGCCAGCCGCAATGTAAAATATGCGGGATGCGACCGCCAGGGTGGCGGTCGCATCCTAATGGGCCCAGCGGAACCACCGCACCTCTGGCGGATAGGTCCTGTTTACTGTTACGGTGATCCGTCCGCCATCGTAATTGTGCCCCAAGTATGGTCCAAGTACATTTACGATTTTGTCTTCTCACACACTCTTGTCAATAATAGTGTGAGGGTAACCTGAATCTTCTACAATCAGAATTCCAACACCCCCCCCCCAAGCTAATATCACATACAGGTTTATTCCTAGATTATTTAGTAGGAACATTCACACTCTCATTAACATTCCTTTCTTTTATTCCTAGGGTACAATCATTATTAAGAATACAGCTATATTCACCAGAATCGTTCAAATCTGATTCTTGTTCAAAATCAGCCTTGATAATAGCCACTTGCATACTAAACTTCATTTTATGCATGCTTTAGCAAAATGACCCTTAATCCCACAAGCAGCATATTTTTGATTAATGGCAGTACAATTCTTAATGTATGTAATTGCATCTTTACTCCCACATCTATAACATCATCTTTCCTGACACTTAGAGGCAGATTTACAAGCCCCTTGCGTCACTTTTGCACTGTTGTAGACGCAGCGTAAAAGTTGCGGCCCATTTACAACGTGACGCATCCAGGGAGATGCGTCACGTTGTGAAGCCCTGCGCCACATTAAACCTGCATCAGGTTTAATGTATGCAGGGTGGGCGTTCCGTTGCAGGAAGCCCCGTAAAAGTGACGCAGTGAAATCTACAAGATTTCACTGAGTCACTTTTACGTCCATGCTGCGTCAAAACCCTGCGCCTGCTTGAAGCAGGCATAAGAATTGACGCAGCATGTTAGGCATAGGGCGGCCCTGTGCATTGCTGGAGTTGCGTCGTGCTTGCGACACGTCTCCAGCAATGCGTGACTTTTCTGTCAACAGGTGCGCAGTATTGTAAAATACGATGCATCCATGGTGACGCAAGGATTTGGCATGTTGGCGCAGGGAAAGTGACGCATCTCTACAGATGCGTCACTTTCTTGTAAATCTGCCCCTTAAAGTTTAGTTAAGCAATTTATAGAGCGCGTAAATACCCTGGGGTGTCTCGGCGCTGCGGACTAGGTAGAGGTTGGGCCAGAGCTAGATAATCTATTGATTGAAAAGCCAGGTCTTGATCTGCTTCCTAAATGCAAGTAGGGATGGGCATGTTTTGATATGTTGGGGCAGGGTGTTCCACAATTTAGCGGTAGCGACTGTGAATCTTCAGTGGCTGTAGAGAATGATGTGGAATAATACGTGTCCAAATCTTGCAAAACATTCAAGAAAACTTCAGTTTCCTCCGTAGATAGTTGCTTCTTTCCCATTGCATTATAAACCTTTAACCCCTGAGGTTCTAATGAATTGAGAAGAATTTCCTTTTTTGTAACTGAGAAAGATCATCGTCTCCAATTATGTCTAAGTAGTTCAAATAATATCCCTTCCGTTCATGCCATTTTATGATCGGTTGTCCCGGAGTCGTCAAGAATGGTTGTGGCATGGTTTAAAAAATGTCTGCGAGGCACACATGATAATCAAATAAACCACTGAAAATGTGCTTTCTAAGAATCAATATAAAAGTTTGAAAATAACTACTGAAAGTCAGATGTACACCAACAGTCACCACAGACTCCATAACCTATGTTTAACGTTTGAGGCTTGTATCCAAAATCCTTTGTGGGACATTTTTATACAAACCGGCTGCACTGTCTATTCTTATAAAACAACAATATTCCCAAATGAATATGGCTGCCAGGTTTGCATTCAAAATCCTTTGTGGTACTTTTTTGACACAATCCTGTTGCTCCACCTATGCTTGTAACATTGTGGTAAATAAAAATTCCTTTACCTGGACTGAATTTGATACATAATCATAATAAAATAGCTCAGTAAAAATGAGAGGCAGAATCCGTGATATTAGAGTTTCTGAATGGGCTTTATTCCAATAATCGATTATAATCGGATGCTTCAAGTTCCATCACCACGGGGTTCAGGAAGTGAAGTACATACTTTATTGACAAGAAGTAACTTTTATAGTACATACGTTATAATGAAGCAAATACAGTAGGCGTAATAATTGATAAGGAACTTGACGCGGTACCTGCGTAACCGAAACTGGGCGTAATAAGGAGTAAAAAGAAACATGATTGGCTATGATTATCATACATAGGTGGATCTATAAGATAATACTTGACATAGATGCGCGCGCAGCAGCATGACGTGTAATTGACGTGTAACTAGGGGGTGAAGGGAACTTGACATTAGCTCTACATGTGGAGACGAAAAGTCTGGGGGTCAGATCAACCTAATCCCAAATCATATCTAACATCCTATGTTTAAAGAACTATGTTATCCATAAAGAAGGACTCTCGGACAGAATCTATTCTATACTGACTGTGCGTGTGTGTACAAGCGTCTAAGTGTCTACACTGAATACGAGGGGGTAGGAATATTCCATGGTGACAGGGCTATGAATTATTTGCATGAGGGCAGAGAAGCCGGGCCTTTTGCTTGGTAACTGGAAGAATGTTTACTTAAGCTACTAGGCAGGAATGCATCGGCTGAGGGGGAAGCAGATAATTCGAAGGTGAAATACAGCTCTTGGCAGAGAATAGGCTGATGTCAGGCTTCGTGAGCCGCGCAGAGAATGAGACAGAGTTCATGGTCGCAGATGCAGGTTCAGACTGGAGCTTTCAGAGGCAGAAGGCAAAAGGAGTTTGATGACAGAATCAGGGCCTACTTGCCTGGACTGTAAAATGGCATAAGTGAACCATATAAAGCCGGTGGCCTTTCATATTTAGGAATGGAATATCCGGCCTATTCATGGCGGATCTGACAGAGGACATGTTGACGGTGGACGCACATGTATTTGCGTCTTCATAACTGGAACTGGGGGGAACATACATGTACTTGTGACATGCACATAGAACCGTTGGGGTCCAAGATAGGGGACATAACTGACCAGGAAAATCCACATTTCCACATTCCCTCCTTGTCCCCCTACTTGCCCTTCAAGAGATATCGATCTTCATCAATCCATCGATCTGTTCATATAGCATCATTTGTTCTTCTTTCTTCTTCCGGGATCTTGAATGAAATCTTGGTGGTGGAATACACGATGTGGCACACAGACCACAAATCGCTGGTCCACATTGTAGACATAGACAGCAACTGAATAGTATGAAAAGCCAATACCTAGGAAGGATAAAACTCTCCATCCCCAGGCTGATATCACACTCCAAAACCAACTGGACCAAGTCCAAGTGCCTGGGTTCTGGTGTATCTGGTTTACAATCTTATGAAGGCGAGTGATGGCTTTATATACAGATGGCGAATTTTCTGGTATGAATACGCAGCAACTTGATCCGATGACCCTACAAGCTCCGCCCCTATCAGCCAGGATGACGTCAAGGACAAGACGATTTTGAAGCACAACAATCCGCATAGCAGACTGCTCTTCTGTTAAATTGCCTAAGGCGGAAATAGTCTCATTCACTACTGCTTCAAGGGTTCTGGTTAATCTACGTATCAGCTTACTATTAGTAACAGTACCTATATAGGGAAAGATGCCTTTATTAAAATCTACATACTTGTCCCATGCCGTTTCAGTGTAATCGACAATGGGGAGATCTCTCCGCTTTCTGTTGTGTACTAAATGAATATTTCTGTAGTAATCAGGAGGAGCTAGAAAAACAGGTGGCAAAAGGAATGCAATGTAGCAGGTACCATCCCAATCTGGAGGTAGACGCATATATGCAGTCTGACCACATATGAAGTAGGAGTGGCGAGAAGCTCTAAATGAAGATTTGCCTTGATCACGGAATTCTACTATAGTATTGCATTTACTATGGCCCATAGGTATGGAACCAACCTTTCTTACACACAATTCACCCTTCGCTGGGAATACTGACATGGTGGGCAAGACTAGTTCAACTTCGGATACGACATTTAGAATCATGAGATTAGGTGTAAAATTACCTAATCCATATACTTCATTTTCTAGATCAGTTCCTGTTCTTTTGGGGCGACCCTCCTTGTCAGGGTAGCAGACCTTGAGTAAGACTAGGTTCAGGTTTCCCCATATCCAATGATCTTGGTAAACTGCTGTGTTTGAGTCTATGGAATTGATTAAACTAAACCATGCTCCACAGGAGCCATTATGTGTGAATGGATGTGGAAAGAAAGGCAGGACTCCTTCATAATTCTGATAGGGAGGGAGTCGGCCACACACCCAACAATTGGTGGCATTACTAGTCTGATGGGAATGATGTAACATACTAATGAAAGTGTTATTGCGCAGCGCAAGTCTATAAGATAATTCATGCGGAGGTAAGTCACTAAAAGAATGTTCAGTAGTAACATTATAAACATGTCTAGAAATAGGGTAATATATGTGCAACAACATACTCGTAATAATTATTAAAAGACTCAATAAAAACAGAATTAATAATGTCCCCATACAGTAGCTACGCAGTGATTTACAATACGTCTGTCGTTTCAACATTTTCCGGGTATTTTCTCTACTCAGGTCCAAGGGATACATGTCAGAGACAATTCAACCGCTTCACCTTGGAGAGGACTTAAACAATCAAATTGCTCGACTGTTTGGGCCTAAGCTTTAGTTTGTAGTTCTTAGAGTCATTTGGTTCAACAAAAGGAAGTTCTGAATCAGTCTGTGAGGGAGTGCAGGGCACAGTGTCTATATCCGAGGATAGTCCATGAAATTTCTTGATGTGGCTTGAATGAATCCAGCCCTTGCGGCCCTCGATCTTCACGGCTGTCCTCGTGGTCAACAGGACCAACTTGGGTGCTTTCCACCTGGGCTCCAGCTGGGTCTTTCGGTCGAAATTCCTCACAAACACAAGATCACCCGGAACAACGTCATGGGGTTTCACCTCAGTGTTGTCGGGAAAGGCTGCAGCTACCTGTGAACGACAAGATTGTAGTGCAGACATCAAGGAAGCCAAGTAATCTGTCAGCATATTACAGTCAATATCAGTTATTTTGCGTGGTATAGGCGTCCCCCACATATTCGGTGGTCTGCCGAAGATCACCTCATACGGGGATAGCCCTGTTCGAGAGTGTGCTACCATTCTCATGTAAAAGAGTGCAACGGGTAGCGCTATTACCCAGTCGACACCTTTTTCTCTGCATATTTTGGACATTCTGATTTTCAGGATCTGGTTATGTCTTTCTACGAGACCTGCTGCCTCGGGGTGTCGGACACAGTGGAATTTCCACTGGTATCCTAACAGAAGTGAAACGTGTTTCATTAATTCGGATGAGAACGGCTGGCCATTATCTGAGTAAACAGCACGTGGTAAACCGTATCGTGGGAAGTATTCTCGAACCAACTGTTTGGCAGTAGTCGGGGCAGTGTAATCTGAAACCGGATATGCCTCTGTCCAACGGGACAGAGCGCAGACAACTACAAGAACATTTTTGAATCCTCGACATCGTTCCATCTGGATATAGTCCATCTGGAGTACTTCAAAAGGATGGTTAGGAGTATGAAATCCACCCTGTTCTACGGGAACGCTTTTTCCTGGGTTAAACTGACAACAGATCATACAGGTACGGACCTTTTGTTTTGCTGCTGCTCGTAAATATTTATTGAACCAAATGTGTTGAATGCTGTCTAGCATAGCTTTTTCTCCTAGATGTGCTGGACTATGTATAGTGTTGATTATAACTTGGACCATTGAGTCAGGAAGGAACCATACAGACTTTTCCTTCATCATCCATCCTTGGTCCGTTTGGATCCCTCCTAATTCAGTCCATTTCTTTATTTCATCTGGTGTAGCATGTGTCTGTATGTCAATTACGTCAAGAGTAGGATCTTTAACTGTCATGCAGTGTGTCGAGACTATTGTCTTTGTCATGTCGGGGATTTGAGTTTGAGCAGTCTGTTTAGCTGTTCTGTCGGCTAGATCATTGCCTTGGGAAATGATATCAATAACCTTCGTATGAGCTTTACATTTCATGATTGATATTGCAGTGGGTAGATGTATTGCATCTAATAAGGCATGAATGAGGGGTCCGTGCTGAATGTGGGCACCGTGGGAAGTTAAATAACCTCTCTCTCGCCACAGCACGCCGAAGTCGTGTACAACTCCGAGTGCATAACGTGAGTCAGTATATATGTTGGCTTTTTTATTCGTGGCTTGAATGCAGGCTTGTGTCAGAGCGATGAGCTCTGCGGCTTGAGCTGACAAAGTATTTATACGATTAGTTTCAATGACTTCAGTATCTGTTGTGACTGCATAAGCGGCCACTAACTCTCCTGTACTTGTTCTCATGCACGAACCATCTACATACAATGTCAGGTCTGGGTCTGATAATGGGACATCGGTTAAGTCTTGTCTGGGTTTCGTTGTTATCGTAATAACTTCAATACAGTCATGGGCTAGTGGGTCTGTTCCTATTACAGGTAGAAGTGTGGCAGGATTCAATGTGTTACAGCGTCTGATTTCTATATGTGGCTGAAACAATGTAAGCTCATATCCTGTAAGTCTGGCTATGGTCAAGTGTTGTGTTTGCGTTCTATTCACAAGAACCTCTACTGCGTGTGGTACTTGAACTGTCAATGGATGTCCTAACACTATAGCATCGCTTTGTCTGATTGCTAAAGCTGTCGCTGCTACTGATTTCAGGCATGCAGGCAAAGCCTGAGCTACGGAATCTAATGTACTAGAAAAATAAGCACATGGTTTGTGTGATCCTGCTTGTTCCTGTGTGAGTACTGACAAGGCAGTACCTTCGCGTTCTGTAACAAAGAGTGTAAACTGTTTTCTGTAACATGGCGTTGCTAAAACGGGTGCTTGACATAAAACTTTCTTTAAGCTTTCAAAAGCTTGTGTATGTTCCTGAGTCCAAGGGAGAACAGTCGGTGCGGCTGCCTCCTGTGTGGTTAACTGAATGAGTGGTTTTGCTAGAAATGCGTACTGAGGGATCCACTGCCTGCAATATGACGTGAGGCCTATGAAAGCTCGTACTTCCTTTTGTGTCTTGGGTATTGGCATGTTAGCTATTAACTGAATGCGGTCGGGTGTAAGCTGCCTTCCCTCCTTGGACAGCGAGTGTCCAAGATAAACAACTCGCTGGACACAGAATTGCAGCTTAGAAGGGGACACCTTGTGCCCCTTTTCGGCTAGGAACTGTAAAACTGTCAGCGATGCTTTTTCACATTCAGGTTCGCTTCTTGCGGTGATCAGCAGATCATCGACGTATTGAAGCAGAGCGGTGTTAACTGGCATGTGGATACTGTCAAGTTCTCGTTTCAGTGCTTGGCTATAGATGCTGGGGCTTTCTGTAAATCCTTGAGGTGCGCGTGAGAATTTAAAACTGCGCCCATTTAAACTGAATCCGAACAAATATTGACTTTCCGGATCTATTGGGACGCTGAAAAAGGCATTTTTGAGATCAATTACAGTAAAGAATGTTGCTTCGGAATCAATAGCTGTCAATAATGACGAGATATCTGGGACCACAGGGAATTGTGGCACAATGCATTTGTTTAACTCGCGCAGATCAATAACCAATCGATATACTGGCGGGGCTGTAGGATCTGTTCGTTTAAGAATCGGAATTATCGGTGAATTACATACATTGGAGTCTGTTTCTACAACTACTCCTTGGGCTATTAGCTCGTCAATGATTTGTAGTAAAGCCACTACAGCATCTGGTGGTAACTTGTATTGTCGCATTCGTGGTAGCACCACTCCTGCCTTGAGTGTGACTCGATATGGTGTAATATTCATGCAACCAACATCAGTAGGGCCTTGTGCCCATAGATGTGTAGGTAAAGTCTGTAGTCGGGGATCCATATCTCTAGACACATAGTGACCTTTAAAATCACGTAAAAACAACCTTACTCCTTCCGGAGAACAACATATTATGGCTCCTAAGGCTTTCAGGGTTTTTATTCCTAACAGATTTTCTGGGCATGATTTAGTAAGCAATAAATCTGTAGTTCGTGTCAAAGGTCCTATCGTAAGTGGAAGAGGCTGTGATACTTCATTAACAATAGGTTTTCCTGAAAAACCAAGGGAGATATTCTGAGAGCCTGAGAGGGGTGCCCCTGGAACTTCACTACGTTTTATAGTTGTTCGACTTGCCCCTGTATCGAGTAAGAATTTTCTATCTTGACCTAATAATTCACTATGTACATAAGGTCCTTCTTGATCTACAGGAATCTCGATAAGGGGTAAGTCAACTTCCCTCTCTAGGCTAGTTCATGCGTAACGCTGATACTCAGGATATTCATACTGTGCAGTCTGATACATTTGTCGTGTTGTGGTCTGTGTGGCAGCAGCAGGCAACGGTGGTGCAGCTGGCACAAACTGTATTGGCTGTTGTGCGGCTGGCATGGCCTGGGCATGCTGCATAGCTCCTTGTTCATTCTGATCTTGTCTGAGTGGCCGTGGTCTTTCTTGTGTTTTACCTATGGCGATATTATGTTTTAAAACTGGACAATCGTGTACGTAATGACCTGGCTTTTTACAATAATTGCATGTCCCTTTTACCGGTCCTGCTGAATCGGAATGTGTCATACCCTTTTTATGTCCTTCAGCTGGTACTGTCTGGGCAACTAGCATTTTCATTTTTGTGTCTTTCATGCGTCTGTGTTCATGTTCCTGTTCCTCTTTAATTCTATTGTGATGGTACTGTAACATTTGTAACATTTGTGTTGGAGTGTTACCTTGCCAGGTACTCTCGAATTTTAATACTCTATTCTTTACCGGGGACAGAGCATTTTCTACTAATTTTGTTACAAACAGATGCGGGTATGATTCGCTACTTGCTTTTATGCCACTATTTATACCAAAACATTTTTCAAATCGGGCATAGTAATCACTAGTGTCTTCATCTTGCTTCTGTTTACAGGCTGAAATTGTACCCCAATCTTCCTTTTTCGTAGTTAATAAACGTGGCAGTACCTGTACTAGCAAACCTGGTAGTGCTTTAGTTTTATCCCCGAGTCCTGCTCCTGCAGTTCGGGCCTTTTCTTCCGCTTCTAACACTGACCATTCTATCTTTTGGTCTCCTACCTCCCACTCTTTTTCCTTGAGTTTCTCATAAATGCCAGCAGGCATCAACACCTTTAATATCGTCATAATGTCGGGATAGGTATACTCTCCCATGAGTAACATGTCTTTAATTTCTCGGTGAAAACCCGCTGGGTCTTTGTCATGACTAGGTACCACTTTCTTCATTTCTAACAGTTCTATTTTTGATATGGGCGTATATACAAATACGCGCCTAAACTCGTCGCCCTCGCCTTTTATTGGGTGTACTTCTCGTAAGGGATTCTGTCTATCCATGTGATACGTTGTTCTTTCCTTGCTGGGCAAGGAGGTATGCTCTGAGCATATAAAAAGAATATACTGCTTTCTTGACATTAGAATTTCTTTAATTAATTCAGTACCTGGACCTCTCCATTTATTTGTAAGCAATTCAGTCAACATGTCAGGTAACGGACCAGAGTCCGAATGCTGACTCCGATATAGTATAATGAGTTGTTGAATCATATAAATCCCAGCCAACCTCTGTTCATCTGGGGTGAGATTCAAAAATGTGCGTACTACTGTAGCATCACTATATTTTCCGGGACTGTCCACCCAGTGGACAGCTGCCCTGGCTAAATCTTGTTCATCCATAGAATCGAGAAAATGATAACCCCTTCGTTCTCGGAGTAGTTTGTCAGCAGTTTGGAACGAATGCTCGTTAGACCTTATATTAATTATAGGTATTTGGAAATTCCTGTTATTATCTGGACATATCGGACGTATTGAGTCAGTATGACATCTAGTCTGATCCCTATGACAAGATCCTCCTCTACCTACATAGGCTATGGTGTCCAACTGTCCTGCGGGCGGTCCTGACCCTTCTTCCTCGCTTTGTTCGAACTCGTCTGTCTGTAATCTCTCTTCGTGTATCCGTTCTATTTCTTTACGGATCTTTCGGCACATGGCTATTATACAATTTTGCTTATCGTGTCTTCCTTCTGATATATTCTGGCTCCATCTTGTAAGAATATGCATTGCATCCGGGTCTACCCCCGGTCGGTCTTGATTTCTGATCACACAGTTTATGAGGAAACGTAACAGTTCCCCTTGTATCTCTACTTTCTGGAATTCCATAGCTCTGTTAATACATTCTGGATCTCGCCCTGTTTGAACAAAATGATATATTTTATCTAGATGTGCAGTCATTCCTGGTAACTTCGCTAAATACCCTGCGGCTCGTCTGATACGTAATGATGCCAGAACCATTTCGTCCTCTTTACCGACCACCGGGTCATATCTACAATCTATAAGAAGTTCCTTAAGTGCACGTTCACTTACGAATTTGGGTGTACGTGAATGCGCTGACTCTTGAAAAACAAGTTTATTTATTCTAGGTGGCGTAAAAGTATTGCTAGCACCTCCCGTGGCCCCATCTGGGGCGTCGGGTGTGAAAGGGTTCGTCGAACGTGACACAGCAACTATAGGTGTGGACACCACTGTAGAATCGATTGCGGAGACAGATGCGGAAACAGATGTGCTTGCCGAAGCTAGTGTCGGGACTTGCTGTTGCACAGGGGCAGATACCTGATCCTGACGTTGAACCCCCCCGCCAGACGGTCTATGTGGTGCGGGGTTAGCATACTCGGGAGCTGCGTCATCTAGATATGAGGAAAGAAAAACATCTTCTGCGGTTCTGGGATGTCCTTTAGGATGTACCTTAATTGGAAATAATGGGGGTGGCAAGTCTTTTGGCATCTCTGGAGCAGCCTTAGGTAATCCTTCGGCTAGAAGGGGATACATACCATTCATAAGGGCATTTCTTTGTCTATCTACTTGTTCCGACTTCACTCGGATACCTTCCTCAATTAATAGATTTTCTTGAACTTTATTTGAACTCTCTTTACTCTTCTCTTCCTGTCTACGTGCTTTTTCTGTACGTCTATGAGATTCTTTACGCCATAACTCAACAGCGTCTTTCTGTGACTGTCTGACCTTTCTTTTCCATAATTCTTCCTCGACTTTCATGATGCACTCTGCATCCCAGGTTCCCGCTGCGGGCCACCTTTGACTTTCTGGCAATCCCTTGGTATAATCTACCCATAAATCAAGAAATAATATGGCATCTAAGCCATGCTTGTGGTACATAAAGTGCCCTGGAGTGTCCCTAGGAGGAATAGGAACTGCTTCTTCAAGCACCCCTTTTCTAGTAGTAATCTGTCTTAACTTCGAAAAGAGCGGCATATTGACAACTGATCCGATACTTAATTTCGAACACACTTAATACAAAAAGCACACTGATGAACAACCATTCATACCACAATATGCAAGACGTTTAACACATTTAACATTAAAACATTAAACCTTTAACTGAAACAACAATGATGATCGTCTGCATAACTAAATCACCATGCTTAATTCTTGACACTTACTAGATACTTCGGAATACTTGATATACTGCTAAACAGTACAGATACACTGCTAAAACAGTGCAGACCGGATTTGTGTACCCAAACCCGTCTTGACCGGCACAACCTATGTGCACGTCAGAAATGCCTCCCCAGTAATGGTACTCACCGGGTAGCTTCGGAAACGGAAGGCCTCAGTAACTTGAACTTGAACCGGACTGGACTCGACTCGACTCGTCGGGAACTGGGCTAGACTTTGAACTGGTGGGTCTCGATATACCTCGGATCTTGCTCTCTCAGCTAGGCTCTGGTCGGGATACTTCGCACTTCTCACCGCCTCGTCTGGGTGTTGATCGTAGTCTCAGTCGCCCCCGCTTGACCGGAGGGAGATACAGGAAATCCTGCTGGTACGCGTAATTGTCCGTCCAGCTGTGGCAGGAGACCGGGCCTACAACTCACCGCCGGCGCGTGAGATGAGAAAGTGTCCCTGTTCGGGCGCCATCATGTGGTAAATAAAAATTCCTTTACCTGGACTGAATTTGATACATAATCATAATAAAATAGCTCAGTAAAAATGAGAGGCAGAATCCGTGATATTAGAGTTTCTGAATGGGCTTTATTCCAATAATCGATTATAATCGGATGCTTCAAGTTCCATCACCACGGGGTTCAGGAAGTGAAGTACATACTTTATTGACAAGAAGTAACTTTTATAGTACATACGTTATAATGAAGCAAATACAGTAGGCGTAATAATTGATAAGGAACTTGACGCGGTACCTGCGTAACCGAAACTGGGCGTAATAAGGAGTAAAAAGAAACATGATTGGCTATGATTATCATACATAGGTGGATCTATAAGATAATACTTGACATAGATGCGCGCGCAGCAGCATGACGTGTAATTGACGTGTAACTAGGGGGTGAAGGGAACTTGACATTAGCTCTACATGTGGAGACGAAAAGTCTGGGGGTCAGATCAACCTAATCCCAAATCATATCTAACATCCTATGTTTAAAGAACTATGTTATCCATAAAGAAGGACTCTCGGACAGAATCTATTCTATACTGACTGTGCGTGTGTGTACAAGCGTCTAAGTGTCTACACTGAATACGAGGGGGTAGGAATATTCCATGGTGACAGGGCTATGAATTATTTGCATGAGGGCAGAGAAGCCGGGCCTTTTGCTTGGTAACTGGAAGAATGTTTACTTAAGCTACTAGGCAGGAATGCATCGGCTGAGGGGGAAGCAGATAATTCGAAGGTGAAATACAGCTCTTGGCAGAGAATAGGCTGATGTCAGGCTTCGTGAGCCGTGCAGAGAATGAGACAGAGTTCATGGTCACAGATGCAGGTTCAGACTGGAGCTTTCAGAGGCAGAAGGCAAAAGGAGTTTGATGACAGAATCAGGGCCTACTTGCCTGGACTGTAAAATGGCATAAGTGAACCATATAAAGCCGGTGGCCTTTCATATTTAGGAATGGAATATCCGGCCTATTCATGGCGGATCTGACAGAGGACATGTTGACGGTGGACGCACATGTATTTGCGTCTTCATAACTGGAACTGGGGGGAACATACATGTACTTGTGACATGCACATAGAACCGTTGGGGTCCAAGATAGGGGACATAACTGACCAGGAAAATCCACATTTCCACAACATGTAAAAAAAACTATGGGGCAGATTTACAAGAAAGTGACGCATCTGTAGAGATGCGTCACTTTCCCTGCGCCAACATGCCAAATCCTGGCGTCACCGTGGATGCGCCGTATTTACAATACGGCGCACCATGGCGCAAGGATTGACAGATGCGTCAGAAATTCTGACGCATCTGTTGATGGAAAAGTCACGCATTGTTGGAGTCGTGTCGCAAGCACGACGCAACTCCAGCAATGCTCAGCGGCGCCCTATGCCTAACATGCTGCGTCACTCCTTATGCCTGCTTCAAGCAGGCGCAGGGTTTTGACGCAGCATGGACGTAAAAGTGACTCAGTGAAATCTTGTAGATTTCACTGCGTCACTTTTACGGGGCTTCCTGCGATGGAACACCCACCCTGCATACATTAAACCTGACGCAGGTTTAATGTGGCGCAGGGCTTCACAATGTGACGCATCTCCCTAGATGCGTCACGTTGTAAGTGGGCCGCAACTTTTACGCTACCGCTGCGTCACAAAAGTGATGCAACGGCAGTGCAAAAGTGACGCAAGGGGCTCGTAAATCTGCCCCTATATGCCTAAAGAAATATGGCTGTCATGTCGTGCGTCAAGTGTCAGACGTCGATATGCCTGAGCCCACAATCCGCTGCACAACTTCTTGCAGGAACAAAGCGGCCACTCAATGGGTTTATAAGACAAACACAGTAAAGGCGCTTGTGTCAAAGGAGATACAAATGAGCACGAGAAACCACTCGAGCCAATCACGAAAGAAGCCTCGAGATGGAGCAGCTTTGCCGAAGCGGGCACCGGCGTAGGTCCACACACCAACCACATGTTGGTAATGCCCCAAATCCTTTGGACATTCAAGAGGAGTTGTGAATCTAGCACAAAGGGCAACCAGACAACGAAACAGAAGAGCACATCACTCTGAGGTACATCTGAAGAAATGTGGGTTCCTCTCCGAAACTGCAAGGCAACTCATTGCTAAAATTGTTGAAAATAATCTGCAGGAGTCACTGGTAAAGTTCTTCTAGTTTTATTCCCAAAAGTCTTGGACTGCAGAAATCACACACTCTGTACAGATGCTAAGGATCAACTGACTCTATTACATCTACTGCATTCCATTACATCTGCTACGTTCCACATTTTACATTAAATCACTACAATCTTACACTGGGGCATTGGCTAAGTGATATAAATAAACAAAGACAACGCTCTTCAGCCAGGTGATATACGTATACACACATCTTAGTTGCATGTAGTTGCATGTAATTAATGTATATCCAGTTGGATAGGAGCAGGTGTGACACCAGGGAGTTACATTCGCTATAAAGTACAGTTTTCCCTAGGTCCTGATGAAAAGCCAATGGGGTACGGCTTGAAACATGTTGGCCCTTTAGGAACCGAGTACATGACACCCTACTTTCCTAAAACACCTCCCGGTTTTTAACCACACCGACCAGTGGTCAGAATAAATAGAATTACCCCGCTAGGCAGGTATTTTTAAGATCAACACCCCACTCTGTTTGTGAACACCATGGGTACTCACAAACTTTCTCTCAGGGGCCAACTTTACAGTGTGGTTTGTGGCCGAGGGCCACACCGGTGGGGGCGGGGTCAGTGGGGGAGGGGGGCGGGGTAGAGCAAAAAAAACTGTGACCATGAGGTTGAACACAGGCCCCTGCAGCGGACGCCTTTGTCCACTGAGCCACCAGACCCAGCATACAGACATCTTTCTCTCTCTCTCTCTCTCTCTCTCTCTGTCTCCCTCCCTCCTTCTCTCTATCTCCCCCTTCCCTCTCTCTGTCTCACTCCCTCCCTCTCTCTCTCTGTCTCCCTCCCTCTCTTTGTCTCTCTCTCTCTCTCCCTCCCTCTCTCCCGCCCTCTCTCTCTCTGTCTCCCTCTGTCTCCATCTGTCTCACTCACTCTGCCTGTCTCCCTCTCTCTCTCTCTCTCTGTCTCCCTCTCTCTCTCTCCCCCTCTGTCTCCCTCCCTCCCTCTCCCTCAGTCTGTCTCGGTCTGTCTCTCTCTACCTGTCTTGCTCCCTCTGTCACCCTCCTCCCTCCCTCTGTCGCCCTTCTCCCTCCCTCTGTCGTCCTCCTCCCTCTGTCTGTCTCCCTCTGTCTGTCTCCCTCCCTCTGTCTGTCACCCTCTGTCTCCCTCTGGCTCTGTCCCTCTGTCTCACTCCCTCTGTCTCCCTCTCTCTCCCTCTGTCTGTCTCCTTCTCTCTTCCTCTCTGTCTCCCTCCCTCTCTGTCTCCCTCCCTCTCTGTCTCCCTCTCTCGTCTCTCTCTCTCTGTCTCCCTCTGTCTGTCTCCCTCTGTCTGTCTCCCTCCCTCTGTCTCCCTCTCTCTGTCTCTGTCCCTCTGTCTCCCTCCCTCTGTCTCCCTCCCTCTGTCTTCCTCTCTCTCTGTCTCCCTCCCTCTGTCTCCCTCCCTCTGTCTCCCTCTGTCTCTGTCTCCCTCTGTCTCCCTCTCACTGTCTCCTTCTGGCTCCCGCTGGCTCCTTCTCCCTCTCTTTCTGTCTCCCTCCCTCTCCCTCCCTCTGTATCCCTCTGTCTCCGCCTGCCTCTGTCTCCCTTCCTCTGTCTGTCTGTCTCCCTCCCTCTGTCTGTCTGTCTCCCTCCTCCCTCTGTCTCCCTCCCTCATTCTGTCTCCCTCTCTCTGTCAGTCTCCCTCCCTCTATCGCCCTCCTTCCTCTGTCTCCCTCCCTCTCTGTCTCTGTCCCTCTGTCTCCCTTCCTCTGTCTCTCTCCCTCTGTCTGTCTCCCTCTCTCTGTCTTCCTCCCTCTGTCTGTCGCCCTCTGTCTCCGTCCCTCTGTCTCCCTTCCTCTGTCTCCCTCCCTCTGTCTGTCTCCGCCTGTCTCCATCTGTCTCCCTCCCTCTGTTGCCCTCCTCCCTCTGTCTGTCTCCCTCTGTCTCCCTCCGTCTGTCTCCCTCTCTCTGTCTGTCTCCCTCTGTCTCCCTCCGTCTGTCTCCCTCCCTCTGTCTGTCGCCCTCTGTCTCCCTCTCTGTCTCCGTCCCTCTGTCTCCCTTCCTCTGTCTCCCTCCCTCTGTGTCCCTCTCTCTGTCTGTCTCCACCTGTCTCCATCTGTCTCCCTCCCTCTGTTGCCCTCCTCCCTCTGTCTGTCTCCCTCTGTCTCCCTCTGTGTGTCTCCCTCTCTCTGTCTGTCTCCCTCTGTCTGTCGGCCTCTGTCGCCCTCCTCCCTCCCTCTGTCACCCTCCTCCCTCCCTCTGTCGTCCTCCTCCCTCTGTCTGTCTCCCTCCCTCTGTCTGTCACCCCTGTCTCCCTCTGTCTCTGTCCCTCTGTCTCCCTCCCTCTGTCTCCCTCTCTCTCCCTCTGTCTGTCTCCTTCTCTCTTCCTCTCTGTCTCCCTCCCTCTCTGTCTCCCTCTCTCTCTGTCTCCCTCTCTCGTCTCTCTCTCTCTCTGTCTCCCTCTGTCTCCCTCTGTCTGTCTCCCTCCCTCTGTCTCCCTGTCTCTGTCTCCGTCCCTCTGTCTCCCTCCCTGTCTCCCTCTCTCCCTTTGTATGTCTCCCTCTGTCTCCCTCCCTCTGTCTTCCTCTCTCTCTGTCTCCCTCCCTCTGACTCCCTCCCTCTGTCTCCCTCTCTCTCTGTCTCCCTCTGTCTCCCTCTCACTGTCTCCTTCTGGCTCCCGCTGGCTCCTTCTCCCTCTCTCTCTGTCTCCCTCCCTCTCCCTCCCTCTGTCTCCCTCTGTCTCCGCCTGTCTCCGCCTGCCTCTGTCTCCCTTCCTCTGTCTGTCTGTCTCCCTACCTCTGTCTGTCTCCCTCCCTCTGTCTGTCTGTCTCCCTCCCTCTGTCTGTCCCCCTCCCTCTATCGCCCTCCTACCTCTGTCTCCCTCCTCCCTCTGTCTCCCTCCCTCTGTCTGTCTCCCTCCCTCTGTCTGTCGCCCTCCCTCTATCAGTCTCCCTCCCTCTATCGCCCTCCTTCCTCTGTCTCCCTCCCTCTCTCTCTCTCTGTCCCTCTGTCTCCCTTCCTCTGTCTCCCTCCCTCTGTCTGTCGCCCTCCCTCTGTCAGTCTCCCTCCCTCTATCGCCCTCCTCCCTCTGTCTCCCTCCCTCTGTCTGTCTCCCTCCCTCTGTCTCCCTCCCTCTGTCTGTCCCCCTCTGGCTCCCTCTCTGTCTCCGTCTCTCTGTCTCCGTTCCTCTGTCTCCCTCCCTCTGTAAGTTTCCCTCCCTCTATCGCCCTCCTCCCTCTGTCTCCCTCCCTCTGTCTGTCTCCTTCCCTCTGTCTGTCGCCCTCTGTCTCCCTCTCTGTCTCCGTCCCTCTGTCTCCCGTCCTCTGGCTCCCTCCCTCTGTCTCCCTTTGTCTGTCTCCGCCTGTCTCCATCTGTCTCCCTCCTTCTGTTGCCCTCCTCCCTCTGTCTGTCTTCCTCTGTCTCCCTCCATCTGTATCCCTCTCTCTGTCTGTCTCGCTCTGTCTGTCGCCCTCTGTCTCCCTCTCTGTCTCCCTCTGTCTCCATCCTGCTGTGTCCGTCCCTCTGTCTCCGTCCCTCTGTCTCCCTCCCTCTCTGTCTCCCTCCCTCTGTCTCCCTCTGTCTGTCTCCCTCTGTCTGTCTTCGCCTGTCTCCGTCTGTCTCCCTCCCTCTGTCTCTCTCTCTCTGTCTGTCTCCCTCCCTCTGCCTGTCTCCCTCCCTCTATCGCCCTCCTCCCTCTGTCTGTCTCCCTCCCTCTGTCTGTCTCCCTCCCTCTGTCTGTCTCACTCTATCGCCCTCTGTCTCCCTCTCTGTCTCCCTCTGTCTCCGTCCCTCTGGCTCTGTCCCTCTGTCTCCCTCCCTCTGTCTCCCTCTCTCTCTCCCTCTGTCTCCCTCTGTCTCCCTCTCACTCTGTCTCCCTCTCTCTCTCTGGACGCCCGCGCATGCGCATTTCTCGCGAGAAATGCGCATGCGCGGGCGTCCGCGCATTTGTGAAAAGAAGTTGCCGTTAACGAGGAAGAGGGAGCCCAGGGACGCCGCACCGCAGGTAAGGCATTTTATCTTATTTTTAACATAGTTTAACTTATTTTAAAATGAGGGCGGACGGGCGGGCAGCTCTGCTTCGCCCTGGCGTGTGCGTAGCGCTGCCTGCTACGCCTACTTCGTAAACTGCGAAGCAGGCAGCGCTACGTACACTACGTGGGCGGAGCGGAGCACTACGCCCGGGTTTAGTTATACTACAAATGTACAAATGAAATAATGCACCTGGTATTTGTGGCATTACTGTCAATTTACTCGTAAGTGGGAAATAACTTACAGTGAATTGCGTTTTTCTTGGGCAAGTGAAAGAAAACAGTGCACAGCCATATTTATTTGAAAAATGGCCTGTTGCTGCGTTCATCCCATGTGCTGGCTCACAGACAGGCTGCCTAGAACCACACACAACCAAATAACTTTTGGGTTGAGAAGTGAATACCATTTCAACCCTTTAAGCTCCTTTGCATCACTTTGTGCGACTTTGACCCCGTCCAAAGTCTTAGTAACTTTGCTCCATGGAGTTGATTCCACTGTTTTCCTGGGTCAAACTGTGATGAGTTTCCTGAACTTCAATGTGGCGTTGCAGCTTTTTAAATTAAGTAATGTTATGCACCTTACACCACAGAATCTGTTACTTGTGGAGTGACCTGATCACTGCACTTCTAATGCCATTTCTATAAGCATCCTATCATCTCTAAGTGTGAGAAAGTCCTCGCTTCGATACAACTATTTACCCTTTGTCTGTTACTACTGCTAATTTTTCATCATTGTGCTTTCTGACATAAAACATTTTAGGCCCTTGCTTTGTGGTATATAATTTGGAATGCGGGATAGTGTATTGGTACATGGGCATATCAGCAACAACCGGCGATAATTATCGCTAAGCGCACTTAGCGCTAGGATAGTTATCGCCGGCTAGCGTGGATTTTTAGCGCTGAGATAGCGTGCTATTAGCAACGCTTATCTCAAAAGCAATAAAAATCCTAGCGCTTACTGCCTAATGTGAGATTATCGCTGGAAACCCAGCGATAATCTCACTAAATGTGGCGTTAGCTTGCTTATAGGGCCTCACAAACTTAGCCATGATATCCACCTTCCATAGGATATCATGGCTAAGTCAGTCCTGAAGCAGGCGTAAGGAAAGTAGCGATAGGAGGGGTTATCGCTACTTTTCCTGTCGCTATGCTTCATAGTGTGGGGCTTGATGATAGGAGAAATGTCAATTAGCGACATTTCTCCTGTCATGTCAGGTCAGGAACGCCCACTTTGCAGCTCATTAGAGATGCAAAGCTGGACGTTGAGAATCCGGGCGCTAATGCAAGGTTTCACGCGATAGCGTGACCTTGCTGATTAGGTGATAAAATTATCGCCGCTTTACGCCCGAAAACAGATGCAAAAACGGCGATAATTATATATCGCCTCGTTGCTGATATGCCCCATAGTGTGCAAGGTTGGTACCCTCAGAGTGTCCACTTGCATCAATCCTCTAGTCACTCGGACAACTTTAATAGTGGAAAATATTCAGGCTTTAGAAATCTCGGGGTGACAATTGGCTTAGGGTGAAACTATCGTGCTGTTACTATTCGTTTTACTATGCAGAATATACATGATTCTTTTATTCTGTTATGATTCATTTACATGTTTATTTTTATGTGAATTGATGGGTGGTCCGAGAGGCATGTTAACGAATCCTGAATTAAGATAGATTACTTTGTACTTATTACAGTGTGTGCGTATGTTACACCAGTCAAGGGGGCCCTCTTTTTACAATAAATCCAAACAAATGGATACAAATAGCGTATATTCACCATGGATTATTTTACTATTGTCAAGTATAGGCGCTGTTACAAAGTAATGTGCTGAAAAAGAACTTCCAGAAAAAAAACCGTTTTCTTTCTCGGAGACGTAAAGTAAGGGAAGATGAAATTTTTGTAAAATATTCTTTCTTTTCAGGTAATTAATTCTGGCACACAGAAAAGGTTTACTTTTTGAACTCAAAGGGTGGCGTTCTTTCATTGTTCGAGTCAGACTGCATCCACGACCTGTTCAGAAATTAGGCACTGCCTCCCCCTAGTGTACAAACGAGGTCCTTGCATCAGAGACAGAAAAAACACTTGCCACCTGCACGCAGCAGAGGCAAAAATAATACCAGATCGCCACACGCGAGAAAGGAAAGTGTTCCCTCGCCCCTTTGTTTGGTAGCTACAATTACCACTAATTTGGGTGCTGTTTTACCCTCTTACCATTGGGCCCCAGTATCTCTGCATTTGATGCACTATTAACCAAACACACCTGACTTCGCAGGGAGGCAAACTATTCTGAGTTGAGCATGTTGTGAACACACCCTCTGGGTACTTATGGCCGTCATACAGCTGCTTCTGACGCCCAGCACTACTGCTTCTGTGCACAACAAAAATATTCATTCAGAAAGGCTACAGGGCAGGTGGAAGGAGCAACACCAGGGAAAATCAGGACCTTCTCCAGAAGTCGACGACACATAAAATCACAAATCCACAAACTATTTAATTTTTTTTTTTTTTTTTTAGCTGGATAGATATTCACAGTATTCGCAATAAACGTTGGTTTTTGCTTGACTTTTAACTTTCCTCATATCAAAAACCTCATACCCAGTGACTTGGGCACACATGCAACATAGCAGGCAAATCCACTGAAATCCCATTTCGAGCGCCTCGATTGCTTGCTAGACAAGGATCTCTCTTTTCTAATACTCATGGAGAAGCATCTAGTCTACGGATTCAACACTACTTTCGAAAAACATTCTATTTCATTAAAAACAGCAGTTCACGCTTTAAAGAGACTGACTCAGTACAAGACTGTATGGAAATCTGCAGTTTTGTGTTGCATGAATTGAAAATCTCCGCTGTGGTGCAAAGGCTTGTGGTGTTTTCTGTCCTATTTATACTTGCGGTCCACCATTAATACAAATATCTCTGCACAATTACCAAACTACTTGGATTATACAGGGAAAAATCACAGGGGCATGCTTATGAGTGGGATTGCATAGCGCTTGCACCGCGCAACATGGTGCATGTGCTACGCAAGCCCAGAATGCGATTTATGAAGCCAGGAGTGACTTCATAAATCCATAGTAACACAACACAGTGCAAATCGCTGCATTGTGTTACTCTGCGCTCGGGAGGCGTTCCACGAGTGTTGTATGGGGGTTCACATGCAACATCCATAGTTCTGACGTGTTCCCGGATTTGCCAAAAGTGCTAGGCCTGAGAATGCTCCAAAATGCTACGCCTTCCTAGGCATTCTGCAGCACACATAAAAAGAGGAAAATGCCTCAGGGGATTGTTTGTGTGCACAAAGGTGCCCCTTCATGCACAAAACAATCCACCTTACAATGCAGGCACCCTTACACCATGGTGAAAGAGTGCCTGCGTTGGCACAAAGCGGCCAAAACGACACCAGCAAAGGGACAAAGGCCGGAATACGGTATTCTTTTGGAGGCGGTGCATTCCTGGCATTTCCCTACCACGCAGTGCAGCAAGGTGACTTGCTGAGCTGCACTGCGTGACTTTGCTATTAATATGGCCCATAGTTTTTAGCCCACTGTCTGCGTCTGTTTTCATTTGGCATTATGATTCCACGCAAATTCAAGATGCTTTGTTTTGTGTGAATTTATTTGATGTGGATTTCTGCACGCTATGTCCACTTTGGCTGAATTATAAGGGGACTGCAGCAACTGGCCTACATTTTGGCTCAAACAATCCTTTTATTTCCAACAGTTGGTCAGCACTGCGTACTTCTTTGCACCGCTTTCAACATCTTCATAGCGCAACCACTAACGCACCATTCCAAAAGCATTGTGCCGACGCCCTTGTCTCTATTATCAGTATTTTTATTTTCTCAGTGGTTTATGGCGGTAACTTTTTTTACTGGTAAGATTTCTTTTAATCCTTTTGGCCTGATTCCAATTTGGATTTTCCACCTTTTAAAGTTTACATATGTGATTATATGTGATATATATTCCTGTATCCTGTGTTGTGACAGAAGTATCTTTCTTTTTTACTTTTCTTTATGAATCACTTGCTAAGATATGCCAAAACTGTTTGCAGTTCCTCATTTCCAAGGCGTATTGTATTTTCGTACCTTCTTTACACAGTTGTACCTGTTTTTCTGGCCCGATCTGAAGGTTTTAGTCTCACTTTTGCCCCTGATACCGGAGGATCCTATGAGGCTCTGGTGCATAGTGGTGCAGCACACACCTGGGACTGCACAGCGCCTAGTGAACATGCATCCAAGGCCTTTTCAAAGCGGCTGAGCCTGTCTGCCTTTCTATTGCATAGGTATGTAGGCTTTGGCTGGGCTGCGGTCAATAACAATGAAATCCTATGTAACAACTACTTCTGACTACAAGGAACCCCAAAGAATCAACACAAGCAGCGCACCCTCAGCTGACAGCAGCAGGACTTTGGGGATGCTGACTCGCAATGTCACTAAATAGGAGTAGTGCCAGAAATTGCATGTTCGTCTACCTGTACATTCATTTGGACTTAAGCACCCACTCCAAACATCTGTGGGAAGCCTGCATGTCACCCATGCCTTAACTGTGTATGCTGAGTGCTCTGTGAGAGAGGAAAGCTCACACTAGTCTGCCCTGCCGGATCTGTTCAGCAGGCAATGGAAGATTGCACACTTTCCCTTCTGTGAGTGAGGGAAGCTTTTATTGCTTCTGCTGCTCTGTCCCGGCTCTGTGAGGAAGTGAAGCTTGCACAGCAGCTGCCCCATTGGTACCTGTCTTGTGATGGGTAAGTGTTGTGCTGATGCTACCCTTGATGCGCCTGTCCTCTGTGGTTGGGAAGCTTGCACTGTTTTTCACCAAGGTGTACCTGTTCTATGAAGCCAGGTGCTTGCCATGCTGTTGCTCCATCTTATAAAAATACAAAGGATATTATGAATGCACTTGAATAATATTCCCCAGCCATTCAGAATCTCTTGTTGGACCCAGTGCAAGCACTGATTGTGGAGCACTGATACAGGGACCCTGGTTTTAATCACAGTTTCACAGTGCGTGACCCTGGATAATTACTTTCCTCACCTCTTCCTCCTTTTCTGTGATTATCACATTTGAGAGCACCGAGAAATATTTCAGTTCAGGAGGTGCACTGTAAAAAAACTCTATCTTATATGGTATAATACACCATAATGTTGTTTCATCAATAACAATAAAGACTGTGTATAGGTGGCACTAGACTGCTAACTTGCCTCTTGGGGCACTAATAAAATTGTGATCAGGGCAGAAGGGGGAAAGAACGTGATACTCTCAGAAGATTGGAATTGCATGTCATCTAGTAAGCTAACATGGTTTCAATCCTAGCTTCTAACCTTGACAAACTGTGTGGCCCTAGGCAATTACATTTCTTCCCTGTACCACCTTTTCCAAGATCATCACATCTGAGAGTACCTTCAAATAATTCATTTCAGGATCCAAACTGAAACCACATTGTCTTGTTTTTGGTTTAATAGACCATAAGATTCCTTCAGCTATAAAAAATAAAGGCTTTTATAGGGGAAACAAGATGACTGACTTGAATCTTGAGCCATTCTTAAACTGTCATGGCAGAAATGGTATGGTTCACTAATTCCAATAAAGGCTGTCCAGCGCAGCGATATAATCTAGAGGTGCGAAAGAGAAACACTCTAAAATACACCTTTTTATGTAAACGTTTACACCTCAGCTGTATATAAAGCGGCACTCAGCGACACTTGCAGCAGAGAGAGGTCCAGGATGAGCTAAGAGCTGCTCAGCTTCACTGTGCTGCTTTTTCAGATAGGATGCAACTCAGAAGGGGCTTCTCCCAATTATGGAACCTGACAGTCAATGCCTCACTACCACTCCCCTATTGGTGCTGGTAGTGAGGCAGGCGATGCCTTGGTGTTTGATGTGTGATTCACTGTCTCAAGGCCTATGCACTCCATTTCCCACACTAATGAGCTGTGAGGGAGGCATGACAGCATGGGCTAGACTTGTTTCATAGCCCGGGCTACAATTCTAGTGACTCGACATGCGGAACATGCTGCACAGCTGATAATCTCACCTATGGCACATTGGGAGGCATTGTCAAGGAGTGAGCCTTATCAAAATCTGCCCCATAACACTCCTAACCCCCTTTCCGGGGTTGGTGAACATGCCATGTGAGTCAAGAACTGTTTCACCATTCCCGATATGAGATATCTTTGTTCAACGGGAAGACTTATGGTCCTGCATGGGCAATATCTGAACACCAAAAATAAATGTTGATGGAAAAGATAAGTAGAGTCTTTGCTCGACCCACCTGTTTTTTAGGTCTCGCCTGACTCAGCGCATGCACTGTTCTGGCGAGACTTATTGAGAGGGCTCCAAAAAGTGCTACCAGGCCAGCCTAGAGCTACAGTGCAGGTGCGCGGGCGCGCGCGCCGTGCTTTACTGCGATTGCTATCGGTTTTGCGGCCGCACGGCCGCTTTGATGTTTGATCACGATCGCGATCACTTTCACTTTTGCGGCCGCACGGCCGCTTTGCATAGCCAATAGGTCTCGCTTTTGGGACCTTATAAGTATTTAGTTATGCAACTGTTGCATGTCTAAACACTTATAAGGTCCCAAAGGCGAGACCTATTGGCTATGCCAATGCTTGTAATACTGTGGTATGGAGACACAACCTCCTACCATGAGATTGAAAACAGAGCTGAGCAACAACATTTTAGCTCATTCAAATACAATTTTAATATGTCTCACAGTCTAACGAATGGAGAACATAAATGTCAACATTAGTGACCAAACTTCACTCAATCTATGGACGCCATACCTAGGAGCCTGCACAACCAGTGAACGGCAGCACTCCTGAATGCCTCGCAGTGCAAGATCTAGAACCCACTGATGAAGCACATCATGCTAGGGAAGAGAAAGCTCACCCTCCTTTATGAGTACATGATGAATGTTAAGTCAGTACAAGGGTTGGCTGTTTCTTCCAGGAGTTTTGTACTGCTTGTGTGTTTATTAAAATTATACAACAGTCCTTTCATCGCTCCCACTCACTGTGAGCTACCAGTGCTGTATCTGTCCTGATGTGTGAGAAAACCATGTTATGTTCCTTCTGCCACTGCCACCTGTCCTAAACTTATTATTTGTGTTAGGGAATGTAAAGCTACTGTTATCTGTATTGGACCTTTGTGTTGTGATGCTCAGTATAAAACTTTCCACTTCACATAAGAAAAATTGATTCACATCACCAATGCTTGTTTTAATGCATTATGTGAGTGAAAGAGTGATCCCTCATAAAATATATGAGCAGGCTTTGGGAAATATGCAGTATTTTTAAAATGATGTAGTCGACTTTGAAATCTTTTGAAAATTAATTTTATTTTTAGACATAGCTGACAAGTGGCCAATTCTAGTATTTTAGCCAGGCTCCTTGTGTATGCTGTTATTTTGAGCTCACAATGAAACTGTTGAAAACAAAATTACAAGCCCCAAAATCCAACATGGTACTAGTACAAAAAAAAACCTAGATGATGGTATCCTGTATCTAATGCTAAAGCGCAGAGTAGTGAAATGCAAAATTAAATTTTGTTCCTGGCTTGCTGCCTTTTTTCTTGTAGGCAATAACAGGTTAAACAGCCGAGTGGGTGAGAGGGCATTGACAGCCTTTAAGATACAAATGCCAGCATCTCACTGCTAACGCGTTAACATTAACGCTGCAAATTGCATTGTTTATCGGACCAATGTGAACAACAACAGCTTGAACATCTAAGGATGCACAGAAAGGGAAAAAAGTGTCCTATCAGTGCTTTTTCAGAACTCATCCTCAGCCTAGAGTTTGGTGCTATTTAAGTGGCATGCTTACAACACTACTGTGAATCACCCTGCTTTTAACAAGTGCAGCACATGTTGCAGGTGCTGCCCACGAGGGCCGCCAGTTGCTAGAAGGTAAAGTTCTGAAGGTGTGTCTGGGCAAGAGTTTTGGTCTTATATTTCAGGGAAAAAGATTTCCAAATCAGTACAATTTGATCCGATGGAGTGAGTCATTTATTTGTACTTTATTCATAAGAATGAACGTAGAGAAAGAGATGGCACAGCCAACACGTGTTTCGCCCCCTACATGGTCATCCGGCCTGGGGCTTCCTCAGGGCGGGTAAATTCGTATTAACTTCTCGACGATGTTTAGGGTAAAGATACCAAATGGATTCTTAAGTCTCGGCTAATGCCTTGTACGGTGGATTTCTTCGGCTTCACGTAGGTGTCAAAATATATTTATTTAGTGCCTCCTTTTCCCTGCAAGACTAATTACTGCAAAATTTTGCAGAATCCACTTCATGAGCTTTTTGTTGATATACTATCTGTATCAAACGACAGTCGAGGCTCCACCTATTTCATGGCTCGCTTGTGTGCACAAGCGGTTGGTATGCTGAATGGAGTGTTCTTCCATACAATTTCTAAACTCAGTTCCAAAAGCATTGAGTCTAATAGGGGTTGACATTTTCTGATGCTCTGTAATCTGCATTTTCAGTGTTCCGGTGGAAATTTGTTTAATGTATTTATGCTTTTGTTATTATCCTTATTGTGTTTCATTTCTTTACCACTGGCAACTCTTCGTGTTTTTATTGGCTGTTAGTTGCGATTTGTTTGTTCTTCTTAATCAGTGACCTCCACTGGATAAACTATTATCCATTTATTTTCTTTATTTTCTATATCATTTTGAAAAGTGGAAAAGGTTTATTTGAGTCTTTTGTCAATTTGAATTGATTTTTTTTTTACTTTTCTTCACTTCAAATATTTTGAATTTTTTGCAGCTATCAGTTTCAGTTTTCCTTAATTTCAATCATTGGGCATTTGAATTACGATATGAGACCTTCATCGGCAATACCCATAGTTAACATGACTTGCAGCAACTTAGTATTGCATTTATTTAGATTAACCGGACTATGTGAAAAATATGTTATTTTTTATATTAGGCCTGGTGTTAGCCAAAGCCTTTTGATTTTAAAAATTGCATAATATACTTATATTAAGGAGCTTTCAGGCACCTCTCTAAATCCATTGGTCTCTTCTTTTCTCATTCACATTTTACTTTCGCCCACTACAGAATCCAGTATGGGGCTATGAGTCAGCTTCACTTTGAGTAACTATATTTAGCCCTTTCACAAGGAGCACCACACAAAGTAGTTCCCTTCAGTGCTAGGAAGTACTATGGCAATGTGTGCTTTTTTTAAAGACCAAAACAGCACTTTTGCCTTTATGTAATATTTTAGTATAGATTGATGAGGGCCTGGCAGCTTCCCGAACAATAAAGTTTTGCAAAAACCCTGGCACGACAGAATTGCCAAAGGGCTGGCTGTAAATGCCAGACCTATTGGCTTTGCCAATGCTTGTTTTTTCCCTGCTGTGCTTTAAATAGAGTCGTTTCTTCCACAATAGTTTTGTTGTCTGTGTGTGTAGTTTGTAATTTGTGAGCTCCACTTCTGTCTCCTGCCGTTAATGTGCCTAATGTGCTTCTTAAGGAAGTAACCACATACAATGCAGTAACACAAATGCGCCCATCTCGTATGACAAACATGGAAACTCGTGTGCACACCTCGTCCCTTTATTCAAGTCTGCTCGCTGTCAGTAAGGACTGTTAGTGGTCAGGAAGCCAGACTAACACTGGACAGTCAGTTAAAACAAGGTACACTTGATCTTTTCTCCGTTTTCAGACGAAAAGAGACATTTGCCTAAAGAGATGTAGTTGCACACAAGATGCAAACCCTCTGATGTGGTGAGTTCTCGGGACGCCACGGGGGGAATCCTTTCCTTGTACTCCGGAATCTCTCTGTCAAAGGAAACCTGTCTCCGCACATTACATCTTACAGCACATCCCGCCTCCTCTCTCGGAAGAGGCATTTATAGGTCAGGCTGGAGCAAAGAGACCAAAAACAAGGCCTCGGATGCAACCGCCTGCGGGCATCCGCCAGTAACACCCGTGTACCTCCCTGGCACGAGGGACCACAGTAAGAATGAGGACCTGGGGGTCGCAGCTGCCCCAGAGCAGGGAAAGCACGGATCGCCACTCTTGGTAACACGATCCGCGCCACCACTCGAGCTCTTACACTGTAAGGCTCTCTACGGATATAGATATATATATATTCACACATGATGCACCGCCTCTGGATATGACCATTGTGTGTTTTTGTCCCTGTTCGCCACCAGATGTGCACATACAAAGCAACAGCCAAGGTGGGCTGCTGACAGCTCCCACGACAATGTCATTTTAAAATAAGCATTGGTAAACACTTTAGGTCTGGTCTGTTTGAGGTAAAATTGGGTGTTTGAAAGAGAGGCTGCTGTATGTCACAATGCAGAGTACAAGAGACACCTATATAGGACTGCAGACAGTGTGTAATAAAGAAAGACAGCTGCAAAAGGCAATAACTCACAAAGAGCAATACAGGAAGGTAGAGTCTAAACAAGGGTTTCAGGGTGCTGTAATAGGTAGGAAAAATAGCAAAACATATGGACCTATTGATATGTTTCTGTCACAGCAGTCCATAAACCAAAGAACACAGGGCATCTTGAGCATAGAGAGATGGCCTATAGGCAGCTGTTGGGAGATGTATGAACTGAGCGCAGCTGCCACTGCAGATGCCTGTACTGCACCTTGCGGTGTATGTGAGGCTGGCCCTTCTCTTACCAGAACTCTACTGACTCTTTCTGTCTAATGGGAACCTGCACAACGGCCCTTGTTTTGTATGTTCTGAGTGAACAGAGAGAAGCTTTCACAGCACATCCTCGTACTATAACTGCTCTGTGTGTGAAGGAAGCTTGCACTGCTGTCGCCAATGCACCACACTTTCTGAGAATTGAAAGCTTGCCATACAGTCTCTGTTCTCCGGTTGAGGCATGTTTCCACTGAGGATGTTTGTCCTATGGATAAGTTTCCATAATAATCCACATTTGTAAGGCGCGAACAATCACGCGAACAATCACCTGTAAGGGTCTCTAGGCGCTGGGGGCCGTCGGGAAGATTAAGCAAACTATTGCCCAGAGTCACATGGTGCTGTGCTAATCTGCCGCCGGCGCCGGGAATCGAACCGTGATCCCCAGATTCCGTCAGTTGCCCTGGCCACGGCACCACACCTCTTACCTTGTCTATGTGTGAGTGAAACTTGGTGATGCAAAGTGATTATTATGCCCTGGGTACCCCAATTTTTTGCCAACTGGTACTGGTGGTAACTGACTGTCACTGGGCTCTGCCTAACCAGGCCCAGGGCCTGTGCTATGCTGAAGATACACCTAGAATACAGTAAAACACCTACATACACTAGGGTGCATTATGGGTTAGGGTACCCCCATGATTTGCATAGGCCCATAGACATAATAGGGCAAAGGAATAAAAACCACCTTTAAGTCCCTAGTATATAACAGGGCGTGGCAGTTTAGAGGCCAGCAGCCCTTTCTGCACTTGCATGTGTGCACTGCTGAGGCCTGAGGTCAGTTTAAAAGCAGCCCTGTGTTGCAGGACTGCTTTTACAATGTAAATTGTGCCCAAATTCAACTTTGGTGTTTGTGGTACTTAAAAATGAATAAGCTACAATGCTGTAGCATATTAGACACCCACAGGGTCTCCCCTAGGGGTCCCAGGAGTGGGGGTCAGGTACTTATAAGGAGGACCCTCATAAAATAGGTTTTATATGCCCTGTGGATAGTGAAATTGCACATTTCACTTTCCACATTGTAGAAGAGTGCTTCTCCAAATTGACTTTTGTGGTAGGAGCACTGTGAGTGTCTGCAATATTTGTACATATTCAGAACCCCTAAAGTCTCCCCTCTGTGTTCCATTGGTTGTGGATCCTGTAGATATAAGCAGGGTCCTTATAAAATATGTTTTGACACTCCTGGTGTTGGAGAAATTGTCCAATTCATTTTTCCCTTTGCAGATCCCCAGCCACATTGGGTAACATGGCAATCAGTTATTATTTAATAACTAATGCTAGGATTTTCAGAGAATATAATTCAAGGAGTTAGGAGAATGGTATTGATAATATGCTATTGTTGAATTCATGCTAAAATCTACAGACAAAAAGTTATAAGACTGTCTTGTCTGTAAGCCACAATTCAGCCTTCCAGTGATCTGCACTGATTGGTCAGTGTTAAGTGGATTATCCAGGCTGATTTGATGAAGTGATTAGTCGCACCTGGGGTGAAGAGCCATTCTGAGAGGAGAGAGTTCTGCTGCATAGGAATGCCGATCAAGGGGGTGGGGCATGAACGATGAGCTTCAAAGTAAAGAGGAGATAGGCAGATGAAGCCAGGTCCACCTACACCCCTACACTCGGAACCCAGCCTGGTGGCAGGCTTAAGGAAGGAATGTGCAGATGCCAGGGGGAGGGAGACTATGGAGATGAGCCATCCTGGAGGTTGGTTTAACTAGCTCTTGCCTCTCTGCTGAGACTTCAGCCATATTGAATTTTGGAGAAATAGTGCTTTCTGGGAGACCATTGTGCCACACTTTGTAGAAAATGGTCATGCTCTGGGGTGTAGCCCTGCACCTCATTGGACAGGAAGGCCCTCCTGTGTGACCCCAGAGAACACTGAATATGTATCAAAGAGAGGCAGTGCCTCTCAGATCTGCTGCTTGAAACCACAGAAGAAGAAGGCTTCATGCTGGAAGTTTGATTGGAAACAACCAGGCCGTGCACTCTGACTGACTGTGCCTGCTGTACAATTTGGAACTACAGCCCTGTGGATCAAACCTGCTTCAAAAGGACTAAAGAGTGGACACCCTGCAAGTTACAGAGCTCACCTGGATCATCACCACCAAGAATCACCAGTCTGGAGTGACTCCAGTGGATTTATAAAACGTTTTATCCAAGTGGATTGTGGGAATTGAAGTCCCAAACTTTCAAGGACCATCTTGGAGCCTCCATACCCTTGGAGTAAGTTGTGGACACGTTGGGACCCTCAAAGGAACGTCAGAAAGAAGTTCCAGAAGTTTGGAGAACTTTGGAGCAGCTTTGAAAAAAAGTCCCATGGGTGGACCGACTCAACCTGGCCAGCTAATCCGGCAACCCCTCATCCGCGAGCCGGCCTGCCCTCCAGGTTTGTCTTGTTGAAAACCTCCGGAGGTCCGACTTCCAGAGTTTGACCGGGAGCTGGTCAAAACCCTAGCGAACAAACCCTCACTGAATCCAGCCTGGTGAAGAGCATTAAGGAAACAGGAGAAAAAACTCCTAAGTCTGAACGTAGAAAAGGTGACCGGGACTAACAGCAAGAGTCAAGTATCCACCTTCAACCGCAAGCCGGTCTGGCTCTCTGGTTCCTTCCGCTGGAAAGCTCCGGATGTCTGACTTCCAAAGGTTTTACCGGAAGCTCGTCGCAAGACAAGCCGGTGCACCGTCACCGAATCTGGACTGGTGGAGAGCTTCCAGGGACCCAGGAGAAAAAGCTCCTAAAAATTTCTAAGTAAGAAGATAAAAACTTTGACCGAGGCCTCCCTGAAACTTTTACTTTGTACCGGTCTAGCCCAACCAGATATCCCAATAGGCGCTATAGATTTCTATGTGCTATATAGTGCTAATCTTTAAAAATTATTATTTCTTGTTCCCTATGTTGGAGTTTTTTTCATTTTTGTGAGATTTTAAAGATAAATATTTTCTATTTTTCTAAATTGGTGTTGGATTTTTATTGTGTGCTGTGTCTTAATTATTTACTAAATCGGTGTTTTTAAATTCTTTACATAATTGTCTCTGAAGTTAAGCCTGCCTGCTCGCAGACAAGCTACCAAGGTTTGAATATGGGAATAATTTTCTGAGACCTACTCTGAGCACTAAATTGTGTTAGTGGCCTGGCCATACTGCCAATGGTAGATATAATTATCACTGCTAATAATCTACTTTCCAAAATTTGGTGTTCAGCGGTGTGGATGAGGACTTGTGTTTAAAAAGTACACCTTTCAGTAAAGTGAATTAAGATTTTAAAAATCCTCTAATTTGTCTTAGAACAAAACGTTTGAGTTAGATTTTTGGGAATTTGGACTAAACTGTTCTAAGTTTTTTTTGCTAGTGGTAGTGACCCAAAACCAGGGACCATGGAATTTTACCTAGCTAAACTGTCTAAGCTCAGGATGGCTGATCTTAGGGTGCAGTATAGGCTTAGGGGATGCCTTATGCCAACAAGATTAGGAAGGCAGGGTGTGCTTAAATCCCTTAGGGCCTGGGCTGGGGTAGCTGAGGAAGTTCAAGGGGGGATGGAGGGTTTTCCCCCCAACCTCACTCAAGAGGAGGGTGAGGATGGTGCCTCTTCCATTTTGTCCAGTGTTAGCCAGGTGTTTCCAGATGGTGGGATGGGGAAGGACCCCCTACACAGGAACCACCACTTTCCCTTGCAGAGAGACAGCTTGGGGCACAACTAGCGTTGATATCTTTGGAGAGGAGGAAACTGGAATTGGCTGAGAAGAAGTGGGAGAGGAAGGGGGCGATAAAAAGAAATGGTGCCAGTTAAAATGAGGAGTGTGAGATATCCAGGGTACAGAGTGAAGTTCAAAGACACCCAGAAAGTGAGTACAAAGTTGTGGGTAGACTTTTTGGACACCTCACAGAAGGTACTAGAAGGCTGGATTGATGGTGACAAATATGAGGGGATTGTTTAATTTGTTTTCAACTCATTGTGCTGAAGAGAAGTTACGCCTGTACCCAGTGGACTCAAAGCTGTCTAGTCCTAGAGACCTAGTCAAGGCAACTGATAAGTGGGTGAGAACCTGGGTTACCACACAGCACCGGGGGGCAACCAGAAGAAAGGAGGACAGGTCTCTCTCCAGGGAAAAGCCCAAGGGAAAGAAGGTCAAAAACAGAAGGAGTCCTCCAAAGACCCACAAAAACCTGAACAAGGAGTGCATTTTATTGGACTAATTGAAAATGAAATGCATAGATTTTGCAATGCCTAAGATTTTGGAGTGGCACAGACTGTTACAGATGGTAGCGAGTACACATGCAGGTAAAGGACTGGCTGTCACTTCTGATGTGTTTTACCCAATCCAACTTAATTATGTAACACTTTAACTATGTGAGGGAGTGAATGGGTACATTTGCACAACATACGTTACAAACCAAAGGGCCAAAACGTGCTAGACGGATGATATTTTTCTGTATCACTGCTGATTGCTGGATCGGGCTTCTGTCCCTGCAGTGGCCCATACTGTCACTAGTGTTCCATGTGTGTAAACCACTGTTGATCTCTGGGTCACTATAGTGGGAGGAGATGGGCTGCAGTGCATAAGCTGCAGCTTTCAAAAACAAGAAATAGTGGTTTGAGTACTAGATTTAAGTACTTAAAATGTGTGATCCTACACAAATCACTTCCCTTCCGTTTCTCAGTTCCTTTGTCTGCCAAGAAGTAGCGCTCCTACGGATGTAATCAGTTTTATGCTTGACAATAAGACCTGGTCATTTACATAAACTGACTTCTGATGTTGCATGTGGGAGATATGATGCGTTCAACCCGTGGCCTCTCCGCTTTCATGTTCTTTCATTTTACAGTTCAGGTTGTTATCTGTCCAAGATCACACATTGTGACAGTGGAGTGCTGGCATTTCATTTCAAAGCATTTTTATCTGCATATCATTAAATATAATCCACATCACATCGCGGCTGTGTTCCATTTTTGTGGTCCAAAATATATTGATGATTTAAAACTTTACCAGTACAAACTGTGAGGGGACAACATAGTGAATAAATTTTTTTAAAAACCTGCCTAGGACTCATGCAGGGGAGACCTTAGCATTTCAGATATTGTTACAGGAAAGCTAAATGAGACTTTGAGGGACTGAACACATCATAACACATTGCAGTGGTTGGCATCGGACTGTAAATACCCTTGCCTGGCTGTTCTCCAGACACAGCCTTTGAGGAGTTGTGGGAGTTGGAATCCCAATATTTTACTGAACTCAATTATTTCAATCACTCTAAAATGTACCTCTAACAATTCGTCTCCAGTACCCTTGATCTTGAGATAAGAGTCACCACACTGCACAACATCAAGTCCACAAAAATTAGCAAAGTAAATCAAATAGTAGCTGGGACCACCCAATAACTGAGTCCCAGATCCGAGGAAACGTTAGAAAGTTGTATTACAATAACATCTCAAAATAGGAGATACAGACAAATGCAGTAAATGCAATGGAGGCTCAGCTACAAAGTATAGAGCCAGAAGTCAGAAATTATTGCATGTCCTGATAAGCAGTAAAAGACTCTAAAATCTAACTGTCAGATTCTTAAGGAGCGTTGGCAGCATCTTTACTAGCAAAAAGGCAAAGTCTCTGTCAGAAAATAAACCGGACAGAACCCCTTGTAGAAAAGGAAATCATCTCCTAAATGAACAGAGTTCAGTGAGGGGAATGAAAAGTCTCTTCCCTCACCCCCAAAATCAGGGAATATCTTAAACACATTTTACACATAAAAAATTAGCAAAACTGCAGATTGAGCATGGAATGAATATTTGCGATTGCACATTTTGGCTAAATCAGAAGTGAGGTTGTCATTAAAGATTTTATATCACTAACTCGTTTCTAAGGCAATCAGGACTCATCCATCAGCTTCCACAGCAACAGCAGTCTGGAGATGTAAAATACAATATGAAACATTCTCAAACAAAGGCTCATAGACTAGTGTGCCAGCAAGCCTGCATCAGAACTTACAGCGGAAGAGTCCTTCAGAAGGATACATCAGGTACACAATGGAAAGTTTCAGTCACTTTACATGCTCTCTAAGGAAACTAACCACTTGCATCACAGTGTACTGTGCTCCATGGAAACTGTGAGGGGAGAAGACTGTAGGGGGTCATTGATTGGGAGGGGAAACAAGCAGGAGCAAGTTGAACAAAACATAAAAACTGCATCCATCTTTAACAAAATGGGATCTCTAGGAAAATGTGGCACAACTAAACTATATAAATAAACAGACTTCCAAACCGTACATTTATATTTGTTTCAAGTGCAAAATCATTAATTCATCCGTTATGACTAAATTCATTAGGGAAATCAATTGTATGCACAAATTATTTGTCCCCCAAATTTTCACATAAAAAACAAAATAGCATAGTGATGCAACTCAAAGCAGGGTAGTCTCCTGCCCAGAGCATGCACAAAAAGGTGTGATATCTCTGCAGTTGCCTGTGATCAAGAGAGACAAAATGCTGGTCCTCACCCTATACATCAGAATCTTCAATCCAGTCCACCTCCACATTCACCAAGGGCAGTGCTTCAGGTTTTAATCAGCAGCCCCTTGCTAACTAAGTGCCCGGTTATGGTTCCGTCCAACCACCGCACCGCCAAAGCTTGGGTCAGACTACCCGCCAGATTCGGAGTTTCCGCCTGACTGGCATGCAGGTTTTTTAGCATTCCCATGGCGCTGCCCCTAAAAATGGGCACCACTATGGGAATGCCAAAAACAGTTCTTGCATGGCATGGACTGAAAAGTCCATGGTGTGCAGGAACTGGGGCGCATGCACACTGTGTGCATCCCCATGTGAAGGAGGCACAGGGGTCCCTGCGTGCCCCCATTGTTTCCTCTACACCACAGTGTTTATGTAGGAGGAGCCTCCAAGACCCCGCTGGCAGAAAGGAAACTAGTAATACGCTCGGTTGGACTGCAGCGGCTTGCCACAACACCACCAGGGAACAGCAGTTTCCTGGCCGCTGGGGCGGGCTGTGGTGATTCGACCGCCCAAATTTGTAATAAGGCGGTCGGGAGACCGCCACCGCTGTGCCCCCACAGGTCTGGTGGTCAATGGACCACCACACTCATAATCAGGGGCTATCTCTTCATTTAATTTCAAAAGGGACCTTGTCAACATCGCCTCACCTATGTGTCTGGATCAACCATCATCAGGAATGAAGACAATACACTTCCACTGTCTGGGGAAGTTGACCATGTTAAAACTGGGGGGAATCCACAGGGAGCCTGCTTTGATTCTTATAATTAATACTACTTTAGGATAGAAATCTCCAGACATCTAGTCCAGAATTTTCAGACTCTCCTTTTCAAGGCTTGCACTATTTATTGATAGCTTTCCTCACAATGCTATGATCATGAGGTTACTGCCTCTTTCACAGACAGATGCAAAAAGATTTGCTCAAACTCTCCGTCCATCATCCCCTTTGGTATCGCTTTGTTCGCCCTAAGTTGGCAGAGTATGCCCAGACGTGGGTCCCTTGCTTACTTTGCCACTGGATTCAAGATAGCCTCGCTGATGAGGGTTATGAACCCGAAACCGCTCCCAGGATGCTTGTTTCCGGTCCAGGGAAGACATGGCTTGGCAGTTCGGGCTGAACTGTTCCCATGAGGCACAGGGTCAGATTGATTTGCATATGGCCATGTCTGAACTGGGGTGGTGGAGTGAGCTAAAGAATGATGGTGGATTAAACCCAGATCAGTTGACTGGGGGTGTGTTTAATTTGCTCAAACGCTCCATCCATCATCCCCGTTGGTATCGCTTTGTTCGCCTTAAGTTGGCAGAGTATGCCCAGACGTGGGTCCCTTGCTCACTTTGCCACTGGATTCAAGATAGCCTGGCTGATGAGGGTGATGAACCCGAAACCGGCCCCAGTATGCTTGTTTCTGGTCCAGGGAAGACATGACTTGGCAGTTCGGGCTGGACTGTTCCCATGAGGCACAGGGTCAGACTGATTTGCATATGGTCATGTCTGAACTGGGGTGGTGGAGTGAGCTAAAGAATGATGATGGATTAAACCCAGATCAGTTGACTGGGGTGAGTGTTTGATTTGCTCAAACGCTCCGTCCATCATCCCCTTTGGTATCGCTTTGTTCGCCCTAAGTTGGCAGGGTATGACCAGATGTGGGTCCCTTGCTCACTTTGCCACTGGATTCAAGATAGCCTGGCTGATGAGGGTTATGAACCCGAAATCGGTCCCAGGATGCTTGTTTCCGGTCCAGGGAAGACATGGCTTGGCAGTTGGGCCTGGACTGTTCCCATGAGGCACAAGGTGAGACTGATTTGCATATGGCCATGTTTGAACTGGGGTGGTGGAGTGAGCTAAAGAATAATGATGGATTAAACCCAGATCGGTTGACTGGGGTTGAGTTTTTGATATGCTCAAACGCTCCGTCCATCATCCCCTTTGGTATCGCTTTGTTCGCCCTAAGTTGGCAGGGTATGCCCAGACGTGGGACCCTTGCTCACTTTGCCACTGGATTCAAGATAGCCTGGCTGATGAGGATTATGAACCTGAAACCGGTCCCAGGATGCTTGTTTCCGGTCCAGGGAAGACATGGCTTGGCAGTTCGGGCTGGACTGTTCCCATGAGGCACAGGGTCAGACTGATTTGCGTATGGCCATGTCTGAACTAGGGTGGTGGAGTGAGCTAAAGAATGATGATGGATTAAACCCAGATCAGTTGACTGGGGGTGAGTGTTTGATTTGCTCAAACACTCCGTCCATCATCCCCTTTGGTATCGCTTTGTTCGCCCTAAGTTGGCAGGGTATGTCCAGATGTGGGTCCCTTGCTCACTTTGCCACTGGATTCAAGATAGCCTGGCTGATGAGGGTTATGAAACCGAAACCAGTCTCAGGATGCTTGTTTCCGGTCCAGGGAAGACATGGCTTGGCAGTTCGGGCTGGACTGTTCCCATGAGGCACAGGGTCAGACTGATTTGCATATGGCCATGTCTGAACTGGGGTGGTGGAGTGAGCTAAAGAATGATGATGGATTAAACCCAGATCAGTTGACTGGGGGTGAGTGATTTGCTCAAACGCTCCACCCATCATCCCCTTTGGTATCTCTTTCACAGACAGGTTAAAGCTCTTGATATATCCTAATATATACATCCAACTATTACTTTATGCATTGCACCCCTGCTCTGATCTGTTGACTTTCCTGGAGTGATGGTTGTGCGGGAGACATGTTGTGAATAGACGATTTTCACAAATTAGAAGTACATACTGTAATACTATTTTTGCATACAACTTATGCTGATTCTTACTACAGTCTTGCATCCTCCAATTGCATGCTACATCAAAATCAATCAACCTCAACCTTGTCCCTTTTTCTCTGTATTGTCAAATGGCCCGTTCCTTGCTGTCCATCATCTGTGTGCCTTCTCTCTCTGAGCATAGCCTTCTCAAAGTCACGTGCCTATTTGCCCTAATCTTTAGGATCTCTAGGATTGTATTCTGAAAACTGCTCAACACTAATATGAAAGAGCATAACCTCTCCTTCCTTGAAAGTCGTACACCCTGCAACCAAACAATTCACATGACTCTCCACCCCACTAATGAGTACACTCCACTCTCCTTTTAATGTAAACAACAAATAACCCAACCGCACACCACAGTGTACCTCACTCCAATGCCTCGTCAGGGGTTTGTACATTGTTTTAAATTACTTTTTAAAGCAGTTTGTTTTAATAAAAGCACACCTTTTAAACTTTGAGACATTTTTAAGCAATTTATTTTTATTACAATACACTTTATATTCCATTTTAATTAACCACATATTTATTCAAATTGAAAATACAGCTACATTTTTTAAAAGAATACTTGATTAAACATATTTTTAATATTATATATAATATATTGAAATGAACATTTATAAATCTGAAATATAAGCATTAGTCATTAAAAATTTTACATTATCATGAATGCTCGTTGTTTAATATGCTAACATTTTAAAAGTGTTTTACACAAATTTGATAAATATTTACAAAATATTTTGAGGGCCTATTATATAAACTAAACTATCTCGAAGTTCCGATAAGCTTTCTAAAATGTAAAAAATATATAGTTTGATATTTCTTCATCTGACTTCTAGCTGCACATACATGTTTTATTATTAACTTTTAAATATATTTATATAACTACCGCAAAAGTAGCTTAACGCAACTCTTCACAACGCAGTCTATTGCGGGAAAATAGCACCGTGGTAACGTGGTATTCCCAAGCTGGCGGCACCATGCAATAGGCCCATGATAATGCGTCAAATGTCCGCGATGAAGTCAACGCGACGCCGCAAAAATTCGAAACCCAAACGCAAAAAAAGCTGTAATGAGGCCAATCGTGATACAAAAAACAGCGAAAACCAGCCACAGGCTTGCAAATCCCAATCGTCATGCAGGAAAATGCACTATAAAAGTAACGGAAAAAAAGGGAGAAAAAAAGTAACTGCGTAGCACCATGGATGCACCCGGACCGAGTGCAGAGGCCAACACGAACCCCACAAGCCCCACAGACCACCAGCAAGGAACAACTGGGTCGGGGAAGGCCAAGGAGAAGAGTGAGAGGAAGACGGGATGCAGGAAAAGCAGATCAGCGTCACGGAGGTGACAGAACACCACCACCAACTGACACACAATTAGACCAACGTAAATGCAGTCGGTGTGTTGAGGAGGGCAATGGAGGAGGCCACAAGGTGCTGGCATGATGTGAAAAGCCAAACCAAGCACAAACCCGCTGCCAACAGGAAGGCAGCAACGGTGACAGGAGGTGGGAGTCCTGCACCACAGGAGGAGCAGGACGAAATGGGGCCACAGATCAGTGTGGAGACCCTCCAAGGAGGTGGGAGTCCGGACACAGCTCGAGAGGACCTGACACAACATCAACAGGGTGAGTAACGACCAGGGACTGGGGGGACGGGGGAGATGGGCACAATGACACACATGCACAACGATGTGTAGCACACTGCACACCCACAACGACCCTGGATCATGTCCCTGAACCCCGTGGCACACTGCAGCACACACACAGCAATAACATCACATTCCACCACAATATGGCACAAAGTGCAACACCGACACTGCAGAACAGAGGACACAACTGGGTCTGCTCCTGCGCAGAAACAGGCCAATCACATCTAACATAGCAGGAAACTGAGACGGAAATGCATGTGTACAACCACACATCCGTCATATAGTCCAAATGTCCACTGTCCCGCATCAAATATCCAGCACCTCCCAAACAGTTACAATGTACACAGTCATACAGTCTGCATGTAAAATAGAACAATGTCTCAACATACATTTCAACACAATGCCAACATGCCTCTCCCCTTCACATTGCAGATGGACAAACAACACCGCCTGCAGAGCCGACCAGACCACTCATCAGTGACGCTGGAGGGGACCACCACACCATTGACACCGACACCCTACAACAGCCCATGGACATCTTAGGCAACCCACCCCCAGGAGCAGGGCAGCCAAGCCACACAGAGGAGACCCCAGCCCCTGCACAGACCACACAGCAGGAAGCACCCGCCACCATGGATGACTCCCAACACATCAGCTAGGCACACATCGCATCCCAATGCCAGGTGTCAGAATGCAAAGAGGTGGCCGAACAGGCACGGGTGGGGTCAGAGCTCATGGAAGCCGAACTAGATCACATACGTGGGTGTTCAAGTCCCATCAGGGACCACCTACACCCCACAAAGGAGACACACGCCACGACAGATACACATGCATGTGCATTATTACCTGCAATGAACCACACCCAGAGCCACGGAATCATCATGCACACCCCCACGCCTGACCTCCGTACGACTGCCCAGGCCACTCCCCTTAAGCATTGAGTGGCTGACGACAAAGCTACATGTCCAAGATCTCAATCGCTGCCAGCGGGGACATGGTTGTGTCCGCTGTACACAGCACATTGTGATGTTGGAGGACCCGGGGCCCTCATGCATACATCATGACCACACGTGCGCCCGGCCCCTTTATTGGCAGGGTCACATGTACAGTGACGTCTGTGCTGGATGGGTTTGGGGTGAGTGTAGGCCCACCCGCACGGAGTTGTTGGTGCTGGCAACAACTTGTACAGTGAACACCATTTAAACGGAAACAGAAAACACCAGCATTACAGAGACAACTGCGGAGCATCATGGTGGCAGCCGGAGCAAGTCCTCAGGTCACCCAACATGCCAACAGGAGTATACGTGAGATTGAGGTAACTGAGGTTGGGGCAATAGAGATGAGCGTGCTCATGTGAAAAGAATGTCGAGGATTGTGTCCCTTCGGGTTATTCCTGATGCAGCTTCTGTGATGTGTGTTGCACATGCATCATCTTCCTCATCATCGTCCCAGGTCTCCCACACTGACTGAGGTGACATTGCTTTCTGAGTTCACCACAGCACACAACTCATTCAGAAATGGTCCATGAGTCAGTGGCACCTGGAGTGCTGAGCAGGGAATCAGGCAGATGATCGCATCCACGACAGGTGTGAGCAACTCCATGGGTCAGCCAGTACGGCTGTTTCGACTCTGGTGGTTGGCGTTTGGAGGTGGTCCTGGTGGTGTTGGCGTGTGCCTCCTGCGATGATGTGACATCCGGGCTCGAGTTGATGTGTGAGCCGTGGTGGACCGCATTTGAGTCCGGAGGCAGCGGACAGTGCAGGGTCACAAACACATGGCGTTGAGGACCCCAAGGCCATCGACCCAGAGGCCATCCAATATTCTATCAGACAGGGTCCATGACCTGAGCTGTACAGAGTTAGTAGCCTCGGATGCACTGCGGTCAGCACAGGCACACCGCCACGGGACGGTGACTTGCGGTGCAGTGAGAAGGGCCACGCAAGCTGAGCAGGTCCTCATCGATGTCCGAGGTAAATGTGGTGGAGGCTTGCGGGGGACAGTGGAAGGTGTCCTCCAGGGCATGATGCAGATGGTAGAAGCCATCCGGAAGCGGCAAATTGAGGAGTGGAATGACACAGCCTCGTTTTTGTAAAAAAATCAGTATCACCGACATGATGATGAGTACAACCCCCAGTCCATAGACTCAGTCGCCAACAAAGTTCAACCAGTAACTGTCCATGGCTGTCTGGGAACAGACTTAGTGGCACCAGAGCTGTAGGGGTGTGCAGTCTGCGATGAGGCCAGTACAATGATATAAAAGCTGCCATTAATAAATCATGACTGAGTTCCCAATGTGTGTCCTACACGACAGCAGTGTAGGCCTGAGGCAGCGGTCAGCAGGGGCCCACAGCCCTGTGTCGTTGACTCGCGATGCACAGAGTTAGTAACACCAGTGCAGCTGTTGGCAGTGTTCGATCACCTCCGTATTGAGGATCCTTTTCTCCCACGGACTGTGCCACGTCTTCCTCTTACTCCTCTCCATGCGTTCAATGATATGAACTCGGCCATTCACAAATCAAGACTCAGTTCCAACTGTGTGACCTACTCGAACGCAGAGTAGGCCGAAGGTCCCGGGGCCAACAGGTGCAGCACAGCCAGCAGCTGTGTCTGCGGAGGGATGTTGGTTGTCCGCTGTGTTGGTACTGTCAGTCTGTGGGGAATGGTGGTCAGGATGCATAGGAAGGTTGTCCTTTTGAGCCTGTGGTGGGCAATGACATTCCCTGGTGTTGGGTCTGTGATGTTGGGGCATTTTTAGGAGGTCGCTGTCTTTGTCTGCGCTGCCTCAGTGTTAGACCGGGAGGGGGGCGGGGGGATCAGGGGGTTCCTGGGGGTGGTGGTGGAGGGTGTTGTGGCCCTGATGGGGCTCTCAGCTGCATGATCAGTGGATCCATGGCATCTGTTGTTCTTCAGGTGTGGCTGTGATCTGGGCTCCCTTTTCTGGTGCCGGTTGTCGTCCGACTTTGCACCATGTCAGAGCAGGTGTTCATTTCCTGATGCTAACGCGCCTTATTGCCTGTTTTGTGATCTTATCGCAGATCAGACTGGTCGTTGAGAATATTGAGGTGTTGTGTTTTTGCTCGGGAACGCCTACTCTGCATCTCATTAGCGATAGTTGCCGGGGTCATCCATGGAGATGTTTTTTGAGGATGCTATCACCGGAAAACTGGTGGTAACGGCTGTTAGCACCAGCTTGTGAATGGGGCGGTATTTTTATCGCGACTTTGGCTGCGATAAAGTGCCGAAAACTCGGCGATAGCTCCTTGAGAATATGCCCGCTAATTTTTAGAGTTTACCAAATAATGTAACTTGAAAACAAAAGTCAATGTTCATTTTTTATATTGGGTTCCTATATATTTTACTAATGAATTGTATCAGACACAAACAATATATCCATACACATAGCTAAAAAAAGAGAAAAATCAGCAAATATAGGTTTTTTTAGAAAAATTGTATATTTAATTTAAAAAATAACTTAACTACTGAGCCCTCATTTTTGTATTCTAAGTAAGTGAACTAAATAAATTAAAAACACCAGCATTTCCATTATCCCTTAATACTAACTTTATTTAATTACCAAAACACTAAGGACTACCACCCAATCCCTCACTACAAGAAACAACCAATGTTCAAATAAGCAAGATCTCGTGAACCTCAATAGCACAATTTTATGTATATTACATTTAAGCTCATTGTGATAACATCATTTACATTAAAAATATGAATTACATTTAAACATTATTAAAATAAATAATGATAAAAAAATATGTAAATAACATAATAAAATAAAATAATGTCAATAACTTTAAGCTAATGCACTACCCAGAAGATTCACCGATTAAACCTTGTAATTCACAACACGTTTTAAAAATACATTAAAAAAATTCCCAAATGAATAAATCCAAATAAAATTTTGGAAGAATCTATACTTTATTTCAAATGTATTAAATACATATAGCTACAAATAATATGTATTCATATGATATATATATTAGTGCATATGTGAATATATATACATATATATATATTCACTGAAAAAACCATAGGTTTCACAGACGTTATAGTTAGGAATTAGCATTTAAAAAACCTTGCAAATTCACTTAAAAAACCATAGGTTTCACACAAGTTATAGTTAGCTGTACATTTCACTCGTAAAAAACCAATGAAATTCCACGTTATAGTTAGATCAGGTAACTATAACTTGCGCGCCCACAATAAACTGCTGATGACGTCACATATTACATCACTTATGACATGGTCAGTGACATCACTCATGACATCAATGATGACATATGAAATGACACATTGTGCATTGCGGTCGCGCAAGTTATAGTTACCTGATCTAACTATAACGTGGAATTTCATTGGTTTTTTACGAGTGAAATGTACAGCTAACTATAACTTGTCTGAAAACTATGGTTCTTTAAGTGAATTTGCAAGGTTTTTTAAATGCTAATTCCTAACTATAACGTCTGTGAAACCTATGGTTTTTTCAGTGAATTTGTACGGTTTTTTAAATGCTAAGTTATGTATTTATTTTTAATTTTTGCGCGCACGGTGCGCTTCGTGCACCGAGCGCCCATGTTGCGCATTTCGTACCGTGCGCGCCTCGCCATTTTTAAAAAAATATCAATTGTTTTTTTCTCCCTTGGGGGTCCTTAGATTTATATATTAAATGTGATTGTTAATTTTTTTTTTTTTTACCGTACGCGTACGGTAAGCTTACCGTACGCGCACTCCGCGATTTTTTTTAAAAATTATTAAATTTATTTTTCATACTTTTTGGTCCTTCGTGAACCCCCTGACGAACGCTAGGGGGTCTGCAACTCTCTTCGTTGCCCCCTTTTCATGTTATCAACCCTTTTTTTTCAGTGCGAGAGACAGAAAATGGCGGCCGATACTTTCTGATTTCGACCGATTCGAATGTTTACAGTCATGTAACCACCAATCAGAATTGAGCTCGCGCACGGCACCGTACGCGTACGGTAAGCTTACCGTAAGCGCACGGAGCGCGCTTACAGATATATATATTGATTTAAATGCTATTTTCTCAGGACCTACTGAACAGATTTACACCAGACCTGTAAAAGGCACATCCCTGACCTAAGGACTACCTCTCTGCCCAATTTCAAGTAATTCTGTTCAGCCGTTCGGGCTGTAGCTCGGACTAAAGGTCCTATGGGAAAATGCATGGGGAAAACGTGTTTTGGGACCCCCCTTTTTTCTCAGCCCCCGCTTGACGAATCCCCCCGAGACTTTCAGGGTAGGAGCAGAGCGGAGCGCCCCATTAGTTTTGAAAAATTCGCGAGGATTCGTCAACCGGCGCCAAAGTTATTCCAAATCGAATGTTGCGGATTTCCTATGGAAACACGGTCCTAACTATAACTATCTACTGGCGACCGCCAGTAGATAATATATATATATATATATATATATATATATATATATATATATATATATGTATATATATATATATATATACAATATATGTATAAGCAACATATCGCCATGGCTCAGATTTATAGACGGTGTCTTCGTTATTTGGAAAGGGGATATCATAAGTGCTGAAAATGTTGAATCTTAAATTTATGAGTCGGATTAGTACCACCACAGTTGAATTTCTAGTTGTCAAACTACAAGTGAGGGGCAATAAATTGGTTATATAGAAAACTGAGTGCAGGAAACAGCATAATACATGACCAAAGTTTCCACCCCATAACCCGGATTAAGGGGATCTCATATGGGGAATATTTGAGAGCCAGAAGAATATGTAACACAGTAGATTGTTTTAAGTAAGCGAAGGAATAATGACGCGAAGATTTAAGGAACGAGTATATAGTAAAAACACTCTCACCACAGCAGGTAACAGTACTGAAAGAGTACAGAGAGAAAGTCTTATCTTCAGAAGAAAACAAAGAATAGAGAAGAACAAAGTAGAGTATTGTTTTATTACCACATACCACACTGCACATGAGACCTTAAGGAATGTGCTACTGAAACATTGGCACCTCCTTAGGAGTGACCTAGTTATAGGGCAGGACATACCGAAGAAACCTCTTGTAGCTTTTAGGAGAGCAGACTCAATCAGAGACAAGCTAGTACACATTGATGGAAGGGTAGATATGACTAGTTGGCTTCAACCACAGGATGGCTTCTTTTGTTGCAGTAAATGTAAGGCTTGCAAAAATGGAGCAAACCTAAGGGAGCTGGTCATAAACAAGGGGGTACACAAAATCAAAGTGCATATTCACATATAAAAGTGAATATGTTGTATATATTCTGAAGTGTGGATGTGACAATGTGTATGTGGGTAGCACCACTCTTCAGGTGCACAAAAGAATACTGCAACATCTCAGAGCATTAAAGAACAATGACACTAGCAATTCAGTTGCCAGGCACCATCATGAGGTGCACAATGGAGATTAGAAAGACTTGACTTACAGTGTGATTGATGGAGTTAGGTTAGAAGAGAGGGGTGGGGACTGTGAGAAAAATATAGAGGATTTTGGAATCTAAGTACAATTTGGCATTTGACAGCAGGGACCCGAGGGGGCTTAATGTAAATGAAGAAATGTATGTACATTTGTGATTGGAATTGGTGTACTGAAAGAGAGTTTTAGGTTAGTTAGTAACAAGATTGAGTAGTGCCAGTTCTTGTGACTGTTAGCAGCATTAGTAGCCATTTTGCTGCTCTTTTTACTTTTTGGACCAAATAGTTAATTCTTATTCATGTTTCATTACAGGGTAGAGAATTTGATGCAATCAGAGTAGACTGAGAAGATGAACTAAGCCTACGGCAGATTCCTGGCCTCCTGGGGCGCAATTGTTTAAGCAAGTAGCTTTTATTAACACTGCTATCAATTCATCCAGTTCTTTCTTTATGTTTCTATTTATGTATTTGAAATTTGAGTTGTATATTTTCATTATTACTATGATGTAAAATAGCCCACTGGGGCCTGATGCTATATCAGAATTGCTGCATATGTATATATATATATATTTTCCATTTCCATTGAAATAATATGCCCCACAATGTGCATGATGGTATAAATATCATTCTCCAAAATAGCTGTTTCATTATTGACAAAGGCAAAGGCTGAAACGCGTCCTGATAGAGCGTTGTTGTAGCTTTTTACCTGTGGATTAAAAATTTGAAATCGCACTGAGTGCCAAGTTGTCTGTTACTACAAGGAGGAGAAGTGTTTCTAAATATATATGTCTTTATATATATTACAACCACAATCCTTAATTTCAGAAGTTGTGCAAAACACAACCAGTAACGGACCACCACGCAGATAAGGTTTCTTCAAGGTGCGTTTTATTTCCCCTTCACTGCAACAGGACGCGTTTTGCCCGGGTTCAACCGGACTTGATCACATGACATGTCAAGACCTCATTGTGATTAAGTAAAGTTTCAAGCATACAAAACTCCTCCCATTGCTTTCATAGAGCTGGAAAACAGACTATGTATGTAAACAAAAATATATATGTGTCAGCGATGAGTGCAAAATACATTTTTAAATACGAAAGTATTCATGCTGCTAATCTTGTTATTTTCATCAGTATTATTGCTAAAATGCCATTCATAAATATTTAAATAAATAAATAAATATGTGAATAATCAATTCTATAAATATATGAATATTTGAGGCATCTGAGTTATCCAAAACTATTTTAAAATATTCAGAATACAGGGCCAGTGCCCATTGTTTATTGGCATTCATATCATCACCTTATCATGAATCTATCAAACATACGTATCTATGAAAAAGGAATAAAGTGCTTAGTGCAAAACTTGTGCAAATTAAACATCACATATATAAATAAATAGATAAATACAAATGCGTGTTCACTATTAAAACCATAGATCACCTGCATAGTATATGTGAAAATTTGAAGCGAAGTGCAAAGACGCCTAAGTTTGACCGTTGATCAGTCAACTTATTATTAAATGCTAATGCCATATTATTAAATATTGGCAGTATAGTTTTTCTACTTCATGAAAAAACAATTTACTAAAGGAATTGAACGTGCAAAATTGAGCAGAGTATATACATTGCTAATGTGTAATAAATATGTGCAAAACAGATATTCTAGATGGAAATCATCAACAATTCATAAAACATCATTAGTACATCGTGCTAAAAGCTGAGATATTAGATATATATATATATACATATACATATACATATATACACATACATTTACACTAATTTGTTTACCAAATTAAACACTACACACAAACAGTACCCAACCATTCCTCCCAAAAAATATTGAATATATCCATTAATATCAATAACTCAATTTATCGCTAATTTCAAATTAACTCTAATAAACTCCAAATTCACATACTTTACACATGAATACAAAATATTGAATTAATCAAAATCTATATCAGAATTTTCAAAAGTGGGAACCAATTAATTTAATTATAAATATTAATACCACTATTCATGCATATACCACAAAAATAACCCACAAAAAAGATCAAAAAGTTTTCAATAACATTAAAACCTAATATATAGAAATATAGCTAGGATATTATTGAAAACTATGTCTAATAACATGATATTAACATGAAACATGAGATAAACATGCACTATATTTCAATATCAATCTTATTTGCAAAAAAATATTATAAACTTACTTTTGATTTTATGTCCCACAATAGTTTTCCAGTCACAATATTTTGACCATAATATTATGGACACACAATATTATAGAATTTATATTCACGTGCATACCACTTTTTGGACCAGCTGAGCACAATGATACAAATAAAGAAATCTTCCATATTCCAACCTGAATCCAACCAAAGTGCAGGTACATTATTCAAGTCTAAGAGATACCTCCTAATACTTTCAATTGCAGGTAACCTATTACCAGTTCACATTGAATCTGAGGATTTTAGGACAGTGTAGAATCAAACTTAAAACCAAGGTTACTCACTTTCTTCCCTGGGCCCGGGGATAATATATAGGTATCCAAGCATCTTACTCTCCGTTGACTCACACAATTCATTCTGACTGGTTTTAGAGTGATTCTTGAATTTTATAGCGCACAATGGTGTCCTTATTGTGTATAAGAAACAAGGATCTACACTTGCAAATGAGGAGGAAAGACATATTACAAACTCGTATAATAAGGCATTATGGTTAGATTCTGGCTTAAATCTTGTAGGTATGTATTAAATCAAGGACTGTGCAGTACCAAGACCACGAGAACAGAGCCGAATTGAATGGCATGATCTAACTCTATGCTTGTCAGGGCTGCTGTTTTTGTGTTTTATAAAAATAGACCCCCTAAGAGATGTGCCGTGACATGACATAATTCTCAGCAATAATTTCGGACAAACGTTCTCTTACCGTGTTGGCGGAAGCCCTTTTGTGGAGGCAGGTGAAGGCGGGTCACTTGTTGCCCTATGAGGTTTAGCAGACCTCCTGCTGGGGTCTATTATTATAAATATCTGTTTTACAAACCATTTATAAATGCAATCCTCCAACCTTTTCTTCAGATTATATCTCTTATATTGATTTATTTACATCTCACTTCCAGATTTTGACATGATTTTACAGTCCCTCACTTCTACCTTTAAACCACAGCCAGACAGCTCGAGGCCTCACATTTAAATCCCTTGAAGCTGTGTCAGATAGTTATGGCTTCGAGATCTGATAGCTGTTACCTACGTTGTAGGCAGTGGGTTAAACTCAAAATCTATCTTCTTTCCCTTCGCTATTATTTGACATACCAGCAACAGACGTTGTTTTCATGTCATTTCAGGAGAGTTTATTTTATAGAGAGTGCAGCAGAAAAGACGTCCTCATGGGAAAGTCTGGTGTGATATCTTTCCTCCAGTTGCCATAGTTTCCAATCCAATTTAAGAAAATAAATACTTTTTGATACTTAAATTATACATAGTTCGTTTACTTCACTGTGCTCCCTCTGAAGGATTTTGGCCTTAAGAAACAAGGTGCCTGTTTCTGTTTCCAATTGCAAATTTTGTTTTACGAAGATTTTTCCTCGTTGAAGTTTCTTAGGCCAGACTCTTGCACCCCCCCAGCAGCATGGTACAACCCAATTGATCTATTACACTCAGATATTTATATTTTATGTATAAATGTGTTTCTTAAAAAATAATAAGGATTAGGGGCCAGATTCTTTTAAAAGACACACAACTCAGCACAGCACCCAAAGAGACTGCACTGTGTGACAGGGAGGGAGCAGGAGAGCACCATTTCTACAGACAGGGCCGGACTGGGAACCAAAGCCGGCCCTGGCAAAGTGCTCGGCTGCCCCCCCCCCCAGCTTGGGGGTGCTGCCGAGCTCTTTGCCGGGGCGGTTTTCGGCCGATTTTGTTACAGGGCCGATTGCTGCAAAATCGTCCCTGTAACAAAAACGGCCCCCAGGGGCACAAAACCGGCCCCCACCCGTGCGGCGCACCAGGGGATTGCCCGGTGTCCGCTACGGCCAGTCCGGCCCTGTCTACAGACATATGGCTCTCTCCTCCTCTTTCCCTTGCCCCGAGCTGAAATCATAATCTGTGCCCCACGAAGACACCTTTGCACCATTGTGCAAGTCTGTCTCCATGGGTCTAGCATAGGTTTTGTACTGGAAAGTTACCCAAGTACAAAATACTATGCATAGACTGACTTTAACCCTTTTCGCTCTTTATATGCGTGCTGTACAGAGCAGCACACATGCAAAGTCCGAAAAGCAAAGAGAATTTAAAGCATTGCTCCTTCATAGTGCATATTTCAAAAGTGCACAGTTTTATGACACTTAACCCTGTCTACTTCATTTGGTAAATATTGTTCAGCATCAGAAACCTTGCGTGTTGAATTGAAACGCCCATGCCCAACCCATGGCACGCCCCCTTGGCGCTAATAGCGCTGCTTTGGATTACTTTCACATTATTTCCAACGCTAAACAATTTTAGCACTGGAAAGTAACTGGGAAATATAGATGTTGCGCCGATTTGCATCACTTTTGTGATGCAAACTCTGCGTAAAATCTTAGTAAATCTTCCCTTAGTCTTGTGAGGGAGGCAGTGTTTACACCATGACACACTAAACGCATGTTCAGCTCAGATTGTATACATACAAATATTACTTTGCAATATGCCAATTAGCTGCCTTCAGAAACATGTGCTTACCTGTTACCTTCTCTTCAGAGCCTTCTACAAACTAAATGTAACACTACATACAGTGAAGCATGGCCAATACTCGACTGTTCATGCTCCTGAACCAGTGAGTGGAGGAAATAGGAGGCACACCGTACAACATGTACATGATGTAACTATTATATGATCCACTTGGTGCAAGATTTAAATGAGATCTCTGACTCAAGTAATCTACAAATACTGAATACAATTCCAGACGGGCACAGAAGATAATCAGATCCACCCCTTCCCTGGCAAACCTAGAGATAGGACATTAATACAATGACTTGACTGAAATGCACACATCAATGGATGAGGGAAGGCTTCCCTTCCTTGAATGGTAGAAAGACTGAACTTTTGAGAACCAGCAATACCCCTACAAATGCCCTTACGACCAGGTCACTAGGGGAACTAAGAGCCCCCACGAGTAGCCCAATTGGTATGAAATCCCAGGGTATCTTTTGACAGGATCTCTCCTTTACACACCGTATCGCAGCAGGTCCCAAAAATGTCATTTTCCAGTTATGGATCCTTCCATCTCATTATCTCCTTAAGTTAAGACATTTGATTGAATTCACCAGCCCCCAGGTTCTATTGTGGTTCGACTATTGTTCGCGCAAGTTATGCACAATCAAAACAAAAATATCCTCACATTGTGAAGGTTGTAAAACATGTAGCTCAACTATGCCTCATCCAGAAACATCTACTCATATCACATCAGCTCTTAAATGACTTAATTGGCCCCTGGCAGCACGGACAACTGTATTGAAACTATTCTGTATGATTTTCAACTCTATGGAAACTGGATGCCTGATTTGCCTAAAAACACCTCACTGCAAGTCCAATCACAATCTTCGATGAAGCAAAATAAATGTTTGTTCTAAGCACATGTATATGATTAGAGTACTAAGTTCCCTTACCTCTAAAAACAAGACTTTTGAAAGAAGCCTCCCTTCCTTCCATATTAATCTGGGTCCCCCCTACCTCACTCTGGACTTGGAGCCCATGATTCACTCATCCACCATCAAGAATGGTGTTACCCATAGCCCAGAGCGACCCGCTACAAAGGGGCTTTTTTTGTCACAAGCAAGTACTTTTTATAGCAACAAGTTAAAAACAAGGCAGAATAAAGGAGTACTTCACATCAATCATTCAAGTGCCTGGACTGTGCATACATTTCTTTTTCTTCCTTTTACAATTCTTATATGCCATTACTTAAGCAAAGTTCCCTTCCAGACAAGAGACCAATCAATCAATCAATCAATCATAGGCATTTATAAAGCGCACTACTCACCCGGAGGGTCTCAAGGCTCTAGGGGGGGGGGGTCCGCTACTGCTCGAACAACCATGTCTTGAGCTTCTTCCTGAAGGAGAGGTGGTCTTGGGTCAGGCGTAGGTCGGTGGGGAGGGCGTTCCAAGTCTTGGCGGCCAGGTGGGAGAAGGATCTTCCTCCTGTTGTCGCTCTGTGGATGCGGGGGACGACTGCGAGGGCGTGACTGGTCGAGCGGAGGTGGCGTTTGGGAGCGTAGAAGTTGAGGCGGCTGTTGAGGTAGGTCGGGCCTTGGTTGTGTAGGGCTTTGTGTGCGTGGGTGAGGAGCTGGAAGGTGATTCTTTTGTTGATCGGGAGCCAGTGCAGGTCTCTCAGGTGTCTGGAGATGTGAGTTCGTCTGGGGACGTCGAGGATGAGTCTCGCCGAGGCGTTCTGGATCCGCTGGAGTCTCTTCTGGAGCTTGGCGGTGGTACCGGCGTAGAGGGCGTTGCCGTAGTCCAGTCGACTGGTGACGAGGGCCTGGGTGACCGTTTTCCTGGTCTCGGTGGGGATCCACCGGAAGATCTTACGTAGCATGCGCAGGATGTTGAAACAGGACGAGGAGACGGCGTTGACTTGTCTGGTCATGGAGAGGGAGGAGTCCAGGATGAAGCCCAGGTTGCGTGCGTGGTCTGTCGGTTTGGGTGCGTTGCCCAGGGCGGGGGGCCACCAGGAGTCATCCCAGGCGGAGGGTGAGGAGCCCAGGATGAGGACTTCCGTCTTGTCTGTGTTCAGTTTCAGGCGGCTGGTCGTCATCCACTCGGCCACGTTTTTCATCCCTTCGTGTAGGTTGGCTCTGGCGGTGGCGGGGTCGTTGGTCAGGGAGAGGATCAGCTGGGTGTCATCGGCGTAGGAGATGATGTTCAGGTTGTGTTGGCGTGCGATGGCCGCAAGGGGGCTCATGTAGAGATTGAAGAGGGTGGGGCTGAGCGAGGAGCCCTGAGGGACGCCGCAGATGACTTCCGTGGCTTCTGATCTGAACGGGGGCAGGCGGACTCTCTGTGTCCTTCCGGTGAGGAAGGAGATGATCCATTCCAGTGCCTTCTCCTCGATCCCTACGTTGCTGAGGCGCTGCACTAGGGTGCGGTGGCAGACAGTGTCGAATGCCGCGGAGAGGTCCAGGAGGATGAGGGCCGCTGTTTCTCCGTTGTCCAGCAGGGTTCGGATGTCGTCGGTGGCAGCGATGAGGGCGGTCTCGGTGCTGTGGTTGGCCCGGAAGCCTGACTGGGAAGGGTCGAGGGAACCAGTCGTCTCGAGGAAGGCTGCCAGTTGCTTGTTGATGGTCTTCTCGATGACTTTGGCTGGAAACGGGAGGAGCGAGATGGGGCGGTAGTTCTTGAGTTCGGTGGGGTCCGCCGTTGGTTTCTTTAGTAGAGCGCTGAGTTCGGCGTGCTTCCAGCTCTCAGGGAAGGTGGCGGTGTCAAGGGAGGTGTTGATGATGTCCCGCAGGTGGGGTGCGATGACAGCGTCGGCCTTGTTGAAGATGTGGTGAGGGCAGGGGTCGGTTGGGGATCCGGAGTGGATGGAGTTCATCGTGCTGATGGTGTCTTCGAGGTTGATCGGTGTCCAGGCGTTGAGGGTGGTGGTGGGGGGCGTTGGTTTGGTCGTGGGGAGCGTTGGTTGTGTTCTGAAGCTGTTGTGTATGTCAGCGATCTTGTTGTGGAAGTAGGAGGCGAGGGAGTTGCAGAGGTCTTGCGATGGGGTGATGTCGTTGGTTCCGGCGTTGGGGTTGGAGAGCTCTCTGACGATGTTGAAGAGTTCCTTGCTGTTGTGTGCGTTGTTGTCCAGGCGGTCCTTGAATGCTGTTTTCTTGGTGGCGTGGATCAGTTGATGGTGCATACGGGTGGCGAGCTTGAGGGTAGTCATGTTGTCCGGCGTTGGGTCTCTTCTCCAGGCTTTCTCGAGGGCTCGGCAGTTCTTCTTGGAGCTCTTGAGTTCGTCGGTGAACCATGGGGCCTTCTTGCTTCCGGGTCTGCTGGGTGGGGTCCTCAGAGGGGCGAGCTCGTCCGCGCAGGTGGAGATCCATTTCGTGAGGTTGTCGGCGGCTTGGCTGGGGTTCGGTGAGCTGGCGGGAGGGTGCTGGCTCAGGGATGCGGTGAGTTGTTCGGCTGTGATCTTGTTCCAGCTTCTTCGTGCAGCCTGTTGCTGGTGGTGGTGGACCGTGGTTCTTTTGAAGGTGAAGTGGATGCAGCTGTGGTCCGTCCAGTGGAGTCCAGTGGCGTGGCTGAAGGAGATGTCTTTGCTGGACGAGAAGACGGCGTTGAGTGTGTGTCCGGCGAGGTGGGTGGGGGTGGTCACCAGCTGCTTGAGTCCGAGGGTGGCGAGGTTGTCAAGCAGGGTGGTGGTGTTGCGGTCATTGTTGTTTTCCAGGTGGAAGTTGATGTCCCCGAGGAGGATGTAGTCGGCAGAGGGGAGGGCGTGCGGGCTGATGAAGTCGGCGATGTCTTCGCTGAATTGAGTGCGTGGTCCCGGGGGTTGGTAGATCAGGGTGCCTCTGAGGGTGGTCTTGGGGTCGGTGTGGATCTGGAAGTGCAGGTGTTCGGCGGTTGTCAGGGTGTTGTCGCCGTTGGTCGAGATACGGATGGTGTCCCTGTGGATGATGGCGATGCCTCCTCCAGTCTGGTTGTCGCGGTCTCTCCGGATGATCTTGTAGCCCTCTGGGATGGCGATGGCGATGTCGGGCGCTGAGGAGTCGTTCATCCAGGTTTCGGTGAGGAAGGCAACGTCAGGAGCTGTGGTGTCGAGGAGGTTCCAGAGTTGAACGGCGTGTCTGTGGACGGAGCGGGTGTTGAGCAGGATGCACTTGAGGTGGTTGCTGCTGGTGTTCGGCTTGGCGGGTGCTGGTGTGGGGCAGGTCCGGATGCAGGTGAACTTGCAGGTGAGGCAGCTGAAGGGTCCGTGGGTGCGTCTCGGAGTGGCTCGGTAGCACCCGGGGGTTCGGCCGGTGTTGGATGCGTTGAGGGTGGCAGCATCGTAAGGTGTATATTTCTATACGTTGTGCTGTCTGCACCAGCTGCAGGACCAGACCTTGTTACTAGGGCGCCATGTGACATGGCACTAGTGCTGGGAGAACAAAGGTGCAGTACCACAGATAGTTAGAGGTTTCTGTAGAGCCAGTGTCAGCACAGGGTGAGCTATGGTACACTACCACAGACCAACACTAGAGTTTCCTGCATAGGAATATACAGCGGTTTGCGAACTAGGGTGCACTACCACAGACCGTCACTAGAGGTTCCTGGATAGGAATGTACAGCGCTGGGTGCACTATGTTCCAGTACCATAGGTACTAGAGGTCGCTAGAGAGCCGGGCTTCAGCTATTGGAGTCAGCGGGTGAAAAACCATAGCTTGTTACTAGAAGAGAAGTCTGTGAACTGAGATAATCGTGGTAGGTCCTCAGCTCACGTACGTGTGTCAGCACTGCATTGTAGGTCTTTTTAAACGTCTAACATTCTATTCATTTTCACGACAAAAAGGTTTGGCACCACTGCAAATCCAGCCCTCCATTTTAAATATTTTCCTTAAGTATTATAGTCAGTTAAAGAATTGATGAGTACACTAGTCTCTCCTGGGACAGAATTTTGAGCATGCTATCAGAAAGACTGCGGCTCTGCTTTAATTTACATCTAGCAACGGAGCGGGAGGTGAGGGAAGGATGGAATCAAAAACGGGGATGAGGGGGTGGTAGCGAAGATGCACAAAAATGCAAACAGCGGAGGGCGCCAAAGCTGAACTTCGCTTTAAAAAAACAAAACAGCTTGGCTAAATCAGCTCTGGTCTCTTCATTCCACTGGAGGCTGGAGGCTGGAAGATTCAAATACTTGTTTCAGTGAAGGGCAGGGATTGGAAAGAGTTTTGCGAACATGGCAGTGCTGAGGTTAGCATCACTGATAATGAGGAAGGAATCCTAAAAATAGCATGGGGAGATTTAAGATTTAATAAAATGCAAACTGTGACACGCAGGAGGTGTTGGTCAGGGTGGGGAATGGAACAAGGAGATGAAGTGATTTACGAATATAATTAAAAAGAAGTAACTCTATAGGCACGCTGGGGAGGAGGGCGAAAACAATCTTAGAGGCGACAACAACAGAGCCTTCAGCTCAAAAAACGCTTGGAGCAACAAGGAAAATGTGTTTCCTGAAACAGATGCTAAAATGGGACAAGTGTATACTACAGGTAAAAGAGGCCTGCTCCATTGGAGGGGACAAACAATGAAAAGGAGGGAAAAATAGAAACCACTTAGAAGCAAAAATTTTTAAAGGATACTGAAATAAATAAATGAAAAGGAATGGGCAGGATGTAAGCCCACTAAGTATATACAACATGTCTCGAAGAGACAGCACAGCGCTGTCTAGACTTGACCTAAACATGAACAATGTAGTGCCTCCTCCCAAATGAGAGCATCTTGTATTTCTTGCGATAAAACAGTTTTCTAACTGCATTTTCACAATGGTATTTTGATCAGATATGTAAGTTTTCAGCAGAAATTAAACATTTTCACGCCTGCCAGGAATCCACAGGGATTAGTTGCCAGCGTAAACGATGCCTTTACTAGTACAGATTTCTCCACTATGAGTGCAGAGAAATCTGAAGTAGTAAATCCGACTCAAGGATGGAGAAGTGAGCATTCAAAGACATGGTTTGCCCTGGAAGTTTTGGAACACCAACAAACATACATTTGGGGACATTCCCAAATTCCTCTCCAGTCCCTTTGTAGCCTAGAATGGATGGTGAAATACTGCAGCCTAGGGCTAAAGTAAATTCCCTTGCAGGATGGGAAGGGGGGGGACTGGTTCGCCCCAGTCTACTAGGCCAAGTTGTGGTAGGGCTTTCCCCAAAAATAATATTACCAAGCAGAGGAAAAAATAATCAAAAATGTACATTTGCAGTATCTTCTACCAGGGCGTTATAAAGGCATTGGCAAAACTACAATTTCCCAGGGCTTTCACCTTCCAAGGGGCTCCCCGATAAAGTGATTATGGTATGTATAAGACACTGACTGTTCTTAATTTGTCCAGCCTCAACACTTGCACTCGCAGGCAGGTAGTGGCAATTAAAAGTAAACATAATTGTTCAGTCCCTTATTACTTCAACTCACCTTTTCTACCTCACCCTTCTCTCTTCAGTTCTCTCTCTACATCTATAAACCAATCTGTATGTCAACATGAACTTACCTCCTTTGTCTAGCTCAACTCACTTAACCTCATCTATATCTACCTGATGTCTCTCTGAATTTGTCTTTCTGTATGGTACTTCTCTTACACAATCTCACCTCCTCTTTCTTTACTGCCTTCCTCTACAACAATACCTTTTCTCTTAGTCTCTCAACTCAAACTATCTACCTCACCCCTCTCTCTAAACCTCACCCTCTATTTGCTTCTAACCATAATTAATATCTCCAAGTACCTAATTTCTCTCTCAAATGTATCTCTCTACCTTTCTCCATCTCTTCAAAACGCATCTCTGTCTTCCTCTCTCTCACCATATAACTCTGTACCTCACCTTTGTTCCAGAGTCTCAGACTTATCTTTGCCTCATATCTCTTGAAATGCCCCATCTTATACAGCCCATCTCTCTCTCACTGCTTAATCTATCAATTTACCTCACCATTTGTCTTACTTCTGCATGCATTCAGTACTTCTCCTTTCCAATTCCCCTCCCTTTTTCTCTGTTCCCTATACCTTGCCTCTCCCATTACCCTCCTCTGTTCTTGCTACTTCTCACTTTAAACCTCTGCTTCTTTTCTTGATCTATCTTGAAATTCTTACTCTTGTTCTGTCTCATCTCTCTCTCTCTCTCTGCACCGCGTTTGAATTTAAAATTAATATCTACACCTCATCATGCTCTATATCATGTCCCTTTACATAGCTCTGTGTCTCAATCTTGTGTCACAAACCTCTCTGCCTCACATCTGTCTGTACCTCACCCCTTCTCTTCACCTCAGTATCAACTTCCCTTCTCTTTCTTCGCTTTACTTCACATTTTTATCTTTATATTTTTTTCTCTTTTTCTGTCCTTCACCACCCTCTCTCTCTCTACCTTTCCTACTGCCTTACTATTATTTTTCCATGTATGTAGTTCTATACCTCTTCCCATTGTGCCCCTCTCCCTCGCTGCTATATTTACTGTGCACTTTTCTCTATTCCTCTCACTTCACCACTCTGCCTGTCTACCCCAACCTCCCTGATCCTCTCTCTAGCTCATCTCTCTTCATTACTGCTCCCTCTACTATCCACCCATCTTCCTCTCTCCACATTCTCTTCTTCCAGTGTTGTACTGGGGTGTACTCTGACACTCTTGGTCTGCCAGATGGGCTGGCTTGAAAGGGCCAGTTTGTGTTCCATTTTGTCTGGTCCAGTCAAGGCCCACAGGACCAAATAAAATGGGATACAACCAGGCCCTGTCAAAGTGCCAGTCAGGCCAGTCGAACACTGCCTCCTCCCAATCTCTAGCTCTCTACCTCTCTAGTCTGCACTTCGTTTTCCATCTCTGTAGCTTTAGTTTTGGCTACTTTACCTTTCTTTGAGTTCCTTAAGTCTCTCCCTACCTCACCTATAACTCTACCCCTCTCTACCTTTCTTGGCCCCCCACGTCACTTCTCTCATGAAATTGTTTTTATACCACTCCTTTCCACTTATCATCATGGCGAGCGGTCACTGTCTATCTAGAGAACCGCACATGCAGAAAAAGGTACAGAGGGACAAGGCAGTCGAACACAATTATGAAGAAAATTATCTGTTTTCACCCAATAGAATGTTGAAAATCCTGAGAGTAGTGCCTTGATTTTCACTGTTGCAGCAAGAGTGCTAGTTGTGACTATGGATGTTCTTGTGCTTGCACATGTCTGACACTTAAATCTGCAATTTAAAAAGCCACGTGACTATGCCATCATTTAATATTGTGCACTACTCCTCTGAAAATCCACCAGGCGGCATTTACTGTGTCTTCCATGTAATAGGTGAAGGAGACTGGTTAGACACTGAAAAAATCCAAGTGCAAAAAGGAAGTGGCTTTACCAATGGCTGCTCAAGCCTTCTTTTCTTACTATCTGGCTGGTGGTTGCTCGGCAGCCTGTGCTATGGGCTAATTGTGTGTGCCCCCGCTTTTGAAAGTTTATCCAATACTTCAATAATATTCGCCATCAAGAGGGCTTACATTAGTTGAAATGGGTTATACATTGAAATTGGTTCCAAACAAAGGCCCCAAAATATATCTTGCCCAGGGCCTAACAAATTCTTAAGATGCCACTGTCTGCTACCATATCTATATTATATCTAAAGTGTCCTGCACCCTGGACCTAAGTCAGTTCTATTTCAATGGTTTAAACAGACAATGGAATAGATTACAAATCTAGGGACTATTAGTTAAAAAGAATATAAAAGCTCATGCAGTGCTGTAAAACCCGACTATAATTGTGCAGCAAGATATATTCTCAGTGCACAATTGTGCCTGAGATCCTGCTAAAACTACAAAGCGCCAAAGTATAATTCTGACAATGTAATATGATGAAATGTATAATTTTCGATTTCATGAAGTTGGAAAATGTGGAAAATCCATACATTATACGTTTTCTAATGTTTTGCATGGAAAATCACTTTAAAAAGTCAATTTTTCTGGCAGATACGTTCCAAAAAATAAATCTACAAAAAGTCAATTTGAAAAGTTTACATTGTTTCGATCACATTTTAGAATGAATGATGCAAATACAAAGTTTTTCAAACTTTTTCAAACTTTTTCAAAGACTCACACAATTTTTAGAAGAGCTCCAGTGTCATACACACATAACGGGGCTCATTATGATGTCGGGCGGAAAGCCTCTGTCCAACACCGTCTCGGTTTCAGGACTGACCGGCTTGCGGTCGGCGCTTCCAACTGCCGGTTTACGATGCGACCGAACACTGTTCGGCTGGATTCCCATTTTTTCCTATGGGAGATTGTGTTACGCCCGAAAACCGCCGTAATACTGGCTCCTATGGGGAAATGGGGTGTGTGTGTAAAACCCTGCACCCTGTCACAGGCACCCCATGGTGCCTGCCACACGGTGCAGGGTTTTAAAGGGGGGTACCATAGGTACCCACTCGGCCACAAACCATAGGCCGCGGGGGCTATGGGGAATTGCCAGGGGACCCTAAAGTCACTTTCTGACAGCCTTTCTGTGTCGGTAAGGCCGGTGCGGAAAGGCGGTTGCAACCGACATTGTAATCCCGACGGTGGAAACGCTGTCCATAGGGGATTACGGTGTGGTTCCGATCGACAGGAGTACTCCGCGAGTCAGTCGGAACTGAGTCGGAATGACGGGCCAGTATACGTTCCGACTGCGCACATCGTAATCGGGCGGTTGGACTGTAAACCGACTGAGTCGGTCGGGCAGGCTCCGACACAGTCGGGAAGATTCCGACTGGTGGGCGGAGGCTTTACGCCCAACATCGTAATGAGCCCCAAAATGTAATAAAGCCTATGCCCCTTGTCTATTGTAAGAAACTCACTTACTGCAAGTAATGCGACTAGACAGAGGTTACAAGATATTGAAATTTTATACTGAGGCAGTACATAAGAATGGTAAAAATGTTAGCTCTTATTGGTGAAAACAAAGAATGGCACAGCTGTTCTCACTTTATGATTTTTTTGTCGCATGCACTGTTGGAAGTTTTTAAGCCTCTAAGATTCACTAAAAGGTAAGCAGGCCTTTGCATGCATGGCAGTTCCTGCCTAACATTTTTAGTTAGTCTCATGCCCTGGAGCATCCCAGGCTCGTATGATGTGCATCGTCTGCATAGTAATGAAAGGTATTGCTTTTGCAAGGATTTCTGTTTTCTCAGAGGAACAAAGCAGCACTTTGAAAGATGGAACACTGACCCAGTTAAACTACTTTAGCGTCGTAAGTCTGCTGGTCTACCCTCCCCAGTCTTATGTAACAGGAAGAGTTACCCCGAGGCTTCTGGTGGGATTCAGAGCCACTCATCAGCTTTCTTCTCACTGTAGCGAACCCATCCTACTCTTGCTAGTCTGTGTTCAAACCTCAGCTATTTTAGGCTCTCTTTTTCATGATGTTTCTCTTTCTCTCTCACTCCTTCCTTCTCTCACAGACTATCTCTCTCTCTACGGATTACCTGTGTCTTCTCTCAGGATCACACCCTTTTCTCTCTCTCACTCTCTCTCACTCCTTTGTCTCTATTTGTCTATGTCTGTTTCTCTCACCTCTCCTTTTCTCACTCTCAAACATCTTTTCTCTCTCTCTCACTCATTTTCTCTCACTCACTTACACTGCCTGTTCAGTTCACTCTCTATGACACGCTCTCACTGTCTCTTTTAGTTTTCTTGTCTTTCCAGCTCTCTCTTTCTCCGGCTTTCACTATGTTTCCTCTCACCGTCTCACAGTTTCCATTTCTTTCTCTCCTCTATTGCTTGCTCTTTCTCTTTGGCATCGCCTTCTCTTTGAAATTGTATTTGCAGCATTTTTCTCTCTTTCTGTCTCATTCACTCTCTCACATGCTCTCCCTTTATCTTTGTCACTGAATCTTCTTTACCCCTATCAGCTTTCAGTCTTTCTCTCTCTCCTTGTTAGTCTCTTTCTAATTTGTTGTTCCTTGCTCTATTTTTTCTGGCTCTCCTCTACTTAGCTATGTCTGTCTTGCTCAATCTCCATCTCATCTTTTCATATATTTTCGAGGAGTTTCTATTGCTTTCTTCTAGCGCTCCACAACATTTCTTGGAATCACTTTTTCTAAGTGCCTCCATCGATAGCCAAACCACTACTAGTGTCTTTGTTTTCTTCACTTCCATACCATCCACTTCCTTTTGATCATTGGTGCTTTACTTACATACAGTCTGCACTTAGAATGGCCCTTACTCCTCCCAACACTTGCGTTTTGGGGTCTGAAAAAGCCAGCTTCTTGTATGTAACACAAAGAGGGTGGGCTTTGGGTCAGGGCATTTCAGTGGGTTTATTTGGGTAATCCTCCTTCTGCCACTACTTTGAAACAATGCAAATTACATCTTTAACCAGCCCAGAGAAATATTTTTCTCACACAACCGTGCTATTGGTTATTGGCTGCATTATTCAGTCTTCCAGGAAGTGCTTCGATTCCAATGCATCAGATGCATTGTTGTCAGCTTGGTGCATGTACTATTTGCCATCTTGAAAAGGAATAGCCCTCTAAAATTGCCATGTTTTGTATTAGAAACATATGCCTATCTAAAGTGAACACAAGGAGAAGATGGACGGATCGTTGGCACTTTTCAGACCCAGTCACAGATCTGAGTTGAATTCATCATTGTTTTTTAGCTCACTTCACCACCCCAGTTCAAACCCAGCCATTTGCAAATCAGTCTTGACCCTGTTCCTCACGGGAACAGTCAAGCCCGAACTGTCAAGTCAGGTAGGTCTTCTCTGAACCGGAAACAAGCATCCTGGGACCGGTTTCGGGGCAACACCTCTCATCAGCCAGGCTAGCTTGAATCCAGTGGCAAAGTGAGCAATTGACCCATGTATAGTTATGCTTGGCACCCACTCCCCAAGCCCAAATGTGCCCCATGGATCCCATACCCCTGGGTAAAATCTTAATTAAAGGCGAGGGGTGCATGGCACCATCCTCAAGTCTAAATAGCCCAGGGAAACCATCCTCCAGGTCCAAATATTTTATTATTAGGAAAGGGTGGGCGTGTGGCTCCCATGCCCAAATGAGATGTGGGGCCCCACATAACGTTGAGAGCCATGGGGATGGGGGGGAAGTCCCAGGACCCCAATGGCCCCAGCCAACTCCTGCTCAGCTACTTCAGTTTGCTCCAGATGGGCGGGAGCAATCAGAGTTTCCCTGCCTGCAAGAGCGAGGGCAGGGAAACAGAATTATGCTCCAACCCACCAGGAATATTTTCAAATTTCCAGCCAGATGGGAGCACAGTTCATTCCCTGTCTGTGGTCCTGAGGGTATGGAAAACCACTGTTCATCTCAGGTGCCTCCCAGGACTCAATGAAAGAGCCATCCCCTGGAGGACAGGGTCCCTGGGACCTTGCAATGCTTGGATAGGGGCCGCATGCACCCCCCTCCCCTTTACCTATTTTTTGGCCCTGGGGATGGGGTTCCTGGGGCCTATTTCTGTTAGTGGAAAGGGACTGCATGATCCTCTTCCCCACATCAGGCTCAAAGGGGGGGGGGGGTGAGTCATCCACCCTCTCCCCTAAAATAAACAGTTTGGCCCCGGTGTTTGGGGCCCAGGGGGGCACCAAAGGCTCAGTGAGCTGGGACGTGCACCCCTCCTCTTTTTTAATAGTTGACCCTTGGTGATGGGGTTCCTGGGGCCCAATATGGATTCTGGGAGGAGGGCCCCACTCATGTGCCCCCTCCTCAAATATTGATTTATACAAAATTGTGGTTCGTCATTTCCTGTTTTGTTGCCACTAATCAGTGGGAGTCCTGGGGAATCGCATCTAAAACACCTGGGTTTTTTACTATTTGGGCCTGGGCATGCCTCTGGGACCCTCCCACAAGGTCTTGGGGGGCAGGTATACTTTGATTAAAAAATGGAAGGACAGGGCACTAAGTCCCCTAGTCCAGTAATGGCTGCTAGCAACATTTTTCTTCGTGGTTCTGGCATCCAATAAGTACCGTGCTCATGCGAGAGTAATCACAAGGCTAAAAAAGCTCCTGCGGCCAATCAGAGGGCCTTATTTTTTTTATTGGGTTTGAGGAACTCTCACGAGGCCGTGCTTTGATATTTGACTGACCTCACGCTACATGGCCAAGCACCAGGTCCTTTCTTTTGGCTACATCAGGTACCTCTGTCATGCAGCTGTTGCTCATTTTCTTCTTGAATTATCTTGAAATTATCATTTATAATCGCTGTTGAAAAGGAGCACTGGACTCCTAGGCAAGAATTATGGATGTTTATCCTCACCAAGTTTAAGGTCGTTTTTGAGCAATTCAATGTTTTGTGGATCATGTGTTATGTAAATCCCTCACACCAAGTGACATTCATCAGTGGTTGGAAGCCCATCATGTGGTTTCAGTGCAATTAGACTACGCAGAGAGACTACCCATTCTGAGAACCCTGGCCGCCACCTTTACTTCATTTAAAAGTGGTTTGATGCCGCAAGCGCAGATCAGGCTACCGTGCCCACCATCCAGCCCATCCAATCATTTGTCCAAAGCAGCACTAGGAAATGGCCATGAGAGCACAACTCAAACCTCATTCATTGATACAATAGAATAGTAAGAGACGATGGGCCAATCAGAAAGCATCTTGTATTAGAGATGATCTGTATGGTTGAACAAGGAAGCAATAATTGTTTCAAGGTTCTAGCACATTTCACCGCATGACATTCATTGACACATCCTTCGTACTGGTGTAATTCCTGTGGTGAATCCTCACATGTCCATTTTATCTCATCCCTCTTTCTCACATTTTTATTTGAGATTTTCCTCTTTCTGTTTTTGGAAAAGACTAGCGTGACACCCTGGTTTTTATTAAAGTGAGCAGACCCCAACCATGATGTGTTTTTTTCTCGCCTCCACTGTGTGCCTCCTCTTTGTATTGTTTATTTGTTTATTTTTGCAATGAGGAGCTCCCACACACTCTCTCTATTGTGTTTCATGTACAGAGTGCGCCCCCATACCCTTGCTCCTCACTTTGGTTTTTTCAGTCATCTGCACCCAGTGGCATAACTTGAAATGATGAGGACCCCTGCAGAATGTGAAGAGCAGCCCCTTATTCTCCCATATCTCACAGATATTCATTAACCTTGGGCTGCATTGGGGCCCCTTAAGAGGTTGGTGGACCTCCTGCACCCCAGGAGCGTGTGTTACTGTCCTGCATGTATTTGAAGCGATGTCCGATTGCACCATATTTTGCAGACCTGCATATCTTGGTTCAAAGACAAAGGTTGAAGGGATTATTAAGTTTCGAGAGGGCATGTTCACTTTCACATTTTAGAGCTGAAAAGCTCAAAAACTGGTAGGCACTGTTCACAAACACATTAGGAAGTGTAAGGTCAAATTACGTGTGTACGTGGCTCGATTTATCGGTGCTAATTTATAAAAAGTAAAGGTTAGCTCTTAGGGATTTATTCATGCCAAATAGCATAGGCTAATAAAATGAAGGAGTCAATCGTAGTCCATAAGTGGGGAGTGGTAGTTCAAGAAAGGGGGTGCCCTGCAAAGTTTGCAAAACCCACAAACGCATTCATTTAAGAGTATTTTAAAACGTATCAGTGACCCATTCGCACTCTGTAAACAGCTGGAGATTTACTCTTGACACAGAGAGGAATGAAATAAGGTTTAGGGGAAAAATTAGATAGAGACATGTCCCAAGCTGACTGCGTCCAGGTAAGGGGAATAGTTTTCATGTTAAAAAGGGTATCAAGGTGCAATGGTACTCATGTAATGCAAACATTACGTTGGCTGAACTGACCACAACGTGTTATTCAGCATTACTCTAGGAAACCTACTGTCGCAAATGTACAGGCGGTCAGCATACTATCTGCAGAAATATAGACTGACATAAATATTGTGTTCTAAATATATTTTACAAATATGGTGTGCCATGCAGATTTTCCTTTATTATCTCCATTGGGGTGATAGCTGTGTAAAAGGCATTTAGGACACAATATTTATGGCACAAAAAATATCCTGTGACAGTATTCTGGTACCTTGCTGGTGAGGATCTCTCTTGGAAACATTTGTAAGTTCAAAGTTCAAAAACTTTGGAAACTTGCACCCATTTGAAGGAATAAACATGTCGGTGCCGACGTATGTTTTTTTCAATGGAGATATATTTTGTTTACTTGTTCCCACCAAACAGAGAGTTATGCAGAGCTCTTGCTGGTCCCTTCTTTATTCATCAGTTCTTTTATTCATTGTAGGCTATTATATGACCCGAAACTTCAGACGTAAATACTGGCCAGCTCTTAAGTGTAGATGGCAAACAGGTTTAATATTTGAGAAAGAAATAACGATTTTGAGAGCCTCTAAAAATGTGAGTCCTATTTATATTTCTCTTTTCCTAAGTCCATGCTATATGCAGTTTCTAAGTTAATTCCTTCACAGCTCTCAACTAAGAAGTGTTTATGGATAGTTAGGTAGTTTAAGAGCACAGTTAAGAACTATTTCCACCACTCTCTAAGCACATATTCATTTGGAAAGCTGTTGCTCCTATCATTCAGCACAATAAAGATGAGTCTGGCTCCCATGAGAATCCATTAAAAATAATAAATGTTAGTTTCAGGCCTTCACTGACAGGTCAAAGCATGCCACCCTGACAAGCGGCTTGCGCATAGCTACTGTCAGCATATTGCTTGATGTCTGCTCTCACTGTGAGATCAGAGAGAACAGTTTCAGGTTGGGAAAAAGGAAGAATTCTCAAAGGGTGGATGAGAAGTGAGGTAGAGTTTATTTTTTACATGGAGGGTGAAGGGTAAGGGGAGGGAATATGCGGGGGGGAGTACGGAGGGTGGCAGGAAGTCAGGCTGCATTTTATGTGCTGGTGGGGAGGTTTAGGTGAGTGAATTTGCAGGGGGTGGTGATGGAGGGCAGTAGGAGAGGATGCCAAGGTAGTTGTTTTTAAATATTTTCTGGGGCTGGGTGTTGTTATGGGTGATAGGGTTGGGTAGTAGAAATTCAGGTTCACACCTAGTAAGTTCAAGTGCATTTAAAAATAGTACACTCACTTTATCACAGAGATGGGAGTCAAACTACATTACTGATATACATTCCTTTGAAAATGTAGTTAATTACAACATGCTTTGAGCCTGATCTAGGGGTATATTCACAAGAACGTGTGCTAAACATCACCAAAAAATATTATCGCAACTTTATACATTGCAGCCTATCGCAGGAAAATAACCCCGTGTCAACGTGGAATTCACAACAAGGCGGTACCATGCAATAGTCTACCAAAACCGCGGACAATGTCCACGATACAACCACCTCGATGGAGATAAAAACACAAACCACAACACTAAAAAACCTGCGACGGGCCAAAGCGCTATAAGAAAACAGTGACAACCAGCGCAAGGGCAGCAATACTCACGCATAATGCGGGAAAAAGCACAAGAACAACATACGGAAAATGCCACAGAAAAACTGCGGAGTACCACGGATGCACCCTGACCGACTGCAGAGGACAACATGTACCCCACAACATCCAAGCACCATGGAAGAACAGAACCGATAGGCACACCGCATGAAAGAGACCAGTGGCAGACAAATCAGAGCCGCAGGAGCGACTTGCCCACCGTGCAGCATACACACATAAGCATAAGTGCACCTCGACATTAACAACACAAACAGCAACACCTCCACAACAGAACACAGGACACAACTGGTTCCGCAAATGTGCACAAAATGGCAAATCACATCTAAAACCGCAGGAAAATGTAACGTGACAATGTACAAGTTCAACCTGTTACCTGCAAATATGTTTTAATCACACATGCAGTGCAATTGGACATCTTGTATTGTCCCATGATTGCCATGGACGGCCACAATGTGACGTGCTCATGAGAAGTGTCAATGATGGAGTTCCTACAGGCCATTCCTGCTGCAGCTACAGTGGGATGTGGGCCACCTGCCCCATCGTTACCATCATCGTCCGGGACCTCTGGAACTGGGATCCATGGGGCATTGGTGCGAACACAGATGTTGTGCAACACACAACATGCAATGATCATCTTGCACACGATGTCCGGGCTGTACAGGAGCTTTCCAACTGTGCCGTCCAGGCACCTGCAACGTGACTTGAACAATCCAAATGTGCATTCAACAATGCCCCTGGTGCGTATGTGGGCCGCATTGTACTGCCTCTGGGCGAGTGTGTCCGGATCTCAGAGGGGTGTCATCATCCAGGGGTAGAGTGCATATCCTTGATCACCTGTGACAGTGCAGGGAGAAAAGAGTCAATACTTGGTTCGGCAGGATGTGATGGCAGGCCAACTAATCCAGTGATGCCTGTGCTGGCTGTGTGTGGGGTGAGTGTAAGCCAGCCCTCAGGGAGTAGCTGGTGCTGACAACAACTCCAACAGTCATCAGGCACTCAGAAATGCAATGTCAGAACAACAAGGGGGAATGACTCGAGTTGCACAGGGCTAGTGGCCCCGGATGCACAGCGGCCTTACAGGGGCCCACCACCACGGGACGATGTCCTGCGGGAGACTGGGGTAGGGTCATGAGGGCAGAGCAGGGCCTCGTATGTGTCATAGGTGCCTTCCGCAGAGTGTCACGGGGGAGAATTGGAGGTCTACCCCCAGGGCATGATGCAGAGGGCACATGCCAACTGTGTCCGGCAACATGGCGGATATGAATGCCACAGACACATGTCAGACACCAAGTCCGTACCTGCCTGTTGCTGATGACAACCCCCAGGCCACAGGCTCAGACACCTACGATGTTCTGCTGGAGGATGACGGTCACTCATGGCGCACAGGGTTAGTGGTGCCACACGTCGCGATCTTGCGTTGAACAGGGTTAGTGGCACCACGTGGCCCCGGCTTGAGTTGAACAGGGTTAGTAGCACCACGTGTCGCCGGCTTGTGTTGAACTGGGTTGGTAGCACCACGTGTCGCAGGCATGGAATATGGAATTATGCCTCAATGATCGAAGGGAGTCTGGTGCTGTGGCCGCTGCCACGGACTTGGGGTCACTGCTATTCAGGACTCAGGACACTGTTTCACATGTGGGACATACTGGGCCGAAGAGGACACCTGTGGAGCATGTTAATAAGTAAGGAGTGATGCGGGCCAGCATCGGGGGGGCCAGCGATGGTCTGCGGAGGCTGCAGAGGTCACAGGACTGGGGCTTGGAGCTTGCACCGGCACGTGGCGGGCCCTCTTTAACACATGACGGTGTGGTGCGCTGGGGCGGGCAGGCCTGGTCTGTGCATCAGCGTCCTGGGGTGCAGCAGGCGCACAGGGTCACAGGCCCCGCTGCTCATGGCGTCGGCCTCATGGCAGGTCACGCGGCGCCGCACTGTCAGTGACGTTGACCTTCCTGGGAGTGAACCACGCTCTGTGCAATGGCTTTTTGACCACACCCCTGTGCAGCCCTGGCGTACTCAGGGAAAACCCACTACGCTCACGCACACGGGGGGCACAGCGTGCGACACTTCCGCTATCTGACCCATGGCCTGGGGTGACATGGTTGCGTCCACTGCTCACTACTCTCCAGTCACCAGCAGTTGTGATCTGCATGGACATGTCTGTGGTTTGCATACCCATGTCTGTCTTGCACATCCATGCCTCACTTCTCGTTGTGTACATTCCCATTCACAGGTCACTTGCTTCCTCGCAAATGGCTGCATTACGCTTCTCCACACGTTCAGCTGTTGTGTGGCTGTGGTGCCATGATATATCTGTATTGGGTGCAGGGGTAGCCCAGGATGACCATGGAGTGGTGTTGTCGTGTCTGGTAGGTGGCCATGTAGTTTGACATGTTGTATGTTGTTTGGTCACGTGTACAATCCCACAGTTGTGCGTTGTGTGGTGGTGGGTTTGGGGTGTGTGATGTGTTGATTTGGCACTTACCAACGAGCAGTCCTGTTTCATATGGTCCCTCCTGGAAGCGCTGGTTGATGAAGGATCTGTCAGAGGATGAAGGAATCATGCACACTGCCTGGGTAGTTAGCGACGACATTGGTGAAGAGTCCCCGGTGGTCCACTATTGTCTGCACATTGATGGTATGCGTGTGCTTTCAGTTGCGGTAGTGCTGTGCAGTATCGGCAGGGAGCACAAGTGGGACATGTGTGCAGTCGATTGCCCCCAACACGTCCGGGAATCCGGCTATGGCTTGGAAGCCTTGCTTTGTCTCCAGCTGTTCCCACGCAGTGTTGGGGAAGTGAAGGTACTGGGGTATGAAGGTGAGGATGGCATCCAGGACAGGTGTGATGAACTTTGATAGGGTTGGCTGTGAGACCCCTCCGACTCAGTTGTTTGCTGGAAGGTACCAGAGGCCAACAGGTGCAGCACAGCCAGCAGCTTTGTCTGCGGAGGGATGTTGGTTCTCTGCTGTGTTGGGACCGTCAGCCTGTCTCAGCCTGTGGGCGATGTGGTTCATGATGCGGATGATGATTGTCCTTTTGAGCCTGTAGTGGGCAAAGACTTCCTCGGGCGTTAGGTCTGTGAGAGTGGTGCATTTTCGGTAGGTTAGCTGTCTTACTCTGCGCTGCCTCTGTGGTGGTCCGGGGGGGGGTGGCGGGTCCGGGTCCTGGCGGTAGTGGCGGTCCTGGGGGTGGTGGCAGTGGGTGTTGTAGCCCTGTTGGGGCTCCGAGCTGCATGATGAGTAGCTCCATGGCGTTGTTTGTTCTTCAGGTGTAGCTCTCTGCGGGGCTCCGTTGCCTACTGCAAGTAGTCGTCCATCTTTACACCTGCTTGAGACAGGTGTTAAATACCTGAAGCTACCGCGGCTTATCGCCTGCTTTTGTTTGCTTTGCAGATCTGGCAGTTCATTGTGAAAGTGGTGTTGTGGTTTTTTCGTGTGTTTTTAAACGGGAACGCCTACTCAGTATCGCATTAGGGTTAGTTGGTGGTGTTCACCGTGGAGATACATTTTGGGGTAGTTATCGCGGGAATACTGGCGATGTCTGCAGTTTGCACCAGCTTGTGAATGGGCTGTTGGGTCTAGCTCCACTTTTGATGAGTTAAGGTGGAGATAAATCAGAGTTCAGTCCTTGTGAATATGCCCCCTAGAGTTTGGAGGATGAGAGAAATCAGGCAAAAAGTGGTAGATATCTCATCCACTCTCTTGCGAGAGCATCATCCTATATACACTCTAAATAGGGTGAGAGGGACATCTGCTGCTTTTTGACAGATATCCAGCAACCGCCAGAGAAAAAAAAGACGAGTGAGCATTTGCACCTTTTATAAATATTTGTGCTCCTTATGGAACATTGCAGGAAGTTGCCCTTTCCCCTCAATTTCTAGGCTAGCTGACTTACAATGAATATAAAAATGACTGACGTAAGATATTTTCTTTTTTATTTGAGTGAAGGGGGGATAAATAACATAAAATTGTACGTATTATATAACCTCTAAATTCTGAATGACATCACAAGCAATCTGAACTTCACTCTCATCTAGTTGATGTCACTCAAACCCCTCTGCATAAAAATAAATCACAGTTACTCATCCATAATTCGATGTATTACACAGTGGCAGAATGGCCTGTGGTTGTATGTAATGGTTTAAGGACACTGTGGCTGGAAGATCTGAAATATGGGCAGGAGAGTAGGAGATGGTTTTGAAACCTGCTGGAGTTCCAGACTGATTTGGAGGAATCCTAGTTTCATGTCTCCACAAGTTAGCTATTTATTAAAAAATTATATCCCTATACTCCTAAGGAACCTGAGTACAACATATAGGGCCACATGTATGTACCTTTTTTAAGGTCGCAAACTGCATGTACTTTTTTTTCCGGTCTGGAAAAAAGGGTTTTCCTATGTACCAAACACTGTTTGCGATTCGGTAACCTATTACTGAATTGCAAATAGGGTTTGCAATTCAGTATTAGGAATGGGCGTGTTTAGTGCGTCCCTTCCAGATACCGAATCACAATGGTTTGTATGAATGCGGTTGCAAAACATTTGCATTTTACCACCAGCTTAAAGTTGGTGGTACCCCTAGCAAATGTGAAGGGGACCCCAAGGGACCACTTCCCCCTTGTGAATGGTAATACAAAAAAAATTTCAGAGCAGCACTGCCTACTCTTAAAAAATGAAAAGAACATTTTTCATTTTTCTTTTTAAACTTAACCCACTTTTCTTTTAGGAAAATGGGCTGCATTTCTAAAAAAAAACAATTGCTTTGTTTAAAAGCAATCACGAACAAGGTGGTCTGCTGACCCTATCAGTCCACCATCCCCATGATTTTAGCTATTCCTGATGGGTCCCAAATAGGGACCTACCTCATTATTATTCATGAGGTAGGTTAATTTGCGATTCACTAGGAATCGCTAAAAGAAACTCATGGAGTTTCATACATTAGAAATAGCAATTACCTAATTGCGATTCACAGAAAATTGCAATTAGCTAATCGCTAATCCTAATTTTGAAAAATTTTGCCCATAGACATCTATGGTTGCCTCTCAATTGTTTAAATAGGAATTATAGGTGGTGTAAATCAGCACCAATTACTCAGTATAAGTGATATTTGAACAAACGAGCATTATTAATAGTTGAAAAAATCCAAATGAACCACATATATTAAAATAGGACTGGAAAGTGCCCATTTAAAACAGCTTAAGGATTTTCTTTTATCCACAGCAGGGACACAAAGAATATATATCTGTCATAGGAACATCCTCAAATAGATCACAATACAAAATAGGCATTATAAAGGAATAAAGCATTCTGTACTGTATGAATAATGGATATTGCAAGTTACTTCGGACCTCTTCGACCTCATAAGTGAATTTTGGCACACTAACCGATAATGTCACAAAATTCGATAGCAACTTTCAACGTCCTTACAATACAGCGAGGCCTATAATAAATGACTTAAAGGTCTCTTTCTAATACCCACAGTGGAGTCTCGTTGTGACGTCACCATTTATCTCTAATAGGTAAACTGCATCACTACGCTATTGTAAAATGTGATTACAGTTGAGTTGTTGAGTTGAGATGTCAGAAGGCTTCCTCCTACAGCCAGAAAACAGTACAAAACGAAGTTAATCGAGCAGAACTACAGATGCTCTATACATAATGAGGGCGATAACTATCTTTAAGCCCTCTTGAGCAAGAAACATCTTACTCCAGACCACCTCCTGGTGAGATTTCTCAACACTGGTGGTGGTGGATGGCAGCTACCGCTCGCGTTGAGAAACCTTCTGTTCGCGTTGAGGAAGCTGCTATTCGAGTAGAACATCTACTAGAGCGACAGAAAGAAGCAGCGCCCTCTTGCGTTGTGCATGGTGCCATTTGTGCTGATTTTCCAGCACGGGACAAACACCTGGAGCTAAAAATCAGCGCAAACGGCACAACCTAACGCACTCCGCTACTTGCGGAACTGCGCATAGCATGGCGGGTTTTTTTGGTCACGCGGAACTCCGCGAACTCCGCCCAGGCCTACTATTTTTCCAGAAAATACACTATCCATTCCTGATACGGACACATGTAAGACAGAAAGGTTGTTTATTGCATTGCTCAATATCCTTCCAAGAAACCAGGGATCCACCTGTGTGTTACAGCACTCTGAACTATAGCAGCCAAAACTGCATTGAAATACATTATGTGCCGCATACTGGTGCATTTATTTTCACAATGCAGTTTACACAGTTATTCTACAGTTTAGTCTAGACACCAAGGATGTAAAAGAAGTTTGGTGGTGCGACCCAATATTTTAACAGATAAAATACCCATTGCCATATGGGGATATTGAAAGTCAACTGTGAGTTCTATGACCTTGTACAGGAAGCCCTTGGTGACTTGCAATCTCCTTCTAATGCAGGAAGGGAGTACTTCATTCCATAAAAATGCATGGATGGGGTAATTTACTCATCACTGTGCAAAGGAATACAGTTGCACTGTTCCAGATAATAAGCAATCATTGAGCAATTTATTGCTCGAATAATTACTATAATAATAACTTTTTTCACATAGCACTTGCCAAGGAATGTGGAATCATTTTTATAGTACTGCAAATAAAAAGCTTTACTATAACTGCTTCTATTGATACTCATTAGTCTGATACCTGAAGCTGAAATGGGGTGATAGTGATGCAAGGATTTAAACTTTTGACCTTGAGCTCATTCACTCAAGTGCTCAGTCCTAAGCACCTATCATGCTGTCTCACATGAGTCAATGATCTCAGAGCTGACTGATCATCAAAAATTAAGAGCCGTGCATCTTTTCAGTATGTGGAGTGCTGCAGGTCCCAATGGGAATATGGCTTTTCCTTTGGGTACATATGAATTATGCAGTGTCTGCATACACTTTCTGGTGTAGGCAAACCTCCTGGAGTGACTATAGTAAAATGTTGCACCTCATTGAGAGATAGGCTTCTTTGATTGGTACAAAACAAAATATGTTTTCCATTTCAATGTCACAATATTCAAATTCAAACAAAGCTCCAAACAAATGAAAGCCTAAGTACATTTTTGAGAAACTGAGCAGATTCTCAGAGATAAGCGCGTGAAGAACTCTACATCATTGACAATTCAAATGATTTATTGTCCTTAGTGTACAATTTAGAGTAGGAAAACACACTTATACTGACTTATACTATAAATGCCCACTCACTTTATAGGTAGTCCCGGGAAAAACGTCTGTGGCACTAGTGTAATCTTGCATAATTTTGCACGAAATTCCTGAAGTTACACCATTACACCACATGGATAATTGTACTAACCCAATAAGGGACAGGATAATGTATGACCTGAGACCATGACATTTCTGCAGCCATGACACTATGTTAATGCAAGAGCATGGGAACATCACAAATGAAAACCAATGAGAGGGGAGGGGATCATTTATGTGGGAAAGGTCCTCAGGTTCCTCAAAACATATATACCTAGGCTATTTGGTTGTAGGTTTAAACCTATAATAACTGATAAAACCCCACCGAAAGGAAAATAACCATCACTGGTGTAAACATATAAACACTGAAAAAACACCTTTGCATCACAAACTAAGTGCCATTCATAGAAAGGAAAAGATGAGTGAAAGAGTCATTTTTCCTGAAGGGGCCAATACAATGTGACTTTGTTATTCAAGGTAGCAACAAGAAAGAATGGGCTAACATTATTCTGCTTGAGTTTTGTTGTTTAGGGATGTCACTAAAACATGGTCTCTTCTTCCTTCTGCTTTTATCAGTTTTGTGGTCTTTGGTCTAAAGATGCAGTGTTTAGAAGCAAATGTTAGGCCTTATTTAGTTATTTTATAAACTGTAGAGAATCGGGAAATATCCAAATCATATTTGAAATGTTGGTTACATTTGATTTCACTGATAGGTAAAATGGCTGGTTTCATTAGAATCTTTCCTAATATCTACCATCACATTTACCCACAGACAGTGAATGGGTAAAATCCTTTGATACATCAGCCCCCTTTTCTAGTGAGTCAGTATTGATTGTAAGTGGATTGCCCCAGTCTTTTAACATTTAATACAGGATGTAATGACAGGTGTATATGAAAAGAAAGTTGTCACCAAGCATCTGAGATAGTGGTGAAAACATAACACCAGGCGTTTGGTAAACATGGAATGCAGTGTCACTTGGAATGCTGCTGAAAAACGTTCCTTCCAAGTTCAATAAAGATTGGAGTGATATTGTTTGTATTTGCAGTAATTCAGCTTAGCTACGTATATGAAAAAGTTGTATGATGGCCTGTCAAAATCGATACCTGAGCTGAAGTGCTTCCCTGTAAGAGATCCTTGTCACTTGCTAGATGTTATGCTGAAAGCATCTTTACAATCTTCAGAGTTAATGAAGAATGCTATTGACTTTGTAGTCTATTCTGGTGCATATACCCTGTGCATACGCTACCTATACACATGCACTATCAGTGCAGAAAGCAAGCAATAATTAAAATTCAATTAAAATTCCATAAACACTGGAAAAACACCGTTTCTGTTGTTTTTAATGGCGCGAAAATGTGTAACCACTGATAACCACTGTTTTTTAAGGCATTGAAAAAAACTGAAAAAACCCCACCAGAATTTACCAAAAATAGAAACTGAAAACAGGAAAGCCTATATATACCCAAACCTAAAGTGGAGGGTGTCTCCCAAAATGAGCAGTCACTATGCCCTGGTCCTTAGTACTCACCAGGCACAGTACATGTGTTCTTATAGAACCCTCATCCACATGCTAATTATGAGGCATGCGTCATCATCTGGTCCTCTTCTGGTGAGGTGCTCACCATCAGGTGGGATCGACCTCGCAGTGGGAGGGAGCACTATAATATTCTCTATATTCTTGGTGGGATCTTAGGACAGAAAACATAAAAAATATCTCCAGGGAACCCTAACCCAATTCTTCAATAAGAGGGGCCCTGTGAGATGGTTAATATAATAGGACACAAAGAGGCATTTATTTGCCCAGTGTGTCTATTCTAGGTCGACATGTTTAATTTGCTTCACAAGATGTGCAGATTTCATCACAACATCTAAGACCCTTGACCTCCTAACTTGTACTGAGCATGAGTTATGCATCTGCCCGCATTCTATGAATGATCAAGAGATAGTTAGACAACCCTACTATATAGGGTGAGTTGATTGAAAACTGGAGAATATACACATCTAGAAGCCTAAGAAGAAGGTACACAGTAACAAAAGTACATCTGTATTAGAATAGGGGTCATTTAAACAATGAAACCTGTGCACTCAACTACACACTCTAAAACAGTGTGGTTAATAACCTTAGAGATACTGTAATCTATAAGCCAGGGTAAGTGACCTGGTGTGACTTGAGGTATCTGTAACACCTAGTGTTCAAAATATCATGTAGTCATCTCATTAGCCAAGTGTATTCCCCCAGTGCATCACATATCCACACACAAAGAGGATAGGGACTACATGAATGTAAGCCATCAGGCTCCTAGTGTTTTAGGAGGGGGACCGACATGGCAATGGAGACTATCCAGGCATCATGGGAGCAAATGAAGGAGCTTGCTGTGATCAAAGGTCGCCCACTGTGAAAACATGGGAGAACTAAACCTACAATACAAACAAAGAAGGATACATATACCAGCAAATGACCCAGGGGTTAAGGGCATTACTTACAACACCAATAGTCAGTGGGGACTTCCCAACCTAGCTAAGTGGACTGAATTTCCTGAATGTGGTGAAGAGGCAGCTGAAGCTAGCCCTTAAATAGTGTAATGTGTGCTCTTATGATCAGTTATACTTGGAGTCCTTTGAGAAAAATGTCTCCCAGCCGATGTGGATCATGGCGGCAATCTTATAATGGGTTTAACTGCTAAATCTACTCATGTTTCTATTCCTATTCCTACGTCCAGTCACAGTATTAATTATCACTAATAGATAAAATGAATTGCCTGATCCTTCCAATCTTGACCCAAAGATGGAATCAATAATATGGACTCATAAAATGGAGAGGATACAGCAAGGATGCATAGGATCTCTTACTGTAGATTTGGGATACCACATTTGACCCCTCTAGAAATTTCCTGATTAGACTAGATGTAGAAAGACTCTCTACTAGCCAGACTCAAACAGAGACATTGCACATGATTCAAGAACTGTTCTTTTCTCACCCCTGGCCTCACAACACTCCTAGACACTTTGTTTTAGAAAGCATTACTCTTGCCCACACTAGTCTTTCATGACCTGGCTTACCAATCAGAATGGCTATTTAAAATTCCCACACTGTTGAGCGAGAAGCTCTCCCCTTTGTAGACGTTATCATCCATGGGAATGGGCACCTTATAACTGACACCTACCACAAACCAACAGACATTATCAGCAAGGAGCCTGGGAGAAACTGTGAAATGAAGTCATGCCCCTTGCCTGACCCGGTTTTCGTGTCCCGCACTGCGAGGGCTGGTGGCGCCTTAAATGTGCCTGAGAAAGTCCTGTGGCCGCCTCCCAGCACAAGTTATCTGCAAAGAGCCTGGGAAACGAAGCGCTGCCCCTGGCCTGGCTCGATGCTTTTAAAGTCTTATGTATTTATTGTTGTATGTATGTTTTTATGGAAACTATTTTCCGAAATAAACATTTTACGAATTTCATATAAAGAACACATATACACTTACAGTAATATTTCTGATTCTTAGGAGCACACATAGGGGCCAAGCTTATGTCACTGTGCAACAGTAGCTAAAGCTCTATTACAATTTGGATTACAACCTCCCTGTTAGACTTGTTTGCATATTGAGAACTTATTTTGAGAGGGTATCTGACAAAGACACATGGCATACAGCAAGATGGTCATGCAAATTATTTTTATGTTTATATAACATATGGTGGAGACATTTCTTCACCATGAAGGACATTATTTTTCATATTTAGAATTTACTTAACAAATCGGAGGATTTTCAATTTTCATTTACCTTTAAATCTTGCCCTCGGCCTATTTCTTATTAAACTTGATGCATGGCCCACTGTATTGGTCTTTATCTGCTCCTAAATAGCCTAAATATCCAAAACTTTCAGATCAGGATGTGTAAACACACTTCCAGAGGCCTTCTCTCTTGAAACTCTAACTCAGAGATCAGAGTTGGTTGGGAAGTCAAAATACATGTTCTCCTGGATTTGTGAATACGCCCCTCTTGGCCTGATGCACAAAGGGCCTCTGAGTTTCTACACTCAGGCTGAAACTGCAAAGATTGTACCTGAGTGTGGAAACTTCACCACAACTACAGGGACTCCCCCACAATTGCAGAGACCCTTTGTGAATCAGGCCCTTGGTCAATAGGTACTCTGCCTATGGAACTTGTAATAAGGTGGACAGAATATCCATTATATTTGTCATGCAGTGCTGGTCCACCAAACTCTAAATTAAGCACCTTATCATTTTTGGCCTTGAGTTTGACCGTCAATACTTATTTTTTGTATTGGCTTCAAAGTTTTCTTGTACAACAGTATAGTGAGATGCAGCTGGGCAACGTAATGTGATGTTAGATTTTTCAAACAATTGGACTGTTCAAACAACATCCAGAAACTCAAATGAAGTAAAGTGGTTCTATAATGGGAATCAATGGAATCTCCTTTTGTGACATATGTTCCCTTTTCTAGTGTTCTCTAATGAGTATTCTTGCTGCATTTGGAATTCTTTGTTTATGGTTTATTTGAATGGCCGGTAAGAAACCACAAAGGCAGTTGCAATATATTAGTCGTAAATTAGTTGTGACGATGATCACTACAGGCTTCTGAAAGGGGAACTGCTATTGTAGGATAGATTTCAGTTTGTGGAGTCGATGGATACAACTACCTCTAATTTTGGACTTGGCCCTATTTGCAGGGTCATCCCTAAACCTTTTGCTTCTTCCTCCTATTTTTTCTTGACCTGTTGTTGTTGGCTTTAGGACTCTGGGCACTATACCATTGCTAAACAGTGCTAAAGTGGAACTGCTCTCTGTATAAATTGTGATACTGATTGGTTATCTATGAATGGCATATTGGATTTACTGGTAAACCCCTACAGTGCACTGAGTGTGCCAGGTTCTGAAAGTCAAATGCTACTAGTGGGCTTGCAGCACTGATTGTGCCACCCACATAAGTAGCGCTGAAAAGGTAGCTTAGACCGCCACTGCGGTGTCTGTGCCCAGTTTTAAACTGCCATGTCAAACTGGCAAGTGCACCCCTTTCCATACATGTAAGGCACCCCTATGGTAGGCTCAAGGGTCACCCCTGGGCAAGGTGCAGTGTATGTGAAAGGTAGGACATGTCCTGGTATGTGTGGCATGTTCTGATAGAGAAATACTGCCAATTTCATTTTTCACTATTGAAAGGCTATCTATCCCCAGCCGCGGTCCGTGCAGGTAACAGCGGTGGGGCCACATAAGGGGGGATTACGAGGGACGATGCTGAGGGAAGCTTAATTATTTATTTAATTTTCCCTCTGCATCATCCCTCAAAAGCCCCCCTTACCTGGCCCCACCACTTTCACCGCTATTACCTGCACAGACCGCGGCTGTCTGATCCATAGGATCGAATGGGAAATACTTTGTAACATCTTATAAGTATAACTTCCCATTGGTACAAGATAGAGAAATAAAGTTTAGGCTCTCTGAACTCAGAATTTAATAACACAACTTTTAGTAAAGATGCTTTTTAAATTGTGTGTGTGAAAATGCCACTTTTAGAAAGTATGAAACAAAAGAACAGGAGTGGACCCGTTAGCCCAGTAGAGACCGGGTAAGTAGTATATCAAAACAACAATGTCTCAACTGGTAATAATTTAAAAAGACCGTTAAAGAAAGTGCTTTAGTCTGATCAGGGCAAGGGAAAACAAAAGAGGGAGACCAAAGGATTTAGAAAAAGCGGTTTGTTATTTGCAGGTAGTTAAACAGCACTACATTACAAATATATTGAGGTAACCAAACATAACCAAATGTGCACTGGTCGTGTTAGTGACAGTGAACGGCGCAGTGACACAAGTGATATGGACAGCGTGAGATGGCAAAAAACAATAAAACACAAATAATTGTAAGGGGTCAAAAGATATATACAATTGGGATAAATTTAAATAAAATTTCAATATTAGTTACAAATGACCCTGTAAAGGCCACGGTTAACGCTGTTAAGTCGACGGCGCTTTGACCAGTCTAAGTAATGGTCATCATCAGGACTTTGGTTACAGATTTCTTAAGTAGTGCTGTGTGAGAAGAAGGGAAAAGAAAAGAAGGGGATAAAAATACGGAAAAAGCCCAAGATAAATGAGAAAGAAGGCGCCAGGCTGATAACTATGAAGAAGTACCTGGTAACGCAGGGTGTATTAATCGCTGTTCGAGGATGCGACAAGTAGAAAACAATTCAGCAGGCGCTGGGGAAGAAAGGAAAAACTGGGTGAGGAAGGGATGAAGGGGGACAAAACAGTGTGTGTGCCCAAAGGGGAAGGAAGGGTTGGCGAGAGTACCTGTGTATTATGCTGGAAGCATAAACGAAATCCGACCGCAGTGCACGTTGGACCTGAATGACAAAAATGGCAGGGGGCCAGTTAGATGAGCCAGTGGGACTGGAGCATGGAAAGAGCGGAAGAGTGGGGGGGGGACCATGAACCCTTACCTGGGCGTTAGCAAATGCTGAGGAGCAGGCGGTGACTGTTCCTTAGTGGAATACACTTATTGCACCACCATAGTATTCCCTACCATCTAGACCCTATTTACATATATGCTGAATCTCCGTCTGTACTTAATGATTGTTACATGCAATGTCACTTTCTGTATTGTACATGTACAGCCACTGCCATTCCTCTGTTTCTTAATTTGGTTTGTCATCCTCCACGTGATCTCCACAAATGAGTATCAAGTCTATATTGCATAAACTGTTCTGTTATCTTCTATGCGATATCAACATATAAGTTCCTCTCTGTAAGCTTGTTTACTTAATAATTGAATCCTTAATAATGGACATATCATAATAATTGCCAATCTGATTTTAATTCGATGTATCACATCGCCTGATTTGTACTTCCATTCACACCAATGAGACTGTTCCCAAGTTACATGCCCATTCATAATCATGTCCTCCGTAATTGGCATTTGGACTTCTCAATGTCAAATTGTTTTTTTAGTAATGTTGCATGACGTGTCACCATTTTTACTCTTTACGGTTGTAAGTTTGTTATACGTTCTATCCTTTAAGGCTTAACTGATACTAGACTTGTCACACCCTTTGGGTGTCTTTATCAGCTCTTCAGTGTCCCCCAGGGGGACCTCCTACTGAGTCTATACTCGCTCTAGCAGTTGAGATTGCTCACGCTACGTGCCACGCTTCCGTGGTGATATATACATCCGGCACCCCCTGCAACCCCTGCAGACGTTTCACTCGTCGCTTGTGATTTATTCTCATCCACAGTCCGATCAACTCCACCGACTGCCACGTCCATTTTTGGCAACCAGCGCTTCTTTATCTATTACGAACCGCCTAATTGCTCTCCTGTGATTTCTTACGCTCAGGTAAGGGTCTCTTGATACATGACCCGTGGTTCGTTCTGTCAATGCCCGACTCACTCCGACTCACCTAACTGGCCGACTACCTTTTATTCATTAGGCCCAGAACTTCGTTATTCACTAAGGAACCGCCACCGCCTGCTCCTCGGCATTTGCTAACACCCAGGTAAGGGTTCATGGTTTCCCCCCCCCTTCCGCTCTTTCCATGCTCCAGTCCCACTGGCTCATCTAACTGGCCCCCTGCCATTTTTGTCCTTCAGGTCCAACGCGCACTGCGGTCGGAATTCGTTTATCCTTCCAGCATCATACACAGATACTCGCGCCAGCCCTTCCTTCCCCTTTGGGCACATACACTGTTTTGCCCCCCCACCCCTTCCTCACCCAGTTTTCCTTTCTTCCCCAGCGCCTGCTGAATTGTCTTCTACTTGTCGCATCCCCGAACAGCGATTACTATAGCCTGCGTTACCAGGTACTTATTCATAGTTATCAGCCTGGCGCCTTCTTTCTCATTTATCTTGGGCTTTTTCCGTATTTTTACCTCCTTCTTTTCTTTTCCCTTCTTCTCACACAGCACTACTTAAGAAATCTGTAACCAAAGTCTTGATGATGACCATTACTTAGACTGGTCGAAACGCCGTCGATTTAACAGCATTAACCGTGGCCTTTACAGGGTCATTTGTAACTAATATTGAAATTGTATTTACATTTATCCCAATTGTATATTTTATCGTTTTTCGTCATCTCACGCTGTCCAGATCACTTGTGTCACTGCACCGTTCACTGTTACTAACACGACCAGTGCACATTTGGTTATGTTTGGTTACCTCAATATATTTGTAATGTAGTGCTGTTTAACTACCTGCAAATAGAAAACCGCTTTTTCTAAATACTTTGGTCTCCCTCTTATGTTTTCCCTTCCCCTGATCAGACTAAAGCACTTTTAGAAAGTAGGCATTTTCTTTTTAACCATTCCGTGTGCCTCTGCCTGGTTGTGGATTGACTGTCTGGTTTTGGAGTGACAGGGGCTGGGGATGTGCATTTACTGTAGACAGCCACCTGGGGGGTTGAGGTGTGTCTGCCCATTCCTGGATGACTCCTGAAAGGGGCTTGGCTGCATTTAGAGTAGTGGGAGGAGATTTCCTTGCACCTGAATAGGGCCTGTCTCCCTTGCACAATGCTGTCTCCACCCCCAGTGGTCATACTGCACCAGTGAGGACAGAACTGGTTTGGACTGGGCTCAGAGACCTTTCACAAAGAGAGCAAATGCAAAATGGAGTATAAGGGGTAGACATTAAACCCCAGAACTTTAGATCACTTCTGGACTCAAAAGGAACCTTTGCAATGGAGAAGAGCTGGAGAGCTGTGAGGAGGAGTACTGCCCCTCTGCTGTGTGCTGTGTGGGGTTGGCCTGCAGTTGCTGTGTCTACCAAGGAAAGGACAAAGACTAGAACTTTACTGTGAACCTGCTTGAAGAAGAATCTCCAAGGCCCTGCGTGTGCTGGCCTCCTGTTTTGAAGTCTTAGGGACACAAAGACTTCACACCCATCCCCCAGTCTATTGCTAAGCGTTCTGACCTGCCAGGAGGTGCCTGTTCCTGCTGTTGAGAGCTAGAAGAAACCTAAAAGAAGTAAGAAAACCTGTCTCCGATGCCATCAGCAATGCCGCTGTGACGTTGTGACCTGCACCAAGGCCAGGGGCACTGCTCGTGAAGTGAGCAACGCACCTCCCGGCCTGCACCGCAGCTCCGACGCCCTTCGACAAAATGGGAGTTTGTTATTCGAAAACAAACAACTAACGACTCCACCAAGTTTTACCTTGCAGCAATGGCAAAAAAACACACCACACCTCCCCCCTTAAATAGGGTGGGTGGTGTAATGCCCTTCCTCCAACAGTCCACCTGATCCTAGATAGGGGTGGCGGACCATCAATCTGGCGGACACGGTACTCAGTTGCATTTACCACGGAGTATCTGTCCACCGAACTGTAAATCAGCCTCCTAAACCACTCTGCTATTTCCCAGTGGGATCTATTGAGTGTTTTGCCAACTTGATCATTCGGGAAGCAGCTTTAGCCAGTAGACCGGAGGTGCCAAGAGAATCATTGCAAATGCACCATCATCTGGAACTCTGCCTTTTCAACTGAGATCCTAGGTGTCTCAGTTTGAGAAATGTGCTAGCTGATTGAGTGCTGAACAAGTATTGTCAATTCTGATTTATGTATCGGTGCCTAGATTCATTTCAAAATAACTAAGGGCACGCTTTACACGCTAGGCAATCAATAAATCAAAGTAATGAACCGTGCACCATGTAATTGCTTTGAATCAATCCAATTAAACTAATTAAGTTTTGAGACAACAGCTGGCCATTTTTAAGGTCACCTTAATCTTGTGCAGGGCTCATGTGCCTTGCATGAAGGAGAATGAGCTGTCAAAGAGATTCAAAAATTGTTTTCATTGTTTCGGTCCCTGTGACTTTTTCGCTTAAAAAATGGTGAGCTTCGAAACTCATAATTTCCAATGACGAAATGCCATTCCTGATTCAGAAAGTGAGCAGTGGGGGAATGTTGCCTTTCCAAATTGGGATGTGCATACACAGACTCTCTCTAAGAAAAGCTTGTGGAAATACAATTTTTTGCAATACTTGCTCCTGTAATCTGTCATCACTGCAGACAAAGCACAGGAGAAAGGATGAAGAAATGTAGGCATGACTGGAAATACACATTCTGCATAGGTTCATGGTTGTACTCGTTGTAATTTGTATGCAAACCCGAAAAGGAAGACATCTCGGTGATTTGCTGCATTTGATGGTGTTTGTGACTAAGGCACCCAGTGGAGTCTTCCCTGCACACCCAGCAACATGCTCTCTCTTTTTGTGTCTGATTAGAGGATTTGTTCTCAATAAAAGTAGTGATCATCAGCACATTGCTTTAAATTTGAAGGAAGGGATATTAATGATCTTAATAAGCGACAGTTGTATCAACAGCGAAGCATTTGCGAAAAATGGAGGATATCTCAGCTGCAGAAATGGCACGAAAACAGCCTTGCCTCAGCCCCCTGCCTGCTCCAGATGTACTTTGCCTGGTCACGGAAGGATGCAAACCGAAGCCCTTAATGAGAATCTTTCCCTTCGATTCATCTCATCTCTAAGGTCATGCAAAATGAAATTTAGGGATAATCTGAAAAATAAAGATACCAACTTCATGTGGGGAAAGAATGTCCCAGGCAGACTGCAACATCCCGTAATTTCGATTCTGCACAGATAAACATTGTACTGTAGGTCACAGAAACAACGCGAATGGACAGACGCGAGCCACTGTTGTTTGAGTCAGCGATTTTGTGCCATTTTTAGAGCAAAAGGTGTCTTTGCATTAAAAATATTAAAACATGGACTCGTCATTTTGTGATACAAATAGCACAAAAAAGTTGGAACCTGATTTCACATACTTGAATATATATATTTTATTTTCTTTTTAGTAATTTTGCCTAATTTCCACAAAGGAAATTTTGAGAATTTCACAAAAGTCTAGCACCATGCCTCCATTTCCCAGGTCTTTCAGGAATAGATGAATGTTGGAAGAAAGGAAGAGCAGAGTGATGACTAGACTGATGGAGAGTCGGGCGAATGGTTGGATGTGTAGATGGATGGATGAGAGTGTGTTGGGATGGAGGTAGGATAAAGGGATGGCTGTGTGGCTCTTGTACTGACTTGTTGTAATGGTAGCTGCATGGCTCATGTTTGCTATTTGTATCACTTCTTGGAAGTGAGACATGCCTGGAAAGTGCATTGCCACACGGCTATGGGATGTCCAGAAAATATCTTTCTTTGGGGCACTAGGCTGTCTGGAATGAGCAGTGTCACACGTCTGGATCACAAGGAAGTGTGCTATAGTATTGGATGAGTGTGGAAAGCTAAGTGATTAAACATGCACTGCCTATGTTTGTGTGTGTTTGGTGTGCTTTGTAAATTTGAATGTTATTGTACTTGAGCCAAAGCACTTCTATTCTGTGTACTTGAGAATGGATGTAGGACTCTATGGGGCAGATTTACGTTCCCTGGCGCATCCCTGCAAATCAGCAGGGATGCGCCAGGGAAGATGCGTCACGCAAGTTTGCCCTTGGGCCACGGCAGATGCGCTGCATTTACAATGCGGTGCATCGTGGCGCAAGGACAAGCAGATGTGTGACGCATCTGCCGGCGTAAGATTGGCGCAGTGCTGAAGTTGTGTCGCAAGCGCGATGCAACTCCAGCACTGTTCCAACCTGCACTATCCCTAACATGGTGCATCATGCCTTACGCCTGCTTGAAGCAGGCGTAAGGATTTGACGCACCAGCGTTGGAAAAGTGACTGCGTGAAATCTTGTAGATTTCACTGCGTCACTTTTCTGAGGCTTTTTCCAACATAACGCCCACCCTGCATACATTAAACCTGACGCAGGTTTAATGTGGTGCAGAGCTTTACAACGTGACTCATCTCCCTAGATGCGTCACGTTGTAAATCTGCCGCAGCATGGCGCTAGCTTTGCGCTGCCGCTGCGTCAGAAAAGTGACGCAACGGTGGCGCAAAAGTGGCGCAAAGGGCTTGTAAATCTGTCCCTATATGTGTTTGTTACATACGCAGGGTGCTATGCAGTGCCTATTTTGTGCCAAGGGTGGGCGATTTTTGGGGAACAGCACTTACTTTTTCCCATCATACATTTCCCAAGAGGAAGAGAGAAAAAACATTCAAAGCGGAAAGACGGAGAAATAGAAATACGTAAAAACTGTCTCAAAGGCAGAAAGTAAGAATGTGCAAGAGTGAGATAAATGGGCAGGGAGTGCCTGGTAGTGGTTTAACGAGGCCTGAATTGGATTTAGGACTACGCAGCCTCTAAATTCAGCATGCCGACATTTGTACCAGTAGTGGGCTTCTAAGAGGAGCCCTGGGCACCGGCACTCTTTCTTTTACAAGCAAAGCTCCGATGCAGTGAGTTAAATGTTGGGGCTCAGTGCCGCCATGGTAAACAAGTGGAGTTACTTATTTCATTCAGGTGAATCATACATCAAACATTTCTTGTGAGTGCGGGCAAGGTTGTTTTCTTCTTCAAAGTGAGCTTAATTCGGAACACATAAGACAGTAGCAGTAGTTTCTCAAGTTACTTAGGTTGTATTATGCTTTAAAGATTAAATGTGGCATTTGAACTGTGGTAATGTATGGGTGGATGCATGTTTATTAATACAACTGTTCATATTGCAGGTTTTAAATGTCCACATTTATTTTCATAGGTAAAACATCTATATGTGTGTGTATCGTATTTCTACAACATCGACCTAGCCAAAAGGCAGCAGAGCACTGTACACAGGGCCGGACTGGCCGTAGCGGGCACCGGGCGTTCCCCCAGTGGGCCGCTAGGGTGGGAGCCAATTTTGGGCCCCTGGGGGCCGTTTTTGTTACAGGGCCGTTTTTGCAGCATACTTCAAATTGGCCCCTGTAACAAAATCGTCCGAAACCGGCCCTGTCAAACAGCTCGGCCGCTCCCAGTGGGGCCAGCCAAGCTCTTTGCCAGGGCCAGTTTTGGTTCCCAGTCCGTCCTTAACTGTACATGAGTAAAGGCAAGCTTAAAGTCAATGAGGAATAGGAAAGGTAGCTGGATTGTGGATGATTATTACATTGTGATGTAGAGTTATTTAAAGAGGTCAATCTGTGACTTGTTCCTGAGCTGGTCCTAAGTTGGGGTGCTCCCAATGGACACAGGGATGTTGTTCCAAATCCTATCTTAGTCCAGTAGGATAGTGTTGGGTGAGCTTGTCTGCAAGATTAGCAGAGATGCTGGGTGCGATGGCTTTGTAAATGACCCTGCTTGTTTTGAAGATTCTGGCCGACAAGGGGAGCCCATCCGGATGGGAGCAATGTTATATTTCTTCATCCCCTGGATGGATTGTGTTGCAGCATGTAGGGTGCCCAATGGGTGCCAGCATGGAGTCTGGGAGGCCATGGAATAGGGCATTAGCACCATCCAGATACAAGAATAGGAAGGCTTAAACAGTAGCTCTGAAGTCACTTTTTGGAAAAGTGGCTTCACTTTGTTTAGACATAAACATGAGATATTTAGGGCCGGATTCATGAGGCCGCTTGCGCTGTTGGAACGTCACTTTTTGTGACGTTCCGTGGCGCAGGAGCCTGCTTCATATATACAAGGCAGCACTATGCCTCGTTCTATGGCTTAATGCTGCCTCGTAAATATTGCACCTTTAACCCAGTTTTCTGCAATAAAGGGGCATGCAAGAGGTGTTTTGACACTGCCCCAGATTTACGAGAAATGTAAATCTGAGGAAGGGTCAAAAACCTACGCCTCCCCAGGAATGGCACAACGAGGAGAAATATCTTTATTTATCCTTGTTTTTCCTTTTTCTATGTGTGCTGCATTCTGCATTTAGCATTCCCCTCAAAGCAGGCACCCTTGCACCATGTTGCAAAGCTGCCTGCGTTGGTGCATGGCAGCCTATTGTGCGCCGGCGCAGGGGAAAAGGACAGGAATGTGCCGTATTTGATAGATACGGCACAATCCTGCCCTTTTATTTTGCTTTAGGGCAGTGCAGCAGGAAGGTCCGCTGCACTGCCTTTTTGGTAAAAACACATAAATGAGGCCCTTAATTCTGACTGCTGAGTCAGTTTCAGTTTAGATCTTTATTCGACTATCAAAAAAAAGGTAGTCATAAAAGTATAGTCATATTAAATATAAAAAACATGTTAAAAAGGTCAATACATTCACCGTTATTAAAAATCATTTCCTTTCTTACATTATATCAAGGGTCACTCTCACATCAATGGCTTCAAAATAAGAATAGCATTATTATTGCATATAAACAAACCGGCTACAGGTTTAATAAGATCTTATCAATTATTTTCTACTATATTCTGATAGTTTTCCTCAAGGTGATTGCTTTCAAAATGAACAGGGCAACACTATAGCATGTCAGGGGGTCACGTAATGTCACGATATTTTCATAGCTAGTTTGTGTGACCTAATATTATGGGTGACAAACAATGGTTTTAGATTAAAAAAAGTGCAATGTGCTCTGTTTACTTTTGTGATCGCACGGGCATGGTATCTCATCAGACGGATGAGTCCTCATTTTTGCGAAGGCTACGAGGTGATGAACGATGCCACGTCTCAATCTTATTAACACAAAGTGGTGCTGGGACGTAGGTCACATATGACAAATAATTAGTGGCACTCGCCTCTAGATCATACGATATGTACAAGGCAACAGTAGATTTATTCCACTCAGCCTTAGATCTCACATCCAATCTATATTGGAAGTAGGTGTCTCTGATCTCCTTCTTTGAATGGGACAATGTTTTTGATGTTTCTGACCATACTGATATTTTGTACAGATTTTCTAAAGCAGAGTTAATGTATAGTAACCATGGAATTTTATATGCGCCGTGCAGTTTCAGACAATCTAAAATAATAGATTTAGTAAAAGCAGTTTCTTCTCTTTTCCAAATTGAGTCCGACAATAACAGTGGTCTGGCCAATAAGAGGTCTTCTAAAAACTGGAGACCCACCGCATAGTGTGCAATAGTGTTTGAAGCAGATGGCGGTAGATATAACAAACGTTTCAGGAAAGAATTTTCTTGCATTTGCAGGTCCTTGCTTTTTGCACGGCCCCAAAGCCCTGCCCCGTAGAGGGCTATACTTGCTCCTTTAGGGGCATATTAACAAGGGCTTTAAAAGCATTAGAAGCTGAGATAAAAATATCGCCCTATCAACAACAGGGTGTTAACATGCAAATTCGCATGTTAGCACCCTTTTTCACTTCGCTTTTCACTTCGCTTCCCTTTGCATCTCTAATGAGAGGATTACATGGCTAAGTCCACCTTGGGCTATCAACAAGGATATCCCTATCCTTGCAGTTTTATCGCTGCATTACCAACGATAACCTCCCAAAACGGCGCTATCGCTGGATTTTTTATCGCCTAGGCGGTTAACGTTGTTAATAACGCGATAACCAGGCGATATTATCCAGCGATAGCGGGCGTTAAAAAAATTAACGCTAAGCACCCTTAGCGTTACATTTCCCCGTTCCTTGTTAATATGCCCCTTAATTTTATATATAGCAACCATCTTGTTAGTTGGCCGGCTCCCCAACAGACAGAGTCCTCCTCCTCGTATTTGAATTTCTGTTGTATTGTTTCCACAGAACCCCAAGAAATGATTCCACGGCATCCCAAGTTTCAGGTGTTTTTGTTAAAAGAAAATATTTTCTCTGGAGTGCTCTGCCGCTGTTCAGAGATAGGTCCTTTCTTAATAAATAAGTACATAATTCAGCGTGTGTGCCTTTTAGTATATTAACAATTCCTTTAGAATGAAGCAGCCATTACACGGACTACTGCTCCCACTGTAACGCAGTGTTTCGGTTTGAAAAAAGTGTACCTCAATGTCTGTTTTCATGTAATATTGAAAAAAAGGAGCCGAAAATAAAAAAGCTGGAAAAATGACGGAAAATAAAATCACCGAGAGGGGAAAGCAGGAAGAGTGGAGGTGCCCTTGCCTCCCTCAAGATGCTTATCCGATGCCTATCCTCGGGCCCACGGACTCCAGTCCCTGCCAGGCTCACCGCTGGGATCAGAAAATATTTCTTAGCTCATCTCCACTTTCAAAGAATGGCATTATTGACCGTCAAAGAGACGGCGCTCGAAATCCGTGTTCAAAAGGACACAGTGAAAGAATTGCCTTCTCTGTGGCCCAGAAGATTGCTTGGCCCTGGGCTGTTCCGACCCGTCATATTCCCAGAGCCCATCTTCGCGTCATATGGTCACGTGCGTGAAGTCATTTACAGGGCCTGCACAAGGAGCTTTGGTACCTCTGGCGACTCATTACAAGAGCCACAAGGCGCCCCTGCTGGTGGCATTGGAGGCCGCTGGCTAGTAAAGTCTTCCCCTAGAGCCAACCCCGGTCACTTGGGCTCTCTGTTTTCTGGAATTGTTTTTTCCTGTTCTCTAACCAAGATGGTATCATATTCTTCTCCCATAGATAGGTATGTGACCCTCAGTAACATTAATTAGCACATTCAAGGTCACATAAGTGCCATCTCTAAATACATCGAGGGCATAAGGAGTGGCGCCAAATGCTCTATATACATAAATATATAAATATATAAATATATATATATATATATATATTACCTACTGGCGGTCGCCAGTAGGTAGTTATAGTTAGGACCCTGTTTCCATAGGAAATCCGCAACATTCTATTTGGAATAACTTTGGCGCCGGTCGACGAATCCTCGCGAAATTTTCAAAATAGGTGGGGCGCTACGCTCCGCTCCTACCCTGAAAGTCTCGGGGGGATTCGTCAAGCAGGGGCCGAGAAAAAAGGGGGGTCCCAAAACGCGTTTTCCCCATGCATTTTTCCATAGGACCTTTAGACACAGCTACAGCCCGAACGGCTGAACAGAATGACTTGAAATTTGGCAGAGAGGTAGCCATAAGGTCAAGGAAGTGCCTTTTGCAGGTCTGGTGTAAATCTGTTCAGTATTTCCTGAGAAAATAGCATTTAAAAGCATATATATATGTGGGCGGAGCCTAACCACACATCTCATCCTGAGATCTGATTGGCTGTCAGCACTTCATCCAAGAAGTGTTGGCAGCCATCTTGGGACCAATATACATGATAGCACCTCATTAAAAAGCATTGCAGTTAATAGAAGGTTTTAAGACTTTAGTTACATTATAAATCATTTGTTGATGGTACCATACTCATTTTAGGAATTGTGGTATGTTCTAAGGTGATTTCACCATGTGAAAAAGCCTTCTGCTGGGATATCATGATTGAGAGAAAAATATTTTCTCATGCTTTTACCACAGAGGTTTGGAAGGTGATCTATAGGCTAAACTGAGAGCTTATTTTCTGTAAATTCACATTATCTTTCTCAGTCATGTGAGAATGAAGTCTGACATTCTCAGTAAAACATGTACATCCAACAAGGGCAGAGACTGTCAGTTGATTCCTTTGTGTTCTACTGCAGCTTCCCAGAGTGTTCCAAAGAACTACTAGAGCGCTAACAGTCCTACTTATGATAAACGTATGGCACACCTGAAGCCATCTTGCTTGGATTAAAGTGGTAACTCTTAAAACATTTAATTTAAAAAGGAACAAAATGAGGGGGTTCATTTTTCCATAAAAAGTATGATTAGTGCTGCAGAAAGAAAAATTAGGGCACATTTTGAGTGACTTCTCAAATCCTCTTCTATTTCATTAAAACATTCTGACATGCAGACTGAAACATGCACTTTCAATACCAGCAGCAGTTTTCCCTGGTGAGCAGTAGCTTTACTACAGTGATCTAATGAGCAAAAAGAGTGCTAACATTCTGAATTTATGGCAAATGTGTGACACATCTGAATGCCTTCTTGATGGAATCAAAGTAAAAAACTGAAAGTATTTCCTACTGAGGAGACTGCAGTAAATGAGGAAATTAGGAAACTTCATAACAAATAAGTCTCCCAAGATGGCCACCAGAGACAAAAGAGCCCAAATGTAGCCCAAATATCACCCAGATGTAGCCCAAGTATAGCCCAATGACAGAATGTCCCAGAATGTTCTTAAAAACAACTAGAGCGCTTACTGTCTTCATTATGACAAAAGTAAGGCACACCTGAAGCCATCTTGATTGGAATAAACTGGTAACACTTAAAACATTTAATTTAAAAAGGAACACAATGAGGAGGTTCATTTTGCCATAGAAATTATGATTAATGCTGAAGAAAGAAAATGAGGGCACATTTTGAGTGACTTCTCAAATCCTCTTCTATTTCATTAAAAAATTCTGACATGCAGACTGAAACATGCACTTTTAATACCAGGTAGTTTTACTACAGTGATCTAATGAGCAACTAGAGTGCTAACATTCAGAATTTATGGCAAATGTGTGACATATCTGAATACCTTCATGATGGAATCAAAGTAAAAAACTGAAAGCATTTCCTACTGAGGAGACTGCAGTACATGAGGAAATTAGGAAACTTCATAACAAATAAATCTCCCAAGATGGCCACCGGAGACAAAAGAGCCCAAATGTAGCCCAAAATCACCCAGATGTAGCCCAAATATAGCCCAATGACAGAAGTGTGCAAAACACTTATTATTTTGTGTTTTTGCAGTGTTATATAGTGCAGACTTGTCAGGTATTGGAGTGCTTTACATGAGCATTGGTTACATCACACAAGAACAAATTCATTTTGGTTGTAGACATGGGGAGACTAAGTGACTTGACCAGAATCACAGAATGTCGAGCTGAAGCAGAAACTTCAACCTGGTTCCCCAGTTGCAAAGTCTGCAGTTCTGGAAGTAACACCACATCCTCTCCCCTAAGTGCAACATTTAATCAAGTGGTCAACTGGATAAAAAAACATAAAGATAACAAATAATTTAAAAGTGCTTTGTCGCTATTTGAAAACTCAGAAAATATGTCCTTATTTTAGTCTTTTAGAGCACTAACCATAATTTTGATGCCAATAAGACCCTCTCATATATGTAATTTCTAAAGGAAATGCTCTAGGTATTACAGTTTTGATTACATCAAGATGATGTCAGGCGTTCCACACTTTTGTAATAAATATAGAATGTTAGCAATCTAGTTGTTCATTAGGATACTGTTGAGAGGCAGAGGCCAGGGGCAGGGACTCTGAAAATTGAAGGCAGGTAGGAGGGTGCAAAGGCAACAATTTAACCACACTGAGCAGGCAGGAAGGGCAGTGGAAGCACAACAGACTATGGAGGGCAGTGGAAAGGGGGGCAGGGGCAACAAACCAACAATACAGGACTTGCAAGAGAGGCTGTTGGAGGGAAGATCTATTACGGGTCAAGGAAGCTAGGGGCGGTCCCCAGATCCCCGGGAGCCACCACAGAACTGAGCAGGAGAGTGAGTCAGGGAGAAAAGGGGCACCTTCATTTGAGCCGGGGTGCCTAGGAACGCTTGCTCCAAAAATGAAGAAAACAGACATATGAGACATGGAATTGGAGGCAGAATACAATGGCAGTTTAATGAGAAGATGCAATTTCAAAGAAACCGCAGAATAGAGACATAAAGTACAAAATACAGAATCCAGATAATCATACAGCTGTCATAATATTCTCTGTATATCAATTAATGTACTGACAGAGAGAGAGAGAAAACACATCTATAAATGCATCATGAGAAACAAGTTACACCAAGGAAAATGTTACCTAGGAACACTCACGTTTACTCTTAGAGCAAGCATTCCTGCAATTACAATACAAAATCTTTTAAATGCAAAAGTAAAGAGAACAATGGTTAAACATAACATGACATTTCATATAGGTAAAATAGAATAAGATACTTCAAGCAAAGCAGAGCAAGACATTTTAAGCAAAGGAAGACAAGAGCTCCCAGCTCTTGGGGAAAACCTGCACTGCCTGTTAACCTACATACAGACAGCGAGGTAGTCCGTCGATATCTGTGGGTGCTCCCTTTTTATATCATTTTGTGGGCTCCTTTGCACGCTACATCTACCTACGTATGCTACCCAAAAGCTTCGTCTGCAGATTTTACCAGACATTTCGTCATTTACCCACTTAATGCTGACAATGGACTGGGTGAAAAGGTCAGTCTCTCAGGCCAATCGCTTATCGTAAGTTCCATAGAGCAAGCAGAAAATAATGGGTATTGTACGGGAATTCAATATATTCATGTATAAAATCTCCTCAGTTCTCCTAACTTGACGCTCTGCGGTTGCCACTTCCTTAAAAGCGGGAAACCTGCCCAGGAAGCAAGAACCAGTCCAGGATGCAGCCTACTGTATGTCGACAGCTTCAGGGGGATGTTGAACTTTGATACCGAGCACGGAGCACTCGGGTAGGGTGGGGGCTACTAGTTTGGATCAGAAGGCCTCGCAGACCTGCCTTCAGACTGCTATACACTAAAATTGCAGAGCTATGGTCAATTTAACAAAGAGGCCTACATATTGAACAGAAGGGCCTACACAGGGGTTTTATGCTGGCTGAGTGGTAAGGATGTCTCAGGATAATTATATAGCAACACAGGACCCGCTGGTCAATTTAATACGGCCTACAAATGCAGCTGGCAGGGCAAGGACAAGGATCTCATACTTCAGGTGTGGACAGAACGGGCCAGGGGCCCCCTGTGATACAAAATCTACCCTCCTTCAAGGCTGTGGCAATGTAATAGACCATTGTGGGCAGAAGGAAGAGGCAATGGTAGTACAACCATACATGCCAACAGACCCGATTCAGCCAGGAAACGTCCAATGTTTTTAAGCTCAAATGGGCTTTATTTGATCTGTCTCCTGTCTACAATATCCTCTTTTTCAATGTAACTCAAAGGGGAAAATCAATACCCCAGTTTTTTTTCAAAATCTCCCTCTTACCAAGTTCAAAATGTTCGCAAGTATGGTACATTGGATCATGGAAGGAAATGGGATAGGGACATGGACTTGGATAACAGAGGACAGGAGGGACATGGAGAGGTGCACCAAACTGACCCTGCAGGGCAGGCATCAGGGTTTGCAGCAGCACAATACACCACACAGGGCATGCAGGACGGGAGTGCAGCACAACAATCCATAGAAAGCAAGAGGGAGGGGACAGGACCATGCACATGGACAACAGAGAACAGAGGGGCAAGAGGCAATGGTAGCTAGCTGACCATAATGGACAGACAGGAGAGAAAGCTGCAGTATAACAGACCATAAAGGGCAGGAGGGACGGATCAGGGGCATTACAATGGAACAGACAAGCCAGGAGGGAGGGAGTGGGGCTGGGGGCAAGGGGGCAGGGCAGGAGCAGCAAGATAGCCATGGAGGTCAGGCAGGATGGGCACTAGAAGCAAGACACACCATGAAGAGCAACAGTGAGACTGTGATGGCATACACACAGACCATGGAGGGAAGGTGGGAGGGGGTCAGGGGCAGCTAACTGACCACACAGGGAAGGTGGGAGGGGCCATGGCAGCACAGAAGACCATGCATGGCAAGTGGGAGGGTTAGTGGCAGCACAATGGCTACGATGGGCAAGAAGGAGGGTGGAGGGGCATGCACAAAGGACGATGGAGGATAGAAGGAAGGGTCAGGACCTGTGCACAGACAAGAAAGTTCAGGGGAAGGGACCTCACAACAGACCACACGGGGCAGGCAGGAGGAGCAGTTGCAGCACAATGGACCAGGGAGGGCAGAAGGGTGTGGCAGTACAATGGACCATGTAGGACAGGAGGAAGAGGATAGGGGCATGGCATGTGGACAGGCAGGGTGGAGGTGGCAGGGACAGGTTACAGTCATCTGACAATGCTAGGCAGGTGGGAGGGGAGTGGCAGCTCAACAGAACACTCAGAGTAGATAGGAGTGGCAGGTCCATGGGACATGGTGGGCAAAAAGGATGGAGCAGGGGCATGCACAAAGACATCGGAGGGCAGGGGGAAGGAGAATAGGGGCAGCAAGCTAAGCACAGAGTTTAAGCAGGAGGTCAATGATGGGGCATAGAATTGGGCAATGGAGGGCAGGAGGAGTGGACTGGTACATCATACTAAATTGAGGGCAGTGGCAGCACATCAGACCATGCATGGCAGGAAGGAGGAGGCTAGTCCATGGATTCACACAACAGAGGATAGGGAGGAAGGGGATGGGGCAGCAAGCTAACTGTTCAGAGAAGGCGGGTATTAGGAACTATATTGTTTTTAAAACATTGTGTCTGTGCGAACTACTTAAAATATGAACAAGTATGCAGCATAATCTCACTTTTATTCAGGAAGAAGAGGACGTTTGTGACTGTGACTCCGGGCTCACTTGGCAGAAACACCCCCTGACCCTCCACCCCCTATCGCAAAATGTAATGCCCGTGAAAAGGGTAGGTGAACACAGTGTTATATAGAACATAGTCCTGAGAGCACGATTGAAAATGAAAACTAGATATAGTGTATGGTATAAACTATGCACCAAAAAGTGTGATATAAGATGAACCGGGCGTGAAATATAATATGCAATACATTGTGCGCAATGACAGATTCATTGGAGAGCGCGAGATAGCACAGGCACTAGCGCGTGCTATGCGATATGCGCCTTGGAGTGTAATATGCACAGGGCAGTGTTGTGTAACCTAACTAGTCTCTAAAGTTGTAATATAAAATATGTGCTGGGGAGTGTAACGTTGCATATGCACTGTGACAAAGATATGGATCCCAGATTGTAATATGTATGGCATAGCACTGTGCGTTATAACATAGGCATCGAGAAAGGCACGTTAGATGGGGCAATATAACCCGTGCGAAGACAAGTGTGGCATGACATATTCACGGGGTGGTGTTACAGTGCACATGGGCTAGAGAGTGTCATAGCATATGCACTAGCTAGTGGAATACAACACAGAGGTGTGTGGCACTCGGCAGGCAATGGTGGGTGTAACACAGCATTGGGCTCTGTCAGGAGCACGCTGTGACTCTCAAGTGATGTTCGTCCCCTTTCCAGAGAGTAAAATAAAAAGTATTACACATCCGGCAGTGGATGTGTGTTTTATTAACCGTGAGGGGGGTTTCTTGCATAGTTTTGGTCGAATTTTTGTCGAATCCCCTTTGAATGGCTTGGTGTGCATGTGTATTAAATGTGCCCGTCAATAGCTACCCATGTTTGTATAAATAAACGACAAGGGTGTCTACCAGGATTAGGCACGGTAGGGCATCAGACATGTCAGAGCTTCACTAGTGGTGTAAATACATTCCACGTGGATTCATTGCATGCATAGTCGCCTTTTAATGAATATCACGCAAATCGTCATGGTGATAGGTACGTACGGTTTGTCCAGCATGTCCTAGGTGTGTCTATAAATATATATTTTTTAAAAATAATAAAAAACAGTGGCCGGCCCTGGGGATTGGGGTCAAAAAAATATAATTAGGAGACTGGCCCTGGGGGATGGGGTCATCAGGGCCAATAAATTAGAATAAGAAGGGGAACCAAACAGCCCCCCTTCTTAAAAAACTAAAATAAATAAAAGACTGGCATCGTGCCGGAGGCCATGCCCCCTCCGTGCAGCACTCTGCAAACGCGCCCCCAACAGGCATCTCCAGTATGCGCCAGGGAGCTGCGCTGCAGCCAGGTTTTCTGAGGCCAAGCCCCTTTTTACACCTCTCTGCAACGCAGCTCTGTGGCGCTTACTGGAGGTACCTAGTGGTCTAGTTTGACCCTAGGGACCCTTAGGATTCAGGGGGACTTAATCTCTCAACTTAGAACAGCCACAGGGCGCGTTTACACAGTGGTGAAGGGAGGGGACGGGGCCTGAGGTGACGTGTGCAAACACGCACTATGGCACGTTTTAAATTGGGGATATAATTTCCCTTCAATACTGAGGGCCCCTGGGGGCTAACTAGCCCACCAAGTGCTTCCAGTAAGCGCCACTGAGCTGCATTGCAGAGAGGTGGTCCAGGCCGTGCCACTTTTTACACCTCTCTGCAACGCAGCTCTGTGGCACTTACTGGAGGTACCTAGTGGGCTAGTTGGACCCTAGGGACCCTCAGGATTCAAATGAACTTAATCTCCCAACTAAAAATGGACACAGGGCGTGTTTACACAGTGGTGAAGGGAGGGGACGGGGCCTGAGTTAACGTGTGCAAAAACGCCCTGTGGCCTGTTTTAAGAGGTAGTTTTAATCCCCATGCCCTATTATACACTAGGGGCTTACAGAGGAGGTCATGCTAATCACAGGGGGACCCCAACGCATAATGTTCCCTAGTGTATGTAGGTGTTTTCACTGTATTCTAAGTGTCTTTTAACATTGCACTGGCTCTAGGACTGGTTAGTCAGACTCAGTTACCACCAGTATCCGTATGAAAAAGTTGAGGGTACAGGATGATTTTGCAACAAGGCTTCTTTCTGCTCTTCTTTTTGTTCTTTCTGCACGTTATCCTTCTTCCTGCACTTATCTTCGTATTTGAGGACTTCTGTTGCTTCTTTCTGCACTTCTTTTGTTTCTTTCTGTGCATTTTTTCTTCTTTCTTCACATGTCCTATCTCTGTAGGCATAGTTAGAAATTAGCATTTAAAAAACCTTTGAAATTCACAGAAAAAACCATAGGTTTCAGGCACGTTATAGTTAGGAATTAGCATTTAAAAAACCTCAGAAATTCACTGAAAAAACCATAGGTTTCAGGGGTGTTATAGTTAGCTGGACTTTTCACTTGTACAAAACCATTGAAATTCCCCCGTTATAGTTAGTTCAGCTAACTATAACTCGCGCGCCCGCAATGCACTGCTGATGACGTCACATATTACATCACTCATGACATGGTCAGTGACATCACTCATGACATCACTGATGACATCTCAAATGACATCACTGATGACATCACTGATGACATCATCCTTGTGATAGAGTGGCAGACCTCCTCTCACCCTAATATAACCTTTGATACACACATTCAAAAATAGAGACTAAAATTTTCAAAACAATGGACATACCAATACCAGTTACAACAACCTCTTCAGTAATTCTAAGATCCACATACACATCCACTCATTCACCAACAGTCCTATACAGTCACTCATACATGTACTCACTCATCATATGTACTCATACACCTATACATCCTGTTACACAATGCCACTCATCCATAGAGTTACTCACACACATAGTCACTCATGCTAATAAAGAATCAAACATACATTTACTTGCATATACAGTTATACACACACCATACTTACTTCTACGGAAACTTACACATACTTAGTCTTTTAAACAATCACTTATAGAAACACATACTTATTCATACAGGAACTCTTTCAATCTCTCACTCTCACATATACTCACATATATACACCAATAGTCACATATACTAGTTTAAAACATATGTAGTTACTCATAAAGACACTATTGAGACAGTCATTCACTCACTAACACACCCATACACACACTCATCCACCCATACAATCCTGCACACATGCTGTGTTCAACACATACAAACAGTGAGTCACTCATTCATGCACCTATGCACTACATAATACCCCCCACCGAACCATGCAGACACTCAGACTGATACTCAAAAAACCAACTAATAACCTATATAGACACCCATGTAGCTACTCACCAACCCATGCAGCCACTTATACACAAAGTGAGAGACTGATACAGATATTTACATATTTAAACATTACTCACTAAGCCATGTATTCACTATGATACACTTAATCAGTCAGTTACACAATCAATTTTTCAAAAACAAATCATCCATTTAGACACTTATATACCCATTTATTCTTCCATCGACCTTGAGATATACATATATAAAACATATTTAATTTTCAGAAAAACACACATTCACTGGATGATGTCATCAGTGATGTCATCAGTGATGTCATTTGAGATGTCATCAGTGATGTCATGAGTGATGTCACTGACCATGTCATGAGTGATGTAATATGTGACGTCATCAGCAGTGCATTGCGGGCGCGCGAGTTATAGTTAGCTGAACTAACTATAACGGGGGAATTTCAATGGTTTTGTACAAGTGAAAAGTCCAGCTAACTATAACACCCCTGAAACCTATGGTTTTTTCAGTGAATATATATATATATATATACCTACATACACACACATACGTACATATATATAAATATATATTATCCCTTAAAGTGCAGCCACCTTCATTTTACAGTCTTCTTTACTAAGGTCGTAGCACATTTGGCCAATCATACCCCGTGCAACGTAGAATGTGTGACAAAGAGGTGAAAGGGGCCAAGCAATGAATTATGTCAAAAGAGGTCCCAAACCAGAAGTAGACATCTTCAAATCAAAGCAACACTATGGAAAGTTTTTTTTATCAATGAAATTAAAGAACCTCTTTATTGCCATAATTAGAAAGACCAACCTAAGTGCTTTCTGCACAGCTCGCACACTATCCTCAAATAAATTTTAACACATTATAATAATGGATGCTTCTAGTAAGTGCAATTGAACATCATCAATTAATATTTGAAAAACAGATACTGAAAATCTATTGCACCCCCCTTCAGATACGAAAGAATATGGGAGTGAGTCATTCCCAAGTTGTTGTAACTGATGACTGTGTGACCTGAGCAGAGCCCACCATGTTCACTTCCTGTGAAATAAACAGAGGATTTAAATCTCGAATTTCTTATACTACATTAAACAAACAGATTCACAGTAAACCTGTCGGGTCCCTTTCTAAACTACATATTTTCTTAGGTTTATAATGCTAATTTATTTATTTTTGCATTTTGGTATAGCGCACCACTCACTCCTAGAGGAGTATCATGGCGCTGCGATACTGGAAAAGAGGATAAAACATTCTAAAACTCTCCTTCCAAGAGGGATGCTGATGGGTGGGTATGCTGTTGGAAGCCCCTCCCCTTGACACAGTGTGGGTGAGTGATAGGTGTGGCAGTGTTTTCCAGCAGCAGGCAATGAAGGTGGCCCGGGTGGTGGTGAGCTGACACAGTCAGCTTCTGGGGTGATTCTTAATATGTTCTGCTTATGTGTTTATTAAGGGATGCTTGTATTTTGAAAGGGAAGTCCCTACTTCTTAAAAGCTTGAGGGGAATATTATCAAGGGCCTTATCTCCGCTTTTTTGGCTTAAAAAGCCAAAAAAGCGGAGATAATGTTTTTCCCTATTTAAAAGGCAGTGCTAACATGCATTAGCGCATGTTAGCAGCCTTTTTACCTACGCCTCGCTTTGCATCTCTAATGAGATGCAAAGTGGGCACTTCCCACTAACACAACACGGGAATCAAAGAGTTACAGCACTACTCCCTATCAACAAGCTGGCAATACCTACATTAGAATCCGCGCTAACCGTGGATAACGCCGGTAGCTAACGTCTGCTAAAAAGCAGACTTAGCTGTACATATTATGGGAGGTGGATTCTATGGCTGAATCCACATCTCCCTATTAGCAAGGTTTGCCTTATCGCTTTCGTTGTATCGCCGGATTTCCAGCGATGTGCGCGGATTTCACCACTATCGCCGGATTTAATATCACCGTGGAGATATGCGTTGTAAATAACACGATATCTCGGCGATTAAATCCGGCGATAGCCGGCGTTATGCTAATCCGCGCTAAACCCGCTCAGCGATGTTTATCGCTATTCTTTGTTGATACACTCTCAACAGCAGAGGATTATGCACGAGATCCACCTGATCGACATAAAAAAAAGCAAGTATTGTAAATCCACCAACACACTGAGGGGCAAATTTACAAGGGTCTTGCACATCTGCCCCTGAATATAGATAAAAACAGTATACAACTTGGATGAAAAAGTGAAAAAACACACCATCCTTCAAGTCCCTCTCAAGAATTAGACGGTGGGATGAAAATAAATCTAGGTTCATGCGCGCAGACAGAAATAGCCCGAGCGACTGACAAGACTCAGAATACAGGAGTATGTAGCTATATGACAGCACAACAACGCTCCAGGCATCCTCAACCTTCTGAGTCAGATTTTCAGCTTCGCAGTGAGGTCTGCCTGTGAATAACTCCTTATGTACTATGCAATGAAGAGGGACGCGACGAGAAGATTGAGTCACCATCTTGCCAATGGCTGTGGTCAAGAGTGTGCAATTAACCGTGAAGCAGATGGGGCAAAAACAGAGCAAAAATGAATCCTTGGCTCTATCAATCACTCCCCGACTCCCGGAACCATGCAGGGACGTATCAGAGTCCCCTGCAGCCACGGCCTTACTGGCCATAGTGGGCATCAGGCGTTTCTCCGGGAGGCTGGGGCCGATTTTAAAATGGTAGGAGACGTTTTTTAGGTCTCAGCTGCGAAGGCTGCGCTTGCGCAGTCTAGCTCCGAGATTTAATGACTTGGAGAAGAGGGGCTTGAAACCGCCCCTCTTCTCCCCTGTTCTCCATTGGCTGGCCTCTTGAATGCTGGCCAGCCATTGGAGAAGAGGTCAGTCATTCCGATCAGGCCCCGTCCTTTTCGGATCGGGGGCGTGTTTTTTGCAAGAAGTCTCCTTCTCTCCTCCAGCCAATGGCTGGAGGAGAGAAAAGACAAACACGCCCCGAATCCGAAAATGCCGCTGCCTTTCTCCGAGGCATTTCTGCTCTGCCTCGGAGAAAGGCGGTGGTGTCTTCCGGTGCCCTCGGCTTGTTCAGGCTTCTAATCGGATAACTTTCTTATCCTTCACTGGTTAGGTCTTCCCCCCCCCACCCCCCCAATCCCCCCCTCCCCCAACACAACTCCCGGTCACGGCACAGCCAAAAGGTCCCAAAGGTGCCACCTAGAGGATTTGTCAAAGCTCGCCTGATTGTTTGTGCACGCGGCCCGCCTTGGGGAAGCAGATTTCAATAGTGCATCTTGCCTCCCCTCCTTCCCCCCTCGCCAGACACGCATGAAGCTGTCGAGTATGCTAATGAGCCCCTCTCCTGCCTTTGAAGTTTCTCCTGTTATCTGCGCTGTGTCCGTTGCCTTTTGCTCTTCATTTGTTTTAACAAGTTTCGGTATGCGCATCGTAAAGCCGCACATGAGCTCACGCGCTCCCAGGCAGCATGCTTTCAGACACATGAAAGTCGTGATGAAAGCGTACACATATTGCTTCCATAAATCTGCTGCTGTGCAGGTGTTCATAAGGCCCTGCACATTAGATCGACGCTGCTGTGCCTGGTCTTTGATTAGAAATTATGGTTTGCATACCTTCATGGCACTGTAATAACTTGGTAAAAAATAAAAGTGGGAATGCGAATGGGCTAATAAGTATAACATTTTACATTTACAATTGCGCAAAAAACAAGTGACACCCCTAAAATAGGGGACTATATTCCTTAATTATGTAAAATTTAACTTTGTAAAAAATCAACTAGTTTAAAAGCGCATGAAGCTTGCAGCCTGCATCTTTCAACAACAGGCAGCTCCATTTTAATGTACTAAGTTACGTTCTAAGTGCCGAACAGATGCATCTGTTTGTTTGTCTGAGCGCACATTAATGTTAAGTTGTAGCTGATAGTGTGTGGCAGTGGGGTGGATGCCGCAGGCAGGAGCGGGCTGGGCAACGCTAGACTTGTTTAGTGACTGTAAGTGCAGATCAAAGAAACTGATTTAAGAAAACTCTCTCTCTCCTCCCCCTGAATGGAGAATATGGAATGCGTCATTGAATGAGCGTGACCTATCACTGACGTCCATGGGGGAGAACAAAGGAGAGGGGTTCTAATGGAAGTTCAAGCGGAACTATGGAGCGAAGATGCCCGAAATAAACTGCACGCTTTTAGCATAAACCAGCTGAGGCATGAATCAATGCCCGAGCAAAAAACGAAGGTTAGAGCGCGAGACACATTATGAGAAAGCCCAAAATGCATCAGTGACAAGCCATCTTCCCTAAATTCAGGGCAGTACTTGCAGAACAGAACACGCATGCTAATATGTTCCCTTTCATCTCTGGCATCCATTCAGCGAGGGCCTCATGTTTCATCTTTGAGAACAGTCTGATCTGACTACGGTGGCCGACATGTTTCCACAGCAAATATGAGGACATGCATGAAGGTAGCCGAAAACCGACCCACACACTTGAAGAATACACAAAGATGCTGATGGTGAACTGGTACCCAGAGTTTTGAAGAAAAGCCACAATCGGGGCTTAATTTATAACAAGCATTTACAATGCAACGGTCTCGGCATTGTTAAAGTTAGAGCTATTGGCATTGCTCATGACAATGCCGTTTCTTTAAATGTTTTAAAAACAAACACATAAACAAAAATAATGTCATGAACAATGCCAATAGCTCTAACTTTACCAATGCCGAGACCATTGCATTGTAAATGCTTGTGTTTCTGGGGCCGGGTTTGCAGTGGTGCTGCTATTTCGACCCCCAGTAACAAAAAGCAGCACGGGGGCTCGTCCGTCAAAATTGACAGAGCATCTTTGGGTTCTACGGCCCTGCCTGCAGCCCCCGCAATGTGGGGGGCTACCCAGGGTTGCTTGTTTAGGAGGGGGCCTTCTCACCTCCCAAAGCATGCAATTGCATGCCTTGCAGAATGCATGCAGTCGCATGGACTAAGAAATAGGTAAACGCCCCCAAGCAGGCAACCCGCAGCATAAGGGTCCCTCAACCCTTCAATGGGACTCCATTAAGTGCAATTTCAGAATTACCTCATTGTGGGAGACTTCAACACTCACTATGAAATAACCGAGGCCTTGGGCACCTCACAACTAAAACAGGATATGGAGATACTTAATTTAAAGCAATGGATCGTAGGTCCTACTCATAGTGATGGCCATACACTGGACTTATTATTTACCAATATTGCTTCTACTCAAGTAAAGGAAATTCAGCCCCTATCTTGGTCTGATCATTTTCTCATATCTTTCTCACTCGACATCCCTTGCAAACCCCAGAAACCTCAAAATGCTCAAAAAATCTCCAAACGAGCTTGGAGATTAGTCGAGGATTTAAAATTCGATACATACTTCCAGGAGGTTGATCTCGAATTTTCTATCAACACTTCCGTATGTAAGGACGTTGCTTCCCTCGATGCTGGCATTCTACAAACCTTAGACAAAATAGCCCCCATACGGACAACTAAAAAAAAGGCTCCTACAGAAAAATGGTACACCACCTACCTTAAAAGTCTTAAAAGAGAATGCCAAAAGCTTGAACATCTATGGAGGCAATCCAAGGACAAAACAGCTAAACCCAAGCTCAAACTCAATTATACCCACAACCAGAAAAACTACATCCTAGCCATCAGGCAGGCTAAGAAAGATCACTTTACTCAGCGTATAGAGGAGAATAGTAACTCCACGAAAGAACTATACAAGATAGTGAAAGAACTGAGTAAACCTGTCAGTATCTCCCAAACACTTAATCCCTCGGCTGAGGCCTGTAATCGTATCAGCACCTTTTTCTCAGAAAAAATTAAGAAAATCTACTCAAACTTTTCTCCTGGAACTGATGCTACAAATGCTGAAAAATTCACTAACATTACACTCACTCCAGATATAGGAACTATCCCCTGTTTAACGGACTTTGAACCACTATCAGCAGCTGATGTCCTAACAGCAATGCAATCAGTTAAATCAGGCTCCCCCTTGGACCCCTGTCCCCATTTTGTGTTTTCTAAGATTGCACCTTCACTCTGCCCTTTGGTCACTCAAATTTTTAATAAATCTCTTAAAACTGCTACCTTTCCTAATGCCTGGAAACACGCAGCCGTCATTCCTCTTCTGAAGAAAGCGGGCTCCGACATCGCAAACCCTGAGAATTACAGACCCATTTCTCAACTTCCATATCTTTCCAAAGTCTTAGAAAAACTGGTCAATGTCCAATTGACCAAATACTTAGAAACCAACTCCCTTCTGAACCCTACCCAGACAGGCTTCAGAGCCAATAACAGCACTGAGGCCACGCTGCTGGCAGTCTCGGACAGTGTTAGGTCTCACACTGACCAAGGAGGATTGGTGGCTCTAATACTGCTCGACCTGTCAGCGGCATTCGATACGGTCTCCCACCAATGTTTGTTGAATATACTTCAACAGAAAGGAGTACAGTCCAATGCTTTGAACTGGTTACACTCTTTCCTGAGTACTCGCACCCAGACTGTACACATGGGACAATTTCAGTCTAACACTACCTCCATCGACTGTGGGGTCCCCCAGGGCGCATCGCTGAGCCCCACCCTTTTCAATGTTTATATGTCTTCTTTGGCTGACATTGGAAGGAAATGGGGCATCAGCATGTGCTCATATGCGGACGACACGCAGCTAGTGGTAGCCCTTAATGAAAATCTGCAATCACTAAAACCAAACTACAAGGCTGTCTTGCTGAAATGGCTCAATGGATGCACGCCCACTGTCTGAAGTTAAATGCTGAGAAATCGGAAATCCTCCTATTTGGGGGAGCCAAACGAATCTGGGATGCTACATGGTGGCCTCCAGTACTGGGTCTGGCCCCCTCCCCCAAACAACATGCCAGGAACCTGGGAATTATTATGGATGATGAGCTATCCATGAAAGACCATGTACGATTCCTTTGCGGCAAGGGTTTTGCCATCTTGAAGCTCCTAACAAAACTATTCCCATGGATACCGCTGAATTGTAGACGCTCAGTTACCCAAGCCCTATTGGTCAGTCGTCTCGACTATGGGAATGCATTATTTGTGGGGATGAATGAACACCTCTTCTCTCGCCTACAAGTACTGCAAAATGCAGCCGCCAAACTGGTCTGCGATAAGGGCAAGCTAGACTCGGCATCAGAATGCCTGAGGACCCTTCACTGGCTCCCTGTGCGCCAGAGGGCTGCCTTTAAGCTTCTCTGCCATGCCCATAGAGCCCTGTACAGGACGGGTCCCATCCTGCTCCAGGATAAAATGGAGTTCTATGTCCCCACCAGGAACCTTCGCTCCACTCATTCAGCATTAGCGAGGACAAAACGCATATACAAAGCAAGAACTGGAGGCCGCTCCTTCTCTTACCTAGCGGCTAAGAGATGGAACGAGCTCCCCGACGATCTCAGACACACCACCAATTATTTGCTGTTTCGAAAAAAGCTTAAGACTTACCTTTTCCCTTCTCATCACTAAACCTCCCTATTCAGCTGTCTGCTGTTCTCACCTGGTCCTAGCGCCGTGATATCCCCTGGGATGAGTGTTGCGCTTTACAAATACCATAAATAAATAAATAAATAAATAGATTGTGCTGTGACCCAGGAAAAGGACCACTGCACAATCCACTGTGTAAAAGAGCACTTTGTGCACATACATGCACTGTGTGCCATGCGTGGTGGCACACTGTGCATGGAATGCATGGGGGAACTACATGTGCCCCCTCGACCACTTTACAGTGGCCTACGGAGGGCAGGGGTCCTGTTTGGTGACTCCATAGTCCCTTTCTGACAGCCTTTTCATGGCGGTGGGACCGCTATGAAAAGGCTATCACAAAGGGACATCATAATCCAGATGGTGGTGCCTGCCCCGATACCGCCTCTTGTGAGGAGTTCGATTCCCACCGCCGCCCATCAGGATCAGATGATCCTGTCAGAGGTGGCGGCCTTCCCCGACCCCGATTAGCAGCATTGTAATGTGGCGGTCGGACCAATGACCTGTCTGTCGGACGGCCGCCACCGACTGCTTGTCGGTGGCAGTCTGTCCCCCATCGTAGTCAGGCCCTATGTTTCTATAGCAGCGTACAGTACCTACATCTTCAGAGTCGGTCTAACAATTGCATCTTGAAGGGTTGAGGCTTTGCACAGAATCAATGGTAAACATGTTCAAGTGTTGTTTTCTACTTTGAGGAGCTGCGCCAGGTTAGTGTTACTCTGAGTTCAAACATTTTATACAACACATATTTGTTCCATTTGTACCATGCCCAGCACCTCTTTGGTTTATCCCATCTCAATTCATGTGATATGGCCACTGGATTCTGATGCATATGTTGTAGCTATATTCTGATTTAAATCATATTATACTGGCCACTGGTATCTGATGCATATGTTTTAGCTATATTCTGATTTAAATCATATTTGCATATGATAATGGATCTATTGCAATATAAACTATAATACTGTGATCTACAGAAATGCATCGTGGCCTATGCCAAACTATGCCTCAACTGGGCCTCAGCGCCATCTTATATCTTTATGGCTGCCTCATAATGTTCATCGTGATTGACCCCATATGCAGCAAGTGTGCACGGTTCGTTTTATAATGAAACATTGTTCTTAAAGAAAACACCAGAGGAAACCTTTCGATACATTTCAAGGCTCTTGCTACTGTATGCAATTCATCAATGAGTCTTTCCATTGATTATGTATCCAGATTTGTTCTGACATCTCCAATGATATTAGGTCAGAATGGGTAAATATTTATTCATTTAGAAGGATAGTGCTAGGATGGTGTCAAGGTATGACATTTTATAGGGCTGAATTGTGTTTTGTTATTGCTTCCTTTTGTGAAATTATGTATAAAAAGATATGATTTTGGAGGTGAGCCATATTCTTTTAAGAGTATTATCTAAGGAAGCTGGCTGGTTTTCTTTTGATTCGCTGCATGCTCTGGTCTATGTTCCAGCTTTTGCTCATTGTTGCATCTATTTTAATTGCTAAGTGCTTTTATGGCAATGACTTCTAAGCCCTTTGACTGATTGTTTGACTATATTTTTGCCTTCTGGATTGCATTTGAAAATGTTGATATAACTTAGGGTTTTTCCAAATTGCTAAACTCGTTTTTTGGATCAAACTTTTTTATTGACTGTATTTGGAAATGCTGTTTTCAATCTTGTCTTTAGCGACTCATTGCCTCATCTATTCTTGAGGAGAACACAGACCCCATCATGGGAAGTTTGTCTCAATCATGTAGATTATCTGAAATATTGCGCCCACATGTCTCTTTCCATTTAGCATTAATGTTTGCTGGTCAGCCCCAACATGTGACATCTGCCCAACAACTCCCAATACTGGATATTCGATGGCTGTTACCTCTCTTTTGAATTCTGAACTCCTTCCATAACCTGATTCACGATACACAGTCTCCAGTTCAACATGTCCAGGTCCTTCATGTGTGGTTTGTGTCTCTTAAAACCTTATTCCTGGTTTCTGTTGCCATGTGATGTCTGATGCTTGACTGATGATAGAAGGCTCCAGGTTTTTAATGGCTGTCTGCAGGTGACTGTCTGTAGAAGCCTAGGTTTGGACACCTGCCCCCCAAATGTCCATCAGACATAATTGTGTAGTAGAGTCACAATGATAGTACACCTACTTAGAGGCACTCATTGCACCACTTTTGAAAGGAAAATAGAACATAAATTGCCACTGACGTAAAGACTGTTTGAAATGTTTATTCCACGTCTCAAAATGTCCCTTTTAATATATTGTTGCCATGATGTCGGTGCCACCCTTGTTATTTTCACTTGACTGAAATTACACTAGTATTAGGTGAAGCTCTTCAGCCCCATTTACTTCTAAAGTGCTGCGTTCGATGGACACTGTCCGTACTCTGTTTTAGTTGTTCACTAGACCAAACTCTTATTAAACCTTCAAAACACTTCTTCCCCTGATGCTGTGCAGTCTCCTTCGTTATTATCAGATTCGTCAGGACATGATCTCTTTTCTATGACACCTGGCAAGTTGATGAACTTTCACTTCACCCATTATTTCCCACTTCTGATATTGTCTGGTGTCTGCTCACACAGGAAAAAGGGTCCTACCTTGCCTTTCATGCTTCTTGAGTTTGCACACAGACCTGGTCCCTGCATCATATCTAAGGGAGGGTGTTGGCGTGGACAGATTCTTATTTTTAATTCATTACCTCTTGGTCCTCATAAAGGTCTTACCCACAGAGTCTCTTCTAGGGACTTATAGGTCAAAAGCTATTAGCATTTTTAGGCACCTTTGCAAGATCCACCAATATGTTTCACGAGTTCAAGGTGTTCCTTTTACCTCTAACACAGTCACAGGAACGGAGTGAGGTGGAATGCGTACACAAGACTCGATAATGCCTTCTAGGGCATTTTATTGTAAGACATGGGTATAGTTTCCCCACTTAGTGGGTTCATTCGATGAGGGGGGCAATCGTTTAACAGCAAACATATTTCACTATGAAAGATTCAAGTACCCCAACACCAACTAACTAGGAAGCACACAGCAAAAGTAGCTCCTCCAAACGAAGTGTATCTGCAGTAGTTTGATAGTGTGCAGTGCAGTGAGGCCAAGCAGTTGGTGTCAGTGCCTTTCCGCTCTGGATGACTGTCCAGATGTGGTGGTGCTGGTTGAGTCACATGGTAACACCAACATTGCTAGAAGTTAGCTTGGAGTAAAGGTTAATGTCACTGGAAGAGGGAGGTTCAGGATCATGTCCCAGACCAAGGGAGGAAATATCATCTTGGAATGTCAGGTCCACCATTATTCATTGGTTGAGCAGCGGCGAAGGAAATGGGACTGTAAATACCATATGTAAGAGGTCCTGTGGTCAACCAAGGGCACCTCCCCATCTCAATGTCCCTGAAGCTGCCAGCTGGGGTTCATTCAGGTGCACTTGAAGCTAGTCTTTCCCAAGTGATTGAGCTCTCTTGAATGTTAGCTGATATAGGGACTTTTATAGACACTTTTAATGGCAAATTATGTTGTGTCTCGCTCTTGACAGTATGCAATACAAACTTGTGTTCACTGCGGGGAAGGGGAGGGGATGTTTGTGTGTTTGTGCTTGTTTCTTGTACATCACAGGAGAGGGCAACCCCCTCCTTCCACAGGCACAGTGAACCTCCCTGGAAATCTATCCTGCGTGCAACGTCCAATTGATTAATTTATCCATTTGTTCAGTCACTGGTCACAGATTCAGACAATTTCTCTCTCCTCCCTAAGTGGACTGGAAGCAGCATCTCATCCAGCGGGCGGTCAAGGGCTTTTAACCACAGCAATTTGGAGGGATCAAGGCCAGTTCATCCAGTGGCCAGTGCGTACATGATGTAAAAGGAATGACACTGCGCCTATGGTGCACATGAGGCAATGTCACAGGGATGCGCCCCAGGATACAATGCACCACGTGTTCAATGGGACGAGCAGTCATTTTATCACACGTTTATAGTTCAGAAAGCCATTTAATATTCACACTACTGAGACTCGCTGGTGCAGAGCTTCACCTTCTAAAAATATGCTTTATTTTCGACACACATTTCTGCAGAGCAGTATTGCACAGCAAACAACCACCATCCTGTTCAGGAAGGGATAATATGTTGTCATTCTACGATAATCAAGTAGCAATAATAAGTAAATGCACGCCTGAGAAGGTGAAAGAGCCAGTGTTGTAGACAATATTCCTAAGATACTAAACAAAATTTAATTTTGGAGGCTTCCCTACCTGTTTCTCTTTGGCGCTCAGTTTATTCGACAGTAGAAAAGCCTGATTGTGAGGAAGGCAGTACTAAAACTGGCAATGCCATCTTTATTCCAGGGGTGGTTGCTGTATTAAGAGTCTACTCCCCTCTGAAATCCCTACATCTTTTCTGCAAAAATATTAAAAACATCGCCTTTGATCACATCTCTAAACAAATCAATGTATTTAACTCTGAGCTGCCTGTCATACGCTGCCTGCCCCTCCTCACTCTGAACAAGGAGCCAGAAGGCGGGCAGTAAATCAACTTTCGGCAATGAGGCATAACACAGGGCTTGCCTTTCTAAAGCCTTTCAAGGCCATGGGAGCCTTTGGTGATATCCACTGTGGGCCAGTGACACTGTCAGCGTCACCGTTTTGAGCTTTGCAGGTTGCATCTCTGCATAAGACCAGACATCATTCACAGGCATATCCCGACCTTTCTAATTTGTGACAGGGTAGGATTGGATGGTATGTGAGATTTAGCACCTTGCCCTCGGTAACGGTAAATGTTAATATTAAACTTTTGATCTATTGTGCTGAGACGCCTGGTCGCACTGGCTTCCCCCACTGTGGAACTAGCCGGCCATGGCTGGAGGTCACTGGACCCTCTAGAAATGGAACTGTTGTATTAGTTCCCTGGAGAAGTGGATGCAAAAGTCCTGCAGGGCTTTAGCCCCCTGGTTGTTCCTTAGTTGATCTGAATATCCTAAATTGTGGAATACCGGAAAAATGTCAATAAACGTGAAAGGCTAGGAGTATGCATGCCTCGCCTATGGTGCACATACTTGGCGCTTATTAAGGTCCGGATTTTTTAAGATTGATCAGTGCAGTGGTTGTAGAATGTTCTATCTCTACTCTAGACATGTTTTAATTTTAAAGACAGATGCTGTAGCATGCTAGATGTTTGTGGTTGTATAACTCTGGGACTCTGGCTCAGTCATGTGGCATTAAAGCAAACATTGAAATGAGTCAGTCGGGCACTATATTCATATCGTTAACATTAATGCCAAAAACACAGATTGATTTCCGAACAATTAATGTTAAAATCGTTCAGGTAATGCATGTCAGCAATTTAGTTCCTATTTCAATATCACATGTTTTATTTAATTGTGAATTCCCCAAGAGTGTTAACTATTTCCATCATGATGTGGTTGTGTTTTTTCGTGCATCCTATTACTCTTGAGTAGTGAATACTCTGAACTGAGTAGTACCAGGTGTTTATGACGGGCCATGATTGAAACCTCTGGTGCTGAGGCTGAAGGCAATGCAAGTTTTTCACAGTACTTGTCAGTGAGTGGTCCTCTTTGCAAAGCACACCAAGCAATGGTCATGTATTCCAGCAATTGAAATTCTGTGTAAATGTTTGTGAAGGGAGTACATATTTGTCAAAATATTGACAAAGCCAAAGTAAAATAAAACAAGGTCCTTCCATAGGATTGAGTGCAGTGTATGTTCAAGGGGGGAAACAGCGTTTACAACGCGGTCAATACCACGCAGGTAGGTAACAACGAGGTCGTTACAACGACCGCATTGTTACCACGCATGGCATTACATCGCAAGACGTTTAAACGACTTGCGCTAGGTGGCGTGGAACACCAGGGAATATGTTGGATTTGAAATCCAACACCTTCCCTGCTGTTGCGCTAACTGGAGTAGGAATAGTAATTTATACTATTCCTAAATTCAGCACACCACCTACCGCAAGTCGTTGAAACGACTTGCGATGTAATGCCACGCGTGGTAATAACGCGGTCGTTGTAACAACCGCGTTGTTACCTACTGCATGGTAAAAGCACGCGTTGTAACGTGCTACATTTGTTTGAGGGTGGTGATGTGAAGGAGATGCAATAAAGTGCATTTAGAAGAGAGTAAAAAGAGGGTGTTGAAGAGGAAAGAGGTTTAAGATTTGCAGATGGATGAGACGTGGAGAGAAAAAGGGCATACATGTCATACATAAAGTGCCACAGGCACTTTATGTTAGACATTTTTCACTTTCCACTGGCCTCAATAATATTTAATTCACAATCTCACAATTTCAGAATTGAAACATTTTCAATAATAATTACCAAAATCACTATAGTAAAATATAGGACAATTTTTAATACGTTTAAATATTTCAAAACTACACCATCACAATTGCTGCATTAACCATCTTGCTTTCTCACTAAATTCTTTATTAACATTTGCTTTAAAATGCACTGTTTGCCAATCTTTGTTCGAATTTTTGTCAGGGGGGAGGACCGAATCCCACATTTGTCCATTGAGCATGCTGGCTGCATAAAAGTCATACCGAACTTTGAAGTCTCACGACTTTCCAAATGTCATTAGCCAGCACTTTATTTTTCTCCTCATACTGTATTCTCATAAAAAGATGTCTTCCTCAGCCACATTCTTAGATGCCCCGGCTGATGGCAGTGGTGCTGTGTTTAGTGGTGTAGTGCTTTACCCAATTGTAAACCCTATGGACATCCCCTTCTAAATTAAGTCCAGTTGCCTATAGTAAATGTGGCTCCTTCATGTTTTTGGTGAATTAATGAATTTATGGGAATATTTCTGAATACTGGGTGCATAGATTTTGCCATAACTGGCACATCTATTGTTATGGATACCCTCAAATGATTTCAAAGATCTTTAAATTTGTATAAATGGCATTTGCAAGATAAAAGATGGATACTGCCATTAGGGAACAATAAACACTGCCATAGTCCCTACTTATTCTTCGTTCTCTAGTTCCCTTGCTTTTTGAGACCTGTCTGAGGAGAATGCAAAGAATATCCATCAAAGGAGGTGATTGTGCATGACCACCAATTGTACACAGACCCTTGTGAAGACATTCCATTCTGGGATGAAGACAAGAGGTGCACTTTCTACAACACTCTCGTAGGAGATAAACGCTGTCGCAACCTGGTTGGTTGGATTTGTGAACTAGATGGATGCAATATTTTGAATGGCAGTGGGCTGCTACTCAAATCCCATGAACTGTATATATGAGCTCTACTCCAGGTCTTGGAAGAATACTAATGCTGAACTGACCCGTGTGGGCTCCTGTGGTTCGGAACTACTTCTCATTTCTTCTTGGCGTGAAACAACCCTGAATACCCTACCTGCAAGCTTAACAACTTGAATGAGTGGATGCTTCTGCAAGCCCATTCCACCCAGAAAAGCACACACACACCCTTGAAGCCATTTCCTTTACCACTATAGACCGAAAACAACATCGAGTGCAGGTGTCCCCAGAGGTAACTATTTATGACAACCATACTCCCCTCTTGAACTACCTTTTATTGTTTTTGCTACCCTGCTGTAGTGCGCATAGGTACAGGAAAGGGCCTGAGTTGTCCCTGTGACAGACCACATTCTTCCACTTTCGAACATCAGTCTATACCAGTCCCTATCGATGACCCTGTGTCTCCCGAACCCTCAGGTCATGAGACACCCACATTTGCAGAGAGTGAATACCTCTAACCTTGAAACTCTTAGATACATTAGATTTCCTGGCCACTTCCCTAAACTCAGAGTTACATTGCTTTACATTGCTTGGTTACAGTGTCTGGTTTTTCATTTGATACTGGCTTTATTTGTTTACACATTCTTTTGGTGTTCATGATCACCCGGACAGAAACAAGACAGTTTGGAGAATCCAATGTATAAAGACCAAGTTTTGGTGACATAATTGTGATGGTCCATTTCACAGTACAGAGATTGCAATTTGTTACCAATCACAAACAGACTTAGACCGATTCACAGAGGTAAAGTTACACTTTTGTATAAGTTCCAATTTTTTCCCACTCTCACAGGTATTTTATGAGAAGTATCTTTACAACTGCAGAGTCTCAAAATTTAAGATAGGAGACTCTGCAAATTAAAAGATAGGAAAGACCTATCGTAAAGTTGTAAAGATACTACTGGTAAGATACCTTTGTGTATTGGAAATAAATGTAACCTTACACAAAAGTGTAAGTTTAGCTTGGTGAATCAGGCCCTTAAGGTTTTGAAAAACTGGTCCAAATTTAGAGTTTGGTGGATGAAGCAAAGGCTGGTAAGGTAGCGGAGGAATTTACATCTGCCACCCTGCCTTTACTCCACCCGCCAACTTTACTTCAGCCCTGCAGTGAACTCTTTAGGTCACAGTAGTTCATACAAATCCATTTAAAGGTTTGGGGCCTCATGTAGGTAGCCAAATACCGGTCGGTAACGGCCGATTTTCGGTAAATATGCCGTTACCGACCGGTATTCAGACAAGTGAGATGTAGGAGTCCAAAAACCACCTTTCGGTAAATATGAGGCGGTAAATACCGAATCATATATACCGAATTCTAAAATACCGAATCAGAATTACCGAATACATACTTAACGAATCGGTAAATATGAAGTGGTAAATATGAAGTGGTAAAAATTAAAATGACATGTAGGAGCACTCGGTAATTAAGAAATCCAAGAAAATCGGTAAATAAGAGTCGGTAATTAACACGGATTGAAAGCAGGTGGTAACCATCAACAGTGCATATTAGCAATCCCAAAATGCAACAGCGTGGACAACATGGCCGCTATGTATGTCATTGCAAGGCGCCTACGTCTACAGGCAGCAGGACTGAGGGTTTGGCGACGGGAGGAACGCATCTACAGACAGCGCATCACACTATTCCAGCTGACTGATGCAGAGATACATGAGAGGTACAGGCTACACCCCGAAACCATCATGGACTTAATCAGGGACCTTCACCCACTCCTAGACCAGCCAATAAGAAGGGCGCACGCCATACCCCCACATGTGCAGGTGCTCTGCAGCCTACATCTGCTGGCATCCGGCAGTTATCAGGTGGTGATAGCTGCGGTGGGTGGGGTATCCCAGAGTTGCCTGTCCCGTTTCTTCAGGAAGTTCCTGGATGCCATGATGCAGAGAATGCACCACTACATCAGCTTCCCCAACACACAGGCTGCACTGCATAAAACAAAAACAGACTTTTATCACATGGCACAGTTCCCCCATGTCATCGGCTGTATTGATGGTACACACATCCCAATCTGTCCACCAGCTGACACAGAGCACATCCACAGGAACAGGAAGTCCACCCACTCCATCAATGTGCAGGTGATCTGTGATGCAGGGAACATCATCACAGATATCGTTGCAAAGTTTCCTGGAAGCACCCACGACTCTTACATCTTCCAGAATAGTGGGATCTACACACGACTGAGTGCAGGAGAATTCGGAGAGGGATACCTGCTAGGTAAGTAACAGTGACGCCCCTTGCAACCTGCAAATCATAGTGTATAGAGGCATGTGACTGATGTCACCCTGTTACTCATCTAGGCGACAGTGCATATGCATGCCGGTCATTCATCCTCACTCCCTACCTACACCCAGCAACCCAGAGTGAGAGACGATACAACGTGGCACACAAAACAACACGCAATGTGGTGGAGCGCACGTTTGGACTACTGAAGAGCAGGTTCCGCTGCCTCCACAAGAGCGGAGGCGCACGCCAGTACCAACCCATCACCTGCTGCAAGATTATTGCCACTTGTGCAATGCTGCACAACCTTGCCACGAAAAAAGGGACAGATGTGGAACTAACATATTTTGAGGACAACGAGGATGAGTCAGGACAGCCACAGGGCAACGCAGCTAGAGTGCCAACTGCAATAGATGGGAGAGAGAGACGGGCAGAGATCACATGCAACTATTTCTGAGTAAGTAAGGGGACACAGCCAGTTGTGAGAAGTCATGACGTAGTTTAATGTGGCACCACGCCATGAACACATGAACAAGCCAAACTGGCAATATCCCATCTATACAAGAAGTAAGTCCAGGGTTACGTCACCCAATGGGAAGTGGCTAAGCAGGGCCACATCAATGTTTGCGCATACGCGCTGCAGTGGTGGATGGCACGGCCTGTGCATCCTCACTAGAGCCAACCCCAAGCCGCCTGCTGCTCCTGCGTGCTTCTGGGACGGGGGGTGTGATGCTGCTCCTGCTGCTGGTGTCGATGCTCTCCGCAGCATCCCCTGCAGCAGTTGTCGACGCCTGACTAGTCAATAGCACCCCTAGTGCACTTGTCACCTGCACCATCCCCCGAGACAGGTCGCTGCAGCACTGTGTTAGGCCCTCCTGCATCGTCACAGAGCGCCGGCACAGTAGAGAAGTCGCCGTTGCCAGACGGTTGAGTGCCCTGTTGGTAGTGTCCCTTCTCTGGCGTTCCCGGCGCCGTGCTTCGATGTCAGCATCTAATTTGCTGCACAACTGCTGGATTGACTGGGACATGTCCCGAATGCCCGCAGCCATGCCGCTGATGTTATTGTCCATGGTGACTAATGTGGTTTTCATCACCCGCATGTGCCTCTGGACTGACATGACTGCCTTTGTTTGCAGGCGCTGTTGCTTCAACATTTGGCCCTCGAGACCCAAGAAGACACCATGGCCGTCAATGGGTGCTGGTGGACTCTGGACACGCGACCTGCGGCGCCCTCTTGCTCCCGTCTGTGCTGCCTGTGAGGTGTGGGGCACAGTGGCATGGCTCCCTTCCTGGGACATGGTGAGTTCGTCAGGGCCCATGCTGTCGTCTGACGAGGTGTCTAAGGCTCGTAGCCTGGCTGCTGGACGCCTCATCATTCTCACACCTGCAAGCGGAGATGTGGCCGGTGACTCAAACATGAGTGGCGATGCTGGCTCTTGGTGAGGTGATGCTGGCTCTGGGCGAGGTGATGCTGGCTCTGGCTGCGGCGAGGCTGCCTGTGTTGGTGGTGCGGGTGCCAGTGGGCCTGCTCCCTGGTCTGTACTTGTGCTGGCTAGAGGTGATATTTGTGGCCGGTGTGCCGTCTCTCCTGCAGCATGCCCTGTCTTGCATGATGTCACATCTGTGGACAGAAATACAACAATGGCTCAGTGTCCCCGAAGGGCTGCATTGAAAGCGTCACAATAAATCATTTCACATTCCAAAATGTCCTCTGTCTCCTTGTGCCTCGAGTGCGTGACATGCCTTGTTGCCCTGTTACATTTACGTCATGGATAGTGTTTCCCTGACTACATCTCCCGGAATGCATTGCCTGTCTGCACTGACACGTGTGGACTGCAGTGTGATTCTCGTTTCACAATGGGGGATGTGGGATAGGGATAGGGGGTGCTACATTGCTGTGCTTTCGTCTTACCTTGTTGTGTGGCGGCTCTGGCAGAGCTGTCGGCGTCCCCAAGACCCACGACGCTCTCTTGCTCGATTGTGGCCCCCACCAGCTCCTCCAGTTCGGTGAGGGCAGGTGCCCTGTTGGTTCCACCTCCAGTCTGGCTGGCCTCCTTCTGGATGTCGCCCATCTTCCTCTTGGTTACAATCCTCAGGTCATACCAGCGCTTCTTTAGGACCTCTATGTCCCTGTGGGTCATTCCCACTGCATTCACCTGTGCCTGGATGTTGCGCTTTTCCGCCTCAGGCACTTGCAGGGATTGCCTTCCGAACAGCTTCTGGTGCTGCTTCACCACCTCCTCCACCAGCACCTGGAGTTCCTTGGGGCTAAATTTCAGCTTCCTCCTCCTTTCCCCTCCGTCTCTCTGTGTTCTCTGGCTGGACATGATGTTCGTTTTCCCGCTCGCACAGGCACCGGCTCCCTGCCTCTCCTCTGCACTCCAAGACTCTCCAGGGTCGGCTAATTATGTACACCTGCCTGGGTGTGGCCACTTCCTGGTTGGGTGGGCTGTGGTTGCACGGGATTAGCTGTTTCGTCAAGTCATGTGATTTTATTTGCCGAATCCGTACATACCGATTCGGTATTTTCCGATTCGGTAAATACCACCTCGGTATTTTCCGATTCGGTAAATACCACCTCGGTATTTTCCGAATCGGTAAATACCACCTCGGTATTTACCGATTCGGTGGATTCCGAATCGTGATTACCGAATGTTACCGAATCGGTAACTGTTACCGAATTTTTACCTACATATAACTTACCGATTCTAATTTACCGATTCGGTACGGCTCAGTATTTAAGAAACGGTAAAATTTATTTACCTACATGAGGCCCTTGGTGCCCTCTCACCAAACTTTGAAACATTTTTGCAGGAGTTTATATTTGGAGGAGTACAAACTAATGGCACCAACATCACAATAACTATTTTTTTAACTCTCAGTCACCGCAGTGATGGACAGTAAAAACAAAATCCATCTGATCGCCCAATCTAAACATTGAAAACGATTGAATGTTTGTCCTTCCACATCACAACCTTCTAATGCGAGAGTTTGGGGGGCAAGGTACTTTTTTGCCGTTTACACAGAATACCTTGTCTGACAAATTCTAAATACAGCCCATTGTGTAACTCATCAAAATATCTTTTTCTATAACTGCACTTGCTGCCTTATGTTGTTTTTCTGGTGGGAAGGGAAGTTTTGGATCACCCAGTGATCATGTATGCAGCATAGAGTATTTATAGCCCGGGTTTTATTACAGTACTTTTTATTGTGTATTTGGTTGATATACTGTTTACTGTTTGACCTACATTTTCACTGTAGATATTATGAGATTGTAAAAAGCTCTCACAAGTCTGGTTGGACGTTCACATCTTTACTGCGGCAGTAATAACTGTGAAGTACTGTAACCAATTCAACCCCAAGCTGCCTTCATTGAGGTAAGCATTGATTGTCATTCCACTATTTCGTGAGTCAAAGAAGTGTAGAATGACAAACTTTCATTGCATGCTAAGTACCACGAGTCACAGTTGGTGGGAAACGCTCGAAGGCCAACTTTCATATTAGTTGAAAGACTATGGGACTGCTTGAATTGAGGAAAAACCCTTAGATCTTAAAGAAAACATACAGTACTTCTAACCCACAACAATATACACTGTAACGTGTAGGGAGATTACCAAGTGAGCATCAATGACATTGTATCCTCACAGTGGGAGGCATTTTTGGTATCCACATGTGTTAATGGACTATATAACCGCATTGGCAGACATTGGTGGATTTTCCCCCAACATATTTATTTTGTCTCAGGGTTAATGAAGACACTTAGGGGCCGATTACAATGTGGTAGGATGCGGCTCCGACATTCGTACCGCATCGTAATCAGCTGGTCGGATTCCTCTCGAGCCGACCCATTAGGATGGTGTCGGTCGGAAAGGAATCCTACCGGTCATTACGACTGGCTTCCGACAGTCTTGGAGAGCCCGTCCACCAGTTGTAATAACTTCAGTAATCCCAAGGGCGGCTCTTTCCGCCTGAGGGATTACAATGATGGATTACTACAGCCTTTCTGTGCCGGCCTTTCCGACACAGAAATACTATAGGAAGTCGACTTTAGGGGCCCCTATCAGGACCCCCATTGGTACACAGCCTCCGGTTGCAGGCCGAGGGCGGACCTATAATGCTTCCCTGCTGATCCCTACACCCCGTGGCAGGCACCTTGAGTTGCCTGCCACGGGGTGCAGGGATGAACTTCACCTCACCATTTTACAATGAGAGTAAGCCTTCTTGTTGGCTTGAATGCTCCCACTGTAAAGAATAGGAGTGCGACCAAACAGTGTATGTCCCATCCTAATTGGTCGGTCAGGACCGCCGACAGGAGGTCTGTCACACCCAGTACCGAAAGGTTGTCAGGCGGACATCGCAAATAGGCCCTTTGTTGGAGTAATATCTATTGCTCTAGCGGGCAACCCTAAATATGGTGGATTTTGAACTGCTGCATTGGCTGAAGATGACAGTCTGCTAAACTAACGGAGAGACTGTCTTTGGGTCATTATGTAAATCATACTGTAATTCCATTTCACATGATCTTGTAAGCAGGACTGCAAGATCACATATGGCTTTCTGAAGCAATAACACAGCATTGCCAAGACAGGTCATATCTCACTTATAATACGCAGCAGAGATTTGCACACGTACAGTGCACTGTACACTTTATTTAAAGGTTTCAGCCATATTCGGATCAGACAAACTTCATTTACAAACCCGACTTAACTAATGCTGGCACCAATGGAACAAGTCAGTTAGTAGGCACAAAAAGCGCTCAGAGATAAACTTCACTGTTAAGATGTCTAATGAATACACCATTTTAAGGAAATTTATCTGGGGTGTAATCACTAATACTATACAATGCCAACCCAACAATAGAGTACCACATATTACATGCAACTAACCAGGGTTCAGATTCAAGGCTTGATTTGCAAAGCTATAAATCTATTTGCAGGGAGAAGGACTTCCTTGTAAATCACTCTCAAAACCATGCTCCTTGTTCAGATGTTTGGTGTAGAGTCCCCGATTGTCCATTAAACAATGTATCAATTCGAAATCAATATTTCACTGACCAAATAAAGTCAAATAGTTTCTTGTCGCTCACTCACCTGCCTTAACAGTTTTCTTTGTGAAATGCCCAAAAAATATTTGTATTACAAAGCAGCAAGGAAAGCCCACAGGAGTTTAACAATAATGTATGAGCGGAAGAGCAAAGATAATGAAAGTGAGAGCAATTAGAGATGGTGCATACATAGAAGTCTAAACAGGGTTTATTTGAAGTATTTCAAAAAATGAAATATTCTGTTTAAATTAGGAATTAAAATAGTATAGCGGAGGGAGACTGGCCAGGTTAGGGTATTTAAGGCAAGAGAGATGTGAGTGAGGGCATCAGTGAGACTGTTAGTGATGAAGATTTTAGAAAATGAATGAATGTAAAATGCTACGCCTAAATTGTTCAAATAAACAGCAGACCGAAACAATACATTATCTTACATTAGCCAAAAGCAAGACACATAGAAAAAATGCACCAATGTTTTAAAGCTAAAAGAAAAAAAACCTGTCCTCCAGCAGCCGAAAGGGAAGAAGTCCAGCCATGTTTGAAAACTTCTAATTGGAAACAATCAGACAAAGTTACTTTTAAAGCTTGGTGGAACGCTGTATGTTTTCATCATAGACTTGATACCAATTATGTTTCTCCTATTTCTTTGATAATCAAAAGAGATCTTTTATGGATTCCACTTGCTACATATCTATCTTTTCTGCCTCTTCTGTTGGCAAAGCTATTACTATATCAGACGATGTAAAGAAGCCACCTTAATTTCACCATGTTGTCTTTTCTTAGCACATTAGAAGCTGTTAATGCTTATATACATTGTATTATGTTATTTCATTCTTTCATATTAATATTCTTAGTGTTTAATTTCTTATTTTCAATGTACAGAGTAATTAAATATTGTTCACTCCCCCTTCCCCTTTCCCCCCTCCTTATAGTTTAATTATTTAAATTAGTTTCTCTTGGCACTCAACATGATAGTTATAACTGTTGTATTTCCTTATTTTTCTTATTATTTCTATGCTAAATAGGATTTACTATGTTTATTACGGTGCTGTTCTTTTCTTGTTTTTCTTAAGAAACTCAAACTTGAAAAAAAAAATTACATGTTTTAAATTTGATGGCAGAGAAAAGGCCGATTATAATCAGCGTTTATTATCACATTTTGCTATTGACTTAGATAATGTTCACGATTAAAACAAAGTTTCTCTTTACTTAACTATCATTTATTATAGATATTATTTTTTTAATGTTTTTTTATGTTTTGCCACCTTTCAATTTGAGACACCTCTGCTCTTGTTCTGATGGTCCGTGCACTGACATGGGATTTCTTCATATCCATAAAAATAGTTAACATGCTTTTGACTTAAGGAATCTCTGGTCAGCCTTGTATTTGCATCAGCTGGAAATGTCTTGTCATTTAGAAGGGTATATGCATAGGGTCTGGAAAGCATAGAATGTCTGAAACAAAGTTGTATCAAATCTTGAAGACACCAAGGGTTCGATCACATCACCACAGTCCTCAATTTTCTCAAATGGTTTCTGAATGAAGTTAGAAGCATGTTCAAAATGGCCTGCATCAAGTACAAAGCCATGGTACTTGGCATCCAGAAATGCCTGGCACAGAAGTGGATCACCCCACTTGGAAGAAACTCTTTGAACTGCTAAATCCTGGCACAGGATTTGATCACCTTAGTGTGAAAAGCTCTCTTGAATCCTTGCTCCAGGAACCACAATGGTTAAAAAAACAAAGAATAATGTTTCAATCGTTTTCAGGAAGTGCCCCTAGAATTTAGAACTCAATTCCTCCTGTGATATGCACAAATTTATTTTTTGTTTTTCAAAAAGGATCTGAAAGACTTATCCCTGCAATAAATATCTCTTTGGAAATTTGCCGGCCCTAACCTGTTGTTTATCCTCCTTAAAAAAATATATAAATGGATTCCTCACATTTACATTTGTGTATTTTTAGTTCCCTTCTTTAATCATGTTACTTGAATGGTTCACTTTATATAGAAAGTGTTACTGTATATAGTTATTTTGTGAACTTACATCTGTCAAATAAGGCTATTTTCCATGTTGTGCCATCTGATGTTTACTGCCGACACCATAGTGCCTGGTACGTGCTATATAAAGTTGCAAAAGGAATTATAATAAATAATAGTACATAAGTATTAAAACAATCATGCAGGACTAATTTCTTTAATGCAAATGTATAGTGTAATTATTTGTATGTTGCTCATCTTCAGGATAGATGGATGGAAAACTGCTTTGAGTTAGGGGTTTGGCTTTTCACATTTTTTATAGTTAATTATTTTATTTCAAAATAGAGGCTTCTAAATTGAATTCTAATATTTCTGCAATTTTCATTGTTGCTTGGAGTGAAATGTGACCTGTAGATCTCAAAAAACAGTTATAATGAAATCACAATATTATCTCCAAAAACTGGTGCTAGAAGATATATGTGCACTTAACAGTAGTACAGTGCTGTTATAATCTTACATACAGAATCTATTTAAGGCATAGGCAAAGTAGGCAATTTCCTATGGCCCCCACCTTCCAAAGGGTGCCAGGGAAAGTGAACTTTCTCTTTATTGCACCTCTAATTTTATATCCCTGCCGATTACCTTCTCCCTAGCTACCACTGCCTCTGACTCCTCATCTCTTTTTCCTTTGTAAGCTTAAGGATTTGTAGGACATCCAAAAAGACATATTTCAACTGTTTTTGTGTGACCTAGTTTCCGAAAGTTTGTTTAGCAGGCATCATGCGGGCTTCAATTTGCAGAAAATGGGTAATAATATTAAACGTTTTTCTGAATAGTGGCACCCAAAATATGTCTTGTCTGGGGCCCCTAAATCCATAAGATGACATTACTTACCTAGGGAGCAATACAACAGAAAAGCAAAGTATAAAATACTAGGCGGCCGCAGGGTTTCTTATACAGCATAATTAATGCATAGAGGAAGAACCACCCTTGAAGGAATGATAATCAATTGTAGTCCTTTGTTTTAATGCTTTTCACTAAGTAGGCCTTCATCATGAACCGAAAGTAAAAGTATATAAAATATTTCAAAATTGTCGAAACTTTTGTACATGAATATAGAAAGATTGATTATCTAAAATTAACATGATTTAGGGCTGGTACATCTTTCAAGGCATTAACGACTTACAAGGAGGTTGGAGTGTAGCAAAGGTTCAGTATTCAATTGAAAATATATGGGATCACGCTTCTTGTTCTTGATATTAGTAAGTTGTGCACTTGACGCTTTACCGAATATTACTGTCATGGTTGGAGTCTTGTTTGACAGACTTGGGAAAAGCAACAGTGGCTAAGGGGTCTCCAAGGAGTCTCTAAGATGATGATGGTTCTGCTACACTAATGAGCAAAATGGAAATAGTGCACTGCATCTCTGTGAGTTGTGCTGTGCTCCAGACAAACGCAGAGTAACATTTACAGCAATATTATCAGGCCCCTTTTCTCTCAATAAAATGTATACAAGCAGAGATTTGCACACGCACAGGGTGTTCATGATCACTTAGAATTCATTAAGCTACACATAACACCACTTAACCTATCCCTAAGCATTTTCCACTGGAAGAGTATGCATTTTTAATCAGTATGTGAAGTTAGTACAAATAAACCTTCTTAAGTTTCCCTTTTAGAAAGATATAAATGCTGTAGGTCAACTGCACAGAGATCAAGTGACTCCCTGTTTAGTGTTTAGCTCCATGCGCATAGGAAACGCAGAAGCAGGACTAGAGTAGTTAAAATGGCAGTGCTTTGTTCTATAGCAGTAATAGAAATTCAATTACATCATAAGCCTATAGATCACATTAACTGAAAGAAATCTGCATAGGTGTGTTTCTAATTTGCTCTTTCTTGACACATGTGAAGACTCTTTCTACAGAACACGTTTTCTCAACATTGTTTGTTTGTATGATATAGTTTAAAATATTCTCACTGTATTAAAAAGTATGTCATCCTTCTCTATAATTTTCTAATACATTCACATTAGTAGATACATACCCTAATGGAGGAACAACGTCTAATAGGTCAGAAAGAAGTTCATTGAGTTTCTAGACACCGGTCAATGGTAGGTCATGACTTTGATCAACTACTCCTCAATGACCTGAACAAATATCTCCATTGGAATGATGTGAGGGTAGAAGCAAATAAGAAGGACTTAGGATCAAACACCACTACAAACATATGCATGTCTTGTTATTATAGGCAGCTATGCCATTTATCGGCAGAAGAAAATACCTTTTGGGTCAATGCGGTGTCTGAGTATTTAAAGCCAAGGCTGGAGATTTGATACATCCTATCTTTCTCAAAGATAGTATAATGTATTTAGCTGTTACACTAAACAAACACAACACAGAACAATAGAACAACAGGCACACCATCACTTAACCCCCAAATCTCCCCTAAAACCAGGACTGCATAGCCTGGAGTTCACTGAAGAACCGCATAAGAGCTTCTAACATTGCACTCCAATGGAGATTTCTTCGCGGGGCAAGTATTACTGCATTCAAGTTGGATGAATTATACTCAACTTAAACCTCAACACGCATAAAGTGGATGTTGACATTTTGCACATCACCTCTTACAGTGGTTTGGAAACTACAGAAACACGGGTCCATGGATTCTAAGCAAACATATAGTAGATGACTAGCTCAGTTTACCTTCATGTCCTTTGGTGGACATCACTGTATTTAAAATAGTTATCATTTTGTTAAATCTTTGCAATTGAGACATGAACTGACAAGAGTAAACTGGGTCTCACAGTGATCTGCTTGGATGGATCATATCTTCAAACCATGTAGTGTTCTTCCAGTATACAAGTTTTGCACATAAAATGTGGTTACAGAAATGTACCTGAAATATGCATTCAGGCTATAGTGCTAGGTATAGTTTGATGCAGGTTGTTGGAGATATGTTGGTTTATGAAAACATGGTTATTGCACTTTTACTAGTACCAAATATCTCATGTCAAGCAGTTCCCTGTCTAACAGTCCTGTATATTTTTCGCCAATGTGATTCTTTCTTCATGGTGGAGCGTCTAGTGCCATTGCTTTAATAGGAAAAATAAAGCTTTTAGTTCCAAATTGGAAGGTGGTGTTAAACCTCTTCATGCAGAATCAGGTGTCAAAATTGAGCTTGATTTACTTTATGTGGCATGATAACTCTTGCTTCTCTCTGGAAAGTCCTCTCAGCTTCAGGAAAGATGACTGGACAGTGTTAAGTCCAATGACAGGCACCTGCTTATTACCAAGGCATGCATGTTGGCTTTGCCTTTGTACCATAGAAACTATAACCAACTAATAGTAATGGAAAAGCCCTGTCTGGTATTTAGCACCATGAGTAAATAAAGTTAAATATTAGATACCTTAAACCATCTCCAGTCGTTGGCAATAGCAGTAGCAAAAATACAATCTAATAAAATGTTATAACGGTAAATTGTTTTAGTACTTTTATTGTTAAGTAAATCTTATTTTATTCAATGTATTATTTGTGGCAATAGCTGATTTGGTTGTCTGTGGCCATCCCAATTTTATTATTAGTGTTGAGTGCTTGAAACATAAATCTTCTTTAGAAGGGAGATGAAAGCCTGAGAGCTTAAGTGTTCAAATAGAAGGGGAATCATGTTTAAATTGAGGGAAACAGTGCCTGAAAGGCAGAAATGTCAGTGTTTAACAAAGGGAAACATCAGGAGTGGTGGCTCCCCAATTAGGGCGGAGGAGCATCACCTCACCGCTGTGAGCCCAGCAAAATCAACCATGGAAAATAAAAATGTAATAAAACAGTTTTATTATCCTGCAAGCTGCTAGCTGAATCTTAGCAGGGTGGGGCTTCCTAGACAACAACTGCAGCAGGAAGGAAGAGTGTTGGGCACTGCAAGTGCGCATATTGGTTTGGCCTGCTGTCTTGCGACGGCCATACCGACACGCGTACTTAAATCTCTCCAACCCGAGTTGTGTTTCACCGCCAGGTAGAGACAGGCACAGGCACTCAGGCCCTGGGTGAATGCCAAACCATCCTGCTCCAACCAATCCTGGTGCTTCTCTCATACTGGGTAATAGTATTACCAGCATGAGAGCAGCATCTGAATTGGCATAGGGGAGGTCACTAGAGTCTAAGAGCCTGTATACCAGCCCATGAATTGCCGGTACAGGAGCAGAGTACCAAGTCAGCAGCCAGCGGGTAAGTACCATTTGTTTTTGTTATTCTCCCCACACAACTTTCATATGATAGCAGCTGCTACTAGACATCTTATAGAGAGAGATGTCAGGGTCTGGCCAAGATAGTTTAATCAGAGCATGAGAGCATGAGTCACAGGGCATCAGGGCATCAGGGCATCGGGGCATCAGGGCATGAGTCACAGCTAGACAAAGAGAGATGAACCAGGGACTGACAAAGATAGCTGAATCAGTGCCTGACATCGAGAACTGAAATAGTGTCTGAAAGAGAGAAATTATTTGAAGCCTGCAGATGTATGTGAATCAGGATGTTACACAGTGAGATGTCTAGGGGCCTAGGAAAGAGCGGAAAATAACCCTGACAGAGAGAGATGAACCATAGGCTAACAGAGAGAGAGATATATGACCCAAAGTCTGATGGAGAGAGATGCAATATGCTTTAAAAAACAGAGACCGGAATTAGAATCCCACACAGAGAAATGAATCAGTGGTTGAGAAAGGGAGGCCGATGAACCAGACTCTGACAAATAGATATGAATTGAATCTTGAAAGAAAGATGCACCAAAGCCTGATGGAGAGACCTGAATCAGTGCTTGAGAGAGAGAGATGAACAGAGCCTGATGTCGCGATATGTCTCAAACCAGACAGATAGCAATGGCTGATATCCTGACTGGGAGAGATGAATCAGAGCCTGGATAAAAAACATGAATGAATGTGGATATTTTGACATGTGCACAGGGTTTGTGTAAGATCATTCATATAATAAAGAAATTAAATCCACAAAATTGAAGCTAAGACTACAGCTCCTTAGTAAAATGCTGACCTGCTCTAAGTGCCACCACTACCCCCAACACAACCAAATGACCATTCCATTGTTGTGCACGTTCCCTATTCCAGCTTCTGAAATCACACAGCTTAACACATCACAAGCTACAGCTTACTACACACCCTTCAACTATAAGAAAAAACACAAACAAATAAAACCTCAATACATAAAACACTCAGAAACCATACCTACAACAACACACAGAGAACACAGACACAAAATACAGAGTGCAAAACACACCTGTAAAGCATACCTCCAACAACACATCACAAACACAGAGCTCAGAAAAAAATATTGACACTGGGGGCCACAGATGCAAGACATAACACAATAGATGTACTAGTTGGTGCTGAATATCAGCACCAACATTTCCTCAGGAGGAAATACTCTCCTCTCAACAGCGCTGGAACAACCACCACATGTAGCACCTACTTGTCCTCCATAGCAAAACATCATCAGGAAACCATCCCCATTGTCATCCTCACATTGGGACATAGATCAAGAATTGAACATAGATACTGACCCCAAAGTTCATACTTTGCCACCTCTTTACTTGAACAACTGTTTTGAGGTCTTGCACAACTTACTGGGGCTTTGACCATACAGATGTAATTTTTCAGAAATTGTATTATTAATTTGGGAGGGGTGACCCACACCAACTTAATAAAGACAATCTTGTTAGGTCAAAAAAGAGTTCTTAGAGAATCTCTGCTCATCCTTTGGTAGCAATGGCAGAAGCAGCAGGCAATCCCCGGAGTTAATTTCAATCAACAAGTTTAAATCATAGAACATAACTAAGGTTCCCAGTTTTCCATTTTTATGAATTTTTACAGAAAAATACAGACAGAAACCAAGGTATTTTTATCTGAATTTATTTTTAAATGCAGAGAAATACAGACGATCTGGTTTCTTTTAAGTAACTCTCGGTGCAGTTTTTCATCAATTCCGGGCCAACAGCTGAGCAGATAGACAGTCAAAAACAGGATAACATTTTCTTCAATAATGGCATTTGACAACATACATTTGTAGTATAATGCTAACATTTACTTGTGGGTGTATTGTTATGTTTTATTAGGCTGCTTAATTTGCTAAATCACGATAGGCATCAAAGTAAGAGTGCTCATTTATCAGTTAAATAAATGTGAAAATATACGATTTTCTAACTTCATTTATTCACAAAATACAAAATAAATATAGATGAATACTGATAAGATGACAAAAACTATAAACGCGAAAATACAGGACAAGATGTTAAAAAACATAAATACCATATAACTGAGAGCCCTATACATAACCCAATAAACTTCACAATCCAATTTAGACAAATAGAAAAATGTGAAACGGGCAAAAAGAAACCAAGACACTGAGACCATTAGAATGAGTTAAAGGTTTTTTACATTTTAAAGGCAAGTATTAAGACAAACAGTGCTTAGAAAAAAACGTTGAATGCTACTGAAAATAACACTTCATGGATGAACTGTAACAGTCCACTAAGACCATAAAAAATAATTTTCTCTCAGGCAAGACCGTAAACAGACCACTAATATCTATTCCAATTAGCATCCAGGGAGGTTTTGGGTCCCGATTGTATTGGTTTGCATTCAACCCTACATGCCTTAGTTGATTTAACTCTGTTCACGAAAATTGCACTCTCTCTCAAGCAAGAATTAATACAGCTATCCATATCTGGCCACCAATACAGTGGCCTCTAAAACGTCTATTTGTGGCAGATATGTTCATTAAGCCTTCAAAGAACTGACTGAAACTGTTCTTTCTTAAATGACAGGGAGGAATTATTTTAGATCCAAGTGTCAATAAAAGTGTTTCTGGCACCAGTTTGTATTGTTCCTTAATAAAGAAATTAGGTTCTCCAAGAAGCTATCCTCTTAGATTCAGCATAACAGAACATGCTCTATAGACTTCTTCAAACTTAGTTTGGACTTTCTTTCTCTGCCCCATTCATCCCCCATTCAAATGTCCACCACCTACGCCCTTTAATGTAAAAATGTATTAATGATATTGTTATTGGCAAAATTCCTCACCAAATCCAACCCATTTTCTTCAAATTCAATTTTCTCCACCACATGCACATTTGGATTTGAATTTGGGACCAGCCTGATTCCAAATCTTCCTGATGCAATCAGCTAAAAATTGGTTCTCCCTTCACAGTTACATACAACTTGCCTCTGTCGTGCCTCACTGTAAGAAATTGGGATGTTGGCTGACTGGGGTGTGAACCATGGTCGAACAGCAACCAGAATCCTTGTCAAGCTGAGGCACAGGCAAACCCTAAATTACCCTGTGGTCAGCCTTATGGTAGTTAAGCACAAAGCAGTCAAACTTAATGGAGAGGCAATGTGTAAAGTATTTGTGCAACACTACAAACAGTAATGAAGTGAAACACACCAAACATAAAGGATCCCACACCAGATTAGATAAATGGGGTATTTTTTAACAAATGAAACAAGACCAAAATGACACAAATCCAATTAGCGGGCCCGGAGATATTCAGTTTTAAGAATTTCAATCAAAATAGCTCCAAAAAGCACAAAACATCGACTGTGGACATCCAATCGTGCCGGACCAGGACAAAGTCACAACTTCAGGCCAACCACGATGGACCATAAACTGGCAACAGTGATCTACTTAGGCCCGCTGAGCAGAATACCTTAAATCCTGGTTTGTAGAAAGCTGTGAGGATCGGCATCAAATATGCATTGCATAGCTGAGGCGATGTGTCGGTTCTGCGAGGCTGCGATGTAAGGGCCTGCTTCATGATCTAGGATCTCATTGATGAGGGCTTACGATGCAGGACTAGTGTCAATGATGCATTGCGCAGTCGAGACGAAGCATTGGTTCCAAGAAGCTGTGAGGCTGCGATGAGGAGTCCGGTGCCATTTTCGGGGCCATAGTCGATGCGCAGTGGCATTTCAGAGGTGGTTGCAGACTGCAAAGGCTATGCTGGCCGTCGCAATGGGTCCAATCCACGAAGCAGTGTCAGTTCTGCTTGGGATTGTGCCACACAGCAGAGGAGATGTGTCTGTTCCACTGGATCCACAGAGGCTGGCAGAGCACCTTAGGCCCACAAGCAAGGGGCTAATTGTAAGCAAAAATCCGACTTCATTATAAGTTAGGATTTTTCATTACAACTCCAATGATACCAAGCATGATCTGATCACCTGTTCCCATTTGAAAATTGCAGCTTATTAAATGTGATAAGGTAGATTCAATGTTATCCTTTGGGAGAAGTACACCCTGCAGTAGTACAAAATGAATTTAGGATATTTTCACTACCAGGACAAAAAAACTTAAAAGTATATGTCCTACCTTTTGAATACATATCATGCATAAGAATCCACCATCATGAGTACTTCCACATCATACACCATGATTATCCGAGATAGTAGACTACTTTGCTTCTTTCTAGCCTCAACATTCAGAACAAATTGTGAATTGAAAGCTTCTCTGTCTTCCTCCTCTCAAAATAAATGTACCTTTCCAGATTATGCATTTTTGGATTCTCTTCAAAAATACTCCCCTATTATTACACCTATTCCATACCTTATAATTGGCTGGACATGAATTCCCTGTATGGCTATAGCTATCTCATGTATATATAACACTGATAATTTACACCCATTCTCTCCAACACTTTGGTAGGGCCATACTTCGGATAATATCAATAACTTCACTAGGGTTGCCCCTAATTTTCTGTTTAAATTTCTCAAGACTTTTAGCAATGGTTATTACTGTACTAAAAGGAAGGTCGCACACACCTTCTGCCCTCTTTAATTGTTCGGCTTCCTGTAAGTCCGATCTCTTATGCCGAGTAACATTCACGGACACACCCAATTGTACCGCATTCGCTATCAGGGGCACATTTTTTGATTCAAGCCTGCAGCCACCAGAATGATGTTTTGATCAGGCTAATTCCTTGTACCTGAGTAAAGCCCCCTGAAGAACCTTCACATATGCCATGAATTCTTCATATAAATCCTTCCAATCCATGGAAATTAGATCATCATGTTGAAGAAATGTTGTAGGCAATAATAGCGGAGTCGTGATGTTCCTAGAGCAATACCCCTGGTAAAAATGATAAAAGTAAACACCGTTGTCTGCGCTAACACAAATTAAATGAAAGCAGATAATATAGGCACCTTTTTCTAAAGTGCTGCAAGAAAATCCATTATCTCTCTTGTGCTTAAACTGTAATACAAATGTAAATAGATGCAACTCCAGGCTACAATACGGCAGCAGTTGCACAAGTTATAAATGATAGGTTCCTTGTATGGATGAGGAACACAAAGCTTGGATGTTCGGCTATGCTTTTTTTTCTAGAGGCAGTTGCATTGCAAGGGATGGATGTTGTCTCATGAACGCGCTCCTGGATATCGAAATGTAGGCATATATACGTGCACGTTGAGCTTATCGTGGTGTACCACGTCAGGGCTGAAATGTTGCCATTGATCCAACTCTATGCTTTCTATGCAGTGGAAAATGGAAGTTGGTGGAGTGATGGTTGGACTGGGCCCGGTTGTCAAGTCTTGGGTGGGGGGAGAGGGGTTCCTGGGAGCAGGGAGCGAGTGGGGAGCTGCTTCTCAGCAGTGATGCCAGCAGTTTGTGGTGGGAGGCCAGAATGAAACAATACTCGATGTTTATGAATAAGGCAAACACGAATCCTGCACCATCTCTGCATGGAGACCACCTATTCCCACCCTCACAGACACTAGGCACTACTCTCCCATCTCTGTAATCACCATGAGGGGGAAAGCCTACTGCCTACGTCTCATGAACTGGGATTTGTCACCACAAACAGGTAGAGATCTGTTTGCCCCCAAGTGTATCATCCATGCATCCAGACAGGCTGTGCAGACCGCCATGGATGTCAGAGTCAATAATGGAGCGCCCCACCCCCTCCCTTGTTATTCACTGCCTCTGCACAGTTTGTGGAACCCGACCCACTCATTGGATCAGAAGAGAGTTCCAAGGAAGAGCTGGGCGGCAGCACGCCAGCACCCTGGCTCGTCACAGAGGACCAGAGTACAGGAGCGGCACGCGCCTGCAGGTACAGAGACAGAGACGTCAGACCCACCAAAGACAACACACCGGCAAAAACTGCTCGCTGCGGAGTTTTATGCTTTCCTTTCCTTTTTATTGACGACTGAACGTGTAAAAACACAGCTAAGGGTGAGAGGTAACACACCAACGGCTCCTCGCGCCTCCTCGAGCCGAGACACGAAATGACCTTCAGCAAAAGGCGGGAAAGTGACCGCATGGTGTCATTGACTTAGAGAAATGAGCCACAGCCATGCAATAATAGAGGGAACATTACTCAGCAGGAGAGAGTGTTATACCAACACCATTAACGGGAGCAATCCTCTTATGTGCCCCAAGGGCAGACTGTTAGAATGGAAATACTGCCGTGACGACTGTCACATCTACTCAGTCCTGCGGTGGCTGCCCTTGAGAGGGAGAAATGAATCTAGGAGAAAAAGTGTGGTGAAGAGTCCCAACCCCACTTAATTCTAGAGTGACAGAAGGTTGTTTGCCACAACCTGGAGGATGCTGTAAGATGAGCCTTGGAAGTGTGTTAAAAGCCACCGAGTTCTACTGATACTACAGTGCAGTGAGTGCAGTAGGCGGCATCTGTCCAATACCATGAATACTGCAATCTTGCCAGCTATAAGATAATCAAATATTTGTAACGGCTGCCACATCGTTGGCTTTAATGTGCCAATATTGCAGGGCACAGTCTCAAATAGACCACATTCTGTAAGTACCGGTGTCTGGAATGTCAAATACACCAAGTTCTATAAATACAGTAGAGTGGCAGTGGCAGTTAAACCCACATCTACAACCACAGCAGAGTGACAGTGCACGTTAACGCCACCCATACTCGGTCTATGAGCATGAGGAACTAGTGGCCTCTGAGACACCTCTACACCTGTCTTCAGCTACTCCTGCCAAAGTTATTAATGGGTGGCCATCACGCGTTCTGCAGGAAGTATTATCCTTTTTGTGTTTCATTTTCACCCTAAGTGTGAAGGGTATGCCCAGACGTGGGTCCCTTGCTTGCTACGCCACTAGAGTCAAGCTAGCCTGGCTGATGAGGGCTGAAAGCCCGAAACCGGTCCTAGGATGCTTGATTCTTGTCCAGGGAAGACATGGCCAGGCAGTTCGGTCTGGACTGTTCCCATGAGGCACAGGGTCAAGACTGATTTGCATATGGCTATGTCTGAACTGGGGTGGTGTGGTGAGCAAAATAGCGATGGATTAAACCCAGATCTGTGACTGGGGGTGAATGTTTGACAATGGTCAACATTCCGTCCATCATCTTTTTGTGTTGGAAGTATTATCAGAGCCAGCATTCCAGGGAATCCTGCCACCACTTTTACTCACTTGCAGCCCAATCCAGAACTTGAAGGAGATCCTTTACCAATAGAGTGCATTTCTCTTTGCATTAAATATTTTTGACAGTTTCACCTGCAATGACACCAAGCACAGCAAGCAGAAAGAAACTGAATTCTGAGTTTGTGAGTTATAGAAAGAAACGCCCATTTACAATCTTTACTGAATGTGGGTTGTACCAGTAAATTTATTTGAGGACTAGAGCATAACCTACCCCTACCTAGAGCAAGAGGAGCTCATCCTGCATCCACAATTACCCACTAACACTTTGTCACTATTATCAATGGACAACAAGACTTCATAAACCTAAACATTCCCCTAACTAAAACATTAAACCCTGAACAAAGCTATTTGGGGTAGTAACTGGTTAGTACCATAAGCATCAAATCTTACATGGCTCTTTCTATTTCTGATCTTTTTCTGTGATCCGCTGCATTTATTAAAAAGTTGTTCTATTTAAAAAACATAACTCTGGCTCAGCAACCATCTGTATTGAGAATGTATTGATCATGCTTTATTGCATCTAGGTTCAACCTTCATGCCACCTCCCATGAGCTCGTTTTTGGCTGCTTCATCCCAGAGAGACAAGGAGACCATGTTTAATGTTACAGACCTAGTGTCCAGCATGGAGGTCAGCATGGAAAGCATGGAATCTCATCTTTGATACTGTTATGGAGTTCAAGTATCTGGGAAAAGGTCTGACCACTTCTGTCGAAGAAAAATCGGTGAAGCAAAAATTGTGTTATAAAATTACATTGATGGGATCAAAAGACTAACATGAAACCGCCACAATGACAAAACGGAGATTTTGTGAAAATGTATTATACCTCTTATCTAAACTGTTTTCTCTCAATCCCAAAAGCAAACGATTGTCTTGTCTGATTTTAGTTTCAAATGCTCTCAGGATAGATCCCGTCTCAAAATCAAAATAAAAGACAACTGTACATTAAAAATAGAAAAGTGTGGTTTTTATGACCACGGAAGTGGCATTTTTTACCACTTGTGTGTTTTAGTGTTGCAAGCCCATCTGCTATATTTTCAATAGATGCCAAATTGATGTATCTATCTAAACCTGTTCAGTCTCGTAAAACTATATAATTGTTGATGTGTGCACCTTTGCATCTATATTGTTCTGTATTACTGTTCTATCAATCTACATAACAAGCAGGACAAGCCATACATTTTTGGCACCGAGCAAAACATATAGGTATCTTTCAGAGAGTGAATTAATAATTAGGGGAGGAGTAAACAGTACCTACTTCATAAACACACTGGTTAGGTCTCAGTGAAACCCTGCTTAACCAAAGTATATTAAGCTGAAAAGCGCTAAAATGATTAAAATAAAATAAGAGAAACACAAGATTAAAATCAAATAAGAGAAACACAAGATTAAAATCAAATAAGAGAAACATAAGATATACATATTACAAATTTCCAGGGAATGTTTTTTTAAACGTAAAGTGAAATTAAAGAATATCAGTTCTGAGTTCACTGAGACAATTAAGTGGAGTTCCGATACACTAAGTGGGTTGTCCCAGTCAAGGGTTTTACTAGGGGTAGGTGGAACTTGAGGAGTTTTGCTCTGTGGAATTCCAAGGATTTACAAGAACTCTTTGAGACTCTGCAGAATTTCGCAAACAGGCGGACATCGGCACATCACGCTGCTGACGCTGATTTTTAGCGCCGGAAGCTTATTCTGTGCTGAAAAATCTGTGAAAACTGCACCATGCAGCGTGCCAGAGGGCGCTGCTTCTCGAGTTGGTTTTGCTGCCGCTCGAGTAGATTTTCTACTTCAGCTGCAGCTTTCTCACAGTGAACGGTTGTGACTGCCAGTGACCACTCACATTGGGAGGATATTGTCGGAGGCCTTCTAGCACCCGAAAGTCACACTGGGAGACTTCAATTCGAACTCGCCATTTTACCGTTGGCGAGCCACATGCTAAAAAGAATTCTGCCATGCAATAGTTGACTGAATTTGACCAGAACGCCGTGTTACATTTGCAATGTCGAGTGGCCAAAACTCCGCCAACTCCGCCGGCCCACCCCTAGTTTTTACCTTCTGACTGGTGGCCCTTATTCTCAGTTTGTTGGACCTTTCCAATCCCTGTGCAAACCCCTATTTGCATATTGTTCAGAATTATGACTTTTACCGTATGTGTTAAATGCCTCACACTTCATTAAAATTCTGCCAGAGTTTTACGGGGGAAACATACATAATATTTACCATAACATGCACATTTTGGAGGGCTCAGTACCAAAATACTCAGATTATTCCCCAAAAATGTAAAATATGTTCTATTTATTACACACGCTAGATAGTGCACCCAATGCTATTCTTATTGTGCAGGTACGATTAAAAACGCCTATTTCTTCCAACAAATTCAGAACCAGAGGCTTAATGTAGTTTTTGGAGGTCAAATTCTTCAAGAGGGGCAAGGTCCAAAGCTTAATCTGCAAAGTGTCCCTCAAAGAATCTGGCAAGTGTCCCTCAATGCTGAATATGTTGTTATCGAGCTCCTGCTGAATCTATTGTTATTGGTGCCAAAAGCCCTGAGCAGGACAAAGCTGAATTTCATACTCACCAGCAGGACCAGCTGATCTGAGTTCCAGTATGACAAAAAGCTTTGAGTGGAATGAACCTGGGTTTCTAGCCTGCCTAGATAGTGACCTCCCTGTAGAAGTCCCGCCACCTTGTCCTAGTCCTTCAGTAGCAAAATAATGACTTCCGCACCTTGTGCCTGTCCTCCAAATGTGAAAATATCACTAAGTCCCACTTTTGTCCTTTGGTTGAAAGGTTCTTTCTGGTCACTCTTGCAGCGCTTATGTCTTTTAGATACCTATGTCTCACTACAGCCAGGATTCTTGCAGGGTCTTGTCCTCTGTTATCAGCTGGGCTCTCCGGGGGACCTTCCCGAAAAGGTTGCTGCAGTATTTTTCCCCTTCACCATTTTTAGTCTCCCAAATCATCTAATGAACTTGAGTGCATACTTTATTTATATTATTGCTTGTTGCTTAAATGGTACTTTGTCAATTTAGTCCAAGAGTGCATAAACAGTACATGCCACTATTACCAGATCCAATTGTACTAATTCTTCCAACCTGACAGGAGAGATGAAACGCTGAGAATAATTATCACCTCCTGAGACTATGACCTTCATGTCACAGACAGGACTCTGCAATGAATTCTTCAATCCTCTGGGTACCATATCTTCAATTCTGTCTATTGATCCATCATTTCACTGTATAAATTCAAACACATTTCTATTGTTTGAATTGATCCGTCTGTCAACTCACTGCATGTACATCTCATCTCCATCCATATTAGCCTATATGCTTTATCGATTCATCTCTCTGTGTAATTTTTCTAATAAATCTGTCCGTCAACATAATACAGATACTACCAGTTCATTTCCCTGTTGTTGCATTCGCTGCTAGGTATCAACACACAGATCAACTATATTTAGGGTTCATCGAGAATATTTTCTAAAAATTCGGAATACAAACAGAAATGCAGTAAGAACAAAGTGCTTTTCAATGGTACCTTTTCAATGTACTATGATTCAGAATACAATGGTAGTGTAGAGGTAAACTTGATACAGCACATCACTTAAATCCCACACACTGCAGTGAGGCATCGGTTCCGGGGTCAAAACCAAAAAAGAAACAATCTCGACTATGAAAGAAACTCATCTGATTACAAATAATCATCAATAAAATATAGCTGGCGCTACCTCTTTGTACTGAGTTATAGATTCAGATTTGCCTTTTCACCTGTATTAGGGTCCATGCCATGAAATGGGAATAATAAAAGTCGTCACTTGTGCTTGTCATTGGTATTGAACTGATTCCTTGCCGCACCCATCTGTCGCCCACTTCATGAGTCCATGCCAATGCAGATCCATTGTCGCTCTACTCACCATCCAGACCCCCCTTAACTACGGCAAGAGCTCCCTCTTAAAGCTGCTGAGTGCATGGCAAATCTGCTCTGCACCAAAATGCATTGCACATCCTTCCCACGGTCCCTCACTCTGCCCCTGAGCTACAAAAGGAAATGTAGATTTATTAAAGCTTTATAAGAATGCAAGCCAAAGAAGAACACTGCCAAGTGATGATTTGAGTAAATGTGCACATTTCAAGTATACACAAAAGGCATTTACACAAAGGTAACTGTGCAAATGAGCAAACTCTAGTCTAGTCCTGATAGATTTGGTACCGAAAAATGGTCTGATAGCGCTATTGTGTCCTAAATACCCTTTAAAACTATACAGTCAGTTGGACTTAATAACAGAAAATCTAAACCCAATGGGGCACTATGTTAGTAAGTGATAATTAGGACACATATTTTTGTCAGGTGATATTTTTGCTAACGATATTCTGACATACGCCATGTGTACATCTGTGCGAAAAAGCGATGAGATTTAGGATGCATTTGTCAGTCCCTGAAGGATGTGCATCCGCGATGCATGCTTCCATCATCGACACACTTTTATCGGCTATGGATGTCATAACAGAATCATGCGCAGCAACCATTTGGCAGAAGTAGACAATTGGAAAAAGTTCCCGAAGCTTTCAAACCCCTACGGGTAGACCTATTAAATTCACTCTCATAAGGGTGTGAGCCAGGCATCTCCATCAAGTACAAAGCATCCCAGACAGGATAAGGTCAGGCGGGTAACCAATATGAAAGACCCCTGCACAAATCCAGCTCCACCATAATCAAGAGAGTCCTAAGACAAACTCATGGGCTGTGCAATCCAGCTATTTAGCGCCACACGAAAACCACTAGGGAGTACAAGACTTGCAGATTCCATGACTGGGTCTGCACTATGTGGAAAACTCTCTATGCGTTCCCACAAGTAATTTAGAAATATACTGTGAAAAATCCACGGTGTGTTCATGCGTACATTAGGCTTCATTCACAGAGTTAAATGAGTGTGCACAAGTATGGTAAGCGTGTCTGAAACACACGAAAGCTATATGGGATAATGAAGCAGGGGTTGCTGGACCCTAGTTATTTGCACATTTTACTTCTCCCACTAATCTTAATCTCAAAATGAACTTCCAGAGCAATTTTAGCCATGCCCTTAGCCACGCCCCCTGATTCTTTGGCGGGCTATTTAATGTCATGCATAGCATGTCTGCTCAGCTGAATGCTACTGCGAATTCTCTCTGCCTCGTTTATTTCCTTGTAGGTGTCTTGCCACCATCTTTTTGGGAGTTGCCTGGCTCCCGGGCCGAGGCGGAAGACATATTGGAAGGGACGAAGTTCCCGTTTTAATGAGTTTATGTGTTGTGCTTTTCTCACTTGTTTAACTTGTATTTCTTTACCAGTAGTTTCTTGCCTCCAGAGGAGCCTGAGACAAGAAGCAGGGTTGCTGGACCCTAGCTATTTGCACATTTACTTTTCCCACTAAATTTAATCTCGCACAGAACTTCCAGCGCGATCTTAGCTATGCCCTTAGCCACGCTCCCTGGTTTCTCGGCGGGCTATTTAATGACACGCATAGCACGTCCTCGCAGCTTAGTGCTGGCGTGAAATTTCCCAACACCATTTATTTCCTTACAGGTGGCATGCCACCATCTTTTTGGGAGGCGCCACCCTCTTTCTGGTCTCCGGAATGGTGGCCTGCAGAGTTGAGTTCCCTCCCGGCGCCTGTCAGGAAAGTAAAAAACCTGGGCGCAATCATCAATGATTCGCTCTCATTGATGGATCAGGCCAAAGCTGTCACATCTGCCACTTTCTACACCTTGAAGATAAAATAAAAGATTCTTCAATTCATTCCCAGCTACCTGCAGAAAACAGTAGTCACTTCATCAGTCATGTCAAGAATTGACTACGTGAACGGACTGTACCTAACTGCTCACCAGCAGTTGCTAAATAAATTGCGAACCCTTCAGAATGCGGCAGCTAGAGACCTCACTCTGTGGCCGATTCTATTAAGAAGCTACACTGGCTTCCAGTCAGACAGAGAGTGCTCTTTGAGGCCCTCTGAACCGTGTATAAGGCTTTGCAAAATCAAGGACCTGAGCTCTTCATCAACAGTTTCCGGTGGTACCTGCCTTCCAGGACACTGAGATGCACTTCGGCCAAGCTAGTACTAGTTCCCAGATTTAGGTGTGCTTTTTGGGGCGGCAGGGGCTTCGTGGCTGGAGCCTTCAAAACCTGGAACAAACTTCCTCTTACTCTTAAATTGATGCCTAATCTGCTGGCCTTTAGGAAGACTCTGAAAACTTGCCTCTTTAGGTCCTGCTGATCTTGTGTTTGAGGATTGCACTTTTACAGTAGTCAATTCAGCTAGCGCCAAGACGCCCATCAGGCAATCAAGAGCTTTACAAACTTTTTAGCATAACATAACATAGGCACATTGTACACATGCAAAATCCAACTTTGATCGAAAATGTGCCCGCAAAGAAGCATGAGACCAGTCAAGAGGACACCCACTGTAGCTCCTTGTAGGCATTCTTTAACATGCACACTTGCACTTACCACACACATCTGTCTCAGATAGAACAGAGTGAACAATGTCATGTGGTACAGCTTTCTTCTTCATTCCCTCATCATACATACCTGACTAACTTATGCATGAGGCCTTAGATCCATCCCACTGCCTACAAACACTTCTCAATATGGATTCATATCCTTACGAGTGCAGGGATTTTCAATGCGGAATACCCTACTAGTACCTCTCTTGAGACTGGCCTAAAGCAAAGGGTCACTCCTGAACTACTGATCTACTGTAACACTGCCTCACATAGACCTTATTGCATTGCTCCATTACAACTGGTCAGATACCCATGACCATCCTGCCAATGAGTATTTAATTTGTGGCACTGTTTGGCGGTCATGAGTTCCGACACTCATTTCTGGGCATTTGGATTTTATTTTATCATCAAACTTTGGCCCAGAGCAAGAGAGAGGAAGGCAGAAAAGGGAGAAAGAAAAAAGAACATAAAGATAGGAAACCAATGACAAAGGAAGTAAGCAAGGATGAAAAAGAGCAAGATAGACAGGCAATGTCTCCCAGGACGTATTTAATGGAGCCGTAGCACCATCCCAATGAGCAGGCCCCAGGCCCAGCTCTCCCATGCTGCTGCACCACTCTGCTTCTTCCCTGTCTCTCTGAGTGCTTTCTCCTTCTTTTGCCTCATTTTTCACTGCTTTCTCCTTCCTTTCCCCGTTTTCTGAGTGCTTTCTCCCTCATTTACTACTGGTTTCTCCTTCCTCTCCCTCCATTTTTTTCTGAGTGTTTTCTCCTGCTTTTGTCTTGTTTTTACTGCTTTCTCCTTCCTCTCCCCCACTTTTCTGAGTGCTTTCTCCTGCTTTTCCCTAGTTTTTCACTGCTTACATGGTTTTTCGAAATAAACAGAGCACCACGAACAGCTATCAGCTCCAGGGTCTTGAGACTCTCACAGGTGATTTTCCACGCTTTATGAATCCTGATTGGTTGATTGATGTAAGCTGATAGAAAAAGAGGCAGGAGGCAAAATCAAGACTAGGCAGCATTGGTAATCGGTAACCCAGCATTCAGCAGTGCCAGCAGCAGGGTTATTATTATTATTATTTGAATCTGGACTTTTTTTTATCCACAACCTCAAATGTACCCTAGAAGCTGTGTACAATCTTTATTTCCACCAAAAGGTCCAGGGGCTTTTTTAGAGAGAAACAGGGTTGCCCATACTAGGTTCCCCCAATTTAATATCCCGGTGAACAACAGATATGGCTGCCTCGAGGAGGTAGACTGACTGACGTAGGGACCTCACAAGGGTGTGGCTATAGATTTGGCAGGCCATGACACGATGGGCAAACAGGGTGGTGGCTCGAAATCTACAAACAGGGGTAATAGCTCTAGCCTCCCTCATTGAAATGATCCGGCAGGTGGCAGGATAGGAATAAGTGGGACTCACAACGTGACTTCCCCCGTCCTGCTGGGTATCACAAGAAGAGAAGGTCAACTGAGGGGGGCATCAGTTATGCAGTCTGGGGTTGGCACTGGTGACCCTCCACCTCACCGTGCTGGTGTCGCAAGGGAGAGAAGCAGGCAGGCAAGTGGGATGAGGTTACTTTTGTGGAACCTGGCAGGTATCAAAAACAAATTGCCCTGCCCTGATTTGGGTGAATTTGTTTATGAACACGATATATGCCTTTTCCAGGAGACATGGGTGAGGGAAAACCCCCACCGGATGGGTTTTGCCTCATTTAAACTTCTGGCATCCTTGGGGAGGAGGGGTAGACCCTCAGGTGGCCTCTCCATCTGGGTAGGTACTCATCTTGGTTGTAGGGTAGAGCAGTTGATAACACCCACAAACGATATCCAAGGTGTCCTGCTCTCCTTTCCCTCAAAGACGAAAATCGCCCTAATCAACGTGTACTCCCGCCCTGTCAACAATAGTCAAGAATCTCCCACAATTTACCACCTCGGTCACTTTATTCCTACCTTGGACCCAGAGATATGGTTGATTGTGGCGGGTGACTTTAATTGCCATTTTGAAACCCTTTTTGACCCTAACCACTCTGCCTCCACCGAAGATCTTTACTGGTCTATTCCCGATCCCCTGACCACCCCTACTAAAGTATGGTCACCACTGGTAATGCAGCTCAATTCACTTACCCTAACTCTATCACTCAGGGCATGCAATGGACGGACAAAATCTGATCAGCCAAGCCAGCACACATTCAACAGAATAGGTCAATCTTCGCTAATTGATTACATCATGGTGGAAACGAGACTGTGGGACAAGGTCCTCGATTTTTACATCACACAGAGGCAGGCCAGTGACCACAATGTCCCGAATTTGATCTTAAAACCATGGGACCTTGGCATTTCCAATTCCCCTCCTAGCACCACAAATGGGACAGGCCCACTAATTCTAACAAACAACAGAAGAAAAGTTAGATGGGGCAATATACAACAGACTCCCTCTAAGCTCACCAAAGTGTACCAGCCAGCAATCCCAATGATAGCTAAAATGCGGGAGGGAACGCAGGCAGATGGGCATACCCTGGACCTTGAAGAGGTAGGGAAAGGTAGGGAAAGTACACACCGAGCTAACCACGAAATTTACTGATGTGTTTTTCCCTCCTGTCCGCAGGTGGAAAACCAATCGAAATAAATGTTCCTGGTTTAATGATAATTGCCGTAAAGCTAAGAAGGACCTCCTGGATGCGGTGAAGGCGAAGGACAGGACACTAACCAAACTTGCTAGGGCCATGTACAAATGGACCACCTACCAGGAAAAAAAAACCTGGGAATTATAGAGGTGGGACTCCCTCAGGATCGCCGTCAACGATAAAAATCTGGAAACCTTTTGGGCCATAGTAAGCTCTGGCGATAGGGAAGGGAGATTGGCCATTGAGCCCAACATAGCGCCTGAAGTCTGGAAAATCCACTTTGGGTCCTTATACGCCATCGGGGATAGTGGCCCTGTCATTTCCTACCTCTACTCTGCCGTGAGGGAAACGGCTTGCCAATTGCTTTTCACGCCGTGAGGGGAACGGCCTTCGCATTCCACCTGCTGCCCTAGCGATGCTGCAGAGAAGGGGACTACACTTCCCATGATCCCCTGCTGGCGCGGCTCTGTGACGCCAGCAACAGTGACGCCGCAGCACGGATAAAAGAGCCCACGCAACGCGGGACGCGCGCGGGCGAAGCCCGGTCCAAGGGTGGGCCCGTCCTTGCCCGTCAGTGACCGATAGAGGCCGGGCAGGGCCCCCCCTCTGATGTTTAGGATTTGAAAAAATCCTATATCTATTATGGCAAAAAGGAAGACTATTAAACCATCTATTGAAAAACCATGTACTACGCTATACTTATATCTGGTTAAGGCAGTGAATGCTCTATCAGAGGAGATAGACCACACGGAAAGGCGACTATCTATGGGCCACAGCCAACTGGATGTCGCACAGGGGGATGAGGTTATGGTATCTGCTAATCCACCGAGTGAGTCTCGCCCAGTCGATTTAATGATCAATCCGCAGATATCTGAGGCGACACCCACGGCCACTGCCAACGAGGGAGACATCATCGAAGATTGTACTCGGATATCCATGTCTCCCACATTGTCTACTTTAGCGAGCCCATTGCCCATGAAAAATACCAGGGGATGTGGCAGAAAGAACACCTCTGGACAGGGAAATCCTAAACCCAACCTTAGGCCAAAAAAAGATAAAAAAGATAATTCTATAGGAAAACCAGGCCTACCAGGTGAAAAGTTGGCTAAAACAGTCCCTTCACAACATGATCTAACCCTAGCAGTTATAACCGATAAAGTTATAGAACTACTTAGGCCACTCTATGACAAATTGGATATACTCATTAGAGAAGTTAACAAGATAAGTGGTTCCATTACAAAAGCTAATGAAAGACTCACTAGTGAGAGTATTAGGATGCAAATGTTAGAGGTTAATCCAGCACTTATTAATAATTGTTCTGTTAGAGAACTTAGCATTAACCCAAAGGATAGGTCCCCCATCATAAATGAGGCAAATGGGGTAAACTTAAAAGCCTCTAAAGCCCCGTTAATGAGCAGAACAATTGATAGCCACAATTCAGCCTCACCCCCGAGAGATAGTGAAGAGGTAAAATTATGCAACTCCAACATACAGGGCCCCGTAAAATCGGGAGAGTTAAGAACTGCGACCCCTAGGGACGGAAAATCCTCTGTGTCCGTAAACTTACCGCCAGAATGTAGTGCCTATGTCGCTGTCCTCACAAATGTACCCAAACTCCTAGTAGGAGAGAAGATCATGGCTCTCTCTTGAATAAAGTGGTGTTCTGGATGACTAAAAACTGCGGCTATCCAATAGCTGGGGCAAACCAGATCTTGACTACACTTAGAGTGAGCTGGGTCGGCCCATTACAAAAATGCTTTGAAGGTGATTACATTATTATTAATTTCCGATCCCCAAGATGGGTTAGTAACACTCTCAATAATGCACCCCCTCCTTCCTGTATGGAATATAATATCACTCTTTTCCCTTTAGGGTATTTTTATAGACACTTAATGCCAATACAGGAAATTGACTGCCGACCCAGAAATAGATCCCTTTTAGCCCCTCCTAGATCCTGCTCCTTATTCCACCCTGTCATTCCATTGGCTAATAGATTCCAGGCCCTGAGTGACCTCAACACTAATGATTGACATAAGGGACATCCACAGATGAACCAGGTACAACAGGTTCGATATGTATGTGTCGAACCTGTATGGGGAATGGAGGTTGAAGAGATTACTAATTTAGATAAGAAGGAACCTTTTGGGATAAAGTCGGGTGGTAGGTACACTCCCAGTACAACTCTGATATCTCCCACCACTGACAACTATGTTTGTCCTTCTTTAATCTCATCATTCCCCAACGATAAAGTGGATGATACCGTATTCCAACCGGAAGTTATTGAGGCCACCGAGCCTGAACCAGGCACTGGTTATTTAGTAACCTCCTGGAATATATCAGGTTTCAAGAGCAAGATAGGTACCCCGGCATGGTTAGATTTTATCTCAGCCCAACATGATATTATATGTCTCCAAGAGACATGGTGCACGGAGCCAGTTTATGTAGAGGGTTATACTACTCATTCGTTACCGGCCTTGCCATCAACTTCAGGTAGAGGCTAGGGGGGGACTTCTGTTATGATTGCTATCAATTTGAACAAATGTAACATTAAGTGCTGTATTACTGTTGGTGCTTATGCCCAGATTATGTGGTTGGAGTCCACGGCGGGAAAAGATGTAATTCTGATCAACTTCTATAACAATCTGTTTAATTCAACCCGAGGGTCAGTTGTTTCTGCCCTGGAGCGAGAAGTTGATAAGTTGATCAGTACCATTAGGAACCCGACCACTATTCTTTGGGTTGGTGATTTTAATATCCAGGCGTGTCCCTTATCTTTGACCAAAGTATGTGGGCATAGGAGGGGGGGAAATGAAAGCGATGATTATATGCATTTTCCCCACTGTGATTATGGTGCTGCTTTAAATAGTGTTATTGCTAAATTGGATCTGGATTTGTTGGATTGTACTATGGACAAAAATAATGTGAAATGTCCTACATTTACAGGGAGAAATGTAAGGTCTAATATTGATCATATTTTAATTTCTAGTAACAGTGCACACCTGTTTTCCTCACCATGGGTAACGGAGCAACCTATAAGTGATCATAACACTATCTCCCTTAACCTACTCACTTGGGGATTTCAAATCCCAATGATGTATCTATCAGTCCATGTATTGCCCCTATTAGATCTAATGGTGTGCGGATAAAATGCACAGGTTTGGATCCACCAAAAATTCAGAGTGATGTCATTAAACAATGTCAGGTCGAACTCCAACTCTGTTTAGGGGAGGATATTGATCCTCAATCTTTGCTTGAAAATGTTATTAAGATCAATAAGGTCATCGAGAATCTCTTGACGAAACCTGCCCATGGTAAAAGAAAACCCAAGGTAGGCTGGTTCGATAAGAACTGTACAGCTGCCCTACATCACCTTAAACAAGCCCTGGGGTGTAATCCACGAGATCGGGATATAATTAGGACTCTACGAATAGAGTATAATTCTGCCCTGGAGACAAGAAAAGCCGAACTCCGGGATGATGCATGGGAAAAATTAGTTACCCAGCTGATACAAAAAATAGTAATCTATTCTGGGATACTGTTAATAGCTCTTTTTTGAAAGATGATCATGTATCAGAATTTAATTCCAATATTACTAGTAATGACGCCCTGAAAACATTTGAAGCTGATGCACCAAGGATTGAAGGAAACCCTATCCCAATTCTTTTATACACTGACGACGCGGTCCTATTATCCCGGACCCCTATTGGGCTCCAGCGTCTTATCAACAATTTTATTATATTTATTACTAAAAGAAAGCTTTTAATTAATAAATCAAAAACTTTTGTCATGGCTTGCAGCAAGAACCCAATAACAGTTAGACGATTTTACATAGAGGACTTTAAAGTATTAACTGTAAAATCATTTTGTTATTTGGGTATTACATTCGCTGGAAATGGGTCATGGGTACAGGAACAGGCGAATGTCCGCTCTAAGATGGAGAGAAATATAAACGGCATGTTTAGATTTACTGCTAAATTGGACCGTCGCCGTATAAAAGATATGATGGCAATTTATGAGGCAAGATGCGTTTCTGCCGCCCTTTATGGTGCTGGCGTTTGGGGACACACCCAAGCGATTTCTCTTATACAAGCCGAAAATGCCTTTTTAAAACGCTTGCTGTGTGCCCCCCCCTCTGCCTCTACGGAACTTATTCACCGGGAAGTGGGCATTGCTTATATATCAGATATTGTCTCATTACGACCCCTCCTATTATGGAAATCAATTTGGTCAAAGGAAGAGACAAGGTTCAGCCAATCTATTATACGGGACTGCGTTAAAATGGAGAATTGTTTAAAAATACCATGGCTTAAATACATCTCGCACTGGTACAAAACTCTATTCAATTATGATATACGGCTGGACCCCGGGTGCATAGCCTCTGTTACTAAAAATGAGATAAAATCAACCTTCTTTTCACAGCAATTGAAGGCCCGATTTAGTGTACTCAATAAGCAAACTACCTTTATGCTCTACCAGCAACTGGAGGTTAAAGAGGGTTTCCAATCTTACTTGTCAGTCGTGACTAGAGCATCGCACCGATATGTGCTGACACGTTTAAGATTGGGTATATTACATCACCTTGTTAATTTTCCAGTTATGAAACAGAGTACTGTTCAACGATGCCCATGTGATGGTATATCCCACCAAAGCTGCTGCCATTTTTTATTAATTTGCAATTTTTACCTTAATTTTAGAAAGTTTTATTTGAAACCTTTTTTCTTATTTTATAACATTAGGTCGGTTAAAGATGCCATGAAATTGCTTTTTAAATTAGAAGATCCAGGATTGTGTTTTTATTTAGCTACTTTTATCCTGAAATCCATTGGTATTAGGAAATCTATGTCCACTTATTTTTGATACTGAGTCTACCTGGATTTCCATATGTACTGTATTATTGCATTTGCACTTTTGTCCTTGTCTAGTTACATCTTCTACAAAACCTACCAGTATTAGGCAATTTTTGTCTATTGCTTTTGTTTGCCAGTATATAAGGATATTTATCTGTACTGTAATAATGCACTTGCACTTTATGTATTGGGACTATTATATGCCTATGAATTCCCATGTATTTATATCAAGGATAGTTCTGTTTTTATATGTTGACTGTTATTATGTCTGTGCTTATATGGTTGATGTATATCAAACGAATAAAAGCTATTTGAATTGAATTGAATTGAATTGAATTGAATTGAATTGGGACAGGCCCACTAATTCTAACAAACAACAGAAGAAAAGGCAATATACAACGTTCTCCCTCTAAGCTCACCAAAGTGTACCAGCCAGCAATCCCAATGATAGCTAAAATGCGGGAGGGAACGCAGGCAGATGGGCATACCCTGGACCTTGAAGAGGTAGGGAAAATACACACCGAGCTAACCACGAAATTGGCTGATGTGTTTTTCCCTCCTGTCCGCAGGTGGAAATCCATTCGAAATAAATGTTCCTGGTTTAATGATAATTGCCGCAAAGCTAAGAAGGACCTCCTGGATGCGGTGAAGGCGAAGGACAGGACACTAACCAAACCTGCTAGGGCCATCAGGGATGGTGGCCTTGTCATTTCCACTCCCCCTAGTATGATAGCGGAGGTCCACTTGGCGGGGTTCTCGGAGATCACCATGACCGAAGTGGGAAATGCCATTAAAAAGTTACACCGCAACAAAGCGCCAAGTCTAGACAAACTACCGGGGGACCTCTACCAGGAAGAACCAAAAATATAGGTACCATATTTGTGAGCCCTCTTTAATGCCGTTCTGAAGGGTTTGGATCCCCCTGATACCTGGCGTGGGGCAGAGATAGTGCCCATACTTAAAAAAGGCTGTCCCCTTTCACCCTCTAACTACAGGCCGATTAGTTTAATTGATATTACCCAAAAAACTCCTCGGCCGGGTGCTTTTGGACCGTCTTCAGGGCTGGATGGAGGAAGAACAAATATTAAGTCCCTACCAGGCTGGCTTCAGATCAAACATGTCAACCGTAGACCAGATATTAAGATTACAAATAGTCTTCTGGAAAACGGTGACTATAGAGGGTGGTAGCCTCTACCTTATATGTGTTGATCTGAAGTCGGCCTTCGATCTGGTCTCCAGGGAGAAGCTCTGGAAGGTGCTGAGTGATCTTGGGATTCCTCACTATCTTCTCAAGGTCATAGAGAGGCTCCACCTGGGAAACTTTGCCCAAGTACGTTGTGGAAAGCATGAGGAATTTACTTCTCGCTTCCCTGTCCAAAAGGGGGTTAGACAGGGATGCATTCTAGCCCCTAATCTATTTTGTCTTTTCATTAACGGTCTGGTTGACCATCTCATAAACATCGAGGACAACGACGCTCCCAAGCTAGCATCAGGGAGGGTGCCTGCGCTGATCTTTGCCGATGACACTTTGTTACTCTCAAAAACATTGATGGGCATTCAGCGCACGCTCGATGGCTTTGCTAATTTCTGTAAGCTACGAGGGCTCGAGATCAATCTAACTAAAACTAAATATATGGTCTTCAACCCCCTAGCATGACTAGGCCATGCCCTTCTCTAAATGGTACTCCACTAGAAAGAGTAAAGATATTTGATTATCTGGGAGTTACCCTGTCAGAGCATTTTGAATTGGGGCCCCAGCTGGCCAAAGCAAGACTCCTGCTAAGCCAGACAGTGGGTGGTATAATGAAGATGTACAGAAGTTCCGTTTTTAAACCAGTAGCCCCGGTGGTGGAAATTTATAAAGCTCAAGCAAGGGGCGCCACGTTATACGGGGTGGAGTTGTGGGGGAACTGCTCCTCCTCCAACCTAACGAAGGTCGAGAATAACTTTGTGCGGCAGCTCGTGGGCCTACCCCGTAGTATATGCATGCCTTGGGTCTTGTGCTGTAGCCCCATATTTTTAGTTGTGTATTAATCTTTGAGTGCAGCTCTCCCCTAGTCGGCTGCTTTTATCTTTTTATAATCGGCTGATGATTCCATCATGCAGCTCTTTTAGTTCACTGTCAAATTTTTTGATTCGAGTACGTCCACCAGATGACTTGTTTAATAGATAAATTTGAGAAATGTATAATTTTTTAACTTTAAATGTATTATACTTGTTTTATTGTGAACTGTACTTTGATGGCCCTAGTGGCCGAAATAAAGTTATTTGGATTGGATTATTTGAGTCTGCAATGCATGCAGCTACCTCGAGGGGCCTCCCGGCATATAGCCGATAGGTGGGGTTCCTCGGCGCAACAGGTAAGAAGAGCAAACTTTTCAGACCTTTGTGAAAAGCAAGAAGAGATGGGTTCTAAGAAAAACTCTGTGCCCTTGCACTTTTTACAAATTAAGCAGTTACCAAACCCAAACAACCTTTAAAATTGTGCTTCAGTAATGTAGTGATCATCTATCAAGCTTTACCATCTGACTTTCCCTCATCAGCGGATGTCAAAAAATACAGGGGCAGATTTACAAGCCCCTTGCGACACTTTTACACTGCAGTTGCGTCACTTTTGTGACGCAGCGGCGGCGTAAACCAAGCGCCTCGTTGCGCCTTATTTACAACGTGACGCATCTAGGGAGATGCGTCACGTTGTAATGCCCTGCGCCACATGAAACCTGCGTGGGCGTTCCGGCGCAGGGTGGGCGTTCCGTCGCCAGAACGCCACGTAAAAGTGACGCAGTGAAATCTACAAGATTTCACTGAGTCACTTTTACGGCCATGTTGCGTCAAAACCCTGCGCCTGCTTGAAGCAGGCGTAAGGCTTGACGCACCATGTTGGAACAGTGCAGGGTTGGAACAGTGCTGGAGTTGCGTCACGACGCAACTCCAGCACTGCGCCAACCTTACGCCGGCAGATGCGACACGCATCTGTTTATCCATTGTAAATGCGGCGCATCTGTGGTGGCGCAAGGGTAAACTTGCTTGACGCATCTTTCCTGGCGCATCCCTGCTGATTTGCAGGGATGCGCCAGGAAACGTAAATCTGCCCCACCGTGTCCAATACTCTGCAGCCCAATTTTTAGGTGGTCAGAAAAAGAAGCTAACAGCCCTGGAACTGTTTGCTGCTTTAACAGATGTACCCCCGTCTTAGTTTCTGCAACCACATTTTGCACTCTGAGACGGTAATTAATTAAAGCCAATGCACTCCAAAAATGAGAATTAATTAACCTTGTGTTTGGAACAGCACAGCTGTCCATAGGTATGCGGAGAACTTTGAGTTCAATTCGCCAGCAGCACAGACCTGGAAAACGTTAATTTCACATAGACAAAAAACTGTTTCAAGTTAAATTCGGTGATTGAAAAAGTACATCCACATAGCTTCCTAACCCTAGAGTAAAAAAAATGCTCAGTTTAGGTAAGCAATCTTCTCGTTTTTATGCGTGCCTTTTTTTTTTTTTACCAGAACGCGGAAGTTTTAATATCAGCGTTGCAGAAATCCTTTGCCGACCATAAGCACATTTAGCGAGGGTAATTGGAAAAATGAAAATTGCAACAAGGCAATATAACCATGAGACCTCGTGCAGCCTCACATCTTTGTCAAGAGATCCCACCTCCTGCTGAGCCCGGATTTTCCCAGACTGCGCTCAGACACCTCGTTTACAAAGGATTTTTCAGGCGGAGGATTACGTGCAGCAACGAGGAGCGGCGTGATTGGGGGAGGGGAGGGGCTTGGGGGCGCAGCGGATTACATTTTTCCGTAGCGGGCTCTAAGGTTCATTTAGTTTGACAAAATCGCATTAAATAGGAAGAAATGTTTGCGGTGCTTATCAAAGCATTCAGACGGGCGGCTCTGCGACACGGCTGACGCGAATATAAATTATTACGAGCAGCAGCAAGTTAACTGGGAGGAAGGAGGTAATATAAGGCTGGCAGGTTCACACTGTTTTCAAACATGGGGGTTTGGCGACATTTTGCATGGAAAAGAGTTTGCTAAACAGTCAATATGTTAATTTTGTATTGAATACAATTGACTTTATCTTAAAACGTAAATTGTATTGAAATATGTTGATTTATTAAAAATATACACATTCTCTTTCTGGAAATATGTTTGGAAGTGCTCTCAGTGTATGTGCTATTTTGGATAAAACCTTTATATTGCTCTATTGCTGCTAGAATGAAGAATTATACGAAAATATTATTCAAATATTCCGTTGGTTAAAAAAAACCTATTTAAGTTTGATAAAACTGTGCACAATCTTCTTTACCAGGTGAAGACCGGAATGTCTGAAATATCTTAGAATTGCAATAAGTACAGACACTAACAACATTCATGGAATACTTTATTTTTCTTCATTTCAAATCGTGACTGCCCACTGACACGTTGCTTGTTATCAGACAACTGGCATTACTTCTTTGTCCCTAAATTACACATAGTAAATAATAGATCTGGAATCAGCAAAATCGTGAAATTACAATATCTCTAAAATATTACATGTATAATCTTCTTCATAAAAAGTGATGAAAAAATAAGTGAACCCAGCGAAGTCCTCTCGCGCCCATTCTGAACAAATCAAGGTTCGTGGTGACATGCAATAAATCTGCCTTGTTCATTTGCATCCTATTCCAAGCTGACTTTAATGTGTGCAGCCAGAACAGCACATGACTAGTGTCGCATGGGAAGCCCCATACAAGCCATAGCACATTGAGATACAACCCTAATTAAGTGTGACAGGAGAGGATTGGGAGCAGGGAGAGGTGAAAGGCATCGCCCCAGCTCCGTTACAGACAATCCTCCCTTGGACCTGCATTAACCTTTCATAGGCAGCAAGCATCACTGCTGGCCAGTGCCTAGTGAACTCCAGCCTCTGCTGTCCCCAGAGCCTCAGACTAGGAGCATGTGCCTTAGTCAACCTTACATTTCCTATGCCAGACCGAGGAAAGTGATGAATAATTGTAGGATGGGCCTCCGTATTTCTGCAATACTAATATTGCAGAACCTGCACAGGCACATCTTATATACTGCATTTTGAGGGATTTTTCCTAATGCTTTGTTTCAAATGTTATTTTTTTCAAATTACTCTGAGGTATGCACAGTTCTGCAATCTAAGCACACTAGTTCCTTTCAAGCTTTTGTACAAAAACAAATCTGGCGATTTTGTTGTTGTACATTTGGAGCTGGGTTTTTAGGTGTTGCCTGGAAACTGCTTTAGCTTACTCACCAAACCTCATGTACTCAAAATATTCATAAACAAAAAAAATATTTATATGTACACATAAAGGTGGTGTTTTTTAGCCCTTTTCATCAATTGGTCTGTGCAGCTGTCATTTGCAAATTGCTTCCACCCTTCACAGCATACAGTCTAGAGCGAATGGTCAGCCCACTTCAGCTATTGGTTCTCAGTAACTGCGCGTGATGGCATTTGCTTGGTTAGATATGCACAACCGCCTACAAAGAAGGGCAGGTTGGCGCAAGGGCTGGTAGGGCAATATTTCAAGAGCATGTCACACCTACTCATAGCAAAATCTTTGTGTATCAGACTCAATGTGTCTATTGAATGGTACCCTGCCTCCTCTGGTTTTAGGCAGCATCCAAAGGAAGACTGCACCCTCACTGTGGAACCGGGAATAACAACCGGACAGCAGTAAAAGTGAGCAATATTACCTAACAAGAACTTTAGAAATATGTCACCATATGACAAACAAAAATACTAACATTGCATCCAGTCTATCATAACAGAACAAATCGCAATTGCTTAAAGCAAAGGAAACCTTCTGACATAATTTAAAAAACAGAAAGGACTCTTTAAAATGGGACAATAGGGTGGCTATCTGTGAGTATTTGTATGTTAGGAAGTAGTTCTCTTTGAGGCTTTGCAATTGGTATTTGAAGTCCAGGGCTGTGGCTGGAAAGAAGAACATTATTGAATTTGTAAAATTTACGATCAAAATGAAATTAAGTTTTACCCCCATTCTTAATAGTTCATAGCAGATATTAATACCCAAGTCAGTGGTCACCATTTCCTTCGTGTTGGACCTGTCAGCCTTGGGGTGGTCTCTCCCTACATTTTTGCCCTTGTGCCTCCCATTTTCACCGTAGCTTTTTGTTGGACTTAGGACTCTGGGCGTCTCACCACTGCTAAACAGTGCTGAGGTGCAGGTGCTCTCCCCTAAAACATTGTCAAACTGGCATACCCGCCACAGGCCCCTGCTACCGCAGTGAGGCCTAACCCTCCATAGGACCCCCCTTATGGGATCATTTCTGACTGGGACCTAATAAGTATGTCATTTTTGGTCTTGTTGGAACCGGGGCGGGGAACCCTTTCCAATGATATATGGGGTTTGGGCATTACTACTTTAGAAAACCCACTTTTAGAAAGTGGACATTTTCCTGCCTAAACTTAGTTTGGGCACTGCAGATTCCCCCCTCCCATCTACACACTGATACCTGACTGCGTTGGGAGGTGGGAGTGGCGATTCACACCTTCTCCCCTTGAATGGGCTGTGAAGGGCTGCCAACTGTAGGCTTAACGGCCCTGCCTTTCGTCACTGTGACAGCCAGGTCAGGGAAGGCAGGGAACATCCCAGAACTCCCTGGACTCTTCCAGAAACTCCTTCTCCCAGACCCTTCCAGAGACTTCTATCACGTTCCAGTAACTAGACTGCAGGGTATATAAGGGAGGGTCCTGGCCTCACATCTTTGTTACACTGCTGGATCAAGACAGAACTCTGCTGGAGTACAGACTACTGCGCTAGGAGGATTGCCACCCTGCTGGAGCTGACTGTTCCCAGGAACTGCTGCCTTGTTGTGGTTGAGCTGCTCTTGTTGTAAATTGAAACAACGATGTGATTAAGCATTTACTAAAGACATTAGTTCCTTTTCGTTAGAGCATGTTTTCTCTGTTATGTTGACCGAAGTTTGGACTCCATTTTGTATTGTCATGCTTCCACGTGTTCCCCACGAGAAGAGTCCAACCTCTGTGTTAGTTGCTCTTGTAATCTGCCTAGTAACAGTCTGTAAATAGCTCCTTTGACCATCTGCTACATGCCCAGACTTGACCACATCTGTTATCGGTTAGCCTTGCTTGACCATGTTTTCGCGGGCTCAAGGAGTGTGTTAGCTCCGCCCACATATTGATTCAGTATCGAAAATGACCATAAACGGTAATGTTCTTCGGCCTCATGTTGTATCCACCCACTTATGAGCCCCTCTATTGTGTATAAAAGGGGACCGTGTACGCAAGTTCTTTGTGCTACTCTATGCAATACTGAAGAGTGTTGTGTGGATTGTAGGACCACCCTTAAGGGTTAATAAATGCTGTCTTTGTACTTTGCAGTTTCCGTGCCAACTTCCTTATAGATTCCATTACAGGAGAGCGAACCCTTGTGTCCTGCGGGCCTAGCTGGGGCCTGTATTCATCAATTGGCGCCCGTCACGTGGGGCTCATCGGCGACTCGGATGCTCGAAGGACTGGTCGCGACGAAGGTGAGGAACTTGGCCGGGGACGTGATCACTGCCAGCGGCGTCTTAGCCCTGGCATCCCGAGGTTTTTCTTCCTTCCCTTCCGAGCTGACCGTCTGGGTGGCGCCGGTCCTCGACTGAGACCTCTTCTGTCGGTCCTGCCGTGAAAGCCGTTTGGGCGATTGTGGAGCTTGGCAGTTGGAATCTGGACTCTTGATTGGTAAGAACCGGTGTACGGTACTTGCTCCGAGTTTTTGAAGCCTGGTCCGGCTATTTGAGTTTGATTTGTGATGACTAGTCATATTTTGTATTTGTCTTTGTGAAAATATATGCGTTGCAACACATATAGGCAGGTAATGTGGAGAGATTTCTCCGGAGCTGTGTAACTTTGAACGGCGCAACGATTAAGTGCCATTTTTCTATAATACTGCATATTTTGCATTATTTCTGAGCATGCCTGCTTTCAGCGCACTCCGTAAGTGGTGTTGCTGTTTTGGGAACCGGTTGAACCTCGAGGAATCTGCTCCAGCTCCCCCAGAGGGGACTCCTAATAGGGATATGTATGTGAAGCATGGTCTTTCTTCCATAATGTACAGCACAGTATGGAGGAAATATACAAAAAAAGATCCTGAGTTACGATGGCCTTTGTATGGATCGTTTGATATACGTAAGATTGAGTATGTGGAACAGTGTATGTGCAAGCGGCGTACTCGTCAGGATATGTTTGAGTGTGTGCGGTTGTGGGTGAAGGAGGTGCGTGAGCGAGAGAAGCGTGAGAAAGCGCTGTTTGATAAGGAACAACGGAAGAATGATCATGTGTGAGCACAGGAAGCGAGGCGTCGGGAGGACAAAGAACAAATGGAGAGACAAGAGAAAGAGCGTAGGCTGCAAGTTTCGGGTCAATATGCTGTTCGGCAGCCACTTTATCCTGTCCTTAATAATCTTGATGATGATTTTTATTTACTAGATCGCTCTCCGCCCCCTTATGTCGGCGCATCTGCTCCAAGGCCGCAAGATTCTGTCCCGGGTCCGGGTAAGGTAGATACGCGGTCCATGTTATCGGCTGAGCATATGGCTGAGCTTCGGCAAATTTCCTTCCGTGCACTTAAGGGTAAGGTGTCCGTGGATGAATTGTTCCATACTTGGGGGTCGTGGCAGGATAGAGAGAGATTGTATTTTTTGAACCATTTCGCTGAGGAAGTGATGGCTGCTTTTCGGAAATATTCTAGTGTCTTTGAGCCTGAAGAAGTGACATCGGATGCTAAAGCATTGCATGATGGTGTTTTTTCTCCCTCTAAGGCTCCTGATACGGCTCGGCGGTTATTCGCCTTGCGGGACGCGGTGCTGGCCCATAGAGAAAAAGCGCGCCAACGAGCAGGGGAGGAGACGCAGTCGGATTCGTGTACCGCAGAAGGCCACTCATCCACCTCTCAATCAGATAAGAGCGATCTAGTGCATGCTAAGCCTATGCGCGAGGCGGCGCCTTTGTATGTTCCTCCTAAAGGAGCGGGGATTAGCTCGGACATTACCTCCGCCGATGCTAAGGGATATTTTGTGTATAATTGGGTTTATACTCCGTGGCATAGAGCTGATGTGATGGCATTAAAGAATGCGCTGCCTGACCCCCGCAAGAATCCAGCGGCCTTCTACGAAGAAGTCGAGGGGGCCTTGAATTCTTGCGTTATGACTTTAGCAGATATCGATTTGTTCTTTGGCCTTATTCTACCACCGGATATGTGGCGATCTGTCCGAAAGGTAGATGATGTAGTTGCCTTTAAGGCTCGGTGGTCTGACCTTGAGGATGAGGATAGGGAGCGGAAGCCCGCGCAGAAACCGCCTCAGAGTATTTTAGATCTCCCTGCTGCTATTGTGGCTAAGTTGAAGACAATTATCCCCCCTAAAAAGATTGACTGGAATATGTTAGCTGCATGTAATCAGAAAGCTGACGAGTCAGTTGCGGACTTCTTTACGTGCTTTGAGGAGACGTTTCATGATTTTAGTGGCCAGTCGCTTACTGACGATACGGGCCGCCACCTTTTTGCGGATAAATATGTGGCTAATCTGCTGCCGGCAGTTGCGGCCCGTCTAAAAGCCAGTGAAAGTTCTTGGTCCTCCGCTACACCGACGGCCCTCCTGACTATCGCCCAGTATTATGAGCGTCAGGAGCAAGAAGCAAAGGGCCAGGAGGAAAAGAAATCGAAAGATTTGAAAACAAAGGTGATGTTGGCACAAGTCTATGGCCCGCCCCGGCGGGGTAGTAATAGAGGTAGGGGAGGATCTTATGGTCCTCCCTCGGGCCGATCTGACTTAAATAGGAACCAATGTGCGTATTGTAAGCAATCGGGTCATTGGGCTAGGGACTGCCCAGTGTTGCATGCATCGCGTCAGGGGCATACCTATGGTGGCCCGCGAGGTAGAGGGGGTTTCTCGAACTTTCGAGGGAATTCTAACAAACAGGCTCGTTTTGACTCTGCTGGGCAGCACCGCGATAGATCAAACGTTTTTGATCGCCAGCGTCAGTACCAAGCGTCGGGGATTGACCGGTCGGGGTACCATGACTCTCAGCATGCATAGGAATGCGTTGGATGGGGGTTAGAATCAGTTGAGGTGCCGGTCGATCAGCAGGGCCCTTATGTATCGGCTGAAGTTTTGGGCTCTACTGATCAGTTCCTAGTGGATACAGGAGCGACACGTAGTGCGCTATCTAAGCAATTGGTTCCGGGGGCTCCCCCATCCGGCTTAATGGTCACATCGGTAGGGTTTGACGGTACACTCTCCCGAAGCCCTCTTTCGCAGCCCCTCATGTTTAAAGTTGATTCTTTTTCTGCACCCTGTCCGTTTCTGCTTGCCCCGTACACACCGGACAACATTATGGGTCTTGATATGTTAAAGCATTTTAGGGCTACGATCCGTTGCTCCCCTGCTGGTGTACGGGTAATATTGAATGACAATTACCCCCGATCAGAACGAATGTGTACGATGTCAGAGGATGCGCTGTTAGCTACCCTCCCTCGTGCTTTGTGGGCAACTTCGGATACTGATGTGGGACAAATGGTGATTCCACCGGTCCACATTAGCGTCCAGGAGGGGGCGGTGTTACCACGCCTCCCACAGTACCGTATTTCCCAGGAGGGTGAGGAGGCTCTCATACAGATAGTGCAGGATTTGATGGCGGTAGGGGTAGTGGAGGAAGTCCCCTACAACATTTGTAACAGTCCGATTCTTCCCATACTGAAAAAGGATACGGATGCCAGAGTTTATCGGTTTATAATTGATTTGAGAGAAGTGAACAAGATCGTGATACCTCAGTACCCAGTGGTTTCCGATATCACGACGTTGCTTACTTTGGTACCACCGACAGCGACTATGTTCTCCGTGATCGATTTGAAGAATGCCTTCTTTTCCATTCCCATTCACCCTGATAGCCGATATCTTTTTGGGTTTACATTAAATAATAGATCTTATCGTTTCTGTAGGATTCCCCAGGGCTATACAGAAAGCCCTAGCATTTACAGTCAGGCTTTGAAACGACAATTGGATTCCTTTGTTCTGCTCGAGGGTGTCGCCCTCATTCAATATGTCGATGACATCTTGCTGGCGGCTGACACCCTGGAGTTGTGTGAAACAAGTACGTTATCCTTACTTTCCTTTTTAGCATCCCACAATCATAAGGTATCTAGGAAGAAATTGCAATTCTGTAGACCAAAGGTGACTTATTTGGGTCACCTTTTGTCTAAGGAGGGACGTGCACTCACACCGGATCGTATCCAAGTAATTCTGGATACACCGAGACCGTCCACACAGAAGGATGTGCGTGCATTTCTGGGTCTTGTTTCTTTTTGTAGACAGTGGATATTGGGGTTTTCGCACATAGCTAAGCCATTATTAGCCCTCTTGACAAAGGACACGCCTATCCCAATCCCTTGGTCAGATGAGTGTGATACTGCTTTCCAGCAACTACGACAGGCCCTTTGTTCAGCACCAGTGTTAGGGACCCCTGATTATGCAAAACCCTTTTCGTTGTATGTGCATGAGAAAGATGGATGTGCATTGTCAGTTTTAGTACAGATGCACGGCGATAAGCAGCGCCCTTGTGCATATTTTTCGGCTGTACTTGATCCTGTCGCCCGAGCATTACCGGGGTGTTTTCGCTCGGTTGCGGCGACAGCTGTGTCAATACGCCAAAGCGAGGGAATTGTGTTATCTCATAAGTTGTTGGTATTAGTCCCCCATGCTGTCGATGCCCTGCTCAATCAAACGAAGACGCAGCATTTGACCAGCGCCCGTTTAACGGGATATGAGTTGACGCTTTTGGCTCCTCATATTACGTTAAAAAGGTGCGTAACGTTAAACCCGGCAACATTGTTGCCATACCCCGAAACCCAGCCTGAGGCGCGGAAAGCGCATGATTGTATTCTCGTGACTGAGGAACAAACAAAGGGTCGTATTGATCTCCAGGATACGCCCTTTCCAGATGTAGATGGAGAACTGTGGGTGGATGGATCCTGTCTGAAGCTACCAGATGGTACGACTTCAGCAGCATATGCAATTACCACATTGCAAACGATAGTGGAGACAGCACGCATACCACAGAAATCAGCTCAAGCAGCGGAACTGATAGCATTAACACGAGCATGTGAGCTCAGTACAGGACTATGTGTGAATGTTTATACAGATAGCCGCTATGCCTTCGGAGTAGCGCATTACTTCGGCCTACTCTGGAAGGAGAGAGGGTTTTTGACGTCACATGGAGTACAGATAATGCATGGAGAGTTAGTTCATAATCTTTTAACCGCATTGACATACCCAAAGAAAATTGCCATCGTTAAGTGTAGCGCCCATAGGAAAGTAGTTGATAAAGTTGGAGAAGGGAATGCGTTGGCAGATCGAGTAGCACGGGAGACTGCGATGCAGCCCGGTACTACTGCCGTGTATGTAGTAAAGTCGCAGGTGGAAAGATGGCATGATGCGAAGGAGGAAGTGCGAGAAATGCAAAGGACCGCTTCTGACAAAGAGCGGGAACAATGGGCTAGCGAGGGAGAACTGGATGACGAGGGTTGCTGGAGAAATAAGCAGATGGATAGATGGAAATTACCCACGGCTTTTGTACAGCCTATGGTTCAGATGGCACATGGGCTAGCACATGTTGGAACTTCCGCAATTGTGAAATTGCTTACCCAAGTCTGGGAGCATCCAGAGATTGCTAGCACAGCGAAGAGGGTGGTGCAGACCTGTATGATCTGCCTGAGGGATAACCCAGGAAAGGGTACTCGAACTCCAGCAGGAGGGTTTGTGACACCTACTGCGCCCTTCGAGGTTTTGCAGATGGATTACATCCAGCTTGAGCGCTGTAACAATCTGAAGTATGTTCTAGTAGTGGTCTGCGCTTTCAGCAAATGGGTTGAAGCGTACCCTACGAAAGACAATACTGCAATGACTACTGCGAAGTTGCTGCTGAAAGAGTTCTTCCCTCGATATGGCGTCTGTAGACTTCTGTGGAGTGATAACGGCCCTCACTTTGTAGCGGATGTTATAAAGTATGTCTTGAAGGGCCTAGGCATCACTCAGAAGTTCCACGCCGTGTTTCACCCTCAGTCTGCAGGCCTAGTTGAGAAGTATAATGGTACACTGAAGCTTAAGATCGCTAAAATTCAAGCTTCAACGTCTTTGACTTGGCCAGACGCTCTGCCACTGGCGTTATTGTCAATTAGATCGGTACCACACTCTCGAACTGGCCTTACACCTTATGAAATTGTTTTCGGACGCCCAATGAATATTTGGGGTCCACCAAGACCTAAGGCTGTATATGATGTACCTTGTGTAATGATGAACGATTATCTGGCACAGTTAACGGATAACTTGGTTTCTATCCATCAACAGGTCCGAGAGGCGCTCCCTGATCGGTCTACCGGTGAAGGACATGGTCTCCGGCCTGGGGACCACGTGATGGTGAAAGTTTTCGACAGGACGAACAGCTTGGAACCGAGATGGGTGGGTCCTGAGCAGGTCCTCCTCGCAACGAGGACGGCTGTGCGAGTCTCCAACAGAAAGAATTGGATCCATTCCCTGCACTGTAGGAAGGTGCCGCCCAGATTGGTGGAACCTGCCGTGCTGACCGATCAACGAGAAATCTTGGCTGCAGAGACAGGCCGTGCTGCGGAGCCAAACGCCACTGAGGAGCTCTTTCCGGACCACGCGACTCCTGGAGGAAGGCGATATCATCTTCGACCAAGGAAGTGAGTTTTCCAGTACCGGGACATACTGTCAGAACGGCCCTTGGGTTAGTGAAATGGAGAGCCGATGAGGCAAGGGGGGGGGATCAGCCCTGCATTAGTGTAGCGACACCCGTCTTGGCCCGCTGGTGAAGAAATCAACCGCTGCCCAAGGGGAAGAGTTCTGACAGACTTTTAGTTTCAGGAAGATATTAGGTTTTATTTTTGCTTTGATATGGAGAAAAAGAAAATCCTTTGTGCATTAGGGTTCATGTTGACAGTAGCCATTGTTGGGATAACCACATGGTTCGTGGAGGATGTAACTCCCGCTCGGAAGATTCTTGTGTTGACAACTCCGGTGCCTGAGGAGCACTACTTTTATACATTACCGTATCAAGAGTTGAAGCATCGACAGTCTTACTTGAATAACACTTTCATCCAGATGCTGCATCATACCCACGTTGCTACGAATGCTACGAACTGTTGGATATGTGGGATGATGCCAGCTCATCAGAAGAAAGGAGGAACGCCATTTATACCACTTCCTTTCTCTCATAATGGCTCTTGTAGAGCATGGTATACTTTGCTTTTTGCTACTCGGAAACCAACAGTGGGACGATTGCTCTTCAGACTCAATAAAGAATGCCATCAAGACAAAAATGGGTATCCACAAGCGAATGGGACAATTTGGGAATGGGAAGAGTACCGACCAGACAATGAATCCATTCCCTACATCTTCATGAACACAAGAGACATTGTGGGAAAGGACAAATTCGTGATTCAAGTAGCACAAGCTCAAGCGGACCTGTGTGTCCAGAGTGTGGGTTTTATCCCTGTTGGTGTTAGTGATTGTATTACTGTTCTGAATATTGATGGGTTGAACAATAGTACCTTCTTAGCCTCCCATAATACGTACTTTGTGTGTGGAAATAAAGGTTATTACCGTCTGCCGGCTGGGTGGTCTGGGGTATGCTATGTATCATTTCTATTACCTCCTGTATTCCTAGCACCTGCATCTTATCATAAGGATCTGAAATTATTGAATAATGTGACTGTAAATAGGTATAAACGTACTTTATCACTTGACGATGTAGATCAGACTGATACCAGTCTGCAGCAGTATATTGATTTTAACTTAGGATTGTTTTTCTTTGTTGGAGCTGCCCTGAACAGTAGGAAGATCCGAAGATTAACAAGAGTGGTAGAAGCTGTAACAAATCAGACTGCTGCTGCACTTGGGAATCTTACGGAGGAATTGCAAATTACTAGAATTGTTGCATTGCAGAATCGTATGGTATTAGACGTTATGCTAGCTGACAGAGGAGGAGCATGTAAAATTATTGGAAGTAGCTGTTGTGTGTTCATCCCTGATCATACGCCATCAGTTTATAATGCCATCAATAAACTGCATAAAATTGCAGCTGAGATCCATACAGAAAACGGCACTTGGTCCTTTTCTGGATGGTTTTGGGCGTTAATTACTGCCTGGGGATGGAAGGTTCTAACTGGTCTCTGCATTATTGTAGCGGTTCTGTTTTCATGCTGTATCTGCGTTCAGTGTGGTCCTTTACTCTGCTCATTATGTGTATCATTCTGTATCCCTGATAAGAAAGTTATTGCCGATGTTACTCACCAGAAACGTCTAGCTAAAGAAGTTGAAGAAATGATGACGATTGACATATATGATGATTATCCTAACAAACCGGATGTCTTCAGTAAATGCTGAAAGGGTCGTCTGTTGTAAATTGAAACAACGATGTGATTAAGCATTTACTAAAGACATTAGTTCCTTTTCGTTAGAGCATGTTTTCTCTGTTATGTTGACCGAAGTTTGGACTCCATTTTGTATTGTCATGCTTCCACGTGTTCCCCACGAGAAGAGTCCAACCTCTGTGTTAGTTGCTCTTGTAATCTGCCTAGTAACAGTCTGTAAATAGCTCCTTTGTCCATCTGCTACATGCCCAGACTTGACCACATCTGTTATCGGTTAGCCTTGCTTGACCATGTTTTCGCGGGCTCAAGGAGTGTGTTAGCTCCGCCCACATATTGATTCAGTATCGAAAATGACCATAAATGGTAATGTTCTTCGGCCTCATGTTGTATCCACCCACTTATGAGCCCCTCTATTGTGTATAAAAGGGGACCGTGTACGCAAGTTCTTTGTGCTACTCTATGCAATACTGAAGAGTGTTGTGTGGATTGTAGGACCACCCTTAAGGGTTAATAAATGCTGTCTTTGTACTTTGCAGTTTCCGTGCCAACTTCCTTATAGATTCCATTACAGGAGAGCGAACCCTTGTGTCCTGCGGGCCTAGCTGGGGCCTGTATTCATCACTCTGCTGCCTGCTGATCTGGCCCTGCCAAGAGAAGACTGAAGCACTATCTCCAATGTGTCTCCACAGCGCACTGACTGCCCCCGACTATTGGGGGAACACAAGGACACTAATGGTTCTTCAAAACTGCCTCTGCGCTTCTAAACTGCCTCTGCGCTTTGAAAACTGCCTCTGCGTGCTAGGCCCCTGTGACTGGGCACAGCTGACATCTGTCGAGAGGATCGCCAAAGCCTCAAAGATTGTCAGGACTGTCTCTGCAACGCTGTGCACAAGGGTATGTGCACCTCATTGAGGGATCTGTGGGGAAACTGCAACATTGAAACATGCACGAAGCCACTTTCTCCGCCGCCGGCCTGGGGCCCGACTGCGCTGTGCAGTGTTGTGAAGCGCTGTGCAGAGAAGCGCTATTTCCCTCCAGAATCACCACCGCCGGGCCGGGCACTTAAATTGGTGGAATCTAATGCGCGCTGCCTAGGGACGCGCTGTTTGCCCCCCGTGAACACCGCCGCGGGCAGCGAGTCTGCAACCGAACTGAGTGGGGAATCCCAGGCGCGTCCTAGCGGGAGCCGCGCCGGGATTGGTGCAACAAGGAGCGTCACCAAGGAAGCTGGGCTGAGATCCCAGAAGCGCGAGGCTTCCCGCTCCGTCACCGCGATCTACTGACGCCGTGAGGAAGAGCGCCATCTCACTAGAAATCATTGTGGCCGGCCTGGTCCCCTGACTTCACTGTGCCCTGCTCACGCTGTCTGTGGGACGGGGAGCGCTACGGAGATCAAAGGAGCCTCACACTGGTGTCTGTCTCATCCCACCCCTCAGGTAACCGCTCGCAGTTGCATGTGGAATTACCAACCAAAGTGTTGTCGCGGGCGGGGTGCGGCCTAGAGACTGGGAGGGCATGATCTGAAGGTGAGCCTGCCAGGGAGCTGTTGGGGGCATTTATCGGAAAGTGGGACATCGGGGGCAATTTGAAAGTTGAATCTCCGCATTTGGCCCTGCACAACGCATTTCATTGACAGCCTCCAAACCTTGCCATCACGCATCTTAAAAGCGCATTGCCTACTCCTGCGGCAAAGTGCTCACAGGGGCATCATTTCTTTGTATGTGACATTGGGAAGAGTTTAGTGGCCGCAGAGGGAGCACCTTTCAACAGTAGAAAGTCGATGCGCATTCCTGGCCGAGGCATCGTTCGCCAGCGTGAAAGTGACACCCCTTCATAACACTCTTATCTGGCCTCCCTTGCGCTTCGAACTGGGCATACCAACGCCTGAGATTTGAGGAATTGTTTTGCCCTGATGATTGTTAGCTAAAATTCAGTTCCCGCTAGGAACTGTGTATCAACCATATCAAAATTAATTTGACTGATGCCTTTGAATTGCATATGGTGAATTCTTACTATTTTTGAAACTTGCATAATTTGAGATAAAGATATATTTTTGTTATTATAAAACCGGTGTGGTGTCCCTTTTGTGAGAGCTTTTACTGTGTCACTGTCGGTGTGTGTTTCACAAATACTTTACACATTGCCTCTTGAGTTACGCCTTCCGGCTCTGCGCCAAGCTACCCTGTCGGAAACGGTGGTCCCTACTTGGACTAGGGTGCATACCCCTGCCAACTAGAGATCCCTGTTCTAACACTTCCCCCTATATGGATGAAATGCTAGAGGAGCATGCAGGTATTCACTCCTGTGACATGCAGGTTACACAACATTTCAAGTCTCTAAAATGAAAAAAAAGCGACTTCGACGATGACATAAATGTTCATATTGCAAACACTCCTTGTAATTGCAATTCACTGCAAAATGCCCTGATATCACAAAAGGAGAGCGTGTGTTGTCTCCTTAATTGAATTCAATGGGGCAATTCTCAAAGGTATTTTCGTATTCATAGTCCAAAATGCCTCCATGTGCCCCTGCCTGGAGTTCACATATTGAACTCTGGTAGGTGTAAACAGGTTAAATTCTCTGGATCTCTATGTAACCACAGTGGAGAAAAACTGCTGTGAGTATTTCAGCACAAGTAGTGAGAAGTGGGACAAACAATTCATTCTTATACTTGTAAGTTTGTGAAGGCCCATTAATTGCAAAAACTGGTCATTTGCATTGGTTTCTAGGGCTCAATTCACAGATACAGATTTGCTCCTTTTTGTGAATTGTAGGGGCCCCAATTCACATAGCAGAGCTGGTAAAGGTCTAAATCTATTTTTCTGGGTTTACCCCAGTACTGGGTTGGAATTCGAATTGTTTACTAACAATCTGTAAAGTATAATAATAATAATAATACCAGCATTTGTAAAGCGCGCAGCTACCTCAGGCGAAGTGTCCCGGCGCTGGGGGCCGTCGGGAAGATTAAGCGAGCTTTTGCCCAGAGTCACAATGTGCTGGGCTAACCTGCCGCTGGCGATCAAACTATGGGCCCCCGTGTTCCAGAGTCAGCCGCCCTGGCCGCTGCACCACACCTCTTCCTGAGAGGTATTCCTCCAAATCTATGACATTCATAAATTGGTAAGATCCCTTCTACTGAACATAACTTATTTACCAATAAATCGTACAGATATATGTTTGCACATTAAATGTAACCTTTTTTCTCCAAAAGAAACGATGCCTTCCATTGGAGGAACTCCTCTCTCTAAACTCCACAAATTATGAATTATGAAGATTATTTCACTTCCGTTCCATCCTCTATAGAAACAAAACTTATTCCTTTTTTTTAAGTTTAAAGAATTTTATTAGGTAATGGAAAATGAGAATGCAATACAGAATATCCATTAGGAAGGGGAGGGAAGAGGAAAAAGGGAAAAGGGGGAGGGGAGTGCGAAATACAATAAGTAAGAGAGAGTGCACCATTAAAGAATAATCAAGGGCATTTGGAGAGAGGCGAAAAAATTACATCAATTATATTATAAACAACTAAGTACAAAAAGAGTGAAAACAAAACAGTATGTTGGAAGATTATGGATGAGGGAAGGGCATCATGGGGGTTTAGGAACTTCTTGTTGAACAGGCAATGGACGAGAGGAACGGGCAACACAATTATCTAAATACAACGTAATGGGGAGCCATAAGTCCGCACGTTTAGTTGCTGCTTGAATAGGAGAAACAAAGGCATTATCAAGTCTATGATTGTGACAGACATTGTACCACCATGCTTTGAAAGAAATATTAGACGTATTTTTCCAATTAACAGTAATCTGTTGAAAGGCAACGGCCAATAACAAATCAACAATGCGAACATACATATCTACATTATCCCAACTAGAGGATAAACTGCCCAAGAAAAGGTGAGTGAGAGAAAAAGGGATACAGGTATGAAAAATAACATTGACTTGAGCCCACACCTGTAACCAAAAAGCGTGCACATGCTTACAAAGGAATATCATGTGAAGTAATGTAGCATTGGGAGAGTCACACGACCAGCATTTGTCTGAGGTGTTGGGAAATCGCTTATGTAGTGTAGAAGGAGTGTGAAGTAGTCTGTTGTAAATAAAAAATAAGGATTGTGTCAAAGAAGCCGCTCTAGAGGTTTTACGTAGTTTTGTCCAAAGTTTATCCCATAGAGATATCGGCCAATCTATTTCGAGATCGAATTCCCACTGAGATTCAACCTTTGACTTAGGTCTGAGCAGTTCATGCGTGTGAAGGTGTTTATAAATAAGAGATGCTGTGGGAGTGGTACGCAGGAGAGAATGAAGTTGAGAAATAGGGATGTGCGAAGCAGGGAGAGGAGGAGAAACCGAGAGTCGTTCATGAACCTCCAGAACCGCAGCTTTAAGTAAAAGATATTTGGAGAGAAATGATAGGGGTAGATCAAAGGAAGAACGGAGATCAGGGAAAGAGAGGAAGGTGGAGCCAGAGAATAGCTGCGAGATCCAAATCAATCCTCGAGTTCTCCAAGATTTCCAATAAAAGGGCTTGTGGCCAATTAAGAGATATTTATTATGCCAGATAGTGGAAGAAAGGAAATCAGCAACGGTCTGGGGGGGACCAGGGGCAACGGACATTAAAAGCTTAAGAGTATACTTGTGAATAGAAGTAGGAAGCAAAGAGGGTTTGCGAGAAAAAGCAAGGTATTCTGCAAAGGAAAACGGAGAAAGAAGAGCGCGCTCAACCTTAATCCATAGAGGGCAGGAGGAAGTGGAATCTTGTAGCCAGAGGGAAGCTTGATGTAATAAAAAGGCCTTCTGGTATGCAGGGAAGTCTGGAAAGTTGACACCACCCTCAGAAGCAGGACGAATAAGTCTAGCAAGAGACATTCTGGGCTTTTTGGAGCTCCATAAAAATGAAGATAGCGTTGAGTTGATCTTTGTAAAGAATTTCGTTGAAATGGGTACAGGAATATTGGAAAGCGTATAAAGAATAATGGGGGAAATCATCATTTTAATAGTGTCGAGGCGACCCCACCAGGATAGGTACAAAGGATGCCACCTTGCAGTGAGGTCAGCAATCTTCTGCGTACATTTGGAACAAAACTTATTCCTATCCTTTACTGAAGTAGTTTTGCATTCAGTTTCATATAGATAAACATCATGAATAATGTGTGGTAATAGCCAAAGAGTCTGTTGGTGTTTACAGCTTTTTTCAGTGACACCCCTCAGTAGAACTCAGGAGCTTATTTACAAGCCCCATGCGCCACTGGTACATTGCTTTTTCCCCATATTAAAAATGGCGCGTCCGCAGTGCAAGGGTCTTTTAAATAAGTCCCTCAGTTTCCTTTCTTTTCATGGCGGGTTTACTGCCAGGAAAGGGTCAGCGGAAAGGAACATCGTAATGCCTACGATGTGCCTAGTAGGCACCACCTCCATTGTAGGCATTACTCCGATGCCATCGGATCCGTGGCAGTCGGTCTTTCCAACTGCCACACATCCGCCCGCCATCCAAATGTGACAGGTAGAAAACATTATTGCGATGGCAGTGGGACTGTGGAAATTTAGTTTACAACTGAACATCATCTGCGCCATCTTGCCTCTCCCCAGCACGACACACAGGAAAGCGCACAGCAGCCATTTTAGGCACCCTGGTCTCTCCCTGCTCATTGCCGATCACCAGCGCGTCCCCCTGGCGCTGCAAGGATTCCCCCGCGCGCCGGCCACCCCCGCTCTCTCATACACGGGCCATAAACCCTCTCCTTCTGCGCGACCCTGCCATGGAACCACATCCCACGCCTGACCGACATCCCATACATGGTCATGCATCTCTTTGATAACCCCCTTCCTCTGCGCCCCATTGTCCGAACCGATCCCAGGCCATCACCTAGCCCTGCGGATACAGTTTATTGCCCCTACTGTAAGGGAAACACCCCACATCAAAGGGATTACAGTAGATCAAGGCCCCCCACCCCCTGAGACCCGACCGGTCGCACACACCCCCGGGAATTGGCGGAATGTCCAGCTGTGTGATAGCCATCTCCTACTGTGGGTGGGGTGGGGACTTCCACTATAGATATGTGTGGGAACGAGCTCGAAGTGGGGATTCCGAGGATGTTCTTTCATGTATCAAAACAATCTCAAGAATGTGCCATGTATGATAAACCTGCAATAAAGTCATAAACCTGTGTATAAGAGGCCAGGCCTCAGAGATGCAGTTAGAGCACCTCGTGACGATACCTCGCTGTCTGATCTGATGTGTTCCACTCCGACGGAATAAAACTTTGTTTCCTGCCTTCCAGTCTCCGGCGCCTGCCTCTTTATTGGTTTAGCATCGAATGGTATAAGAGGCGATTACCGCCGGGCAATACTTGAAAGGTTATCGACTTCGACTGCCGCTACCATTTAACAGGACTGCCACCGACAGGCTGTCCCACCATCATCTTAATCGGGCCCTGGGTGCCTAAGAAATTCCACTAATTCTGCTTCTTTGAATCACTATGTGGTACAAATATCATTGGTGCACACCTAATTTACAATTGTATAAACTCCTTTGAGAATTAAATCCTAAGTATTTTAGTTAATACCCACTAATTATTTTGCCAAATTGGATTTATAAGATGTGCCCTTATCGGATTGCTTGCATGATCATTATTTTTGTAATGTCTTTGCAACCTTCTGACTGATGGGAACTAAAATTGTTCAGTAGTACCTTTTGACTTGTATATTCAGAACAAATCTGCCTAAAAATAAAACTCAAATTAACATTTTATTTGCACTCAGGTTCTGTTCAAATGAATCGTTGCGCTGTATGCTCTCTGTGATTAGGGTTAGAGCAGATTGCCAACCAACGCATTACTGGGGCCGTAGCAATAGTATCAGAAATATAACCCTGCCTAAGTACCTCATGTACAATAAAGGATGAGGGACAAGGGGGTACTGCTAGGAGTCTGCAGAGATGTTTATTCTCAATAGCCTGCAATTTGCTAACATCCTTGTAGCCCCATGCATCACTTCCATAAAGGGTCATAGGTATACATTTCTCATTGTAAACCTTCAATAGGGCAGGTAGTGGTTCTTGATGGGGCCCTTGATATTCAGTGGCTCGTTTAGGTCTTAGAGCAGTTGAAGATCCTAGGCTGCCCGAGTTGTTCATGAATTATAGACCGATGTGCCCCAATGAGCTGAGAAACATAAAAAAACTGTTCCTAGTAAGAAGGATGGTAGAAAGGGAAAACAGGAAACTCACCAAGCCTATAGTAAGGCAATGTGTAATAGTGAGCACAGGGACCCTAGGACATCCTTATTGGATGTATATCAAGAGCCAGAATCATCTCTGTCTTTTAACCAGGTTTAGGTTTATTCTTATTCGCTGGGGTCTATCTATCCCTTGGGGCTTTTCCAAGATCAGTGCCTTAATGCCTTGTCCTTGTGTTCATTTTTCAAATCTAGACCTTTTACACTCTATTTTCTTATGTGATTTTTATGGTAACTTACTGAAAAAGTATATTCATCCATTGTTAAAGCAATGTAACTTTGCACAAGTGAAACCAGCCCTGATTTATTGGCAAATGCTGTCTTCCCCTCTGATTTGCTATGGAGTTGCCAATTTCTTATCAGGTGCATTAAGACAAAGAAAAAAACTGCTCACAGCTTATGTGTGTTAGTTTTTGGATCTGTTCCCCCACCTCATCTATTGGCTTTTTAGCACTGATTGCTTTTAGTAGTTTTATTGTATTTTTTCAATGGTTTTTATATATATGTACTGCTCTATTTTGCACTTTACAGGGCGGTTTAAATCTCTTCCGAGCCATATACTTTCCGTCTGGCTGAAACAGTTATATGAATGATCTATCTGTCCTTTTTAATATATTGTATTGATCAGTTTTGGTACTGTGTGTTTTATCTGCTTTTATGGCCTAGGTTGGCTGCGTAAAGTTTCTTTGACTTCACTTGTATGCTCTCAGTGTGTAAGCAAAGTATAGGTTCACCTGCTAAACTCTTCAATGTTTTCTCAACTGCCGTTTTTGCTTGTTAGGTCTCGCCTGGCTATCGCCCAAGCGATCGCTCAGCGAGACTTATGTAGGGGCTTCTGAAAATGCTCCCAAAGGCTTCCCAAGCGGATCGGGTGGCGGTTAGGCGCACAACCACGCGCATTCCATTTGCCAACAGCTACTTCCTGCGCATGCGCCGCCTCACGCATTCAGAGAGATTTAGTAAGTGGCACAAGACCTTAGGAATGCGGTTTATGGCCAGTGCATGTGAGGCATTCAAGAGCGAAGCTGGCATCTGGCATCGGACTTGAAAGCAGCAGACTGCTTTCGCCAGAACTTTCGTTATAACTCACACCCCATATGCTCGTTCCCTCCCACCCTTCCTTTAATGTCCGCTTTTCTTGTTGTTTACAAACCACGCCACACACTGCTGCATGCCACACACTGCTGCACGCCGCACACTGCTGCACACCGCACACTACCACATGCCACACACTGCTGCGCACACTGCTGCATTACACACTGCTGCATGCCGCACACTGCTACACGAAACTCTGCTGCACGCCTCACACTGCTGCACGCCTCACACTGCTGCACGCCGCTGCACGCCACACACTGCTGCACGCAGCACACTGCTGCACGCTGTACACTGCTGCACGCCACACACTTCTGCACGCCACACACTGCTGCACGCCACACACTGCTGCACGCCGCTGCACGCCACACAGTGCTGCATGCCTCACACTGCTACACGAAACACTGCTGCACGCCACACACTGCTGCACGCCGCACACTGCTGCACGCCACACACTGCTGCACGCCGCACACTGCTGCACGCCTCACACTGCTGCACGCCGCACACTGCTGCACGTTGCACACTGCTGCACGCCGCACACTGCTGCACGCCGCACACTGCTGCATGCCGCACACTGCTCCACTCCACACACTGCTTTTATGCGAGTTTATGCTACTGACATTGTAAACGACAATGCATTTTATTTGTTTTAAAACCAAAACATAAATAAAAGGCATTGTAATTTTACAATGCCAATAGCTCAAACTCTTATAAATGCGAGACCTATTGCATTGCAAATGCTTGTATAACATGAAAATAACAATAATAACTTCTTCCAAAAGACAGTTCACCACTCATTTGCAATTGCAAAACCTTGTAAATACCAGCAGTTATAATTACTGGACTCAGTAGCACTGATTTATTTTCTTCTGGGAATTATTTATTTCAATTTATTCATCATTATATGTCGTTAATACAATACATTCACAAACATCAGCAATAACATCCCATCCTTATATCAAAAGAATTGACTATCCAGTAGCAAAGGAATTTTCTCTTACCCTGAATATTAAAAAATACAATTGCCAGACAGCTACATCATGAGATGCAATCTTTTTGTCAATCGTTTTTCTAACTGATACAAAGATTAATTAGCATCCAATTAAATTTATTTAGCTCCCATTTTCTGTGCTTAACATTCAAAATTGGATCACCAAAAACTGCCTAACATGTCAACTTTGACCACATCCATATTAATATGGGTTTCAGTTGCAGACAATAAATAGCCTAAAATATCAACCTTTAACTGGATAAATTATGAAAATATGTACCTAAGCACACATGACAGAAACATTCTGTCTGTTTCACCAACATTCAAAAATGCATTTTCTCACAACATATTTTTTTTCATTTTGTGGCCCAAATAAGCATTCTTCCTTTCTAAAAAAAAAGCTTCTCCGGAAGAAATTGAACCATTGTGTTGTACTTATTTTCACCATGAACATACTCATTTCTGGCTTTTAAAACAAATGAATGTAGATCGTCCATATTTCAGAAACATGCTCTTTTTAAAACAAAAGTGATAGATACGGATAAGAGAGATATTTTCCATCTATAGATAGTTTTTTCATCATACAATTTGGAAACAATATCTATCATTTGGCCAGGCATGCAGTCTCATCTTTATCACTTCTTTTGCAAAGGGCTTGATTGCAAATGTTTTGTCAGATATTCACATTCTTAAGAAACACTTAAAAGGATAATGGCACATTAAAATAAACGTATCAAAAAAAGAGGATTTCTCATAAATATAGTTTATGGAAACATTACTCCTAGACTTTGCAAATCATCTCTTTTAATATGCATGATGGGCCAAAGATGAGTGGGACATCATTCATTGACAAATTCATCATCTTTATATTGTTTTTCCCATCTTTTTATCTATGTCAGCTAAAATCTCTCATGCAGGTCACACAATATGTACTGTAAAAAGTGTAAGCATATATTTATAGAGGGAAAAATTGACCTTTTAACATTTAATAACCTGTAAGTTCCAAATGGGAACAGGTAACCAGGTTATGTTTGATGTCTTTGGAATTATATTGAAAAATCCATCCTTTCTTATGGTAAAGTCAGATTTGAAATTTCAATTTTCAAAATGCCACTTTTTAGAAAGATGTAACTTTTCTGCCCCAACCAATAGCTTGTCCCTGGGTCAAATGACTGGGTGTAGCAGACAGTTGGGCTTTGCAACATTCCAGTACAAAATGTCTAGGTGGCCTGTATTCCAATGGCCTCCTGGGACACCCCTTTTTCTCAAACCTCACACAGAGTAATACTCATGTACTTACACAATATGCATAAAGATTCATGGTATATTCAGATCTAAATGAGACTTTTGGAGATTAATTTCCTGTGCCAGCACTAGCTATGCAACATAATAGCAATTATGGGTAAAAGAAGAAGAGAAAACAAACTAGTGTACATTTCTCTTCCTACTTACAGGTGCAGATACAACTGGTCTGACCTCCCTACACACGAGTGGTAAGTTTACCACTTAATAAGGGGCCATAAGGCGCCCCTACATACTACCCGGTCCTGACGAAAGCCTCTAGAATCACACGGGGCTAAAACATGTTGACCAACACTGACCAACACTCGTGCGGTGGATTAGTAGCTGGATCCATACACGCACCACCTCTCTTTTTAATTTCCTACTTCACAATTTTTTCCATTAAATATTAGCCTTTGAGTGATGTAAGGAATTTTAACTCACAGCACTTGAGCAGAGAAACGCCCTCTAGTTTTTCATCTCTGGACACTACTGGGAAACCAGCCGGTCTACCTCCAGGTGGAGGCACAGCATACTTACAAAAATGAAGACCCGATGATAATGCTGCTACAGTACACTAAGGCGGAGAACCAAGATATACCGCCCTACGCCTGTGTATGTATATGAGGGTTTTTATGAAAGCAACAAAATACGTAAAGACCCTGGTTACACAGGACTAGTGATCCACTCCCCCCTCCTTGATTTTTGTACTAACCATTGGAAGCTGAATGGATCAGAACTTCTTTCTCCCTCACCATTGATAAAGATATATTCCTATAGACAAACACACACAATAGAGAGCTTAGATGTGCCTGGATGGGCCATCACTGGCAGGATGGGAGGGCAGATCTGGTCAAAGCCCTACTTACTCCTGAATAGGCTGTGTCCTACCTCCACACAAAGGGCTGCATACCCTATTTAGTTAGTTTGGATCCAGGAAGGCAGGGCACCTGTGCAATTCAAATGGAAACATCTATAAGCTTCTCCCACCTCAAAGTCAGAACTGGGTATAAGTACTGGACCTTAGACACCAACTATTTTCACTGACATTTTTAAGGTCAGCCTCCCCCCAACCCGCCTCAAGTCCCATTTAAACTAGAGTTTCTCACCCACCAGAAGGTTAGTCCTCCCCATCTAGTGAGTCCAATGCTCAAAGCCAGCTCTCCTTCTGAGAATATACAATATCCAGATAAAGGATGCTCGATGTGTGTATATTGTCATGCTCAGTCAATATTCTGGCTCAGGGTGTGAATGTTACTGGTGTATATGCCCTCCCCTGGCCAGAGATTCTGCTAACTCCATAGCCTCAACACTGTCTTAATGAAAAGGTTGTGCCCTTTGATAGACATGTACACTACATCAGGAGCAAAAAGGTCTCCCGTACCCAGCTGCAAGATGCCATGCCTTATTGATTTATTGGGGACATACCTTAATAGTTTTTGGATGGTGTGATTGAGCTTCTTAACTTTCTTGTTCAGTGTGACACTTGATGCCCCATTGGCACACAGTATGAACGCTACCAGAAACTGGTGGTGCCTGGCACCATTGATCTCAATTTCTCATCAAACCCCTGGGTACATATTGTTACCTCCGGCATGTAGTGCAAGGATATTTGGAACCAGCACTGCCCCTGACTGTTAGACCTGATGGTCTTACCCAAACTTTGTGCCTTAACCTCTCCTGTTTTCTTAATTTGTTTTTGTTGGCATTAGGACTCAAGGAACTTTACCACTGGTAACTAGTGCTAAGGAGAATATTATCTCTCCCTAAACCACAGTAAAATTGGCCCACACCTGATTGACACATTTCATTTGCTTAAAAGTCCCTAATATATGGTACTACATGTCCCCAGGACCTATAAATTAAATGTAACTAGTGGGTCTGCAGGGCTCATTGTGCCAACTATTAGGGCAGCCTTTTAAAGCATGTCTCAGGCCTGCCATTGTAGCCTCTAGTGCCCTTTTAAAACTGCCATTTTGACATGACAAACTAAACCTTTTGCCAGGCCTAAACCTTCCATCTTAATACATGCGAGCCACCCCTTAACTAGGCCCTAAAGGCCCATAGGATAGGGTGCTTTGTATTTATAAAGTACGACCTGTGTTCTTATGTTTTTCATGGCCTGGTAGAGAAAAAATACTAAAGTTGTTTTTCATTATTAGAATGCCTATCTCTCCCATTGGATAACGCATAGATTCCAATGAATTGTAATTTAGAATCATCTTTAATAGCAAAGTTGGATTTTAAGTCACAATTCTGAAAATGTTACTTTAGAAAGTTAGTAATTTTCTTGTCCTAGCCATTTTTGCCTTCTGCCAGTGTCCGGTGTCACATGACTGTGAATGGCTCTGCTGTTGGGCTTTGTGCATTCCTCCTAGGCAGTGAGACAAGGTGTTGGTAGGATGGGCTCTCCTACCAAGATGGCTGTGGCGGAGCTGTTCCCTGCTCATTTACACTTCACCGAGCTTGTCTTCAGCACACAAAAGAACCTGACACTTGTCTCTTGTCACCCCAGACTTCTTGGAGCCTTTCCGGAAGCAGATGTAGGGGTAGCATGGGAAATCCCCCCACTTCAAAGACTGGCACCAGATATACATGTTGGACCCTCAGAACTACTCTTCAGTACACTCCTGGACCTGTGGAAGACTTCAGGACTGCCTGGGCCCCCATTGTATTGCCCTGAAGCTCCCAGAGGACTGTCCCACTGCTTGAAGGATAAGTGGACCATTTAGTTGACCCAAGAATGCCAGAAGTGATTCTAAAGGCTAGTTAGCTGGCATTCTATGTGAGCTACAGGGACATAGGAAGATCCTGAGCCCTTGAATCCTACACCTCACCTTTGCCGGAGTCCTAACCTCCCAAGTGGTGCCCACAGGTGCTGGACCATTGGAAGTGGTGTTAGAAGTTCTGCTCCTTCCTAAGCCTAAAAATTGTGATTTAGAAAATCTTTCACCATATGGTATAGTGAAAACCAACAGAATACTGGGATCTACCTGCCAGCTGTAGCGCCTAAGGTGCATAGCCGGTCATCCTGACTTTGTGGTAGCTGCTACGTTCTTCTCTGCAGCAGCAAATCCTGTTTAGTGAGACCTCATGTCAGAGGTATCCAGACTCGTGGAGCTTTTGTCGGCTCCAGTCCACAGCTTTTTCTCTTAGTGGACATTTTTAACATACAAAAAAGTGACAAAGTCTGAAGGTAAAAATCTTCACTGAGACCTCGTCCAGCAGCGTTGCGACGATAAACCCTCCTCCACGGACACCGCCTGCTGCCTTGCAGAACTCTACCATCTCAGGAACTTTTGTTCAGCATTCTATATAAGCCGAAGGCAAGACAAGACAGGACCCAATCCACTACTTCTATCCAACCTATGATACATAGCGGTTGGCCTTAAATTTTCTCTGCTCTCCTGTCACGCGCACCCAGATACTCGCAGTTGACACTTTGATATTTTAGGAGGTAGTTTGCAAATTTTTTTAGAATTTTATAATTACGGTTCTACAAATTTAATTTATTTTGGTGTCATTTTATTAATTATATGGGACTCTAAATTCCAAACTGGTTTAGGATTTTGATTGTGCTGTGTTTTCACTTTATTGTTGTTTGTGTGCTGCATAAATACTTTACACTTTGCCTCTAAGTTAAGCCTGACTGCTTTTGTGCCAAGCAACCAGAGTGCTAAGCACAGGTTAATTTAGTGACTTTTGAAATTCACTCTGATAAGATTTGTGGTTGTTGCCTGAAGGGGGCGTCCACCCCCCTCAACAAAAAAAACAATTTCCTTCATTGACACTAGCACTTTTTCACCCTTTTCCCTGCCTCCACACTGGATATCTGAAACCTTTCTCCTGCTCTGCGAATAAAGGAGTGACATGACCAGTATATCCTTATTGGTCTGCAAAGAGGCACTGCCAGAAAAAGGCAAACAAGCAATTACAAATCTGCAAATGAGAATTGCTCCACGAAACTACTACTGATTGGGTGGAGAAGGCATTGTGGGTTAGCGGGGGCAGCTCCAAGGGGGGTGTTCCGGGTGTTACACCCCCACCTAATAAATGTATTTTCAGGTAAATAGTTGGGTACAGTTGCTTTCAGTCGGGTATGGTGATGTGTCTTTCGGATTTCATAAGGAATTATTACATAAATGAAGAAAAAAAAGCACACAAACTCACTCCTTTGCTTTGAAAGTCTTCAAAAATTTGGGTTATTTGGCAAAATATTATGTGCTCTCTCACTAACTACCCCTATCAATCAGCATTCATCTTTCTTTCCACTGCCCCATTATCCTTTCTCATGTGCCCTGCTTGTGCTAATATGTATTTAGACATTATGGTTGCAATTACGATTCGGTAAAAAAAATTCCCGTACGACTCATATCCGGTCTTTTTACCGTACGAATCGTACAAGTGCCGTACAAACTGGCAATCACGATTCGCACGGTAAAAAGCCCATACGAGTCGCATTGGGAATAATTCCCCACACGTCCTCGGGTCGGAAAAAGTGTCCGACACGTCCTCGGACGAGTTACCCTACAAACGTGAAAAGCGAAGTCCGACCGGGGAATCACGATCCGTCCCGGGCGTCCGTTAGCACAACCGTATGGTGAAAAGACCGTCCGCACCGAACTCCAATAGCAACCATGGAGACGTCCAAACAGGTGCCCGGTATGCGCCGTACCCCCCCCAGCCCCCGCATGTACGCGCCGTACCCCCCCCAGCCCCTGCATGTACGTGCCGTACCCCCCCAGCCCCCGCATGTACGCGCCGTACCCCCCCCAGCCCCCGCATGTACGCGCCGTACCCCCCCAGCCCCCGCATGTACGCGCCGTACCACCCCCAGCCCCCGCATGTACGCGCCGTACCCCCCGTGTATGTACACCCGAGTACGTGTCGAACCCCCCGTGTACGTACACCCAAGTACGTGTCGAACCCCCGTGTACGTACACCCGAGTATGTGTCGAACCCCCCCGTGTACGTACACCCGAGTACGTGTCGAACCCCCCCGTGTATGTACACCCGTGTACGTTCGAGTCGTACCCCCACCCGTGTATGTACGGTGCGTACCCCCAGCGCGACGCCGTACTTCGCATTTCCGACACTTTTTGGGTGCCGTAAAAATATTGCCGTCTGGACTGCTGTCGGTTCGAATCGTAATTCCTGGGTCGTGAAACGCTGCCTGGAAGCGTCCCGACGTCACGTCGCAGCATTCCCGGATCACATTCGTATGCATATTTTCGTCGGTCGGTGTTTTTTACGATTCCTACGGAAATGGTGTTTCCGTGCGAATCGTAATTCCATGTTTGTAATATTTTACGACCGGGTACGAGTCGGACGGAGAATACGCTCCGACCGACGGTCCGTACCCGGTTTTTACCGGATCGTAATCGGCACCTGAATGTTGGTGTGATTGTCAGAAAATCTGATTCTCCACGCCCCCTCTCAATCTTATTGACCAAGCTGCGCCCCTGGCGGGAGGTTGGAAGGAAGAACCACTATTGTTATGCAAAGTGGGGCTTGATGTAGGACTCAAAGCAGTTGGAGTTCCACTGACCTTTGTCCACTCACATTATTGCCTCAGCGGTAAAGCCCAATGCTGCAGCCTTGGTTGCTACCCCACTCATGAATGAATATGAGGTGAAGCCAGCAGGAAAATTGTCCAGTTGTGCTGGCACGAGTGCGTATGCAGATAAACTGGGAGTGAGTCAACGGTGTCCCATCCACATGTATTAATAGTTGGGGTGCCCCCCTTTGGAGCCCAAAACTGAGCAGTGTTACTGAACAGCACGGTGCCCAGGGGGTTCCTGCAGGATACACTCAAACCCCTTCTCCCCTCTGATCCACCTTAAACCTGTTGATGCTGAAGTCTGCTTTGTTGTGTTTGAATATCCAACCTGGACCCTTCCAGCGGTTCTGTAAGAAGGTACAGAAAACCTGGAATTGGTAAGTCACGCCATTGTATATGCAGAACAGATGATCCCCTCTTGTATTCTCTGGTAGCAAACTACGACTGGTCCAAACTGGAATAGGACGTGATTTAAACTAGAGTAAACTGGTGTAACTTGGCCCGTATCATGAGGCTGCTTTCTGCACTTGTTTTGGGATCTCGAGCACATACATTAACTTGAAATATTTCCAAGTTCATGCATGGTTTCCTAAAAGCGGAGCTCAGAACCACTAAGAGGTAATTAATTACTGTTTTATGATTACGAGCTCTGATGTCAACAACACCTACATGAATTTGGGGCTATTTTAAGTTAATGCATGCACTCAAGAAGCCACAACGAAGTACACAAATCCCTCTGTAATGGAGGAATATATACTTTTACTTCGCATGCTTTACATCGCATGCCTTTACAACACGGTTGTTACAACGACCACTTTCTTACAACGTGAACTATTACATCGCAAGTCATTTCAACGACTTGCTGTAGGGGCCACTCTGGACTTAGGAATAATATAATTTACTATTCCTACTCCAGTATGTGCAACAGCAGGGACGGTGTTGGATTCTAAATCTAACACCAGTGCACCCCCACGATATAATGGTTCACGTTGTAACAATGCGGTCGTTGTAACGGATGTGCTGTAAAGGCATGCGAAGTAAGGCATGCGTTGTTATGGCTGTTTCCCGAAATGGAGTAGTGTCGAAAAGGACATCACCATACGGCCAATGTAATGTATGTTTCGACACACGATAATACACCTTGTTGTTGCTGTGCAGTTTGCCATGTTACCCATGCAGTTTGCAGCACGAAGTTTGATGCAACTAAGCTGCCATGGATTGCGTTTGTGTATCTGAACTTGCACACGTTCCAATTTACTACAGAATTAGGAAAACGTCAAAACTTAATCAGAAACAAGCTACATGAGTCACTAAAATGCAGACACAACACAGAGGCCGAACGCCCGACATCACTCAAAACATAACATTAAGCTGAAGTACCAAGTAGTTTGAATCAGAAACATTGAGGATCTCCAACATATTAAAATAAATGTCTTCTTTTTCCACCGGTATTATAACTGCAATTTATAATAATAATAATAAATAAGTTTGAAATGCGTCATTTTTTTTTCAAAATTTTGGTCTATTTACAGAATTTATTGGCTTTTCACGTGGACCTGTAACATTGCATTAGAGCCAAAAGTGGGTCATTCCCTAATTTCAAAATACAAATTTCAATTGCCTGGCTGTAATTATTCAAGACTCATGTGCTTTGATTACTTGCTAGGTGGAAAAGACTCTCACAATCGAAAGCCCAAGCAATCTGATTTCTCTATCGGACAGATTATATAACCACCACAATAAGTTCATGTATGAAATGCCCTAAGAGTAAAGGGTGACTACAAATGTGGTGCATGACCATAAAAGCATATTCAGCCCTACAAGTGGAAGACTAATTTGAGATGTGACACTGAATTAAAGAAGTAACCAGGAGACAGACATGCTAGGAGGCAAGAAACTGGTATAACTAGTCCCAGACGTACCAGGGAAAATAAAAACAACACAAAATTGTTTCCAACTTCTCATAGGTACTGATTTTCAACTCTCTCAAATTCACAAACGATTTTCATGTTATATCTGGACACATGCATCATTATAGGTGTCCAAGCTAAATTCTGGAAGACATTTGAGAATTCCATTTTTGCATGTGAGAATATGCACATGAAGAGGAACTGCTTTTGCAAATGTTCCCCTACAGGCCGAACAATTGTAATGCTTGTCCCTTCCTCTGTCCACCTTGAAAAGGCATTTACTCCTGCTCTTGACATAAGTGAACTACTGATGTTTGGTCAAGAGTAAGAATGGGTCAAAAAACAGGGCCGGCTTTAGCGCTAGTGGCGCCCAGTGTGACAATGGTTGTTGGTGCCCCCAGTGACCACCTCTACTACGGATTCCTTCATAACTATCCTTTCACAGTGACCCTCAAGCCTCCAAAGCCACTCTCTCTCGTTTTATAGTGCCACTCCTATCAGTGTAAGGTGTCAGAACACTTTACATCACACACAATACACAGACACAATCAATCATGAGTGTGCAAATCAGTGTATAGGAAATGTTACATAAGACAGAGGACAAGAAGGTATAGAAGTCACACATCATCCATACTTGTAGGCAGGATAGTTTAATGCTTGGTGAGGCGAATCAGAAACTTAGAATTTAAAACCAAACACCATGGTTAGGGGGGGTTCTCTTATTTATTAAGAATTGATTTCTACCCATATAAATTCATTTTGCAACATGAGGATAATGAGAAACTGGGTGAAATCATAACGATCCAGCCTATACCCTGCCCTTTTCAAGCAGCTCTTTGATTACAGTTACTTGCTCACTGTTCTACATTAGGATTTTAACTCATAAAAAGCTAGCAACAATATTGTCTCTCTGACAAAATAGTAACCCACAGACCTATTTACATGCCATTATATGCACTTTGTGATATGCACATTCTGTGCAGCAGGCATATTACCCCTCTGCGCTACCTTAGGATGAGTAGAAACTTCCATTACACAAACCTCCGATCTTGCTCTATCTCCAGGAACTACAATAATCACTGGAGTCATTTTGAAATTTTTATTGTTGGCTGAGAATTTCTGGAGGTTAGGAAAGCAGCAGCAGGTGCTTTTAAAACCATAAATATTGGCGCCCCCACACAAAGTCAGCACCCGGTGCGGTGGCACCGGTCACACCGCCCTAGCCAAAACCAAGATTGTGAATACCCACAAACTTGTAAGTTATAGACTTACAAGGCATTCCCATTCTGTACGGAGCCTGCCATATCACCCTTAATCTTGCACCTCAGCTCACAGATATACCCACACAAAATTCATTGTGAGTTTAAATCCTTTTTTATGAGTGCAATGCCAGCTTTTGAGAATAACACTCCTAAAAGCCTATTTGGGTTTGATAGTAAATGTAAATGTGCAAATAGTTTTGAGAATTTTATCACTACAAAATGCAAAAGGAGCTAAGGACTAAACATGCTCTTTTGCCAACATTTTCTTTTACCAACCACTGTTGATCAGAGAAGCTGGAATTGGTAGCCAGACACCACCTGAATATCTGACTAACTTTAAAACTAGAACATGAATATAGTTCTTGTTAGAAATGGGGTCTATAGTTGGCAGAGGGATACACCCCGTCGAAGTATGAACTACCACTCTAGTCAGGTTAGGTCAGATACACACCCTAAATTAACTTGTGCTCACCCTTTGGTAGATTGTCACAGAGCAGCCAGGCTTAACTTAAGAAGGAATGTGGAAAGTATTTGTGCAACTCTTAAATTACAGTAACATAGTGGGAAAACCACAAAAAGACTCCACACCAGGTTAGACAAATAGAGTATATTTATCTGATTAAAACTAGACCAAAATGACAAATATCCCATAAGTAGCACTCGAGATATGAATTTTTGAAGATTAAGGGGCTGATTTAGATCTTGGTGGACGAGTCATCCTTGTGTCTCAATATCAATCCCATAGGATATAATCAATCAATCAATCAAGTGATTTGTAAAGCGCAACTACTCACATGTAAGGGTCTCAAGATGCTGGGGGAGGGGACTTCTGATCCTTCAAAGGCACTGTGGTTCAGTCGAAGAGCCAGGTCTTGAGGTCTTTTCTGAATTGGGGCAGTGACGGGGATTGCCTGAGGTGGAGTGGCAGGGTATTCCAGGTCTTAGCTGTGAGGTAGGAGAACAATCTTCCTCCAACCTTGGTCTTGTGGATACGTGGGACGGTGGCCAGGGCAAGTTGGGCAGAGCGGAGGTCTCTGGTGGGTGTGTGGAATGCGAGGCAGTAGGTGAGGTGCGCAGGTCCTGGGATTTTGTTTCGGTGGATAGGAAATCTGTCACCGTTGTGGCCGAGTAACCTGTCTGCCAAGATCTAAATCAGGCCCTAAATGTGAAAACAGTGCTTAGAAGTAACTAGTGGTCAAAAGGTTACTTGACGTCGCAATGGACTGGTGCACACCCAAAGTTTAGGCTGACCACGATGGCGGGCAGGCGAGCTACAAAACTCACTCAGTGTCCTCTGAAAAAGTAGCTTGTATGAATCAGAGTGTTGACATCGAAGACTCAATGTATAAGTTCTAATTCATGCAGTCAGCCAATGTGTCATCTTCGAACCCCGCAGACGGTGTCAAAGGATCGACACTGCGTCGTCATCAAGCCGTGCAGGGATGTCTTTGAATCAGTGCTGTGTCGTCATCGAGCCTCACAGTGGGGATCCCCGTCGTCATCGATTCGCCACTGCTTTGGCGTCGAAGAGCGATGCGTCGATGTTACTCACGCAGTCGGGTCGATATTCCGGTTTCTGAAGAAAAACAGCTGCAGAACCCACTTCTGAGGCCGAAGACTGGAGGGGGAACCTCAGTCAAAGGTAGGACTCACAGATGGAAGAGTCCAGCAGTACCAGCAGAGTTGCAAGAAGTCTTTTATGTGCCTCTGACTTCAAAAAACAGGGGACAAGACAGCAAGCCCTTAGAGAATCTTCAGTTCAAGGATGAGGAGAGTAGGTCCTCTCCCTCTCACTCCCTGGCAAGAAGCAGCAGGCCAACAAGGCAGATCAAGTTGCAAAGAGGCAGTCCCTCCTGTAGCACAACAATCAGCAGGCAGCAGGTCAACACAGCAGAGCAAGTAGCAAAGTGGCAGTCCCTCCAATAGGCACAGCAGCTCTTCTTCCAGGCAGAATGCCCTTGGTTCCAGTAGAGTTCTGATTTGGTGGTATCTGGGGTTCAGTACTTATACCCAAACATGCCTTTGACGTGGGAGAGACTTCAAGGAAGCCTTTGAAGATCACAAGGTCCCTGCCTTTCCTGCCCTGGCTCCAGACATACTGTAGTGGGTATGCAGCTCTCTGTGTGGGGACATGCACAGCTCTATTAAGGTGCAAGGGTCAGCTCCTCCCTCCCAGTCTACCTCAGGAAAGCCCGTCAGCCTGATGACGAGCCATCAGGATGCAAATGTCACACCCCAGCTCCCTCTGTGTGACTGTCTAGAGGGTATGCGCAAAGCCCTGCTGTCACCCAACTCAGACATGTATTCAGAGACAGACAGAGGCATAGAATGGTTAAATTAAGAAAATGCCACCTTTCTAAAAGTGGCATTTTCAGACTTGCAATTTAAAATCCGACTTCACCATGAGTTGTGATTTTAAATGGGAAGTCCAGGAAAACCAAACTCCAAATCTTTATATTTTCCTAATTGGAAACTACACTTAAAATATATTTTAAGGCAATCCCAATGTTAACCGATGAGAGATAGACCTTGCAGTAGTGAAAACAAATGTAGCAGTTTTTCACTACCACAACATGTTCTAACTTTTAAATACCTTGCACCCTGCCCATCCATATGCCTAGGGTCTACCTTAGGGGGTAACTTATATGTAATGAAAGGGAAGGTTTAGACTGGCAAGTAAGTTAACTTGTAAGGTCGAAATGGCAGTTTAAACTTCACACACAGGCTCTGCAGTAAAAGGCATGAGACATGTTTAAGGGCTATTGAAGTGGATGCCACAATCTGTGCTGCAGGCCCACTAGTAGCATTGAATGTACAAGCCCTGGGCACATATAGTACACTTTACTATGAACGTATAAGTCAATCAAATATGCCAGTTGTGGATAAACCAATTTTACCATGTTTTGACTACAGAGCATATGCAGGTTAGCACTGGTCGGCAATGGTAAAGTGCCCAGAATCCTAGAGCAAACAAACACAAGGTCAGAAAAAACACAGAGGGGGCAGTCAGAAAGTTTCAGTGTGAACCTGCAGAAAGTGCCATTTAGGACGCTTTGACTAGTTCCCCTTCCCATCTCATACTTCCCTTTTATAGCTTTATGGTGCAGCATGCAGTATCTAAGAAAACACAAATAAAAATTAAAACGAATACGCTTTCTGAAACCCAGCTGTCTAAACAAAAACAAGGTCTGTGATGAAAAGACTAAAAGGGAGCTGACTATAAATTTAAAAAATATTGAGGTAAATAATAGAGGTTAGAGCAATGGATACATGGTACATGATGTTTTTGTTAGGTAACTTTTTGAAAGCAAGAACCCCCTTTCTTCATTTTTCTTAGACTAAGGGAAGCCTTCTTGTGTAAACACTTTACCCTTTTCCACTTTTACTTTGGATTTTTTGATTTGTGTTTCCTGTCTTCGAGTTATGATTACCTTTTCCTCTGCTACTTCTCCTCTTCCATATAATTCCAACACGTGTCTTCCTATTTTTTAAACAATCAAAAACATTTTGACAGGGCAAAGTCGATTTCGACTTTTTAGTGATGCTCTACTAAAAAAGTGACAACAGTCAACATCATTAGTGGTGGCATTCTCACTTTCGATATTATTGACTTGACTTTTGGAACTTCCTTAACGTGATTGTGTTGTCGTTTTAGTATGCTTAATTCGATTTTTAACTTCTTTAATATTGTTTTACGTTTTCTAGGTTGACTTTACTGTTTATCTGAATCGGTTAGGGCATTCTTCTGCTCTACGCTTCTATGGAGCTATTTCTGGGCACTTTACACTTCCAGTTTCATCCTTGTTATGTTTACTCAGGAGCCAGAGAGATGTTGCAAGGATCACACTGAGCAGAACTGACATGGAGAAGGGAAAGGAGCAAGCGGCGAGGCTTCGTCACAGAGCAGAGTAATGCGATGTGAGTTCTCCAGGAGAGCATCGGGCTAGTGAATGCCCTCTTAGCATTTATAGCTTGCTCTGAGATTGTTTTCCCAGAAATGCTTTAGGAAAGCAATAAATGTCAGATGTATTAAAGAATTCACGCTGTCACTGTTCAGGATACACCCTGGCAAGTGACGAAGGACCAAGGATCTCCCACACAGCATTTCATTTGGATAAATTATGAATGTGACTGTGAAACAACAGACTAACCACAGGAAAAGCAGTCATGTTTATAGGGCAAATCAGATTTCATTATGGTGATGTAAGTGCAACGACTACAATATATCTATAAAAATTGCTCGTGTTCCGTCCACAGTAAGAAGAGAGGGGCATATCAGCAAGGCGCGGCGATAGAATTATCGCCGCTTTTCGGCCGAAAACGGCCGCAAAAGCGGCGATAATTTTATCGCCTAATTAGCAAGCTCACGCTAACGCGTGAAAACTTGCGTTAGTGTAGGAATTCCAAACACCCAGCTTTGCATCTCTAATGAGATGCAAAGTGGGCGTTCCTGACCTGACATGACAGGAGAAATATCGCTAAGCGACATTTCTCCTATCATCAAGCCCCATGCTATGAAGCATAGCGGCAAGAAAAGTAGCGATAACCCCTGTTATCTCTACTTTCCTTACGCCTGCTTCAGTACTGCCTTAGCCATGATATCCTATGGAAGGTGGATATCATGGCTAAGTTTGTGAGTCCCTATCAGCAAGCTAACGCCACATTGCGTGAGATTATCGCTGGGTTTCCAGCGATAATCTCACGTTAGGCAGTTAGCGTGAGGATTTTTATTGCTTTTGAGATAAGCGTTGCTAATAGCATGCTATCTCAGCGATAATTATCCTAGCGCTAAGTGCACTTAGCGATATTTATCACCGGTTGTTGCTGATATGCCCCAGAATCTCTTATTTTTTTATCTAGCTCTAAATAGTCTTTCCGAAATCAGTCAAAGATGTACAGTCTGATTTGGAGCTCTGGCTGCAGCCTTTTCTTTCATCGTTTTGTTGTATTTAGTCGCTCTGGTGGTGGGATATCCATAGCATTTACAGTTCTCCACCATGGCGGTGCAAGTTTCACCACCAAATTGCTTTATTCCCCATTCTGCTAGAAGCCGCTCAAGAGTGACGGGGGCATTTGTGTTGGAAAGTCCAGTGCTCAGGTGGTGAGATTTCCTCCATGAAACCTGGCGCCCTGCAAATGAATCTTCAAAGTGAGCATGCGTTGTTAGTGCCCTCATATTTGGTGCCAGATAATACACATTCCTTTCAGATGTGGGGGCTGTAGTTGCTGCCACAAGGAAAAACTTAAAATACATATTTTAAAATCACTCCAAGGATACATGACACACTTGCCTGTACTAACAATAGAAGAGAGGGGGGGACCAGGAGCCAGTTAATGGTCCATTGCCTGTGCTCCACAAAGTCAATGAGGTAATCAAGAAGAGGCTCTGTTCCGTAGTGAGTATTGTAGAGAGGCAACCTACACTACAAATGATGAAAGGTAAGACAGAGAAAGATACTAGGTCAGGGACTTGGTGATTGGGGTGGGGAGGGACACAAATTGTCTCTTGTTGCCCTCACACATCCCGAAGGATGGTCGCCTACGAGCTGGTGTCTGGACGGGGCAGGTTTCTAGTGCCGACCCCCAAGCGAACCCCCAAGAAGGTGTGGGCACCCAACGCCGCTAAGCTCATGGAGTAACTTTTGCTCCTCTGCTTGGTCTTGACCAAGGGGGCACAACTAATTTGAGAGTCTTAGCCACCACTCACAAATAGTGTAGGAGGCGACTTCACTCACCCCCCTTTGGATCTGTGAGAGGGCTAATGGTACCCCACTCACACCAATACGTTCGTGCACTCACTTCACATCACCCTCACCCCCGGTCCTGATGAAACGCCAAGGATCCTCCAGACCACTTCAGGCGTGAAACATGTCGACCAGAGCATAGTTACACGGACACATTGCGTCTCTATTGGTAACTCTTAACCTATGGGTTTTTTAGTCTACCAAGGGTACCTCTTTATTAAAATAATCTTCTTCTTTGGCAACCCTCAGGTAGTTTTAACTTACACTGCACGCACTACCCTCACCTCTCACAGAGGACTTATATCCACACACCCACATGCACCCATCGGCAGTTCTCTAAAAGATCTCCACTAAAGAGACCCTTCGGGGGACCCGTAGGGCATTGCACCGCCGGCCCGAAGAGGAGCAACCGCCCGATGATGAAGCATGACATCCTTCGGGATGTGTGAGGGCAACAAGAGACAATTTGTGTCTCTCCCCACCCCAATCACCAAGTCCCTGACCTAGTATCTTTCTCTGTCTTACCTTTCATCATTTGTAGTGTAGGTTGCCTCTCTACAATACTCACTACGGAACAGTGCCTCTTCTTGATTACCACACTTGCCTGTAGGCATCTGTGTATTTTGAAACACATAAATAGAAAAAATAAATAAACAAACCAATGAATAAATGGAAATCTGAGTTAACTCCTGTGTATGTACACATAATCCTGTCTTGTTTTTCACAACCTTCATTGTACAAGGGTGCCGTAATCAAGTGAAAGATTCAAAGTGAGCACATGGGAAAGTGCATGCGTGTCCACATTAGGCACCTAGATCTTTACACCTAGGACAGGTATTTCAGGGAACAGATTAACAAATGACTCAATGAACAAGCCCCGCAAACCTCAGGAGTCGAGGATACCACAAGAGCACTCGTGGTTGCAACAGGTCAATCAGAAGTTCAATGGCTGAGCATCACTGGCGGTCAGAAATTGAATCCCATTTTTTGTCCACATTTTAGCATTTATTCTTGCACTTTCAGTCTATAATCTACTAAAGCAAAGAAGAACATAGCTATTTATTTAACGATATGAGGAATTTCGGCAACCCCCCTCTTTACAAGACACCCACACAGCTAATGTTACACCCGTCGGTACAGTGACGCTTCCTTATTTCAAGAACAAATAGGCAGACGTGGGTGTCTACCGAGAGTATATAGAAATGCTAATCGAACTATGCATGATCAGTCGCTTTTTTGAAAAGGTATATTAGTAAATGGTACACACTTTAAAATATAACGTGGTTAATTGTGCATGCTAAACCATGAACAAGCTGCCTTTTTACATAATAGTCCTTTTGATCCCTAAAGCACAACCCCCATTTAGAGTGCTCTGCTGATGCCATTAAATAATACAGCTGGCGAGTAATTAAACCACCACAAAGAGAACGTGAAGTAATACTGTACATTTACCACTTTGTTGACTTAAATGGAAGTACTTTGCAGAACTAGTGACCCCGATGTATAAAAGTATCTGATAGAGACATCTAGCCGCAGATTCCTTACCTGTGAACTTCCAAGCGTCAGGCTGGATCCGGACGAGTTTCGATAGCAGTACCCCTGCGCGCCGCTAGGTGGCATTGGTCAACTCTATGTGACCTCGTAAGTGTTGGGTTAATCATCGTAGTGATGTCTGCGTAGTCTATTAAGGCGCTACCCCCTCACGCTGACGTCCGTTCTTTTCTATCTGCGCCAGCCAGCGAGGATCCGTCACAGAGAGCTACCCCTTGTCATTTATTGATGACGCGATGTGTGGGATGTCCAGAAGACCTCGGGGTTCAAGCCGTGCGGCACCTGTCTCCACGCCCTGTCAGTCATGGACCTTCTCCTGGTATGTCTGTGGTGCCTGGTATGTCTGTGGTGACCTAAAGTCGTGCTCCAACTGGCATGTCATGGCGCCGAAAACTCTGAGGGAGCAGTCACTAAATCTGCTTGCAGCCTGGAATCCGGCAGCAAGGAAATCTCCATGGAGATCTCCCTACTGCTCCTGGTCTCGGTCGAGAGGAAGGTCCGAGCACCGCTCCAGGTGTTAGAGGTCTTCTTCCTCCCACTCCAAGTCGTTGAAGTCAGATAAGAAGCACCACCATAAAGAGCACAAGATGTCAAAGAGTGCTTTGACTTAGCCCCGTCTGTCCCCTAACGAGATGGGTGTCAGTGTTCGAGGTCCTGCTCCGCAGAGTGGGTGCCTGGGCCGTCTCCGTGTTTCCCTCCCTTCCTGGGGCCGGGAGTGACCCCCGCCCAATTAAAGGAATTCTATGACGCTATGTGCACCATATTTGGGCGGCCTGACTCTGCCGGCGCGCCTTAGGGCCCTGCAGGCTCAGTTGAAGGAGAGCCTGAGGGTTCTGTGCTTCCGGCTCTGGCGCCCGGCACCATGGCGCCTCTTGGATCCGTTCCAGGATCCGGACCGGCACGGGTCATACCTCTTCGACCTTCCCTGGCACTGCATCCGACACTAAGAACCTCACCGTCACCAGCAGCCACCTGCAGCATTTCCCCCATCACCATTTCAGACGACGTGGAGATGGCTGGGCGTTCATCAACACTGAGAGCTTCGCTGACAGAGCCGTTGAGCTCTATGTCATGTTGTGTGCCTTATTCTGAAGGGCTAGGACTGGATCAAGATTAGGAGAGGCAGCAGGATCCCTTATAAATCCCGCTCTACAATGAGGAAAGGGACTGGTACAAGGATCTGGGTGATGCCAGCAGCTTAGACACCACCCCAGAGCCTGGCATGCTGTCTCCCTACGGAGGAGGGGGCTTCGTTTGTAATGGTGGTGCATAGACCTGCAGCTTCCTACAGGCGAAAACCGGGCTCCACATCAACCTGTTGGAGCTTCGTGTGATCCGATTGGCACTGAAAGCCTTCTTACCATCCCTCAAGGGGAGGTTAGTTCAAGTGTTCACAGACAACACTACCGCCATGTGTTAACTGCAACAAACAGGGTGGGTGGGGTTGTGGACCCTCTCTCAAGAGGCCCTGCATCTCTAGAATGGCTGGAACAACAGGGCATGTCACTGGTGGTTCAACACCTGGCCAGCTCCCTTAACGTCAGAGCGGACAAACCCAGCCGTCGGTGCCTACCGGATCACGAGTAGTGTCTCCAGCCGGAGGTGGCACAAGGTCTCTGTCAACAGTGGGGATAGCCTTAGTTAGATCTGCTCGCCTCCGAAGAGAATGTGCAAGGTAAGCACGTGTGTGCGTTGGAGTTTCAAAGGTGGGTCTCACTCGGCGACACTTTTTATGTCGAGTGGAGCACAGGCCTCTTGTACGCCTTTCCGCCCATACCACTCCTGTCCAGAGTGCTCAAGAAGATCAGGCGTGATCAGGACCAAGTCATTCTTGTGGCTCTGGGCTGAGCACAGAGAATTTGGTTTACCGAACGTTTGCAGATGAGCATCGATCCTCCGATCAGGCTGCCCCTTTGGGAGGATCTTCTGTCGCAGAGGAGGGTCCTCCACCCAAACCTGTCCACCCTCCACCTCCTTATGTGGAAATTGAGTAGCAACCGTTGACAGCTTTAGACCTTCCTCCCTAAGTCTGTGAAGTTATTCCTGCAGCTGGGCATCCCTCCACAAAGTTGGTATACGCCTGCCGATGGCGCAGATTTTGAAAATATTGTACAGAACGGTCTGTTGACCCCCTGTCTGCCTCCCTTTCTGGCATTCTTCTTTTTATTTTCTCCTTGGTCTAGCAGGGCTATGCTCCGGGCACTTTGAAAGGTTACCTTTCAGGTTTGTCTGCTTTTCTAAGGTTGCCAAATCAAACCATCACTTTTTAAATCACCTCTTCTACAGAGATTCCTGATGCGGATAACTCATTGGTTTCCCTCTTCACCCTTTATTATGCCGCAGCGGGACCTTTACTTGGTCCCCACCTTCTTGATGTGTGCACCTTTTGAACCACTGCACAATTGCCCCCACCAGATTAGTGGCAATAACTTCTGCCAGGAGGATGAGCGAATTGCAGGCTCGTCCATCTCAGCCTCCTTACCTGACCGTCTTACCGTACAAAGCAGTGCTCCGCACTAGGGCTTCTTTTTTGCCTAAGACAATCTGTCACCTTGCCCACATTCTATGCTTCTCCGCATCTTTCTAAGGAAGAAGAGCATCTCCACTGTCTGGACCCAAAAAGAGTGCTGTCGTTCTACCTTGATCGCACAAAGGAGTTTCAGGAGGATGACCAACTCTTTGTAAGGTATGTTGGAGCAAAAAAGGAACGTGCTGTGCAGAAGAGGACTATTTGATGTTAGGTCATCCTCTGCATGAAAATATGTCATGCCTTGGCAAAGAAACAGCCTCCTGAAGGCCTCAGAGCGCATTTAACCAGGGTTAAGGCAGCCATCACGGCTCTTCAGCGTTGTGTTCTGGTTCTTGACATCTGCCAAGCAGCCACGTGGGCATCCCTGCACACGTTCGCCAAGTATTACTGCCTGGACAATCAGGTCTGCAGGGAGGGCCGCTTTTGCCATTCTGTGCTGCGGCACTTTTTGATTTAAAGCTTTTCCGCAGTCCCTCCTCTGGGAATGGTATTTCTTGTGTATCTGTTCACAGATAAGGAATCTGCGTCAAGATGTCTCTATCAGATGGACACGTTACCTACCTTCGGTAACGCCTTATCTGGTAGAGACGTGATCTAGCCGCAGATACTTTACCAACCCACCCATCCTCCCCGCACTGAGGATTAGTTTTTAGTGTCAGGGCCGTTTCCCTTTGGGGCCCCAGTTGTTTTTTGACACACCATGATCAGTCAGTTCATGGCTCCATGCATCTGGCGTGGAAAGTCGTGAAAAGTACTGACGTCAATACACCTATACAGACGACTCGGACGTCACGACGACAATGAACCCAATGCCTATGACGTCACACAGAGTCGACCGATACCACATATCTGCACGTAGGGGTATCCTATCAAAAATCTTCCGGATCCAGCCTGATGCCTGGAAGTTCACAGGTAAGGAATCTGCAGCTAGGTCATGTCTCTACCAGATACAGCATTACCAAAGGTCCTTCTGTACTCTCAAAGCCTTCCTTGCACAAAATTGCAGACATTGCATGTGTAAGAAAAACATTTGCATGTTGCAAATAGATTTGCAAATTACAAAACCCATTTTGCATAAACTTGAGACTTGTGGGGAAAAGAAGGCAGGAAAGAGATTCTGCAATTTTTGCAACTTGATTCTTTGCACCTGGTACTGCAGGTGCAAACTGCTAATGGGATACTGGCTGCCAGTATGAGTTAATTGCTACAAGATGGGAATTAAATGTGTGGACAAGGCGTTTTCAGCTGGTGAATTCCCTAGTCCAAGCCGTTTAACACACACATCTGTCACCTATTCTGAATAGAGGAGGGCAAGCTACTGAAAGTTCGAGCCAGGCTAGAACCGGAAGCCTGTGTCTGGCTCAGCTCGAGGGCCTATTGGAACCTCGAACCCATGAGGAGCCGAGCTTTTTTTAGCCTTGCGCCTTGGTGTTGCTTTAGGGTCAGAGCTGTAGGCTTCAGAACTGGAAACCCAAGTTCTAGTCTCGGCTTGGGTTCAACGTCCTGTGGTTCTGGGCAGATCACTTAACCTCCCCTTCCCTATAAACAAGGAAAGGTGGCCTTGTGTAATGTAAGTGGTGCTAATGGAAAGCGCTCCGTTATCTGCAAGTCAAGTTATCCCTAAATAGAAGCTGTAGAAAAATGCACAGAGGTAAAAGAAAGACTTAGCACAAGGGAAGACAAATAGACAACCATTTAATTGGCTGTTTGCTACAAAATGAAACCAGAAAACTGGGATAAATCACTTCTTCCCCTCTTCAATTGTGTGATCTTAGGTAAATATTTATTTTCCCAAAACTCTTTTTCATTCATTATCGTGTATGAAAACACTTTCAAATATGTGCGTTCAGAATTTTATTCGTACAAAAAAACTATTATGTTTGAATTCATACTTTATAATGTTGCTCTATAATAAACTAGTCCAGGTTCATGGTTTATATCACATCTTGCCTCTTAGTTCACTATTGGTTATTGTGTAAAAACTATCACTTAAATAAGTACTTTCCAACGTAGTGCTATAATGCAGTGCTTTAATGTCAAAGCTTCTAAAGGTTAGAGAAATATGCTTTTTTGTATTTTGAAGAGACTTGATCATCTTATACATAATGTTTGTTGTATGATTTACATCGCAAACATTTTCAGGGCTTGGATGGGCGCGACCCTTGGCTCGGTTCGGCTCTGGCTCGACCCTCCCTGTTAATTTGTTGGCTCTTCCAGCTCTAATTCTGAGAAGGGGGTGACCCAGGGCTTAATTTGAGCCAGTGGTTGCTAGTGGGGGGCACCAGCACTTATTTTGGGGGCCGGCACTTACGTTTCTGCATCAGGTATTTACTGCGAGCAAAAGACATATAGGAAAGATGAAGGAAGAGAAAGATGGAAAAGCGTCACAAAGGGAGAAAGCAGAAACCTGCAAGAGTGAGATGCAGGGGCAGGGAGTGGCTGTAAATGCATTAAACAGGCCCCGGAGGGCTTTAGGATTATGCTGACAAAGTATTCTGTGCTTTACATTTAATTGCAGCAGCCGGGGAGTGTTGGGCACCGGCACGTTTATATTGAAAAATTAAGCACTGGGGTAACCATGAGCGAGGGGGGGGGGGGGGGGGGGTGGAGAGGAGGTCTGGGGAGGGTGAGAGAGCCTGGCAGGGTGCAGCATTACGTGCCCCCCCCCCCCGTCCCCCCCTCGTGCCTTCGTAGGGGTCGGCGGAGCTTTAGACCAGGGTGTAGGGTTTACTTATAAGCGAGCAGAGCGGACTCAGCGGAATTTCTCTTGTTGCTCCACTAGATCATAGTCAGGGAATAAAAGTAAAGCATGAGTGGTAATCTATATATATTGCATTTTTCAGCAGCTGTGCAAGAATGTCTGTGCATTTGTTTTTCCAGTATTCTTGTTGAAGGTAAACCAGGCTTCTGGTTACTGCAGAGAAAGCAATTGCTCTCCGCAGATGACTCCATTTCTTAAGGGAGTTTGGATGCTCAGTCACGGCCTCTACCTCCGTGGATCCATGCCCTGACTGTTGAACCTCTTCCTCCAGCTGTGCCCAGATGTGTAATGGCATCTGACCTAACAGAAGTCAGCACATTAGCTCCCTTCCTCCCCCTCGACGGCAGTCCCACCTGGACTCCTGCTCGGATCATGTCACGAGGGCTCGTGCTCCGAGAGCAGGCCAATCATCGCCGATTGATGCTCCTCTCCGAAGCGTGTTACACTTCAGGGGTCAGCACGGGGTCACAGGATTAATGTTGCAGGGCACTTTATTAAAACGTCATCAATCTGGGCAACGCGGGTCTTGGCTGATGGCGCGTTTGTGTTGCCACGAGCTGCTATCGCCAAAGAAAGCCTTACAATAGCTTCCAATGTTAAAGTGATTTATCAACCTTCCGAATAAACCTGACCAATATATATTCTTTCAACACGTTTTGCTAAAAAGACAGTAAGTCGCATAGCCATGGAAACTGTGCTCTCGTCAGCTTATACTGTGAACTGCGGTCTGGATTCTGCCGGGGAGCTGCAGTGTGTTTATGTTAGTTGTGTGTTCAAAAAATAAAAAAATGCTGAGTTCAGAGGACTCAGCTTTAAGACTTAGCAGGCTGTAGACATCAGGACACTGCAGGTAATGACAGCGCTGCGGGCACAATAGACTTTCTACAGATGGAGCCGGGGCCTTTGTTACTTAAAGAGGCTGCCTCACCTGTCCTGGTGGAGTGACTCACTGTGGTTCAAACTATGGCCTACAGCTTCATTGTACTCAGCAAACACTTACTGCATCCTGACCTGTCATAACCGTGTAGGAGTAGGAACTGAAACTCTTTCTCCGCGTCTGCGGCTAGTGAGTTTCAGTCAAGGACACAAACCACTCATGTACCAGGGCATCCAATAGTATTTCAAAAATATTTCTGCTGCATGAACGTCCAGGACTAGTTCAAGGCCTTGCAGAGCTCCAAGCAGAAGTGAATCTTGCCTCCTGGAGCAGGCGTCAAACATTGAAAAGGGCCACTTGTGGGTCCTAGTGCAGTAATTTGGGGCCCCTCAATGCTTCTGCCTTGTTTCGTCTAGTGCTAGCCATGCAGAAGGATTGTGTGAAATTACAGATATTTTTGTACATGCAATAGCACAAAAATTGCAAAATGTTTTTGTTTTATTGGTTAGATGTGTGGAGGTCATCCACGTTCAAACCCTACACGAGGTGTGAGGGGCTTGGCTGCCTATCAAGATGGCTACTTCACCGCTCCTGTCTGGCATAACTTTACGCAATCTAGAATCATCCATCTGTAACAGCAATGCCCTGCTGAATATCTGAGCGAAGGTGGTGTGCCGAAGATACCAGAGTGAGTAGCTGCACGTGGGATGTCTGCAGCTGCGGCACCCTGGCTGGCTGGCTCATGGAGTGGGGAGCAGTGCTAAGCCTCAGAGGGATAGTGTGCTAGGGAGGTGCTCGAGGGACTCAGACCGGCCCACAGAGCACATGCCTTGTCGGGTGTTCCATTCTTGTGCCTGTAAACTGCAGTCAGGGGTTGAGGGGGTCAAGCCATGTGCCACTGTGCTAGATGGGTCCTCTGTTGAGCTTCTACCATCTTGGATGCTGCCGGTCAGACACTATAGCTTCAATACATCAGGTCTCTCCAGACATCAGTGTAGACCATGGAGGCTCTGCAGTCAACGAGGAGAAAACCAGACTGCAATTACAACCAGTGGATCTTGCGAGTGCAGTACACATTTGCATGTGTGAATTGCCAGACTCTTGGTGGGAAATGTTGGCTTTCTTGTGATTGCTTTCTGCATGGCACCCAGTAGGCACTGGCTGCACAGGGACCTTGATGTTCAGAGGCCCTGAGCTTGCACAACAGTCCCCAGCCATTAGGCAGTTATGAGACTCTCCTCAGCACACCATTAGATAGGCACAAAACACTGAAAACCCTGACCCCTCCAGAGATGCCCCCAGATCCCCAATGAGTGTGTTGCAGACACTGAAGCAGACAAAGAATATATTAGTAATCTACATGCCTGGTAATATGCTGAGTTGTAGTAAAACACTGGCCTGGCTGCTTGAAAAAAGAGCAACTTTCAGGTACCATCATTCATATCAACAAATCACAGGATGTATTGGCAATTGAGAACCACAGCATTATGGCTGAAACTGTAACATACTATATGATATCCTATAAGTCACGCAATACAGCTGGTATCCTTCCGAATATCTTTAGACTCAGTAATGCCTGAGAAAGACTGTGAGAGCTAGGCAACATGTGTGCCCCTTGCAGCAGTCGAGGAGATCACCTGAGCCATAGATTCTATGGTGGGGGGTAAGATATCTGGCATAGATGGCCTAAAAACAATTACAAGAGTTATTGGTACCTCATCTCCTTGAGGTTTACACTGAAGTAGAGACACTGTCCCCTACGGTGTGCAGGGAAATGGTGTACTCCTTCCTAAGCCAGGACAAAGCTTGCCACAATGGTAACCCGTTGGAAAGTGTATTAGTTGTGGCAAATGTAGATCTGCACCTGGCAATAAGGCCACTAACACAGTCTAGGGCTCAGAATAGGTCTTAGAAAATTATTCCCATGCCCAACCCTTGATAACTTGGCTGCGAGTAAACAGACTTAACTTCAAAGACAGGTATGTTAACCATTTAAAAACACTAATTGAGTAAATAATTAAGATACCACACACAATAAAAATCCAACACCAATTTATAAAAATATAAAATATCTTTATCTTTAAAATGACACCAAACAAAAAAAATCCAATGTAGGGAACCGGAGATATGAATTTTTAAAGATGTAGCACTATATAGTACATAGAAACCTATAGCACCTATGGGGACATCTGATCGCCCTAGACTTGGGCAAAGTCAAAGTTTCAGGCTGACCTTGATGGAGCCCTGCGCAGCTACCCCTAACGGTAGGTCTCAGTCAAAGTTTTTACCTTCTGACTTAGAAACTTTTCTGGAGCTTTTCTTCCTGGGGCCCCTCGAAGTTCTCAGCCAGTCCAGATTTGGTGAGGGTTCGCTGGCTTGCCTTGCAACGAGCTCTAGGTCAAACTTATGGTAGTCAGACCTCCGGAGCTTTCTAGCAGTACAAACCAAGAATCCAAGCTGGCTCGTGGTTGAAGATGGGTGGCTTGGCTATCGTGGTTGGTCCCAGTCACCTTTTCTAAGTTCTGACTTAGAAACGTTTAGAGAGCTTTTTCTTGTCGGTCCCTCAATGCTCTTCACCAGGCCAGATTCGGTAAGGGTTCACCGGCTTGGGTTTCAGACTACTCCTGGTAAAACTCTGGAAGTCGGACCTCCGGAGCTTTTCAGTGAGATGAATGTGGACGGCAGGCTCACTCGCGGTTGATAGTCGCCAGCTTGGCTGTCCAGGTCGAGTCCGTCCATATATGGAGCCGTTTTCCAAAGATGCTCCAAACATGTGAAGTTCACCAAAGGGCTCCAAAGTGTCCAAAACTTACTGCAAGGGTCTGGAAGCTCTAAGATGGTATGAACGTTTGGGACTTCAATTCCAACAATTCACCTGGATAAAACCCTTACAAATCCACTGATCATACTCCAGGCTGAGGATTCTTGGTGGTGATTTTACAAGTAATCTCTGTTAGCCTGTAGCTTGCAGGAAGTCCACTCTTTAGTCCTTTTGAAGCAAGGTAGTCCACAGAGCTGTAGTTCTAGATTGTGCAGCAGGTGCTGTCTTCAGAGTGCAGGGCCTGGTTGGTGCAAATCAAACTTCTCAGCATGGAACCTTCTTTCTTGAGTTCCAAGCAGCATATCTGAGAGGCTTTGCCAGTCTTGGAAACGTATTCCAAGTTCTCTGGGTAAAGCAGGAGGGCACTTCTGTCCAATTAGGTGCAGGGCAACACCCCAGGGTATGACCACATCCTTCAAAGTGTGACACTATTTCCTCCCAGAGAGCACCATTTCTCCAGAATTCATCATGGATGATTTTCCAGCAGGGCAAGAGGAGCTGGCTAAACACACCACCAGGATGGTTAATCTCCATAGTTTCTCCCCTTGCATCTGCTCATTCCTTCCTTAATCCTAGCATCTGGCTGCGTTCAAAGAGGAAAGGTGTAAATGAAACTGGTGTCTCCTGCCTGTCTCCTACCTCCATTGAAGGAAATTGTTTACGACCCCTCGCCCTGTTCTGGCATTCGTGTGTAGCAGAACCCTGCCCTCCCAGAAGAACTGGCTAACCCCAAGGGCTCTTTATCACCTCATCAAAGGAGCCTTACTAATCCACTTAACTCTGACCAATCAGGACAGACCACTGGAAGGCTGAATTTTGGCTTACAGACATGAAAGTCTTATCCTGTTTACACATTTTAGGAGAAATTCACAATACCATATTGTTGGACTCATCAATACCCTTTAAAGAAGTCCTTGAATGCTATTCTTATGATTCTCCTAGCTGTAATTATTAGATAATAACTTCTTGCCATATTAACCTATGTGGCAGAGGATTTGCAATGGTAAAAATGACCTGGGCCATTTCCCAATAACAGGTCTTATAAAAACAACTTTATAAGGACCCTGCTTATATCTACAGGACCCCCATCCCTGGAACACATAAGGGAGACTTTAGGGGATCTAAATATGTAAAAATATTGCAGATCCTTACTCCGCAGTGCTCCTAGCACAAAAGTCGGTTTTGTGAAGCACTTTGTCACAATGTGGGGAGTGAAATGTGCAATTTCACTCAACCCAGGACATATAAAACTCATTTTATAGGGGTCCTCCTAATAAATACCTGACCCACCACCCCTGGGACCCATAGAGGAGACCCTGGTGGTACCTAATATGCCCAAACATTGTAGTCTATCAGTTTTAAGTGCCCCAAACACCATAGTTGAGTTTGGCACAATTTGCTTTTTAAAAGCAGTCCTGCAGCACAGGGCTGCTTTTGATCTGACCTCAGGCTACAGCAGTGCACACATGCAAGTGCAGAAAGGGCTGCTGGCATCTAACTGCCATGACCGATTATATACTAGTGACTTAAAGGTAGTTTCAATCTCCTTAAATGGCCTTATATGGGGAAGTCATGCCAATCACAGGGGTACCCTAATCCATAGTGTACCCTAGTGTATGTAGGTATTTGCACTGTATTCTAAGTGTCTCTTTCAGCGAAGGACTGGCCCAGGGCCTGGTTAGGCAGAGCCAAGGATCAGCCAGAGTCAGTTACCACTAGTACCAGTCAGCAAAAGTTGGAGGGTGCCCAGGGCAAAAGATGACTTTGCAACACAACCCTATAGGCCCTTCTCACTTTTGAATTTAGATAAAATACTGCTGAGAGTTATTGTTAATTGTTTGACTTTCCCCACTGAGGTATATTGTTCTTTTGGCCTATCAACTACATAGATGCTGCCTCACTAAACCTTTGTTAAAGGAGCTGCACTGACTCCCAGTTGCTCAGAGAACCGTGTTTGAAGCAGGCTGCATGATTTTTAAAATCTGCCATGGTAAAAGGCCCACTTTTGGTCTTCTATGACACGGAATTAAATCCCCAAGTGCAATCTCAGATCAGCACACCACAACCTTCAAGAGGTTCCCAAATTCAAGAGGAAAAGACTGGGAGGAACCAGGTTCGCTGTGCTGGCTCCTAGTGTTTGGAATTAATTTCTGAACAACATAAGAGCCGCTACCTCTTACAAGAATTTTAGAACTGTGCTAAAAATATGGCTTTTCAGACAAGATTACAATTAATCTGCATGTCCTTCTGCTGCTTGTGCTCTCAGCGGCATGAAACCGGTCGGTGAACGTGTGCTTTAGAAGTTCCGTATAACATAACATCAGGATTTATTCAATCCATCCAACAATTTGAGAGCATTATTTGCATCCTGCATCTATAAAACCCCAGGCTGAAGGCTGTGGCAACCCTGTTGGATGCCAAGAGGACTTCGACTCCCTTGAGTGGCCTTTCCTGCTATCTGCACTCTGCAGTCTTGGTTTGGAAAAATACAGCTGGATCTGATCTTACTCTTATATTCTTCACCGGTGGCCAAGGTACCCATTAATAGGAGCAGCTCTAGATCATTTAACATCATTAGGGACCCCAGGAAGAGATACCTGGCGTTCCATTAATCTTCGTAATCGCTATGGAGCCTCTTGCACATTGGCTCAGGGAGGAACACATCAAACGGGGACTGCCTTTTAAAGCTGGCTGTACACTGTCTCGATAGAGGTGGGAGAGGTGCTGCTTTTCATCGAAAGACTGTTTGAGAATCTTGCTCCAATCATTAAGGACATAGTCAAATTTAGGAGATATTCTATGACTTCCACTACCTGGAAGAGGTTGAGTTGCTAGACCTTGTGCTCTGTTGAAGGAGCGGGTGAAGCCTGGCTCACTATGTGCTAAGCAAGCATGGGAAAAGGATATAAGGGATGGAATAGAAGATGGAATGTGGAAATGCTGCTGTGGGCAGACGGCCAAGATGTCAATGAACTATGGGCAAAAGCTGAGTTACCCTATGTAGTTGCATTGCATCTATCATACTCCAGAAAAGTTACATAATATAGAGGCTTCAAGAATTCACAGATGCAATGTTGTGGCAGCCCACGTCATGTTCATACAGCTGGCTTAGGTGTGCCCAACAGAGAACCTCCATTTGGAGCAAATTTTCGAAAAACTATTGATCATGATGAATCACGTCTGGAATGGACACCAACGGGTGTTTGCGGGAGTGTGCAATATGTCCCAAAAGTGGGCTGGTTGTTAACAGTGGTTGCCTAGTATTGGCAAAGTTTATGGTGGCAATGGATTGGGAAAAGTGCCATACCCCAAAAGTGAAGGCTTGGATAATAGACATGGCCAGGTATAATGACCAAGCAGAAACATTCACTGCCTAACAACCCATACTCTCCCTACCCAAGGATATCTCGGTCCCTCTAACCACATGCCTATTACTGGATCATTCAAATCCACACCCCATGACAAAGAAGCAAAGGTGCCGATGCTCACTGTGAGGCAGACCCTCACCTAATGGTTGTCCCCCAGGAAAGGAAGTACTATTAGAAGTTGGAAATGTAACACTCGTTCAAGGTTTTGTGAGCACACTGATCATGAAATGTATGCATGTTCGGAACGGAATGGCATGGCCCAAATGACTCAAGGAATAAGAACTTGCATGGAGGCATCTGGAAGATGCCTGGAGGCTGAGGAACTGTGGGTTCAACTGGCCATGGGTTCAACTAGCCGTACAACGCCTGCAGTGATACTCTGCTGAGTTGTTGTACGTTTTTAAATTGCTTTATTTAGTTTTAAGTTCATTAATAAAAATGTAAATGAAAAATGTTTCATGAGGTGTGCTCTTGCGTACAAAACACGTGCAAGATGCCAACTGCAGTTTCATTATTTTGCAAGTCATTTTCTGGTCAAACCATGGGTCAGATTTATCATAGCCTTGCATTGCCTTTGCATCTCGCAAAGTCATGCAAGGGCATGAATCACTAAAGTGAGATTTACCAAGAAAAGCAAGGCCACCTAGCATGGCCTGCAGTGCTTGGTAAAGCTGGAGTAACAGAAGGCAGTGCAAGTCGCTACCTTGTGTTAATCAGTGCCATGGAGGCATTCCATGGGTGGAGCTTGGGTGTTCCCACGCATCCACCCACGGAGTTTGGCGCATTGCCAGAGTGACCATGAGTGGTGGAGCTGGGAATGTTTCAAAATGTGACACCTTTCCAAGGGAGGCATAACGAGGAGAAATATGTTTATTTCTTCTTGTTTTTTCCTCTTCTTACATGTGCTGCATTTTGGAACATGCCTAGAAGATTATTCTTGTGCAGGATGGCTGAACAAAACCAATCTTGCCTACAATGCAGGCACGGTGCAAGGGTGCTGGCGTTGGTGCAAGGCGGCAAATTGTGCGCCTGAGCAAGGAGTGGACAGGAATGCACCAAATAATGTTAAAGATCCCTCTCCCTTTCATGCAGCGCAGCAAGGTATCTTATTGGGATGCATTACATGTAAGTTTGATAAAAATGGGCCCAAGTCTCCGCCAAACAAAATCATGGGTAAAGTGAAAACATAAGTAAAACAGATATAATGCAAAATATGCAGGAGAGGATGTTTACAAGATAACAGTCGCATACACAAAATAGCTATATCATACCCTGGCTAGCACTCTTCTGGGGACACTTTAAGGCTCTCCAGTGAGCCTGCAGACACGCTAAAGGCCAGAAAGACATCTTTTAGCACTGTGACCCCAATTAACATAAATATACTAAAAGCAATATTACATTAAACCCAGACATGCATGAGTCAACCTGTTATATTACTCAAAGCATCTTTTTTGTGCTTTTTTCAACAACAAATCATTTGAAGACCAGGGCACATATAAAATATATCCCTTTGCGCAGATCAAACTAGCGCATTACATATTGTTATTCCAAAAACTCCCTCCTGACTCTCCAAAACACAAACCATCTGTCCAGAAAAGGACTAGTTACTTATGCTAGTTCCTCTTCTTAGCAAAGAGTAAATTGAGCCACATTTGATCTTTTATCAGTTTCGTACTGACCCTGAAAAGAACAGAAGTCTATAGTACTTGGATGAAGTAGAGAAGATGGGATAAGAGGTTCATTTTAACTGAGGTCATCCAGCCAAACATAAAGACAGCTAAGAAGCGACAGGACCTACCATACTCTTACATCCATATCAACAGCTTTGGGGAATCTGTATAAGCATTCCTTGTGATCTGAACACCTAGTTGTATTTTCTCTTCTTAGGTACCTAGCCCTCCTGCTGCAATACATATAGAGTCTCAGACTTGACAAGTTCACCATAATAACTAATATTTATCTGAATGACCATAAGTTCCATCAGCGAGTGTCCTAAAGAGTCCGCATGGTCCAAATACAGAGCAGAATGACATCAGAAGACATAAAAATCTTATGTTTATTAGAGCATATGGAAACCCCATCTTCCCCCATCCTCATGCCATTACTTTTAAGGAAATCTTACAAAGTTTCAGTCCTGTTCTAAAACCAGGCTTTGCCACCACTCTATCCAGGAAGTTCTCCCACTTGTCTACTGTGCCACTCACGCCCCTCTTCATTCTTCATTGTTTTATATCATTTTGATAAGGAATTTAATACGTGCATTGACTATATACTGTTGATTGGTGTTTATGTTTCAAAGTTGTTATTGAAAAACTTGTGTAACGATATTAAGGCCCTGCCAAATGTTTGCAGGGATTTTAATAAATGTTACCAGACTTAGTATATTCATATATTACCCAAAGTTTTGGGGTAACAGGGCAGCCCTGTAGTTTCCACCTCTCTGAATTTGGGCCACCAGCACTCAAGACTCCAGTTCACTCCTGTCGCCCTCTTCTCCACCTGTACCAGTGTCCCACTTCTGTTTCACCCTGCATCAGTGGTTCATTCAAGCCCTGGATAGTAACTACTCATCTAAGTTAATCTTTCTGTGTAGCTTCTTATTCCAAATAACAGAAGCATGAAACTATCTGTATTTCATGTTTTCCACTGCAGCTTCTTGCTGACTGGTTGGAATTTAAGTCATTTCTGTAGAGAGATTAAGGCTACCTTTTTACATTGTCAATGTTTGATTTTGAAATCCAATAGCTTGGGCTTTGCTGATGGCTTCAAGTATCCCTTTTAATGATATGAAGTGAAATTCATGTTTGCATTTCTTGCGTCTTCCCCTCTGCTTAGTGAATCAAACCAGTGGACTCTGTCAAGCACAAGTGTCAGGGGACAGATGGGCATTATTTACAGCATAAAGCCTTACAGGCCTTCAACCTTCACGACTTCAGCCAGCACTGCTGCTCAGAGTTCATAAAGCTCATATTCTCCTGGTTCTTGCATGAATCCAGTACAGTTTTATACAACAAAGACACTTGCCCAATAGTCCTCTTGGTGGTATCAATTTTCTGGGAGATATCTTTGACAGCTCATTTGCGTTTGTTAACTCCTCTCCACCCATAGGGGCACCCTTCTCCTAGATTTTCTTGTTGGCCTGGTAAATCCTTTTGTCTGAGGTCTATATTTAGCTTTTCTCTTTATAATATTGTTTTTTTTCCAGCTGTGACACAGTGAAACAGGAGCCTATGACTGTTCTGGCTTTATGGCTACAATGATCACCGCCATTGATACTGTCCTCTCTCCTACTGTTGCAGCCAACCAGATGAAGACACAGCACTGTCTTATATATCTATTTACAAACATCTGCATGTTCATTTGTCACTTCACTGAGATCTGCATGACCTTCAGAGCCAGGTACATAAATACGGCTTTCAATGTGTGCTTTCAGTCTCTCCCTCAGGACCCTGAGCTTTTTCCTCACCATTGAAGGTTCACTCAGCAATGAACATCTCAGGCATGGAAGTTCATCACTTTTATGGAACTCGCATATGGCAATGTAGGCATAGTTTGCGATGCCCTATCCATTCTATCCTGATTTGCATTGGTATCAGGAGGGAGAGGAATTTTTCCCTTTTTACTACACATGGAAGTGATGTCCATGGAGGAAGGACAACCGGGTATCCAGAGCCCTCCTCTGACAATCACAAGGGAGAGATCCTGGTTTCATCCAGTTATCGGAAGATTTCTCCAGGCAGGGAACGTCATTTCTAAGCCCCTTCACTGACACTGTATCTTTCATGTGCATTTACTACCGGGGAGGGGGTGGGGTGTTATGGGCTTTTGTGTTGGCCTCCCTGATGCTTTCCAACAATGCCCCTGTTATGTGATCTGTTAAAGCACCCCTAGGGACCGCCATTTTAGCTGTCTGTATTTCCCAGGTGCCCCTCAAAAGCTCCCCTCATTCAAACAGCATCAGTGGTCTTCTTATCAGGGCTGTGTTCCACCACACCCTATCACAACCTCTTGGCCCTACTGCTGGCCCAGCATTGCAACCATACTGTGCTCATGCCACAGCATGTGGGAATCCACTCTCACGCAATACCAAGTTATTTTTCTCTCTCTAGGAAATCTGCTCCATGTCCTATACCGCTCATAAGTCTTGGTCAGGCCCCCCCTGAGGTGCAAAAGTAAAGTGGTCAGTGCATATTGACTTGGATTGCATCCCCATCTGCATCCGGCACACAAGACTGCAGGGCCCAAGGGAGATGACGTAGGAGAGGGTATAAAAGTGCAAGATGGCTGATCTCTGGATTAGACAGCCACCTTGACCTGCAGTCTACCATAAGTCTCAAACCATCTTTTTAGACAAAAGGAGATTGTTGGAGTTAGATAGTGAAGTATGAGAGGGCAGTTTGGGGAAGGAAGGACCATACGCACCATCTCCACACAAGAGACAAAGGAACATTAGAAACTCTTTGGTCCCACAAAGGCAAGTGGTATGCAGATGCCTGGTGGGTTGTGTGTGTTGTCCGGGAGCATCCCCTTTTCAAGTAAATGTCTTTCATGTGGTTGTAGGTCTGGTCATCGTTACCGAACATACAAACCGACAGGAATATTGTGTTATGAAATTCGTTTCCAAAAAATACTGTCCTACTGGGTGTAGATTTTCCTTTAATACCTCCATTGGGTTGCCAGCTTTGTAAATGATGTTTAGGACACAATATTTATGTCAGATGATATTTTGGTTACAATATTTTGGTACCATCGCCTCCTGTACTGTGTTTGTACAAAAGGTTACTGGAGGCATGTATAATATTTTCTGTTGAATGTTTGTGTTATTTTGAAAGGTGTTTTGTACTGTTGTAAATGGAGTAGTCTCTCCAACAGGCTAGCATGTCACTGAATGGGAGGGTTGTGCCTCGCTGTAAGCAGATTTTAGGACCGTGGCTGTCAAGAAGGGAGGGAGCAGGAGAGCGGAACAGGTAACTGAAGTGGGAACAAGGTAGTAATTAATTTGGGAAACTGTGGTGGTAATTATGGGCTGCCACACAGATTTATAATTGATGGTTCCCTGTTGCAAGGATGCAGGGTAGGCAAAAGAGAGCCCCTGGTAAGCAGAGTACTGTCATATTATTTACGTCATTGCAATGTTACAGCCAGTGGTTAATTTGTAAAAAAAAGTGTTGGGTCTCTCGTCAGGAGGCAGCTTGCACCAGCCCATTTCTCCTGTAATGCTGCCTATAACAAAGCCAACTACTAACCAGGGAGGGGGACAGGATGTGGTGTAATGGCCAGAGCTGCCAACTTCAAAGCTGGGGAACCAGGTTCGAGTCTCGGCATCCGCTCAACATTCTCTGATTCAGGGCAAATTATTTAATCTCCCCATGCGTACCAAAAATAAGTGTGTTCTCATCGCACTATAGCGCTGGTATTGATTAAGTGCTGGTGCTGAGCATCGGAAACCACCGGCTCAAATTAAGCACTGCAGACCGCTTACACAAGCCTCTGTCTGATGGGTAGATTTAACTTTGTGGCCACAGCAGAACTTGGAGGCGGAGAGATGGTCAGTTTATGGGTAGATATTCCACTAGGTGCTGAGACTGATACCAATCCAACCCATCACAGTAAAGTCTCCTCTCTTTAGACATGCAGGCCAGTGTTGGTCAGGGCACAAGTTTAGGAAAGTGCCTGGTAAAGGACTTCTATTCTGACAGGAAGTTCTACCCTGCATGGGAGGTGGGCAGGCCAAACTTGGGGTTGCAAAAGTTTATTATGAGATGGAAAACATTTGAGTCCTGGTAGAGTTGCGATTCAAATAATTATTTAAGGATTGAGTATATTAGTAGAAGTTGGGGGTTGTCATACATATATACTAAGGAACTCTCAAGAAGAAATGAAGAGTGTACTGCGTGTAAGGAGTAAAACGGTTCACACCATCCAAAAGGAACAAGATACGCACACACGGAAATTGAGGCCACGCCCCACGTTATTATTTCTTCATAGGATGCACAATTTAGTGGGAGAGCTAGTCGCTTAATAGACGCACTCCCAATCCAAGAGTCTGTAAAACTGACACCATGTCAGATTTCATGTGGTACGCAGTGGGCAGTCACCATGTAGTATGTTTTGGTTTCTAAAGAGTCATTGCAGAGTCTTTGCTAGAAGGTAGAATGTAGAGTTGTGCATGAGTTGGAAATGAGCACGACTGACTCAAATGTCTGGCATCCAATCCCCATCCTTGGAATAAAACCATAAGTGGACTTGGTTGGTTAGAAGATACCACTAGTTCCCAACACAGGACACTACCTTAAAAGATTTCCACCAATTACAGAAAAATACAAAGAAAAAGGAAAATAAAAATGTTAGTTGAACATGCTTCTGTTTGATCTGTTCTAAACGGCTTCCCTGCGTCATTCACCATTCTCAACACATCCTTCCCATGAGATCCTGCTGTGTGCCGACACTACCAAAAAATGGCGATTACCCATGACAACGGAGCTTAGGATTGTGACAACTATAAATAGTACTAACAACATTTATGGTCATTACTGAGAAGGATGAAGAAGTCATGTATAATTTCAGCAGAGCAATAATAAATTATTACATTCTTATCCACAGCTGTCTTATCATAAGTGGACTCAGGTGTGCACTTTACCATTGGACATCTTTGCAATTTGACAGTAATTATGTGTGATAATGTCGCCCCCAATAAATACCAATATCATGGGTGCAGAAATTACCAAGATTACGAGTCACAAAAGAAGTATGCAAAGTGCAGGCTTACCACTGAACTCTTTCTCCACTCAAAAGTAGAACATAGTCAAACAACTTGCCTACGAAAAATATAATCTATCATGCAGTAATTTAAGCTAATTACATTATAAACACTTCCAAATAACAAAACAGCCACTTTTTACAAATAGATTGCACAGAAAAAGCTACAGCTACTACATGAGTATTGCAGAAGTAGTCTTAAATGAATTGCAACAACATGTAGTCACATAATGCCAGTACCATAACACCATGCTATCCATATAATATGGAAGATTTAATGGACAGTACCTCTGTCCATGAATAATACCTGTAATGATCAGACAGTAAACACATATAACACCTTCCCTGGTGGGAAGCGAGGAATACCCATCACATGTGACTTTCTCAAAGTCAGCTACATGGCAACATACATACATCACATTCACATGTCAAGAACAAATGTGAAGAACATATGCACATATCGATAGTATAAGATTAACATGGGATTGCTCCCACAATAGCACAGTACTTGACAGCATGTTTCACTGAACATCTGGTTAGAAGGGCACTTCTAACATCGCTCCTCCAGTTTGGAAAATGTGCCCTATATATGTAGCATCATATTGGCAGATGCATGACTATGTTGTCAAAAGTTAAGGCCGACCATGATGGAGTGCAGGTAGAATACAGGGACCAGGTTCATATTGGCGGAAAGTTTGCGTTGAGACTCTCACACTTTTATGAGATAGAAGCGATTGTCAATAAGTCATTGGCTGGACAAGCTGTATCTGAAGCAGGGCTTGGCAACAGTGGGTAACTGAAGAGCTGGGCACTGGTGTGGTCATTGACGATGGAAGAAAAGCTCAGATTGGGCAAAGACTGAAGTCTGTGCCCTACAAAGCCTCAACATCAACAGGTTGCTGCTCGGTGTTGATCCCAATAAAGCCCTCTACGTTTGAACTTAGAACATTTTCTGGAAGTCAGCTCTCCTTCATCAAGGGAAACCAGCGAACTGAGGCCTACTGGCAATTTGATGTTAATGGCTGTGCTTCAAGGGCGATCCCAGTCTCCAGCAGTTCTGCAGGTAGAAAGGTAGCAAAAGGTTTCAAAGTCACAGCTTTCCCGGTGTGGACCTGAGGAGTACACTCTAACACCATCCAGGGATCCATGTCCTGGGAGGCACCACTTGGGCGTAAGGACTCCCTTTAATAGAGGCCAGCAGCAGGGTCCGGGGCAGGTCCAGTTGGAACTGGTCAGAGGGGCAGTTGCAGGGAGTGAGGCCTTTAGCAGCTTGTTGTGCTCCTGTAGCTCAAACATGAGGTCAATCAGTTAATCCTTGGAGTCAATTTTTGGAGTCTGGGGATCAAGGCATGTACAGTTAAATTATTTTAAACAATTTAATTTAATTTAGCATTATTTCCTGGGACTTTTATTACAAGTCCCTTCCTCCATTATTTTCTATAAAATGGTTTTGCACTACCAATGTTTCGCCATGTTTGGAGCTAGACTACTGGTTCTTTTCTGGCAGTAATAGTGTGCACTCATAAGTTTGACTTCACTCCCTTTTTAGGGGGTGGAGACATGTAAGTCTATCCTTTTGAATCATTTTACACTTGACATTTATGAATAGCTAAAAGTAGTAAAATTGCCCAAAAATGTGAGTAAATTACATGTGTAAATTACACACAAGTGTAAATTGCCTTTCAGAATAGCCCTGCTAATGTCTGCACATTTCCAGGAGGGCCCTGGCTTTAAACCCACTTTTAATACAAAATTGCATTTATATTCCTGTAAAATATATTCCCTTCCAAAGCAGAAGATTCCCTGTGTCATCCTTATACATAAATTAACCTGCCGCATAAACCAAGAACAACTGTATCATCCCTCTACAATGTTACATCTCCTAAACCCAAAACCTCATCATGCCACGTGTACATTGCTGCCTCTAACCCCACCACACAAACAATTCATAGTATCATCCCACCTTAGCTCTAACTTCAGAACTACTCATTTACACTTCCGATTAGAATTCCGCCTCCTCTCTTACCCTCAATACACACTTAAACAATATCCATTCCCATACCACTTTCTCCCTAACTTCACCACACCTCATAAACAATTCCAGTTATCATCCTACCTCGTTTCTAGCCACAAAATACCCCATAAACAACTGCCTTTACCATCCTCCCACCCTGTGAAACTCAACACACCCATAAACAATTCCGATAACCCACCTACCTCCTCTCAAACTTCAAAACACTCCAATTTCCATCATCAACCCAGCCTCTCTCTGACCTCAGCAAACCCGTGATATTATTGGGGGTTGCCTTTGTTTCTCCAGCGGGGCTTGCTGTCGGCCAGGGGCACTGGAGATGGTGCCCTGTATCACAGGCAACCTTCTCAATTGGCTGGAGATTGTTGTAAGAACCAGAGTTGCACGGCGGGTGGAGCAATGTATGGTGCAGCGTTGCACCGGGTAAAATCAGTGCTCAGCATTGGATACAGGGTCATCACCGCCATGCAAAGTGTGTGGCCGATACCTGCAAAGTCTTCAAATGAGAGCATTTTAACTCAGCCATCCGGAGAACAATTGGCAGATATTTTACTATATTATGGATCAGTACCAATAATAACAACGTGTATTACAGTAATTATTTTATTATTATAATTATTTCTATTATTGTTGATGTTAATATCATCTTCATCAACATTATCATCATCGTCATGAGACATATGTCGGATATTCTTGCGGAGTCCATTTGCATCAGTTCTATCTTTAGAAAGAGCTGTGTCATTTCTTATCTCTTTCCATTTGTTCCAACACCAGGGAACGCCTCGACGCACCTCAGACATAAATGACCCCTGCAGCTTCACGAGGCGCGGCCTTTGGCTTTGGGTGGCACGCGCATGATTAGAGGCTGGCATCGCCTGGGCAGCAGGCTGGCATCCCCTGGCTCTGCTCTGTCTCTGATTTCCGCCTCTCGTTGAGTCCCCGCTGTAGGGCTCGGGGAGAGAGAGATGCGAGGGCCGGTGTTATTTATAGCCGCACTCAGGCTGCCGCGCTGGTGTCGGTTCCACCAATAACTTTCCCTTTACAGCATGAACACCTCTGACCCGAGCTGTCAGGGAGACGCGCGCCCGGGACACTGCCTGTATCTGTTACACCCCCTCCTCCCTGCGAACTCCTTCCAGACCGCCGAGGAACTCTCAGTAAGTGCAGCTCGCACACGTCATAACTGAGCGATGATGGGATGGCTGTACAGTTATCACATTCACCCTATTTCGAGTAATGTTTGAGACGTGACTTCAATAGAATTAAACTGTGTTTGACTTAAAAGTACGAACGGGAATTGACAGCGCAGTCTCTGTGATTTGATCATTAATGGATTATGGGTGAGGTTGGGTGACAAGTTGCTACTGACACGATTACCTATTTACAGTCCACATCGTCTCAAGGAGAAAATCACAGTCCAGCCTGGCTCCGAGTCCTAGTCACAGACCCTCCTGAGAGGAAGAGGCAGTAACAGTCCAGCCCGGCTCCGAGTCCTAGTCCTAGTCACAGACCCTCCTGAGAGGAAGAGGCAGTAACAGTCCAGCCCGGCTCCGAGTCCTAGTCACAGACCCTCCTGAGAGGAAGAGGCAGTAACAGTCCAGCCCGGCTCCGAGTCCTAGTCACAGACCCTCCTGAGAGAAAGAGGCAGCGACAGTCCAGCCCGGCTCCGAGTCCTAGTCACAGACCCTCCTGAGAGGAAGAGGCAGTAACAGTCCAGCCCGGCTCCGAGTCCTAGTCACAGACCCTCCTGAGAGGAAGAGGCAGCGACAGTCCAGCCCGGCTCCGAGTCCTAGTCACAGACCGTCCTGAGAGGAAGAGGCAGTAACAGTCCAGCCCGGCTTCGAATCCTAGTCACAGACCCTCCTGAGAGGAAGAGGCACCGACAGTCCAGCCTGGCTCCGAGTCCTAGTCACAGACCCTCCTGAGAGGAAGAGGCACCGACAGTCCAGCCTGGCTCCGAGTCCTAGTCACAGATCCTCCTGAGAGGAAGAGGCAGTAACAGTCCAGTCTGGCTCCGAGTCCTAGTCACAGACCCTCCTGAGAGGAAGAGGCAGTAACAGTCCAGTCTGGCTCCGAGTCCTAGTCACAGACCCTCCTGAGAGGAAGAGGCAGTAACAGTCCAGCCCGGCTTCGAGTCCTAGTCACAGACCCTCCTGAGAGGAAGAGGCACCGACAGTCCAGCCTGGCTCCGAGTCCTAGTCACAGACCCTTCTGAGAGGAAGAGGCAGTAACAGTCCAGTCTGGCTCTGAGTCCTAGTCACAGACCCTCCTGAGAGGAAGAGGCAGCGACAGTCCAGCCCGGCTCCGAGTCCTAGTCCTAGTCACAGACCCTCCTGAGAGGAAGAGGCAGTAACAGTCCAGCCCGGCTCCGAGTCCTAGTCACAGACCCTCCTGAGAGGAAGAGGCAGCGACAGTCCAGCCCGGCTCCGAGTCCTAGTCCTAGTCACAGACCCTCCTGAGAGGAAGAGGCAGTAACAGTCCAGCCCGGCTTCGAGTCCTAGTCACAGACCCTCCTGAGAGGAAGAGGCAGTAACAGTCCAGCCCGGCTCCGACTCCTAGTCACAGACCCTCCTGAGAGGAAGAGGCAGCGACAGTCCAGCCTGGCTCCGAGTCCTAGTCACAGACCCTCCTGAGAGGAAGAGGCAGTAACAGTCCAGCCTGGCTCATAGATTCTTTACAGTCTAGTCTGACTCCAGACACATTCACAGTACAGCGGCCTGTCTTACTCAAAGACGTATTGTTTGGTCGCCTGGACTCCAAGACACATTTAGAATTCAGCATGACCCCAGACTTATTCACAGACCAGCCTGACTCAAATACATATTCTCAGAGGACTATGACTCCCAGACTTATTCACAGTCCAGCCTAGTGCAATGACACAGTCACGGTCCAGCCTGGTGCAATGGCACATTCACGGTCCAGCCTGGTGCAATGGCACATTCACGGTCCAGCCTGGTGCAATGGCCCATTCACGGTCCAGCCTGGTGCAGTGGCACATTTACGGTCCAGCCTGGTGCAATGGCACATTCACGGTCCAGCCTGGTGCAATGGCACATTCACGGTCCAGCCTGGTGCAATGGCACATTCACAGTCCAGCCTGGTGCAATGGCACATTCACAGTCCTGCCTGGTGCAATGGCACATTCACGGTCCTGCCTGGTGCAATGTCACATTCACGGTCCTGCCTGGTGCAATGTCGCATTCACGGTCCTGCCTTGTGCAATGACACATTCACAGTCCAGCCTGGTGCAATTGCACATTCACGGTCCAATCTGGTGCAATGGCAAATTCACGGTCCAGCCTGGTGCACTTGCACATTCACTGTCCAGCCTGGAGCAATGGCACATTCAAGGTCCAGCCTGGTGCAATGGCACATTCACAGTCCAGCATGGTGAAATGGCACAATCAAGGTCCAGCCTGGTGCAATGGCACATTCAAGGTCCAGCCTATTGCAATGGCACATTCACAGTTCAGTCTGGTGCAATGGCAAATTCACGGTCCAGCCTGGTGCAATGGCACACTCACGGTCCTGCCTGGTGCAATGGCACATTCAAGGTCCAGCCTGGTGCAATGGCACATTCAAGGTCCAGCCTATTGCAATGGCACATTCACAGTCCAGCCTGGTGCAATCGCCCATTCACGGTCCTGCCTGGTGCACTTGCACATTCACTGTCCAGCCTGGAGCAATGGCACATTCAAGGTCCAGCCTGGTGCAATGGCACATTCAAGGTCCAGCCTGGTGCAATGGCACATTCACGGTCCAGCCTGGTGCAATTGCACATTCAAGGTCCAGCCTTCTGTAATGTCACATTCACGGTCCAGCCTGGTGCAATGGCACATTCAAGGTCCAGCCTTCTGCAATGTCACATTCACGGTCCAGCCTGGTGCAATTGCACATTCACGGTCCAGCCTGGTGCAATTGCACATTCACGGTCTAGCCTGGTGCAATGTCACATTCACGGTCCTGCCTTCTGCAATGTCACATTCACGGTCCTGCCTTCTGCAATGTCACATGGCAACCAGCCATGTGCAATGGCACATTCACGGTCTAGCCTGGTGCAATGTCACATTCACGGTCCAACCTGGTGCAAAGGCACATTCACAGTCCAGCCTGGTGCAATCAGGGCCGGACTGGCTACCGGGTGTTTTTGCATGCTGCCGAGCTGGGGGCTGATTTCGTTGATGGGCAACTGTGTGTGCTGAACAAAAATATTTTGCTCTGTTTATTTCGAAGCACACGCAGGTCTCCATCAACGAAATTAGCCCCCACCACAGTGACATCAGCCCCCAGCTCGGTAGCATGCCAAAACGCCCGGTAGCCAGTCCAGCCCTGGGTGTAATTGCACATTCAAGGTACAGCCTGGTGCAAAGGCACATTCACGGTCCTGCCTGGTGAAATGGCACATTCACGGTCCAGCCTGGTGCAATGGCACATTCACGGCCCAGCCTGGTGCAATGGCACATTCACGGCCCAGCCTGGTGCAATGTTACATTCATGGTCCTGCCTGGTGCAATGTCACATTCATGGTCCAGCCGGGTGCAACAGCACATTCATAGTCCAGCCTGGTGCAATGGCACATTCACAGTCCAGCCTGGTGCAATGGCACATTCACGGTCCTGACTGGTGCAAGGGCACATTCACTGACCTGCCTGGTCCAATGGCACATTCACGGTCCAGCCTGGTGCAATGGCACATTCACGGTCCAGCCTGGTGCAATGGCACATTCATGGTCCAGCTTGGTGCAATGGCACATTCATGGTCCAGCCTGGTGCAATGGCACATTCAAGGTCCAGCCTGGTGCAATGGCATTCACAGTTCAGTCTGGTGCAATGGCACATTCACGGTCCAGCCTGGTGCAATGGCACATTCACAGTTCAGCCTGGTGCAATGGCACATTCACGGTCCAGCCTGGTGCAATGGCACATTCATGGTCCAGCCTGGTGCAATGGCACATTCAATGTCAAGCCTGGTGCAATGGCATTCACAGTTCAGTGTGGTGCAATGGCACATTCAAGGTCCAGCCTGGTGCAATGGCACATTCACGGTCCAGCCTGGTGCAATGGCACATTCACGGTCCAGCCATGTGCAATGGCACATTCACGGTCCAGCCTGGTGCAATGGCACATTCACGGTCCAGCCTGGTGCAATTGATCATTCACGGTCCAGCCTGGTGCAATGGCACATTCACGGTCCAGCCTGGTGCATAGGCACATTCAAGGTCCAGCCTGGTGCAATGGCACATTCAAGGTCCAGCCTGGTGCAATGGCACATTCATGGTCCAGCCTGGTGCAATGGCACATTCATGGTCCAGCCATGTGCAAGGCACATTCACGGTCCAGCCTGGTGCAATGGCACATTCACGGTCCAGCCTGGTGCAATTGCTCATTCACGGTCCGGCCTGGTGCAATGGCACATTCACGGTCCAGCCTGGTGCAATGGCACATTCAAGGTCCAGCCTGGTGCAATGGCACATTCCCGGTCCGGCCTGGTGCAAAGGCATATTTACGGTCCAGCCTGGTGCAATCAGGGCCGGACTCACTACCGGGCGTTTTGGCATGCTGCCGAGCTGGGGGCTGATTTCTTTGATGGGGAACTGCGTGTGCTGAAATAATTCGTTTTGCTTTGTTTATTTCGAAGCACATGCAGGTCTTCATCATCTAAATTAGCCCCCACCGCGGGGACATCAGCCCCCAGCTCGGTAGCATGCCAAAGCGCCCAGTAGCCAGTCTAGCCCTGGGTGCAATTGCACATTCACGGTACGGCCTGGTGCAGTGGCACATTCACGATCCTGCCTGTTGCAATGTCACATTCATGTTCCAGCCTAGTGCAATTGCACATTCACGGTCCAGCCTGGTGCAATTGCACATTCACGGTCCAGCCTGGTGCAACGGCACATTCACGGTCCAGTCTGGTGCAATGGCACATTCACGGTCCTGCCTGGTGCAACGTCACATTCATGGTCTTGGCTGGTGCAATGTCACATTCATGGTCCAGCCTGGTGCAACGGCACATTCACAGTCCAGCCTGGTGCAATGGCACATTCACAGTCCAGCCTGGTGCAATGGCACATTCAACGTCCAGCCTGGTGCAATGGCATTCACAGTTCAGTCTGGTGCAATGGCACATTCACGGTCCAGCCTGGTGCAAAGGCACATTCACAGTCCAGCCTGGTGCAATCAGGGCCGGACTGGCTACCGGGCGTTTTGGAATGCTGCTGAGCTGGGGGCTGATTTCGTTGATGGGGAGCTGCGTGTGCTGAACGAAATTTGTTTTGCTTTGTTTATTTCGAAGCACACGCAGGTCTCCATCAACAAAATTAGCCCCCACCGCAGTGACATCAGCCCCCAGCTCGGCAGCATGCCAAAACGCCAATAGCCAGTTCAGCCATGGGTGCAATTGCACATTCACGGTACAGCCTGGTGCATTGGCACATTCACGGTCCTGCCTGGTGCAATATCACATTCATGTTCCAGCCTAGTGCAAAGGCACATTCGCGGTCCAGCCTGGTGCAACGGCACATTCATGGTCCTGCCTGGGGCAATGCCACATTCATGTTCCAGCCTAGTACAATGGCACATTCGCGGTCCAGCCTAGTGCAACGGCACATTCACGGTCCAGCCTGGTGCAACGGCACATTCACTGCCCAGCCTGATGCAATTGCACATTCACGGTCCAGCCTGGTGCAGTGGCGCATTCACGGTCCTGCCTGGTGCAATATCACATTCACAGTCCTGCCTTGTAAAATGGCACATTCATGGTCCAGTCTGGTGCAATGGCCGATTTACGGTCCAGTCTGGTGCAGTGGCACATTCACGGTCCAGCCCCGTGCAATGGCACATTCACGGTCCAGCCTGGTGCAATGGCACATTCACAGTCCAGCCTGGTGCAATGGCACATTCAAGGTCCAGCCTGGTGCAATGGCACATTCACAGTTCAGCCTGGTGCAATGGCACATTTACGGTCCAGCCTGGTGCAATGGCACATTCGCGGTCCAGCCTTGTGCAATGGCACATTCACAGTTCAGCCTGGTGCAATGGCACATTCACGGTCCACCCTGGTGCAATGGCACATTCAAGGTCCAGCCTGGTGCAATGGCACATTCACAGTTCAGCCTGGTGCAATGGCACATTCACGGTCCAGCCTGGTGCAATGGCACATTCGCGGTCCAGCCTTGTGCAATGGCACATTCACAGTTCAGCCTGGTGCAATGGCACATTCACGGTCCACCCTGGTGCAATGGCACATTCGCGGTCCAGCCTTGTGCAATGGCACATTCACAGTTCAGCCTGGTGCAATGGCACATTCACGGTCCACCCTGGTGCAATGGCACATTCAAGGTCCAGCCTGGTGCAATGGCACATTCACAGTTCAGCCTGGTGCAATGGCACATTCACGGTCCAGCCTGGTGCAATGGCACATTCGCGGTCCAGCCTTGTGCAATGGCACATTCACAGTTCAGCCTGGTGCAATGGCACATTCACGGTCCACCCTGGTGCAATGGCACATTCACGGTCCAGCCTGGTGCAATGGCACATCCATGGTCCAGCCTGGTGCAATGGCACATTCACGGTCCAGCCTGGTGCAATGGCACATTCACGGTCCAGCCTGGTGCAATGGCACATTTACGGTCCAGTCTGGTGCAGTGGCACATTCACGGTCCAGCCCCGTGCAATGGCACATTCACGGTCCAGCCTGGTGCAATGGCACATTCACAGTCCAGCCTGGTGCAATGGCACATTGACAGTTCAGCCTGACGCAACAACACATTCACGGTCCAGCCTGGTGCAATGGCACATTCACGGTCCAGCTTGGTGCAATGGCACATTCGCGGTCCAGCCTTGTGCAATGGCACATTCACGGTCATGCCTCGTGCAATGGCACATTCACGGACCAGCCTGGTGCAATGGCACATTCACAGTTCAGCGTGACGCAATGACACATTGACAGTTCAGCCTGACGCAACGACACATTCACGGTCCAGCTTTGTGCAATGACACATTGACAGTTCAGCCTGACGCAACAACACATTCACGTTCCAGCTTTGTGCAATGACATGTTCACAGTTCAGCCTGACGCAATGACACGTTCACAGTTCAGCCTGACGCAATGACACATTGACCGTTCAGCCTGGTGCAGCGGCGCATTCACGGTCCAGCTTTGTGCAATGACACTTTCACAGTTCAGCCTGACGCAATGACACGTTCACAGTTCAGCCTGACGCAATGACACTTTCACAGTTCAGCCTGACAGCAAAGACATATTTTTAATCAGCCGGACTCCAAGCCACATATAACGCCCAGCCCTGTCTCTGCCTCTGACACATTTATATTGAGGGGTGTCTCAAGGAACATAGTCATAAGACCTGTCAGACAGACTCACTTTTCCAGCAACCTCCCAGTCCCTGTTCTCTTATTTCCCAGTCTGCTCGCCTTGAGAGAGTCCCACCCCCGTTCTTTCCACCCTAATTAGTTTCCAGTAAATTCACAGCATTGTGCCTCTCTGTCCAGCGGCAGTCCCGGCTGTCGGGGTGGTGTGCTCCGGTACCTTGTCTGCCGCTTGCCCTCGGCTCTTGCCCTCTGGGTCTCAACAACTTATTTTCCATTGAAATTACCTCCTGAGAAAACAATGCGCAACATAAATTCTGCTCCGGCTATAGTGTGGTTCAGTGGGCTGTATTTTACTGCATTGTAACTCCACTTATTATGCAGCGCTTCAGATCGCTGACGAAGCTTCGAAGCACCCACACTTCGAATGAATAAGGAGCTTGCTATCTCGAGCAGCAATCTGTAAGCAAACACAAATGTCGCGTTTCAAAGATAAATTCATTTAATGTATTTGTTTTTAGAATATCTTTCAACTTCAGCATGTGTCAAATACACGGCGGTTAAGATGAGTGGAAAAAAAGGAGCGTAAGTCGAGCGCGTGCTGCTGTTTTGACGTGTAAATGCTCCCAGGAGGCGACGGTGCTCGAGTCCTTGCCATGCACTGTTTGCAGAAGCAGGACGGCGCTGATGGCATCATGATTAAATAAACAGCCGACGGTGCCCCTCGGTGTATAGAACCGAACACCGTGAACGGTCTGACCTTATGACGCTATTCCCCTGGCTCAGGAGCAATGAATTAGCGCGGGAAACTGAACACCCGTGTTCTTATTTTACCATTGATGTGTGTTAAATGGGATTAAACTGATGGAGGGAGCGGAGGGAGATAGGAGAAGGTGACTTAGGTGGTGATTTAAAGTTTTGCGGACAAGGTACTCCGTCAGAAATGCGATGAAGTACCTTGTCCACCATAATGACGGTCCACCCAGGCGCGGCTTGTGCAGGTAAGAGCGGTGTGGCAGAGGGGCAGGGCAGAGGGGGATTAAAAAAACAACGGAATAGGGACATAAAATTAAAAAAAAAAAACACTTCCCTTGTTCTCACCAACGCATCGCCGACTCAATGATGCGGCGAGTGCAAGGTAAGTGTTTTTTTTAATTTATTTATTTATTTTCCCTATTCTGTCCTCTGTTGACAGCCCCCCCCCCCCCACCCAGCCCCAGCCCCAATGCTCTTACCTGCACCGGCAGCGCCCGGGTTCACCAGCCCTATTTAAGGTCAGGAGGAACATTGGCTTTCCGTTGACAGAGCCAAGAAAGGCTTCTTCCAATGGCCCAACAGAATATGAGCCAGTGGAAGAAGGGCATTACACCACCTGCCCTAATCAGGGTGGTCGGTGTAATGTCTTTTTTGTTCTGTCCCCCATGGCCAGGTAAAATCTTCCTGTGAAGGACAGAAAAAAAAATCCCCCCCCCCCACCCCGACACCAAGGGGATAAAACCACCTGGGTGTGGGAGAAATGTTTGTTTTTTGTTTTTCGATAACAAATTCCCATGTTGGAGTTTGTTTTTGAAAAACAAAAAGTTTGTTAGAACTTGGGTGGCAGTTGAAACCAATGGCATCCTTTCAGCAAACTATTTGCACCTTGACAAGGATTGCCATGACAGCAGTTCCTGTTAAGGTACAAATGTCACCACTGGGTCAGTGCTGGCCTCTAAATCTGGTGGATGGTAGTCCACCAGGGTGGCAGATGTACTGTCCTTCTCCTCCCAATGGACAAAGAACCACACACTCAACTGGTCTGTAACATGAATATGGCTGCCGGAGAGCAGGAGTGATGGATGATTCTCCGTTGTTAAAGCTATCCCCTCTCCAGGCCTGCAAAGGGCCTGCTACAAATCACAAATGTGTCAGCTCTTACAGATGGATTTGAACCCTAAAGAGGACTTCAAGTGTTTGGAAAAAAGTGCCATTGTCTTTACGTAATCCTCCTTCACAGTTAATTAACCATAAAATCAGAGGTAATAAGTGCTATTTAATGCAAGTATAATGCAATACCCAGAAAGCAAGAATGTTGCTTTGTTTGATATAGTCTGGCTCTTTTTACCCAACCAGGGGGCATATTATCAAGCACGGCGTTAAAATTATTGCCGCTTTAGTGGCAGAAAACTGCCGCTAAAGCGGCGATAATGGGCTTGATAATATGCCGCAGAGAATTCCCATAGAAGCCCATGTTGACACCAGAACATGGGCTTCTATTGGAATTCTCAAAGGCATATTATCAAGCCCATTATCGCCGCTTTAGCTGCAGTTTTCTGCCGCTAAAGCGGCGATAATTTTAACGCCGTTTCTTGATAATATGCCCCCAAGATTGTCCAGCAATCAACAATTTGCATTAAGGAGTTCAGATTAGCTATGTGTGATGAGGTCTGGTTCCCTATACTCAACCTAGCATCACAGTCACTCGAAATAAGGAGACTAGCTTGCCTTTATTTAAATTAGGAATCACCATCAGTCTGCCTAAACAAATAACCCAGAGCGCTGCTTTCTTTCATTAGACTAGTCATCTTTACTTAAATAAGCAATACCAAAAAACCAGTCCCCACAATAAAAGGCCAACCCAGCATTACAAACCTTCATGCTCAATAAACAGCCCAGAATGTCCCTTTATTTCATAATGTCTAGTTCCCTTCACCCAGCCCTGCATCGCCATCAGTCATCCACAAAACGGAGAGCAGAATGTCCCTTTATGTGATGAAGTCTGGTCCTTTTTGCCCAACCAAGCATCACAATCATTTCTGCCAGTATATTCGGGTCCTGGCACTGGCCCTTAGTTCGTAATACTAGCACATATTTAATTTAAGTAAGTCTACCACATGGTAGCGCTATCTTTCTGCTTTTTAAAAAACCACAGAAGGCTGCGAACTCCTCTGCGGAGTCCCTCCAGGTTTATTGCTTAGCACCACCCTCTTCAAAGCAAATACGATCCCTCTGGCTAATGTAATCCACGCACACAACATCAACATCCTGTCCTACACAGATGACATGCAGCTCATAATCTTCCTCTCGGCCAAGACCCCTACACAAGAAAAAAGTTCACCACCTGCATGACCAAAGTCGCTAACTGGATGAAAGCCAACTGTCTCAAGCTCAACAATGGACAAGGCAGAAGTAGCGATCTTCAGGCGAGAACACCTCACCATTGGGCTCCAACTGGTGGTCGGCCAAACCCAGACCCACACCCACAACCCACGCCAGGAGCCTCTGAATATTCATAGATGGCAAATTGGACATCACTGCACAAGTCAATGCCGTCACTGTATCCTGTATCCTGCTTCCACATCCTGAAGATGCAGAAGAAGATCTTCAAAAGATCTTCAAATGGCTCCAAGCACCACGAAAAACATTCACTCATACCCTAGTTACCAGCTAGTTGGACTATGGGAACACTCACTATGTCTGGATCACCAAGTAACTCACTAGAAGACTACAGATCATCCACAACTCAGCAGCCAGACTCATCCTGAACCTCCCACACAGAACTCACACTGCATCACACCTAAGAGAACTACAATGGCTTCCAAGACACAAACGCACTCCATTCAAAGTCCTCACAAACTCATTCAAGGCACACCACAACTCAGGCCGCACCTACCTGAACAGTCGTATCTCCTTCCACCAACCATCCGGACACCTCCGCTCTACAGGAATCCAACATGCCAACATTCCACACATAGACAGAACCAGATTCTCTTACATCGCTCCTAAAGTGTAGAACGACCTCCCTTACTAGACGTGAGCCGCCACCCATGAAACCGCCACCCATGAATCCAACGGGAATCTGAGGACCTGGCTTTTCAATTAACCAACCTACCATAGATAGAGCTAGGCACACAAACCTGAACAGCGACAGGACAGCCTTGCGGGTAATGGTGCGCTTTACAAATGCACATAACATATCATATCTGGCGGCACTGGCAGGGACCTAAAGTGGCACAGGAAGCAGCGTCTTCCTACGACATTTCCTGGGCTCCTTTGCTTCTTATTTTACAACTTAAACTCTGCTCATTGGCTCTCCAGGGACATCATTCTTTAGCTGGTCACTTTGAGACCTCTTGTAATTATGTCAATAGCAAAATTCTCAATTTCAAGACGAGCAAACATTTGCCATAAATTCAAAACCTAAAGCTTTTGTTTAGCACAAAGTGTTTTACGGTTTTGAATATAAGGAATCCTAATTCCACAAGCCTCAAAGGCAGACACTTTGGCGCGTTTGCTTTTCTCATGTAACACTTCCCACTACAACAGCAGGGTTTAAGAGGGCAAACTAATTATCCGGATTCCAGTTACAGACCATTAACTTTCTGCAGAGCTCTGTTTCACTGCCACTAGAAAACACATGGGCTACTTAAATAGAAATTGACGTTTGAGATCATGTGAAAAACTGAAAATATAAAACTGATATTTAAAACATCCTAAGAGTCTTAAACAAAAAGATCCTCCTGCACATGGCACCCCAAAAAAGTTTTAAATACCCATAATGACAAAAGAAAGCCTTCTGTTGTGATCACTGAAGCATTGGTTCATGGTGGGTCAATAGCTTCTCTGGGAATGGGTCAGAGTGGAATGCATTGGGGAGTGTGTTCGAAATTAGGCCCAAATGGAGCACATGGAAGACTGTTGTGATTCAGTCGAGGTTTACAGCTGCTAGGGCACATCACAAACTCCAAATGAAATCAGGAAGACTGGGGCACATCACAGACTCCATTATAGAACAGGAAGACTTTGACATATCACAGACTCCATTATGCAATAATGAACACTGGGGCACATCACAGACTCCATGATAGAGCAGGAAGACTTTGAGATTTCACAGACTCCCTTATGCAATAATGAAGACTGGTGCACAACACAGACTCCATGATAGAATAGGACAAACTGATACACTTCACAGATTCCATTACGGTATAAAAGAAGACGGGGACATATCACAGAATCCACTGTGTGAGAAAAAAAACTGTGGCACATCACATGACTATCATGGAGGAGGAAGACTGGGGCACTGCGCAGATTCCATTATGGTGTGGGTATTGAACATCGAAACAGAAATATCGCGTGGTCATAACGTGGTTACCAGAATATCGAAACTCAATATATTGACAGGTAGGTATGTATAGATGTATACATCTAGCTCCATACTTATGTAACTTGACAATATATATATCTTCAAGGTATATGATGTTGAATTAAGAACAGTAAATCTATACTTTTCTCGTTGAACTTTCTTGATATTTTGCGAACAATATTGTGACAAATCAATATTTCTGCTTCGATATTCCAGATTACAATTTTCCGTTATGAAATAGGAAGGCTGCAGCACATGCAAGACTCCATTACAAAATAAGTAAGTATGGGGAACCTTTACAGACTCCATTATTGAATAGGGAATTTAAAAACAATAGGGAATATCACAGAATCTGTTACCGAATAGGGAAGATTCGAACACATAACAGGCTCCATTACAAAATAGGGAAAACTGGGGACATTTGCAGAATAGTACAGAATAGGGAAAACTGGAGCACACCAGACTCCATTATCAAGCTTTTTCTTTAACATTTCTTTATTTGGTTTATAACAAGTTTCCATCCAGTATATGGCAGATCACAGATATTCGGCTAGTGACGGTGTGGTTGCACCAAGTGCACTTGCTTGCATCATTGTCAAGTAACAGAAATAATATGTTTGCAAGTACATCATAAGACAAGTATGCCCGCTGAGTGTTACCAGACCGTTGTTTAGCTCAGATGAAAAGCAAAAATGGCGATACAATTGTGAGAAATGAACAACTATGTCAGAACATGAAGAGAAGGTCGCACACAATTACAGTGGGGGCTATATGCTGGTTCAAGCAAATCTCTGCATCACTGTGCATAGAAGCGTATCAGTTACATTGCAGGCAATGAAATTGATGCCAACACAAACAGTTAGATGTGCAAATTTATGCAAGATGGGAGCGATGGGATGCGAGGGATTTGCATATTGGTGGAAGTACGTATCACTATGAAGAATTGTCTACCTGCAACAAGGGGTTGCGATTGGTTGTTTTCAAAAGCCTCTAGCCTCCGTGGCCCTCAGGATAATACCTTCGGCTTTTGCCCATGCAAATAGGTATTTATGCCACGCTGCTAGGAAACGAGGATGAGGTGTGGCGCAGCGGCCAGAGTGGCTGACTTTGCAGTTCGATCCCCAGCAGCAGCTCAGCATCATGTGACTCTAGGCAACAGCTCACTCAATCTCCCCGAGGGCCCCCAGTGCCTGGCTACCCTGAGGGCTGATATGTCGCCTTTTACAAATATGGAATTTAAATGTATCTATTTAGTCCAGAAATGGCGTGTCAATGCACATTTCGCCTAGAGTAGTGTCAGATCTAGAAACAGAGTTCCAGTCTTGTTTTGCTTGGTTTGAGAGTACACTCCCAAACCACATACCTCCCAGCTAGGAAGGCGAGTCATCTCGGCTGTGTGCGCCAGTTGGGAAACTACTTCAGACCAGTAATGGGCAAGCAAGTGGCATGACCGTGCCATGGTGAACATCAGCATAGATGCTGAGTGGCACAGGCCTGAGGGAAAATGTTGTTAATCTTAGCTGGGGACAGGTAGGCTGTGTGAAGCACAAAATAGTGTGTGAGTTTAACCCTCACATTTCGAAAAAATGTGGCTGGGTAGGCTGGGATTCACTCCTACTGAGAGGGTCAGACCAAATTCTCTTTCCCACTTGAGGAAAGGTCTGCATGTGTTCACCAGTAGCCTTTGGGAATCATGTCATCAATCGCCATCAACTGCCCATGACATGTAGTTATCGCGTCACAGCGTGAGCTAGCGGTTCGGATACTAAGGAACTCCACCAGGAACTCAGGGCATGGGTCAGTGTGTGGTATGTCAAGAACTGACCTCTGTGAAAGTTAAGTTGGTCTATGAGCACCTCAAAAGCAAGGAGAACTCTGTGGCGATACAGGTCATCCAAAGTGGCAAAGCCTGCCACATGCCAGAGTTGCAACCTGCAGCAAGTTAGGCAGCTTCTGTTGTGTGGTGTGGCCAGAAGGGGGGTGGCTTATGCATATGAGATACTCAATGCTGTAATGAGTGGACTATATCTAAAGCAGTAGAAAAGCCATTTGACAAAGGTGCAGAGGTATGGGTAAAAGAACCACAGAAGATGTTCCAGGTGTAGGAATCTGGCTTTGTATATACTATACTAAAGAAAGGTATAGCGTGCACAGAGGCCAGTGGATCCCCAAAGGCTTACAGAGGTAAAAGTAGATAATACCTTACTCTCTATTTGTGGTAGTGTGTGAGAGCATTAAGGCTTTATCAGAGGGTAGTGTTAAGCATTTATTGTACACACTCAGTCAAGAAATGATGTCACACACTCAAAGTCTGAATTCAGACCAATTGTTTGTATAAAAAATATTTCTTTAGTTGTATTTTATTTTTTAGAACCCAGCAGGACTTGGTACAGGTAAGTAGAATTGTACTTTTCAAAACAGGCAGGGGCGTAACACAGGCCCCCGCAGCCCCCGTGGTGCGGGGGGGTCCCAAGCTCCAAGGGGCCCCCTCGGCACTGCACTCTGGCCGGAGAGCACCTGATTGAGCCCAGAGGGGGCCCCTCTATGTACTGTGCAGGGATGCCCCCTCACTTTTCATTACAGCCAGTGAAAACAGGTTGTTCAAAATAAGCAAGCTGGATGAAATTGACTTTGCTACAGGTTTGTAGAATATTTAAAGACATCAAGAATGTATAATTACTTTGTGATTCGTTTTCAGATTACTCTTGAGAGTACTTTTTAAATTACTTTTTCTACTCAGTGTGGTATGCCTAGATATCACACTGGGACATTTCCTAGGCAAAGGTAAGTAAAACAGTTTTGCATTAAAACACAGTTGCCTCGGTCTCCATACAAAACACAACTCAACACAGAACTTTTCAGAGGAATACAATCCTATGGAGAAAAATGAGGCTATCGGTTTGTAGGTAAGCAATCGGTCTTTAGGGTTGAGTTTCTGGGGTTAGAAAAAGGATACCCCCAGGGTCAAAGATGCACTCAAGAAGCACCCTCAGCAGCACTAGGGAGGCCCGATGCAAAGTGCTGAGGCCCAGTGTTAGGCTAAGGGGCTAGGGGACCGTCGGTTGGTGGCTGCTCTCATGCAAGCCACAGGTTTGAGGAAGCAAATCTCCTAGGTTTCAGCTCAGGGCAAAAGGGGATCTGAGTTAGCACACAAGGTGCACCCACAGCAGCAGAGGGGCATCCAGGTGCAGGGTGCTGATTTGGCATCAGGTGCCATGTTGGTTTCAATGGGAGATCTCTGGCCAGGACAAACACTGCAGGTTCGGGCAGGGAGGCTTCCTGGAGGTGACCATCGGTTGGAGAGGTAAGTTGGGATGCAGGGGGTTGCCTGGACACCATTGATTGGGCCACCCAGGGCCATGGGGCATCGGGTGCAGGGGTGTCTTTAGGCGTCCGATTTCCTTACCAACTCTGGTCGCTGGGACCCTCTAGATGGAGGCTGCAGGCATTGTCAAGAGCCTTGAGGTGGGTCAGGGATCACCAAATCCCAGGTCAGGTTCGCTGGGGGACCTCCTCGTGGTGCTGCGCCACTTGAAAACTTGGACTGGGGGCGTTGGATGCAGAGTGGTGCAGACGCGTGGACTCGGCCGGAGCCAAAGTCTTGTTCTTGAGCAAGTCCGATGCTCTGGGGAGGCTTCTGCCTCCAGGGCACCCTGACACATTGCAGGATCCGGCCCTGGGGGATGGCGGTACCCAGGGCCATCGAGGGCTCCAGGACGGGGGCCGCACAGTCCCCTCCCAACATCTTTAAAGCCCCGGGGAGGTGGTGGTCCCCGGTGGTCCGTAACGGACCCCTGAATTTTAATATTAAGTGCCCCGGGAAGGTGGTGGTCCCCAGGGCAGTGTGGGGGGGCTTGAGCCCCCCACACAAATTTAAATTTATAGCCCCGGGGAGGTGGTGGTCACTGGGACTCGGGGGGGCCCGCGAGACCCCCCCGCCCATTTTCATGAATTCCCCGGTGAGGTGGCAGTCCCTGGGGCAGAGCGGGGGGGTTGGGACCCCCTCACGCATTTATTAAAGGAACCCCAGGGAGGTGGCGGTCCCTAGGGCTGCGGGAGCCCCCCAATATAATTGGTGAGTGCCCCCGGGACCTGGACCACCCGGGTCTTTCAAAAACAAAGCGCGAAAGCCCGCGCTTCGTTTTTTAAAATTTTCTCGGCCAGATTCACGACCCCAGGGCGAATTTGGATGATTTTCTTTTTAAAAAAATGCTTTTTTTGGCCCTGGGTGTCCCAGGGACCCCCTCAGCAGGCCTAGGGGGTCAAGGTGTTTCTGCCCTGCCTCCTTATCTTGTTTTTTAACCTAATTTTCAGTGTTTTCTTGTGACTCGGTTCTACCGAGTCATAAGATGGCTGCCAACACTTCCTGGTTCGGAGTGTTGGCAGCCAATCAGAGTGAAGCTCGTGCATGGGAGGGTTCGCGAACCCTCCTCGGTGCTCAGATATCGATATATTTTTTTTAAAAAATTCTCAGGAACTACTTAACGGATTTACACCATTTTAAAAAAAAAAGTCTCTTTCTGAGCCAATACTTTTTGCCAAATTTGGTGTAATTCCGTTCAGCAGTTCGGGCTGTAACCTGTTTCAAAATTCGTATGGAAATTAACATGGGGAAAACGTGTTTTGGTACCCCTCTTTTTTCTCGGCCCCCGCATGATGAATTGCCCCAAAACTTTCAAGACAGGAGCTGACCTGAGTGAACCATTAGTTTTGAAAATTTCGCGAAGATTCGTCTAACGGCGCCAAAGATATTGGCAAAAGTAAAAACAATATTTGAATAGAAACGGGTCCTACCTATATCTATCTATCTATCTATCTATCTATCTATCTATCTATCTATCTATCTATCTATCTATCTATCTATCTATCTATCTATCTATCTATCTATCTATCTATCTATCTATCTATCTATCTATCTATCTATCTATCTATCTATCTATCTATCTATCTATCCATATATATATATATATATCTATATATATATATATATATATCTATCGCAATCCAAGACCCCCACAGAAGAAGATCCGGGCACACACAGTGGCTTTCAGGAACCGGCAACTTTATTGGCAGCATAACGCGTTTCGGAATGAATTCCTTCATCAGATGCTCTCAGACAACCAGTGTTGCCAGTGTCCAATCTTTAAATGGCGCTGACTTCGCTACGATAGGCGAAGGTTCGAAGGGAGGGCGTGGCAGAGATCAGGGCGTCTCAGGTGAGTACCTCCTTTCCCAAGTGGGTGGCGCTCACTGTTCTGCCTGCAACTCCAATGTCCAGACACCACGCTGCCGGCCCCTCAAGCCCAACATCCACCGCTTGACTGCCCTCCAGGAAATCCCGGGCTGGATTCACGGACCGAAGTCAGTCCCAACAAGTGTTGCTTTTGCTGTCAATTTTTGGGCTGCGGCGATGCAGCAGTGCTCCAAGAACATTGAAAGTACAAAGTTTTGCCACTTTTCCTGCCGCATTACTTATGGACGGGGTGCCCAAGGTGCTTTAGTGACCATGCAAACGCTGTCCCATCAGTAGAAGACCAACTGTCATATTTCATTGTGGGGTCCTCGTTACCCAAAGTGCATCTGCCTATATGGTAAATGAATGCCAACTAGGCGACCATATTACTGCAGCCCACGTCACTTTCTTTTTTCAGAACTACATCCCAAAAGCAGGTATCTGTTTCTATAAGGCCTTCACAAAGCATTGAAGGCCTTTGTTACTTAGGTCCCATTCCTAAAACTGTAGCTGTCTAGTGGTCTACTAGGGGCATGCTTCTTTTCTTCATTCAAACCAATTTTCATTCTACCACACCTGAACGCCGTCTGTGTCCTTCCTGAATGTATGACGTTACAAAGCAAGCATTTAAAATGCATGCCTTTACAACACAGTTTTTACATCGCAACATCCTTTACAATGCATTCTTTTACATCGCATGCCATTACATCGCATTTTCAGAAACTACATTTACAACGCATTCCATTCCATCGCATTATACCTTTACAACGCATACCATTACAATGCATACCATTACATCGCATTTAAAGTAAGTGTTGGATAGTGTAGGGGTAATGATTAGTATTCTAACTCCAGTGAGTGCAACAGTAGGGTAAGTGTTGGATGGTATAGGGGTAATAATTACTATTCTAACTGCAGTGAGTGCAACAGTAGGGTAAGTGTTGGATAGTATAGGGGTAATAATTACTATTCTAACACCAATGAGTGCAACAGTAGGGTAAGTGTTGGATAGTGTAGGGGTAATAATCACTATTCTAACTCCAGTGAGTGCAACAGTAGGGTAAGTGTTGGATAGTGTAGGGGTAATAATTACTATTCTAACTCCAGTGAGTGCAACTGTAGGGTAAGTGTTGGATAGTGTAAGGGTACTATGTGTTGTAATGGTATGCATTGTAATGACTTGCGATGTAATGCCTGCACTGTAGTGACATGCGTTGTAATGACATGCATTGAAGTGACATGCGATGTAATGGCTGCATTGTAATGACATGCGACGTAAAGGATGTTGCGATGTAATGACTGCGTTGTACTTCCTGTGTTCTGGGGTTTGTTTAACAAACAAAGGGGCATATTTACAAGCCCAAAATGCCACCGGAGCATCACTTTTTTGATGTTCCGGTGGCGTAGTGCCATTTCCCATATTTATAAGGTCACGCTAATCCACTTAATGTGGCGTAAGGCCACCTTGTAAATATTCCCCCTTTTTCACCGCAGTCCTCTGCGGCAAATGGGCCTGCAATGGGTGTTGCTGTGGGCATTCCACTGCAACAGCCATTGCTTTTTGACGCTGCCCACAATTGACAAGCCTGGGGTAGCGCCAGAACAGTACCATTCTAATGCCATTGATTGCCAGGCATTAGAATGGCGATACAAGGAGAAATCATTAATTTCCCCTGGTTTTTTGCTCTTTCCATGTGTGCTACATTCTGCAGCACACATGGAAAGATCAAATTGACATAAATTATTGTTTATGTGCAGGAAGGGACACCTTCAGCACTGCAGGCACTCTTGCTACATGGTGGCAGGGTGCCTGCTTTGGTGCTAGGCAGCTTTTTTTGTTCAAGCGCTAGGGGAAACACAGGGGTGTGCCGTATTCTTGTGAAAAAATGTTGAAGTGTGGCGCTGCTGATTTTGTCTCAGCTCCGCGCTCCGACATTTTTTTTTTAAATATGCCCAAAGTGTCTTGAATATGTGTGAATACAATCCACATTTGACCTTTAAGCCATCCTTGCTTTGCTTTTCACTAAATGTGTGCAGGGTAGCCCATCTGCGGGCAACAACTGTACAGAGTGCTGCAATGGCATAGACTGCTGCCAGTGCAAAAAGGGCCACCATTTCTAGCGGGAAAGTGAAACAACTGCATAGAGTGCTGCAATGGCATAGACTGCTGCCAGTCCAAAAAGGGCCACCATTTCTAGCGGGAAAGTAAAACAACTGCATAGAGTGCTGCAATGGCATAGACTGCTGCCAGTGCAAAAAGGGCCACCATTTCTAGCGGGAAAGTAAAACAACTGCATAGAGTGCTGCAATGGCATAGACTGCTGCCAGTCCAAAAAGGGCCACCATTTCTAGCGGGAAAGTGAAACAACTGCATAGAGTGCTGCAATGGCATAGACTGCTGCCAGTCCAAAAAGGGCCACCATTTCTAGCGGGCAAGTGAAACAACTGCATAGAGTGCTGCAATGGCATAGACTGCTGCCAGTCCAAAAAGGGCCACCATTTCTAGCGGGCAAGTGAAACAACTGCATAGAGTGCTGCAATGGCATAGACTGCTGCCAGTCCAAAAAGGGCCACCATTTCTAGCGGGAAAGGGAAACAACTGCATAGAGTGCTGCAATGGCATAGACTGCTGCCAGTGCAAAAAGGGCCACCATTTCTAGCGGGCAAGTGAAACAACTGCATAGAGTGCTGCAATGGCATAGACTGCTGCCAGTCCAAAAAGGGCCACCATTTCTAGCTGGAAAGTGAAACAACTGCATAGAGTGCTGCAATGGCATAGACTGCTGCCAGTCCAAAAAGGGCCACCATTTCTAGCGGGAAAGGGAAACAACTGTATAGAGTGCTGCAATGGCATAGACTGCTGCCAGTGCAAAAAGGGCCACCATTTCTAGCGGGCAAGTGAAACAACTGCATAGAGTGCTGCAATGGCATAGACTGCTGCCAGTCCAAAAAGGGCCACCATTTCTAGCGGGAAAGGGAAACAACTGCATAGAGTGCTGCAATGGCATAGACTGCTGCCAGTCAAAAAAGGGCCACCATTTCTAGCGGGAAAGTGAAACAACTGCATAGAGTGCTGTTTGCCGCCAATGCAAAAAGTGAAACAATATCATAGTGGGAAACAACTGCATAGAGTGCCACGATGCCAGGGTGTCACAAATGCACAGAGACCCACAAATGTACAGAACCCTGCATTTGCAAGGACAGCCACTACCGTAGAGTGTGCTACACTTTCATACATCGGACCCACAGAGTGTGGCATTGCATACAGTGCCTCAGCTGCACACCTGGCCACAATGCCATAGTGCGCAAAACCTGCACATGGTCCCACAACTGTACAGAGATCTCAGCCGAGGTGTCCCTTACTAATCTTTCAAACACGATGGCCTCTCCGCGCAGAGAATGAGACGAGAACTCGAAAATGCATCGTTTGTGTACACAGCACAAAAAGCCGTCTCTGGGGCTTTATCAATCTCTCATCTCAGAGTAAAAATGCTTATCCCTGCAAATGCTTCCCGCAGCTCTGAAACCCGGAGCTCCGGGAGCTGAGCTCGTTTTCCAAGCCCTGCTTTTATATTTATCGGATTTCATGCACCGCGGCTCTTTAAGAGTCACTCGCTCGTGTGACAGCACCGAGGCAGCTGCAATTTGATGTATTATTTGGTTTTAACAGAAGAAAAAAACATGCAGATTCTCTTTAGCTGTACATGCATCTACACTGATGTGTGCTATAGGGCTCATGTGAACAGAGTCTTCTGCATGTGTAACTTAGTGAACATTTAGTGTAATTAATGACATTGCCCTAAAACAGAACGTGTAAAGGATGGTTTAAATGCATCTACCTATAATTGTGGACGTCTTATTTTTGAATCGTGTTTCGTCCCCTATATATGCAGCACACCTTCTATCACTCATCAGCTACCATCGAAAATGAATCAGAGGGTACCATGGTGTGCGCGATGGCCTTATTTCAATGCAGCACTCCATCATCCTTGCATCCCAGACCAATTCCCTCTCCAAGTGTATCCTGTACGGGTGCGTCTTTAGGCCAAAAAAGGACTTGCAGCGTCCGCCGGGTGATGCAGAGAGTGCCACATTGCAGATACTGGTGCATTTTTAGGTCTCGGCTGCGAAAGGCTGCGCTTGCGCAGTCTCGCTCCGAGATTTAATGAGTTGGAGTGACTTTGAGAAGAGGGGCTTGCACCCGCCCCTCTTCTCTCCTGTTCTCCATTGGCTGGCCTCGTAAATGCTGGCCAGCCACTGGAGAAGAGGTCCAGTCACTCCGATTAGGCCCCGTCCTTTTCGGATCGGGGGGCGTGTTTTTTGCGAGAAGTCTCAGGGAGGAGACAACAGCAAAACACGCCCCCCAATCCGAAAAGGACACTCCCTTTCTCCGAGGCATTTTCTGCTGTGCCTCGGAGAAAGGCGGTGGTGTCCCGGCGTTGCTCCCTCACCTGATCTCCTACTGTACGGCAGGAGCTCTGTGCTTGGCCGCTGAGGTGACGGACCCGCGTCATCATGGGCAGCGTCTCTGTATGTTTCGAAAAAGTTCTACAGAAAGATTTTTATGTTTTCGTTCGCACCGGAATCTTATGGTTCCGCAAGATGGCTGCCCAGAGTCCGGAGGATGCTGTCTGAGCGCATGTGCAAGCCTCAACCCGAGTGTGATTGCCTGACCCCGGCCACCGTGACCGCACCGCTCCAGGCGCTTACCGTATCCCGAGTCTGCCCCTGACGCTGCCGTCATGAGAACCGGCTTCCCGTGGCACAGCTGAGCGTGCTGTGCTTACAGTCACGAGCACGCCTTTGTGTGCTGACTTGCCCCTAACTTTGTGTTGGTGCAGCATTTCCTGCGAAGACCGCTTTTTGCGCATTGGCAGCTGGTCTTCACGCGCTGAACCTAAAGCCTTACCATGGCACTGACTATGTTTGGTAAGTCTGACGCACAATTCATATTTATCGTATCTGAAGTGGCTAATGCCTTTGTGACTGTTTCAGAGACGGTGACAGTCTGTGTGATACAGTGCTTGTGTCTGCCGCCTGAGACAGTATAACTGTCTGAGGAGAGCTCCTTCCCATTGTTTCCTCGGGCAGAGCCCATGGGCGTGTACTCCTGCTAATTTTAGCTCTGCTACGGCTAGTCCACTGAATCTTGATAAAGATTTAGCTGGAGGAGGAGTGCACGATTTCCAGCCGTTGGCGATTTCATTATGCACAGCTGTTTAACTGTACGAGAATTTACCTGTATTTCACATTCCCAATGCATGCGCGTTTTATACAAGAAAGTCGGTCAGTGGTTAAATCGATATCTTCGGTACCTTCACCCCTTCCTTGCCCTTCCCCTCACACCTCCCCCTCGAAAATGGTTCCTGCTCCAGTGCCCCGTCATTGTGTCACATGCAGATGCGCCACGCCCCTTGCTGCCTCATGGCCTCCCACTTCCACCACCACACCCCCTCCCGCAGTCGACAGGAGATAAAGTCAAGATGAGTAGGGGAAAGCCATGGGAGGCGAGGAGAAGCGCTGCGGGGGGCCCCGGCCCGGGAGCCGGAGCAGCGGGCCTCTCCCCTGTGATGTTTGTTTATCCTCACACCTCTCCAGGCGGGATAGAGGGGACAGGGAGGTATGTGCAGTGAGAACTAGCACTATTTCTGGATGTGGATAGATCAGCGGGATATACCATGTTTCCTGGCTGCGGGTGAGTTAAGCCTCAGATCTGCCACCGGTTCAAAGATAGCCTGTAGAACTGTAGGCGCGAAAGGACGGACTCTTTATTTTCTAGCCTCCATTTCTAGGAGGTTTATCTCTGTCTGTAACCAACCCTATGTTCTTTTAACGGCCGTGACACGGGTCATATGCGGTCTCAATGGGCGATTTTAATAATGTAGGCTAACTCCCTGTCAGAGACTCCCTGACATTGTTGTGGGATTTAGCTTCATATCCATTTCAGAACTCTTACAATTCTGGCTTCTAATACTAGAGCTGTCCGACCCATCAGACTGGATCACCGATGTAATCCCTTGAAAGAGAGGAGGAAATAACTATTCAAACTGCAACCCGAGTTCACGATCAGCTGGTGCTATAGTTCCGCGGGTTAGGCGCCTGCTTCCGTTTTCTGTGTCTAATCTGCTGTAACTCTCGCGCTCCAAACTCGGACTGAGCCTGCCGATGAGATCAGCCTATCACATGCACACCACGTGTTTCAGTACTTCCAGCGTCTTCTATGCTGCTGAACGCCATAGGCTACTCAGTAAGGCAGATCAGTGGGTCGTGTGCCTGCTGCGGAAATCCATGAGACGCTCGCATATTACACATTGCACTACGTGTAGGGTAGCTCAGTGTGTTAGACCCCTTCAGGGAGTTTGTGTACAGTCTAAAAACAAGCATTTACAATGCAACGGTCTCGGCATTGTTAAAGTTAGAGCTATTGGCATTGCTCATGACAATGCCGTTTCTTTAAATGTTTTAAAAACAAAAAACATAAACAAAAATAATGTCATGAGCAATGCCAATAGCTCTAACTTTACCAATGCCGAGACCATTGCATTGTAAATGCTTGTTGTCTTTGGTGTTGATACGCTATGCACGGGTCCAGAGTACAGCTCTGTTGAGATGACAGGATCTACCACCGTAACCCACAATATCCTCCCAAGTGAGGGCCCTTCTACTGCAGGTCTTTGCCTACACCTTGGTTGAGCAGAACTGCTGATCATTAGTTAATAGTAACCAATTCCTTTTTTGCTCCAATCGACTCTTAACTTCTTGTGGTTCACTGCCCCCTCTTCAGCTGGCGTCTTGGCTAGGCCACCCCCGGAGCACTGTTCCTGCCTCCTCCATAGGGAGTTATCTCCCTGAAAGCGGACCTGCTGCATCCACTTGCAGTGACTGCTCCTCCGCTAATGCGGAGGAGCATCACCCCACTGCTGTGCAGCAGCGAAACCACGGAAACATAAAATGATGATAACTTGAGGTTATTATCATTTTCCTTTGTCCTGCTGTGGGAGCTCTGCAGGGCGGGCGGGGCTGCTCTGACACAGAAGCATGAATGTTTGGCCGGCCATCTGGGGCCGCCAAACATTCATGCGCACTGACCATGTTCTCCACCCAGGCTGCATCACAGTCTGGGTGGAGAGCGTGCCCAGACTCCCATTGCCTGGCCGAGCACTGAATCGCGCTGCTCAGACCTATCACAATGTGGCTTTGCAGCGTTGTGATTGGCTGAGGAAGCCTGGGTGTGCTTTCTGATCCTTCTGGTGGTGCTGAGCGATGAGGAAGAGAGAGGGAAAAGAGATGCGGCGGTACAATAGTTTTTTTTAATAGTTTTCCTTTTTGTTAAACTCCCCCGCCCCTCCACCCCCGATCGGTGCCGGCCACAACTGTCCACTTGCCTATTTCAGAAAGAGTTCATCAGAGTGGAGACAGCATCCCTTGGTCCTACTACTGACCACTCGAAGTCAGCAGCCTTCTATGTCTGTTGTTGTCTCCTCCAGGTAGAGTGGCCTGCTGCTCAAAGCCTTTACCTCTCTGGCATGCCTCCAGTAAAAATCAGCTCTTAGGCTAAGCCCATTTGTATCTCCCTCCTCTTTAGAAGTTGATGCCTGCTCTGCTCATCAGCCCTCAGTACATATTATATTGCTTCCTTTTTGCAATGGCCAACCTGGCCCTGACTCTGCACCTTTGCGCTTTAAGGATAATAGAGCTGAGAACTTGCCTCCTTACATGACTTATGCCTACTTCTTGACGCCATTAGTTTTATTGCGGTGCACACCATTAACTTTTCATCCTCAGCTCAGCTGAGGATCGTTAAAGTTCCCAGCCCTACTCTTAAATCGCGTGCCTTATACTAAGGAGCATATACAGGATTCCTCTTGCATGCACCAACAGCCTCACACCATTGTTTGGGCAACAAGATGAACCATAGAACCTGATCAATGACCGACAACCCTCCCATGCCGCAGCGGAAACGCGTTCCCCATTAACTCTAATGCACCCACCAACACCTGTCTGCTCGTCATCTTTGCGCAATCATGTTGGTGTTCATTCTTAAAAACAGTTACAGTTCGGTACCACAAATTATGGCACCATGGTGAATTACAAATACTGATTGTTTTAATTAAGTACACCCTAAAAAGTCCTACTTGGCTAAAAAAAAATGTTTTTAAAAAGTGATGCTGCTCTGCTGCTAATTATCAAAACAAGGCACTAAACAAACACGGATGTAAATAGCAGAAATACAACAACAAGCACCATTTGGCACAGGAAAAGGAATTATCTGCACTGGCGTAACTTGTAAAATTGGACCTCTGGTGTTCCAATGGCTTCTCAATAGCTAACATGGATGCTATTCATGGCTCCATCCTTCATGGCCACTCTCGGATTTTGTTCAGGTTTGCGTCTAGAAGGATTATCTATATTTTTGGTCTAATGGTCGTCTTTTCATTTACTATGTAGGGGCTTCCTAGGAACCTTGGAGTGTGTTTTCAGGGATCAATTCTCTGTAGCTTTCTTTGAACACTGGTTGCCACCTGTACATAATATCACTGGAAGCTGCAAACCTCACTTTAAGTTTAGTGAGTCACCTGCAGCAGGCTGGTGAAGCGGAGACAGCGCCTACACTACACTTTCCACAGCTGGCCCATTGAATTTGGAGTTGTGGGCCAGTGGGACATGTATTTTACACCCAAAAGCACTGCTGCATCCTGTGAGGCAACTGCTTACAGGGAAAAATCTGAAAGGTAGACAGTCATGCCTTGACGGCACAGTAGACATGCCGTCACTTATGTAATTTATGAAGACAGCTCCACGAAGGGGGAACACCCTCAAAAACACACATAATAAAAATAAAATACATATATATATATATATATATATATATATATATATATATATATGTATTGTCAGCACAAAGTCGTTCATTGTTCTCAGTTCAATAATAAATAGAATCATGCTGAGCAACAGCGTAACAAATCACGACTGCTCATGGTAGTGCATATACATTAGGCCTGGGCTAAAATTCCGTTCCGCTTGCGAAAAATTGCGATAATTTGACATTTTTACGTTATGCGGAGAGCGCGAAAATGTCAAAATTTCCGCAATCCACACTTTACCGGAAATTTTTTGCTTGCTCGCGCTATAAAATAATACATTCTCGCGTGCACGCGATCGCCTTACCTGAATCCCCGCGTTCACCGACAAGTTTTCCCGATCCGGTCGTGTTCTCCACGAGATGCTGGATTGTTGGTAGCCCTTTGCGCTGTCTCGCGACAGTTCGCTCCCGCAGTAACATCATTCGTTGCGCGATCACGTCTTTCTTCTCACGATCATGCACCGCGAGACAAGTAAAAACAAAATGGCCGCGCCAGCGAGCAACCGCATGGGTAAGTTGGCGAGCCACGACCACGCAGAAAATACCGCGAACGGGCGGGAAAAAAAATTCCGCATCTTCGCGATATTTCCACGTGTTTGCAGAGATTTTTAACATTTTCGCGATAATTTGCGAAAGTGAATTTCGCAAATTCCGCCCACCCCTAATGTACATGTGTCAACGCTCATTACGCAGCGGAGTGATAGTGGAGTTCATTACACAATATGAAATATTAAAGGTAGCAAGTACCCATAAGAAGGCATATCATGAATTTGACTTTCCACATCTTAATCTATCACTAAGAAATGTAAAGAATTTTCAAATCAGGAGCATAATCCAGGTCATTCATTGACTTGTACATGACCCTGCGAGACTTGCCATGCCATTTCTTCCCTTGGCCCCTTTCATCACATCATTCTCAGCTGTGACCACCTGATCATCTGTTTGCACCATGTACTGTGCCGAAGAGGTCTTTTGATTCCCAGTTGAGTTGACCACTCTTACATCCCTGGCCAGTACTGAGCCTTGAGAGGTACACCAAGTGCACTTGGCCTCTTTCATAACAAGACCTTGTCAAGTAGGCAGGCAGGTCAGAAGTTTTTTGAAGCCCAGATCAACAAACTGAAGTAGGGCTTTTTGTAGGAAGAACCTGTCTCACAGTTAAAAATAAGTCCAGCAGGGAAGGGAAAGCACAGCAAATCAAGCACTGGGTGCCATTTAATGTTGAAGGTCCTTCACTTAAAATTGGAAATGAGTGAAAAACAGAACAGTAGTATATTTTTAGTGTGGAGTCTCCTCCATCGTAAACTTACTATTAACTTGTAGTTTGTGAATAGCAAAGAAATATGAAACTTGCACAAAAGAGCAAGTTTACCTTTATGAATCAGGCCCTCTGTCTATTATGGAGATGCAAACCTAAGACACCCCAAAAGGAACTCGGTGAAGTTTAGAAGCCATGAAGTGGGTCCACAGGCACAAGGTAACTGACTCTTATCCAGCCCCTCCGGCCTGACTGAAGGTAAGGGGTAGCTTTGTACTGGGATTCCTGCTGTGCTCCTGGAGTGGGGGGAGCGTCCAGTGGCAACCTGAGTAATATGCAGGAGCTTTCGTGGAATGTCCAGAGAGAGCGGGAAAAGGGTGTGGAGTGTAACTGGCTCTTCAAACTCTGCATCTTTCAAGTGACTGATCCAATGTTATTGTGTTAAGTCGATTTTAATCATAAAATGTTTTCTAATTGTACTAAATTAGTTTGGGAGCCTTAATTAATTAATTTAATTTACCCTCAGCATCGTCCCTTGAAATCCCCCCTTACCCGGCCTCATTGCCTCACCGCTGTTACCTGCACTGACCGCGGCTGCTGCTGACCCCTATGCATACCGTCTTGGTCTAGTTCTACTAAGGGATAACCAAGGCTAACAAGGAGCTTGTTTTGTACGGTGACGGCGATCTCTGGATCCAACCTCACAGGGTCCCTTCTTTTGCATGTTGATGGGACTCAGGCTCATATCTTGGGGCTCAGGCCCATATCTTGGGGGTCCGGCCCCTATCTTGTGGGTCAGGCTCATATCTTGCCAATGCCTTCAAGCTGAAAAGGGCAAGCACTGTCAGTGGGAACAGTGAGAATGGGAAGGAAGAACAGTTTAACATTAGAGAACTCAGTGTATATTTTGCAAATATAATGGGGGAGTAACTCCCCAACAATACTGTCAGCAAAGTACACCATCTAAAAATGTCTGACATGGAACACAGCGGCGGCAGTGTGGAATAATGTATTCATACCGAGCTGCAGTTTGACGCTGTGTTTCCCTGACAAGCCAATCGGAAAATTATTGTTTTAAATTTAATATTCCCCGGCTGTCCTCCCACACACAGGCATAGAAAAACTCCTCTAAAGAAGTTGTGATCGACTGAACCCATGTATTGTTTTAATACGCTGCCAGCTTGCTGGGAGACTGAGTTCCCTGGGTGAATAATAATGCAGCAAGCTGCGTGTTCTTCATCACAACACTGCCCATACAAAACATGCCATTATTTTAAAAAGCGGGGACACGAACTTTCCGCATTCAAAACTTTCACATCACGCAGGAACATGTTATGACAAAGAATGTCATAAGAGAGAGCACCTTCACGATAATACCAAGACTAAAAGGCGAAAATAAAATCACCACAGCATTTTTATTACCAGTGAAGTCAATGGGGAGAATTCTAAAAAAAGAAAGGGCCATATTATCAAGAACGGGCGATAACAGTATCGCCGCTTTAGCGGCAGGAAACTGTCGCTAAAGCAGCGATAAGGGGCTTGATAATATGCCCTAGAGGATTCCAATAGGAGCACAGGTTTGATGTCCTTCACACCAGAACCTGGGCTTCTATTGGAATTCTATAGGGCTTATTATCAAGCTCCTTATCGCCGCTTTAGCGGAAGTTTCCTGCCGCTAAAGCGGCGATAATGTTATCGCCCGTTCTTGATAATATGGCCCAAAGTTTGAGTAATAGGGTAAGAATTAGGTTTATGGTGAGGGCAAGGTTTTACAGAGGGACATGGTAATGTTTAGGATTAGAGGTTGGGCTAAGAATAAGATAATGGAGGGATGAATGCAAGAATTAAAGTCAAAACTAAGGTACATAGTAGGGAAAGTGTTGGGATTCAAAAATTAAAGAGGAAATGGTATTGTTAGGGTAAGGGATGGGGTGATGGGAGATTATTAGCGTGATCATTGTGGAGGCCATCATTTTGGGACCGTGGTTGTTAAACTGCTTTTATTTTAAGAATCCCGAGTTACTGAACAAGGTTCTGGCGCCCCGAAATTCTGCGACTGGAAAGCAGACTTCTTCTAGAGGCAGAAACTGTTATGGGCAGAAAGAAAGGAAGGTCCCCGAGCACAGACTAAAACACGCAGGGCCGGATACACGACAAAAAGACAGCAGAGGGGGGACAAGGCCAGTTAATTGGGTGTGTGTTACGCCTCACTCAGTGGGTGTGAGTCACGCTACTTTTCAGGGTACAAGTCCTAAAAAAAGAAGTGGGGAGACTAACCTAGTTAATCAATATGCAAGTGACATCACGGTGCGTGACATCGTGGCGTGTGAGGCTCGTGACATGACAGCACGTGACATCACAGGAAGTAGCATCACAAGAAAGGACATCAGATCTTAAGCCCTCACATCTATGTTTAACAGGTGTATCATGAGTACATTTGAGCACATTTTGAGTATAACTGCAAACCCTCCTGATTTAGGCAGAAGATTCACATTTATGTACGCTACACATAAAACAATGTTGCCTTTTGTCAGCGTAAAGCTTCCTCTAGAATAGTGCCTTAAAAGAACGCATAGTGATATTTAAATTATTACAACGCCTCCTCAGGGGTAGTAAGCGCTATATAAATGCTATTTAATTTGTGCAAATACTGGGAAAGATCAACACATCTGATGTTCTTACAGTGCGTGCATATCTCCTAAACAGAGCCTGAACAAAGTGAAAAGCAGCCTCTCTTAAGTACGTATGAAGTGCTAACAAGGTGTGTGCCTTTGTTTCCCCTCTGCTGCATTTGCTTGTAGGTGTGAGGCTCCTGACTGCTGCCAGCCAGGAGACTGGAACAAAAGGAGGCTTGATGACCCCTGAGATTCGGCCTTTGTTTTGGGCCAAGTAGGAGTCAGAAATAAGAGAGCCCCATCCCCTCCCCGCCTACACGTTTTTGTGGATGGAAAGCAGATAACAACGTGCAGGCGCTGCCGAAAGTGTCCCGATGTTTGGAAATTACACCGGGACGAATTCAGCATCTTTTTCAGTAAGGCCCAACTTCTTCGCAGAGTGGACGGCGTCCACCCTGTGAAGAAAGTGGGTGGACGCTGTCTCCAAGTGAAGGTGGAGAATTCCGCACATAAAAAGACAGGACTGTCCTAATTCATTTTTTGTTGCTATTCACAAATGCCGAGTTAATAGTGCTTTTACAACTGTGGAGAATCTCCAGTCAAGGGTGAGAAACGCCGCACATAAAGAGATAGACCTGTCCTGTCAGAGTTCTGTGCCCGGACTGCGGAGTCCGTGCAGGCGTAAACCTACTATTTATTCAGAGTTTGTGATTACTAGGTTTTATTCTTCATTTTACACAAAAGTGTAAGTTTATCTTTGTGAATCGGGCCATCACTTGGTCAAAATCACATGCCTTGAAGCACAGTATCACTTACTTCATAGAGTACAATCCCACTAAGTGGCCGTCTGCCATCACAGCACACAGTAACCATCATTGGCTGGGAGTCTCCTGCCTTGGCCTCCCTCATCTGAGCTGAGGCCCATGGTCAGAAGCATCGTCCCAACAATGAGTGTGAGTGCCAAACCTTGATGAATAGTTTAACTCATTGTGTGGACTGTACCATGGAATGCAGAGCACAGGAATGTTGTGGTATCATAATATCATAGAGAAAACATCATGGGGCAAAATATTGGTAGGTAAGTTCGTACAGCAGAAGCATAGTTTTATTCTTCTCAACTCCACATCTACATACCTTGAAGATATATGTACCATCAAGGTACATATATGTGAAGAAAGGTATAGAAAATCTATACATGCTTACTTTTTAAAATTTTGTCTGTCAATATTCAGTCCACTACATTAGGGTCCCACAGCATTCCCCACTTGATATTCAGAAAGCATGCCCATTGGGCGTTAGCTCTATCCCATGGTTCACTATCTATGAAAGATAGACTCAAGCATGGGTATTTCACATCTTCGAGTGCAATGTCACTCAATATATGCAAACCTTTTTGGAACTCAGTCTTACTCACTTACTGGTAGTCATGCTCATTTAGAGAGCGCTCCACAACTTTGTTTTCAGTTTCACCCACTTTGCGTGAACACCGCATGCTGATCCCCTCTCATCCACTGGGTGTGGGTCACACAGTCTTATTCCTGGCCTCTTGGCACTGCCATCTCTGTCGATGACTTGCCTAGGGTCTGGGTGGCTAGGAGTTTACTTGTTGATTGGGAAGGAGTCAATAAGATGAAAGACCCAGGCATGGGGAACAACCTTTACAACGCAACTTTTACAACGCACTACCATTACAACGCATTTTTTACAACGCATAATCCATTACAACGCATGACATTACAACGCATGACACTACAACGCATTTTTAAAAACTACCTTTACAACGCATTCCATTACAACGCATACTACCATTACAACGCATACCATTACAACGCATAATATTACACTACACTATCCAACACTTACCCTACTGTTGCACCCCCTGGAGTTAGAATAGTAATTTTTACCCCTACACTATCCAACACTTACCCTACTGTTGCACCCCCTGGAGTTAGAATAGTAATTTTTACCCCTATACTATCCAACACTTACCCTACTGATGCACCCCCTGGAGTTAGAATAGTAATTTTTACCCCTATACTATCCAACACTTACCCTACTGATGCACCCCCTGGAGTTAGAATAGTAATTTTTACCCCTATACTATCCAACACTTACCCTACTGATGCACCCCCTGGAGTTAGAATAGTAATTTTTACCCCTATACTATCCAACACTTACCCTACTGTTGCACCCCCTGGAGTTAGAATAGTAATTTTTACCCCTATACTATCCAACACTTACCCTACTGATGCACCCCCTGGAGTTAGAATAGTAATTTTTACCCCTATACTATCCAACACTTACCCTACTGATGCACCCCCTGGAGTTAGAATAGTAATTTTTAACCCTATACTATCCAACACTTACCCTACTGATGCACCCCCTGGAGTTAGAATAGTAATTTTTACCCCTATACTATCCAACACTTACCCTACTGATGCACCCCCTGGAGTTAGAATAGTAATTTTTACCCCTACACTATCCAACACTTACCCTACTGTTGCACCCCCTGGAGTTAGAATAGTAATTTTTACCCCTACACTATCCAACACTTACCCTACTGTTGCACCCTCTGGAGTTAGAATAGTAATTTTTACCCCTACACTATCCAACACTTACCCTACTGTTGCACCCCCTGGAGTTAGAATAGTAATTTTTACCCCTACACTATCCAACACTTACCCTACTGTTGCACCCCCTGGAGTTAGAATAGTAATTTTTACCCCTATACTATCTAATACTTACCTTAAATGTAATTTAATATTATGCGTTGTAATGGTATGCGTTGTAAAGGTAGTATGCGTTGTAATGGTAATGCGTTGTAAAGGTATTTTTCTAAAAATGCGTTGTAGTGTCCTGCGTTGTAATGTCATGCGTTGTAATGGATTATGCGTTGTAAAAAATGCGTTGTAAGTGCATGCGTTGTAAAAGTGTGCGTTGTAACGTCATACATCCCCCAGGCATGATCAACTCCCTACTAGGAGAATTTAGATGTATCATGAGATTAGAGTTCATTAAATAGTCAGTAACACTGGTGTTCACAAGCAGCCTGGACCAAAGAACACGTGTTGCGAGCGAGAGAGACACTAAATGGCCCAAAGATAGACAAAAGACAGAATATTAGGCAACGGTGGATGGTGTGGCATTCGGGGGAGAAAGAGAATAAGGGGCACCTCCCCAAAATAAAAAGTATCCGTACTGCCAACAAAACATGATTACAACAGTGTTCAGATGTGGGGAACAACAATCCATTCTGAGGGTATCTGGGGGTGATGATTTTAGTGCACCATCAACAAAACAGTAGGAAACAGCAGAGAAAGGAGATGAGAGGCAAACAGACTAAGGCAGGGACAAAAAAGAAACCCCCAAGTTAAGACCAGGAAGCAGAATTCATGGACAAGGCTCTCAGGCCTGCCAGATTGGAAAGATTGGGCAAAATGTAATGTGGGCCCCCTGTACGTGTCTCCCTTTTTTGCCAGGTGCTAGAAGCACTACTTCTGGATATTAGAATAATTAGTTCAGGGAAAATCAAAACATAGTATGTGCCAGCATTTAATTGTATGCCTCATGCCTTATTAATGTACCTGGCAGGCTTGCTTTAATTTTAAAATATGAAAATATATAAGTAAAGTTTGTTGCAGCAGCAAGGAGCCTGGACAGAGCAGGCCCTTAGGATTAACTCTCCCTTAGTGCCCATCCCTTTGTGGCAGCCATACGTGCCACAAGCATGCTGGCTGCCAAGCCAAGAGAGAGCCCATGAAATAGGGCGACTGAAGAGTAAATGAATGGTCTACAGAAAAGCATTGCCACGTCTTCCTCGTGAGAGAAATCCAGTATCACACTACTGCAAGTACGTTTGTGTTACCCAGATTTTTAACATTTCGCTAAATTAAAGGTTTATTGTATGTAAGACTGGCCTGAGCTAAATTCTGTCCCATTTTGGATACTTCCCATTTAGTTATCCTGCACAATGACATAATACTGCCATCCCTTGACAACTCATTCCCCCTTTCCACCTCGAATTATGCCACCTACGCCGGAGATTGCTTCTGACAATCCATGTTCATTTGCAAGCTTCTGAAGAGCCCAAAGCAGAGGGGCAGGAGCAGCCGGCATTAGGGCAGAGTGGCAAGGAGGGTGGGGTGGTAGGGAGACAGACAGCAATACAAAAACAAAAAACAGAATTTACCTGCTCTGCCATCTGCTGCATCGCCGCTCTTCTGCTCCTCACTGCAGCTCAGGCTCCCAGTCTCCCCTGCGGTCAATCCTGACGCTGCTCTCATGCATGAGAGCAGCGTCAGGATTGGCCTGAGCATCCTTGATTAATGATCCCAGGGAGACCGGGAGCCTGTGCTTTGCTGTCTCCAACCCTGCAAAGCAGCTGGGTTGGAGACAGCTCAATGCGCATGTCGGTTTGGCCATCCTGAGACGGCGGGCCGAACCGACGTGTGCACTCATAGCTGTGCACCTACCACCCCTCCTGGTGACTGCCCCCAATGGCCTCACCCCCAAGACTCGGCCTGGCCTAGAACTTGAAAAAATAAAATGATACTAAACCTGTTTTATTTTTCAGGTTTTGGAGGCTGCTGGTAGGGGTGGCAACGCTCTGGCGCCATAGCGGAGGAGCTGCCGCTGCAGAAGGGTTTGCTTAGGAGTTGTGCTTTGAAGAACGATATCATCCACTTAGAAACACGTATATATATTTTTTGTTTTGCAATTGAGTTTTACACAATACTAACAACGCCTGAAGCTATCAAAGCTTACAAATTAACACAATTACTATGCTTTTATTATAAAGTATATTCAAAACAGTCCCTAATTGATACATCAACAACGAAAAACATGAACTAATTAGTTTCCTCTTTGTGGTTCAGTTTCTAAAGTATTTGGGAAAATACTCTATTCCCTAGGCCACAGGTGCTCTGTAATTATCGTAATTTATTTATTTTTCATAAAGCGTAGTTCATAATTACAAATCACTTTTAAAAATGGAATCCAATTGAGCGAACTAAAATATTACGGCCGACCACATGCAGAAATTGTGTGTATTCATTCTGCCTGAGAGAATCACCACCCCCTGACGCCTGCAATCAATCACAGGGTCGCACTCGCATGCCAAGGTCCCAGGAAAGTTCATGCAAAGAAGAGGCACATCTCAAACCATCCTGCCTGTAAGGACCTAGTGCACACTCCCAGAAACCGCCAGTCCGAAAACAGGACGAAACTGGAACCACAATAACCTCCAACGAGGTGACTTTCGGCCACAAGCAAATAACAGCACATACACAACGTAAATAACAAAATGCATTGCTCGTGCACACACATACACACTTTCCGCTGGAAAGTATGGCACTGTAATTCAGCTACAAAAGCGTAATCATGGTTATAATGCGAACTTTTCCCAAGGCCAGATGCTGAGCTGGGCAACTGCTCCAGCTGCCTCAGTACTAGATTACACCCGAAGGTCGTATCCCAGCGTCAGAGCATCCAAGGCTGCACAAACACATCCCATCTCTAAGACAATGTGCAAAAGGAACCTTTAATTGTGTGTGAGCATCTACAAATCATAGGAAGTCAGGGGCAGATAGCCTGGAGATCCAGGTGAACTTCTTTGCCACTTTATCTGCTTGCTGGTCACTCTCAACATCAGTTCTTTACCTTAATTCACAATATCAGGTACCTTATTTTCCTCCACAAAACCAGTGTCACAATCGACGTGTGTTGCACAGAATAAATCCGTGGTTTCACATCTTAGTACGAACATCCATATCATTAACTCATTATATTTCTTGTCAATAAAATTACACGAGTGCCTGCTTTCCTAGTGAGTGCTGTTCCGATCCCTTTGTGAGGATAAATGTTGCCCCAGTAAATAGGACAAGCCAAGCAGACGCATGATATGGCCTCTGCTAGTAATGTCGCATTCCCGCATGATTTATCGCAAGGAAAATGATCTTCTAGTTGGGTCCTTCCCCTTGCTTTTTTGCTCTGGGCTTCTCATATTTTGACTTTTCAATGGTAGTTACCTTATAAAAACTGTGCTGTTCTAATGATCTGTGTTTTTATATCGGAATTACCATAATTGTCACTCTGGCAAGAGAGGTGTCTATGTGGTAAGCAGCAGTCGAATATATATTTGTCCCATCTACTTCTAGGGTGTTACTTGTGAGTCAAGATGGCTTATTTTCCATAGGCCTATGCCACGTGCATAGCTCCTGCTAAATAACATTGTATGCGACAATTAATGTGCAGCTTTTAATTGTGAAATACTATCAGTACCAAATTACCAGTCAATCAATAATGTGGGCTTGAAAAACCAGTGGTGACTTTAGATTCCCATTACCAAGTTTACCTGTAGCAGTCATGAAATATGACTTAGCTCAGTTGCAGTGCATTACAATGACAAACATACTTCTATCCAGGCTGTCCTTGGGATGGCTCATCTCTCCAGTTGACTCTTCAGAAGAAGAGGGCACAAATCCCTGAATAGAAGGATTTCTGCTAGGGACTGGAAATGGAATGGCCATGACTCTATAGAAACTCATGTATATTCAGAAGGAAGTCCAGGAAGACTCAGAGTGGGCATTCCCTGCAGGAAGTAAGGGTGAAGTGCTGGCAATGTGGAGAGTTCGGGCATATTCACAAGACAATGAAACAGCGCAGTGCAGCGCTGCAAGCCATCTTGCTGCGCCGAGCTGCATCTTTAGCAAAGTGCAGGGATGTGTCGTATTTACAGCAATGCAATGCATCCCTGTACTTTCCTCTGCCCTGGCGCACAATAGTCTGCCTAGCGCCTAGGTTGGCATCATGGTGCAAGGGTGCCTGCATTGCAGGGATGATTGTTTTTAAGCAGGAAGGGACACCTTCCTACACAAAAATATTTATTGACGGTGTTATCCTTCTTCTGCAGCACACATAGCAGGAGGAAAAACCAAGGAGAAATAAAGGTATTTTTCCTTGTTGCGCCACTTTTACGCCTGCCCTGGGGAAGCACTAGATTCTGACGCATTCCCAGGTTTACGCAAACTTCTAAATCTGGGAAGGCGCCAGAATCCATTGGTGTTGCATGGAAACACCCACAGCAACACCCATGGAATGCCCCTTTCATGCAGAGTAATGCGTGAAAGGTGAATATATTAATAAGGCCATGAAAAGCCACACAGGGTGGCTGTTCTTGGCCTTGTAAATATGAGCCAGCACACTGCACCACCGGGGCATCATAAAAGTGAAGCTCCACTGGTGCAAGGGGCGTGTAAATATGCCCCATCATTTGAAGCTTACTGGCTGTACTAGTAGGACTGGGTGGAGCTGCAAGGTAAGAAAGATTCTTCATTGCTACGACACAGATTCGCTATTTCGATTGATGCACTGAATTTTGAGACAGATCTCAAGCAAAGACTATTGGCAGGAAGAACAACACTTTCCTGCAAATAGGAAAGTATGAAACCTGGGAACTTTATGAGGCTAGGTTTTGATCTCTGCATCAATGGCATCAATGGCAGACTGGTAAAATGCCATGTTTCATCCACCCCCATCCCCCATAAAATAAGAATTGAAGAGACAATATAAAGGTTCTACCTGTGCACTGAAGAGTTCTTACCTGTTCACAGAGATCATTGGAGAGAGGTGCCCCCAGCTCTGCATGGACCTCTGCTTCCTTAATTTTTTGCTAGGAATAGGACTGGCAGTACCAGTGGGCTAAATGGGGCCATAGCCATGATTCTAGCCCCAGTATATCTTTCCTGGACAGTATAGAAGGTCCTGAGGCAGGATAAGCTCTTGTCTGTCTGGAAAGCTCCAGTGGATGAGTTGATACTGGAATATTACAAGTGGAGTTGTGGGGACCCTTTGGAAATGAAAGAAGTGGACTGAAGCCCAAAGATTAAGGGCTTGATTTAGATCTTTGTGGATGGGTTACTGCCACAACGGTGATAGATATCCCATCGGCTGAAATATTAATCCTGTTATATCCAATGGGATTTATTTTAGGGCGTATGGAATATCCGTCACCGTTGTGACAGAGTAACCCGTACGCCAAGATGTTAATCAGGCCCTAAATCATTAATATTTGTGGATTATTTCTTAAAGAGGTCCTGCTATTAGTACTCGTGAAAAGAGAATTAGAAAATCTTCCACTGGGTGACAGGGAGCAACTTGCAAACTCTTCCCAAACAGCACTACTACACCCAACTCAACTTTGATGTTTCTGCATTTGAGGACTTTTGTAAAAAGTTCAAGGCTTTAGTGCCATTGTCAAATCTCAGAGTAACTTACCTGTTGAACCCTTTGCCAGACACAACCTTCAGGTTTGCATTATAGGAGCTATTCTTACTGGAACACAGTTTCTGAGCCACAGATGAAAGCTTTTAGAGAACTAAGGGGCATATTAACTAACCCTGGGCGTAGTTCGCGAAGTAGCACTACGCGAAGCTACGCAAAGTGCACTTCGCACTTCGCGAACTGCATAGTACCCTGTTCGCACTGTGCAAGATGTTGTTTTCAATGATTGCACAGTGCGGACAAGCAACCGGCACTGTGCAATCATTGAAAATGGCATCTTGCACAGTGCGAGCTGTAGTTTTCTGCCGCTCGAGTAGATTTTCACTTGAGTGGCAGCTTTCTCAACGCGGACTGGTAGTTTTTCATCGCGAGCGATCGCGAGCATATGCGACCACTCGCAATGAGAAACCTGACCTCCTCGCGTTGAGAATCTCGCCGGGAGGTTTATTTTCCGCGATCGCTAACTTGATGTTGCTGATCGCGAACGAGGAAAAAGTCTCGCCGGGATGTCATTTTGCTTGCTCGCGGTCACCAACTTGATGTTGAGGACCGCGAGCAAGCAAAAAATGACCCCTGCACTACGCAACACTACGCTACGCGTGTTTGCACTGTGCTACGTGCAATTCGCGTAGTGCGAAGTAGCGCAAACTTCGCAAACTACGCGAGCGTAGCGTAGTGCTTTGCCCAGGCTTAATATTAACAAGCCAGGCGATAAAATTATTGCCGCTTTAGCGGCAGAAAACTGCCGCTAAAACGGCGATAATGGGCTTGATAATATGCTCTATGGAATTCCAATTGCAGCCCATGTTAGACGTCCTTCACATTTAACATGGGCTTCAATTGGAATTCCATAGAGCATATTATCAAGCCCATTATCGCCGTTTTAGCGGCAGTTTTCTGCCGCTAAAGCGGTGATACTTTTATCGCCTGGCTTGTTAATATGCCCCTAAATCCTCAGGTGCATCCCACCACGTGCACTAACCGCTCACCTAAAAAAAAGGCCCAGGTCCCTGTCAGCCGTGACATTAGATGTTAGGAAGTTGTGTGGTATGCACACCAGAACTGATATGAGGAAGAATGTTACCCAGGACCTGCCGCATTTCTCCGACATGTGGTGTTCAGTTTCTGTGACTGTAAATATAAAAGGAAATCTCCAAGAAGTGATAGGAAGAGGAAGGCAGAAGAAACACAAACATGCAGAGTCACAAACTCCCGGACAGCATCAGTGCATCAATGCCTAAATGTAGAGGGGATATGTCAGAGTGACTAGTGAACTTTACTAAAAATCAGAGATCCTAGTTGTCGGTAGGGAAAGACTCAGAGAGGCCTGTATTTGGAGGTAGGTAACACATTCCCTTGTATGTACGAGGCCCGCACTTTAACATGGAACTGGTGTCTCCTCCGTAGGTGCACTCCAGAAAGGTATGTCTTAGCATGTGGGCTGCTTGTGATGAATGCCCTGATTTTGCCTCATTGGCATACCTCCCAGCCCTTTCATCCATACATCTTCCATCACTCATTACACTGAGAGTGGCAGGAGCATCTTGTTTGTCATCATTAATTCTTTCAATGCACTCCAGAAAGGTATTCCTAAGAGAGTGGGATGCTTCTCGCTCCAGTTAGTGTAAGTCCGAGAAGAGGCCTAGAGTAATGAATGAGATCTGACAAGCCCAGGCACTCTTCGTACTGTCCTGATTGACATGATTGTTATGAATGCCATGCTTTGGTAGCACTGATATACCTCCCACCCACGTCATCCATACCGCTTCAATAACTCGTTCCACTGAAAGTGACTGGAAGATCTTGTTTGTCATCATTAATTCATTCAGCTTAACTTAGCCCACTCCACTCAGTCTTGACCCTGTATTTATTTTTTCACTTCCCCACAAAGGTGTGTGTCAGAATACTGTGTACAAAAATAGCATCTGACAAATAGTGTGTCCTAAATATAATTTACATATAATCCCAGTGGTTGTACATTTGTTTAGTTATTAACACCACACCAATTAGGCAATATTTTTCTTGGAGATATTTAAGCCTCAAAGTTTAAGTTACACAACATATTCTGGTACCACATCCCCTACAGCATTTCTGACTGTATTTAGCCACTGGGATACAGAAACCCAATTTTAGCTCCATATGTAAAATCAACCACTGACCTAGCCTGCTATTTGTAGGAGTGGTGTCCAACCCCTTAGCCTTTGTCTTTGTCTGAAACCATTTCATTCAATGATGTCACCGACATACTCTATGACGTATCACACCCACTGAGGTCTCTTTGTTGCTAGTACAAGGTGAGCATGAAGTCATTAGTTAAATGAGAGAGAGAATCTTATTTGAACTCCACTGACGTATATGTCTGGAGCAGCAAAAATGTTATGCTTTATAATCTTTATTAATCATATGTTAATCCATGTGTTAATGTGTGCATAAATATGTATAAAGAAGTCACACCTTGTGTAATTGAAGAAAAATCATTTAAGCTAAAGTCTATTCACGTTAAACAAATGTGCGTTCTTAAGGTTGGCCTAACTGTGAGTAAGCCTCACAGGGGCGGCTCCCCACTGAGCAGAAAACTGCCGCTAAAACGGCGATAATGGGCTTGATAATATGCCACAGAGAATTCCAATAGAAGCCCATGTTGACACCTGAACATGGGCAAAAACACAATTTAAATAAGGGTCGCAGGGGAAATTCAGTTTAGGGACTACTGCACCTCCAATCCCCAAAAGATACTATGAAAACTACCAAAAGGTGCATAGTCCATTCATGGAGAACAGCAAGCCACTACGAACTGTGAAAGAGTGCAAGAGACTTATCAGATAGTTAATACATCACCTAGCTGGAGTTAAGAGTCCATCAACCCACCCTTACTTCGTCATCTGGAACTCTGGGGAATCAAAGTCTGGGCCCGCAATATCGAGCCAGAAGGCTCTGCTGGATGCACAGCCTAATGCTTCCCGACAAAAACAAACTCCTGCCAAGGTGTATGTTCAAGCCCTGAGGACTCCAGTAATGTGCAGTGCTCTAGTGTGGGTGTGAATTAAAAATGAATACCTGGGCTAAAAAATGTTTAATAGGAAGTGTCCAGGTCTCATATCTAAAAAGACCAATAGTCTTGAAAAAATAGACTATTTCCTGACTCAGTTTTAAAGGGTCGACATGTTTCAACCGATATGGTCAACTGACCCGGCTTTCTTCAGGACCAAAATACGGTGGACAAATAAAAGCTACTGCAGGATAAACATAAAATTGTGAGTTGTGAGATAACAAAATTAAACAGTGTAGGTGCAATCGTCAGGTAATTATGTGGCAATAGCCACCTTACCGGACAAGCACTCTCGTGCTTAGACGTAAGCAACTGTGTCTTCTTTCCTAGAGAGAATCCGGAGAATCAACCGTCAGAAAAGACATCTTACACATGAATCTCAGCAAACATGGCCGCTATTCAACAATGCTCATTATGCACTGCTTTCTCTACAGAAACCACTGTGATGGTTGCATATAAACATAATTAAATTAAAACTGTTTAGGACTCACCCAGCCTTTTGTGGGAGAAACACCTCACCTCACCCGGCTGACCGCTCGGAGATGGAGGCACTGCTCTGTTTGAATGTGAAGGCGAACAGATAATTTGCAGATTGATACCTATCCGTCCTAACTCTTCACACATACCTTCAAACAATTAAAAAAAAAACTAAACGAACTCAAAAGTCAGAGACCTATAGAAAAAACTCCCCATGGACACACTACTACAGGTAAGTCAAATGATGGTCCTTAAATTACATCATATTTAAATGTACTAAGGTTAAAACAAAGACATATATCTTATATCTGATGCAAGTTTTAGAGTAAATGATAGTCAACTGTGTTTCTGTTGGCTCCAAGCACACAGTCCAAAAACCTTGTGTTTAAATACAGATGGACCTGGAGCTTTAAGCAGATTTAGGCAAGAGAGGTGTAGTCAGCTACCTTATTAAACCTCAAACAGAATACTGTTTATCAAATAACGAGGGACCATTAGTCAAAACACTATAACTACAACTCCCCTTCCTTACCTGTCCGTCGGTACTTCAGACCAGCCTACGAGCTGTCTGGGAGGTGGCGGCAGGAAGGAAAGGGGTCCTTAAATACCCGCCCTAATCGCATTGAAGGATTCAATCATAATCAGGTGCGGGTGTATTCATAATGCCAGCGCGATCATCAGGCATATGGAGCATGCGCCAGGCTCTGAACACGCATCTCTAAAACATGCGCGCTCTACGTCCCGGCCGCCTAGAGTGTATGCTGTCAGCTCGGCATCTCCGCAGTGCACATGCGTATTAGAGTGCCCACAGAGATGCCAGCGTCACCTCAATCAATGCGCAGCAAGAACAATCGAAGATCCAATGACGTGGCCAGCCCATCATCATAGGCAAAGGCGCATGCGCGTCAAGCACAAACCTGAAACACTAACCGTGGTGCATGCACGGCACAAAAGTAGACTAGACCGCTAGAGTGTCCCCCACGAAAGAAATACTTGCACACTAGAGGACCCAAAGAGAGCACCGAGAGTGCTCATTACAGTACAAGTGTGCCAATAAAACAGTGGAGACCCTGCAAAGAGTGCCCTGGTTCGTTAATATTTGTACATGGTAAATGAACCCTCAGGGACCTCATGGCTGAGTACCTTCGCATGTGGGCTGGTGTCGGGGTTGACTGATTATTTCCAATGACATAGTCAGCACTCGCCATAAGCGTCCCACAGCGCACACGCCCAGCACGCACTGCCCAACCATTCTCTGGCTAGTTTGAAACATGCACGGTTAGCTCTTTTACCGGTGACTCATGTGTAGCGGTAACTGTCTATGCCTAACTGGAAACACAGCAGCTACCATTTCTAGGCTGTGTATCTAATGCGGTGTATACACAATATTAGCAGAAGAGATGGAACCAGAGGACCTATAGGACCTGGCCAACAACAGACTGGTCTACCAACAGACAAACAAACAAACAGCCTATAGGGACCTGACAAAATGCTAGCATGTAACCAACAGCAGACACCAACCACTTTAGCCCAAAAAGAAATGCCAACACACACCGTCCACGAGTGTCATGACAGACTGTAGTGATAGTAAATGCGTACAGGGGGCAGATGCCGCAATGTGAACGTGTCTCTGTAGGATGGGGTCAGAGTACTCCTACACATAACGGGACAGATATCCTGTGGGATCAAATATCCTATCAAACATTAAGGATATCAAGTGTAGTGAGGTCTCTGATAAAGTGTCTACGAACTAGTAGGTTTGATAAGAGTTATGATTGTCAGACCGGATTTCAAATGGAGGCCCATGGTATACTGTCATTGACGCCGTGTGTGTCTGTCTTCAATTTGAAAATCCATCTCTGCTCTTTGGAAAATAGAAACCTCAAGATATCTGTTACATGCTGGGGAATGAAAGGACGTTCCAGCACAAGCCACCTCAGATCGTCGGCCTTGTGTTTTTTGGCGAGAAATTGATCTGTCAAACATGTGGACTGTTTCATACAACGGATGGTGCTCTTGTGCTCACTTATGCGGAGCTTAACTTTGCTTGTAGTATATCCGATGTAGTGCAGAGTGCAAGGGCATGTGATCCGATAGATCACACACTCCGAATTGCAGTTAGTGTGGTTATGTAGTATCCAAGGTCGGCTCGTCCCTATGTCCACCGATGTAGTTTTGGTGGTCTGAGGGCAGACACTGCACGACCCGCATGGATAGTGGCCTCGTACCGGGGGTAGTGACCACAGAGTATATTAACATCACGTGTAGGCTGTGACAATGGTCGTGTGTGGACAAGGCTGTTCTGTAAGCTAGGACCCTTCTTAAACGCAAAGAGGGGGGGCGAAATGCTTTCAGATGCCACATTTAGTATATGGCAATGTTTTCGTACTGTTTTCTGTAGTCGATTAGACAGAGTACAGAAAGTGGTTACAAAGGTAAGCCTGTCACTAGGGGTCCTGGGAGTGCTATTGTCCAGCAAAGCTTCTCGACCTGAAGATGGGCTTCTATGGAAATTCTCAAGGGCATATTATCAAGCCCATTATCGCCGCTTTACCGGCAGTTTTCTGCCGCTAAAGCGGCCATAATTTTAACGCCGTTTCTTGATAATATGCCCCTTTGTTACTTAAATCACCGCCTCCTGCTAGAACTGGACTGAACTGGAAATTCATATACATACATTGTTTTCTGAACCAAAGTAGACCTCACCTTGAAATACTACGAGTCTTCATCCATTGTCCCCCATTGAAGCGCCGGATGTCGTCAAACTAAGCCCCGGATCCAAGTATTCGCAATAGATCAAAGGCATTCATGCTGCTAGTGCTACCAGCATGCTCAGGGGCAGCGATCAGCCAACATACGGACTACAGTAACTAAAGAAGGGCTACAAGATTAAGAACAGGGCAAGACTTCCTGATAAACTAGAGAACTAAATGACTGGCTTTGGAATCAATGAATCTATAATTCAGCTGCAAAAGAGGAGGACGCGCTCGACCTACTGCTTCTCATGGTGCGCAGCGTCATTTAGTTAATTCTCTAATGGGAACGAGACGCTACCATTGAGAGGAGGTGTAACTGATCCAGATTAAGGGTTCTGGGAAGTTCTAGAATTATAAAATATAGTTTTATATATCGGTAGGTGGCAAACTCTGCTCCACAGTGGGTAGCGGAGTTTATCTTACACACTTCACACTAGGGGTGGGCGGCATTTGCGAAATTCACTTTTGCAAATTATTGCAAAAATGTTAAAAATATGTTAATATGAAGAAAAGAGTAAATTGTGTTTAATATTGTGATTAACAAATGTTTAATTTTGTTAAAGGGAACAGTGCACACTGCATCCAAGTCCATGTGCTTGTTATTTGATGCAACCTCAGATTCACCCAGAGAGTGAAAGGCCTCACACACACCACCGGACATCTACTGGACCCCATCTTCACCAGCTTCTGCGACATAAGAGTAGACAGGTCCACACCGACCACCTGGTCTGACCATACCCTCATCAACTTTGGCATACCCGTCCCACACCACTGCAGAAACATCACCACCAAATCTTCACAACAGGACTGGAAAAAGATCTCAGAAGCACCCTTGTCTTCTGAACTCCTACACCACCAGCCTCAACACAACAACAACCTCCCCAAATCCATCTCTAACTTTAAAGCCTAGATCACCACCTGCGCAGATACCCTGGCTCTTCTCAAAGAATATGCCTCTTTATTCTGCTTGCCGTGACCCCGCATGTTGTTACAACGAGGTCATTACAACAACTGCGTTGTAACAACGCATACCATTACCCCGCTGGATGTTGGATTAGTATAATTTACTATTCCAATTCCAGCCTGTGCGGTCAGTAGGGAAGGTGTTGATGGTATGCGTTGTTACAACACAGTTGTTGTAACGACCTTTGTAACAACATGCAGTGTGACGGTTTCGTAATAAGGGCTGTTTACCCTTTTCAAAGCCAATAAAGTCACAAGAACCAGACTGCCAGCATGCTGGAACAAGGAATAGTTCAGGATCACCAAATGCTACTGCACACAACTTGAATGCAGATGAAGGTAAAGTCAGAATGACACTGACAAGAGCTCCTATAAATCTGTCCTCAGACGCTAATATCAGCAAATCAGAGCCACCAAACACTACACGCCCACTGACTGCATAGAAAATAGCACCAATATCAGCCCCAACTGGAACCTTCCACCCTTGCAGCTCTACTCTTCATCTCTACCAACAACCAGATGACCACCCTGACCATCTGCCCCCCCATAACCACTCAAGAAACCGCAATGACCATGCACTCAATACACTCCAGAGCATCCTTGTACCCAATCAGCGCAGCCCTCATTCTGATTCTGAATGACTCAGTAATCGCAGCCACTTTCCCGGATAACTGGAAACATGGCACAGTATTCCCCCTCCTCACGAAACCCTCAGTAGACCCAAGGATGATAGGACAGCAATTGGATATCTCCCTGCTACCCTACCTAGCAACAATAATGAAAAATACACCTACCTCACTGCAACCCATCTCCTCGACACCACGCAATCATGATTCAGGTCCAGCCACAGTACAGAGACTGCCCTGATATATGTAATAAGCGAAATCCAGATGATAATGGACAGTGAAACACAGTGGCCAGAATCCTACTGGATATTTCAGCAGCCTTTGACACTTTCTCCCATCCCATCCTTATCCAACAACTAGATGAAGCTGGCATCCAAGGTACCTCACTTCGCTGGATTTGCTCCTTCCTGGCAAGCCTCTCCCAGTCATTCATCCTGGCCTGCTTCACCTTGGACATCATCAACCTCATCTGGGTAGTTCCATAGGGATCCTGATGCAGCCCTAGTTAGTTAAATACCTATATGACTCCCCTCACCGGCATTATCCATGCACATGGAATCAACATTATATCCTATGTTGATGACACCCAGTTCATACTCTCCCTCTCAACAAGACATCAGACGCACAGACCAATTTCTCCGCCTACATGACTGAAGTTGCCAGATGGATCAAATCAACTGCCTCAAGCTTTATACAGACAAGACATAAGTAGTAAGCTTAAGCTTAAGCAAAGACAATTTTCTCTGAGATTCCACCAGGTGGTCTGGCAAATGTGGACCCACACTCCTTCCGGCAACCCATGCAAAGCACCTCAGAATAGTAATCAACAACCAACTCACCCTGACAGGCCAAGTGAACGCAGCCTCTGCTTCCTGCTTCCACACACTGAAGAAGCTTAAGGAGATCTTCAAATGGCTCCCAACTAACACTTGCAGAACTGCCATTCAAGTCCACATCACCAGCAATCTGGACTACAGCAATGCACGCTATGCTGGAATCAATGCTCAACAGATCACCCCACACTCACAACACCTCATCAACCTCCCACCCCACACTCACAACACCGCACACCTCAAGGAGCTCCACTGACTCCCAATTCACCAACGAAAACTCTTGAAACTCCTCATGCACACATATAAAGCCTTACACAACAATGGTCTTACCTACCTCAACTGCATAAACTTTCACAAATCTACCGGCCACCTTCACTCAGATGGGTTCCTACTCGCACACAGTCCCCCTCCCCCCGCATTTGCAGATCCGATGGTCACACCTTCTCCTATCTCACTCCTAAAGCCTGAAATGACCTGCCCCTGCACATTAGATCCTCCTTCTCAGTTCTTTAATTCTTCAAGAAACGGAAGGCCTGACTCTTCACCTTGCTACAACCATGGGTTGGCTCATACAGCTCCTGCTTTAGCATCAGAATCTCCTTCCAGGTTGGCTGTGCTCTATAAACTCATGCATAACATAACATAGCATAACTATACATAACATAACATAACTCATTTGGTAATCTTGCTGGTTTCAATTATTCAAACTTATACCTTGTGAAAAGGGTCTTTGACATACTCATTAACTGCCTAACGGCTTTCTAATTGCGTGCAGAAGGATATGAAAAGACACCCATGCCCCATCCATCGCTGGTTGGTAAGGTGTATCCATGAGAACACTCAACACTTTTGTGAAGTATATTGGCACTTCTTTGGGAGATTCCATAGTAACAATCAGAGAGGTGCGCTCAAACAGGATATGAGTAATGTTCTACATATGCTACAGGGGAAGAAAGGCCCACTGCTACTTAGATAGTAAGATTTTGCACAGTATCAGACTATCAAATTCCAAATACCATGCTGCATAATGCTTCATTAGATCAGGGGCAGCTTTAGAGCTGTGGGTGCCCAGTGCAACAATCTTTTTTGGCATCCTGCTTCCCCAAACCTTCTCCACAAATCCAGTCACTACCACGCTCCCCCAGTGCCCCTCGTCTTTCCATAGCCCCTCTCTCACATGCATTTCATTTGTTGTATCGTGCTACTCATGCCTGTGTAAGGTGTCAGAGCTATTTACATCAGACATATTGAACAGAGCCAATGAATTATGCATGTGTAAATCAGTCTACAAGAATTGTTACATAAAACGATGAGGATTACAAGATGTAGGAGTCACATGCAACTGATACTAGTCAGCACTATATTTTAAGACAGTTTGTTCTGTAGGAACACAAACTCGGGATTTAAACCATAACATAGTGGTTGGCTTTACTAATAAGAATGTATTTCTGCCCAAATAAATTATTTTTAACAACATTAGGATAACGAAATACAGGGGATAAAATGCACCATTCTAACCTATATCATACAGTCTGCATGCAGTTCTTTGATGGCAGTCCATATGTCACTGTCACCAAACGTGCAAGAGCAGGAAGAGACCGTGCAGTGAGGATTCCCAACTCTCTTCTCATACCTCCCAAACTGAATAAGAAATCCTCCCATGTGTGCTCTTTCCCAGGGAATGCTCCTAAGATTTGGAACCCACTCCCGAAAGAGCTTCACTGCAATCTCTCCTTTACACCTGCTTCAAACGGGACCTCAGATCTCTACTGCTCAACAACGACTTCAGCATACGCACAAGAGGATATACGTCTTTCAATGACCCTACCCACATCGACTCAACCCTTCGAGGCAGTCGTCTAACTCGCCCAGTCTCGTATCCGCCTCCAACGCCTTCACCTTAATACTGTATTATTTCATATACTTTTTTGTTAAGATGAGTAAATACCCTAAGGCTGTATTTTTCTATACTTTTTCTATACTGTTTTTGAACCATAGGTATCCACAAATGTACCCAGAGGTAACATATTCACATAACAGGTAAAGCGCTCTGATGCTTTTGGGTCTAGCCAGTGCTACATAAAACTCAAAAATAAATAAGTACTGTGCTATATTTGAGTTGTATCTTATGAACTGCAAGTAGCAAAAGGATCTCTTTGACAAAAGCAGTAACCTACTGAGCGATCCACATAAAATGCAGCTCGGTGATTTGCCTAGCACACGTTCTTTGAAGAAGGCGTATTAACCCTATGCACTACTTTATCATGAGTGGAAACTGCCACTGGACATAAGATCTCTTTCCAGCAGGATCAATAATCACCAGAGTTATCTTGGCATTTTTATTGTTGCCTGAAAACTGCTGGACACACAAAGAACTCAGCAGCAGGTGCTTTTTAAACCTGTTTTAATTCTAAACACTGCAAACCCCCACCCCCGTGGTCAGTGGCAGGTGCAGCGACACCGGTCGCACCACCCTAGAACTGGACCTGCATTCGATGAATGGTCACACAGTTGCCCTTCTGGTTGACATGCTGGTGTAAGAGAACAGCATGTGCTTTTTCTCCATATAGTAGAGCTGGCAAAAATTAAAACAACCGTATTAAAAAAAAAACTTCCAATATGTACCCATAAACTGAGCAAAGACAAGGCTACAAAGGTGTGAGGGTAGTGCTTATTTTGTTCATCTAGGAGCTTGCCATTCTTGTACAAGGATAATACTGAGCGATGTAACAGAAACAGTCAGCAGTTCTCCCTGAGTGGAGCACTGATCAAACCTCAGAAAAGGTTACACTCCAGTCCATGTTTTGGGTCAGGATCAATACTTGACTCTTACACACAGAACGCACTTTCTTCGAGCACAGTACTCAAGTCACACCAGTGATGCCTCATTAAAACACAATGGGGGCTATTCACAAAAGGTAAACTAGCATATGAACAGATCTACACGTGTAAGTTTACTCTTACCTGTTTGAGTAACTTTACTACATTGGGATAATCACGACTTATGAGTATAAAAGTTACTCAAAACTGTAGTCTTACTTGTCTCCACCCCCTGAGACAAATTTGCAAGTGTAAAGTTAATGCTGCCAAAAAGGTACAGCAGGAAGTTCGGCAAATGGGCCATCACCGATACCACAACAAACAACCATAGAAAATATGGCAATAGGGACTTAAAGTACAACCTCATAGAAAATTATGTTAAATGAAATTAAAATATTTAAAACAGTTAAACTTTAAAAATTATTATAATTTGATGTTAAAACATCTTACAATAAAACATTGTTTTTATTTTACAATTTTAATACCCTTTGTTGAATTTAAGGATGAATGTGAAATTAACTTTGCTTAAATTATAATGAAATATGCTTTAATTAAGCCTAGACATCACTTTTTGTAGATATTGATATATAATAATGATATATTTTGTATTCTCAGTGGGATTCCTTTGTACTTGTAACTTTAATAAATTATTGTTAATTTATTTTGAAATATTTAAATTCATTACATATTTAATTCAAATTCAAGTTAAGCGTGCTATAACATTTTGTTCTACATTTAAAATAAATATTTATACATCTATTTTACATTATTGTTTAATATAAATAAGAAGGTCAAAGATAAATACATTCACACTGGATAGGTTAATGACTGAAGGAGGGAAAAGGGAATAGCATTGCATTAGGCCAGATCAACAGAATGAATAAAGGAGGGGCTGCTTGAAAAATTCCTTCTTCTCCTTTCAGAAGTGCTTCAGTTTGAAAGACTCTGAAAGGAAACCCCAGTCATCAATAGAATAGAACAGCTAAGTCCTGCTTTGGGCCTCCCAACTTTTCTTCACTGTTCATACGGTGGTGGGGCTCTTCCTCCACTGGACCGACCTTCACTGATCGTGCTTCTTGGCCTCTTTTATGTGGGCCATGTCCAGTTATACGAGCCCTCACCACATCACTGAGTGCACTCTGGCCACTGTCAGATCCTTACTACTCTACAGCTGGGAGCAGCACACACAAGGTTGCCCAACTATAGCCCAATACTTCTCCTAACAAAAATCCAGACCTATTGACTTTGCTACTGCTTGTTGTTAAAGCTACACATTTTTTGCACACATGACTGCAAAAGTAAATAAGTATATCTGATTGGTATGCAGTTCCTAAGTGTAATTGTGAGTGTTCAGGTCTGAGAATAAGTGCCCTCACACACTTCGAAGGATGTCATGTTTCATCATTTGTTCCTGCTCGTAGGGCCGGCGTCGCAATGCCCGACGGGCTCCCGGAAAGGGGCTCTTTGATGGAGATCTTTTTGTTGAAGCCGTTAGATGCGTGTGGGTGTGTGGAAAAGGCAGTGTAGTGAGTGCAAGATGGTGTCTAAAATTGGTTTAGGGCAACCCTATTGGCAAAATGTTATTCCTAGGGTGAACTAACCTAACTAAAAACAAAAAACCCTAACCGGATACAGTGGTCCTAAAGAGCATCTGTGGTGTAGAAGATCGACATGTTTCTTGCCTGTGGTAGCCCCTAACAGATCTCGTGGCAATTCATCAGGACCGATAGTTGTTGAGAGAGTATCTAATCTCTAACACTACCACAATGAAGGTTCTACGAGTGAAAGGATGCAATAGTTACCAGCTTTGCAAGTGAATACCAGGTCCGATTCACCTAGTATTTTGTGACCTGAACTAGAAAGTGATAAAAAAACAGCTTTAGGTAATGAGCGACAGAAATACCAAGTGGCGCGTGGTGGCCAAGTGCTCCTGGTGGTTAAAAGGCGGCAGTGAGCCATTTATTGACCATAAGGGGATTCCAGCTCCCATGTGGTGCCTCAATGTGCCCTGATTAGGAATTAACAGGATAAATTCCGTGTATGCTGGTGCCATTGGCGTGATGATTGTGAAAATATTGGTGAAACCAATTAATTGTATCTGGCCTGTCGGGATTGAAATATGTTTCCCTGAAACTGGAGGAACTCGTTTCAAAGTCATGACTGTGGTAAAGATCTTTGTACTGATGTTCGTCATTGCACCACCAATAAAAACGTACCCGACAAACAGACATAAATTGTGAGCAAGCTCCTTTCTAAATTATGGATGTGGAACAGACTAATGAAATGACGTACATCAAAGCGCCAACCATAAAAACAAACGAGACAAACAGACATGTATTGTGAGTCAGCCCTCAGAACGTAGTGGATGCAATGGGATATTGCAGCATGTTTTACGAACTTGCTTGTGACCCAAAGCGGGGTTAGCTGCCTAACCCATAGTTTGTATGATAAACAAGTGCTTATTGTTACGGGAAGGGGGCTGCCCTCCCGCTGCGAGGCACGCTAATTACTGAGGTGCGCGCCGCTGTGAAATAATCAGCCGACTCTCGTGTGCTGTAGTGCGCGGACTGCTCCCGGCAGCTCCGCCCTTTTTATTTATCTAGACGTGCTCACGCTAGCCAGCATGAGCGCAGGGGCAGGGTTGCTGAACGCGCACCAGTGGGAAAAGGCTGGTGCGCCAACTGTTACATCCCATCTCAACTCAGTCTTTGACAGGAGTATGAAAAGTCTCATAGTTCACTTACTTGGCAGGCAAAGTCTCTCAGGCAGGTGTTTGGCGGTGGATTTTCTCTCAGCGCATACCTGGTAACCCCTCTGTTGATTGGGGGTGTGTGGACCGGGGTGCCGGGGATGGGGACCAGGCCTCTGCTGGTCTCAGTGACTCCTAGACTCTCTGGCACAGGGAGTTCTTCGGATTGTTGATCATCGGTCCCCGGGGGCTCTCTCTGTCGATCTTCAGTCTCTTCAGTGTGCTTCTCGATGGTGGGGAGGCAGACAGGTTGATCTACCTGTTTGAACCAGGAGATGTTGCGGGTCACCCTTTCTCCAGCTTTCTCGATGGTCACCAATGTTCCTTTCCTGCCGACCACTGTCCAGTGTCCTTGTTCGTAGCGAGTTTGGAATTTCCCTCCTGGTCGTCTGTCTTTCAGGATAACGGTATCTCCTGGTTGGAGCGGGCGGACTGCTGCTCTTCGGGTCCGACTGGTCTGGTTGTTGTGGTTCTCTCTTCTTCTGAGTGCCCCTTCCTCGTCAAATGGAGGGACGGACCAGCCAGGGCCAACGGGGATACCATCTCGGCGGGTGCCAGAGAACATGAGCGCCCAGGGGGCTTGGCGTGTTCAACAGTGCAGCGTGCTCCAATATTCTAGTAGAAACTTCTGGAGTTCTTGTTTGGGGTCACTCTGTTCCGCCACGGCGATGTGAATGGACTTGCTTATCGCTCGCATGAAACGCTCTATCTCTGCGGTGCTGAATGCCATGGTGGTGCATGAATTTACGACATTCGTGTCCTTTGAATGGGGGTCCGTTGTCGCTGCGGAGTTCTTTCGGACATCCGAACATTCCAAATATTTTCTCCAGAACTGGGCCGACATGCAGGAACGCTGTTGAGGTTACCACTTCTACTATCGGGTATTTGGAGTAACTGTCAATGAGGGCCAATGTGCCCATCCGGAAAACTCCCGAAGTACACACTCACTTTCTCCCAGGGGCTCTGACCATGTTCTTCGGTGTGGACAGGCGCTGGTCTCTCGGGTTCGTTTGTGATCTGGCATGACGGGCACTTGTGGATTAGTTCCTCTATCCGGGCATCCATCTCTGGGAATCAGACCTTCTCTCTCATGCAGGCTTTCATCCTTTCCATCCCCTGGTGTCCTCCGTGGGCTAATTGTGTTGCCCGCAGTTGCAGGGACTCTGGGATGACGATGCGGTTCCCTCTCAGGAGAAGTCCACTTTGGGAGAGGCTCAGCTCGTTTCTTACCCGCACATGTGCACCAGACTTTCCTTTTCTGGGCTTGACCACGCGTTTGCTGACTGAAGGAACTGTCTCCACAGCACTCCTTGGGCAGTGTCTTGGACTTTGACTATCACAGGGTCTTCTTTGGCCGCTGTGGTTATTTCTTCAATCGTCAGCGCTCTGGGGCACGTCAGGGCTGCCAGCATGTCCAGGTGTGCTTCTGTGTCGTCACCGCTTTGCTCTTCTCTCACTTCCTTGGTCATGTCTGGGTGCCTTGACAGGAAGTCAGCTGGGTTCTTGGCGTCAGGCTGGTAGATCACATCCATGTCATAGTGTTGGAGCCCGATGGCCCACCTGTCAATGTGTGGTGGAGGGTGGGGCGCCGATCCTCTGAAAAGGGGCACTAGGGGTTGGTGGTCTGTGACGATGGTGAATGGGTGTCCGTAGATGTATAGGTGAAAGTGTCTGCAGCCCATCGGATTGCCAGGGTTTCTCTTTCAATGTGCGAGTTTTGTTTCTCTGTTGGTGTAAGCGCTGTGCTGGCATAGGCACTCCCCGGTTCCTGCTCCTGTGTAAGGATCGCTCCTAGGCCCACGGGACTGGCGTCTACGAGTATCTCAGTTCTCTTCGCAGGGTCGAAATACACTAGTGTAGTGTGGTCGAGGAGCGCTTTTTTGACTGCTTGGAATGCCGTTTCTTCAGCCGAACCCCATGTCCACATGGCGTCCGTTCGGGTGAGGCTTCAGAGAGGTTCTGAAAGGGTGGCTAGGTCGGGGATGAAGCGGCCGCAGTATGTGGCCATTCCCAAGAAGCTACGGACCTCGGCAACTGTGAGTGGTGCGGCCGCTGTCTTAAAAGCTTGGGATTTCCGTGGGTCGACTTGTATGCCTTCTTGCGTGAATGTGTACCCGACAAATTCAATCGTCTGTTTGAACAGCAGGCACTTCTCCTTGTGTAGGGTGACCCCGTGTTCTGACAGTCGCTTCAGCGTCGCTCTCACATGTTGGTAGTGCTCTTCCACCGTCTTCGAGTGAATGAGGATGTCGTCACTCACGTTTAAGACACCAGGGAGTCCGACTAGGATTTCTTTTACAGCATTTTGGAAGATCCCTGCGGCCGATGATATGCCGAAATTCAGTCTTTTATACCACCGGAGGCCTAGGTGGGTACTGAACGTGGTTATGTACCGGCTGTCTTTGGCAAGTGTCAGTTGGTGATATCCAGTGTTCAAATCTAGTTTTGAGAACCACCTGGAGCCGTTTAGATCAGCCGCAATGTCATCCATGGTCGGCGTTACGCTTGTTTGGGAGGCGCATATCTATGCAAAGCCTGATCTTTCCTGGTTGACGGGGCTTTTCCACTATTACCATGGGTGACATCCATGGTGTGGGCCCTGATACTTTCTCAATAACTCCCTGGTCTTCGAGTTTTTGTAGTTCCTCTTCTACCAGCGGGCGGAGGTGAAACTGGATCCCTCTGTGCCTTAGGACTGTGGGTGGGACGGTGGTGTCGATATGTAGCTTTATTGGGGCTCTGTTCATTCTGCCTAGCCGTTTGAATAAGTCCTTGAACTCGCTCAGCAGTTCGGACTTCTGATCTATCTGCACCTTCCTGGCGAACACTATTAGTCCCAGATCTTCGGCTGTGTGGCTGCTGAGTAGCGTGTCCACCTCTTGGTTTATCACGTGGATGTTGATGGTGATTTCGACGCTTCCTGCCTGTACCGGCACAGTCATCATGCCTTTGAGTGGTAGCGGCGTGTCGCTGCTGTATGCGAATATCTTGGCCTTTGACGGTCTGAGTTCCAGTTTGGGCCTCAGCTTGTTGTACTGTTGGATCCCCATCACAGTTACCGACGCACCAGTGTCAATCACCGCATTGACTTCGGACCCAGCGACCTGGATCGTGCAACGAGGTTGGGGTCGCCTTTTCAGGGCTTGGGTGAATGAGACTAAATATGTCTCTACCTCGTCGTCCGACGTGGACGTATCCTCTTGGTAGGCTGTCTGTTCTCTTATCTTGCTCCCAGATTGAGATGCCAGCGAGACCTGTGACAGCTGGAGGACCATCCGTCTCATCGGTTTAGGCCTATTCCCTTTTTTACGCTGCGTCTTTCTCCTGCACACTGATGCAAAATGATTTGCGATGCCACAGTTGGTGCATGTCTTCCCTTGTGCCGGGCACGACTGTGAGGGGTGTTCTTTGTACCCACAGTGTCCGAAACGGTTCTTCGGAGTCTGTGGCTGACGATCTTGCGGCCTGTGGGTCCTGTCTTTTGTCCTAACTGCGTCCGCCTTTTCCGACTTTACTGTGACGCTCTTTTCTGTTCCTCTCATCAGAGCCACGTCAACTGGGTTCTGATTTCTTCCGTGGCTCGGTCGCCCACGAGATGCGTTGCGGCTAGTTCCCTTAGCCATGCGTGAAGAGCGTCAACGGACTCGCCTTCCCGTTGCTTTGCTTGTCTTAGTTTGAAATGTTCAAAGTCAGGGTTCATTTGGGGATCAAAATGGGCGTTCAGGGCTGTGACTGCTGCGTCATAATCATCGGGGAGGCACGTGTTTGGTAAATGCTTGAACAGGAGGTAGATCTCTTCTCCTGCATAGTGGAGTAGAAGTGAGTGTTTCACTGCCCCATCCTTTTCCCGCATAGCGATGAAATAGTTCTCAAGGCGGCCAAGCCATGTCTGCCACCGTGGCGCAGCCGTTGAGGGGTCCGCTGACTCGCTGAAAGGAGGCAGGACACCAGAGGGAGGGTGATGTGGTACTGCCAATACCGTGCCTTGGGCGACGTTGTCTTGATCCCCCATCTTGCATGGTGTGGGAGCAGGTTGGCGGCCTAGCGAAAATGCCTGCTGCTGGCGGGCGGTCCTCAGGCACGGGAGGTGGCGAAAATGCACTTAGTGATGTGTAGGCCTGCGTGTTTGTAAACGTGGGGTACTCACTCTGGCTGGGGAATGGTACCAGGGTGTCTCTGTGGCACTCCTTGGGGCGTGTGTGCTCCACTCTTCACTCGCACGTGGCACCAGCAAATCACTGGGCTAATGCGGCGGGGAGCAGCCAGGGATTTCGCCTCTGCCGCCAGGAAACTGCTTCCACAGGGTTGGGGCCACGCCAGGTGGGGCACGTGTGGTGAGCCTACAGAGGCCTGGACAGGCCTCGTGGTTGCAGCAGTGCCGGTGCTGCCAGCTACACTCCTCGTGCTTTGTGGACTAAAAGAACGCTAGGGCATCCCATCATCGTCACCAGTGTTACGGGGAAGGGGGCTGCCCTCCCGCTGCGAGGAGCGCTAATTACTGAGGTGCGCGCCGCAGTGAAATAATCAGCTGACTCTCGTGTGCGGTAGTGCGCGGACTGTTTCCGGCAGCTCCGCCCTTTCTATTTATCTAGACGCGCTCACGTTAGCCGGCGTGAGCGCAGGGTTAGGGTTGCGGAACGTGCACCAGCGGGAAAAGGCTGGTGCGCCAACTGTTACACTTATATACATTGTGGGAAAATGGCGTGGCTATAATTTCCTTGAGTACACCGTGATAAAAGGGAAATGTTTGCGTACTCAGTAATGTCCGAAGTCAACACGCTCTGCCTAAACGCTCCCATCTTCACAGACCCGCAACTGATGGGGTGAGTGGTAGCCACTCACCCCATCAGTTGCGGGTCTGTGAAGATCGGAGCGTTTAGGTAGAGCGCATCAATATTAATGACATGTGGGTGGGTAAGTAGTTTAGTATACATTATCCTACCGGGAGCTGTGCCATTTGTTCTGTGGCAAATGTAAAGTTCTTCATGCTTACAGGAGGCGGCGTGGCAACTGACCACACTCCTACCCCGGCTCTGGTTCCCTTAACAAAAAGCACCATGGGCGGGCTTAAATGGGTTGCACGTTAGCGTAATATGTGCGGGGGTGCTGCACCGCTTACCTGGGCAGCCATCTTGAGTGAGTTTGCAACCAAACGAACAGGCTCACCGTTAATGTAATTAGATGATGACAGTTCGACAGGTGCATAGAGCCGCTCGTAGCACATCAGTAAAGGGGGTCAAATTTCCAGAATAATAATAGGCTACATGTACCCATAAAGGTCTACCTTCTTTACACTTAAGATATAATGAAGAGGAAAAGAAGTTCTGTTTGATATAGGAATTATAGCTGAGGGCAGCACACACAAGGTTGCCCAACTATTGCCAAATACTTCTAACAAAAAACCGGACCTATTGACTTTGCTACTGCTTGTTGTTAAAGCTGCACAGTTTTTGCACACGTGAGTCATGACTGCAAAAGTAAATAGACAGTTTTTACTCCGTAATACAGTCGGTATCTGGTGAGAAATCTGTATACATGGCTCAGATGTTTCAGGAGAGTGTGGCCATCGTGCTCTCCACTCTCAGCCCCTTTAGATGACACAGACAAGCTAACAATTATTTCAGTGCATTCTGAAGTGTTCCAGTGATTGACAAGAATTAGCTGAAGCATCGGTTTCCTATTTTTAGGTCTGACATCAGCCACGAACTTTAAATTTTATGAAAATTATGTGTATAACATACTTACTTATAGGGGCTTTAGGTCAGCCCTCTTCAGCAACCGGTTTGTTATTGTGTCAGTCACATTTTTTGTTGGCCTGTTCCAGCTCACAACTTGAGGTAACGGATCATCGCAATTCAGCCACTGGATAACTTCACTGTGGGTGACAGCATTCAGTCCTTTCACCAGGAACACATCCAATTAAGTTCCAGAAACTACTATGGCAAAGTGTACTGTTTTTAGACCAAAATAATATTTTTGCTTTTATCCAAGTTTTTTTTTTTTAGATTGCTAAGGGCCTCACAGCTCCTCCAGCAATAACATTTTGCAAAAAACCATGACCAAACAAAACATGCAAGGTAAAAAGGCTTGCAGCCAATACCAGATCTGTTGGACTGGCCAATGTGTGTTTATTCACTGTTGAATCGCACAAAGTTGAGAAGGTCGATCTTGACTTTGCCCCATTGGTTGCTATTCCATAAGACTTAAGCGACACCTCAATGGTGAGTAGCTCATGGGGTTCTTTGTCGTGAAGATAAAGAGAGCACGCGGTTGAGGTATCTGAATCACCTCTGTGGCAGCAGAAATTAAAGACCAGAGCCTGCTGAGATATGGAAGACCTCATGTATGTTCTTCCTTGACATATCCGCTCTAATGTATGTTCTTCCTTGACATATCTGCTCTTCAGTCTTACTATAATATCTAACTCCACCATTTACCAGAAAGAGGTCTAATTCAACAGCTATGGCCGATCAGTGCTATAGCTGATCAATCCCTTACACATTGGAGTGGTATGTGTGTGTGTGAATGCCTGTGTAAATGGAATTGGGTGTGCTTGTGAGTTTGTGTGCATATTTTTGGGTGTGTGAATGTGTATTTGTATGTTTGTGTATGTGTGCATGTTTCTGCATCTGTGTGTGTTCGTGTGTGTGCGAGTTTCTGCATATGTGTGACTGTGTGAGTGAATGTGTGTTTTTGTGACTTTGTGCATGTGTGTTTACCTTCTTTATGGTGCATGGCAGCCACAATTAGGTTGCTAGCTTTGCACCTAGTGTTTCACGGACGTGATCATTCACTGCTTTACACGTGCCCTATGATAAGCCTCGCTCCAGCCTCCAGTTCATACGATCTTTGCGTCCGAAATGTGGAATTGTTTTGGGGCCACAGACAGTATGTATAAGGTTGTGTGAGTGCATCACAGGCGTGCTCAGTGGCACGTTTACTTTTAGCTGCTTGCCTCTCTCTGTTCTTCTGTGTGATGGCGTGTGCTGCATCCTCTTCCCTCTCAGTGCCCTCTTGTGACCGAGGCTACCAGAGCTGCATTAACAGGACCCTTTATAGTAACCCGTATGGAGTGGCACATACAGTAAGAAGCAAAGGCGCGAGTTGTCTCCAGAGAAGGCTGAAGGGGCCAATACTCGGTCTGCAATGGCGGCCTGTTTTCTGGCACGCCCCGTGGAGTCAGAAACAATTTACTGACGAGCCGTAAATCACTGTCAGTAATTTTGTTTTTTTCATGAGGCAATGCAATTATTTCTTGCTAGTCTCCTGTTCTCCCGCTCTTTTAAGGCTCGCCGCATGCTAAAGGTTCAGGTATTAATTACCAGTGTGCTCGAGGGACAGGGCTCACTCTAGCATGCTGCCAGCACACATCCCAGCGCACCCCAGCTTGTGATAGAACGCCTTCTTCCAACATTCCCAGCAATAGTTTCTCAATAACCTGCATTTTGTAGATTTTTTTTAGTATTTCCAAGCTTTAGCAATATAACCTAAATTCTAATCACGACGCGTCCTTGTTCAACATGCCTTTAATCCAGCTGAGCCCCATTTTGGGTTTGGCTTTCAGTAGAATTGGCCCTTTAGCTTGCTGTACATTTATAATCGCCATCAACTAACAACACTCAGCAAGTGGCATAGGACCGATGCCAAGGGGCCTACTGTCATAAAGGGAAAAATGAACCTCCTTGCCACTCCTTAGCTGAGAAGCGAAAGACATAATTGGGGTGTAGTCACCCCTCTCATGCCCCTCACACCACGGGCACCTGCATGATGCAACTACTGCACAATTACTAGCTATGCCTCTTCACCCCAGTCATGCCTTATGCCATACCCCAAGTTGTACTACTGAGTAAAAACAGACTATTTACTTTTGCAGTCATGTGTGCAAAAAAAGTGTAGCTTTTACAACAAGCATTAGCAAAGTCAATAGGTCTAGCTTTTTGTTAGGGGAAGTATTTGTTAATAGTTGGGCAACCTTGTGCATGCTGTCCCCAGCTGTAGAGGAAAGAAAATCCCACGATGAAGCAGCTTACTGGGCAATGACAATATGGAAGATGGGAGAAGAGCCCCCTTTGGTAAATTCACTGCATTACAAAAATCAAGCTCTACCCTCAAAGAAGAGTATTATGAAAATGAATAAAAAAATTAAGGGGGATATTCTCAAAAATGTGTGATAATTATCGCAAAATTAGCTTACCGCAACTTTGCACATCGCAGTCTATCACGGGAAAATAACGCAGTGTTAACGTTGTATTCTCAATACGGCGGTATCATGCGATAGTCTCACACTAATGCGTCACATGACTGCGATAAAATTACAGTGACGGCAAAAAAACGCAAAACTCAAACGAGAAAAAAGTTGCAATGTGGCCAACCGCGACAAAAAAATCCGCGATAACCAGCGACAGGCCTGCAATTCCCATGCGTCATGCGGGAAAATGCACTATAAAAGCACTGAAAAACCCAAACAAAATAATTTAAACTGCGTAGCACCATGGAGGAAGCCAGAGCAAGTACAGAGGATGACCAGAACCCCACAAGCCCCCAAGAGGACCTGCCTGGGACCTCGGGTTCACAGAAGGGCAAGAAGAAGAAGTTGAGGAAGACGAGGTTCAGTCCGCAGGAAAACAGGACCATCATCACGGAGGTGATAAAACACCACCAACAACTGTCCGTCACCTCCGTGTCATTGGCAAATAAAACCGCAATATGGTAGTTCATGCTGGACAAGGTGAATGCAGTCGGAGTGAGGAGGACAATTGGAGAGGTCAAGAGGTGCTGGAATGATGCGAAGCGCAAAACCAAGAAGAGACTCACTGACAACCATCAGGCAGCAATGCAGACTGGAGGTGGCAGTCCAGCGGAACACCAGGAGCTGGATGAGATGGAGGAAATGGTGTCCACAGTCATCAGTGGGGAGACGGTGGCAGGAGTTGGGGGTCCGGACATTGCTCGACATGACCTGACACAACAGCACCAGGGTGAGTACCAAACAGGGACTGGGGGAACGGGGGGAGATGGGCACAATGGCACACATGCACAATTAAGTAGAGCACACTGCACACCCACAATGACTCTGGATCATGTCCCTGATCCCCTTGGCACACTGCAGCACACATACAAACAGCAAGTAAGCCCCCGTCCACTATGGGCACAAAGGGGTCCCTCCCCACACTTCACCAATCTAACAACCAACCCATGCACAAGTGCGAAAACCAGCAAAGCTGCGTGTCTGTGAGCCACACTGACAATGCAAGTGACACTGCATGACGAATAGCATGGCTGCAGTCCAATTATCATGACATGGTTCATGCCATGACACTGAGATGGCTGAGTGTGGAACACATCCGGAAAGGAGCATGTCACACTCTGACACATCCACGTGCACAAACAACCCCTGACGTCAACAACACATCTGCAGATAAACCATGCCCAAGAGTCCAAAATCCGAACAAGAGCCAAAATTAGCCAAGTCTGCAACATCTCAGCACTATAGAAGCACAGAAGTCAAAGGCACACCGCCTCAAAGCGATAAGGGGCAGCAAAATCACAGCTGCAGGGGCGACTCTCCCACAATGCAGCACACACACATAGCAATAACAGCACATCAACATTGACGACAATGTGGTACAAAGTGCAACACTTTCACTACAGGACACAACTGGTTCCGCTTGTGCATAGAAACTGGCCAATCACATCTGGCATTGCAGGAAACTGTGAGATGAGAATGTACGTGTACAACCTCACATCCGTGATGTAGTTCAAATGTCCACTGTCCGGATCAAATAGTGAGCTCCTCCCAAGCAGTAACAATGTACATTGTCATGCAGACTGTATGTAAACTTGAACAATGTGTCAACAGACATGTCAACACAATGTTAAAATGCACCTCCCCTTCACATTGCAGAGGGACAATCAACACCTCCTGCAGAGCAGACCAGACAACTCATCAGTGATGATGAAGAGGACCTTCACACCTTCGACACCGACGCCCTACAACAGCTCATGGACAGCTATGGCAAACCACCTCCAAGAGCAGGGCAGCCCAGCTGCATCGAGGAGACCCCACCCCTTGCACAGACCACACAGCAGGAAACACCCACCACCACGGCTGGCTCTCAGCACCTCACCGAAAAACACATCGCATTCCAAGGCCAGGTGATAGACTGCCAGAAGGAGGTGGCTGAACACGTGCGGGTGGGGTTCGACCACATAGCAGCCAGAATAGATGACATACGCGGGTGTCTAAGTCACATCAGGGACCACTTACACTCCCTAAGGAACACACACAGTTCGCTTCATGATGTCAAACAATCCATGCCCGAAGCGCTGGAGTCATGCCTCTGAGAGGAGAACAACTGTCTAGTCAGAGTGGCCTCAGCGATGTCAGCCGAGAGTTGGCACAGATGCTGAGGATACATGGAGTGGATGCATGCGGAAAGAATGGCTGCCACGGATGCACACCAGCGAAAAGTTGTTGGTATCTTCCATGCCCTGCAGATCCTCATCATCGCATTGCTGCCACTAAGGCAGTCGCTGATAAAAGCTGCTGGTACTTCCACACACACATCTCCGGCCGCTGATGTGTCAGTGGCACACAGTGCTGAAGAGCAAACATCAGCACCCACTTGTCAGACAGATGACATAGAGGACGAAGATGCGGGTGATTCCACCTGTGTATTAAGAAGGAGCCAGTAGCAATCTTCTCCGCCCTATGCCCTGTTTCAGCTTGGTTCTCCCCTCTGCATCATGCCCTGTAACAAAACCTCCCACTGTCCTCCGAAACACTCTGCGACACTCACCTTGGACCTCGACATGGACTGCCATATTTTGTTTGCTTAACAATGACACAGCAATCAGACTGCGCACTGTACTCTTCCTTTCTGATGTACTTGTCAATCCCTAAATGACTCTGGCTGGCGCTCCACTGTTCACAGCAACTATCCCAACCACAATGTCTGGCTCACAGAGGTGACTCACCCCTAAGTGAAATGAGTCAGTCAGTCCCTCACTGAGTACGGACAATGCTCATTGAGGCACACAATTTGTCATTCTAATCAACACTCATCACAGTTGAACACTAGTGAAGTTGTGTGGACTTAATTAGCATGTGTGTGTCATTCCGGGCAAGACAAGGGCCACAACATGCAGACCAATGCATCAGACACTAACAGGCAGCATTCGGTCACGGTACAGTTGCACGTGACAGGCGTTGTGCATGTGCCTGGGATGTTCTGCCATTGCGCTGGTGGCTCTCGTAGAACCGGCACTCTACTGACCTGCGGCAGTTATGTGGATGATATGCCACATCTCGTAGCAATGAGTCGTATATGTGTGCAACGTTTGGATGTATGGGTTGTTGTGTACGTAAGTGTCAAGGGCATCCCATACAGGAGTACCTCAAGCAGGGACTTCTGTGTGTGGGGTGTGGATACTTTGGTATTTCATTAGCGCAGTTTGCAGTGTGGGAGTCGTCATCATCTGCTATGGTATCTCTCTCAAGGGGTGCCTGCCGCATGCAAGACCAAGGTCGGAGGTGCAGATGTCCTTCCGCCTTATGTATTGAGACAAAGGTGCTTTCATCCCTAATGTTAGTCTGACTACTGCTTGCATTCTGGAAATGTGATGTGGCTTTTGCGCTGCAATTGAGGCTAGGCCTTAGGCTTATGGTGCACTAATAGCGATACACACACAACAGTTGGCATGTATGAGCCAAGAGCCCGAGGGGTCATGCGCTCCTTGTACAATTCCTTCCTGCGCGGCCGCCCTCCGGGTGCATGCAACATTGCAACATTGTCGATTGCGGGCCATGTGGTGCTAACACTGCGACAGAGACACACACATCCGTTGGTTTCCTGTCCAGCCCAGAAAAGAACCACGCCCATAGCCTAGGGATAATTATTCACACCCCTACGCTGGCCTGGCATAGGCTGACCCAGTCCACTTGGCTTATGTATAAAGTAGGGGACGACAACGCTACGTGTCCCAGTTCTTCCCCACTGCCGGAGGTGACATGGCTGCGTCCGCATGGCATATCATGAGACTCAATCATAAAGGGTCCATGACTTGCGTTGCACAGACTTGGTGGCACAGGATACACTGCGGCCGGCACCGGCCTACCGCCACGGGACAGTGACTTTCGGTGCACTGAGGTAGGGGCACCTTAAGTGCTGAGCGGGTGTGCAGCCTGCGATGATGCGCCGTCCTGGCGGTCCGGACTGGTGAGGATTTGTGTGAACCCTGCTGGACCGCAGTGTAGGCCTGAGCCAGCGGGCAGTGCGGGCCTACCTCCAAGTGGCATTGCCTCACGATTCACAGAGTTAGTGGCACCTAAAGAGCTGGGCGGGTGTGCAGCTTGCGATGATGCCGTGTGCACTGATATGATCTCTGCCATTGCAAAATCAAGACCCAGAATCACGTGTGTGACCTTGTGGCACACGGTGCGGTGATGTGGAGGCTGCCAAGGTTGCGGGCCCCGGACTTGCACTGGCAGGTTGGAGACACGCCGGTGGCGGAAGGTGAGCAGTGAGACCTGGGTCCGCAGTGTCGGCACTCTCTCTCCCTCTCCCTCTCCCTCTCTTCCTTTCACTGTCTCTCTCTCACCCTCTCTTTCTCTATCTTTCTCTCTCTTTCTCTCCCTCTCCCTCTCTTCCTTTCTCTTTCTCTCTCTTTCTCACCCTCTACCTCTCTTCTTGTCACTGTCTCTCTCTCTCTTTCTCTCTCTCTCCCTCTTCCTTTCACTCTCTCTCTCTCTCTCTCTCCCTTTCTTTCTCTCTCTCTTTCTCTCTCTCTCTGTCCTTTGATGAGCGCATGACACACCTTCTTATCTTGAATGAATTTTGTCTTGCAGGCTGTGACTTACAGATTGTCCAGAGAAGACCCGCCATGACTCTTCCAAATAGTTGTATTGAGTTTAATTTGAATATAATGATTTGTTTGCAATGTTAATTGTTGTAATTGTGCGACATCAGGCGAATTGTTTTGTTCATGATTTCATACAGTTGATGCAAAATATCTTTGCCCGGTGGGGGCTTCCCGGGGTAGGGCCGGGGGGGGTATGGGGAGGTGGCGATGGGCGTTGTGGTCCTCTTGGGTGTCCGAGCTGCATGATCAGTAGCTCCATGGCATCTGTTGTTCTTCTGGTGTGGCTGTGGGCTGGGCTCCCATTTCTGGTGCAGGTTATCGTCCAACTTAATACCAGGAAAGAGCAGGTGTTAATTCCCTGCTGCTAACATGCCTTATCACATGTTTTGTGGTCTTATCGCCGATCCGGCTGGTCGTTGAGAATGTTGCGAAGTGGTGTTTTCACGGCTTTTTGCACCGGAACGACAACTCTGCATCTCATTAGCGTTGGTTGCTGGTGTCATCTGTGGCAATGCTTTTTGCGGCTGCTATCGCAGGAAAATTGGCGATGTCGGCTGTTAGCACCAGCTTGTGAATAGGGCGATAAATATATCGCCACTTTGGCTGCGATAAAGTGCCGCTAACTCAGCGATAAGTCTTTGAGAATATGCCCCGAAGTTTCATTGTAAGTGGTGAACTTCAAAGGTACACTCAACAAAATTCTGATCAACAGACACTTTTGACAAGGTGCCTGTATTTTTGTAGCATCTTAAGAAAACATATGCACGCGCTTGTCTTTACTTTGTGAAGAAGAGAAGCTATTGAATATTACATTGACCATAAAGTAAAACAAAGAAAAGTGAAAGATAATATACTGACTAGCACTGTGGCTTCAGGACAGGATAAGCAACCTAAAGAGCACACATTTCCTAAACAAGAAAGCCATAAATCAGCAATTAAAATGCTTTTGCATTAGTAAAGTAAAGCATTAAAGGCTAAAAAAAGGACTAAGCTTTGTTCCATCACCAAAATTAGCATGAACATAAATTGGACAATATAACCATCCATGAAATGTGTAGTCTTAACAGACAGTCCAACCAATGAAAAAACATGAAAAATCCTTCAGGCCAATAGCAGAAGGTAGTTCACCTAAAGCCCTCTATGCACCTCTGCTTATTGTGATTTTTCAAAGAATTGATGACCTGAGGTTTTGTATAAAGGTAATGTTGGCTCTAATATAGACCTACGGGTGGTGTCTGCCATTAGTATGGAGTTCAAATGCAGGAGTGTCAAAAAGCCTGCGGCAGATGTATGAATAACTCTGCGACCAGCATTTATGTGACCTGTAAAGAATTTTATAAATCAGTCTGTGCACTATGTACTAATATGATGGGCCACAAAATTCTTAATCAAAGTGGGTCACAATCTGGTGTACCTCATAAATAAAAATCGGGTAGGTTGCTAATTGTGACTAATGACGATTGGAGGCCATCACAAGGATTTTGGCCTGCTGGCGTCAGCAGACCACCACGTCTTTAATTGCTTTTAAATAAAGCACACTTTTCTTTTAATGCGGCCCATTAGAGGAAACAGGATTGTATTTAAAAAGAAAATCTTAGTTTTGTTTGTTTGAGAGATGGCAGAGTTCCTATGGACCACTGCATATTCCCAATACAATTTGTTTAGTTCACAAAGGGAAAACGGTCCCAAGCAGACCCCTTCTCTTTTGTGAATGGGTTACCACCTTCTTTGAGGTGTCAGTGAAATTTCAATGTTTTGTGACTGGATTTTGGTAGCAAAACATTGATACTTATAATACTGATTTGGTTTTGCTAAGGGACACCTACCATATGACGCTTCCGGATACTGAATCAATATCCCTTTATAATCCGATTTTAGGGGTCGAAAAAACGTTAACAACTCCTAAAATGGAATTAGTACATCTGAAAAAGCATTTTACGGTTGCAAATGCCAAATCGGAGAGTTTGCTGTTATAAAAATGCTTAGAACATCTTGCCTCTGGACAGCCAATTATTTTATGAAATTCTGGAATTTTACAATGTATTCTGTAGAATGCAGCACGCATTTAAAGAGGAAAAAAACAAGGAGAAATGAAATCATTCCTCCTCGTTGCACCTTGCTATGCCACCCCAAGGGTGGCGTAGCCTACTGATGCATTTCCAGGTTTACGAATCCTCATAAATATGGAAATGTGTCTCGTTCCATGGGTATCGCGTGGGAACACCCTCAGCAACTCCCCTTTCACGCAAAGTGCTGCATGTAAAGGGGCCATATTTACAAGGACAGGAAAAGCCACGCAGGGTGGCTTTTCCTGTCCTTGTAAATATGGGGCAGGGAAATCCGCTGCCAGTGCGTAACAAAAAGTGACGTACTGGCAGCGCAAGGGGCTTTTAAATCTGCCCCTATGTGTCTTACAAAGGGGATTCAAAGAAAAAGGCCTTCTCTGAGTTCATACTCTGGCACTCTGGCATCATACTACCAACCCATGAGGAATCTATGGTCCAAGAGTGCTTCCCGCCTCCACCAAGGAAAGCCCAGATGAATACAACATAAAGAAAGCTCCCTTAAAGATCAGTGTCTTAATTTTTTGAATGAAATAGACATCTTTAAAAAGTAATCTGGACTACCTCAAGTGTAGTAAGGACCTAAATAACATTCTTTAAACTTTTTTGCACAACAGTTAACGAACAGGACCACCCTTTATATGCCTTTTAATATTCCACACTTTCTCCCACAAACTTTCCAGGGCCTGATGCCTTTGATATTGTTGCAAGGAAGGCTGGCTGATCCTTTCCGTTTACTTTGAGCTCAAGAACCAAACTTAGGCCCAGATGTTCCCAACATTTCTCATCATGGTTGTGCTACTCTTTTGGTGCAGCCATGATGCAAAAAGCATTTGGGGATTTACTAAGCCATGCAAATCAAGATTTGCATGGTTTTGAGTGGGAATTTATCCCAAAAAGTAAAACAGTTCACTACCTTTAGCTCCATTGCATAACTATGGGTAGGTGGAGCCTTGGCATTTCTTTACTGCCACCCTTGTATTTTGATGCAAACTCAGATTTCCTAAAGTCTGTAAACATGGATTTGAGCTAAAATGGTGCTAATATTCAAGGTTGGCACAACAAGGAGAACAATCTATATTTCTCTTTGCAAATGCCACTTTGCATGTGAGCTGCATTCTGCAGCACTCATGCAAAGAGGAACACACCTTTAAGGATAGTTTTTGTGCAGGAACGCATGCCTTTCTGCACAAAAAATATCCTGACCACTTTGCAGGCACCTCGCATTGGTGCTAGGTTGCCAAAAGTGCACCAGCACAAGGAGACAGCAGAAGTGTGCCGTATCCTAATAAATAAGGCACTCTTCTCTCTCTTCTTTCCAACCAATGCAGAACAGTAAGTTCCCTTGCTGTGTTGCATTGCAGTAAAGTTTAATAAATGTGGGTCACTGTCTAATATTGCATCCTCCAACTAGCAGTGGCATTTTTGTTCTACTAATCTGTTTTATTGCTATAATGAGTTGCTCGGCTTCCCTTCCTTTGTTATATACACTTGAACATCATTCTATGCTATCTGCTAAACTGCCTCATATCCATGTTCCAACAAGCATTTTCAATGCAATAGGTCTTGCATTTGAAAATGCCTTTTATTTATTTGTTTTAAAAACAACACATAAATAAAAGGCATTGTCATTTACAATGCCAATAAATAAAAGTCTTGTAATTGCGAGACCTATTGCATTGCAAATGCTTGTATGTTTAGCCGCCATTTTGAGTCATGATCGAAACTAACTTCTGCCTTGGTGATTTTCGTTTCCCTTAAGGTTGGGCATCGATGTACTAATGAATACACTGTTTTTATTAGCGCATACCTTTCCCACTAGATAGAAGCCCAGCATTGGGCACAGGCAGAACAACCTTGGCATATAGATGGTGTGTGCCCAGTCTCAGAATCGAAACTTATCCCTCTTTACCTTCTTTGTGTAACTGGCTCCAACTGGATATTTCCAGTCTGGGCGTGTTTTATTGGTCCTGAATTATACATAATGTCTCACCATGTGTTCTGATGGCAGTCCTCTCTGCAGCACCCCAAGAGACTGGACAGACAGGACTCCACTTGAGTGTATCTGAATAAACATATACTTGGTTTGTATTCTCTACTGTCTGATCGACTCTTTATTTGTATGGAAGGCTGAGAGGTGGTCGCGAGTGACTCGGGTGGCCCTAGTTGGGTTACTTCCTTCAGTGTGCACATACTTTCACTCAATCACCAATGAATACCAATAGCCTCACAATTACGAATAAACCCATGAATACTCACACAGGATACATATACTTGAAAATACAGATAAATACTCTCATCAAAAAACAATACTCACACATAAAGTCAATTACTAATATTCACATGTATACTCATGGAATTATCCCACACACCAATAATAATACTTATCGGTAGACAGACACACTACACCCACAAACAGAATTACCAGTACCCAACATAAGACCGACATTCACACTATTATGGATACACACCCACATACACTGACAATTTCTGATTCACCTAAGTACGCCTATGGAATTTCCTATCCACTGATGCATGTACATATTTATCAGTACACACATGCACCGGTGCACTCATAGAATTACCAAGATCAGCATTTAAACCACTACAGATTACAGATATACACAGACACATACTCTCACATACTCTCACTCAATTGGTGATGCAGCCACCTAAGCTCACAAATTTACAATACAAACATATTCTCACATAATTACTAGTGAAAACACATATATGTCCTTGCACAATTATCAAGACACAATCCCAATTAGCATTGCACATTACTTCATTCAGGAAATTAGTCTGACCTTGACTTGGCTCTAGCTCCTGCATTGCTAGCACTGGCGACATTGTAAAATTTCAGCCCCTGGCACAACAAGATGGCGACCATATTCTTTTTAATGGCCATGGTCGAAGTAAAATCACAACAATGATCGAAGTACTTATGTTTTGCGCTCTAGAAATGCTTCATTCATTCAAATCTTGTTAAATGCTAGCATTCGCCATTGCTTACTAAACCTATAAATATTATATTATATACTATATTATAGATGCACATTTAAATAACATACCTCTGAGCCAAGTATGTTGCAGCTTTCAAAGTTATTGTGTAACTCTAGTATGATGATCTACATCAGAACCTAGAACTTAAAAAATTCTGTACTGGACAACCAACAGACCCGCAAGTGTTTTGTCATTAGTCACTCAAACAGGTGTGCAGATGTTCTAAAGCGCACGCATAACATAATCAGTGAACATGTACACTACACCTCAAACCCCTCGAGAGCCCCAAAAAGCCACTGAAGGACATTTGAATGCAATTCGTAAATAACTGTAACTAGGTCTTTTAATATTGTTAAACGCTTACTCCTAATGGCGTTCTACGGAACTAAGGGGATCATTATGATGGCAGAAGTACCGCCACCACTGGGCCGGTGGCCCTTCTGCCATCACCAAGCTCATTAACCACTGCCAAATTAGCATGGCAGTGGGTATCGCGGCAGACGCAAAGTCTGTCTGCCGCTTTTCTGCCAAAGGCAATCACACCGATTACCTGGCGGATGGTGCAGGGCCCCTTAAATGGTGGTGGTGTCTAGCAGGCACCATCCAGCAGATCAGGATGTGGGTTTAGGAAGGCCTTTTGCCGCCATGGAAAGGCTGGGGGGGTTGGGTTTGGGGGCCTGTTGGGGGCGCCCCTTGTGTAGGGGGGTGACGCTGCACTGGGGGGTACCCATGGTACCCCCCCTCATTTCCATGCACCAAGTGGTAGGCACCGTGTGGTGCCTGCCACGTAGTGCAGGGAAATGCTGTGCACGCACTTTTCACATTGCGTGTGGTGCTGCAGTGGTTGGAGCGCCACATGTGTGGCGGGCAGACCCAAACACAGCCACGATGGTCCACCGGCCATCGTAATCAGCCCCTAAGATATTTCAGAATTGATTGCCCAGGTGTAAGGCGCCTGCTTCAGAGCACTGAGGCTTGATAGCCTATTAATCTCTGCACAAGTTTGTAGCACTCTTCGCTAGTTTGCGTTAGAGATGTTCAGGAGAATGAAGTTCGGATTGCATGCCCATTCAATACTTGGCCACTTTGCTGAAACTGCCAGCAAGAATAAAGCAAAGTATTATGGCGATGCAGCGCTTTAGCGGGATCCTGATGGAGATGCCGCTGCACGCTATTTTCGGCTCCACTAACCTGCGCTTCCTAGATTAAAGAGTGTAATGAACGTGTAAGAGCGGTGCTTCGTAGATTTTGAGGTCTAAATATCACAAAACAACCACACATAAGCTCCCATAAGTACCTACCCCACACATAAAGACACACACAATGACACAACTCCTGCAGAGATACCTTAGTTACACACACACACACACACATACAAACGCAGAGGATACATACACAAACACAGAGACAAGAAAGCAACAACGCTCATTGTTGATAAGCAGCGGAGTGGTTTTAAATTTCAACTACAATTATGGGTGAAATAGAATGACATCAGCACCCGGCACGCTCCCACTCTGGAAGCACTGCCGCCCCTTGAAGACTTGGGCGCTTTGTGTGTGCATCCTTATGGGCGGCAACAAAAGGAGACAGGGCGGTAACAAAAGGAGACAGGGCGTTACCGAGGCGGGAATAACAAGTCTCATAATGAATCTGAAGCCAGCGTTTACTAAGGACAATGCCACCAGCCAATTACAAATATGAGAGGAGAGTGGGAGAGGCTTCCACAGCACTTCCACATCTGACCCTAATACAGCATGCCTCGCAAAGCGACCAGCGCATGCGCTGCAACGCTAGGCTCGACCTAAAAATGAATTATTTTTATATACTCTCACCTTATGACAGTGAATCCTACTTTGTTTATTCTAACACTTAAGGAAAGGGATTTATCAAAGCCTATGCTGGATCTTGTATACCATAGTCTGTACTGCAAGTCAACATTGCAAGTCAAAATTCGAAGGACCACTGTGCATAAAGTCCTGCTCTTTGGTTATAAACAAACTGTGCAGAACAGCTAATGCTTAAATTCTGAATTGTAAACTCAAATCTCGGCTGCCCACTTAATGCAATTAAACGTTTTTAGGCAAATGACTTTGCTTGCTTCCTTTTTCCTTAACTGGAACCCTTTGAAGCACTAACAATGATTAGATTTAGAAAGCACTTTACAGAATATATACACTCATATATTGTTTCATAGATTATGTTATTGATCCTATGTAGACATTGATGCTGCTGGCAATTTACATAGCATACATTGCCCCTGAAATTTGTGTTGGAAATCCTCTTCGAGTGGGGGAGGTTTTACATTTTTATGTATTTTTGTTGAGATGGTATTCATGTTTATGTTATTAAACACCATGTAATATATTAATCTAAAGTACTAATGTGAAAGTGACATTATTAAAAAAAAACTATGTTGAATGTTAACGAGCTAGGATAATTTTAAATGTTTTATGTATTTATTTTTTCAATGGCTTGGTTTCAAATGCACACTTCAAATGACAATGCTGTGCTTTCCGTGTGTTTCATAGTGACAGCATGAATAATTGTCATATTGGTGTTTACAGATATTAGAGCAACTTGCTCAATCATGAGTATATAAGGCCTAATGGGGTTTGAAGAACTGTTAATTCAAAAATAAAGGTACTTGTGGTAGCATCTCCAGGTGCAGGTAAGAGCGGTGGGGCCGGGTTTGGGAGGGGATTTCGACAAACGACGAGGAGGGAAAATTAATTATTTATTTAATTTACCTTCGTGGTCATCTGTAGAATTCCCCCCACCACTCCACTGCTCTTACCTGCATGGGCCACTGCTGATCTCAAAGACCTTAAAAGCCAGACGAAAGCTTCAGAAATAACTCTAAAACTTCAAGCAGTACCAACATGTCTGTGATTGCTTTTAAATAAAGCAAACTTATTTTTAAAAAACGCAGGCCATGTACCTTAATGCGGACAGAGCTGTAAATGAAAAAAAAAGCTATTTTTTGTTTGTGTGAGAGTTGGCAGAGGTCCTAGGGACCACTACCTATTCCCAATACACCTTTTTTATTGATGCATAAAGAGAAAAGGGTCCCAAGTGGACTCCTACTCTTTTGTGAATGAGCTATCACCTCCTTTAAGGTGCCAGTAAAATTTCAATTCTTTGGGGACGAATTTTGGTAGCAAAACATTAACACATTTTATACCCATTCGATATTGGAAAAGGATGCCTACAACATGCCACTTCCAGATACTGAATCAATATCCATTACAATTCTATTTTAGGAGTCAAAAAAGGTTTACTAACTCCTAAAATGTGATTAATACATCTGAAAAAGCATTTTTACGATCGCAAATGCCCAATTGGAGAGTTTGCCCGCATAGAAAAGCTTAGAAATCTGACCCCTGAATAGGCAATATTTTGTTGAAATTCTGAAATTCTTTTCAAAGTGACTAAAAGTTCACTAATGACCTCTTAGCTTTTCCTCAACAAAAAAATTCCAACTTTTTTGTTCCACTAAGTCTTATCTCTCAGTTATGGTAGGCGTTTCTGTTAATTAACAAACTTCATGGCTTTCCAGGTCCAGGGACTTCTCAGTACCAAGACGCTAGATGTGATGATTGAACGCTCAATAAAAACAAATAACATAAAATAACATAGCATGAAATAACATAACAACGGTTTCCAGTAACAGCCATAACCTAAAATAATCCTTGTGCTAAGAGTCTCAACATCGCTGCATGTCTTGACATGTACTCCATTCTTTGTTTGTAGAACATGACTACTATAGCCAGATGAATCCCTACTAGCTGCTGAGGTTTCTTAGAGGTGCTGTGAATTACTGGATGCCTTGCCAAATGCTGTCTGTCCGAGGAATACCGCCTGCGACAGTCCAGCTGAATTTCCTTGTTACCTTGTTCCACATTAGACAGATTGCTAGTCATGTATTTTACTTAAATAAACCAGATGCCAACATGCCAATCTCCACCGGGTGAAACATCCATTACAACACAGTCATTACAACGCACTGCCTTTACAATGGGGTCAATACAACGCAGGATCCATTACAACACATGCCATTATAACGCATGCCATTACCAACACATTCCTCACTGACCAGCACCTTCCCTGAGGTAAGCACGTGGCGATGTTATAACAGTCATTTTCGTTGTAATGGAATATGCGTTGTAATGGCTTGTGTTGTAATGGCATGCCTTGTAATGGAAGCTTTGTTGTATTGACCGCGTTGTAAAGGTATGTGTTGCAATAGTTTGCATTGTAATGTCATACATTCTCCACCAGATTTCCCCTTAATGATCACTGGGCAAAGAGCTAACATTCACCAGGCCAGAACAATTCTGTCTTTAGAAATAAAGATAGCAGACACTACAAGCAGGCATCAACAGTTCAAGCACAATAATGTGAAATACAGCCAGCTAGAACTCCAGTGTCCAAAAACTCAAAGGCCACAGACCTCAGAATCTCATATTCATTTTATGTGAGTGCCCTAGACACAGACAGTAGGCTAGAACTAAACTGTCATTGGAGGAGAAGGCCACAGCCTGTAGCAACAGACAGTACTGCACCATCATTTGTGTATATGATACTGCCATCATGATAGAGCCCAGAAAGAATCTAATGCCTGGATATCCTCATGGGTGATTAGCTGCACTTTACCAATCCTCATTGATTGATAGACCTATGAGAAGAGGGCCATAGTTCCTGACAGTAAAAACAAACTACACTGTCAATAATATAGAGGGGATATTGTAAGTGGCACAATTATGACTGAGTAGGTGTTTCCTTGGTGTAATGATGAATCTCAATATATTAAATATATTTTCAGTGGCATGGCATGAAGGCTTGGGGCATCATTTAGCATTATGTGGCTTGTCATACCTTTCCCAGTGTCTAGAAACATTGAAATCAGGAATTCCGAAGTTAAATTGTAAGTAACTATAGTAAGCTGACATTCCAAAGAAAGTTAAATACTCCCAACAATGTGAGATAACCACAGAGTAATCACCTTGGTGTCTGTGGATTATAAAATTCCTTTAAGATCTAAGTAGTCAGGCTGGGTCGGCAATGCAATTAATTATTTATTTTACAAAGAACACGTTATTTTACATCTAGGGGACACTTGAAAAAACATGAGGAAAAATTAGGCATGCTTAGCATGTCAGGAGACAGTGAACTCCCTGGCCATAGCTAAGTCTGAATGGTAAATAAATGTCTGACAAATTATTGACAGGAATCACCTTTGGCTCACACTACAGTGAATGAACCTTGACAGCAGTATATGCCAGTGGAACTATGGAATTGTTTACCAATGGCATGCTCTCATATCACATAGGGATTTGGAAAGAATGTAAATAGGGCTCCTGTGGAATCGAATATTATGCTTTGTGACAACGATATGATCTCAGATACGTTTTTGTCAGCGTTATTCAATTTGATAAGCTTTGACTAGGCATACAACCAATTCTGACACATAAACCTGCTCTCTGCTTTCCTTGTGAATGATATAAAGACACATTAATTTAATATGGGAAGTGTCTTGCATAAAATACCTGAAAAATTGCATTCGTTTGGACATGCACATAAGCTTTTCATTTTATCTTAAACCCCTTCTGGCAACAACCAAACATTGATTTATTTGCAGATTAGAAATCTTGAATCTGGGGATTTTACATAAAATCACCTCAAACAGTGTACTTCCAAGGCTTTTAATAACTATAACGAACTAAGCTCTGAGCTAAAAGTAAGTATGATATAAGCATTGGCGTCCTTCCTGTCTGGTGAAAATATTCCAGTTACCTTTTCTGTCCGACATGCTAACTAGTAGCTTTAGCAAATATACTCATTTTGAGCATGCCAACTTCCATATCCTCAAATTCCTATTGGGCTTGCATGGAAAACTGTGAAATGGGAGGAATAAATGACATGTAGACTATTAACTTGAGACATTCTGGTCATGGGGGAGTTTGTCTGCTTCTACAGATCAACCATATTATTGAAATTCCATAACTGTTAGTCCTACTGAGTCTGGACTACTGCATCATCTATGCTACCTTTTTTAGAATGAATCCAGAATAAAGTAGCTAGAATGTCCCTTAATTTAAAAAAAAAAGCTCTTACATAGCTCCACTGGTTTTAAGTACAGCAAAGCCTCCAGTTTAAGATGCTATGATTGCACAAACTATTGTGTCACTCTACTGGCTTTAAGTAACATGAAATATCTGGATTAAGATGGTTTGTTTCATGCAAATGGCGAGTCCAAGATAAAAAAAACACCTTTCTGAGAGCACACTCTGGCATCATACTACCAACACATGAGGAAGCTACAGTCCAGGAGTCTAAAGAAGCCACTCCCCAACCCCTCTATTCCTGAAAACTGTTGTCCTATCTCACTGCTACCACTCTTCTCTAAGATTGTAGAGGAATGTGAATGGGCAGCTTTCCTGCTTTATGGAGGATAATGACCTCCTCTATAGGACACAATCAGGCTTCCATCCATCCAACTGCACCGAATCCGCCTAGCTGCTAGCCTCCGAGTCAGCTCAGCAGATTGCGGACGATGCCAACACTTCGGCAATCCTACTGTTGGACCCCAGTGCCACTGTCAACACCGTTTTTCACAACTTCTTGATTGAGCGGCTGAGGAGCTGCAGTATAGGCAGTAAAGCACTGCTTTGACCTGCCTCAATTCTGCAGGGACGTACCTTTCAGGTCTCCTAAAACCCATTCCACTCGATGCTGGGTCCCTTGTAGCAGGAAGTGCCTCAAGGATCTTCGCTGATTCCAACCCTATTTAGTATCTATGCTCGTCGTCTCTGGCTGAGGTCATTGAGTGCTATGGGTTTACCATCATCTCATATGCGGATGACACGCAACTTGTCATCACTCTGTCTCAGAATAGTGAACATATGGCCTTTTCACTTAGTCTATGCCGGGCAAACATTGCGGTCTGGATGGACTTGAAGTGTCTAAAGCTGAGTGCAGGGAAGTGAGAGATGTTGGTTTAAGGGAAGCGCCTTAACATGCGGTCCAATGCCTCATGGCATGACAGTCTCCGCCCCTTACCCCCTCCCAAACCTAAGGTAAAACATCTGGGTATCTGGTTCGATGGAAAACTCTGCTTCGACAACCAGACCACTTCTCTCACAGAGATATGCTGAGGGATGTCGAGATCTCTGAAGAAAATTCTCCACCTATTAACAGAGTCTGCCCAAAAACTGCAGTCCGGGCCCTGGTTAAATCCTGGCTGGACTACTGTAATGTCCTTTATTTAGGTGTGACTCAATTCCACCCTAGCAGGCTGCAATGGATCCAGAACGCTGTTGGGTGGGTACTGCTCCATCTACCTATGCGTGCCTCTATCGGTTCCATGCTTAGAAATCTGCACTGGCTCCCGGTGAAGCAAAGAATCATCTTCAAAACTTTCTTCTACTGCTAAAAGGCTCTTTCCTCTCAAGATCCATTCTATCGTCAGGTGATGGTTAAACCTTATGTCCCATCCAGAAATCTGAGATCCGCCGAACAAAATGGGCTCTTATCTCCAAATTTAAAAGAGTTAGAATTCAAGCCACCTTTTTTAGCAACCTAAAATCTGGAACTCTATTCCTGTTGCAATTAGACAGGCTTTATCTGAAACTCTTAGGAGAAAAAAATTGAAAATCTGGCTTTTTGGGTCTAGTTGAGAACTGATCAGCAAGTTGGGTAATATTATCCTCGCTAGTCAGAATACTAGCACTAGGACACGTCGTAAGAAGTAGCTATGTGCTTTATAAGTCTAATTATTATTATTATTATTATTACTATTATTAAGAGTGCCTCCCCCTCAACTAAGGAAAGCCTAGATACATTCAACACAAAGAAGTGTTTTTAATGTCACGTTCCTCCGCTTTTGGAGAGAAATAGACATATCTTTAAGAGGTCATTTCGACTACCTCAAGTTCAATAAGGGCTTAAATACCTTTCTTTAGAGTTTTAGAAGAACCGTTACAGAACAGGCTCACCCATCATATGCCATTGGAAATGCCACCCTTTCTACCACAAACTTTCTGGGGCCTGATGCCTTTGATATTGCTACCAGGAAGACTGCCTGAACTTTTGCATTTACTTTTAGCTGCAGGACCTAACTTAGGACCAGATGTTACCAACATTTTAGGTCATGGTTCTGCTAAATTTTAGGTGCACCCAGGATGCAAAATGTTTCCTGGGATTTAGTAAGTCACAGCAATCAAGATTTGATTGGCTTTGTGTGGGATTTTATCCAAAATGTAAGGCAACACAGTGCCTTGCGGTCCATTGCATTAACCTGCGTCAGGGAGGTGTTATATGGGTGGAGCATGGGTGTTTCCATGCATCGACCCCTTTATGTTGATGCAAACCTAGATCTATTACAGTTTTGAAGCAGGGTTTGTGCCAAAATGGCGTGCCTACCTGTAGCTGGCATTACGAGATGAAATATCTATATCTCCTCTTGTCTAATTCCACTGTGCATACGAAGAGGAACACACCTCTAAGGATAGTTTTTATGCAGAAAAAAACTCCCATGATAATCTTGCTAGCTGCCTTGCGCCAGGGCTAGGCTTCCGCAAGTGCGGCAGCGAGCAGAAGTGTGCCATATCTTAGCAAATATGGTGGATTTCTGCTCTCTCCCTTTCACACAATAAACAGCAAGTCCCCTTGCTACCTTGCATGAAAGTTCAGTAAATCTGGGCCTACAGCTTAGATTGTACCCTTCAACCAGCGGTGCCATCTTTGTTCTGTTATTATGTGTTATTACCTTGATTGAGTTGTTAGGCATCCCTACACTTCCTATAGGCTCTTGAAAAGCATTCTATGCTGTCTGCTAAATTGACCCATATCCATGTTCCAAACATTAATTCTCTTTTTCTGCACTCTCACCTTTTGAGATTGAATCATACTTTATTTATTCTAACAGTTATGGGACCGTGGATGTCATGGCCTAGGCTGGAATGAGTACTGTGCGGCCTGTATTGCAAGTCAAACTTCGAAAGATCATTATGCACAAAGTCTTCCTCGTTGGTCGTAAGAACTGAGCAGAGGAGCTAATGTTTAGTGTTGGAATTGTAAACTCACTTAATGCAATTGAATGGTCTGAAACAAATTACTTTGCTTCCTTCCTTTTCCTTCACTGGAACCCTTGGGAGCACTAACAATGATTACATTCAAAAGGCACTTTACAGAATACACACACTCATATAAGGTTTCATAGATCATCTTGTTGCTCCTCTGTAGATATGTATGTTATTGTCAATTTACAAAGCGTACATCATACACTGAATTTTTTGCGGGGATTTCTTGGTCAAGTGGGGGAGGTTTTTTATTTTTCTGTTTTTGTCGAGAAATCATTCATGTTATGAAACACCATGCAATATATTAATTTAAGTATTCAAGTGAAAACAGCATTATTAAAAAATAAACTATTTTGAGTGTTAAAGAGCTGCCATAATTTTAAATATTTGATGTGTTTTTCTCAGTGGCTTGTGATGTGGTTCTAGTCAGACGCCTGGCTAAGTTGGGCTCTCCCTATTAATTTGCCAAGGCACAGTTGAAATGTCACTGCTGTGTTTTCCGTGTACTTCACAGAGAGAACATGCATAACTGACATCTGGTCACAACCATTAAGAGCATCTTTGGCCTAAGGGAGTTTATGAGGCTGTTAATTGAAAATAAAAAGGCCTCATGGTTGAATCACAAAAACCTTAAAAGCCAGAGAGGAGCTTCATGACTGCCTCTGAGGCGGTCTACCCCATTGCAGTATATCTGAGTGATTGCAGGCAGAACACGTATGTAGATGTCACAGTAGGCGTCATATTAAATTGAAAGTGACAAGTTGCTTTATGAAATAATTCACTTTCATGCCAGAGTTCTCTCCTTCTTTCAATTTATTACCGTCTCGGTCAATCTCTTTCCAGCTCCTCCCACTGCTCTCCATCACTAGTGTTACACTGCCCTACACTTCACCCTTCAATGTAAGGCCTCCCTTAACGCACCGTCAGTGCATGGTGGAAGCCTTGCAGCCTGTTCACCTTTCTTTTGGTCGAAGGGGCTAATTTTAAGACGGGGGATTGTGCAAAATCAGGTCATTTGTTTTGCAGAATTTAACAAAGTTTCATAAAAATGTCATAAAAATTCGTATCATGAAAATATTCTTCTAGAGAGAAAAGTGATTCGTGGTTATCATCACACATGAATTTTTTTCATATGAGTACTCACTTCACATTAAAAAAGGATTTGCAGGTTACCAAAGGGAGACTGGCTGCAGCAGAAAATGTCTCTCGACAAGATCATTTCTGCAGGAGAGAGCAATACAAGTGCAACATTGCATAATGAGAAACATGAAATGCGAATTTCGCATCATGCACAATTTGAAAACTATGCTAATTTTGCTATTGTAATTAAAATCTCACCCAGGCCTAATTGAAAGGGCTGAGTAAAATTATGCGGCAGTGTGACTGAAAAGACAGATGCTGCAGGGTTTGGTTTGATTTTTTCCAGATATGGTATGACCTCATCTTACGAGCTTCTGGGGGTTGGATGGGACATTTCATGATAATGCCACCTTTAATCGCCTTTCCTCGATGCAAAACTCCGAAAACGTGCGCTTTCCATGTCCACCCTTCACTTCATGCGCCAGCAGTGCCTAAAGTCAATTCATTTAACGCGGTATTGCTCCAAGTTGGGGCTTTATTTTTAACAGCAAAGCTTAGAAAGAGAAAAAGGAAAAAGCGGCTCACTTTTTCTGAGCTGTTTTTGTCTGAAAATGAAGCTTTAACTTGCACAAATATCGAGCTAAAACAAACATTTCCAATGCAATAGGTCTCGCATTTACGAGAGTTTGGGCTATTGGCAGTGTAAATGACAATACCTTTTATTTGTATGTTGTTTTAAAAACTGGTAAATAAAAGGCATTGTCATTTACAATGCCAATAGCTGAAACTCTTGCAAATCCAAGACCTATTGCATTACAAATGCCAACGCCCGTACTATAAACATTTTTTTAAGTGTTAGCAAAGAGTGTGTCCTGCCTGCAATAGAACATAGCTATTTGAGAAAATACTGCTCAGAGGCTGTGATTAAAGCCTACCGAGTAACAACACACGTAACAGGGGGTGACGACATGGAAGGTTACAAATTGAGATAGTACAGAAGGAGGGACTACTAAGCCTATTGAGCAATGAACAGCCACAGTTTACATTGGACAATGACACAAGTCAATGAAAAATATGGACGGAGAGTGGGCGGAGCTTCAAGTCCCTACCTGAATATAGCATGCCTCGCAGAGCAGCTCATGTGCTGCCCAGGCTCGACCTAAAAAGTGACTTGCGTGAAACAGCGAAACCCATCGTTATACGGCACCAGGTACACCTGGCAAAATAATCACAGCAGAAGCGCTGGGTCTGTGAGGCACTTTCACTCACAATATAGTCTTGAGTCAAGGGTAAACTCCTTGTTTAGTCCTGAGGTGCATTAGTTGTGGACTCAGAATGAGGCTTTCACTCTGTATAGGGAGCAGCAGCACCCAGACAGGCCACTGATTCTACATGATCACAATCAGGACAGGCAGCAATAGGCAAAAACCTCTAAAACCTAGGAAAAATACCTCTTCAGGAGGCAAAGATGCCAATAAAAATTGACATTTTTCAAAAGGAGGGGATCAAAAGATTACATCAAGAACCTCACTCGGCTTGGAGTAACATTCTTAATCATAATCTGAGAAACCAACTGCATCACCTACAAATCAGCAAAGACTGTCACAGCTGCATGCTTTGCTGGAAAAAGAACAACTACAAGAAGCCAAATTAACACAAATTCAATGCGCCAAGTTATTGCTTCAATATACTAATATGTTACAGTCCAAGCTGTGGAGAGATACAGCAATGGAGATCTCTGTCCTCAGCAACAATGTGCTGTGTAGTAACCGGCTCAATGGCAGGTGCCTGCCATTGAGCCGGTTACTACACAGCACATTGTTGCTGAGGACAGAGATCTCCATTGCTGTATCTATCCACAGCTTGGACTGTAACATATTAGTATATTGAAGCAATAACTTGGCGCATTGAAATGTGGCCCATCTGCACCACAGTCTAACTACCCAACAGCCGATCCAGGCAAGGAGCAGCACGCTTCAGCGCCCACTAAGTTTTATAGAAACCTTAACTGCAAGCGACCAAACCAAAAGCAACAACGCTGTTCTTCATTGTCAGTTTCCACTCTGACCTGCCATATGTGATACCCCTATGTCCTCAATTGGGGCGTTAAAAACCAGGCAAATGTTATAAATTTAGTCCTGAAGATGATCCCGTTAATCAATGAGCTTGGGATCGAAACGTCGACTTTTTAAAAATAGTGCCACAAATATCCATTGTGCTTACTCGTTGTGGTCTCTATTTTGTCAAACTTGCTACAACTTCATTTATGCCTGCAAGTTGCAACGGCTCTCAGTTTTTGCCTGTAACTGTTGTTTGTCTTAAACTGTCTGCATTGTTATTCCCTTTTTTCCCCCCGCACGTTCCCCATGCTGTAGGGTGCAGGATTGTGCCCCACGATAAATGTAGTGTTTTCATTATCCTTGACCATATCCTTTAGTATCTGAAAAATAAAAATCCCCTGTCCGGCTGGACATCGGATGTGTATAGTAACCCATTGTGGTCTATATTTAATTTTATGTAAAATTTAGTGTCTGCTCAGGACCATTGTTTTCTACATATATAATTGATACCCGTGGTCCTTAGCCATTTTTCGGGTTCCCTTGTTTGTATAAAATACCTAATAGCAACACTGGCAGGCCAGGTAGTATGCACATCTATGCAAGGGCAAAAATGTTAAAGGAGAGGGTAAAAAATAGATGTATGCCTGATTTTAGCGCCCACAGGTAATTTCGCTGGCCTCTACTTGAAAAACCGCTGAATAGATGTGTACGAAGTGCAGCATGAAACGAGAACTTGACCCAGAAAGCATGCTGTTCTTTGACTTGTTGTAGAGGTGTTCAGTAGTTTTGTACACCTGCTTCAAAGGGTTAACAATTAGAGATATTCTGACAATCGAAAAAGTGTTTTGTTTATTTGTCTACTCTTGTCTAACTTTATTTGATGAATTTGCTCAAAATCCTCCGATGTTGAGCATTTTTAGCTTATCTGTAGTATTTTAAAATGTGTTTAGATCCATTAAGGGGTGGTCCCAGTTAAAGTGAAAGGGGTCAAAAAGTGACTTTTTTGCTCATAACTGTGGTACACTATGCCTAATCCACATGGAATGTGGCCGTGCTTTAACATTTTTAGTGTCCCGTCCTATGTTACATTTCATACACATCCTCAGCGTGGCAAAATCAAAGCGAGTGCAAAACTGCCTTTATGTGCTCCCAACTTTGGACCTGTTTCAATAAGCTGCCTCAAATGTGTCAGGCTGCCAGCAAGTTAGGTCCACACAGCATGTTTCATGCAGAAGCGCTTAAGGCGTCTGGGGAGATGAAGCTATAGGCTGTTGTAAAAACCATTGATTTGCTAATAATTGAAGCACGTTTTCAAGGCTCTGCACAAAAATATCAGATCCTGCACATGATTAGCTTACTCTTGATTTTTTTGGTTTTATGCAACTCTGTCAAGGGGATGCACTCTATAGTGGTGGCCATAAATGTAATAAATTGCTAATAACTTCGGTTTTGTTTAATGAATCCCGATGAAATATCACAGGCTCCTATCAAGTTCATCCCAGCGCTGGGATCTCAGATTCGAAAGAGGTCTGATATGGTGAAGCCAAAGTTAAGGAAAAGCCTATAAATATTTGATTTCCTAACAGATTTGGCCAAATTCACAGGTCTGCACATCTGGACAACTCACATCATGATATGAATAGCTACTGGCAAAGATAACATGTAGGTGGGGGAAAAAATATGGAAGCAAAAAAATATGTATATCTTCTAATGGTGTTGACTACGTTTGCGAAAGCTGCACAAAATTCAACTGTAATTTATGTGTTTATCGTCTATTGATATGTTGATTGTAGCCGAGAGCAGGTGCCCCAGGTTTCTTGCACATCTGAAAAGGGCTGGCAAAGTTAGAGGTGGAGATGGGTCAAAAAAGATTTGATTTGCTAATCACTTTGGAGCCATGAGATAGATTTCCATAATTGTTTTGGTACCAGAATCTGGCTAAATTGGTAAATAGATTGAGCAGTTGGCAGAAAACTAGAGCTGAATGGGATCAAAGTCTACATGCAGAGGAGGTGAACGGCAAGGTGGGACTGCCAGCCCCTTCAGTTAATGCCCATTCCACATGGCTGAAGGCCATGCCCACTGGGGGTAGGCTGCAGCATCATCCATCAATCAGAGTCATGCCTATTACATATATCAACCACATGCATCCACACAACCAACGGTACAACATTGGAAGCAGCTCATACGAATGTTTCTTTAAAAGAACTATGAAATTCTCTGCTAAAACACAGAGTTAGAAGTAAATTAATGACCATGGGACAAAAAAAGCCTTTCCATCTGAAATAACCTGAGGCATTCTCCTTCCAGATGCAGCGGAGCGGGTAGGTGAGCCACAAAGCTCCGAGCAGGAGCAGATACACTACACTGTGTGTCCAAATTACTCCGCTGTGATCTGAGGAGGCAGCACATGAAACCAAAGAGGTTTGCTGCCCATCTCCGGGGCATTAACCCTCGGATAGAGAGAGTGGTAGGTAGCATTGCACCACACCACCCACTGTAGATATATTTTTAGTCACCTGGTCCTGAGGAATCGCCAATTGATCACTTCGTGACATTCTGAGGAGAGAAACATGTTGACCATCTGGGGGTAGAGCAAATTTTTGTCACATTAAAACAAAATAGTCGCCCCCCTCTCTTCCCTTTTTAGTCAGGTTGGGACCTTCCCAGAATAAAAATAATCACAAACGATCCCCTTACCTGTTTTAATCCACACACCACATCTACACGCCTCTAGGCCCCTCACACCCATGGCACCTATACGGCAAGCAACTAAAGATCTCTGAAAAAGAGCCCCTTTATGGGTGCCCGTCGAGCATTGCAGCGCCGGCTCGACGAGGAGCAGACCCATATGATGAAGCATGACACCTAGCTTGCTGGGTGTGTGAGGGTCCTAGTTCTGACAGGAGGTATCCCCCACCTCCTCACTACCTTGAGTACACACCAGGTGGCCAACTTTCATTGTCTTTTATTCGCTGCAAAAAGCACAAGTAAATGATGTTATGGGTCCTTTACAAAATCTAAAACCCCTGAAATGTGCCAGTTGTGATGTAATAGGTGAACCATAATTCACAACCCGCAATGCACTGCTCATGACCTCATACATGACATCACTGATTATATTTGAAATGACATCATTGATGTCAACATTTAAAACATCATAGCTGAAATAGCCAAAAGTGAGGCCAGTGACGACATTTCCATCACTTTTTTCTTTAATCCATTGTTCTTTGTCACACTTATCTTTCAATAACGCAAGCCTTTTGGCCCCTACATGCACAGATAATAAAGCAGCCAGTCTGGTTGTTGAGGAGACGCTATGAGAAGTTCTGTTCCAAATCCTCCGTGGGAACACCGGGGTCTGTCGTCTGAAACGGAAGCCTTGGTTAGATGGGGGGGGGGGGGGGGAATGGAAATGTTGCGCTCCCGTGAAAGAGCTGGCAGGTGATTGGGGTCCCTCCTAGAGGTTAAAGAGACTCTGAAAGCAGTGTCCCTCTCTTTAACACCACAACACCAGTGTGCCTCGCCCTCGAGTAACATCTGCCAGGTCTTCTTGGTGCCCAGAACAACATCCCAGTGAAAGCACTGGCCTTCACTGGCACCAAAGGACGTCATTTGTGTGTAGTTGACGTGGCATGCCCTAGGGCTATGGAGGGGGGGGGGTCTCTCAGTGGTGAGCTTGAGTCACCTTTGAACTTCCTGCGGTCCACGCGCGCTGCAGTACAGGTCCGCCTCAAACGAAGCAAAACAACCGTTGTCTAAATGTCTCTTCTGGTTCCTGGGGACCGGAGGCGCCCCCACTTAATCATATAAGAACATTTATTGTGTTCATACCAGGAATATGGGAACTGATTTTACCAGTGACTAAAAGCGCCAGCACTCTGAAACTTTTTTTTGCCATCACGACGCGAACGAGCAGTTCATGTCAGTGACAATTAGATGGGGAATCAATGAATATATACAGATGTGTATGGTAATGCGCTCCCCGTGGCATCTTGTTAATGTCCTCAGTTTACAGCTAATAGCTGAAGCACATGCTGAAAAATACATTCGGTCATGGTCTCCTACTGGGGTGTGTGTGTAGTGTGTGTGCGTTTGTTTGTGCGCGTGCGATGTGGAAGAAGAAAGAGGTAGGGGGTGTGTGCATCAGTGAGTGTGTGTGTGTGTTTGTGAGAGAAAGAGAGTGAGAATGGGAGAGAGGGACAGAGGGACAGAGGTAGAGTGTGTGTGTGTGTAGACATGCAGAACGCACGTGAAAGACAGTGTGTGATTATATGTGTGAGAGAGCGTGGGTCAGGGTGAGACAGAATTTCGTTTGGGTGTTGGAGAGAGAGAACCGAGAAAGAACTAGAGGCAAACAGAAACAGGTATGAGGGGCAGAGACTGTGTGGCAATGTACGTGTGTGTGTGTGTGTTTGTGGTTGTGTGTGTGTGCGCACAAAAAAAGAGTGAGATTGTTTGTGAGACAGGGAGACAGAAAGAGACAGAAAGAGTGTGTGTGTGTGCGTGCGTGTCTGTGTGTGTGTTTGTGAGCATGGAGAGAGAAAGAGAGAGAAAGAGAGAGAGAGAGAGAAGGGGTAGAGGGTATGCAGCATGTAGGAAGGGAGAGACAAAAAGACAAAACTGTAAGAAAAGAGAGAGGCAGGAAATGCATGTATGTCTGTTAGCTTGATAGTGACTCTCCTAAACCCACCCTGTGCGGCAAGAAGTATCAGCCATTGAACACCCAAAGGCCTAGCTCGAATGCAGAAAAGACAATTAACATTATTTATTGTGCGAATAGCAGTTGTACCTTTGGCCTATGAGGTTCAAATTAAAAGTGTTAACCAAGATCACACAGCGTGGTGGTTGAGAATCCAGTGCCTCCTGAAACCCAAGCCAGGAGGAAGACGGCGTGTGAGGGCAGCTCCATTAATTACCTTTCGGAATTTTCCGCTTGGATTCAAGATTCTGGGTCCTACTTACAGATTAATTGTCACTTCGCATGCCCACATATACCCATGCCAGAGATCGGCCTTATAATAAGAGAACAAGCCTTGAGAAAGTCGCATGTCAATTGAACGTGAGGCGACGAAACACGTGTTGGTTTTGGGCTCACAAAGAGTCACAAGATTGAATAACCGGAATCAACATAAGAATTAAAGAGCCAAGATTCCAAGACATACGCTTTGTGCTGTTGATTTATAATTTGTCTCAACTGTTCATTTACGATTTGAACTGTTAATCAACACTAAGAATTAACGTGTGCTAAGGAATTGTGTTGGTAACTGTTGCGGCCGCGGCTGCTGATCAGGAGAGGTGGGTGGTTCTCTCCTCCTTATAGCACTGTACTAATTGGTGAAATTCATAATAAAAAGAGTGAATATTTCTAGCAGCGCCTTCCCTATGACCCATACCACTTATCTCCCTCTGTAACCCAAGCTAAACGTGTCCAAAATATTGTATACATATCAATCTTCATTGTAGCGTTTATAAGTTCCTCTTTCCTGTACAGATGTGATCTTTAATACATGAAAATGAAGGGCTCTGCTAATAATCTAACAATGTCGGGCAAATTGGGACTGGAACCTTGGTTTTCTGGATCCGAAGTTGGCACTTTTTCCAAGATCAGCAAATATGGCAGATAGAACTTGCCTCGTGTGCTCAGGACGCCATATTTAAAAAAATTGTTGTGAACTAAGATCACGGTGGGTCGTCAGTTCGTGCCTGAAATATTACCAAGGTCTCTGTGATTCCAAAATTAGAGTTTACACAATATCTCAGTTGACTTCAAATCTGCGCTATTGACTTAAGTCTAGAAGATCAAAATCAATCGTTAGAGTCTCCAATGTATACCCAAGGTCCTCGATTCCAGAGCTACAAATGTAAACAAAGATTACACAATGTGCTAAGAAGGATCCTGAGATTTGATTCCAAAACAGAGGATACCAAGATCACACTATGTGAAAGTTGGGGTTTGTTACTTTTACCCAGAACGGACCCTCTGATTCGAAAAGAAAGAGCGTGATCAATGTCACGCCGCCTTTCATTTGGAGCTGCAACTTATTTTGCCCAAGGACAGGCCCTCTTGCTCCAAATCACCAATTTTGTAGCCAAGAGCACACACTGTGACCGCTGGGGGTTGCCCCTTGACTGTCCGACTCCCCGATCACAACCTACAGGTGTTGCTCACACGACCTCTGTACTTGCACTCTGCCACTTGGTTGGGGACGAAGAAGCCGCTCTACTTCGTAGGTAGCACGACTGCAGCCCGTTTCCGGTCGGCTGGGCGCTCTCCCCGGCGCGGGAGCCATCCGTCAAGGCGCCCGGATAGATTATCTGTCACAGACCGCGGGATGAAATGCTTCTCTCCAGATGGCTCTGCGGTCACCAAATCTGAGCATAAATCAGCCTGCAGAGGGGGCTGGAAATGCACAGGAGGAGGGAGGGGGCGGGGCGCGGCCGCCGGGTCGGAGAGAGGGGCAGGCTACAGATATATCGCCCTCGTCAATGCCCCTGCAACAATCTGAAGGCACTATGCGGTTAATAAGGGAAGCAGTTGTGGTAAGAAAGGAAGCCTGCTTATGACATGCACTCGATTCAATGGATATTAAAGACGGACGTACAATACACTGGGAGCGATTGCACAGCTTTACACTAGTGCCAGGATTTTATTGCACTAATGTTTGCACCGACTGACCAATGGAAAATGACATTTACACTAACTGTCCAGTCAAGAAAACAATTTTTGAGTCGGTCGGTTGATACAGATGAGATGGTAGTGCAATGGTCAGACGGAGTAAAAGTCATTTTGTGTCAGTCGATTGGTGCACAAGTCATATTTGCAACCAGTGGTGGCCGAGGAGCTGACAGTGAAGTTAAGAGACATGGGGGCAGATTTACAAGCCCCTTGCTCCATTTTTGCGTCACTTTTCCCATGTTAAATGTGACGTAAAAGTGGCTCAAGGGGCTTGTAAATCTGCCCCCATGGCTTCTAGCTGCATCTTGCCCCGCCCAATCGTGTTTGGTGAGTCTGGAGAAGTAACTTTACTGCTCTAGGGTTGGATTCCCGTGGCGCCAAAGATGGCCTGAAGCAGACCCCCGGCGTAGAGAGAGGCTGCACTCAGGACAAAGCAACGCCAACACTTGCAATGTCCTGAGTAGATGCTCTAATGAGTCAATGGAAGACGCGCGATTCTGTTATTAACCACCTGAACCGCACTTTAATTAGTGAAACCAAGCAGCGTTTTAGGAAATCTACTGGTGGAGCAAGTCAGTCTGCAGGAAATTGTTGAAAAGGGGTAACAGCACTAAAATCCTCCAACTGCAACAGTCCTTGCTTACCTATTGTGGGAAGCTTCATTAATATAAACTCTTTTTTGCGCCACAATATTTATTTTTCTAGTTGCAACAATTTAGAAATCTGTGTCATCATGTCCGGGACAGTCTGTTAAAGTCGTTACTTAGCACCAGCAGCACGTGCAAAACAGCTCATTTCACACTCGTAGGGTGGTGCCATGTTCTGGTTGAAGTATTCACATTTGTACTACTTTTAACAGCAGCACAACACTAGTGCATCTGGCCAGCACAAATCGTGCCTGTAGAAGAACACTTTGTGCACTGTTGCCGCTTTGCTGCTCCTTGTGAGAATACTCTGTGTTCTCTCAGTCAGGGCAGGCCAACTTTACACTTTGCACTAACCTAGCAGCGTAACAACACTAGTGCCAACAAACCACTGCCAAATTATTTTTAACTAATCTGTATAACTGAATTTTTTGCACTGATCGATTGTTGCAAATGTTTGTGCAAAAGTAACCTGCAAGGGAGCAGCATTATGTAAAATGGTCCTCTCTGAAAAGTTGTTTATTGTAAACTTAACAACAAATGATTATTCCCTCAAACAATTTAGTTTTAATACCATTCCCTCATAGAAAAAATGTGTGTGATGTTGTTGTGTAGTGGCACCGAGACCATTTGCACGAATACTGGTTCAAAAATCCGGATTACCAATTACCACGGCAAGATTCTTACTTAGTTCCTCTGGAATGGTGCGGTGAGTCTGTGTTGGTATCATGACTTACGCGGAGCCCAAGCGCTTTTACCAGTGCACAAGGCACACTCACCTTGCCAAACCAACTAAAGTATCCAGTTTTTACAGACTAAAATTTCTGTTGACTGTTTCCAGTTATTTTGTAGATAATGTATAGGCAGTCACTAGATTGATTGGTTATTCCCGGATCTCATAGTTTGGTCAAGTCAAGAAGATGGATTTAGAACTCCAGTTGAACAGTTAAGAATAGAATCATTAGTTCCACAGAGGTTGCCGACCTGAAAGATGAATTAAATGAGTGAGAATTGCACCAATGTTGCACTTGTGCAAGTGTGCAGTGAAAAAGAGTGGAGCAAATGGTGCAAAGACATCTCTTTATTGGTAACTGAAGCGGTCAAAAGTGGTTTCAAAGATGACATGCATTCATGGTTTAAGTTTGGGGTGGAAGTTTTCACAACTGTAGTGCACCTAACATCTGGACAGTTTGGACAGGAGGAAAGATACATGCTCTATTTGAATCAGTGGTGCCAAGGCTCTGTCACTTTACCAAAAGCTATTATGCCCCAGCTAAGCAACAGACAAAGCCACACTTTTTTGTTGTTGCACTAACCCTTGACCCAGGACATGTGGAAAGCACGCTAAAGATGCACAGGTTGCTCCACTGCTCTTCACACAGACATTTCTTTGTTTTTATTACAAGTTACATTCACTACCAAAGTCAGATTCAAGGAGTGCTTCACTCTGAGAGACCTCCATCAATACAATGCATTAGGAGCAAATATAGCATATTTTTATATAGCATAAACCAAACAAACAGCCCTACCAATCTCCCCAACTTCCCTCTGCTTCACTGTAAACATTCTTATATGTACGATGCGCTCTCGCCCTTCTGGTCAGAGCTTGGTTGCTTCCCTGGTAGGCTTGAACTCTACACACAATACATTGAAAGAAACACAATAGAGTTAATGGAAACACGTGGTTTGGTGTGATTTTAAGCCATCCAGTCATAATGGCAGATAAGTCTTCCTATATTTCAGAATTTGGTGGTCATCAAGAAGACAAGCGTTGTTGTTTCAAAATTCAGAATAAAATGCCACAAACATACTTTCCTTGAACCTGTTCTTTCCAGCTGTTGTGTTATGTTTCTCTAGACAAATAATGTCCCCTATACCCTAGGGTCATTCAGTCATACATCCACGATAGAGACTCTAGCAGCTCCCAATTTCACTGAGTAAAAGCCTGTTTTAAGACTGCGCAACTTTAGGCAACTTGGCCAGGGTGTGGGAGGTTAGTGGGGGGGGGGGGGGGGGAGAGGGGCACAGAGAGACGTAACAATGCTCCAGGGTCACGCAACTTTGAAACAGTAGCGAAGACAAGACCAGAACTGTAATCTACTAGTTTCAGGAACCTAAGCAGTTACTCCCATCCCTACCCGTGTGCACCCTGAATATCACATCCAGAATCCGAGGCCTGCAAATATTGAGAACAAAACATTGAATACCATATACAGAAAGGTGAGTAAGTATAGATTGTCTATACCAAACTCCACAAATGTATACCGTGGTGGATGTGTGAATGTATGAGCGTGTGTGCCAGTAGGAAGCTATAATTTGGACCTAGTTTCAATGGGAAAAGCATTTTTTGACTTGCCAATATATTTATTCAAGGTACGTAGATGTGGACTTATGAATAGTGAACCTATACTTCCCTATATGCCCTTATCTTTCGATGTTTTGCCCTTCAATATCCCGTCCACAATATTTTTGTATGTCGATATTATTGGGTTTCATATTCGGTAGCACAACCCACCTACCTAATCAGACATTTCACCATCACAATCACCTACTGTTCCAAGCAAAAAACTTAATTACAGTGAAATAAACTGCTTTGGTTGATATGGCCGTGCCAAGGTAACGTTTAATCGTGCAAGGAATTCTTCCAGCGCAAATGTAAAAATATAAATGGTGAAGTAAACATTAGATGGCCAGGTCTACTCTAGAGCACGGGGTCAGCATTTAGAAACTAGCAAGTGTTAAGAAGTGAGTGAAATGAGGTGCAGGGACGTGCCACCATTTTTAGCAATTAAGAAAATTACAGAACTAACATTCAACTTCTAAAATCCACAGGTGAAAAAAGATACAAATCTAAGCTAAAAAGAAACTGTCTCACTCAGCATTATATTGTTCCCCCCAAACAGTAGCCGTGCGCAGGTGACTGCCAGGCACAGTGACATCTGATGTGCAACCTTGCACTAACCACGTCAACCAGTCTACTAGCGCTGCGACAACCTAGCACACAACTGGCATTGGTGGGTGCGTTGCGATAGGCACAGCTGCTACCCGCACTCTTTCACCACTAAAATAACAACATTTGGTTCACAAGCCTGTTTCACCACTGTTATACTTCATATGCAGCAGATGTGTTTTCACCGCGGAGACAGTCGATTTAGTTGTGCAAGAGCCCTTCAGTCACACAACCAACACTCACGAATAGTTGTGGAAAGGGCTATTGCACTATTAACATACTGAAGTAAAGTGTAGTGTGAGCGGCAGGCCGCCCACCTTCCCCAAATAGCAGTAGTGCAATAAACTGCTCACCACTCTTACAGTGAACATAGTAGTGCAAGACATTATGTTGACTACACTTGTTGGCACCCAGATCCCCAAGCCAACACAGGGGCCTGCGCACAGTAGGTATAATAGTGCAGTAGCTCACCTTCAGACATGGGAATCTCGCCTCTCTCTGCTCGTATCCTCGGAGGTGGGTCAGTGGAAGAAGCCGCCTCTAGTGGCGTCTTCCCCTGCCACGTCGGGTGGGCATGGTCCGGTGGAACAGTGACGGCAGGCTCCGGGGCTGTGAAGAGCCCGGGGCTGCTCCAGGGGCAGCAGGGCGCGCTTCTCCAGCTGTCAGCGGCACTCGAGCGGCTCCCCCCTCGCGCTGCTGTCCGCGGTGCTGAAGAGTTTCCCGCGCGCTGCCTCTCACTACTGCTGCCGCTGCTGTAAGCGCTGCTCCGGCTCTCTGAGAGGGTGCGCGCCTCTCAGCGGGTGCACGTGCGTTCAACCTACCGGCGTGGGCGCGCGTGAGGAACGAGGATGCTCCTGCGCGAGGAACCCCTGCCTGCCTATGGCACAGGCGGGAGTGATCACGTGGCCATTGAGAACTACACATCTTGATGGAGATGAGCCAGCACCACACGTGCTACCCCGAGCAGACAACACCACAGCATCTGCTTCCCGCACTCCAATCAGCTGTCCTTGCCGATCTCATGCACTTTATTGAACTCGCCCGTTGCTCATCGCGAACATTTCAACGAACCTTGTTGCTCTCGTGTACCACCAGGTATTTCACACAATTAGGGTTAATGGCGTTTTAAGAATGTCGGTGTTTGTTTAAACTCGTGCGCACTGTTGGTCTTGTACATTAAAGGACAGTTTGTTGGTTTCATCCATTCCAATGTACTTCGCACCCAGTTCTAAAGCCATGAATTACAACGGCCAATCACTCTGCTTATTTCATATTTTCAAATTGCATGTGCTTCAATGGGCTGCCATTCGTTACTTAACTTTTACTTTAATTGACTTTAACAGCTTATTTACCGCCGAGCTCGCGACCTTCAACACACGCTCGCGATTGTTTAATGCCTTGCCATTCAGTGGAACGACCCCTTTCATCAATATTGATCTCGTGTCAACCAAAGCAGGTTTCATGAACTTCAGTGACCACTATGGAGCAGACTGGCGGGTACTTGCTCTGAAACTGAACACTGGACCTCAGGGCCTCCTTGACTCTTCAGTGTGGGGTAGCCAAGCAATCAAGGCATAATTTATAGAGGTGAGTGAGGTGAAGGTTAATGCACACTCAATGAATTGAAGTCAAAGTTATTATTTGAAATGAACAACCACTTACAAAAATACACTTGTAGCGCTGTAAAAAATGAAAAGAATTGCAGAATCCTCAACTCTTTGGCCAGTGTTAAGACACTTCTTCCATCGAGCACAGATGGGTACTTTTCAGTGGATTAGCTTGATTGCAAGACATCTCACAGGAGGTAATGGGCCAGTGTTACCCTGTGAGATTTGCACACCATCTGTAGCCCGAGAGCCACCCAAAGTGGGGAATGATTTGATCATGTTATCATTTAATAGGTTAGTGCAGTGAAATAACTCAGGTGAGAAAGCTAAAAGGTACCCTAGAGGGCGTATCACTGTCACTCTTCAGATCATCTTAACTCCTTATTTGTTATTTTTGTGTGAAATACACTACATTTTCACTCACTTTGCCATTTGTAACTCTTGATTGAACCCCTTTGTGGGTTACTTTTGCTTGGCACCTTGTTATCCTTTTAGCTCAAGGTTGATGTGCACCTTCAAGCTACATCGTTATTAACTATATTGTGTGATTTAGCACATTGGCCATGTCATATCAAGCAGTGGTGAAAAGAAAAAAAGTATGCTGCGCTATGTGCAGTCCATTGGGCATCCGCAGGGCTTATGGGTAAACAACCCAGGCTGTCAAAAGTATAAGTATTGCATGTTGAGTGAGATAAACTAGGAACAATTCGATATTCAGTTGCATTTATTGTTGTACTTTTTGTTGACTTTTTAGGCAAGAACTGTAACAAAAGTCCGTAGATATTGAAGCCGATTCATAAAGGTACATTTACATGAATAGATATACACACATGCAGCTCTACTCCTACTCATTGCTGAAAATCCACCCTCTTTCACTGTTTACCATTTCTGTGAGGAGGTTTACATATAGGTGAAGAAATTTCAGATTCCACCCCCTCAAGTGAGGCAGTGGGGACTCTTACAACACATTTTATGACTGTAAAGTTACTATTAGTACATTTTCGTCTGTTTGCGGAGATCTCAATCACTGGGTAGGAGACTTCCCTACAGGTACATGAAGGAGAAATTATTAAAACTCATTATTTAAAAAGAGTAAATAAATCAATTATTTTAATGTAAAGTATAAATGTAAATTAATTTATTAGGATTAATTTTAATCTACAACTATCAAAATAAACAGTTACAACAAATTACCTCAAATTAAATTTGTAGCACATTCTAAAATAATTTAAATATAATAATTTATGTTACAAATATTAATTTGTAAGCAATAGTTTACAAATACAATTGCTAAACTTCTATAAAATTATGGTTTAATTAAAAATATATATTTTGAAACATAAATTACAAAGTTTATTGTTTTACATTAAACGTATTATTACATTTATACAAAATAAAATTAATCAATCATTTCAATACTCATACTCTAACTTTAAATTAATGTAATTAATTTGACATTAACTCATATAGGGTGTTTGCCTAATTCCCTGCAGTTAGAAATGAGGTCTCTAGTTGACAAAAGAAAAACACCCTGTCCAAGTAGGGACCACCACTTTAGTCAGAGTAAGTCCGATACACACCCTAAATTAACTTGGGCTCACCCTCTGGTAGCTTGGCACAGGGCAATCATCCTTAACTTAAGAAGCTATGTGTAAAGTATTTGTGCAACACTTATTACAGTAAAACTGTGAAAAACACCATGCAAAAATAATCCACTCCAGGTTAGAAGAATAGAACATAATTTGAGCAAAGCAAGACCAAAACAACAAAAAGTCAATAAATAGAACCCGAGTTATGAATTTTTAAAGAATATTTTGAAATATGGTGCTTAGAGTCATAAAGCGCCAACCAGGGGCTATCTCTTCATGCTGGACCGAGTCAAATCTGAAAAGTGAAGCCCACCGCAATGGAACATGTGTTGGATACAGATTCCACGCAGGCCCCGCTTAAACAGTAATTTCACAGAGAACAAGTGTCGACATCACGGAGCAGCTGCGAGAGCGGAGGAGGTGATGTGTTGTCACTGATTCGGAGGATTGTAGGCGATGCATCGGTTACGAGTGGTGCAGTCGGGTCCTGTATCGTTATCCAGCCCCGGGTCATGAAGGCAACACTTAGTTATCGAGCCGCACTGTTGACGCTGTGGAGTCCTCAAAGCGGCGATGCGTCGGTGTCAAAAGCGAATGCGTCAGGTCTGACTGGCGCAAGCAGGCAATGTGTGAATGTTTGCAGTAACAGCCAGAAAACCCACTTCCTATGGCCCAGGACTGGATTAGCACCACTTGGCAGAGCAGGACGCACAATTGAAAGAGTCCAGTGGCTGTAGCAGGGTTAAATTAAGTCTTTGATGTGCCTGAGACTTCAGAACAGAAGGCAAGCAAGCAAGCATTCATTTGGAATCACTTGGTTCTGGGCATGTAGAGATTCAGGTCCAGTCCTTCTCACCACTAGGCAAGGGGCAGCAGACAGCAAGGCAGGCACAGCAGAACAGGAGTCCAGCAAATCCAGCAGAGTCCAGCAGAGTGTCAGTCCATTCCGCAGCACAGCAGTCCTTCTTCCTGGCAAAGTGTCCTCAGGTCCAGAGTGTACTGACTTGGTGGTGTCAGGGGTCCAGTACTTATACACAGTTGTGCCTTCGAAGTGGGGGTGACTTCAAAGAGAGGCCTTTGAAGCCCTGGCTTCAGACTCCCCACAGGGGGGTATGTAGCTCTTTGTGAGGGGACTTGCACAGCCATATTCAGGGTCAAGTGTCAGCTCCTCCTTCCCATCCAGCCCAGGAAGACATATAATCAGGATGTGAATGACCCACCTCTGCTCCCTTTGTGTGTGACTGTCTAGAGGGAATGCACTTAGCCCAGCTGACACCCACCCCAGATGTTTTATTCAGAGACAGGCTTAGGCACAGAATGGTTAAAGTAAGAAAAGGCCAACTTTCTAAAAGTGGCATTTTCAGACTTACAATCTAAAAAACGACTTCACCATAAGTTGTGATTTTAAATTGTGAGTCTAGAGACACCAAACTTGAAATTTCCATCTTGTTTGGAATTACACTTAGAAGATGCAATAAGGCAATCACAATGTTAGCCTACGGACAAGATAGGCTTTGCAGTAGTGAAAAATAAATCTAAGAGTTTTTCACTACCTGGACATGTAAATCTTAAAAGTACATGTCCAACGTTTTTAATACACTTCACCCTGCCCTGGGTGATGTCCAGGCCTACCTTAGGGATGTCCTATCTGTATTAAAAAGAAAGGGTTGGGCTTGGCAAGTGGGTTACCTTGCCAGGTAGACATGGCAGTTTAAACTGCACACACATGCTCTGCAGTGCCAATCTGAGACATGTTTTAAAGGGCTACTGAAGTGGGTGGCACCCTCTGTGCTGTAGGGTGCCCAGTAGCATTTTATTTACAGGCCTTGGGCATCTATGGTGCTCTTTATTAGGGACGTATTAGTAAATTTAATATGCCAATTGTGGATAAGCCAATGCTACCTTGTCTAAGGAAAAGCACACCTATACTTTAGCACTGGTCAGCAGTGGTAAAGTGCCCAGAATCCTAAAGCCAGCAAAAATGAAGTCAGCAAAACAGGAAGTCAGAAATGAAAAAAGTCAGGGGAAACCACGTCAAGGATTCCAGGTCTAACACCTGCCCCTATTATTTTCTATTGGAGTGTGTTGCAGAACCAATGGTTGGCCATGTGTGGTGCTTAATATACTCCAAAAGCGGGCTGGAGTACACTTTAGCCTGCCTTGACATCATTAGGGCAGTAGTGAATTTAGTATTGTATTTTGTAAATTACAATGATCTTACTCTTTTCTGGGTGTGTGTTTTGTGTTAGCATGTCTCTCCATAAATACAGCTTTGATTTTCCCTAATTGCAACCCATGTTGCAGTAATTATTCTCCATTTTTCCATTACTCCAACTGACCACCTGCATTAATTGCTGATAAGTCTTCCTACGTGTGTAGAGATCTCCAGCACTGTGGTGGGGATCTCCATACATAAAGGCAAGAGTGGTAGAGGAGGAGATCGGTGCATATAGCTTTGTGAACTGCATTTTGCAGTAAGTAAATAGTGCTACTTTACTGCTCCAAAATACAGTTTGTGAACTAGGCCCAGTGACACTATGTAATATTATAAGGTAGAATTAACAAAAAGAAACAGGAAAAATAATGTAGCATGAAAAGTTGCACTTGCATAGCTTTCCTAAACTAATTAGGTCCCTGATATCATGTAAATGAGCTGCCATTTAATTCCAGAGCATTGCTCCTTATAGACTCCAGGAGCACCCTCCTCAACAAAATGTATTAAACCCAAGTATATCGCAAACCAGAGACAATTCATATCTCAAGCTAGAGCTTGAACAGTACTTTGAGAGAGACTCCCTAGGTACATGGGACCCGATGGCTGTGTAGTTTTATGGGCCATGCTCAAGAGCATACATTTTAATTTGTTAACAATCAGCAATCAATAAATGTGGCACATGAGTCGGGACTGGTGGCTTAGTGGACTAATGCGTCCACTGCAAGGGCCTGTGTTTAACCTCATGGTCACAGGTTCAAATTCTTGCAGGTCCACTCAGCCTTTCATCCTTCTGAGGTTGATAAAATGAGTACCTTTAAGTTGGGTAACAATAAACATCTGTTTTTCAGCACCAAGATGCCTTCCATGTGAATGTGCACTTTACAAATACTTATGTTATTTCTGGCAAGACATGATTCCAATTTGCAAAAGATTCATGCTGCCCTATTATGTACTTGTGGAAGAAAGACAATGTCAGTTCAGTTCATGAAGCTTTATTTGGTTCATAACATATGATGACCATAAAAGCGCACAGCAAAACACAGAAATACATACTAATAAAGAAACACATTTAAAAGATCATACTTTTCCTATAATAAATAGATTTACAAATAAAACTTGCAGTATAAAAACATATATCAGGTGAATTCATATTAACCCCTTGGCTGCAGCGGGAATTCCGCCGCAGCGCTGGGGGGGGTTTGGGGGCAGCGCGGTGGCGCTGTGCTCATGACGGAGCCACTCCGTCATGAGCCACGGTTGAGCTGTGCTCATGACGGAGTGGTTCCGTCATGACTCCGCCCACTGCGCTAATCGCCCGCACAGGCGGGGAATCAGCGCAGCGTGGGAGGAGCGGCGGCCAACGGCCGCAGCATGACGGAACCACTCCGTCATGAGCACACGGCACCCGTGGCTCATGACGGAGTGGTTCCGTCATGAGCGCTGAAAGGGTTAAAAAGCATCCTCATTGCATCTTCCGTATTAAAAATACCATATTTTAAAAACATAGGTTTTAAAAATGTAATCCTTACATTCAAGAACAGAGTGCAAATAAGCATAAAGTGCATACTGCTTTGTTTGGAGTGTCCATCGCACGGGCAAGGGCCAACAGGATATCTTTTTTGTTGGGGGAAGGCCACCAAGACATGTGCCATTCCTAACCTTAATCTGGTCAGGACAAATCTATGCGCTGGGCGGGTTACCATGATCAAGTACTGCTGAAAACCCTCATTTTCAGTATATTTATTATATAGTTGAACAGTAGTAGAGGGACCAGACTCAACTAAACATTTTTGGGTTCTAGACACCAAAAAGGATTTTTTCATGTCGTGTTTGACTAGAACTCGTGGGGAATAAAAATCCAATAACAAGTTCAACCCAAAAATAGCCTGATAGCTCTCAACAACATACTTAAGCCATGGGATTTTCATACAGTTATCTAATTTAAGACAGTCCTTGATAACGAGTTGGTTGAACTCAGTCTCTTCCTTATGCCAGATTGCTTTGTAAAGTGACAAAGGCCTAAGTGAAACAAGGTCACTCAAATAGGCAGCCCCAACCTCTTTGTGAATTAACTCTGTTGAGGCAGAAGCAGGAAGACACATTAGTTTCTTGAGGAAGGTGTTTTCTTCCCTCTGAAGACAACCAACATTAGAGTAACCCCACAACCCTGCCCCATATAGGGCAATGGAGACACTTTTGGCCTTGTATATCTCCATCATATCTCTTATTCGTCTATCCCCTATTTTTGCAGCAAATTTAAATATGCCATAGGAACTTTTTGCCATTTTAGTTCTTACACTTATTAGGTCCTGGGCCCAACTACCGTCGCCCGAGAAAGTGACACCCAAATAGCAGAAATTTCTTACTTGCTGCTCTTTCACTCCTTCTATAAAAAAGGTGTGATTCTTGCTAGTCTTAGCCCCACAAATCATAATATGAGTTTTACTTTTATTTATCAATAGCTTCCTCTCCCCTATAAATTCGGAAAACCGATCCATCAGGCGCTGCAAACCTATAGGTGTCCGAGATAGGAGCACAGCATCATCCGCGTAAAGCAGAACTGGCACACTAATCCCGGCAACCTGAGGATCATCAGCCTTAACTGTTTTCAGGATGGTTTCCACCCCATTAATAAATAAAATAAACAGCAAAGGGGCGAGGACACAGCCCTGTCTAATTCCTCGTTTCACACTAAAATTGGGGGTACACTCCCCATTGACCCCATATCGAACGCTTGCTTGCATCTTGTTGTATAATCTAGCAAGGAAGAAAATAATTTCCTTGGGGGCGCCTAATTCTAACAAGACTGACCAGAGAAGCGGATGATTAACTAGGTCAAAGGTGCTACTTAAATCGGCAAAGCAAAGATACAGATTGCCACGCATAGCCTTGGTATACTTGCCGATTAAAAGTTCTAAATTCAAGCACTGATCCAAAGTCCCACGACCCTTTCTAAAACCGTATTGGGAGTTGGCGAGAATCCCATTCTCCTCTGCCCACGCTTCCAATCTAAACAACAGCACCCTGTTCATAATCTTCACCGATGAGTCCAACAGGCTAATCGGTCGATAATTACAAGCTAAAGCCTTATCCCCCTTCTTGTAGATAGGGACAATAATTGAGTCTCCCCATGTGGGTGGAATCAAAGTGGTTACCGCTGCATTGAGGACCAAGGTAAGTATTGGTCCGCAAATCAGCGGTTCGGTCTTATAAACATCAATAGGGACTCCATCGGGCCCCTGAGCCTTTCCCCCCTTGCTAGCTTTGATACTACATTCCACCTCACCGAGGGAAATGTCTAGTGGAAGCATGGGCCAATGACTTTGCTCGTTGCCAATCGAGACACTATCTTGAAAAATGGATGAGAAATGGGACACCTAAGCCTCACTCCCCACATGAGATGATAGTTGGGGGATTATATCATCGTGTAGGAAGGGTGAATTAATAGTAGACCAGAATAAACGGCTGTCCAAGGTTTCTGCCGCCTGTGTTAAATTATCCCAGGCTTCCTGCTGTAGTTCTTTTTTCCTTCTAGTAAGTGCCATTTTGTAATCATATCGTAAAAGTGTGACTTGATTCTTATCCCTTGGGGTAAGGGCTAACCCTTTTTTAAGTTGGGAAGAAAGGGCTGTGCAAGCATGGTCAAACCAACCCTTACCCTTACCACTCATACCCGGCTTATTTCCCGTAAATATATTATTAATAATCATAATGATATTAACAAAATTAGTCACAACGGAGGTAGATGAACACCCTGGTGTTAAAATGGTATTAATATCTTCCAAATTTTTAGATATGATTATAGGCACTACTACTGCAGATTTTTCCCCTTTCCACCTAAGCCTAGTTCCATTTGCTCTATGCGGCTCAAAGTTAGCTATAATTCTTGGCACCGTCTGGTCTCTACATTTCCATGACTCAATTCGCATGGTAATACAATTGTGATCACTCAGGTTGGAGGCGTCCTTTATCTTGATCGAACAATGGGGCACTAGACTAGATGAAACTAAAATATGGTCGATGCTAGAACTGGCGTTCCTCCCAGTAAATGTAGGAATAAAATGACCACTGGCCTCTACATCAGGCCTCACCAGCTCTAAATCATAAGTTGCCATTACACTATTAATAACCTCCCCATAGGTATTATGTGGGAAATGAGGCGTATATTCGCCACTATTTTTTTGTACCCCACAGGCCCTAGAGGAGGACAAACTGCATATTGTAGAGTTAAAATCACCTAACCAAATAAGAGTAAGAGTGCATTTTGCTTCTGCTACAAGCTTCATGAGGGCACTATCAAGCTCAACTATTAGTTTGTGCCGGGAATTGTTAAAAATATTGTTATAGAAGTTTATTAAAAGCGCTTCTAAACCTTCTGGTAGTCGCACCCAGAGAATTTGGGAATGGGTACCAACTGTTAAATGTTTAACAACCGTCAGCTTAAGGTCTACTGATATAAGAAAAAGCAGATCCCCCTTAGCTCTTCCATGTCTAGACTTAGTAGCATCTAAGCTATAACATATATAACCATCAAAGCAGGGTTTAGCAGTACACCAAGATTCTTGGAGACAAAGAATATCATGTGATCTAATCAAGACCTCCCATCCCAGGTTGTTTTCCTTAGAGGCCCAACCGGCTATATTCCAACTAGCAATAGAGATACCCCTGTGGGAGCAGTTATTAGAGATGTCTACATTACAGCATAGTTCGTTCACAGTCACACCCAAGCTTCTAGCTACATCATTAGTCAATTCCAAATTACCCCCAATGACATTTGCTACTACTGATCCACTCGTAATGGTTCCCAGGTTATCATTAATCTGGGGATCCTCATGAGCTAACTTTGACACATTAGATTGTTTAGACAGACCACTAGAAATAACGGTCGCCTGGGATCTAAATGTCTTCTGATGTCAGTCATTCTGATCTAAGGAGCTCAGGGATTGGTATCTATTCTGAACAGGGATTTCAAAAACTAACCCGTAATTGGGGGGAAAAAATCTATTTCTATTGATGGTATGGTTTGAAGGGGGGGCTCTATCCCTGTTAGTAGCATGGGGCGACTTACTAAGATGGTTGTAAAAATAACCCAAAGGTCGTACAGTTATGTCAGTCTCATTCTGTGATATAGAGGCTGCTCTTCACAAGACCGTCGCAACATGCTGAGGGTGTTGGAAATTAACAATAACGCAGTCCCCCCTACATGACTTTCTTGTATTTCCAATCCAGCTAACCCTTCTTGTAGTTATAATTTGATCAAAGAACTTAGCTGGGAACCCACAGTGCCTATTTAGCCAAAAAGTTGTTTTATTTTTTAGTGAGTCCTGCGACTCTGAGGAGGTACTAGTCCGGCCAAGACCTAAGGAGGGGACATTGGATAGGACAACAACGTAAGGTGCACACTCAGGTGGGAGGTCTACGGATTGGTTGTTGTTAGGTGCAGCTTCCCTAACTGGAATAGCAGTTATTACAGGCTCCTGCACAGTACTGCTTGTATTACAAGCCTGTAATTCGCTCCGGCTTGCCGGTGCAGGTGCTACTTGGACCTGCATCGCCCGGCCACCTGCTCGTGTACCTAGTGTAGCTACTTGCACAGAACAGGCGCTTTTGTTAATCGGTTTAGGGGCAGGGTCAGCTCTAGGACCATCCTTCACAGAAGGCCCAAGATGCTCCATCTTAATCGTGAGCCTGTCTAGGGCACTCCCCAATCTAGACACTTCGGCTGTAAGTTCGTCTATTTTAGTGGTTAATGGCTTAACAATCAGCTCAAGTTTGCCCTCAATAATACCAACTAGTAGATCGAATTGCTCGGTGTTAATAGTAACTGAATTGTCCTTAGCCAGGGTCCCTTTTTCACAGACGGAGTTCTTGGGTGCAGGTTCCGCTTTTCTTCTGGTAGTATTTCCTCCCCGTTTGGTGGTTACTTTTCTGCATGCCCTCACTGAAAGCGGGGCCAGCGGGCATTGCTGCGGAACAACCTCCGGTACTACTAATAGATCTTCAACCGGGGCACAGACAGCTGAGGCATCAGAGACTACTATGGGTAAAATTTCGGAATTACGGTAGGTGACCACAGTCTCAGTTATGTCCTCTTCAGGAAGTTCCAGGGGCAGGTCAGGCAAATTATCTCGCCCTAAGGATTTTCTCCGGTCACTGTTTATCTTGCTTACAACTTTGACCAGATAGTTATCCATGATTGACTTTTGTTTGGTCATAGTGGCATTGGTAAATAATACAGCTACTGCAAAACAAACGGGCTATGGGTCACAGGACTGGTTAACAAATATACTCCAATCCCCTAGACCTGGAGGCACACACAGCTCACAAGATCTATCACACAGTCACGAATCACTTACTGGATTCTGGGAGCAGCAACCAAAGGGGGTTGGCCCGGCCCGGCCTCGAGCGGTCCTCGGGCGGCCACAGACGGCCCGCCCTTTGCCCGGGCTTAGCCCGGCGCCGCCCGCGCACGTCCCGCGACGCGGATGGAGCCTCTTCTGTTTAAGCACCTCCTGGCGCAAACCCAGTCGTAATTGGCCGCTGTGCAGCCTGGGAGTTGTAGTCTCCCCCTGTCGTGGCCGCGCTGTGAAGTGGAGCGGCGTCAGGAAGGACAGGGGAGGCTCACAGCATCGGGGGCCCAGGAGCGGAAAGAACACGGAGCAACAAGCAGGAGGACTGCAGGTGGGGACACCAACCGCAAAACACCAGGCAACCGCTCCGCCGAGGGAGCCTCTTCTGTTTAAGCGCCTCCTGGCGCGAACCCAGCCGTAATTTGCCGCTGTGCAGCCTGGGAGCTGTAGTCTCCCCCTGTCGTGGCCGCGCTGTGAAGTGGAGCGGCGTCAGGAAGGACAGGGGAGGCTCACAGCATCGGGGGCCCAGGAGCGGAAAGAACACGGAGCAACAAGCAGGAGGACTGCAGGTGGGGACACCAACCGCAAAACACCAGGCAACCGCTCCGCCGAGGGAGCCTCTTCTGTTTAAGCGCCTCCTGGCGCGAACCCAGCCGTAATTGGCCGCTGTGCAGCCTGGGAGCTGTAGTCTCCCCCTGTCGTGGCCGCGCTGTGAAGTGGAGCGGCGTCAGGAAGGACAGGGGAGGCTCACAGCATCGGGGGCCCAGGAGCGGAAAGAACACGGAGCAACAAGCAGCAGGACCGCAGGTGGGGACACCAACCGCGAAACACCAGCCAATGTCATATTCTGAGCATACTCTGTATATGAAATTGCAATACCTCAAAGAACCTCATACTTTTTTTCTGGAGATTGCTGTGCTGCTTTGGCTGGGTTGTGGTATCAGAATAGCGACTCCAAAATATTATTTGACCATGATCAAAAGGCCATAATATTATGAGATATAGGGCCTCATGTAGGAAGCCAAATACCGGTCGGTAACGGCCGATTTTCGGTAAATATGCCGTTACCGACCGGTATTCAGACAAGTGAGATGTAGGAGTCCAAAAACGACTATTCGGTAAATATGAGGCGGTAAATACCGAATCATATTTACCGAATTCTAAAATACCGAATCAGATTTACCGAATACATACTTACCGAATCGGTAAATATGAAGTGGTAAATATGAAGTGGTAAAAATTAAAATGACATGTAGGAGCACTCGGTAATTAAGAAATCCAAGAAAATCGGTAAATAAGAGTCGGTAATTAACACGGATTGAAAGCAGGTGGTAACCATCAACAGTGCATATAAGCAATCCCAAAATGCAACAGCGTGGACAACATGGCCGCTATGTATGTCATTGCAAGGCGCCTACGTCTACAGGCAGCAGGACTGAGGGTTTGGCGACGGGAGGAACGCATCTACAGACAGAAAGTTGTCTGCTGCAATAATGTTCTGTTTCCACCCCCGCATGGGCGGCTGGATGTTTCCATCTGGCCTTCGATTCCAACCTTGAAAGCAGAGTTCAACAAGTTGTCCAGAATAAGAGCGCTATTGTCCCAAAAAGAGGTGCCTTTGACTTCCTCTCGTGAAACATTTGTCCTTCACGTTGCTAATACGCGCACTGAGGTACAGGCGCTTCTGAATACTGACCTCCCCCTGCATTTCGGCTCTTTGATCCATACTATTTTCAATGCCTCGTCCACGACCGGCCTGGCTCATTTTTTTAAACTTGTGGGCTCGGGTCTCGTGACCTCTTTCCAAACTATTTTTGGTGTGATTCCGGCATTTCTTCATTCACTTTTCTCGAGCATCTTTGGAGGTGTCCCGCTGCTTCTGGCGCTAGTGGCAGGTGTGCTGCTTTTCCTTTTTATACTCCGGAATGGCTGCTCCTTCTGTGCCACACGAGCACCTGTCCCGTCTGCATCTTCTTCGTGATAGGATGCTTGACTTTTATGGTACTTTGCCATTGGCGACTTTGAGCCTGGCTTATGGATTATCCTTCAGGTATTCCTACTTCACCTGCGTACAACCTGTATTTCACTGCCTGGATTGTCCCTTTGAATGGCCTCTGGATTTGTGCTTGACCAACATGGTGTCTCCGGTGCCGGATTTCGATCGACTGATGAGGCCCTTAGTGTCTCACGAGTTGGCCTGTTCTGGTGTCCGGATTATGGCCTGTGGTGCGGCGCATGGTATCCTGGGTAATTGGGACATCTCAGCGGCCGCCTACGACTTCTTGGCTATGAGCTATTTGGAGGAACATTCCGGGTGCCCTCTGATTGTGCTAGAGGCTCCGATGGTTGGAGAACACGTATGTTCCTTTTCTTTACTTAATTGGATGGCTGAGACTTTCAGTGGCCCTGCAAACGATTTTTTGTTGGAAGCAGTGGCCACATATGCTGCCTATACATTCATGGATTAACTGGACTGTCGTCCATTGCGCCTGTGCTACTGGACAGCACCCTGGCGCAACATTTATTTCTTTTATTTCTCATTTTTCTCTTCCTGATGGTCGTTTTGAGTTTTTTTATATACTTGCATTTTTTTTTAGAATTCTATGCTGCTATTTTTTGTAGTTTCGGACTTTGGCGCAGCATTGGTTACGCCTTGTTCTGCTCTGACGAAACTGAACTCTGCGTTCTCTCTTTTCTTGCCTATTGAATAGTGCTTCGATCAAGGGGGCGTGTAGTGAGTTCTCCCTGAATACGTACATACATTGTTAAGTTAGCATAACCACGTTAAATGTTAGAAAGCCATCTTTTGGTCGTTGCACACGACACTGCGTTTACATGTTATTTCTTAAATAAACTGCTGACTCGAGACTTGCTTCACACGAGAGCAATCTGTTGTTACCATCCCAAGCTCTGCGCAGCGACCTTGGTCTGTACATGGTGTGACAAACAGTCTGGAATATTACACAATGCATGTTTTCCACTCTAGGTTGATCGACCCACTGTTTAGCCATAACACACGCGCAGCTGCAAATACCTGAAAGTTGGTGCTTTTAATATCACAGACATCATGTTTATGATTCAGACCGAAGACGAGCCTTCCTGCGAGAAGACTCCTGATGCTCCTGTGATGTGATTTCACTAAGCTGATCTTTGAGGTATGGGGTCCCCTATTCAAGCCTGTGAGACCTTCTATTAGCATGATAATAATATTAGCTTCTTAGTAAAGGGAAGGTGGTAGTATCCTCGGTATTTTCCGATTCGGTAAATACCACCTCGGTATTTTCCGATTCGGTAAATACCACCTCGGTATTTTCCGATTCGGTAAATACCACCTCGGTATTTACCGATTCGGTATATACCACCTCGGTATTTACCGAATCGGTGAATTCCGATTCGTGATTACCGAATGTTACCGAATCGGTAACTGTTACCGAATTTTTACCTACATATAACTTACCGATTCTAATTTACCGATTCGGTACGGCTCGGTATTTAAGAAACGGTAAAATTTATTTACCTACATGAGGCCCATAGTATTGTAGTTAAATATATCTTTTTAATGATTGTCAATCATATCAATGTTAAACAAATTGTAGATTAAATATTGTTATTATTACTATTTTTAAATGTTATATATATTGTTTATAATTTAATATGTATGTATATGTTAGGATATTGTCTTAAATTATTTTCGCTTTTTCATGATTTGGGGTTGTGGGTTTAATTGGGGATTATGTACATAGTGGTTTGAAAAGCTATATTAATTAATATGAATGGATGATATCAAATATATTATTTTAAATGATTATTTAATTAAAATATCTTTATTTAATAATTTTCAAACAAAATGTTGGGGTTCATTGATTTGCATTTTATTTATATTTTACAATTGAAAAATGTGTATTTTGGAGGATTTAGGTGGGTATTTTGCTTATTATCAATTTTATGTTATATTTATAGTAGAGGATTAAATTGATATTAATGTTATATTAATACTATTTTTAATTTTTGAGATGTATTTGATAGAATAATATATTTATTTAGAAGAAAGGCATTCACCATTGAATTAATATATACATTATAAACATGCATCCTTTAAATAAAAAACATATGCTGGGGTGCTGATTTAATTAGTTATTTTTGTTTGCATTTTTATTTAAAAAAAACAACAACATTTTTTTTTTTCATATGCATCAAAATACGTTTTTTTGCAGTAATTTATTTTTAATGCGTTTTAACAACATACCAGGACATATTTTGGTCACATCTTAACAAGGAGCATCAATAATGCTAATGGACAAACGGAAAGGGAACCGGCCGGTCATTCTGGCTGGCTTCTGACGGGCTCTCCGGAAGCCGGCTTGTAATGTCAAGGGTGGGCCTTTCCGTCCTTGAGATTACGATGCACATTTCCGACATGGTTTCCATGCCAGTCTGTCCGACATGGAAACCATGTCAGAAAGCATGTTTGGGGCCCCCCAGCAGGGCCCCCTCTGGTGCACGGCCTCCAGTTTGAGGCCGAGGTGGCACCTATGGTGTCCCCTGTAGATTCCTACACCTCGTGGCAGACACCTGGAGGTACCTGCCAGGGGGTGCAGGGATGAACCGCCCCTCCCATTGCACTATGGGAGCATGAATTACGTCCGGTATACGGCCATAATGCATGCTCCCATAGTTAAATATAGGAATGCAACAGCACAGTTTTCGGTTGCATCGTAAAGAGGTGGTCGGGACTGCTGACCGGGTGTTGGTCGGTCCCAGGACCGAGTTTTTGTAGGGCAGAATGAATTCCGCCAACATCGAAATCACACCCCATATTTTATCTGCATATAACTAAAGTGCTCTGATTCTTCTAAATTAAATTTTCTTTTGCATGACTCAAAAGTAAGTATCGCTGTACCATGGGACATATCTAAAATAGTAGACAGTAGCCTTTCGGCCTTTTGTCGTAGGGGTTTGATTCCATTGTTCATGTAAAGGCTGGATTATAATGAATGGATGGATGTGAACTATCCTGCATAGGCTGGCAGGAGTGTGCCTACCATAAATTAATATAGATTGATTTGGATGTATTTAGTTCAGCATAAGTGCTTTGAATCTGGTTGCTTAGATTTTAGTGTTTGTCTTAGCATCCACATTGGAAAGACCTATTGGGGAATATGAAGTGCCTATTTTTTAATCTTTCTTGTTTGAGTAACAGAGAATGAAATACCTTTAATTCTTGAGCATCTTTCTCAAAGAGTGTTGTGAGATGTTGTGGAGCACAAGTGCAAAAGCTTTGAAAAGGTGACTTGTGAAGTTATCCATTCTTAGTGCTTTTTGTAATTTGAGTTCTTTCATTGCTATTGCATATTCATCAATAAAGGAGGACTTAAGCGCACCATGTTGACCGGGTGGAAGCTTGAGGTGATCAGTCCTATTAAGAAAATGGGTTTGGCTTCAAGGAAGAGGTTGTCTTTTGAGTATAAAGTACGATAAAAATCTTGAAAGGCATCCACACAATGTTTAATAAAAACTATTAAACTAAATTTACTTTAAAAGAATTTATTTAAATAATATGAGCATTTAAAAATTAATTAAAAAGACGATTTTATTTACAAAATAATGAATACATTATTAAAACATTTGTCCTATTTTAGTATTGTTTTGCTCCTATTTTATCTTACTGTCAGATCCATTCTATATTTTCTTTCCATGTTAGTGTTTAGTGCTCATCGGGGATGGTGGATGCATGTTTCCGATTCTAGTATGGAAAATTCATTTGTATAGGTTTCCAGTGCTAATGGGTCAGGAGTTTGGGCATTAATCGTAGTATTGGTGAGTATAAGTTAGTAATTTGTTAGTGTCTGTTGGATTTTTAAGTGTAGGCCTACTATGATCATCTGCAATTATTCTTAATTTAGTATGTTAGTTTTTTATTAAGTTTAATGTGTATGAATTAGATGTTTTGTATTTTGAGGTTTTTAATTAGTTTGTGTGGCAGGTGGGAATGTATTATATGTAAATTTTCATGGAAAGATGATCCTCCTTCAATAGTAACGTTTTCTTGGAAGTTTCATTTACTCTTTTTATGAGGTAAATGGTTGGAATTTTTTCAATCTCAACTATGCTATACCATTTTCATTACATGCTTTAGTTTGTTTATTTGCCGTTTATATTTGTAAGCTGCTGTTTTGTTATTTAAAGGATTCAAACATCCTCTAGCTTCCTTTTACAGAATCAATTCATATATAGTTGGTAAACTCTCTAGCCCGAATACCTTACAGAACTGACCTGTTATAAATACATCCATGTGCTGTAACATTGCTGCATAGTAATAACATTTAAAATTAGGGACTGTCCACCTGCCTCTTTCTAGTGGTAGGACTAAGCACTTTGGGGCTCTCCTTACCCTTTTTTACTCTTATATAAAACTGTTACAGAAAGCCTCCAGCGTCTTAAACATCCCTGTCCTACCTCTTAAGGAATTGCCGTAAATACATGAAAAAACTTAGGTAGGACCACTATTAGACCTCACAGTCTTACGGTGGTCTCCCCCCTAACCTTTTAGCTTTCTCCTCCATTTTATGACCTTGTTTTTGCTGGCCTAAGGACTCTGAGCAATTTGCCATTGCCAACCAGTGCTAAAGTGCATGTGCTCTTGCCTGTAGACACCGTAAAACTACCATAACTCTTTGGTATATTTAATATTCTTATAAGTAAGGTAAAGTACAATACATGTGCCAATGACCTATAAATTAAATGGTTCTAGTGGTCCTGCAGCACTGATTGTACCACCCACTTAAGTAGCCCTTTAAACATGGCTCAGGCCAACCATTGCATAGCATGAGTGTGCAGTTTTAAACTGCCATTTCAACCTGGCAAAATAAACCTTTTGCCAGGCCCAAACACATAAGTCACCCACTGGGCAGTCCAGAGGGCAGGGTGCATTGTATTAACATGTACATTTAAGTATTACATGCTCTGGTAGTGAAAAACTCTTAAATTAATTTTTCACTACAGCATGGCCTATATCTCCCATAGGATAACATTGGGATTACCGTATTACATTTTATAAGAGTAATTTCCAAATGGGAAGATATGACTGGGTCAAGTTTGGTGTATCTGGAATCCTAGTTACAAATCCTAACTAATGGTGAAGTCGGATTTTGAATTACAATTCTAAGAATGTCATTTTCTTGCCTTAGCCATTTGGTGCTTTGTGTATTCCTCCTAGATAGCCACACACAATGGGTGCTTAGGCGTTTCTCAATGGGCCATCTCTGGCAGGATGGGAGGGAGGAGCTGGGCACAGCCTCACTTACACATGAATAAGCTGTGTCCAGTCCTCACGCAAAGGTCTGCATACCCCCTATAGTTAGTCTGGAGCCAGGGCAAGGACATAACAGGCTTCCAAACCCTGCGCCTGGACTCTGCCATCTGAGAGTCCACCTCGCCAATTGATATGCACCCCAGTCCTGGACCCTTAAAAGTGGACCTGAGGTGCTCGCCAGTGGAACCTACATGTCTTTTCTGCTGAGCAATGCATCCCAGTGCAGAACCAAAGCATTTCCTTGGCTGAGCAACACATCCCAAAGCTGAACCAATGCATCGCTGCTGCTGAATGGAATGGACCAATTGCAAAAGACTCCCATCGCTGCTGCAACCTACATCTTGGGACCGACACATCACCTTTGGAGCCACTACTGCGCAATGCTTAACCTGGCGCTGGTCCTCGTAACTCTCGTCCACAGGCACATAGCGAGGACCAAACTCTGCACTGCACTTTCACCGTTGAACAGAATCATCACATCGCCCCAGCTGCACATTGCATCCCTGACACTGGACTGCACATTGCAAGCCTTATTTTGGGATCCTCGACATCGACTCAACAGGATCTCGTTCCACAGTCATGCTGCATCTTGTAACAGATGCATCACTTCGGCTGCATGGCGCATCTTCAATGCAGATCCACGCAACTCTCTGCAACTAGCATTTAAGTTACTTTGTCCTGTTGGCCTAACTGGGTCCCTGTAGCTAGCACATGCTCCATCATGTCAGCCTGAACTTGTGACTTTGACTCGGACCGGCACAACCAGATATCCCCAATAGCGCTTTGTGCTTTTTGGAATTATTTCTCACCATAAACTTTAAAATTAAATAACTCCAGTTCTACTAATTGAATTTTATTGGTTTGGTCTTGTTTTATTTCTTAAATTAAGCTCTATGTTTCTAAATTGGTTGGGATACTTTTTCTGTGGCGTTTTCACTATTTTACTGTTTAAAATGCTGCACAGATGCTGTACAAAGTGCCTTTAAGTTAAGCTACCAGAGGGCGGGCACAGGTTAATTTAGGGTTTGCCTGTACCTTACCCTGACTAAGCTTGTGGTTGCTGCTTTACCGGGGCTCACACCCAAGTCAACCAGTAGCCACATCTCTAACAATCACCATTTTCGTTATATTACACTGCCCAATGATTGTTAAGTGCAGATTATGTATACGCTTCAAATCTTTCTTAATTTTAATCAGTAATGCATCAGCATTTATTGGAATTATATTGTCGGTTATGGCTGTCGTTTGACTCCCAGATATGTGGCACTATCTGTCTTTCAATGATCCTGTACACAAAATTTGGATCCATAGCTTTTCCATCTCCACTTCATGAATAGATAGCTATGTGTTTGTGGTAACAACAGCAATATCATCAGCATAAGCCAATATTTTAGTAGTAAAGCCACTGACCACCAGGAGACGGCTCACCTTATTGCTCCACAGTCTTTGGAAATATGGGTTAATGTGCAGGGCAAACCAGAGAGGAGAGCTTGGTCTCCCCTGCCTTGGACCTCTGGATATCGAGATGTTGTCACCTCTAATCCCATCAATTGGAGCTTTTACTATGTGGTTGATGTATTATGTATCGCAGTCCTGATTTCAGGTCCAAACACCATCCTATCTTAAATCACCCAGTTATACACCCAATTAACCTAATTGAATGTTTTTTTCGTACCAAGCAGGATCATTGCCAGAGGTGTCTTCTTTACCTCAACTATATCAAATAGCTTTATTACATGCCTTATATGGTCCGTAGCTCTTCAATCTGCTGATATGGAGAAACTAATTTGGGAATGACCCTGCTTAAGCGTATCACCATCATTTTAGAATATATTTTTGCATCACTGTTCATTAGCAAGATGGATCTATAAGAGCCTGAGTTTAGCAAAGGCTTCCCCTTTTTAAGGAAGACTATTATATTAATAGTAGCCAAGGAGGCTGGTAAAGAGAGTCCCATTTGAACTGCTCTCAAAGTTGTGGCCATGTCGCTGGACAGGACAGAATAGAAACATCTATAAAAATTCTAGAGGAATCCAACTCATCCCTACGGCTTTTCCTTGTGCCAGAGAATCAATTGCCTCTATCACTTCCATCAACATATGTGGATGAAACTGCTTGGTAGGTGGTTCTATAGAGTATTGGCGTTCCTGGGCAATACTCAAGTAAGTATACTCTAGTACTGAGTGAGGATTGCAGTGCACAAGGGTAGGGAGAGCCACCCTCCTCCCCAACATGTGGATATCGACTTGTAAAACAGAACAACAGTCCCATACACACGCTAACAGTGAATTAATCATATCAATAACAGTGTGACAAAAGCTTGAGTCTTTGCTGGAACATACGCTTCAGTTTATTCACAACAGCCTTAGCCAACACGTGCTTCGTCGTGCTAACGGTTGAGTGCAGCGACTTCTTCAGGGCTAAGAAACAAACAATAGTACAGAATTGGGAATGAAAGGTATGCAACAATAGCATCCAATGCCAGTTTCCCATTGTGACAGACTAACATTGAAGGATCGGCTCATGTTGCCTACTCGAGCCTGTGGAAGCCCATGCTTTCTTAAATGTGTCACCTCGGTTGTTTAGTGACAAACTAGTGTATTTTAAGAAAACTTATAATAACACTCTTAGATAAAATAAACTTGTCTGGAGTTAAGGCATCCTTGTTCCTTGTGAGTCCAGTTGTGACATATGAACCTAAACAGTCAACACTAACCTTGCTAAAGTGAATTTAACATAACAAGACCTTTCTAATGTTGCCTGGTACCCGAAGGTATGTAATAAAAAACAGAATACCTATACTCAAAGCGTGAAGATCCTACGCAACCCTGACAGACAACGTCCCTTGATTGCCACCTGGTTCACCACCGACCTCCATGAAGCCAGACTCACCTGCAGACGCCTAAAAAAATGATGGAGAAACAGCAAAACCACCAAACACCAGACCTCCGACAAGAACGCCATGACAGAATACTATCAACTCGTAAGATCCACCAAAAGAACCTTCATCCAGAACAAAATCCTCACCAACGCCAGCAACTCTTCAGCAGCATCTAGTAATTCATCAAACCCCTAAGCAAAGCCATAGATATCACACCCTCCCAGGACCTCTGCAACAAGCTTGGCTCCTACTTCCACCTGAAAATCAACGCCCTCTATGACAACTTCAGCAAACAGACTCCAGAAACCACCCTTACCCCCAGTGACGGTAGCCAGCCCACAATCACTGCCTAGAGCCCGGTGACCACCAAATATACCACCACAGCCATGAAGAGCAGTCACTCAGGAGCCCCCAGAGAACCCTACCTGCTGCACATCTTCCACAGAGCGGCCGCCGCCATAGCGCCCGAGCTACGACACACCTTCAACACCACCTTCGAATCCAGCACTTTCCCCAGAAATTAAGCCCCTCCTCAAGAAACTCTCTGCAGAACCGATAGACCTGAAAAGCTACCGACCCATCTCTCTCCTTCCCTTCGCATCCAAAGTCACAGAGAAGATCGTCAACGCCCAGCTGACAAACTTCATCCAAGAGAATGCCATGCGCGACTCATCCCAATCCGTTATCCGCAGTAACCACAGCACTGAGTCCATCCTCGCCACGACAGATGAAATCTGTATGCTCCTTGACCAAGGCTACACTGTGGCCCTCATCCTTCTAGACCTCTCCAGAGCCTACAGCACTGTTTTCCACCGCACTCTCGCAGCCAGACTCCACAACGTTGCATACAGGGAACCGCCCTTGACTGGCGTGGCTCCTTCTTCGCCGGCAGAACTCAGAGGATCAGACTCCTGCCTTTCCTCTCCAAACCCACAGAGATCAACTGCAGAGTACCCCAAGGATCATCGCTCAGTCCCACGCTCTTCATCATTTACATGGCCCCCCTCGTCACCATCATCAGAAAGCATGGACTCAGCATAGTATGCTACGCTGATGACACCCAGCTGATCCTCTCCCTCACGAAGCACCCCGAAGCCACCAAACTCAGCTTCCAGGAAGGCATGAATGATGTCGCAACATGGATGAACACCAGCTGCCTGAACCTCATCTCAGAGAAGATAGAAGTCCTTGTCTTTGGATCCACCCCCTCAACCTGGGACAACACCTGGTGGCCCACCACCCTCGGCAACCTGCCCACCCCCACGGACCACGCCAGAACCGTGGCATCATACTGGACTCCTCCCTCACCATGACCCGCCAGATCAATGTCGTCCAATGCACCTGCTTCAACACCCTCCGCATACTTCTCAAGACCTTCAAGTGGATCCCCCTGAAGCCAGAATGACCATCACCCACACACTCATAACAAGCAGACTGGACTACGGAAACACCCTCTAGGCTGGAATCAACAATCTCCTGCTCCGCAAACTCCAGACCATCCAGAACACTGTGGCCAGACTCGTCCTCTGCATCTCACAACATGAGCACATGACCAAACACCTGCGAGACCTCCACTGGTTCCCTGTCGAGAAGAGAGTAACCTTCAAGCTACTCACCCACGCCTACAAATCTCTCCACAACATCGGACCCAAACACCTAAACAAAAGAGTCTCCTTCCACATACCCAAAAGAAACATCCGCTCCACCGACCTTGCCCTAGCTGAAACCCCCTCATCCATAGAACCAGAGCGGGTGGAAGAGCCTTCTCTTACATCGCGGCTAAGGCCTTTAACGGGCTCCTTGTCAACATCAGACGCTCCCCTACCCTGCACACCTTCAGGAAAAGCCTCAAGACCTGGCTTTTTGGCTAACTCGGAGCTGCACGCCTCCTCCCCAGTGCCTTGAGACCCTCACAGGAGAGTAGCGCGCTTTAAAATTCCCTCGTTGATTGATTGATTGATTGAGTCTTATATTATAGATAGCCTTTAGCATTGCTGGATCGAGCAGAAATGCTTGGGCCCCTTTGTCCTGGAACCGTCTTGTCATCTGTTGCAGCCTCAACCGTTTCTCCACTATCATGTGACAATAGTTTGGACTGATAAAAAAGAATGACCATATATATTTCATTTGAATCAGAGCATGCTAGGATGGTTCCATGTTTAGAACTGGCTAATGCATCTTCCTGAGAGGATTGTTTCAAAATAGCAGGAAATCTATGTACATGTTAAATCATATGCTCCCAGATCAATCCTGTTAATTCTGTTAAGGCGATTAGGGCAAGTTGGCTATAAAACGAAATCTTCCAGCTTCCAGTGAACATCAGCAGGTCGTGCATCATGGACAGTGGAATTTCCCTCACAGAAACAAAGTCAGATTCCAGCCTAAGTTTTATCGCTATCTCAGAGCACTTTTTAGAAATCTTCTGTATTGCTTCCTGCAGTTTTCCTGTAGCTGCATGAGCCATCCTATTATCAGATGGGGTCTCTTCCAGATGTCCCATAATACTTTGATGGATTGCTTTCAAGGTAGGAGTGCCCCCAGCACAAGTAATGATTCTGCCGAAAGCCCAGTTGCTATCGACACAATACGAGGTGGGCTTTGTGGATGTGATGCACACTATGCTATAAACGTAAACAGAATTGCTCACAGATCATTAGTCTTTGGCTTAGTATGCAGAACTCCGCGAAGTGACCAAAAACCTCTGCCGCTCTACGTGGAGTTCCGAAAGCGGCGGAGTACATTAGGTCACGCTGTTCGTGTGGATTTTTAGCGCTGGCTGTTTGTCCCACACTGGAAAATCAGCGCAAACTGCACAATGTGCAGCATAAGAGGGCGCTGCTTCTTTTTGCTACTCAAGTAGATTTTCCACTTCAGCGGCAGCCTCGTCAGTGCAAAAAGATGGTTTCTCAATGAGAGCAGTCGTGACCATACGCAACGGCACTTTTTGAAAAATCTCACTGGGAGGCCGTCTAGCATTGGATTTTCCTCGTTCACGCTCACCAGCTTAACATTGGTGAGAGTGAGTCAGGAAAAAACTCTACTCCACTTTTGCAGAGCGGACTTTTTTTTTAAATTCTGCATGCTCCGTAGTGCGGAAAACTCCGCAAATGGTGCAGAGTTCACCACCCAGGCCTACAGATCATTTCACCTAATGTAGGCACTCCCCTGCACATCCCACCATATTCACTTCAGTATCTGTATAAACGTTTCACATACGCAGATCAGCAGGTAGCCTGGGATCTTAGCTCAGTAGGACGGCAGGCTGTTGCCTTCAGTTCAAAGGAATGGAGCCCTTCTCTAATCCAAAAGTGCTGTAAGGTACATTACACACGTGCCTCACAATAATGAATTGTCCAGACCTGAACCAGGTAAACCTTTGGGGCTCTTCACCCTCTAACTATCTCTAGTGGCTATCCCTAAACATTGCAGCAAACTGGGCATGAGATGCTGAGGGCAGTGTCATGAGCGCTAGCAGTTGTAGTTCGGTATGTACTGATTTGTTATCTTTGCCCAGAGCTGCTGTGGCGAGAATCTATTGTAAGGCATTAAGGATGCCCCCTTGGGGTTGCATAACTGGCAGTGCAGCTTACTGTACAGTTTCAAATGCGCCGATGTCTGATGCACGTCCATGACACAGGGTGACATGTTGATGTCCACTGCAGCCTCGTGACACAGAATGATGCACCAATGTCGTCTGCAGGCTTGTGACTCAGGATCCACTAGATGCCATTATCATGAAGTCCAATGGCAACCGAAGCTGCTCTGAAGATGTGACTGAGGCCGCACCAATTCCTGATTGCCTAGCTACCGGGTGCCGGCTGAGGGTGCCTTTATAGCCCCAGTCCAATTAAGATGGCTGCTGAGTGGGTGACTCATTTCCTGACTGTATAATCACCAGGCTCATACCATGACTGATTCTGGGTGAATCATTCTTGATTGAATAATCATTAGGCCAAGCCTAGGTGACTCATTTCTTGATTGTATAATCATCAGGCCCAGACGATTGTACAAAACAACTTCTACATACAAGCTATATGGGGTGAGAACACAAACAATAAGATGAATATGTGGAAAGCACACAAATACGCCACACAGATGCACATGTGCTATAATTGTGGGTTTATGCAGAGCGCATCCTCCGAGATCACACTGCGCCTGTCCAAGGAAGCACATCACGAACAGCATCATATTTTGTGGTGTATGTCCCTACGACAACATCTGAGAGTGAAAACTTACTCCACCATTTCCGTGTCCGACTTTCCTTGCTGCTCAGGTGAACCTTACAGGGGGACTTCACCATTGATTCTCCCCACTTCAGAATTATATGAGGGAAGCCCTCGCTTCCGCCTCCAACCTAATCTCACAGCTGAAGAGGCATCGGGCCAGGAATTCTTCACCCGGATGCTGATTATACTCTGGACACCAATATACAAAGAGTATGCAGTTCCTAAATGCGTGAAATGGGAGATACCATTGTGCACAACCATGTGTAATAGGAGATACCACTGGAATCATACCCATACCAAGTCCGGTCGGGGTAATATAAATACCCAGTTTGATGGTGCTTCATCATCAGGCTACTCCTCGTTGGGACAATGCAGCTTTTGAGGAGGCTCTTTGCTGGAGACCTTTTGAGATGTTTTTGCCAAGATAAGACTGTCGTGAGGGTGTAGAATGTGTAGCTAGGAGGAGAAAAAAGGTAAAAAAATCTAACAATGAGTATGGGTCACCTATTGACTATTTCTTTTTTTAAAATATTTTTATTTGAACAGGAAAATAGATAGCTACGAACAATACCAGAACAGAAGGATTAACAGATCAAAATTGATGGTAGCTATAAAACCCACTCCGTAATAGATTCATAGTAAATCTTATCTGTGAAAATCTAAAACATAATTCTCAATGGTCCACATTATGATACGGCTGATACTCACAAATACTCCCTAAAGTTTATCTAAAACAAACTCTTTGATCTTAAAATGACGAGATCTCAATAGAAAAACATTTTTGATTATAGTAAAAACAAATCTAGCAGCAAATATACCTCTAACCACCTGAAAAGTGCAATGTGCAGGAGGTTTTTTAGCAGATAGAAAAGGATCTTATATTATTTAAAGTGCATTGTGCTAATAACAAAAATTATTGGAAAAAATGTTCCTAAAAAAAGCAGCAAGATCTTATTATTACCTTTCCTCTATAAACCTAGAGAAATCTTGCCAAATACCTCTAAATCGTACTATTGCTCCTGTATGTTTGGCATAGGCCTCCTCTAATCTACAGGTCCTAGACATTTTATTAAACCAGTGCTCGATACTGGGTTGTTTGTTGCTTCTCTAGTTTTGAAGGACAGGTGACCTAGCGACTAATAGAGATTAATATAAATTACTGCTGGTATGTTGTTAAACATTTCACTTCTCCTGAAGAACCGAATAGCACCAGCATAGCTGATGGCTCAATTGGCAGGGACAAAATCAGAGAGATCTTGGCAAAAACCCCTTTCCAGAAGTGCTGTACCCATCAACCATCTCCATTTTTGTTACATCAAAAACATTGATTCAGACTCATTTGAAACATTTTAGACAATCATTGGGGTGTATAATGTAATAACCATCTGGATTAGAAATTCATTCTCTTGTAATTAGCGCCTCTAAATGCCTTATTCGGTAACTCACTAAGCTGTTTCCATTCTTTAATGTTGAACATGCAACCAGTCGGCAAATAGTTTTTTTGAAGCTCTTTCCTCAAAATCTCCTCAGAATGGGCCTTTTGATGGAGTAGCCAATACCAACAACGACCTCGACCATTTTAATTGCCATCTGCTTAGCTATTTGACATACCGTCTCACCCATCATTGAATAATTCGTTTTAAGAAAATTGACAAACTGTAAAAAACTCAAAAAGAGGGCAGTGGTCCATGTGGGGACTCGCCACCGAACCGTTTCCCAGGTAATTAATATTTCATGGTTATAAAAATCCCCAAGCTCAGCAAAGCCTAGTTCTTGCCATGCCTGATACAGCCCTCTAGACAATATGAGGCCTCCTAATTCGCAATATTTAAAAAATAGCTGAGTTCTTTCAACTAATGTCAGTATCACCTTGTCTCTTGTCTCTTGTCTTTTTAGGGAGTTTCGCCAGACGTAGAAAAACGGGGAGTCTTATAGCACTTTCCTTCAGCATATCTGATAACAAAAAATTGTCACAAACTGACTTTTCCTCACCCAATTGGGAAAGTAAATTAACTAAAGAAGCCTGATAACAAGTTGATAATATTAAGTTGAAAAATGTGTAAGTGCCAATCCTCTGGCTGTTATATCCAATTGTAATGTAGCTATCTTAACCCGGGAGTGTTTATTCCTAATTATTTGATCTAGCTCTTTAAAATAATAGCTTGGAATTTTCAAAGGAAGGTTGGTAAAAAGAAACAAAAACAGTGGAAGCACCAACATTTTGACCATAGAGATCCTCCCTATTAATGATAATTGAAGCAGTGACCATTTATCTAGTAACTTTTTCACTTTCATGAGCATACTAGTATAATTTGAAGAGAAGAATTGCCCATAATCATTTGTAACATGTATCCCCAAGTATCTAACTGGATGTGGTGGTTTTAGCTGAATGGAAACTTGAATACCTGAAGGAATCACATTGAATGTTAAAATTTCAGTTTTTGCTTGATTTACTTGATATCCACCCACCTGTGTGAACTTCTGGATTTCACCTAGAGCATTCTGTATATTAGCTGCCCCTGCTTTTAGATAAAAAATAATATCGCCCGCATAAAGCTTAATTTTTGCCATCCCCTCAATGGGAGGCAAAATCATTAAGCTCTTCCTGATCCTAACAGCTAGAGGTTCAATAAACAATGAAAACAGGAGGGGGGATAGTGGGCATCCCTGACGTGTGCCCTGTTTAACATTAACCTTGCCGGCTTCTGAACCATTAATGATAATTTTGGCCTCTGCATAGCTATATACTTATTTTAGCATCTGTAAGAATTGTGGGGGGAAACCAAATGTATCCAAAATAAAAAATAAAGCACTCCAATCTACTAAATCAAAAGCCTTTTCGGCATCCATCATCATAATCACTGCATTGGTCTTATTAACGGAAAAATAATCAATGGCCTGCATTAAAAAATACATATTAGATGCCATCAGACGTCCGGGGATAAAACCATTTTGGTCGCTATGAACCACTTTTTGTGCACAGGGAGCTATCCTTTTTGCCCAGATTTTCATAAGTAATTTATAATATGTGTTTAGCAGACTAATAGAACTAGGGTCGCAGGGATCTTTTTCTTTTTTTACATAAACTACTAATACTGATTCCTTAAAACATTTGGGGATATCTGTACCTTCTTTTATTTGATTGAACAGTTTTACTAAAAAAGGAAGTAATTCTTCTTCAAATGTGTTGTATACTTCTGCCGGGATCCCGTCCGATCCGCTGGCCTTGGCATTAGGCATACTTTTTAATACGGATTGGATTTCTGGAATTCTTATTTGTCCATTCAGTGTCTCCACAAGCTGCTGTAATAGCAAAGGTAGCTCTAGTGCTTCAAAATAACTCCTCAATTCTACCTCATCTATCGCCTGTGTTTCTGCGTACATTTGATTAAAATGTGCAAGAAACACCTCAGCAATTGCCAATTTATCATCTTCTAACGTTCCTGTTGATGGATTTTTAATTTGGCTAATTAATTGAGCAGCTTTTTGGCATTTCGTGGACCACCCCAGAAATCTACCAATCTGTTGGCTTTCTTCATACAGTTTTTGTTGATAAGCCTTACTCCCTGTAATTTCCTCTAATAGGAAAAAATCCTTCAATTTCTCCTTGGTTCAACTAGCTCTTGGTGTTGTACTTTTAAAATCGGCTCTGGTGTATCTATTAAGGTTACATTTAGTCTAGCTTTTCGACGGCAGTCTGTAATGCCAGAATCTTTTCTTTCCGTACATTACTCATTCTTTCCTTTTAAGATATAATCTGGCCTCTGAAGGTAGCTTTGAATGCCTCCCAAACTGTAAACACAGGGGCCGTAATTAAATTGAGCTGGAAAAACTCCTTAATAAACCCTCTAGTTTCTGTCAACCAAGTAATATCTTGTAGTAAGGTTTTATCAAACTGCCATCTAGAACTATTTTTTGTAGTGCTTCCTACCTTTAATGTAAACGAAACTAGCGAGTGATCTGAAAAAGAATTGGCCAGTATTTCTGCCGGGCTGTTGGCAACCAGTTTATCTACTAGAAAATAATTGAATCGGGAAGCTGATCTAAATCTTGCCGAATAACAGGTATATTGCAAGAGACTAGGATGTCCTAGTCTCCAAGAATCTATTAATGAGAAATCTATTGAGAGCTTGCTTGTTAATTTAGCGGTCTTAGGCTTTAGTTGGCGCTTCACCTTGTTTGATGTATCAAGTGCCAAATTCTGGATAAAATTAAAATCACCACCCAAGATTAATATGCCTTCCATTCGTACTGATAATTGATAGATTTGGCCGAGTGCTGCAGTATCATCCTCAATAGGATCGTAAAAATTAACCAGAGTTAGGACTGTTTCCTGCAGCTTTACTTTCACCCAGAGCCATCTACCTTTCCCATCTTGTCGGACATCCTCAACCTGCCAATCAAGGGTGTTAGATAGTAATATCCCTACCCCCGGACAGTTAAATTGGCAGATGAGAAATATGCCTGCGGATACTTCTTAGGAAGGAATATCTTTGGGATGTCAGTCCTGAGATGTGTTTCTTTTAAGAATATAATCTTGGGAGAGAGGGAAGTTATCCAGTTTAGGAGAGCAGCACTTTTCCATGGGTTGAGTAATCTGTTAACATTACATGTAACAATTTGTATATTCTGCATTTTTGATTCCGCCTTGTTTGACCTTCCAAATATTTTCCCTGATTTTCAAACTTATATTTCCCATTATTTCAACTCAAAATCAATCCCTGGAATTTCCTCATCCCCTGCAAATCAATTCTAAAAACTTTATATCTTTCCTGTTCATTTTTTGCTATGCCTACCCCTCTAACAAACCACCCAAAACACCCCTACACCCAACCACATGATCCCCTCCCAAGGATGTGGTCATCCCCTCCTGTCCCGCAAACCATATATCTTCCCCCCTTCTACAATTATGGGGTGCTCTGTCCCTGCACCCACCTATTGACTATTTCATTATGATTGTAGATCCTTTCATATCTAAAAACAGAGTGAGACTATGGAGGAAATAATGTTCTTTTGTATCTCAATGGGTCAATTTAAATGGAGATCAACATGTTTCTAGTCAACAGAGTAGTCACAAATAATCTAGGGCAATTTGTCAGGACCGTTCAAAAACCCTAATCTAAATGGGATCAGGGCAATGGTCCAAATTGGTCAGGTACCCAATCCGAAAACCAACCATAAAGTATGGTGAAACCAATACCTTTTGTAAGCTAGTTTGATGAGGACAAGTCCGACTCTGTTGGAAAAGAGTACATGCCTCTTAAGTATTTCATAGCAAGCCACGCATTGTGTGGTATTGGGCATCTTGCAAGAGTAACTGCCAGTGACCTACTCCTCTCTACAATCCTGGAAGTGTACTCTGGACACAGCAGATAATGATTCTATTCACATCCCCACTGTTGAATCCCAGCCTTGCTCCACTTATCAGATGAAAAAACAGGTCCCTTCTTTCAACATAGTCTTGTTGGTGACCTCGATTGAGACCCACTACTCCACAACAGCCGAGGGTGTATGAGCATCGTTCCACCCTTCAGCTTGCATAGAAATTAAATTGGTGATCTGTACTGCATTGTCGCAGTCACTAACCTGATTTTCAGCAGCAAGGGGGAAGAGGGTTGCGGTGACAGAAGTAGAGACATCCCCTGGGGGTGAACTGAGCAAGGACTCCTTCAAAGACTGCAGCGGAACTGATTCCTTTCAACCCCTGCAGACAGGTTAAGATGACCTGGATCAGTTGAAATACTTGTGGACCCCTTGCAAGGAGATCCTTCTGATCGCTGAAGTCTCAGGGCCAGAGTGGGGGGCATAGGTAGATTGATTCCTCACCCCAAGCTTGCCAGGGCAGTTAAGGACTGCTGTATACTTTCATGTCTCAACTAAGAGGTCCATGATGGTAGGCTAAGATGGGCCAGACTCAGTCACAGCTGCTCCAGAAGGGCAAGAGTCGACCTCACAGGTTCGCACCATTTCCTAATCGTCCCAATTCCAATATATTGTCCAAAATCCCCTCTGCGGACTATGCAGTGGTACCACGAGCAGCTGCCCTGGAGTTTTTTCCATTTTCTAGTTTCGACGCCATACCGCCAGTTGCCTCTGCATCAGACTAACACGCCAAGTGCACGCTTGAACTGGCACACCTCTGTAGTGAGGAACAAACAAGTGGAGGCAGCCCTGGACCTCCTGTCAAAAGAGGAAAAATAGACTCACTACTCCAATGCTTATGCCGTCAGGAGCCCTGAATTCATCACGCTGAGTCAGCGGTTCTCACGAAAAATCCTAGCAGCCCCATCACTCCTTAATTAGCTACTCTGGTGAGTTTCCTCTTTCACTTTTCCCTTCCAATTCTTCTCTCAACCTTCTTATTGCTTGTAAACAAAGGGAAGATAATCTCTTTCTTAACATTTCCCAATAAGGCCCCCATTGTTTTTTTAAATAAAACTTGTCATCATATTAACATAGCATGTGAACGTATGTTGTGTGCTGGATGATCCAACGTCAGGGCTGCTGTAAGAAACCAGCATTTTAATGATGATTTAAATACTTGCCACAAATTCCGTCTCCTTTTTCTTACAAAGACCTGGCTCTCTAAGGGCTTTATGTGGTGAAATATGATCTAGTTCCCTCTACATATAAAATCCTCTCTCAAGCCCCCATTTGTAAGTGTTGTGGATATCTTCAAAGATAATCTAAATATATCCACTTAAAAATCCACTCCTTACCTTTTATCATGCCTTTGCCTTCCCTCGCCATGGAGAATATATCTTGGCTAGAAGAACTGATTCTCCAGCAACTAATGTGCTACCAAAAAATAATAGTTCTTAGAGACTCCAAAATATGGGGTAGAGGCCCCAATGTAGAATATCTAATAGTCACTATGACGAGTCTTAATATGTGTCGACAAGTTATCGATGACAACTGGGCATGACCAAGATGGCGGCCTGAGAAGACGTCCCACTCAGAACTCCAGCTCTGGGCCCATGATAATCTTTCAGTATCATGACCCCTCCCCTTTCTTCTTAAACTCCAGTAGCAGCTCATGCAGAGGGGGGCCCTGTGCACTAATATGAGTGGTGCTTAGACAGCAGCTTATTGTCGACGCAGAGTGCAGCTGGTGGAGTCGTGACTGTGCGGCAGCAAACAGCGATCTACTGCCTCAGGCGGGCCACCGTGAGAGTGCAGCATGTGGCTGACTCTGCCAAAGGAGGCCCAGGCCCATAAAACATCCCCGTACTAGAGCAGTGAGTGGCGTTGCACCTGCCAGCTGGAGTGCCAAAGAAGATGGCCATCACAGGTGCGGTGGGGAGACCTCAGACACAAGCAGAGCAGCAACCCCAGTTCCTCAAGGAGAACTGATTGTGGGTTGCAGATTCCCAAACCCTGTGAAGTCCCATCCAAAGATTTGCTTGGAAGTGTGACCCAGCTGTATATGACCAGTGCACGGGGTCAGCATGGGCAAGAAGGGCATGCTGCGCCCTCCATGCCTGCGACGGGAGTCCCTCTACCCAGCAACAACATTATTCAGTGGAGCACCACCAGGTAGGGGCACTTCAGAAATATCAGAGGGGAGAGCAATAGGCCCCCAACAGCTGCACGTACAGAGGGGAGCCCTACAAGATGCGGTGTGGACCGTGGTGCCTCCTGGCACCACCCCATATTCCCAGAGGAGACTAAAGGGCCCTTACCGGCACTGGATTACAGATGAGTTTCTAAATCTGCCTAAAATGGGCTGAAACCTAAGGTGGCAAAATTGTTGCCCCCCACATCCCACGACGATGGGGATGCCCCAGTGCCACATTCATCAGGTAAAGCCCTCCTGGGCCAACTGTAGCATGCGTTGGAAAAATACTCATCTAGTTTGAATGGATCTTGCTGGCTTTTCAAGAGACTAAAACTGTGCTGGGAGCAAAGGTAGATGCTGTAGAAATGTCCCTACTACATGCAGACCATAAGAAGTTGTCAGAAACGGTTGAAGATGCAGAGTCTACACTTGGGGCCCCATGTTTGATGGTGCAAGAAATGCAAGAGGAAGTGCAACAACTCCAGCGAGATGTGCAACACCTACAGTACTGTGCAGAAGATGCGGAAGGCCGCCTCAGGCTTAATAATATCTGCCTGCCTCGGATCCCAGACACAGCAGACGGCCCGAGCACAGAATTTTTCCTGGAGAACTGGTTAAGGACATCGTATTAGAGGACACACTCCCCAGGTTTTAATCCATGGAACGGGCACACCTCATCCTAGGGAGACCACCGCACACAGAGGAGTCCCTGTGTCTGATTATCGCACTCCTCTTGAACTAAAGGGACAGAGATTTGATCTTACAACTTTTCCACACTGCAGGGCCATTGAAAGTAGAGGGCTCAACAGTCACAGTCCACCCAGATTACGTGGCAAAAGGTTTTCAAAAAACTCCACCTGCACAGTGGTGAAACATCATTTGTGCACCTTGGGTCTAAAATATGCCCTTTTGTTCTGGGCCAAACCTGTGTGGTAGACGTTAACTCCACCCACGTTTTCACTGAAGAGGCATGGTAATGGCTCCACTCTAAAGGCAGTGAAGTTAATGCTTCATGGTTTGTGTGTCCCCGATCCTCATCCCCTTCTGAAGTGGGGTAATGGAGGCGTTAACAATGACTATAAAACGCCTCTCCCGGTGTCACCTGTGACTTGTCTATTCAGCTGGTTCCTCTGCACTAAGACAAGTGCAGTCACAACCAGGTTTGCAGACTTAGCACTAATCCTTGCTAAGCGCTAGATCATAATGGCCTGGAAGAGCCCAGAGGGGCCTAGATTTCAGAGCTGGCTAACTGAACTCCACAAGTGGGTCGGTTACGAACATAAAGTACTGAAAAGAGAAGCAGAAAGAGGGTTGAGACCATGGAGCCCGGTGGAGACTTGAACACAGATATTGGATGATTAGCCTATAACGGGGAGGGATGGACATTTAATGAGGTGAGACACAACCAACTGGGCCCCCATAGTGGTAAATTGGTGGCCACAATAAGCACCCCTTACAAAAACATGCCTCAAATAATAATGACAATTCCGCCCCTTGAGCACTCCGTAAATTCTCAAATATCTATCTTCTACCATGATGACCTACACTTAGAACAAGGTAACTCTATTCCTACCACCAAGATTGCACACACAGGGCTGTTTTATAAGTTAACATAGCCACTCACACATTTTTTATGCAAACACATTGCAGGATGATTTGCTTAGCCAAAGTTCAATTATGCACCTCCAGAGCATGCAGAGAAATGCTGGCAGGCGTTTCTGTGATGTGGGCACCTATTGTATTTGTAAGAATCTATAACTCTGCTCGGTTTGTTTGGGAGGGCAGTATATCATTTGAAATATTTCTGTAATAGCAAATTTCAATTAAATACATTTATTAAAAAATGTTTTAAAGGAAGTTATCAGTGACACGTAGAGAACAAGTAACAAGCAGGTTCTGATTTCCTCAACTACTGACATAAGTTTTAATTGTTTGTTGGACCTACCATGGTCAGGCTATTTTCTTACTGGATTTTTGATATTTCTTGGTCAGAACTCTAGTGTCTCTTAGCCCAATCGTAGCCATGTTGCAATGCATACCAGATGCTGGGAGGACACTAATGAAATCAATCTAGCCCACACCCGAGTTCTTTTTTCTCTTATTGGAATTGTTATAAACCTTCTGCTGAGGTTGAGATCCACTGTGCTCATCTCAGGTACATTTTAGATAGGACATGCCCGCTTTACTTACAAACAACTCCTTAGCGCGACTGCTGATCTTATACTTTGCGCAAGCTTGAGGGTGAGTGATGACAAAATGATGACCTGCTGAATGGAATGATTGCTGTAAACTGTGAAAGGATACTTTCTTAATGAGATGTGCTTCAATAGCTTGGTGAGCACCTGCCGCAGCTACATCGGCGGGGGTGGTTCACCCGCGCAGCGGCACCAATGTTCTTTGTTAGTTTGGGGTTGGGGGAGGGGGGTGGTTGTGGGGTAGGGTTGAATTGAGTATTATATCGATCTGTGCAAGTGCAGTACATGCTACTCGGGGTACTGGTTTATTGCCTCGTTCGCTTATAATCATTGACAATGTTGGAAATGCATTGATGGGGAGGCGGATCTTTGTCAGTTGGATACCAGATCTTAGATTATTTTCAGAAAGATGCACAGATGGCACATAGATACAGGATGTAAATGTAACTTTTCTTTGTCTGATGCTCAATAAAGATATGTTAAAAAAAAAAAAATGAGATGTGCTGCAAGATCAATTTTTACAACTGCATCATGAATGCAAAAAACTCCACAAAGGGGCTGTTTTCAACCATTAATAAACCTATTCTTCCAATAGCCCAGTAATACTAATCCCCCTTCATGGGAATTAGAGAATAACCCCTTTTCACTATTTCTGAGAAAAAAATCAAGGGCCCGATGTAGGTGAATCTGAAATACCGATTTCTTAATAGCGAATTTTACAGATTCGCTATTAAGAAATCGGTATTTCCTATGTAGGTAAAGATTCGGTAAAAAATACAGAATCCTTAATATTCCTTATTACCGAATCGGTAATTGAGATTTGGTAATAAGAAATACCTACCCATTCATTTCTATGGGCTTGGAGGCCTGTAGGAATGAATGTGAAGACATTCACTATTAGCGATTCGGTATTACCGAATCGCTAATAGCGGGAGCACTTTCAAGGGTGCCAGGGTGTCAAAAGGACATCCTGTTGCACCCCTGAAATGTGCATGGGTGCACATGTGGTCCACATACATGCCCTAAGGGCATGAATGTGTGCCACATGGCACTTAGCAGAAAAAAAAGTGATTTTTTAAAGGAAATCGGTAATTACCACCAACTTGAAAGCACTCTTCAATGTGCTTCCTACATTGCAATTAAGGAATCGGTATTACCGATTCCTTAAATGCAAGAGCAATAAGGAATCGGTATTTACCGATTTCTTATTTACCGATTCCTTACCTACATTAGGAATGGCTAAATACCGGTCGGTAACATTGAAATGTACCAAATTTAGGCGTTACCGACCGGTATTTAGCCACCTACATCTGGCCCCAAATGTATTAGGAAAGGATTTAAAACCCAGGAAAAATTTGTAGCAGCTCCCACTGTGAATGATAACTGCTCCCAATTGTTCTTGATTTCTGTATCTGCCAGCTCAGAACACGTGACTGGCAATCCTTTGTTGGATCTAGTAACTTCCTTTTGCCATTGAATTATTTTATATTGATCAATACTACAGAGTATGTAAAACTCGTTGATTCATGTAGACCCGGTGGGTCTCCAGAAGATGATCCCATCCCGAGATTCACGCTGAAACGTATAAAGTAGATGTCTCTGTATGTAACTGACATTATTAATGAATTTCTGTGCTCAGGAATTTTGTGCCAGTGCAATATAAATAGGCTACCGTCTGCCCCCACTTTACAAACATCTACGTTGCAATCTTCTGACCAAATCAATTCCATTCCTTTGCTTCTTCTTATTTCTAAACCTTTTGAAAGAATAGCTACACAAAAGCTTCAAGCATTGACTGATTATGGCCTTGATCCTCGAAACTACCTACGTATGGATGAAAGCTAACTTTCTGAATTCGATCCCCAACAAGACAGAGATCTTTTCCATATGTAATATGGCCAATACATGGGACCTGTCCCTTTGTCCTTCATTACTGGGTAGCTACCCACATTTAGTTGAGTCAGTGAAAAACCAGGGCATCATATTGGTTAAAAATCTTTCTTGAGACCACAGATGCAGCACTTACTAAATACTGCCTCTTAATTTGAGGCAGTTAAGGAGAACCTTTCCTTTTCCTCTCACAAGTTTACAGTTGCTAATGCTTTTATAAAATTGTTATTGGATTTCAGGAATTACATTTTTTGAGTCGTTCCAACTAAAACCATGAATGTCAGCACAAACTTCAAAATACCACTGTGAGACTTGTTTTCAATCTAAACACATTCAACCGTGTCTCAGTTCATCGTTCAAGTATCCAATGTTTTACTGCTGTATAGAAAGTGCTCATTAATATCCACACAGTGATAGATAACAAATAAATAATATCAGATGTACAGAAGAAAACAAGTAAAGGAACCAAGAAATAGATACTTAATGCTATTTTCAGTCCATGCCAGCAGCACCCACAGCAAGGTTAAAAATGCAAGTTTTGCATTTGAATGCACAACGTGACAGGCACCGCGCGGTGCCTGCCACGTTGTACATGCAAATGCAGGGGGGTACCATAGATACCCCCAATGTGCACCCCCCACCCCCCAACACCCTGGGGGCCCGCTACGGGCCCCCAACTGCAAGGACCACTTGCCTTTCCATTGCGGCAATGCCGCCATGGAAAGGCGAAAGACCACCTGCTACACAATATGGACGGCGGTGTCTTCCAGACACCGCCTCCATGTTATGGGCTTTTTCCGCCCGGTCGACGAGTCGACCGGCGGAAAACCGGAAGACGGTATTTCCGTCCGCTGTGGTCCTCACCACCATAGTAATATGGCGGGGGAAATGAGTGGCGGGCAGTGGATTATGGCGGGTGGATCGCCAGCGCCATGCGGGCCGTGGCGATCCACCCACCATTGTAATCGACCCCTTAATGTTATCTCACAACCGTACAATGCTTTGGAATAATATTTAGTGCACTTCTAATAGGTGTACTCATTTGCGACACTTCCGTCAGCGTACCAATATCCCATATATGTTAATAAGGGTTCATGTTTTTACAGTGTTAAGTAGGGTGCTTGATTAAATATTATGAAAGCTGTGAATGATATAAATCTTAGAAAATTGGTTTTAGGTTTATAGTCAGTAAAAATGTAAGGCTGTAAATTATTTTTACTTGAAACGCTTTTTATAGAATAAAAATACATGTAAAAATTATTTGCCTTTCTTTGAAATGTTCAGTCTTCCTTAGAACTGTCAGGACATTTTCATTACGCTCTTTAGGTTGTTTTTAGGATTTTTCCTGTTTGTATTAAGAACATAATATATATATACATTTTAATATTACATGTACTTTTAACATCTGTCTAAAAGTATATACACATTATTGGTAGTTGTCCTCAGGTTTTGTCAGGCAGGGTGACACTCTCCCTCTTTTAATGCTTCTGTCGTTTGATTATTTAGTGTATCCTCCATTTGTACTCATATATAATTGGTGGTGGGTTTATGTTTGCTAACTATGCCATTTTTGTTTGTGATTGGTTATAGTGGTTTTTGATTTTTTCAGGCTTTTTGTCATTAGTTGTACTTTACTTTTTCGAATATATGTTTATATGATTTAATAATATCTTGATAAATTATTTGTTTCTTCTTGATCAGCCGCGGCATGATCACAGGTAAGACCAGTAGGGCCATTTGGGGCGATTTTGATGGACGATGATGAGGGAAAATTAATTATTTATTTAATTTTCCTCATCATCCTCCGTTAAAATACCCTCCCCCCCACCTGGCCCCACCGCTCTTACCTGCACGGGCTGCGGCTGTTGTTGATATTGTGGGCTATTTTAATTTTCTTTTAAGTTTTGTAGATATTTTGTTTATATTTCCGTGATTGATGTTATTCGAACTATTTTTTGAATGACAATATTTTGTTGTTATTATTGTAAAAACATTACAAGTATTTAAAAACATGGTATTTTTGTCGTTGGTATTTTTGCACCAATATCTTTGTATCAATTCAATTTAATAAACTTTATTCGACAATTAAGTCATGAAAGTATCATACATTTGCCAAACTTCATACACAAGCTAAAACATAAGTTAAGACATAACATATTTCCATAAACACATGATTTTCGGACTTACACCTGTACTAAACAACAATTTAGGTAAACAACAATAATATCTAGTGAAGCAGTTAGTAGAGAAAAACTTCCTAGTTTAATTTAAATTGAACAGATAAATCCGAAATTAAAAGGTAAAAGATACATTATACATGACTTCAAATCAGCGCTACTAAATTGGGACTATTGATATTTGTCTGCCTGGAGCGTAATATCCAGGCCCACTTTATGTACTTTGCCATTGCAATTGCAATTAGTGGGCTTGGGTCAGAACACAAGATTCTTAATGCCTCGACATATCTTCGGGTGCCTAAGAGGCGACAGACAGGTAAAACCCATTTTTTCCGTGGGAGCTCATAAAGGGGACAAAAGAAAACAAAGTGGCTCATAGATTCGATCTTGTCCCTACATTTTGGACATTTGTCCGAGGACCCTTTTGTCCATTTTGATGTAAATGAAGTAATAGGGAGAGTGCCTAACCTAAACTGAAAATAAAGTTTGCGATCAGTTGGTGCTTCTATCAAATCCCAATAACGTTCCTGACTGGGATAAACCTTGATCTCCAGGTATCTTGCTGTTAGCTGGGAAGTACACCCCTTTGCAGCAGATTCGATGGCGATAAATTCCCAGTATCTGGTTTTGACAATTTCCTTTGAGGGGAAAACAGCATTTAGGGGATCGTCCCAAAGGTTGCTCCAACCCAGTCTGTATAGCAACACCTTAATGGACCTCAACCAGTCTATTCTATGAAAGTGATCTTTCTCCATTATTTCTTTTAGGCCCAACGCATAATGCTTTAGCTCCTCAGTTGACCAAATCCTGCGCCAATAAAGCAATGGTCGCAGATTGGCAGTGTCTTGTATGGTTTTCAAACCTAAGTCCCAAAAAAGGGGTAACAAAGGAGTACTTTGCGGTACGCCAACAACTTTCCTTATGAACTCACTCTCCATGGCGATCAATCGCTTTGGGTTACTTCCATATCCCCATAGCTCAGAACCATATAAGGATGAGCTGCGTACCTTCATCGTATAAACCTCAAGGAGTGGGGCTATTGGCTGGGTCTGCGAGGTTTTGAACCTTTTTAGAAGGAAACCTGTCTGCTGTTTAAACTTCAGAATAGAGGAGTCTATTTGGCTTTTCCAGCACATATTCTTCTGTAATGTTACTCCCAAATAGGTAAAGGCGTCCACCTGTTCCAGGGGGGAGCCGTTCATTAGAATTACGCCACTAAAGGGTTTGTACGATCTACACGGGTTCGGGCCATTTAAAACCATAAACTTGGTCTTGGAGACGTTAATCTCCAAACCACGTAGCAAGCAGAATTCTTCAAAGCGCCGGAGGGTCAGCTGTAGGCCACTCGGGGTTTTCGAAATCAGCAGAGTGTCGTCCGCGAACATAAGGACAGGAATGCGGGTACCGGCCATTGCTGGAGCATCTGAGGGGGCCCGGGAGAGGAACTCGGCCACCCCGTTCACGAAGAGTGAGAACAAGGTCGGTGCCAAGACACAGCCTTGCCGCACTCCTCGCTCCACGGGGAAAGACTCCGTAACCTCGCCCTGCCTTCCCCACCGGACCCGAGCAAAATTGCCCTCATGTAGGCGGACGACTAATGCCAACAACTCCGGAGCCATCCCCAAACCCTCCAGCACTTGCCACAGCTTGCCACGTGGGACCAAGTCGAAGGCCGCCCGCAGGTCGACGAACACGGCATACAAAACCCCTTTTTCCAGGACCACTGTCCTCCAATAGAGGACAATAAACCTAAATACCTGGTCTATAGTGCTGGTTTTAGGGCGAAACCCCGCCTGCAATGGACTCAGCACGTTACTTGATTCCATCCAGGTCTGGATTTTGCCCAAAACCAGCCTGCCCAAAATCTTTTGTAAAGCATCTATCAGGCTAATGGGTCTATAGTTGCAAGCCAACGATTTATCTCCTTTTTTGTATATAGGGACGATTTCCGCACCTTTCCAAGAGTACGGGATCGGCATTCCCTGTGCAATAGCATTTGCTAGGTGCATAATATATAATAACCACCTCTCTCTTTTGTACAAAAAAACGTCGGCCGGAATACAGTCCATGCCGGGTGCACGACCCGGAGTCACCTTGTCGAGCGCAATGTCAACATCCCCGACACTAAACACAGGAGTGTCATAAAAAGGCCTTACCTGAGAAGACTCGCTAGCTTCCACAGGGCCTATCGAATATTGAGACTTAAAAAAATCTACCCAAGAGCTCTGTGGTACATGATTTTGAGGGCTGTCAACTATTTCGCCCTTTTTCCATTTAAAAATGTTCCAGAATTTTTTCTGGTCTTTATGAGCACATGCTGCTTTTAAGTCTTGCCACTCACTTTCGTTCCACTCCTTTTTTGCTTTCCATAGGGCTTTTTTATAAATATTACGAGCAAATTTAATCTTGCTCGGATCTTTTGATGTTAAAGCAAGTCCCAGCTCGGTGCGAGCATGTTTACAGGAGGCGTTATACCAACCCTCCTGCTTACTTCTTTGGGCTTTCAGCACTACGGGGGGTTTGCAAAAACAAGATTTTAGTTTTCCAACTAACTTCCCATGGATTTCCTCAAATGTTACTGGGAGTTGTCCTAAATTACCTACTGCCGTAATTAACGACAGTGCCTCTTCAACGTGGGACTCTATACTATCCAACAGGTCTGGGTGTTCTGCTACGTGGCGCCATTTAAGGTGGCGTTCGTTATTTGATAGAACTACCGCTGGACCATTCTTATCGGGTATTTGATCTTTGCTAGCTCCCATTCTCAAATCAAACGCAGCTATTAGGGGATTATGATCACTTTCAATCCGTGTCTCAACCACCATATCCACTAACATATGCCACATCCTCAAATGGACTAAGAGGTAATCTATATTGCTTGCCCTTGTGCCATTGCTATACGTTTTATTACACATCCTATCTGATTTGGTTCTGCCATTGGCTGCCCTCAGCTGGTTACCCAGGCAGAACCCTTTCAGGTACAGGGCCGCCTCAGTCCATTTGCTGACAGTCTTCGCCTCAAGCTGTGGGACACCCCATTTTGCATCCTCTTCCTCTGTCAGGAGCATGTCTTGAGACCCAAGTGGCTCGAAGGTCGTGTTAAAGTCTCCAGCGATAAGTGGGAGCACATCAAAGGGGCTAGATTCTACAATGGTGTTTAATGCAGATATCACCTCAGATTTTTTCCCACCTGGTAAGCCCCTTGCATATACATTGAAAATGTCAATTTTAAGGTTTTGCGGACTGGTCAGCCTAATTCCCAATATATCGGGGTTCTGTGTTTGGATAATTTGAAATTTACATTCCAAATTCTTTTTAACCCAGATGATCAGGCCTCCTGATGCCCGTCCCCTGGGCATTTTCACCGCCGGAGCAAAATAGTTCAAATATCCCAGCATGAACACCGGATCCACTGACCATGTCTCTTGAAAAAGACAGATGTCATGCTTACTGATAAAATCCACCCAAAGGGGAGATGCCAGCTTAGAGTTTATACCTGCCACGTTCCAAGATAAAAACAATACGTGGCTTGCAGAATTGGATCCCCCTTCCATTCTCCCTGTGATTGGTATAGGAGAAGGGGCTATATCTTGACCAAGACAAGGCCTGGAGTTAATGCCTAAGATTCCCTTCTGACATTCAACATGCATGCCTTGTACACTAGTCACAATCATGTTTACTTGTACAAGGGATGTATTAACATCACTATCATTAGGCGGATCGCTATCACACGTACCCTCATCTGGCATTAAGAGCACATTTGTTTTACCACATGTGCCTGATGATAGTAAGGATACACATGGTATGGCAACGTTAGAGTGTATACTACCACTAAACAGTCAGTCGCAGTCCGCTAACCCAGAGAGTACATCGAATCTATTGATCGATCTTATATCCTCAAAAAAGGTTCCGTTAGTCAAGGGGCCCCTGCATGTTTTCCCTCCTGTAAACTGTGGCTTGGATACATAAAAGTAAGACAGTGGCATTGTGCTTATCCCAGAGGAAGAAGCGGAAACGTTTTGGGGCCAGGAACAAATATATTCCACACACCGCCTATCCCTAAAGTTAACAACCACACAATCCCCCTTAGATGATTTTGTATTTCTGCCCACCCAGTTTACACGCCTGGCATATAAGATCTCAGCACTCATCTGGGCCGGCAGAGGTCGTTTGGCATTAAGCCAATGAGTGCATTTGTTCTTCAAATCCCAATAGGATTCCCTTGCCCCCTTCGCCAGGCTGGGAACCCCAGTTAAAATCACCACATAGGGGGCAGCTTCAGGGGGTAGGTGTAAATCAATTAGGCCTGAAGAGGCCTGTGCTCCGGACTGAATGGTTGGAAACTGCCTGCCAGTTACTTCTCTACTATCCCTAGGGCTGGCTGATATCGGGTGTGGGGAGAGATGTTCGTCTGCTATCCTAATGTCCACTGCTGGGGTCTGGTCAGGCTCATGGGGGATAGGCCGATTATCTAGTATGGACTTAGTCAAATTACTGACTGTAGATTTGGTCACAATCCGTTGGCCTGTTATACCAGAATGCTGTTTTGACGAGCTCTGGTGTTGTTTGCCACCCCGAGAATTCCCCGATGCGAGTGAGAGTTCCATACACACAAGTCTACTCTCAATAGAGCCTAATCTTTCATAGATGGGATCACATAATTTCTTAAGAATACTTTCAATTTTAGCCCAAAAAGGTACAGTATCAGTTACTTCCACATCCGCCATCCCCAACAATGGTGATGGATGTGACCTTACATCAGTTGTTTGGGGTTTGGGGTGTGCGGCAAAAGCCTTCGGTGGAGCTGGGGCTAGGGATTGACCAGCCTTAGTATTAATGATCTTCCCAGCGGCTTTCTTTTGGTTACCCCTACAGTTTGTTTTCAGGGTGGTGGCTGGTTGTTGCTTGCCGGAAGCCGCATTTAGGTTGCTGGTTGAGCGAGTTTTTACACCTAGCAAAGGTTCTGAAATGGAGACCCCATTACCCATATTAGCATTATCAACATTATCGTCCGGTATTTCAATGAAAGACGTAAGGCATATCATTTGCTCGTTGGTTTGTTCTTCCAACACGGGCGATACTGGGCTCGAAGAATCCAACCTTACGGGCTGACCACAGGGAGGTGATTTTGAATTGACCATACTCCCCAAAGAAGACCTCTTGTCGCAGAGAATGTCTAATGAAAGTCTTTTCTCCGTTAGTTCGATATCCTTAGCAAGGACTGTCTGCACTCTCACCAAGAAATTGTCCAATGTTCCCATTAGGGCACCCCCAGTCGATTGCAAGATAGGACCATCCCTTTTCTGCGTTTTATCCATTTTTGTCATCCGGTCACCACGTTTTAAAACAAAAATCTCTCTAAGTTACAAAGGAGCTGATATAGGCTTGCACTTACCAGGCTCCCAAAGTTACAAGCAGCAGGTGTTAGAGAGGGGTCCCGTTCCGTTCTCTGGCGTTCTCGGACGGGCTCAGACGGGCCCGCCCTTGGCCCGGGCTTCGCCCGGCGCGCGCCCGCGCGCGTCCCGCGAAGCGGGGGCCGTGAGGAGTGTTATAGCGTCAGGGCGGGAGGGCGGGAGTACGGGAAGAGGACACAGCTGTGTTCAGGCACGGGGCTGCTGGTCCTCGCAGTCCCGCTTTACACTCACTTCCTCAGGTGACAGCCTCCAGCAAGGATTTCAAGCAACTCCTCCGCTGCTCTGCCTTGGATAGACCCCTCCGTTTAAAAGCTCATCATTAAAATCAATGTCCAACTCCTTCCACGAACGGCACCCGATAGCTGAATCAAAATCCAGAAACGAAAATAGCCAACACGTGTTTCGTCAGTACATTATTGGTACTAAAGACTTTCTCAAGGCTATATAAGTAAAATACGTGCAATGAAGTCCAAAGATTGAATACGAAGCACATCAAGTGTGGCTCAAGTCAACATAAGACGAAAGCGTCAAAGATATCTATGAAATGTCGACAAAACCTTAATAAAGGAGTAGTAGGTCAGTAGATGATGTTCAAACAATACGATAGCATCTTGGGGGCCTTTCTTTTCTCCTCCGTGTCTCTGGAGCCCAGCCAGCCCACAGGTAAGACCAGTAGGGCCATTTGGGGCGATTTTGATGGACGATGATGAGGGAAAATTAATTATTTATTTAATTTTCCTCATCATCCTCCGTTAAAATACCCTCCCCCCCACCTGGCCCCACCGCTCTTACCTGCACGGGCTGCGGCTGTTGTTGATATTGTGGGCTATTTTAATTTTCTTTTAAGTTTTGTAGATATTTTGTTTATATTTCCGTGATTGATGTTATTCGAACTATTTTTTGAATGACAATATTTTGTTGTTATTATTGTAAAAACATTACAAGTATTTAAAAACATGGTATTTTTGTCGTTGGTATTTTTGCACCAATATCTTTGTATCACAATCATTTTGTTGTTGATGAGAGGTACAACGATGAATGGTAAGTGAATAAACCCTTACAGAAATCTTTCGACGTCTTTGGAATCAATTGTGGGACATAGCACACTAGTTCAATTTCCCACACTGGTGAACAGTTCTGTTCTGTTTTCCACACTGGTAGAACGTGCTGAAGATTGAACACTTTTGAGTCTAAGAGCTACAAAATTGCGACAGATTGTAATTTTTACTTTTAATTACAAAATGATTACTGATCTAAGTACAAGGTAGATACATAGTTTTGGGTAGCTGTATTAGAAAATTATCTTCACAAATCATTGCTTGCTATTTTAACCTATAATGTTAACACTACCAAAGCACAAAGTAATTTACAAAACTCTGAATGTAAGTTTTGGCTGGTTCCTTTGGAAATTCATAGACAGACATTCACAGTTTCAACAGACCTGGCTAGCTTTCATGGATTCTCTATTGAAGTCGCAGAATCTTCTGGTCAAATATACAAATGTAATAACTTTGAAAGTTAAGTGAAATGCTATCTCAAGGCAGCACATGTTGAGTATTTTTTTGTACAGATATATATTAATAGAGTTCTCAGGAAGTCCTCAGAGGAAGACCCCACTAGTCAACCAATTTCAACGTGGAAGAAAGATACAAACAGGAAGCAATTTCAAATGGACTCTACAATTTAATAAGTGGATTCCAGAAGACTTAGAGGAATGTATGGGGTAGAGGGTTCTGAAGGAAAATGTCTTTTCACCTTTCTATGGCTCAGAGGTAGTCCTAAGACTGCTATAGCATAGACCATACAAGGGTGCAATCAAACTGTAAAAAGCTCTTCAGTGCCACACCCACAAAAGGGATGGTTAGTATGTGATTTGATATGGAAAGTAGATCAGCTGTCTTCAGGGCATTTAAGATTTCCCTTTTTACATGAGTGGTTTGGGAGATTTCCCGAGACTGTCCCTCTCGGACAAAACATCCAACACAAGGTACAATTTTAACTCTTGCCTGACGAAAGTGGCCACCTTGATGATGTCCAAGTGCCTAAATCTGAACATGCACAAGACCGAAGTAGTGATCAACATAAAAGATGGCTCAACATGGGCCTAGTTGACTACAAACCTCGTACCCACTCCCACCCCCAGCCTAAAAGCAAGAAATCTAAGAATCACAGTCGACAGCAGCTGAACATATCTTCTAGCTTAACTTCATGAGGATGCCCCAAAAAATCTACAAGTGGCAACTGAACTCACCCAAGCCCTTATGGACCAGCAAGCTTGACTACGGGAATGCCGTCTATGCAGTAATCACCAAACATCTCAGAAAAAGACTTCAGGCTATCCAGAACACGGCAGCCAGACTTGTCCTCAACTCCCCATGCCAGTCTGACATCCCCCCACACCAGAGGCAACTCCACAAGCGGGCACAGTTCAAGCTTCTCTCCCACACATACAAAGCACTACACAACACAGGGCCAGACCCCATGAAAATCCCATACATTATCACTAACACTCCAGGCACCTCTACTAAGCTGAAATCTCACTAGCACACATCCCAGGCATATACTAAAGCAGGTCAGGAAGTCACACCTCCTAATGCAGTGCTCCTAAATTGTGGAACAAACTCCCACACCACATCAGTCTCCTCCTTTCTCCTTGACTGCCACAAGAAGATGAACACCTGGCTCTATGAGTAATTACCCTAGAGGATAGCCTCACACACTAGCAAAGTGCAAGGATACCTTGACAGGTGATAGTGCACTATAAGAAATACACATAACATATGCCCAAAAGGGCTCTGTCAATGTGATAGCTGAGTTCTGTCTGCTCTTTGCGAGTTTATTCAGAGTGATATGTACCTGTTCAGTTTTGCAAAATAATACATAAATGCCTCCTTAAGATTCTGATCTGAACATATGTATTGGTCCCCGGAGAGTGGTTGGCCACTGCTATGATGAAGGCAGCTGTCTGTCTGTTACCTACTGTGAACTCTGTGTTGGACTCTGATGCGTAAAACTCCAAATGACTTTACTATTGACATTCAAGTGTAGGCATTCTCAGAAGTAAGTCTGAGTTCACTGCTGTGGTTACTAAAACTTAGTCAGCATAGTCAGAAATTAGGTAGTTCTGCAGTGACGTGTTTAGAAGTGCAAAAGCAATCTCATTCCATGGGCTTCAGAATAACTGTGCTTTGGGGATTTACTGAGCTGATCTGCTAACTGTTTACATGAATCCCTATAGAGGCAGATGTGTGTTGGGTCCAGGGAGATTTAAGGAACCTAAAAGGCTGTAGTCCAATGAAAATCAAAGGTTGTCTGGCTTATTTAATCTTTACTGGGAGAATGTAATTCTCTTTAGACAGCCTAATGACTCTGAACCCGGGGCCAATAGAAGGTCTGTGCTGTAACTCTGAACATAGTAATATGGCAATGAATTGTCAAGTACTAGTATGTATATTTGGTTTTCAGGTAAATTTGCAAAAAAAATATACACAGATTGCAGAAGTGGCATAAAAGGCCAATGCCCTAAGTGAGATGTAGTGTGGCCTCATGCCACTCACAATTAAGACTTTAAAAACCTGCCAGTAGAGTTAAACCAGCAGCTCTGTGTCACAGCAGTACACAAAGTTGCTTTAACATGTGAGACTAAACCTATTTTGAAATGACTACACTTAATGCTAGCATTACCTCAGTCAACAGTAAAATCTGCCTTGAAGCCTGCAGTAAGAAGTAAAACATAGAGAGTAGGTTAACTTTACTTTGCAGTATTAGAGAACAAAAGTACTCTTTGGGGGATATTCTCAAGAACGTGTGATAACCATCCCAAAATTAGCTTAAGGCAACTCTTCACATCGCAGTCCATCGAGGGAAAATAACTCTGTGTTAGCGTGGTATTACCAAGCCAGCGGCACCATGCGATAGTCCCACGACAATGCGTCAAATGACCGCGCTAAAATCAAAGCGACTCTTCAAAAATGCGAAACACCAACGTGAAAATAGTAGCGATGATGGCAATCGCATACTAAATTCAGCGATAACCAGTGATAGGCCTGCAATTCTCACGCATCATGCGGGAAAATGCATCATAAAAGCAGAGTACAAAAACGGTGAGATGACAATGTACTAGAAAAACCCCACATCCATGACATAGAACAAATGACCATTGTCCCGCATCACATAGGCATCTGCTCACAGTCACAATGTACATTGACATGCAGTCTGCATGTAAACTGTGCCAATGCAGACACATGCATGGAACACACAGTGAAACCGCAACTACCCTTCACATTGCAGAGGGACAAGCAAACGCTCCTGCATACAGATGTGTCATGCCCATGATCAATCTATTATGACAGCGTGGACGAATGTAGGGGCAGTGACTCCCGCTTACGTACATGTTGCCCATGTTGTGGGACTTGAGTCAAAGGGGGCATCCCTGCATCATGGTGGTACATAACTGACCCCAAAAGGAGCCCTTTTGTCAACTGTAGGTCACAAATGGCATCCAAAATGGAATGATCTTGGACACATGTGAAACACCAAAGAGTGGGATACCCTACCAACTGTGACACACAGAACTGGCAGTTTGAATACGTGACACCCCAAATGGCCCCTCTGCCCAGAGGTGACACACCCACCATCCATAAACACATCATAAAATCGGTATCAACACATGTTGCACTCACACTTGTCTGAGTGATGTGCCTGTACAGATGAGTGACATGCACTTAGGGAATGTCATTTTGTAATGCATTTATTTGAACATGCTGGGCCTGTGGTCATTCTGTACTGTCCCATGATTGCCAAGGACTGTCACAATGTGACGTGCTCATCTGAAGAAATTTACAATGATGGTGTCCCTGCGGGCTATTCTTGCTGCGGCTGCAGTGGGGTGTGGTCCACCTGCCTCATCTTCATCATCATCATCCAGTGCCTCTGGAGTTGGTATTCATGGTGCCTTGCTGTGTACACATATATTGTGCAACACACAACATGCAACGATCATCTTGCACACGATGTCTGGGCTGTACAGGAGCCTTCCACATGTGACGTCCAGGCACCTGAAACGTGACTTCAACACGGCAAATGTGCGTTCCACAATGCCCCTGGTGCATTTGTGGGTCTCATTGTACTGCCTCTGGGGCTGTGTGTTCGGGGCTCGGAGGGGTTTCATCATCCAAGCGCAGAGTGCATATCCTTGGTCACCTGTGACAGTGCAGAGAGACATGAGTCAATAGTTGGTTCTGCATGATGTGTTGGCAGACTCGCTGGTTCATTGTTGTGTGATGTGTGTTACTCTGTGATTCCTGCATGCCATGTTCTGCTTGTTGCAAATAAGCGGCATCAATGTGTATTACGTAGCCTCACTGCTGCTCCTTCCTTCCACCGAGCCTATTCACTAGTGTGGGCAGCGCGGTTTTATCACTTGCACCCCTACGGCACACCATTGTCATGCCCGTCTGCGCATGTCCCCAAGCCTGACAACAACACAGTGATGTTGTGCGCTGAAGGTGTGCAGCCACGTGTGTGTAGGCTTATGGTAAGGACAGGGCGGACACAGATGTAGAGTTCATGCCTGGCTGAAATCGCCCTGCGGCTGAGGGTGGACCTTTGGCTCAGGCTGTGGAAATAGCGACACACACACCAGTTGGCATGTATGATCCCGGGCCCTGGGCGGGCTTGCTCACCCTCATGTACCCCTCAGCTGAGGCTGCACTCTATGGGCATGCTACATAGCAACATTGCACATTGCGTGACGGGTGGCGCAGTCACTACACCAGAGACACACACATAAGTTACCTCTCTGTCAAGGCCTAAACTCAACCATGCCCAGAGCCACGTGTCGAATGACCACACCCCTACGCCGTACGCAGATCCACTCACTTACGCTCACAGGGGGGTCCGACACAGCCACATGTCCCAGGTCTACCCCACTGCCTGAGGTGACAAGGTTGTGCATGCTGTACACAGCACAATGTGATGTGGTATGGCCCGGGACCCTCATGCATACATAATGACCACACGGACACACTGAGATAATTTGTGGAACTGGTTATGGGCACGTGCGCCCGGCACCTTTTATTGCCAAGGTCACATGTCCAGTGACGCCTGTGCTGGATGGGTGTTGGGTAGTGTAAGCAACCCCTCAGGGTTTGGTAGGTGCTGGCAACCACTACAACAGTGATCAGACAATCAGAAGTTCAAAGTACAAACAGCAAGGGTCCATGACTAGAGCTGCACAGAGTTAGTGGCCCCGATGCACTACGGCCGGCACAGGCACACCCACAAGGGACAGTGACTTGTGGTGCACTGAGATAGGGCCACGAGAGCTGAGCAGGTTCTCATTGATGTCCAAGGAGAATGTCGCGGAGTGTTATGGGGAACAGTGGAAGGTGTCCATCCAGGGCATGATGCAGAGGGCAGAAGCAAGCAGAAACAGGCATTATGGAGGAGTTGAATGCTTCAGTCTTCTTTTTCCCATCATGTCAGTCTCAGCTACATGATGAAGACAACCCCCAGGCCATAGAGTTAGACGCCAACAAAGTTCAACGAGAGAGTGCCCATGACTCCCGTCCTGTGGCACAAAGGGAGTGGCACCAGAGCTTAAAGGGGATGCAGTCTGCGATGATGCCTGTACAATGATATCAACTCTGGAATGAACAAATCAAGTTCCAATTGTGTGTCCTACTCGACCGCAGTGTGTGCCGGAGGTAGCGGTCAGCGTGGGGCAACCCCTGTGCATCCAGCTCCTCCTGGATCTCTAACACACGGCGTTGAAATGGCATGTGGAGAATGGTCCTTGTTGACGGAGGTGGAGGCACCAGAGCTGAGCGGGTGTGCACCTTGCGACAATGCAATGTCCTGCCTGGGACGGACTGGATTTGTCTGAGGCCTGCTGGACCAGTGTGTAGGCCTAAGGCAGGAGTCCGCAAGGGCCCACAGACACGTGTGGTCGGAATGCTATGCACAAAGTTGGTGGCACCACATCGAAGGGAGTATAGGGATTTAAACGATGCCATGAATATGTACTCTGCCATCGTGTAATCAAGACTCAGTTCCAAATGTTTTAACCTACTTTTCTGCTGTGTATGCCGGTGGAGTGCGTCAACGGGAAAGGCATATGGTCTGAGGAGGCCGCCATGGTTGCGGGCCTCTGGCTTGGAGCTAGCACAGGCACGGGGTGGGCACTCTTGGAGACACGCCGGTGTCGGCAGGTGACCAGGGGTGGACGAGACTGGTTCGGGGAGCAGTGGCCCAGACTGCGGCAGGCACACAGGATCGCAGGCACTGCTGCACACGGTGTCAGCCTCATGGCGGGGTGAGAGGCGCCGCCCTGGCAGACACGTTGGCCATTCCAGAAGAGAACCACGCCCAGGGATACGTGCTTTTTCTTCAAACCCCTATGCTAGCCTGGCGTATGCCGGGTAAGCCTACTCCACACATGCTTACAGGGGGGATGTAACAAGCTACATTTCCCTGATCTTCCCAACTGGCTGGGGTGACATGGTTGCGTCCACTGTCCACAACACTACCAACACCAGCATTATATGTCGACATGAATATGTCTGTGGTCTGCATACTGCAGTCTAACCAGCACATCCACGCCACACTTAGCAATGTGTGCATTCTCACTCATGAGTCACTTGCCTCCTTTGCACATGCCTGTTTGCCACCTAACTACAAATTCTGTGGCTGTGTGGCTGATGTGCCATGACGTTGGTGGTTCATGTACATGGCTAGCCCAGGTTGCTACAGTAAGTTGTGCTATCGTGTCTGGTGGGTGGGCATGTTGTTTGGCATGTTGTATGTGGGTTTGTAACATGTGCATTGCCAGAGTTGTGAGTTGCATGATTGTGGATTGGAGGTGTGTGGTGTGTTCATTTGGTAGTTACCAACAAGCACTGCATTTCCGTAGGTGCCATCCTGGAATTGCCGGTTGATGATGGACTGTGGGAAGATGTATGAGTCATGCACATTGCCTGGGTAGTTGGCAACGACATTGGTGAAGAGTCCCCGGTGGTTCACTATTGCCTGCACGTTGATGGAATGCGTGTGCTCTCTGTTGCGGTAAGTGTGTGCAGTGTCGACAGGGGGCACAAGTACGACATGTGTGCAGTTACTTGCCCCCAACACGTGCGGGAAGTCAACTATGGCGTAGAAGCCTTGTTTGGTCTCCAGCTGTTCCTGCGCAGTGTGGGGGAAGTATAGGTACTGTGGTACCAAGCTGATGATGGCATCCTGGACAGGTTTGTGAACTTGGATAGGGCTGGCTGTGAGACTCCTCCGACTCTTGCGGTTGTTGGTTGGAATGTCCCAGAGGCCAACAGGTTCAGCACAGCTAGTAGCTTTGTCTGCAGAGGGATGTTGGTTGTCCACTGTGTTGGGACCATCAGCCTGTTGTGGGCAATGATGTTCAGGATGCGGAGGATGGTTGTCCTTTTGAGTCTGTAGTGGGCATTGACATACTCTAGTGTTAAGTCTGTGAGGCTGGTGAGTTTCCTGAAGGTCCGCTGTCTTTGTCTGCGCTGCCTCTGTGGTGGTCCGGTGGGGGTGGCAGTCCTGGGGGTGGTGGCGGTGGGTGTTGTGGCCCTGTTGGGTCTCTGAGCTGCATGATGTGTAGCTCCATGGCATCTGTTGTTATTCAGGTGTGGCTGTGGGCTTGGCTCCCTTTATACTGCAGGTTGTCTTATGGCTTTGCACCAGGTCAGAGAAGGTGTTAATTTCCTGCTGCTAACGCGCCTTATCGCATGTTTTGTGATCTAATCGCCGATGTGGCTGGTTGTTGAGAATGTTGAGGTGTTGTTTTGTCAAGACTTTTTGCTCGTGAACGTCTACTCTGCATCTCATTAGCGATTGTTGCTGATGTCATCTGTGGTGAAGGTTTTTGAGAATGCTATCACCGGAAAACTGGTGATATCGGCTGTTTGCACCAGCTTGTGAATGGGGCGATGAATTTATCGTGACTTTGGCTGAGATAAAGTGAAGATAACTCAGCGATAGATCCTTGAGAATATGCCCCTTTGTTGCATACTTAAAGCAAAGCTTTTTATTGTCAAATACTCCAGTAATTTTGAAAACACTATATGTGGAACTTGGTTGAGGAATAAGCTAGATATTACATTCTTATGACATTTTATTAAGGTCATGAAATTATACGTTATTGGCAAAGCTACATTTTTAGCTAAAATATCACAAATATGTTTCCTAGAAAAGTTGGTAATTTCTGCTCCAACACTGCCAGACGCTAAACCAGTTTTTCTAGGTGCCCTTCTCTCCCAGTGATATCATTACATTTCCCAGCTTAGAGCTTCACCCAAAAAGGTGTGAAGTACAGTGACTAAGTCCTTTGCTTAACAGAATAATAGCTCTTATGCAATAGTACTGATGGGAATTCTCCATAGGTAGAAGAAGAGAAATATTATTTCTGGACATCACACTCCCAGAAAGCCCACTCTCTTTTCAGGTTGTTGTGAGAGAAAGGAAGGAAATGTACACATCTGGTCTTAAAAAAAGAAAGGCAGGGCCATAAGGCATTTTCATCCACATGTAACAGACTGTGCATTGTGTGACTGGGCATTTGCAGCAGACCTTATTGGAGATTTCTTGGCTTCTCTCACTCATAGGGAGATAATAGGCAGAGCAAAGGTTTAAAGGTCTCCCCTGGTGGGAAAGAGTTGTACCTCTTTTAAAAACATTGCCTTGAAGAAAAGTTAAATATATAACTTTGAGGAATTGTTTTAAACATAAAGCAGAATAAGTGTTAAAAAGTTAGGGAGGGAACAGCATGTAAACTTTACAAGGATCTGTTCAGGGATTTATATCCACCATTGCTGTGTTATTTCCATAACTTTGGTCTCTAACCACCTGCAAATCATAACACTGTTGGAATTTGGAAAATACAAAATGAAGAAGACTGATTTCAGAGTAAGCCTGCCTGTGACAGCCTGGGGACTTGTATTCTATTTTCCCTCGTACCCAGAAGATGATTCTCTGGGGTCATAAAATGTGGCCTGTTTACGTCCATTGGGAGTTAAAGGATAAGAGGAAATTATAGAAAAACAGAGATTCAGTGAGTGGAACTAGACAATGTTTTATATCTTTCTCCTTCTTTTTTCTCCCTATGATGATCTATTTGGGTTATATCTCAAGCTAGGTATCTCCTCTGAGTGCTCCCCGAGGGTCTTCCACTTACAAGTGGGCACATAAGGTGCATACCTGAAAACAGAGTCTATATGATCCATGGTTAATGTAATTAGCCTCAATATAAGAGGTCTGAATGCCGCTGTGAAATGTCTGGCATTACTCTCTCTTCTCAGAGAAGTTAAATGTGATATTAGTCTACTGCAGGAAACCCATTTGCTCAAAACTAACTGGAGGCGGCTACGCTCCCAGTGTTTTGGCCATCAGTACTTCTCCTTGGGAACTGGTAAAAAGGCTGGGGTGGTGATCCTTTTTGGGACACATTTCTCTGGTAGGGTGACACAAACACACACCAAGATACCAGGCAGACTATTTTCACGAATTATTGATATAAAAGGGTACAGATTCATGCTGGCTAATATCTACAGCCCTAAATGACCATAAAGAATCTTTCCACCGGGAAGCGCTAGGGAAGGTACTCACCACCCCCAATATGATGTGATAGTGGGAAAGGACCTTAACATAGTGATGGATGTGCAGCTACATAGGTCTACTCAGAAACAGGGGCAGGCTGGACCTATGTCTATAGGATTTAAGCAATAGCTGCTTGAAATTGTTCTTTCAGACATATGGTGGCAGATACACCCAGCCTCACAAGATTTCACCTTCTTCTCAGTGGAACATCAGTCATATGCTCATCTTGACTATTTCCACACCTCACTACACATTTCAGCTGCTATGTTAGCTGTGGACACATGGGTAGCTGCCTTCCCCGATCATTCACCTCTTACTGTACGATTTACAACACCTAGTGTCTTGCCGCTACCTCGCACTTGACATCTTAACACCAAACTTCTCACCTATAACACTACACTTGTTGAGATTAAAGACACTTTAGATACCTTACTGGCAAACAATGACACACTAGACACTCCCATTGCACTACTATGGGACACATTAAAAGCTGCGGTGAGGGGGCAATTTATTGCCATAGCAGTGAGATTCAACAGTGACACATAAACAAAAATTGCACTTAGAGGTTGCAGTTAGGGGACCTGAAGCCACCCATAAGGGTACAGGTTTGCTGACACCCCAGCATGAGGATACAATGGCTCATAAATAGTTAAAAGCACTTGATATGGATAGGGTGGAATATGCTCTGTTATGGGTCAAGCAGAAATATTACGTGGGGTCAATAAAGCAAGACGTGTTTTAGCTCACCGACCCTCTCTCAGGCAGTCCACTAGAGAGTGAACAGGTCCGATGATACCCTGATCCATCAGGACAAACTAATTGCTGGAGAGTTTGAGTCGTTCTATACAGATTTGTACTCCGCGGGGAGCTTTGATACAGACAGGATCAGGACATACCTAGAATTTATCCCCTTATCCCAGATCCCCCCCAAAGATGTCGATGCCTCAACAAGGATATAACCCCTCTGAGATTGTAATGGCAATACAGTATCTGTGGGCTGTTAAAGGGCATTGTTGTGATGGGTTTAGGTCAGATTTTTATAAGGTTTTCAGGACTCTCCTGGCCTCTATCCTAGAAAGGCTTTACAATGCTTTTGGCTCCACAGGTTCCCTTGCACCTATCATGCAACTGGCCACGATAGTCGTTATCCCCAAGCGTGGAAAGGACTCAATGCACTTTACCTCATATTGTCCTATATCCTTGCTGAATATAGATGCGAAGATCTTTACAGGTATCTTGGAAAATAGACTAGCCCCCTGTATGCAGGGTTTGGTGTATACAGACCAGACAGGGTATATACCCGAGAGGAGTTGAGGAGATGACACTAAGCCACTCTGTCACCTTCTTGACAAGACACAACATTCCAGCATTTCGTACCTACTTCTTACTGTGGACGCTGAGAAGGCATTCAACAGGATACATTGGCCCTATCTCCAAGCAGTATTGGTGCTGTTTGGTCTTGGTCCACTGTTTCACCATTGGATTCAGAGTAGCTATGCCTCCCCTAAGGTATCAGAAGGGTTAATGGAATTTTAACCAGACTACTCCCTGTTGTGAGAGGTACCCATCAGGGTGTTACCATGGGGGGTAGGTCTCATAAAATAGCGCTTTATGCGGATGACGTCCTGTTTACCAAATAGACTCCATAAACACCCCTAACTGCAGTCAAGGGGCAACTCAAGACTTTTGGGGGAGCCTCCGGCTTTACAAACAACTTTAAAAAATCATCAATACTCATTTCTAGCATCCCTGAGGCAGGCCGGTCCACTCTAGCGTCAGACTTTCCATTCTCTTAGGCTACACAGGTGGTGAATTATCTAGGGCTGCAGAGGCACCCCAATCTCACTGCAACGGCTGAATGTAACTATACTACATTGGTAAGAAAGGCATGATCTGATTTGTCTACATGGAAGGATTATGGTCTCTCATGGTTGGGCCGCTTGGCAGCGGTAAAAATGACTCTGTTTCCGAGGATTCTATATGTCATGCATCCATTGCCACTCCAGCCCCCACCGCAGACTATAGACAAATTGCAGGCTTTTATCTGGAAGTTCCTCTGAGATTGGAAAAAGGCAAGGATGGGAAAGGCACAGGCATATTTGTCCCAGGTGGCAAGGGTCTGGGAGTTCCCCAGCTGGTGAGCTATTACCAAGCTGAGTGGTCTCACCCCCAAAATGGAAAAACATTGGTGTTGGTTGCCAAAGGCGCATAGACTGCCTGTATACATTTCTCTGATACTCCGCGCCACTACGGGGTCTGGGATAAGGTCCATGTGCAAAGGGGACTGTCTACTCCAATTTCTCTTCATTACTGGGGAATCTGGATTTCCCCCTGCCCTGCAAGGCTCCTCTTACAACAAATGGCAGAAAGCCCATTGTAAAAGAGAGGGAGACCTTTTGTTGTTGAGGGTCTATGGGCTTTTCTCAGCGACAGGAGGCTTATGGCCTCTCCTCCAAAGCCATTTGGCAATATACTACATTGAGTCACTGGGTATCCCAAACCTCGATTTGACATCATCCAAGTAGACCACTCACATCATTCCAGAGGTGGTTCCATACACGCTCCTCTGATAAACGTTTGCTGTCTGAATGAATTAATAAATTAATGAATTTGAATTGAATTAATGACATTTGTTATTGTATCAATTAACAAAAATTGTTACAAAAAGTTTCCTATAAAATATCCACAAAACTTGCTTGCTACAGTAGCCATCATTAACTGCTACAAATTTGATGTACTACATCCGCTAAAACGAATCCTGGTAATGCAGATCATAGCTAATAAAAACACTAAAACCCATATATCAATTGTGAAAAGAAAAGAGAAGACAAGGTAAAAAGTGGTTACGTACAACAATTTCTTTTTTTTTTTTAAACAAGGGACTTCCACCTGTGTAGAAACTTCACGAATCAAGCAAAATCATATACAATTACCAGATAAAGAGGCATTCAAGGACCTATTTTGGAACAGAAATTTCAGTATAATGCAGAATACATAAATCATGTCATTACATGCAAATCAGAGTCTAGGCATACCCAAAGTGCAGTCTTGAAGTTCCAAAGTGCAATGTGCGTTACTTAAACGTTCTTTAACTTTGTGTGCAAACCTAGCCAGTTCCATCGGTGTCTCCAGGCTGAACAAGAGTTTCATAGCATCATTGCAATTTCGCGTCCCATATTTTAAAAACAATGGCCTCTGTAAAGTGCGACATGCGTGTATCAAGCAATGGCATATGCAGACCAAATGAACCATAGATGCCTCATACTGATGACATAGTCTGCAGGTGGTGATCGCCTCTAGGGATTTCCAGCGCCTGTTAATATCTTTTATCGGCAATTCCATAAGCCTCACTGTTAACATTTGCTTTAAAATGATCTTGTTTAACGCAACGTCGAGATATGGTTGCCTTAACCGATCTTCATAGGATCTTGCAAGTATCCCAATATTGCTTTTGGAACGATTCAATTCCTTCATGTCTTCTTTCCTAGATAGTGATCTAACTTCTTTTTTTAATATAGATTTTAATGTGCCAGGCTGATAGATCAGATCCTGAAATTTGATCATGCCAAGCTGTAATGCAGTGCAGGCGGTTTGCAGGCCTTTGCTCCATGAATTGTTGGCTTTCATAAAAATTATTTTAAGGGTTGACTTCATTGTGTCCGGAGGGGCCGCAAAAATCCCTCGGTAGTACCGCACAAACATTGCCCAGTGCTCGTAGCTTTGTTTATTCCACCCAAATTCCAGTCGCACCAGGATATTTTGTGTATGCGCAGGAATCTGGAAGATTCGCTTAAAGGCTCGGCAGTTGATATGTTCATAGCCATTAACAAATGCCGCAGGAAATGCTACATGGCCATATGTAATTGAGGGGAGCAGCTTTGCCCTTATAACCTTTCTAATTGATTTTGTTGTCGGGCTATTTAGTTTAGAATTAAGCTTGTGAGCTGTTGACTTCCCATTACTCATCAGCCACGCCCCCAGGTAGTTGTATTTGGTCACTGTTGTTATCTTCAAGTTGCCCAACCTCCAATATTGTCGGGGTTTGTTGGCATACTTTCCGAATATAATTACCTTTGTTTTTCGTGCATTTGCTCTTATGTCATTCTTGATGTTGTAAAGGTTTAGTGCGTCCAATAAACTTTGCATGCCTACTTTTGTGTGATCTAATAGCACCATATCATCTGCATACTGCATTAAAAATAATCTATTTGAGCCAATTTTCAGGGGTAAAAGATTTGCGTTAAAAATAGTTCTAGCGAGGTCTGCCATATATAAATTAAAAAGCAAAGGTGCCAATACACAGCCTTGTTTTAAACCACGGTCTGTTGGGATATTTTTAGCAGCGTAAAGGCTAATTATTGCCTTCAAAAGAATCTCTGGTATCCCCCAACCTTGTAGTTTCCGCCACAGCAGACTCTGATTGACAAAGGCAGCGGAATAGTCCACGAAACATGCAAAGAGTGCAAGCGACTTTTTCTGTGTAGTCTGTTCTATCATATAAGCAAGGGCTAAAATATTATCCATTGTAGATGCTCCTAGCCTGAAGCCATTTTGGCAACTTGGTAGAATTTCATTTTCATCGGTCCAGGTCTGCAGGTCTTGTAGAAGGAGACTAGCATATCCTTTCGCTTCAATGTCTAAAAGGGCTATCAGCCTATAGTTTGAGGGGTCCCCGGTATTGCCCTTTTTATTGATAGGTTGTAATAAAGATCCATTCCAAGTCTCTGGAATTGTTGAATTTGCCAGGCAATGCTGGTAGAGCGGCGTGAGTATGCTTCCCCAGAAATCGCGATCTTCTTTAAATAGTTGTCCTGGTAATCAGTTAGGGCCTGGTGCCCCATCCTTTCTAATGTTTTTTAAGATTGTTGTCATGCGATTCCTTACGATCGAGGCTTCTGGAGGTACCTCCATATTTAATGGGTTCTTTACCACCACCGATCCAGGTTTGTCTTCTGTGGATACTAATGAGGTTTCGGGCAGAACGGTAGTGGTAACAAGCTCTTCGTTGTGTGCTGATGTCAGATTTTGTGCGCAACAATATAATGTTGTTACATAGGTTATCCATATGTCACTGGCAACCACATTCCACCTGTCTTGGCCATGCCCAGAAAGCTTGTTAATATATGACCAGAATTCAGCCTGTTTATTTGGGCTTAGCAAGGAAAAAACACGTAGCCACTCCGAATCTTGTTGTTTTCTTTTATAGTCCCACACGTTCTTTCTATGGATTTTCTTTGCTAGGAGTTGGCTTTGATGTGTTTTGTATTTTCCGTGTCGCTTATGGATACGTGTGGCTATTCTGAGCGACCTCTTACTTTGCTCAACTTTTCGCATCGTGGTTGAAATTGGCGACAAGACCTTTCTACAAAGACTGGCGGGTGTTCTTTACTTTTTAGAAGTTGGTATACCATGGTCGTTAATTTAATCCAGTTCTCATTAATATTACCTGCCGTAAATTCTTCGGCAGTTCCGGGCCAATTGCTTTTCCAACTTCTTGGGGCTGCTGTATCTATTTTGGTCCACTTTAGTCTCCTTGGCAAAGCATACATTTCTTCCCCATTGGTGTTGCCCACGGAGGTGATAATCAGAAGACGGGCCGTGTGTAAGGTGATAGTTATGGCCAGTGGGAGATGATCACTGGTCAGGATAGAAAACTTTTGGAATTCCGTCACTTGCCCATACAGGCGACCACACGTGAAAATATAATTAATTATCAATTATTGATTTAGAAAGCCCCTGTGTATCTTTGTTGGAGGCTGATTTAAGACCGTAGCGCTTTTGTGTTGATTTTAATCTGTGTATCATTAACATTCCAGCCTTATCTGTAGGCAATACTTCATCTGATTCCATTCCAAGATTTTGCGGGTTAAAATCTCCGGCCATTACAACCCCACAATTTGGTTGACTGCTCAGTAATTCCTCAAGGGTATCCACTAGCGCTCTCATGTCACTGTGTCTGGGGGCCTCATTACTATTAAAGTAAATATTCAGGAGAATGATCTTTATTGGGCATCCGTTTAATTTCAATCCTTGCACTAGGGCTGCCTGAACCATGTCCGTGTTTAATAGAGGTTTTATTTTTATGTTGCTACTAATTTGCGTGTATATTGATAAGCCCCCCGATGGTCTTCCAAATATATTACGCTTTTTTGCAGGCTGCTGAAATTCCATGAAGCCTGGTATAGCCATTGGGAAAACCAACCAAGTTTCTTGCAGACATAAAAGGTCCCCAGACTGCAAGAATTCAAATACTTCCTTATTATGTAGTGAGGTCTTTAGCCCGTAAACATTTCATGAGATTACTTTCCTTGTGTGCTAGGAACACATGTGCTTTGTTTGAATGGACTTGGGGAAAAACTGTATTTATATGTTGGGAAATGGTGTTGTGCGAGGGACGTAATTTGTCCCTTTTAAACTGGACTTTCGTGGACACAGTGTTGAATTTGTATGGAATCCTCTTTTTAGCATAAATGGGTATTTCTCTTCTTCTAGGGTGTGAAAATTGATCCCCCAGTTTACGAACCGATCTCTTTCTTTCATAATTTTTTGTACAATAGAGCCGTTGGTCCATTTTAGTATTGGTGACTCTCTGGTTGTATTGTTGTCCAAAATTTTAAATTGTACTTGGATGAGGTCTTCACTGGAGATGGTAGAGAGCTCTGGGATATGATGGAAAATTTGTAAAATGTTGGACCTATTTAATGTGTCCAAACTTCCCGGTGATGTATATTCAGGTGTAAAAATGATTGTGTTATTCTCCTCCTCTTTATACCTTTTGCTGTTTGGCTGGCCAGGAGAGAGTATGCGGCCGGTCCTCCCATGTTTGTTGGAGTTAGTTCATGGTCGTTATTAACATATTGGGACCCCTGAAACTCACTGTTGTTCAGTGGAATGGATACTATCATTTCTCTATCCAATGCTGTTTGCTGAACTTTCCTATGGCTTTCTTCATGCTTATGCAGACTGCCAATACTGACCAATTGCGGAGTCACTTCTGGTTTGTACTGTGACTGCTCTTCCATTTTGTTGGCTGGTCTATTCAAAATTGGTTGGGATGTAGGTGTTTTTGGTATGGATTGATATTTCACCTGGCTTTCCCTTTGGAAAATCAGAAAAAATTTCTGTGATTCTTTGTAGTTTAAAGTTTTTGGCCTGTTTTTTCAGATGTTTCTTCGCCCTTCTTGAAAGGTTTTTACTCGGTTCTATAGGATGCTCCAAATTTGTGGCACCACTGTTATCACAATGCACATTCTCATTGAATAAAGATTGAGATGATGTGCTTTGACGGGAAACTGAAGGCGACTGCAGAGCTAGTGGAGATATAAACCTAATTGGTCGCACACTGCTACACCTACCAAGCGTGTTCCCCCAATGAAAGTGGTCCCTGAGGTCAGCGTCGGCGGATACGCCTATGCCCGAGTCATGAATGCAAGTATGAGTGGCGAGTGCCATCCCTGGACACGTGTTTCGAGGTAGTTGCCTCTCGTCAGCAGGGAGTAGGAAAGTGTGTGGGGTTGCTGTGTAAGCTGCTAAAATCGTTATCAGGTAAATACCTCTCGTAGCGCGCAGGTGCGTAACCAAGAGCCCGTCGACTCCACCGGCTCAAGGGAGCCTGAATATAAAGTTAAACCTAATTGGTCGCACACTGCTACACCTACCAAGCGTGTTCCCCCAATGAAAGTGGTCCCTGAGGTCAGCGTCGGCGGATACGCCTATGCCCGAGTCATGAATGCAAGTATGAGTGGCGAGTGCCATCCCTGGACACGTGTTTCGAGGTAGTTGCCTCTCGTCAGCAGGGAGTAGGAAAGTGTGTGGGGTTGCTGTGTAAGCTGCTAAAATCGTTATCAGGTAAATACCTCTCGTAGCGCGCAGGTGCGTAACCAAGAGCCCGTCGACTCCACCGGCTCAAGGGAGCCTGAATATAAAGTTAAACCTAATTGGTCGCACACTGCTACACCTACCAAGCGTGTTCCCCCAATGAAAGTGGTCCCTGAGGTCAGCGTCGGCGGATACGCCTATGCCCGAGTCATGAATGCAAGTATGAGTGGCGAGTGCCATCCCTGGACACGTGTTTCGAGGTAGTTGCCTCTCGTCAGCAGGGAGTAGGAAAGTGTGTGGGGTTGCTGTGTAAGCTGCTAAAATCGTTATCAGGTAAATACCTCTCGTAGCGCGCAGGTGCGTAACCAAGAGCCCGTCAACTCCACCGGCTCAAGGGAGCCTGAATATAAAGTTAAACCTAATTGGTCGCACACTGCTACACCTACCAAGCGTGTTCCCCCAATGAAAGTGGTCCCTGAGGTCAGCGTCGGCAGATACGCCTATGCCCGAGTCATGAATGCAAGTATGAGTGGCGAGTGCCATCCCTGGACACGTGTTTCGAGGTAGTTGCCTCTCGTCAGCAGGGAGTAGGAAAGTGTGTGGGGTTGCTGTGTAAGCTGCTAAAATCGTTATCAGGTAAATACCTCTCGTAGCGCGCAGGTGCGTAACCAAGAGCCCGTCGACTCCACCGGCTCAAGGGAGCCTGAATATAAAGTTAAACCTAATTGGTCGCACACTGCTACACCTACCAAGCGTGTTCCCCCAATGAAATGTCCGAGTGCAAAATTGGTTAACTGACTTGTGTGTTCGTCAGCGTCAAATTAATTTCTGCTGAGTAAGTTTTCCCATCGGGATTGTTTACACTGCTCAATACCATTGCAGTTCGTGACTCATTGGGGGGGATTGTTGCACCTGCAGGACTTTTCATGCCATTTTGTATGCCATCTTTTGCAGTTCCTTCGACTATTCTTTGGAGGCTCTGAATTATGGTTTCATGTTGCCTTTGCTTTAGTTCTATAATGATGGACGTTAGTACTTTGGGCAAAGTTCCAAGTTTCTCCACAATTGGAAGGCATGAACACCTAGCAGTTGGCTGCAACCTCAGCGATTCCATCTTTTCGTCTAAGATGTTAATTTTAGCTTCAATGTTAATCATGGCAATTGCAAGTGCCTGTATAGTGTCCATTTGAGTTTCCAATTTTTGTGTTTGCCATGTAAGCGCGTTGATGGTTGTTGCTAATGTAGTATTTATTGAGGATAGCAGGGAATTTTGGTAGTAACATCCATTGTGGAGTGTACATTTTGTTTCGGTGGTGGTATGGAGCAAATTCTGATCTCCCGAGAGACTATTCTCTCTCTCTGTTCATCCTGCAACAAGTGTACATTTTGATCAAGAACAAAGCTGTGAATTACTGATGAACTCCGTATCAGGGCCGGGGACAGAGACAAATTATGCTGGTTGTCCCCTCCCCCTGCCTGTGAATTTGTTTTAACCTCTGCACGCATTTGTTGGCTGGCTCTATTTATTTGCTCCAATGTTGACGATATTTCCAAGACTTCCAATGTTCCCTGACTTGATTCCTCTTGTATCCCTCTCTGAACTTCCGTTTGCTCTAATACCGATGGGATTTCCAATATTTCCTGATGTACTTGCCCTGGTATGTCTTGTTCCTTCTCCCCAAGCAAAAGAAGATCTGAGGCTTCAAGCCTTTTCTCCTGTGTACCCGAGCACTCGACCGTGTTGCTGTTTCAAAAACTTCTGAATCTCCCAGCTATAGCCCGTCTTTCTCCATTACAACACTATTCCTGTAGAGTAGCCGTCTCTCACTGTCTAGACTTCCTGTTTCCCGATTCGGGCCGTTAGCGGTTTGTGGTGTTGAGTGTACTAATGCACTGCTGTAGGACATACTTTTTCCTAATGTATTTTGAGCAGACGTTGCTGGCGTTGGCGTTGTTGGCTTCGTTGACGTAAAATATTTACAAATTGTCTTATTGGTTGAATGTAAGTTTGAGGTTGATGGTTGCACCGTGGCGGTAGATTCCAACCGCGCTTGCCCCCTTTGTCGATGGCTTTGATCTAGTACCTGTACCTGTACCATTTCCTGCGCCAGATGGTTTGCCCATTCTGGTGTATGTTTTTAATTTATTTATTTTTATTTTTATTAATTACTGCCTTATTTACTGCCTTTACCACCACCCTTTCCCAGACTCCTCCTCTGGGTGGTATGTGATTTATATTCTTCTAGAGCAGGGTAATGTGCACAAGATTATCTTTTGCCCTTCCAATGCTCAAAAATGTATTCAACGGTTCAAGTTTGGAGGAAGCCAGCTGACGGGGGAAAAATGACATTGACTTACACGAAGAGTCCTCCTGGCTGATGCAGATGCTGATGCTATAACGCTGTTAGTGCTTGCTTGCTCACGTACCGCAGATCCTGGGGTCTGGGGTCCTAGTCTGTTCAAACCTCAGCCCTCACTCCCATGGTGTATGGCAGTGTATGGCAGTGGGCACGGGCAGTGTGGAGCAAAGAGCACGAGCACAAAGTGCACAAGAGCGGGAGTGGGAAGAGGAGCAGGGTACGCTGGGGCTCCACAGGCTGCACTCAACCTAGTTGAGGCGCCTACGCGGGTGCACCCGGGCACTACACTCTGGGGCGATTCAGATTCCGGCCACAAAACGTACCGACCGACACGGACCGGCACCGTACGACCCGTGCAGTATGATGAAATGCGTGTGAATTACATCCGACACGTACGGAATACAAGCCGTACGGCCGAGCCGTAGGGAAAATAGTGATCCGGCTGGAAAACCGAGGTGATTTTCACCGACCGACACAAGCCCGGAGTGAACCTGACCGACCCGTACCCACGATGTCCGACCCGTGCAGTACGATGCAATGCGTGTAAAACCAGACCGACTCGCACGGAGAACAAGCCGCATGACCGACACACACAGAAAACCGGGCCCACAAGTAATAGAGATCTCCGCGACCAACAAGTATGAAACACAGAAGATAATCAGCATGAACGAGGCGGAGAAGCCCGCACGAGCCAACATCAGCATCCGTTTCCGTCAGAAGAACGTCTCCTTCATGCCTAGAAAACCCAAAGGAAAAAAGACAAAAAAAGGACCAAATAAGCAATGACAAAGCCAATAAATATCAAATTAAAAAAACCTGGGACAAAGACACACCCACAACTCCAACTATATAAAGGACTACAATCACTACCATGATCCCTTGTAAACAGGAGACACAGCCAGCAGCAAACACCATTACACAGCAACCACAGACAAACTCACAACTCACCCATCACACAACTCACACACCTTCAGCACCTCATCTAAAAGCACACACACATACAGCCAGCAGAACCAACACCAACCCACCCTCACTTGAACCCTCACACACACATCCCTTGCCACCACCACCCATCACCATGCCCCCAAAGAAGAATCCAAAGTTCACAGATAGTGAGTTAGAAGTGCTGGTAGATGAGATCATCAGAGTAGAGCCACATTTGTTTGGTACATTGGTCCAAAGGACCCCCATGTCACAGAAAACCAAGATGTGGGCGAGGATTGTGGACAAGGTGAACGCTCAAGCACCAACAAGGCGCACAAAGGACGATATCCAGAACAGGTGGTATGACGTGTGCAGGAGGGTCAAGAAACTCATCGAAAAAGTTCATGCCCTGAGTCAGTGCACCGGCGGTGGTCCTCCTGCCAAACCAGTCTACGTCAGGACCTGGGAAGAGAAGGTGCGGGACATCCTACCTCCAGAGAGCGTCCATGGTCTAACAGACATACCAGAGCCTGGTGAGTACACAAACAACATACCCAATATTGTGTGGCAAGGGGACAGTGAAACCATGCACCACAAGCAAAGCCACAGTAACCAATAGATAATCATCCCAAGATGTGTATGCCAGTCAGACAAACACAATACCTGCCATCTCATAGTGACTTGGAACTGTGTCATGACATGCACCAACCTACAAACAAATAGAGCAAGCCAGTGGCACAAAGCTAAATCGACACTGCCAGAAGTTTGCCACCACAAACACACTACCTCACAGTGCAGCTGACTGACAGGAAGGAATAGTGGGGATGCAGGTGAAGTGAGTGTATCCAAAAACATGATGGGGTCTGTAGTCACAGATAATGCTCCCCCTCCTGATTGGCCCATCAAGACCTCTCTGAAACATGCCCACATCACAGGGAGTGGAAAATGACTGACCAGATGGCTGACACTGGGTCCTGCTGTGGGGAGCACAAGGCCCTAGTAGGGCATGTGCGCAAATCAGAAGCAGGACACCACTGACTGACATCCTGAAAGACAACTTGCATCCCTCCAATGGAAGCACATTTCATGATGGGAAGTCTGGCCGGGTGGGAAGGAGGACTGACAGCTCTGACCATACTTACCAGCATGTGGAGACCCCCCCCCTCAACACAAACTCCACACAACTCACCGGGTAGAATGCGTTGACCCACACCTCAGTGAAATATCATCAAAAGATACCCCGTACTGGGTGCTGCTGTGTGAAGCACAGGGGCTCTCTTTGAACTTGTATCCAAACAAATGCCAGGATTTCACAGTCAGCCATCTTGCCATTGCCGTCACACCCCATCACAGGGAAGCAGAGTCAAGAGGGAGGAAGTATGGGCATGCTGGGAAGGGGGGTGTAGCCAAGAGCATGATGGGAGTCGCATTCACAGACAATCTACACCCACCCACATGGCCCAGCAAGCATACACTGAACCATGCTCGACTCACAGGGGTTGGGAAGGGACTGACAAGATGTCTGACACTGGGCTCTGTTGTGGGGAGCACAAGGCCCTGCTGGGAAATGGGCAACAACAAACACAAGGACTTCACAGTCAGCCATCTTGCCATTGCTGTCACAACCCGTCACAGGAAAGCAGAGTCAAGAGGGAGGAAGTATGGGCATGCTGGGAAGGGGGTGTAGCCAAGAGCATGATGGGAGTCGCAGTCACAGACAATCTACACCCACCCACATGGCTTAGCAAGCATACACTGAACCATGTTTGCCTCACAGGGAGTGGGAAGGGACTGACAAGATGTCTGACACTGGGCTCTGTTGTGGTGAGCTCAAGGCCCTGCTGGGAAATGGGCAACAACAATATCAAACTCTGTCCGTGACAAGCTGGAAAAAAGCAGTGTACAGGCAGGCATCTGTTCGTACAGTAGAAAATGTCATTTTTGTGAACCATTGATACCTGTAGAAACATAACTCACATTGTGTGTCTCTTCCAAACACAGGTGGTGCTGGAGACCCAGCACCAAATGAAGAGGATTCCCAGGTCCAGACTCTGGTGGACAATGAGCTCTCTGGTTTGAGTCTGTCTCTGTCCTCTTCGGATGACGACGACCAACCTGGCCCCTCCGGTATGAATCATCATGCAGCACCAGCAGCATCAACATCTGCACCTCCTGTACCCATGCCTCCAGCATCTGGACAGTGACAGGGCACCCCCATCAAAACGGACAGACCAAGGCCACTGACCAACAACAGCACAGGGACACAGGACCCCCCGGAGGCTACAACAAACACCACCAGCAACACCACCCAAGGGGTCCCAGTGTCACCTGTGCGTCCCACCGCTGGTCCTGCCCATGTGGATAGGGGTTCTGGGAGGGGTGGGAGTCAGAGGGCACGCCTTGCAGAGGGGTCTGGACTGCATGATGACCCCCAACTGGCACGCATCATAGATGTGTACCAGGATAGCACCAGAGGATTTGGCCAGGTAGTGGGGATCCTCAAGGACATGCAACAGGAGCAGGCTGCCCACCGTGCCCGCATGGAGGCCAAGTGGGATGCCCTTACTGCGGTGCATCGGGACATACTCCAATGCCACCGCCAGATCAACACAAACTTGTCCACACCTCCCCGTGTGGCCACAACATCTGTTGCAAAACCATCTGCCAGCGCCACAGGGAGGGAGGAGGACCCTAGCGGAGAGTCCCCTGCACCGCAGAGGCCTGCACCTGAGGATCCCCCCCCAGGAAGAAGAGGGGTCGTCCGAAGAAGGACATGTGAGAGGCAGATGTCCCAGCACATCCCCCAGGGCCTCTAAACCTGTTCTGGACAATGTTCTTTGTGCGCAACCCGTTCACCTTGTCCAATCGCACACAACTCGCCCACATGACATGGAGGGTTCATGTTGGGCCAATGTAGCAGATGACTGTGGACTCTGGACATTTCATCTACGAGCACTTCCAGCTCTAATGTGAACTTTGGATTCCAAAACCAATGTGCAGCACCCACCATCCTGTGCACTTTCCTTACACATGTTCGAAAATAAACTCACCAGTACACCATACTTGCCTCTGTTGTGATTCCAAATTGTCATGTGTCATGGAGATGTCGATCTGCTACACAACACAGTGCATGCCAAATACTGCAACAATGTGACCAGCGTCAGGTGAGTCATTGTGACGTGACACATGTGAGGGAGACACACCACTATGGCAACACAACACAAACTCACCATGGCCATGTTACTCATCACACACAATGATGTTGACCTGAAACACATAGGTATGCACAACCACAACACCTATCCACAGTCAGTGGTAACAAGTTCACAGGTGAGGTAAGCAAATGTCAGTCAGATGTGGGAAGACAGACAACGCACCTAACAAAGCATAGCACAGGTTCATTACACATCAGCAACATGTTTATTCACAACTAGTTGCAAGTCAATTGTACGTTACGGTGGACACACGGTCACAGAGTGTCTAAGAATTGTAGTCCAGGGTTGTCTGGCACATCACTTGATGTCAATTGACTACTCCCACACTGAAGTCGGATTCTGGGTGTTGGGGGTCAGTGTTGAACAAACAACAGGCAAATTACCCTGTGAAGGACAGACACAATATATTTATATATCACGTTGTGGTAACTGTTCCTTAGGGAGAAGACAGAATCAGAGGCCAATTGGGTCGCTGAAGTAAAGAGGACAGAGTCTCTAGAGGCAGTGTACCCTATCAGGGTGAGGTGTATCACCCTGATAGGGTACACTGCCTCTAGAGACTCTGTCCTCTTTACCCACTTCAGCGACCCAATTGGCCTCTGATTCTGTCTTCTCCCTAAGGAACAGTTACCACAACGTGATATAACGATATTTCTTGGGAGTATTGGTACTGGACCTAATTTTTCCTAACCCACTCCCAGTCCCCCTTCTCTTAGTTACTATTGTTTAAGGACAGACACAAGACACAGTCAAAAGCACAGCAAAACAGGAGAGAAATGCAATACACATGCACCAAACATGTCACAATAAACCTTCACAAAAACAAGTTAACAGTACTACCCTATTGTGGAGTACACACTACCTGAATGGACACATCACTGCACGCATCCAGTCAAGTGGCACACAGACACACTCAGACAGCAACAGAGCAGCCACAACACATTCCAGGCTAACTCCATACATTGACATGACAACCCTGGAAACTCACATTCAGGTGAAGAAGTTGTTGATGAGCTGTGAGCGGACGTCACCCTCATCCTCATCATCACTGGCATCTTGGCCCAGGCCGGGATCTTCCACAGGTGCCGGAGGTTGGTCATCATCATCGTCATCCTGGATGAGAGGCACCTTCTTCCGCACTGCCATGTTGTGTAGCATGCAGCATACAAGGATTATTTTGCACACCTTTGCAGGTTCATATGGGAGGGCCCCTCCGGGCTTGTCCAGGCAGCGAAAGCGGCTTTTCAGGAGGCCGAATGTCCGCTCAATCATCCTCCTGCTCCGACCAGGTGCCTCATTGTAGCGCATCTCAGCTGTTGTCACAGCGTTCCTGAGGGATGTCAGCAACCACAGCATGTTGGGGTATCCGGAGTCACACACAAAAATGAACAAGTAGCTGAGTTTTGTAGGAGTGCGGAATACAACATTGACAAACACACACAATGATAAACAGCCAGTACACACCAACAAGCCAGGCATGCTGAGCTGGCATCTGTGACATCAGCGTTGCAATGCGACTACTCCTCATTATGTAGGCATTGTGTGCAGAACCAGGGAACCATGCACACACATGTGTGATAGACATGTCTGCAAGACATACCACCAGAGCATTGATTGAGTGGAAATGTTTCCTGTTCCGGTATGCCTGCTCATGTGCCTGTGGTGGTATCAGGGCCACATGTGTCCCATCAAAAGATCCGATGACGTTCGGCATCCTACCCAGTGTATAAAAGGCATCCTTTATTTCCGGGAGTTCAGTTGGGCTGGGGAACTTGATGTACAGGTCAAGATAATGCAACATCCCCTCCAAGACATCGCGTAGCACCCGACTAAACATAGTTTGTGACATCCCACCTGCTGTAGCCACAGTGTACTGGAAGGTACCAGTAGCAAAGAAGTGCAGGGCTGCCATCACCTTCACCTCTGAGGTCAGTGCTGTAGGGTATGTCCGGCCAGGTAGCAGATGTGACGCCAACTGCTCTGCCAACACCTCAATCAGTGGCCTGGTGAAGCTGTACCATCGGATGCAGTTGCGTTCCTGCATGGTTGCAAGGTCTGGGAACGGTCAATGGAAAGCTGGTGCCCTGCAGAACAGAGATGAACAAAGGAAGATTGTTGGTTCATCCACCCATGTGGCCATGACCAGGCTCAATATCACATGATAGATCATGACATTACACAATGTACTGAGGTGTGTGCTGTTGGGCATGGACACATATGTCACCTACATGGCCATCACCTCACATCTCAATTCCACATGTCCACATGAATCCCATGTAGTGCAATGGCCAATCATCTGGCTGTGCCACCCGACCTATGTACTGCTGTGACGTTACAAACACACACCACAGTGACAAGTGAGGCCTGATGTCTCCCAGGCATCACAGATCTTTGCCATGCAGATACCCAGGGTCCCTGTATTGCCACATCGACAATGCCATGGACATGGCGTATCACGTACATACCACAAGGCAAGCGTGAGTCCCACAGGTAGTGGCCACTGTTGTCCCTGCAGGCCCTACGTGTACGTCTCTTAGACACACACACACACCACCAAGGTAGATGCATATACCACATGGATGTGGAGATTGTCTCCCATTGGGCACATTTGATCATCCACATCTGAGACACAACATGCACACAGACTGTGGGTGCACATCAGAATTGTGGCTACAGGTCTCACTGTGGCGTACATGCCATTACCCCCAGGACTAAGGGTGTATGTGACATGTCCTAAACAGATCCAACATGAAACTGTGTCTGTGACTCATGCCCATTACTGTACATTTGCACATCACAGTGGTAATGTGCACGGCACACAAAGGATTCTGCCCCCATGTACACGTGCACAGCCTGGGAGTGACTGAACAAAAGTGCCACCCAACAAACCAAATGTACCCCCCCCAACACACAGGGAATGCAGCCTTACATGCCATGGGACACTGTGTGGGCAATGCTGTAGTGAGGTAGGTGTGCACAGGTGTCCCTGGCAAGCAATTGTCTGTTGAATCTGTCGAATAGTCACACCAATGAGGTCTGACGCGGGTGACAATGCGTACGCATTGCACGGTTCATGACCGAGCCGTGCGTACGCTTTGCCATTGACTGCAATGAGGTCCGACGCAGGTGACAATGCGCATGCATTGCACGGTTCATGACCGAGCCGTGCGTACGCTTTGCCATTGACTGCAATGAGGTCCGACACGGGTGACTATCATGCATACGCGTTGGGCAGGCATGGTCCGAGACAGACGTACGCCTTGGCCATTGAATCGTATTGAGACGGGTGCATGTGTATTTTCAAAATACGCGTTGTACTGTCAGTTGACCGAGCCGGGCACACCCATTGGCTCTGGACTGTCATGGAGATGGGTGCGGATTTATAACTTGTAATTGTTGTGCGCTGGAAATTCAGTTGGATGCCTACAACAATGTTGCAATTACTAGTGTGTCATGAAGGTGAAGATTTGAACGATGCTGAAGGCGTGTACGAGTTGTACATTTCCATGGATTGGCGTGACTCATAGAATGCAACCGTGTTTGACGTATAACTTGGGACACATGGCACAGATTCTGCCTCTGCAGCACAGATATAAGGCTGGCTGGCCCCCAGGGAGCTCACTTGCCTGCACTGCATGCTCCTGGACCACATCCCTGCTACCACTGCTGCTGTTTCTGCATCCTCTGGCTCCTGCTATGGCACGTGCTCTGGAGAGGGCCCCAGCCTTCACTGAGGAGGTGAACTAGGCCCTGCTGGACGGGCTCCTTTCACAGTACAGCAAGCTGTATGGGAAACCAGGGGAGCAGGTGAGTGTGCAGTCCACTGCCTTCCTAATTGTGCATGTTGTCTGACTAGCAGTACTAGCAGTGTGTACACCAGTGGCAAGCATTCTCACTGACTACTTTTATCCCCCAAAGTGTGTAGGGACATGTAATGAAAAGGTGTTCTGCTGCTAAAGTGCATTAGTGTAAGCTTAAACTTGCCAGGCATTGTTAACATGTCAGACATGCAGGTGATTTGTCCTTCCCCATGGTTGCACTACCTGTGTAACTCATTTCCCTTTGTGATGATGACATGTATATCCAAATGTGTGCAGCACAAATATGGGGCATGTGTGTTAATGTACTTTTAACTTTGTCATCCTCACAGGTTGATGCCCACCAGAAGCAGGAGATATGGCTGACCATAACCCGGGCAGTTCGTTCGGTGGGGGTCTACAAGCGCCGGATCCGCAACTGCCAGAAGAGGTGGCATGACCTTCGGGGCTGGACCTGGAGGATAGCTAGAGTCCAGCTGAAGCTGTCACCTCCACGCAGGAGGGGCGGACACTGGACCCTGACCCCCACATGCTCCGGATACTGGTGGTGGTCTTCCCGGACCTGGATAGGCAGCTGAAGGTCAGACATCAGCAAGAAGGTGGTAAATCCATGACTAATCTGTGTACTATGCCTGACATGAGAATTGCAGTCTTTTGGCCTGGTCACACTTCCACATTACGTAGGTCTTGTAGTCCAATACTCAGGTCCCTCAATTGTGTGATGCACCATCCTCATCTGTTCCACAGGTGTGGCCCCTACAGTCTGTTGCTTGTGTCACTAGGGCACTGTGTCCCTGCAGTCAGCTATGCTTCAGCTACCGGACAGCATCTGTTCCTGTGACTCTGTTGTGTGTTTCGCGAGTGGTTCAATTGTTTGCCCAATGCCTGTTATCTGACATGTGATCTGTGTGTGCCCTTGATATGTGTTCCAATTGCTGGTCTGACTCGCCACATGTGGCTGGGGTATTTCAAACAAAACCATGCAGCAAGGGACTCCAATTTGTGGGCCTCAGGAGTATGTATATCAAGTATGTCACACTTGCCTAGCCACCTGACTACTGTCTAGGGCCAAACACTGTTTCACGCAGACCTGGGCAGTCATGCCTCCTCAAGGGCATTTAGAAACACTCTGTAATCCCACTCCTGTGTATCAATTCACAGGTTGTGCTTCGTGACATGTGACTTCAGGTGTCTGCCTCTGTGTCATTATGGTGTGGCTTCCTGTTACGTACAACTGGGGTGTCCATGATTTTGAGGGTCAGCAGGACATCTGAGATGTGACTGTGTGAGACAAGACCTGTGTGACATATAGGTTTGTGATCATCTGACAGCGCACAATGGTGTATGCAACTGTGTCCTTCAGGCAGCTGGGTTACATGCACGGCAGACTGTGATGTGCTAATGTACATGGAGTTGTGTTTGCAGAGACTCATATGCCTGATTTGCATGATGTGTGGTCTTCTGGGTCCTGGATATGTTGTTTGCAGGGGATGGGCAAGTGCACTTGTCAGCTGCAGACTTTGCTTTACCCCTGAGCTATGATTGTGACACAGTGTATACTGTTGTTATCTGGATGCCCTGCCCCTGTGACAGGAGACAGTGTTGACTGACTTTCCAGGCATGCCAGTGCCATGGCATTTAATTTGCTGTGAGTGATCCTGCATTGTGTTCAAGGGTGCACCATGCACCACATTGTGGCATTGACTAAAAGGACATGAGAACATCATAGTGTGTTGCTGGCATGTATCACAAGCATGTGAAATGAGTCTCTGCCCATCCCTTCATCCGGACACCTGTACGGAGTCAGTGGCAAGAGATGTGCTGTGTGTATAGTGACATACTCCTACATGTTCACTTGCATGTCCAACTGATGTGTGGGTGGTGTATGTCGGGACATCGGGGTATTAGCATCCAACATGCAAGAGACATATGGGTGCAAGTCAAGGAGGGATATGTGTGCCATGGTTGATGTTGAGAATGACAATTGGCTTATTCTAAACAGTGTTGGCACTTTGAGCAGTGTTCAGCTGATGATGCCCTGTGATGTGATTTACTCACTGTGGTGTGTGCAGTCAGTGCAGGTGACTGATGTTGTTCTCTTTCTTCCTATTCCTATCCAGATACATCCACGGCCACAGGAGCGGACAGCTCCATGGACCAGGAGGAGCCACAGAGCCTGACAGGGAGAGAAGGAGAGGAGTCGGGGGGACCCAGTGGCACGGAGGGTGAGTGGAGTCACACAGAGGAGTCGTCCGCACCATGCTCCCCAGCTGAGGGCCACAGCAGCTCTGAGGATGACTCCCTTGTGGAGGCGGGTGTCAGCAGCCACCAAACCCCAGCTAGTGAGGCTGTCCCTGCCACCGCCCCCACCACCACTATCACCACCCTCCATTGGCTCCCATCCCAGAGGTCTGTGGAGGCTCCCGTGTTCGGGAGCATGTCTCCTTTGTGCTAGGCACCGCACCCCCTGCCCCTGTGTCCCCTGCTGCCCTGAGTGAGGAGTCTGTGGACTTACTTAGACAGATCCATGTAGGGCAGACATCGATGCTGAGTGTCCTCCATGCACACACCACTCTGTTGATGCAACTGGTGTTGTTCATGTAGGGCATTTCATCGGACATGTCTGCCGTACAGAGGACCAATCAGTCCGTGGCCTCCTCCCTGACGGCAGTAGTGTCCCTCCTCCAACAGTCGCACACCCCTCCTACCCCTGCGCCACCTGCGATTCCTAGCAGCCTACCTATCCCAAGCACACACACACCTGCACATCCTCACAAAGCCACAGACACGGGCAGCACACAAACACCCAAACCAAGGGCTAGACGTGCACACAAGCAAGCGCAGGGGACTGAAACCACACTCACAGGGGATGGTTTGCAGACGCACACACAGTCATCCACAACCACTCCGCAGTCCTCTGAAACCTCTCCCTCCCAGCCACCTTCCCTTGCCTCACCTGCAACCCCATCTCCTCAGAAGCTCTTCCTCTGTGACCTTGGCCTCTTCCCCACCGACCCAGCAGATCCAGATTACAAGGGGAAGAGGAAGTCCCCACACACAGAGGGGAGTGCCCCTCACACCCGGACACCCTCCTCTAAGCGCAGTCAGACTGAGACCCCCACCCGCAAGTCCCCCCGGAGCCAGAAGAGCAAGACCCCACCGCCGCCACGCAGCTCCAAGGCGAAATCTCCGTCTTCCATCCCCCAGGCCACCACTCCCGAGGTTCCACCGCCACACCCTGCTCCGGGTTCCTCCACCCACAGATACACCATCCCCAAAATGCTGAGGCCCTCCTCCCCACCACTTGCTCCTCCACATCCGGTCAGACGGTTAGTGCCACTGATGTGGGGACCGTGTCCCCCCTCTGTCCTGCTGACTTCACCTGCACCCCATTCCTCTCACATGGATTTAGGCACTGCAGTGGAGTCCACGACCACCCCGTCTGACTTGGGCACTGCAGTAGGGACCCAATCCACTCCATCTGACCTGCCCACGGAAGTTGTGCCGGCACCCACCCCATCTGACTTGTGCCCCACAGTTGTAACTGCACCCACCACTTCAGTCAGCTCCACTGCAGTTGCAAGTGACTCTCCTGCATCCACCACCCCTTCACTGCCTCCTTCTGCTGCACCCTGATACTATCCCTGTGGTGCCTGGCCTGCCCCCATGTATGCCCCTCCAAGGTGATGTCCCCTGTCCTTCCAGTGCAGGCAAGCAACATGTGACAGTTGTCACTCGAGTTCACTCCTTGTAATTTGATGATGGACTGGTCATTGGCCTTTTGTTTGAAATGACGTTGCAATTTTCATCTGCTGAATAAAGCTTTTTTCTTTATCCTTGTGAACTTGATTTAACTGTACATTAGGTTGATGATGTTTAGCATGCCCTTGCACCTGTAATGCTTGGTTTCCAATGTTGAATACTGAGGTGTTGATGTGAGGTATTCCATGTGGTCCATGAGATATGTATCCTATTCTGGTCGGTATCCATGTCATCCTTTGCAGCTAACTGGGTGTGTCATGATTAACAATTTGAGAACATCTCTGTGAACATTTCATTTGCATGGTCAAATCTGTGGCTTGCACCCATGCACATATGATGTGTTTCCCATTGTCCAATTTGTCTATTTCCCTGACTTTGGGCGCATCTCCACTGGACCTACAGGTGTGGGCATCATTGGTATAGGAGCAACTGGGTCCTCTGTGCAACTTGCTGTACATATGTGTTGAGTATGTGCAGATGACTTAGGGGAGACTCACGTACCCAGGCTGTTGTGACCAGAGCCTTCCTTGTGTGGTAACTGATGGCTGACTGACCAAGTGTTCTGCTGACATGAGTGGGACGTGCTGTGACTATGTTTGGCACAGCTGGACTTACACAGGAGTTGGGTCCCCTCAGGCTATGTCACGGATGTGTTGTTCCGTGACAAAGCCTGGCACATGGTGTGTGTTGTATGAGCATGTGTGTGTGTGTGTCCACATCCCTTTTCATACAGAGGCAGTGTTCCCTTGATATGTTCCTGTTGTTGATGCTTGCTGAGTGGTACTGTGTTCACCCCACAACTTTGCCATGGGCTACCAGATGTGTGGGTGCATGACACACTACTGTTAATTGGTGTTTCATCATTGGGATTTGTCTGTTCTGAGTGGTGATGATGTGGTCAGACTTAGATGGGACACAGTCAGGGTTCCCCAAGGCACTTGTTTGTTCGCAATATCATGTAGTTGTCCCTAGGTGGTACCTTTCAGTGATTGAGACATGTGTATGTGTGTGTGACTTCTCCCACTTGTCGGGTTCAGGGCTGTAATGTTTGCAGGTGTCAGCATGTGTGCCTTGTGGTTCTCCTTGGGTTCTGCATTGCCCTGGGACTGTGGCAGGTATTCGGAAGGTTACGTGAGCTTTGACATCATGGCCATGTACCGCATACTGTGCAGTATGTCTGTCATTCACCAGGGTTGTAAACTGTCCTTGTGTGATGAGTCTGTGCACCTTAGTTCCTCCCAACATTCCTGTGGTTGTCATCGGTGCATGTGCAATGTCACCTGTCCATGAGGGCTTCACAGATACACATTGTTGCAGTTCAGGGTGTGTGGTGTTGAGGGTGGACTGATGTAAATATTTTCATGGATGTGCCCCTAGCTCCCGTTTGTCCATGGATGACGGGCCCTGCTGAGTGATTTGTGTTTGTGTAGGTGTGATGTACGTTTGTGGCACAGAACACATGTCTGGGTTTTCCAGTTTGTACTACATCTACCTTTGTCATCACAGTGGAGGTGTCATGCATGCTTGTGTCACCTCAATGTCTGGTCCCTGGGGGTAGTGAGTTTGTGTGTCAGTCTCTTGCTGTGTTAGTTGGTGTTTATTCCAGCTTGTGTCACATGTGTCTGTTGTGCTCCCTCTCATCTCACAATGCCTGATTGCCCACTAAGGGTGTCCCAATGATGGTTTACTTTTGTATGGCACTGTGTCCACATCTGTGTCACTGTGGTTCAGCCCCCCTCATGTGTTGTGTATTTGCCTGGGGATACTGAGACACACACACACACACATGTTGTGTCAGATGTGCAGTGTGAGGTTGCCTGTTTGTGCTTGTGCATCTGCATCAGTGCATTGTTATTGCTGTTGTGGGCTATTGTCTGGATGCTGTTTCTGTGATTTTCCCTGCAGTCCCTGTGAGTCGTATCACATCATTGTGCACATTCATCCTGGTTGTTAGGTGCCATTGCTGGCATGGAATGGGAGTTTGTGAGCTGACACCTACAGTCTACACAGGTTGTTTTGATTGGTGTGTCTATTTTTGAGATGTGTGTATGCTTTGTGATGGTCACTTCTGCTCTTGTGTCATTGTACACTGTATGCATTGTCAGCCCCCATGTGTGGTGCTTGTCTGCACATGGCCGAGAGTATGTTTTGTTTTCACTGCACTGTTAGCCTCACCACATCTCTGTGGGTATGGGACACAACCACTAGTTTGCCCCAGAAGTGTTTAATGTGTTGGGAGCAGGGATCATACATGCTGTTTGTTATTTGCAGCTTTGACCATGATGACACTTACCTTTTGGTCACTGTGATGAGGGGGGTTTTAGACCCCATCACCACAATGCTCAACATCTGCTGCAGTTTGGACCCCACACTTAACTTTTGTTCTACACAGTGAGGGGGTGTTAGTTTTACATTGACACAGTGCTATGGTGATACTTGCCTTGTGTAAGGCAGACTCATTTGTTGGTCACACATGTGCTGTTAGTTACATTGTATGTTCAAAGTCATAATCACTGTTTTGGGCATTTGTCACAGACTACACACTGTTGTCATGATGTTAGGGGGGATGTATTTTGCTCACATACCTAATGTTGGAGTATGATGGATGTGTGGCGCATCACCCATCCTATGGGAGGGGGTGGCAGTAGTGATAGGCAACAGGTCCCCTATGAGTGGGGGTGGCAGGGGTGATGGGCAACATAAGCCCTAGGGGTGGGGTGGCAGTAGTGCTGGGCAACAGGTCCCCTATGAGTGGGGGTGGCAGGGGTGATGGGCAACAGGTCCCCTAGGGGTGGGGGTGGCAGTAGTGATGGGCAACAGGTCCCCTATGCGTGGGGGTGGCAGGGGTGATGGGCAACATGAGCCCTAGGGGTGGCGGTGGGGGTGGCAGTAGTGATGGGCAACAGGTCACCTATGGGTGGGGGTGGCAGTAGTGCTGGGGAACAGGTCCGCTATGAGTGGGGGTGGCAGGGGTGATGGGCAACAGATCCCCTATGAGTGGGGGTGGTAGTGGTGCTGGCCATACAACCCCTATGGTGGGCTGTTGTTAGTGGCCAGGATGTGGATCACCTGTGTGTGTGTCCCATTTGGCGGGTATGTGTTGTTTGTTTGTGTGGTAGGTGTCTGACTTACCGTCTGCACCGTCGACATCGGTTCCTGATCCGGTCATAGATGTAGAGTACTGGTATGAGCTGCACAATGGGATTCATGATGTGTTCGTGTCGTACACGCTGCTTTTTGCTCCATCTCGTACTGGTTGAGAGCTGGTCCGCCTCGTAGCCGTGGATTGAGTTGTGGCGCGAATCGTAGCTGATATGCTTGTTTTCTGGATGCTGTGACGTGCCGTATGTGGCGACCCATCCGGCGCATAGGAAGTACGCATCGTACTTGTCAGGGCGGAAACTGCTATGTATACTGCTTCCGGGCGACTTGGTTCGGTGTTCGGGGTTACGTCTCGGACGGAGAATGAAGCTTGAATCACAGCCTACGTGTTGGTCATGTTTTTGGCAGTTATGCGCATCGTACTTCATCTACAGGACGGATCGACTACGGGTACGTGTCAGTCGCGCGGTAAGGCTACGGACAGCTCTCAGAGAGCTGTCCGACCCTGATCAGAATCGAACCCTCTGTGTCCTCAAGTAGGGAGAACACGCTCCTTTTCCCACACACTCCAGCTTATGGCACCCAGCTCCTGGCACTCCTGGAACTCCTGGAGCCCTGCCCCAGCTCCTATATGGGGGGACCCCCACATCCGACCACAAACCGCAAGCTGCAGCCAGAGAGACCGGCACAGTTATTTCCTTCAGCAGGGCGGACGGAAAACGTGGCGGCGTTTCTCTGTCGGCTCCCTCGCACCACGCTCGGCAAGTCTGGCTGCTCGGAACACCAGAACCGAAATGAGCACTCCACAGGCCTGCAAATCCCCGCAGCGGTGATCGGCCAAACACACTAGGCGCACAGCCACACTAAGGCCACTGCAGATCACAGGCCCCCCACAGCTCTCACCTCCCCGGCTCCAGGAGTTGACCTCCACCGCTGGCACTCCCGGCACTCCTGGCCGCCCGCAGGGCCAGTGCGGTGCAGCGGGTCCGGGAGGCAGTGGAAGTGAAGCGACAGGAGAAGAGGTACCAGGCGGGAGGCGGCGGGTCACAGGCGGGTCACAGGCGGGTCACAGGCTGCAGGCTGCAGGCTGCAGGCAGTAGGTGGCAGGCGGCGGAGCGAAACAGTCAGGCCGCGAGCAGCGAACAACAACAGGCAGGCAGCAGTTTGCTGTCTGACCTATATATCTTCTTCATTACACCACAGAAGTTACCCAATACATCAGCACAACACAGATGGAAGGGGGAGTGTGAACGCAGTTTTACAGACAGACAATGGCGGACATACTTCACTTCCAGTAAGGAAATATACCTTAAGATTGCACATTACTGGTATTAAACCCCAGCGAGATTTGTACTCTGGAAAGTGGGCATGGATAGCGCAGGCTGGCGGCAATGTGAACAGATGGGAACATTAACTCACATCTTCTAGCAGTGTCCAAAAATCTGCACTTTCTGTCGGGAAGTACTGGATGCAGTCGACACAAGTTATGAGACAGAAATTCCCTGTTTCCCTAGCTATATACTACTCGGGTTCCTGAACCCATTGACGTATCCCTTGAGGTCCGCTAAGGGCCGAGCTATCACCCTAGCACTAGCAACTTCTACTGGCGCGATGGAGCTCAGATACTGTGCCGTCCCAGAGGGAATGGCTCCATAAACTATGGGCCCGATTCACAGAATCAACTTAAGACTAAATCCAAAAACTTACTACTTTGTGGTATTCACAGAATGCACTTACTACTTTTGGTATTCACAGACTGCACTTACTACTTTTGGTATTCACAGAATGGATTTACGACTACTAACTTTACGTCCGCACTCGTGCCGGAAATTTCGCCCCGGAGGCGGAGCTTCCGGGCCGGAGGTGGGGATTCCGGCCGGTGGCGGAGATTTAGCCATGGCCGAAATCTCCACCTCCGGGCCGGAAGCTCCGCCTCCGGGCCAGAATTTCCGGAATTTCCGGCCCGAGTGCGGACGTAAAGTTAGTAGTCGTAAATCCATTCTGTGAATACCAAAAGTAGTAAGTGCAGTCTGTGAATACCAAAAGTAGTAAGTGCATTCTGTGAATACCACAAAGTAGTAAGTTTAGGATTTAGTCTTAAGTTAATTCTGTGAATCGGGCCCTATGGGATTTGCTGGGGTTGGAAAAACTGAAGACAGTGGCAACACAAACACTGTCATCCTTTGACAAGATGTGGACACCTTTTATACATTACCTTTCAGATGAATTTTGAGAACTAACGTGCCCCACTTACCTTCAAATGTTATGCTTGACCCATATTGACGAGAACCTGCTTAGCAGGGACTGACTATCATCTATATATGATTTAATTTCAGTGCCCATTATCTCTCTTAATACTACACTGGGATCCCACTCAACACAACACTCGCCACATTCCCTCTCCTTGTTCCCTTTTCTCTTTCTCCTCTTCTATGGTCTTCTTGCTATTTCTTTCTGTTCCACTTGTTTCATATTACTCCATTAGCCCCTGGATGTAGGTGAGATTTGTTGTATTTGTTGAGTATATATCAATAAAAGAGATCTTAAACCTAAAGAGAACTACATCACAATGCATCACCCCTCCACAACCCAGCTTTCTCTAATATTACTCATTCACTTTAGGATTGTCTTTGACCAGGTGTAGGGCTTCAGTGCCTTTTGGCTAGGTTCGCACTATGGAAATACCATATACATACATACATACATACATACATACATACATACATACATACATACCCTGTGAGCTCGCAAAATAATCCTTTATATTTGTGCTTTTCTACTTTCACTGTTTACCTCTTTCAGTTTGCCCTTCAGCAAATGATAATGAAGAAACTACAGTATTCTGATGATCACATTAACCATAAGGAGAATAAATGTATTTAATTTGCAGAAGTTTTACCCTGAAGCTCGCCTTGGGGATTTCGTCACACCTCATACTGAATTTCAGAGCCATCTGTTCTGGAGCCAGAATGGTTCGCTGAAGAAAAGTGGAAGGGATCAATTTTGCCCTCATGGGAAGAAGAAGCCAGCAGAAAATGCAGCGAGTGTATTGAAATGTTCCCTCTCTGATTTCTTCTTTGTGTTTTTTGTGAGGTGTGTATATTTGATGCAACCTGATGCCCTTGCGAAAGTTCTTTAAAGCAAGCTAAGATTCTCAGGGGACAGATATTTTGCAAATATGGTGATGTGAATCTGAGCAGGGAGCCGAAGTTTTGGTTCAATTACCATTGTAGGTCAAGTTTACATTTTATTAACAAGCAATGGCAAAACCAATAGGTTGGGCCGTGGCCAGATAATGCAAGGTTTTTGTTGTTTTCATAAAAGCATAAGCCATGAAAATAAGAAGAAAACTTGCCTTTGTCTAAATGTGGTAACCTTGCAATAAAAAAATAATGATCTTAAAAATTCTGTATAATTTTTTACAGAGTATTACTGGTGCTTCCGAGCAGAAGTTGTGCTAACCAGAGTCACAAGGGCAAGTTTGCACATTTGATCACCTTGTGAAGATTTACAACATGGTGTAAATCTCCACATAGATGGATTTCACCATTTCCATATGTAGATTTATGTTTAGATGTAAACTTTTGAGTCTCCACTCCCTCATATGAGGGGGTTTAGAGTACTGCAACTTCAATTTACAAGTACAAAGTTACTACTTAACTCAGAAATCTTCCTTTACAAAGTAATAAGGAATTTCAAGATAATCATTTTTAAATCAACAAAATATAAATATTATTGTTTTTAAATAAATATTATTAAGACACATTTCTGTAATTCCTATTCACTCAAGATTGCCAGAGTAACAAGGAACACCACACCTGCACTAAAACTTAAAATATTAAAACATTTTCAAGTCAAGTCAAGTCAAATAGGCTTTATTTCGACATAAAATATCTTAAAAAGCATACATACATCGGAGGTCATTTAGAGCATTTACTAAGTAGAAAACGTAAAAAACCCTAAATATTCTAAAATTCATCATTTTTTCTACATTTGACTAAAAGGAAGGTTATTTAAATTAGCTAAAAAGAGTTAAAATCATGATTAAACAATTTGCCTAAGTCTTTTTGACCGTATTCGCCATGCCCAACCTAGATACTTCGAGGTGGCGCATGCGAAGAATGGGCGAGTGTCTGTGAGTAAAATACGTAATGCCACGTTACAATGTCTAGTGCCCAGAGTAAGGCACATCGGTTTTAACCATTTCATTCGGGGGACCTTATAGGCGGGGCACTCGAATAACAAATGGGGGACAGATTCATGACGCTGAGGGCAAAATGGACACCATGGCGCTGTCTGGTGTGGTATATTCCAGTGGCATGTGAGTTCCATGACCGGGAGGAGACCTGTTCTGAATTTGAAATACAGAGATCTATCCCATGGGGCAGTAACAATGTCCAGGTACAGTTCTCTGATAGGGACATCTTTGTGCTCCAAAAAGATTCTGGTAGATTTGCAAATTGTTGAGGAAGAATTCCTTTTGTTTGCTACCCATGTCCAATAGATTTGTTTTAACATGGATTTGGGCGGGGCTAACTGTTGGTGCCATGCTTCTTCCAGACCCAGATTTATAAGTAGAGCTTTGACGTCCCTTAGCCATTTTATTTTTGCCCAGCCGGGGCAGTTGATTATCTCCCGTAGGCCTTCCGCATAACTTGAGAGCTCTGGCACTCTCCAAATGCGGGCCCATAATAGCAAGGGGCGTAGTTTTGCTTGATCTTCAATCGCCCGGCAACCCATGTCCAATTGCAGGGGTAAAATGGGAACAGAAGGGCCGAGAGACATTAGGCTTCTCTGGAAGGCGTTCTCAGCTAGAGTTAGCACTTTCACATTTGACGTCCCCCAGAGCTCCGCTCCGTAAAGTGCTGCACTTATTCCTCTAGCGGAGTAAATATCCATTACTGCCGCTATTGGTCTTGTGGATGCTGCTCTCTGTTCTTTCAACAGAGCCCCAGTCACTCTTTTTAAGCTCAACAACATTTTGGTCAAGTGGCAGTCCCATTTCATTGTATCCACCAAGCGAATGCCCAGATAATCAAACGTTTTAGTTCTTTCAAGGGCGACGTGCCCCAGTGTGGGAGGGGGGCCAAGCTTGTGTGGGGGATTCAAAATAAGATACTTAGTTTTGTCTGTATTAATACAAAGGCCTCGCTGCTTACAGAAGGTGTCAAATCCAGAAAGAAGCCGCTGGAGGCCCATCGGAGATTTTGACAAAAGTAAAGTATCATCGGCAAAGAGTAAAGTGGGAATTAGGCGACCTGCCAAACGTGGAGCATCTGCTGGAGTCTGAGTCAGAAAATCCACCACTCCATTTACGTATAAGGAGAACAGGGTTGGAGCAAGTACGCAACCTTGTCGTACACCTCTGTTCACCTCAATTCTTGAGGTCTTTTGACCATTTGGCCCCCAACGTATTTGGGCGTAGTTATTTTCATGGAATCTCATGATCAAATGAAGCAAATTGGGTGGCATGCCCAGGTCACACAGCACTTTCCACAAGTTGTTTCTAGGCACCAAATCGAAGGCAGTGCGGAGGTCGATGAAGGCCAGATATAAAGTACCCTTTCCAATTGTGACGACCTTCCAGTAGATCATAAGTAGCCTTAGCGATTGTTCTATCGTTCCTGTCCCGGATCTGAACCCAGCCTGAAAATCCGAGAGTATCTTATTCTCGTCAGCCCACTGCTGGATCCTAGATAAGAGGATCTTGCCCGCCACTTTTTGGGAACAGTCTATTAAGCTAATCGGTCTGTAGTTAGCTGGGTCGTCTCTTGAACCTTTCTTGTGCAGGGGAACCACCTCAGCTGCCATCCAAGAAGCAGGGAGGGGGGCGCCTGCCATGACTGCGTTCAACAGCGAGGCAATCATCATAGCCCATTCACTTATGTCCATTCGGATAAGATCGCCAGGTAGGCCATCGGGTCCAGCTGCCTTGCGAGGGACCAGGGATTTTATGGCAATTTCGGCCTCTTTTCTGGAAAATGGGCTCTCCTCGTAACTGCCGGCACCTTGAAGAATCTGAGGTAAAGGGAAGACCATCGCTTCTGTAGCAGGTGCAGTATACAGCTTTGAGAAGTGTGAGTGCCACTGGTCCTCGGTTATATTACATGTAATGACGGTGTCCAGGGGTCTATGTTTTTTCCGTAACAGATCCCAAAAACCTTTTGCATTTTTTTCTATGCTTGCTGCGTGAAGCTCCTGCCAGAAGTTGTCTTCCCAGTCTCTCCTGGCTAAATTTATTGTGGATTTGTAGGACTTACGTTTAGCAGCTATTGCTAGGGCATCACCACTCTTTACTGCCATGATTAGAGCTCTTTTTCCAACACGGCACGCCTGTGAGTACCAGCCGAATTTGCCCTGTCGCTTAACATGATTTTTGTTTGCCTTGGGATTTGGTTTGACCAGGAACAGGTCCCCTATCGCTGTCGAAGCCTCACTGAACATGGCTGCTATCTTATGCGGGCTAGGAGGTTGATTTTCCAGGGTTTCAGAGGCTGCGGCAATAACGGCTCTGATGCAAGATAGTTTTTCTTCATCAATTGCCACCTTGTCCCATTTTAAGCGTCTGAGGCAATTGGAAGGGACCACCCCCCCCAATGACCTCTGTTCGAGTGCCGCAGGAGCTCCAATTAATGAGCCACTGGACCTCCACCAATATATTAGGGATAATGAGAGTGCATTGTGGTCACTTTCCAGGGAGGGCAAGACTGTCATATCCTCCAAGTGTGCCCACAAGGAAAAGTTTAGGAGGATATAATCTATCCTAGATGAGTGGCCCACCCTATTATACGTGTGTGCACCCGCCGGGTCTGACCGTGTTCTCCCGTTTGCTGCTCTCAAACCGAACTCAAGTGTGAGGGAATTCAGTTGGACAATTCTAGGTGTCCACCTTTTGACGATTGGAAGATCGAGGGGTGGAACGCCTCTCCTCGAGTCTTCGTCGAACAGGTCCAAGGATTCGTCGGCCATCAAAGGCTCGAAAGTGCAGTTAAAATCCCCCATCACCAAAATTAATGAGTCGCCACGACACTCCCCCAAGGCTGCCTCATGAGCCAGGAGGGTTGGTGACGAGGCCCTCCCAGAAGCCCCTCGTGTGTAAATGTTAAAAATCTCCAGCTGCTCAACCATATTTGGGCATGTTACGGTGAGCCGCATCAAATCTGGTGATTTTTGGGGATGGTGATACACTCGCCAACCTAATGATATGTCGACCCAGACTAAAAGACCTCCAAATGGGCGCCCTCTTCCTGATGCTGGAATACCTGCCGGGACAGAGAAGGAAGCATATCCTACTCTATGCCTTGGTTCCACGCACCATGTTTCTTGAAAGGCGCAGACGGCGTGGGTCTCTGTAAGAGCCACCCAATCCGGGGCGTCCAACTTGTTATTCAGGCCTGCCACATTCCAACTGATAGCCTTCAGGATAGGACGAATCAGAGGCCCTGTACATCCAACAACCCTGCTTGGGGACCCCGAGTTTCCTACTCCATCCATGGGCTCAGTAGGCTCAGATCTACTATCAGAAGGGGAGGAGATGGTGGTGAAGGACGTTGGCTGGAGCGTGAGGGGGGTTTTTAATGACGAGGGGACACTCACTGCTTTGTACAACCCATTTGCCTTGGGTGGAGGGGCTTTTGGTGCAACTTGATTATCGAGTCACCAACCCCATCCATGGGGTGGAGCCGCTTGAGTCGGCGTCCTTGCCCTTACTCTGGCATCCAAGGTTGGGTAGTGAGGATACCATGCACCTCTGCCCTCATCCGGCAAGGGCTTCTCAAACCCGAATAACGGGGGGGGACGATAGAAATACCCCAAGTCCCTGGTTTGTATATTGCAAAAATTGTGTGGCGACTGCTGGCTGCAGATCATACCTGCTGCTCTCGGATCACTAAAGTTAATTAGTACGCAGTCCCCGGTTAAGTCCTTGCGTCTATTTCCAATCCAACCCACACGGCGGACATGAGCTATCCTACCATCAATATGCCCGGGAATAGGTCTGTTTAATCTGAGCCAGGACAGGGTCTTGTGTTTGAGATCAGAGTACAGCTCGCAAGAACCCTCTTCAAGCTCCGGGACCCCCGTGAGGATTACCACATACGGTTGGCACCCAGGGGGAAGGCTAACATTGGGGGTGCTAATTTTTGTCCTACCCGGTAGTAGTTTGATTGGGGGTTTAGCTAGAGGTTTAGGCACAACATGACTGCCAGAAATGAGATTAGGTGCAATTGTATTTCCTTCTGGCACGGTTGGCGTATTTTCAGCTACCTTGGAGGTTGACGCTATGACCTCTAGGTTAGGGGCAAAGTTAACTTTAGCTTTAGAGGTCTTCGCTGCTTGATTATTTGATTTTTGCCTTGGGGGGCTCAGTCTAGGTATAGGATTGGAAGTTTGTGGAGCAGGACTGATACCTGTATTAGGTTGCAGTGACTGTGGGGCCTTCCCAGGTAAGGGAACTGTATGACAAGACGTTGGCTTCGAGGGTGCCAATGTTACTGGTGACACTGTACCACACCTTGACCCTCCGTTGTCTTCTCCCTGCCTCTTGGAGTGGAATTTGACCAGTGATTTCACGGCATAGAAGTTATCCAACATTGATTGCTCAAGGGTGGCTAATTTCCGTGTGAGACAGTCAATCTTGTCTGCGAGGGGCATCACCACAGACCTAAGTAGGCCCTCAACGTCTAAAGATCGGAGGACAGTATCAGTGTGCACTGCCTGTGGAGCTTGGGTGGTGCCAGGAGACAGTGGCGGGACAGGTGTGCCTAGCGGACGAGACAGGTCCCTGGATAATAAAGCTCTAGTATGAGCATTAGTTGATTTAGGGATACCCCCTTTGGTCGCGTTATGCCTACTTAATTTACTGCGTGGTTTCAGAGAACCCCCCCTATGTGGGCTAACAGGACGCTTTCTTTTCCTGGGTGCTGCAGAACCTAAAAGTGGTTTCCCTGATGGAACAGTCGCTAAAGCCACTGCTAAAGAGGTACCAGCTTCGGTAGGTGCAGCTGTTAAAGGGAGGTGTAAAGCTTTGTTAAATGTAGCAAGAGGGCTTTGGGCGTAGTTGATCTGAGGTTCAGGGTCATCGTGATGGGTCCCCAACAAGGGATTACATGAGTCGAGTAGGTTAGACTGAGTTGAGTCGTGAGCAATGTCCGGTACAATGGTCGTTACCGTTTCGGAGTTTACCCTAATCCGACTCTCCCTCTCGATAATGACCGGTGAATCAACTACCACAAGTGATGTGGGTGGTGCATTAACTGGGCTAGGGGCTAGGGCGAGGGTGCCCAAAGATGAGCGCTTGTGTGTCAGGCCCATAGAGTCCCGGGATAGTCTTCGTTCAGCTAGAATTATCTCCTTTTCTACAATGGAGACTGCTCGGGAAATGAATTGGTCCATTGTGCCTGTGACTGTGTTTCCCACAGCTTTCCTAGATTTACTAGCTCTAGTTCTAGTACCTGTGGCCATAATCCCGTCTTACTCGTATCCACTTAGCAGAGCCAAGAGATGTGGCCCGGCCCGGCCTCTTCTGGCCACTGATGGCCAAAGATGGTCCCGCCCTTGTCCCGGGCTTCTCCCGGATGCTCCCCCGTGCTCCCGCACAGCGGGGAAGGGGCGTCGCTTTATTGTGACGTGAAGCGAGGGGAGGGAGGGGCAGCAGGTCAGCAGGTGTGCCAGAAAGCAGGGGCTCCTGGTAAGATGAGTCCCTGTGGCGGCGCTGGTAGTGCAGGCTCGATCCCTGCTTCCTCGCGGCTTTCCTGATTGCTGTGAGCAAACGTGCTCCCAACAGCAGCACCAACCCAGAACTGCGACGCGGCACCCGCGGAGCGGGTGCGGCGAGTTGTAAGCGAAGGTCCAGCAACTCCAAACAACTTCAAAGAAACGCCGGTAAGCCCTCAGCGTGTAAGGATCACGCCGGAATGAGGAGCTCAGACGCTTTTCACCCTCTGAGCGAGGGGAGGGAGGGGCAGCAGGTCAGCAGGTGTGCCAGAAAGCAGGGGCTCCTGGTAAGATGAGTCCCTGTGGCGGCGCTGGTAGTGCAGGCTCGATCCCTGCTTCCTCGCGGCTTTCCTGATTGCTGTGAGCAAACGTGCTCCCAACAGCAGCACCAACCCAGAACTGCGATGCGGCACCCGCGGAGCGGGTGCGGCGAGTTGTAAGCGAAGGTCCAGCAACTCCAAACAACTTCAAAGAAACGCCGGTAAGCCCTCAGCGTGTAAGGATCACGCCGGAATGAGGAGCTCAGACGCTTTTCACCCTCTGAGCGAGGGGAGGGAGGGGCAGCAGGTCAGCAGGTGTGCCAGAAAGCAGGGGCTCCTGGTAAGATGAGTCCCTGTGGCGGCGCTGGTAGTGCAGGCTCGATCCCTGCTTCCTCGCGGCTTTCCTGATTGCTGTGAGCAAACGTGCTCCCAACAGCAGCACCAACCCAGAACTGCGACGCGGCACCCGCGGAGCGGGTGCGGCGAGTTGTAAGCGAAGGTCCAGCAACTCCAAACAACTTCAAAGAAACGCCGGTAAGCCCTCAGCGTGTAAGGATCACGCCGGAATGAGGAGCTCAGACGCTTTTCACCCTCTGAGCGAGGGGAGGGAGGGGCAGCAGGTCAGCAGGTGTGCCAGAAAGCAGGGGCTCCTGGTAAGATGAGTCCCTGTGGCGGCGCTGGTAGTGCAGGCTCGATCCCTGCTTCCTCGCGGCTTTCCTGATTGCTGTGAGCAAACGTGCTCCCAACAGCAGCACCAACCCAGAACTGCGACGCGGCACCCGCGGAGCGGGTGCGGCGAGTTGTAAGCGAAGGTCCAGCAACTCCAAACAACTTCAAAGAAACGCCGGTAAGCCCTCAGCGTGTAAGGATCACGCCGGAATGAGGAGCTCAGACGCTTTTCACCCTCTGAGCGAGGGGAGGGAGGGGCAGCAGGTCAGCAGGTGTGCCAGAAAGCAGGGGCTCCTGGTAAGATGAGTCCCTGTGGCGGCGCTGGTAGTGCAGGCTCGATCCCTGCTTCCTCGCGGCTTTCCTGATTGCTGTGAGCAAACGTGCTCCCAACAGCAGCACCAACCCAGAACTGCGACGCGGCACCCGCGGAGCGGGTGCGGCGAGTTGTAAGCGAAGGTCCAGCAACTCCAAACAACTTCAAAGAAACGCCGGTAAGCCCTCAGCGTGTAAGGATCACGCCGGAATGAGGAGCTCAGACGCTTTTCACCCTCTGAGCGAGGGGAGGGAGGGGCAGCAGGTCAGCAGGTGTGCCAGAAAGCAGGGGCTCCTGGTAAGATGAGTCCCTGTGGCGGCGCTGGTAGTGCAGGCTCGATCCCTGCTTCCTCGCGGCTTTCCTGATTGCTGTGAGCAAACGTGCTCCCAACAGCAGCACCAACCCAGAACTGCGACGCGGCACCCGCGGAGCGGGTGCGGCGAGTTGTAAGCGAAGGTCCAGCAACTCCAAACAACTTCAAAGAAACGCCGGTAAGCCCTCAGCGTGTAAGGATCACGCCGGAATGAGGAGCTCAGACACTTTTCACCCTCTGAGCGAGGGGAGGGAGGGGCAGCAGGTCAGCAGGTGTGCCAGAAAGCAGGGGCTCCTGGTAAGATGAGTCCCTGTGGCGGCGCTGGTAGTGCAGGCTCGATCCCTGCTTCCTCGCGGCTTTCCTGATTGCTGTGAGCAAACGTGCTCCCAACAGCAGCACCAACCCAGAACTGCGACGCGGCACCCGCGGAGCGGGTGCGGCGAGTTGTAAGCGAAGGTCCAGCAACTCCAAACAACTTCAAAGAAACGCCGGTAAGCCCTCAGCGTGTAAGGATCACACCAAACATTTTAATTATTTTATTGTTCACATTTTTTTTTTTTAAATTCAAATTAAATTTTTAGAATTACAGTTTCATGTCTTTGAATGTGACACAATCTTTGATGCAATATATGTATAAATATATTTGTGATTTAATAAAAAAAATAAGTTATTGGTTACAATACTGTGTGTTAAAATGCACCCATGTTTATTAAACATAACATTAAACATATTTATTTTAAAAATGTATTTTATATAATTTTTTCAAATTTAAATAAAGATTTGTTTAAAATGTCATTTAATGTAATGTATTTGTGTTATTCAGTGCCATACCAGTAGTTGGCCATGTTTTATGCTTGACTTTCTCGAAGGGTGGGCTGGAGCACATTTACCCTGCTTTATCAGTAGTACTACTGTAGTAAGATGAATTAGGTCTTCTGTGAATTGCAATAGTTTTTTTCTAATGTGGGTGAGTGTTCTGTAATAGGATTACCCTCCCTAAATTCTACTTCAATTTCCCAAACCCCCCTCCTTTTTTTTAGCAATTATTCCCCAGTTTCCCACCACTCCCCCGTGTCCCTCCCACATGTACTGCTAAATCCTACACTTACATATGCTTCGATCTCCACCACAGAGGCAAAGATCCTTGTAGAGGAAACTTAATTGAGGCGTAGTTCTTTAGTTATACTAGCACTACTTTATTTAGCCCCAAAAAGCGTGTGTGAATATATTTACACAAACAAGGATGACTACAAATTAAAAAAAATAGTAAAAATGTCAAAAAAAAGCATTGGCAAATAATTAACCCGCCAGCATGGCACTGAAGAACACTTCTTTATAGGTGGAATTGCAAATATGAAATATGAAAAAATACTTACACAGTGTAAGAAGACCAAGGGCTAAAGTGGGTTCACCCATTGCCTCATGCTGTATGCTGTGGTGGAAGGAAGCAAAAGTTAATGTTGAGTCAACCTTTAGATGATGAGGGCCGACCTAAAGCACCTCTATGTATGTATGTATTTTTATTTAAGATTTTTTTTTATTATATGAGAACGACAAGTCAGCTCTACAAATGGATGTAAAATTTGGCACTGAGCAATGTGCTGCAAACACAGCACTGTAACTACTGAAATGAAAATAATCTGAAACAAAAATGTGAAATGCACCAAAACCCGGTTAGGTGTTTTCTTTACCAGAGTAAGCCTGATATTTTATTTCGTTTGTTGCATAATATCAACTTCCAGTGTTCAAGAATCTGGTAAAGTACTTATTTGCTGTTGCTGCCTACAACAATATCCAAGGTGTCCTACCACCTGCATATATGATATAATAAATGGCCCGAGCCCTCTAAATACACTGGGGCAGATTTATGTTTCCTGGCGCATCCCTGTAAATCAGCAGGGATGCGCCAGGAAAGATGCGTCATGCAAGTTTACCCTTGCGCCACCACAGATGCGCCGCATTTACAATGCAGCGCATCGTGGCGCAAGGATAAACAGATGCGTGACGCATCTGATGGTATAAGGGCGGCGAATTACTGGAGTCGTGCCGCAAGCACGACGCAACTCCAGCAATGCTCAGGGGCTGCCCATACCGAACATGCTGCGTCATGCCTTACGCCTGCTTCAAGCAGGCGCAGGGTTTTGACGCAGCAGCGTCGGAAAAGTGACTCAGTGAAATCTTGTAGATTTCACTGCGTCACTTTTCCGAGGCTTTTTCCGATGGAACGCCCACCCTGCATACATTAAACCTGACGCAGGTTTAATGCGGTGCAGGGCTTTACAACGTGACGCATCTCCCTAGATGCGTCACGTTGTGAATAAGGCGCAACATGGCGCATGGTTTAATTGTCTCGCAAGGGGCTTGCAAATCTGCCTCACTGGGTGGAACAGATCCAGAACAAAATATATGAATGAGCTCATAAACTATGGAACTATATACATGCATTCCCCTGCTCTGATTTCTATTGTTCCCATATGCTTTCAGAGCATGGGATTTCACAGAGCACAACCAGTCCAGATGTTGGTCTTCTCACTCCAGAAATAAGGAACATCTATCATCACTTGTCTCCCGGTGATTCAGACAGCACCCTTAAAGTGGCACTGATGGAAGCTGCCAAAACGAGCACAGATATTTGGGAATCTGACCACGCTACTCCGGTACTGACTGAACTCATATGACTCCCTTTTGAGACCCGCTGCATCTTCAATTCTGCCTGCATCATCAAAGCCCTGAAAGACAACATGCCCCACCACCTTCATATGAGATTACTTGATTTTATGCGTTATACGGGTAACCATTTGTTATCCAAGAAGCAGCTAAAGTATGGTGATTCAACCATCCTGCTTCAGTATGGACTGCTCTAAATCTGTGTAGTTAGCTGCTATTGAAATTACTAATCAGTGATCATGCTGATCGTTAGCCTTTGCTGACTGAATACCTGGTTTAGAAATATGACATTTGTTCTATCAATCTATACTGAGGACCTTGAGTGATACAAGGACAGATTTGTGATGGAACACTTTCCGCTGTCATGCTTGAGAACTCCCATGCATACTTTTAGGATAAGGCACTCCCATGTGTAAGATGTTGAGTTCTGTGTTGACTTCTTTTTTTACTGGAAATCACTCCTGTATGTCAGACAGACTGACACTGTGCCAGGAATTGGGAACTTTGATTGTAACTTGTTAAAAAATACTCTGTTGTGGAAGGTGTCTCTGCGGTTTATCATAAGGGGTCTTTGTGTTCTCAGGAATAGAAGGGGCAGAAGGGAAAGGGAACGGTGGTCGGCTATGGATACTGTTTCTGAAAGGGGCATCTTCTGATTTGGATCTGATGTTCTCATAGCGGTTGAGAAAATGTGAACACAATTTAAATAGCTATGTCTGCTTAAACAAGGCTATATGCCTCACCTGCATATCTTGATGTCGAACTACCTTTAGGTGATTTATTTATGGGATTAGACAGAGCAAACAAGGCATTTAACTCCATTAAAATATCAGAACGATACAGTCTCTATAATGCATATATACCTGCTCAACATAAGACATTCGGAGTCAATGGTTAAAATGTTGCATTTTGCATTCGGCTGCTGTTGGGCAGAAACAAAAGGTGGTGCCTGTAAAGGGGTTACCGCCCATAACACAATGGTGAGATGAATTAATATGGGTGGTCAATTTGTGTGAGACGTAAGCTACGGAGCATAGCTGTCTCTGTCAAATGTGTGGGTATGCATTTTGTAGAGGCATGCCCTATAAAAAGGAACTTCATCCCCTTCCTCCATTGACTCTAAATGCCAAAGAGGGATGATGGTGCCAGGGGAGGCATTGTGAAATATACCTAGGATAAGGCATTTTTCTATTGGTGTCTTCTAATGGCTTCTAAAAAAGTTAAACACATCATTTTGCTACATTGTATCTGCAATTACATACATACTCAGCAAAACCGCTAAAGACGTGACATCATCTTAAGATCATTGCAGAGACCCTCGTTACATTGTTATTTTCCTTCCCTGTGTCACCTCTCCTTATCCCACCCGCAACAAAAACACAGGGAGTAGGAATGTGTGTCACAGTTCAAAAAGTACAGCCCTATAGAGTAAGTGGAATCTATTTGGTCACATATGTAACCAAGAGCATTTTCCCCATTATCAACGTATCTTCATCGATGGCAGTCCCACAATCCAAGGGTCACCCCAGCCTTTTCATCAGTAGTTAAATACATTCAGGGACTATAGATATAGGGGACATAAGAGCATGGGTCTGACTCTCAACAGGTACTCAAGAAGAGGAAAGAAATCAGCTCAAAGTTTTAGTAGTTGTTCACAGCCTTATGCTCCCAGCATGTTCCACTGCCTAATGTACCCCCCAAAAATGGGTGGAGAGCATTTCTTTTTCTAGTATGCAGCTAAGGTGTTTACTGCTCCTAAACAATTCCACATACATAGGTGTCCTGCCTTGGTAAGGAATTCCAATATGTGGAGCGGAGACCCAACAAAAGAAAAGTCACATTTGATGGGATAGCTCAAGATTGTTTTCATACTAGCTAGGAACTCCATCCACTAAACCCATGTCTGTGGGCAGTCATGCTACATTTTCTTAAAGTCTCCCACTAGTCCACAATCCATCCAGCATATGAGGCTAGTGTGAGGGTAATATGTATTTAACGTGGATGGACACAAATACCAGTGGAGGTCAACCTTATAATGAGCCTCCCTTCCGGAGATGCAATTGGGGTTTCTAGTGATTTCCTGCCATAGGATTTTCCTTTGATCTTCTTCTAGCCCACCCTCATGATACTGTTTCGGTGTGTCCTACAGTTGTGTGATGCTGTGTGTAGCACACTGAGAAGAAGGCCATAAGGCAAGTAATCATTCCCTTGAAAGTCTGTTTATCTTCACAAATTTCTTTATTGGAGTAGTCTCTTGGTTGACAGCTTCCTTAAAGGTGGGGTTCGTCACCGAGTGTCTCAATTGTGTGTCATTGTGACACTCATGTTCATCCAAGTTTAACATTCTTTTACATATTTTGAAAGACACAAGTTGTCGTTCATGGAACATGTTGGAAAGCGTGAAGCAGTTGACTTGTTTTGATGGCCTTGCTCCAGTGCTGGCATAATGGAAGGATTATAGGGAAAGGGGGCTTGTCCTCGTTTTGAGGTTTTTGCAAACCTTAGAAAAGTCAGCCAAATTTCAGGATTACTAAACTACACATTAGATGAATGCTATTCTGACCAAATACCTCTACCTAGAAGAGGTGAAAGAATACAAGGGAGTGAAAGGGTGAAGGTGTATAGGATGGATGAAAATGTCAATGAGGTAGAGGGAAGTAGTGAAAATAAAAAAAGAGTACATTGGAAGGGTACAAGACATATGAGTATTAAAGAAAGGAAAGAGAGGTGGGGTGGGGTGGAGGTTCAAGGGAGGAACCCCCTTAAAAAAAAGAAGAAGTTAAGGGGGATGACTCGCCCTTTAAACAATCAAAAATGAAGAAATTAATATTTCTACAAAAATGGCTTTCTCCAGCTTCGTTTTTTGAAATTGGAGAAAACCGTCAATAAAGAAAAAATGGTCAAAAATGGTTTGACAAGAAAAAATTGTCAGAACCACTTTCATTAAGTGTGTATTTTGTCAGAAACACATACAGCCGAAAGATGGGGCATAGGAAAGAAAGTGTAGGCAGAACGCAGCATTTTGTAAGGGCATCCCAAATTGTAAGAGTGGTTTCCATGGAGTGCTATTGTAGGCATGGGGGGTCTGTCATGCCTTGGTTTCCAAACTAAATCCTACATGGTTGCCTACCACTGCCTGTCCATATGTGACCATAGCTTACCCATCTCTCCTAGGGTTTAGTCTGCAATGACTCACCATCGTGCAACCCGGTAGTATGTTAAAAAGTCTGAGAGTGATAGTCCTGCTCCTAGTTTAGGCAAGCATAGCTCAAAGACAAAACATTTAGGGCTCCACACCTTCCCTCTCCTGACATCCTCTCAGTCAAAACCCTAAGATTCACCTGTATACAAAATGTCTAAACTAAAATTCCCCCTAGATCGAGTGATCAAGCATATGAAAACATTTCCTGCCACCATTTATGTACAGTGCAAAGGAAAACAAAATATCTCAACTGGTATCATTTAAAAAGGACAGTTAGAGATGCATGTATAGAGCATTGCAATCAAGAAAGAGAGACTCTCAGTCTGTACATTTTGAAAAATTGCACATGGCATCATGTATTGAGCAAAAATAATTGGTAAGGAGTAAACTACATAAATGAAATGGACAATATTACAGTTGTAACAGCACTGCAAGCAAAATAAATTAGCGAAAACAACCCGAAGTTGTACTTGGTGCTCAGGTGTGTTCGTGACACAACGGAGTGGCGACGCAAGTGACAAAGTGAGATCAGCAGGGGACGAAGCAAAGTGAAGTGAAGTGAATAATTGTGCAGTGAATTCAGAGGTTCTGGTCACAATTTTTATACAATGATGATTAATATTCAGTTTATTCATAGAACCATAAGAGAGAGCTGCGCCATCAGTTGTGCTGACAGGTCGACGGCGTTTCGATCCAGTTATTTTGGATCATCATCAGGACCGAGTTGGAATAATCAGGCGGTGCTGGGGCAGTAATGGTGCAGAGCACGAATATCAATCGGCGTGTTCAAATTGACGTAGAATCTTATTTGTATACGACGGCAGGGCTCAAAGGCCGTGTCACATAGAGCATCGGCAAAGTGAGAATTGAGGAGCAGCCGCGGGAGCTGGAGGTTATTTAAAAACGAACTCGGAATCCGGCTGCGGGGATTGCTCGGCGATTCATGGATTGCGGTTCTATTGAATAGAGTACCGAAGGGGGGCGAAGGGCGTCTCAGTCAGCCTGTGTCCGACGCGAACAGTGACACTTACCCTAGTCTCAAAAAGGTTTATGGGTTATTGCTCCTGTTGTTTATTACACCATTTATGTACAGACATTACTGATCCCAACTACATGAACTTTATATACTCTAGAAACAATGTCTTCCCAATTAATCAATTTGAAATCCATCTTTCACCCCTCCTCCCCTCTCTCCCTTTATAACCCTCTCATTATCTTCCCACTGTTTATGCTTTCCCTGTTTGTTTCTTGTAAGGATAGCCTGCAAATATAGTTATGGTTCTACGTAAAGTACTCTAATACCAACAGTGTAAATAAATAAACAGAGTTCCTTATATACCACTCAGCCTTGCACAGAGGTACCAGTTGTTGTGGGTTGTTAGCTTTGTAAAGATTCACCCGGTCTGGTATTCTATGACCCCCAAACAGTTAATAAATGTAATTTGTTCGATTTTTTTTCATCCATATAAAAGGAGTTTGAGAGTCTATTGTTCTCGCCTAAACTTTAGTTAGGGTTAGGGTAAGATCTTCGACTTTGAGCGGTTTATCTTAAAGCTGGCCCTGGCTTCATATTCAATAAATCAGGACTGGAGCTGCTAATGGCTTTTTAGGGCATCGGCCAATCACTCAAGACCCAATAGTATGTGGGTGGGTTCCAGCCCATCATTTCAACACCTATGGACTGATCCTAAGTACCTCGTCCATGACATAGGCACAACAGAACCCTTCATTGCTGAACTGCCCCATTCTACTCTGTGCTCCACCAAAGATTGATTGGAGAAGAGAACTGAGAATGGGAAGATGAGCCTCTTTTATATGATGCTTGGGTGTAGAATGACACACTTCTGTAATTCCTATATACTTGAGTAACACTTTGTAGTGATGAAGGTCCACACAGGAAGGATGTAATTCAGTGAGATTTATTTCATGAAGATAACAAGTAGTAGGGTTCAGGACATCAAGTAGTTAAGTGATATATAAGAGCCCCACCAGGAGCTGCCTGTCAGCTGCTCAGCCCATGATTAACTGTCACTCTGCCTCTCACAGTCCCAACATTCCGCGGCATCATCAGACTCCAACATTCCAATGAGTCAGAGCACAGGCACTGGCTGAGCAGGGGAGGTAAAACGCCTTACAATATATATGCAGGATACTACACACTTGATGACAGAAGAGAAATATCACCCATCTGACAGACAGTATTTGTCTATTTTCATGGCCAGCATCTGTCACTCTGGGTTCTAAGTAAACTCAGGCACATTCTTTTAATATTGACCGATAACTATCTGTGGATCACCATCTAAATTCAAATTCAGGTTGTATCACAGATATTTATGGCACCAAAACTGACCACAAAAGTTGGATCATGGCAGACCCTTGAAACGATGGTATTGAGCCATTCATAAACACATGCAGAATATTATGGAAAGCGCTTATTGCTCGGCTTGTAGTTCCTGTACTTCAATCAAGGGTTTGTAAAGTGTGGCTACTCACCCGTGAGGGTCTCAAGGCGCTGAGGGGGTGGGTGTGCTGCTGATCCGTCTGAGCGTGGAGGTTCATGTTGGACTGCAAACCCTTCCATCGTGTTCCCGAAGGTCAAATTAGCTGACCTGACAATAGTCTGGATCTCATACTGCCTATGGCTCAATCCGAACTCAACCTTCTCTGAAGTTGGGAGACTCCGAACCCCATTTCATGTGATCAGGTTTGGCTCCTTAATAATCAGAGGGATATTCACAAGGACTTATCTCCAATTTATCTCCACCATAACGCATCAAAAATGGACATAGATTTAACGCCCCATTCATAAGCTGGTGCAAACTACAGACATTGCCAGTATTCCCGCAATAACTGCCCCAAAATGTATCACCACGGCGGACACCACCAACTAACCTTAATGAGATTCAGAGTAGGTGTTCCCGTCCAAAAACAAACGAAAAAACTACAACACCACTTTCACAATGATCTGCCAGATCTGTGATGCGAACCAAAAACAGGCGACAAGCCGCGGTAGCTGCAGGTATTTAACACCTGCCTCAAGCAGGTGTAAAGACGGACGACTACCTGCAGTAGGCAACGGAGCCCTGCACACAGCCACACCTGAATGACAAACTACGCCATGGAGCTACTCATCATGTAGCTCGGAGCCCCACAATGGCCACAACATCCACCGCCACCACCCCCAGAACCACCACCACCCCCAGGACCCGGACATGCCCCCTCGCCCGGACCACCACAGAAGCAGTGCAGAGTGAGAAAGTGGACCTACCAAAAATGCACAACTTTCACAGACCTACGCACACCCGAGGAAGTCATTGCCCACAACAGGCTCAAAAGGGCAAACATCCTCCACATCTTGACCCACATCGCCCATAGGCTGACGGTTCCAACATAGCGGAGAACCAACATCCCTCCGCAGACAAAGTTGCTGGCTGTGCTGCACCTGTTGGCCTCTGGTACCTTCCAACCAACAACAGCCAGAGTCAAATCAAATTTCATCACACCTGTCCTGAAGGCCATCCTCAGCTTCATACCCCAGTACCTTCACTTCCCCAAAACTGCGCAGGAACAGCTGGAGACAAAGCAAGGCTTCTACGCCATAGTCTGATTCCCGGCCGTGTTGGGGGCAATCGACTGCACACATGTCCCACTTGTGCTCCATGCGGATACTGCACACCACTACCGCAACAGAAAGCATCAGCATTCCATCAATGTGCAGGCAGTAGTTGATCACCGGGGACTCTTCACCAATGTTGTCGCCAACTACCCAGGCAGTGTGCATGATTCCTTCATCTTCCGACAGTCCGTCATCAACCAGCGCTTCCAGGATATGGAACGGGACTGCTCGTTGGTAAGGGCCAAATAAACACATCACACACCCCAAAGCAACCAACACACAACGCACAACTGTGGGAATGCACATATGACCAAACCACATACAACATGTCAAACTACACAACCACCTACCAGACACGACAACACCACTCGATGGCCATGCTGGGCTACCCCGGTCCCCAACACAGACATTTCATGGCCCCACAGCCACACAACAGCTGAACGTGTAGAGAAGCGGAATGCAGCCATGTGCAAGGATGCATGTGACCCGTGACTGGGAATAGACACAATGAGAAATGAGGCGTGGATGTGCAGGACAGACATGGGAATGCAAACAATTGATATGTCCATGCATAGTGAGTTGGCCCAGAGTATGCCAGGGCTGCACAGGGGTGTGGTGACAAACCCCGTTGCGCAGGACGTGGTCCACTCCCAGGAAGGCCAACGTCACTGACAGTGTGGCACCGCGTGGCCTGCCATGAGGCCGATGCTGTGAGCAGCAGGGCCCGCAACCCTGTGCGCCTGCTGTACTCCAGGACGCTGATGCACAGACCAGGCCTGCCCACCCCAGCGCACCTGTGCCGCACTGCTCACCTGCCGACACCGTCATGTGTCAATGAGGGCCCAACACATGCCAGTGCAAGCACCAAGCCCCAGTCCCGCGACCTCTGCAGCCTCTGCAGACCATTGCTGGCCCCCCCGACACTGGTCCACATCACTCCTTACTAATTTACATGCCCACCGGCATCCTCTTTGACTCAGTAGGTCCCACATGTGGAACAGTGTCCTGAGTCCTGAATGGCAGTGACCCAAAATCTGTGGCAGCGGCCACAGCACAAGACTCCCTCCGATCAGTGTGGCATAATTCCATATTGCAGGCCTGTGACACGTGGTGCCACTAACCCTGAGTGCCATGAGTGACCGCCATCATCTGGTGGAACATCATTGGTGTCTGAGCCTGTGGCCTGGGGGTTGTCATCTGTAATGGACAGGTACGGACTTGGTGTCTGGCCTGGGTCTGTGGCATTCATATCCACCATGTTGTCGGACACAGCTGGCATGTGCCCCCTGCATCATGCCCTGGGGGTAGGCCTCCCATTCTCCCCCGTGACACTCCGCGGAAGGCACCCATGACACATGTGAGGCCCTGCTCTACCCTCATGACCCAACCCCAGTCTCCTGCAGGTCAGCGTCCTGTGGCTATGGGCCCGTGTCAGCTGCTGTGCATCCGGGGCCACTAGCCCTGGCGACTAGCGTCATTACCCCTTGTTGTGCTGACATTGCATTTCTGAGTGCCTGATGACTGTTGGAGTTGTTGCCGGCAAAAGCTACTGCCTGAGGGCTGGTTTACAGTCACCCCACACACAGCCAGCACAGGCATCACTGTATTAGTGGGCCTGCCATCACATCCTGCTGAACTAAGTATTGACTCTTTTCTCCCTGCACTGTCACAGGTGATCAAGGATATGCACTCTGCCCTTGGATGATGACACCCCTCCGAGACCCAAACACACCCGCCCAGAGCCAGTACAATGTGGCCCACATACGCACTAGGGGCATCGTTGAACGCACATTGGGCGTGTTGAAGTCGCGTTTCAGGTGCCTGGAAGGCACAGGTGGTAAGCTCCTGTACAGCCAGGACATTGTGTGCAAGATGATCGTTGCATGTTGTGTGTTCCACAACATCTGTGTTTGCACCAATGCCCCATGGATCCCAGTAGTTCCAGAGGTACCAGACGATGATGGTGACGATGGGGCAGGTGGCCCACATCCCACTGCAGCTGTTGCAGGAATGGCCCGTAGGAACTTCATCATTGACACTTACTTCTCATGAGCACGTCACATTGTGGCTGTCCGTGGCACTCATGGGACAATTGGAGATGTCCAATTGCACTGCATGTGTGATTAAAACATATTTGTCATGTTACATTTTCAGGCGGTTTCAGATGTCATTTGCCATGATGTGCACTTTTGCGGAACCAGTTGTGTCCTGTGTTCAGTTGTGGAGGGGTTGCTGTTAGTACCGGGATGTTGTCAATGTTGAGGTGCACTTCTGCTTATGTGCGTATGCTGCACGGTGGGTGAGTCGCTCCTGCGGCTCTGATTTGTCTGCCACTGGTCTCTTTCATGCGGTGTACCTGTCGGTTTTGTTCTTCCACGGTGCTTGGATGTTGTGGTGTACAAGTTGTCCTCTGCAGTCGGTCAGGGTGCTACCGTGGTACTCCGCTGCTGATGTCTTTTTTTCTGTAGCATTTTCCGTATGCTGTTCTTGTGCTTATTCCCGCATTACGCGTGAGTATTGCTGCCCTCGCGCTGGTTATCACTGTTTTCTTATCGCGCGTTGGCCACATTTTTTGGCGTTGGGGTTTGTGTTTTTATCTCCGTCGAGGTGGTTGTATCGCAGGCATTGGCCCCGGTTTAGGCATACTATCGCATGGGGCCGCCTTGTTTTGAATTCCACGTTGACACTGGGTTATTTTCCCGCGATGGGCTGCGATATTGAGAGTTGCGTTAAGCTACTCTTGCAGTAGTTATCACACGTTTCCCCTCAGTCTTTTGTAATTATGATCAGTTGTCCCCCGAAACACACTTCAATACAGTTTGTATGTGGTGACCCTGAATATATCCGACATGCAGTTCTTGAATTTCTAATTCTATGTAAGGTAATATTGCTTAAATATCTTCTCTTATCAGTGGCCATAAAATGGGCAGACCTCTTCGAGGGGGGAAAAGGGCGAAGGTGGAGAAAGAGAATGAAAGGAAAACAATGACAACCAGAGAAAGCTGGGATGAATAAGAACCTACAAGAAAGAGATAAAGAGATGGCATAGTCTGGTGGAGAAGGAGGCCTGGGTTGAACTCAAGACTAGGCAGACAGGGTCTTTGGTACACCCAGCAGCACAGGCAGCAAGCTCTCACAAACACTGTGGCTCTCGCATTTATCTATTTTTTTTCAACAAACACAGAACTGATTGTGTGTCACCAAATACTGGCATTTGCAACCAACAGTCACAGGGCTCAGTTTCTGCTTTATCAGAGTTTAGATGACCTCGTCTTCTGTAACAAGACGCAAAAGAATTAAAGGGAAGCTGATCAATGCCAGCCTACAATTAAATGACAAACAAAATGTAGACAAACGCACCAGCGCTGCTTTGGAGCAGTCCTTTCTGACTGCAGCTGGTGAGAGCACAATCCCATATCGCTTTATGGGAGATTGCCACCATTAGCAGGAGCGAGTCATGCATCTCAGCTGTCCCGAGGCAGGGCCACCAGGGAAGTGCTCATTTGAAACAGATGACACTGCTCTATAGAGCCCTCGCCAGAAAGAATGATTTCACATTTAGCCTTATAGAGTGAACCACAAAATATATCCCAGATTCACTGTGTGTCTAGTTGTTGTTGATTTAATAATATAAAAAGAAGATCTGTCGTAGTTAACTGTTGATGGATCACAGTGGGGAACTGAAACATCAGATGCAATAAAAAAAACATCCAGAAGGCAAGCAACACTGAACCCTATTCACAGAGGTGCATGTGTTCGAAAATGTATGTTTACGATCAAATGTACCTTTTTCACCAGCCAGGAATTAACATAGAGATTGCTGGCAGGCGTATGTCCTTGGGCGGAGGTCGAGACCGCTGCCATGAGTGCAGACATCCCACAGCTTAAATCACATCAAAGGTGGGAAGTGGGGTATTAACCCCCTACCTGCTGGGTCTCTCCCACTCACGTTGATGAGCACTTGTTTGGCTATTTGGGGTAGTTCGTGCTTAGGCCTCCATAACCTTTTGTCGACAAAATGTGTGTCCTTTTTTTCCAACATCCTGCGGATTCGAAAGGTAGCGAGGGTTGGTGGATTACCCTAGAAGGGACAGAGAGAATAGCCACAATATAGCTATATTTTGAGCTTTTTGGGGAAAATAGGAAAAAAGTGCTCTTGATAAAAGTGTCTGTTTAAAAAAAAAAATAATGGCATCAATTAATGGTTTGCTATGCTAAAGACACGATCTTCACGGCTTCCAGCTTTCAGGAACATGCAGATCTGAATGAAAAAACACATTTTTGGCATTTTTCAAAGAGGTAGCCCACTGTTGCTATTTTTTGTGCTTTCATCCTACTGCCAGTTTGTGGTGGAAACCAGTGTGAAACCCATGGGTGATCCAGGAAAGCTGTAGATTTCTGAAAAGTGGACACATTTTTTAATTCAGCAAGTGGTCATATGTGTAGAGGCCTTAAAGTTTTCCCAAATAAACTTTGGGGCTGATTACGATGTCGGGCAGGATTGCTTCCGCCCGACACCGTCTCGTAAACGGGACCGACTGATCTCTGGCCAGAAGTCCCGAATGCCTGATTTGGATGCGGCTGAACACTGTTCGGTCGCATTCCGACATTTCCCTATAGGAGCATGTGTTACGGCCATAAACTGGCCGTAGTGCATGCCCCCATAGAGAAATGGGAGGTGGTGTGAAGCCCTGCACCCCGTTGCAGGCACCTCAAGGTGCCTGCCACGGGGTGCAGGGATTAACAGGGGGGCACCATAGGTGCCCCCTCAGCACTCAACCGGAGGCCGTACACACAAGGGGGCCCTGCTGGTAATCTACCATTACTATGCGGCCTCTATTTCGAATTACCTTTTGTTAGCATCTTTTTCTTCGCAGGTACAATTACTACGCATGCTTTTAGTACGCATGCTACTACTACGAAAATACCGTTACTTCACAGGTACCATTACTTCACAAGATACCGTTACTAGGCAAATACTTTACACATCATAATGCGGTACATGAAAATGAGGAAGATAAGCATGTAAGATAGATGTAAAAGGTAAGAAAAATAAAAACAAATTGATTACATTAGTGGATTCCGTTACTAGGCAAATAGCATTACATTACACGTCATAATGAGGTTAGGGAAAATGAGTAAGAGAAGCATAAAAGTTAGATGTATGGATAAATAAAAGAATAAAAACAAAATAATGACCTTAGTAGATCAACTCTCTGTCTCTGTGGTCCGTAGGTCGGAGAATGAGTTGACGTTATGAGTAATTACCTTAGTCGATAAAGTGACTGAATCTGTGGTCCGTAGGTCGGTGACGTAGTTGTGGATATGGGGCGTAATTAAAATAAAAAAAAAGATAAAGGCACATCCAGAAGTCACTGGCGAGCAGTAAGTCAATGAAAAAATTGTCAGTTTTTTATTTTTAGGAATATTCAAGAACGTAGACGCAAGAAAGTAAGAACGTCCTTTGGAGGATCGACGTGGAATGGAAGAGAAGAATAGAAGAGCACGGTACAGGTAAGACATTTAAAAAGAATAATTGATTTGTTTGTCGAGGTAATACATCATAGAAGGAAAGTGGAGGGAGGATAGTTGTATAAGTAAGGTGTAGAAAAGTAAAAAATTAGTAAAAGAAAAAAAATGAAAAGGTAGAAATGTAACAAAGTACTCCCCCACCCAAAACCCCAATTTCCCTGGCATCCCGTTCCAGGGGTTAGGTTACTATTTCAATTAATTTATAATAAAAAGAAGGAAAAAATGTGTTGTATATGTATGCGATATATTTTATTGCGAATAAAAAGCATTTTAATTACATTTCTAAGCAGTTGCGAACTAAAAGCATACGCAGTAAAAACTTGCGAAGTAATAGTATTTGAGAAGTAAAAACTTCGTACTAAAAGCAGGTGACTTGCACGGCTCTCAGCAAGTTGTTTTATCCAGAATCGCATGCAAACCTCAAACTTTGACTTTGACCCTTGCGTGGGAGCGTCGATTGACCTCAGGTTCAATCTGTTCCTGTTGTTGGCACTAGGCCCAGCAACACAAGTAGCACAGCATTTTTATTGGCACAAGTGAGGCAATGATGAATTGTAGGAATTTTGTGGATTCCTGCGGATTCTGGAAGTTTCCATCACAGACATGTAAGGAAAATGTGTGATTTCAGGCAAATGTTGAGATTTGTATGGCATTGTGGGTAAGAAAACCTCATGGGATTGACACAAGGAACACCACCCTGGAATCCACTGGTTTTCTACTTTTGGTAATTTTTTATTGGTGGCGGCTGAGCATGGCCCAAATCCCGCAGCTACCCCTATTGCTGATGTCTCCATGAAGCACTTCAGGGCCTTTTGTGTTAAGGTCTCTAAGCCCACCCACACAAGTGAGGTACCACTTTTTTCAAGAGACATGTGGGAATGCGGTTTGGAAGGAAATTCGTGACTCCCTGCATATGCCAGAAGTTTTCCTCATAGAAATATGAGGAACATGTGTGTTTTAGTCAATGTTTGCAGGGCATTGTGGGTAAGAAAATGGTTTGGGATGCATGCAAAACACACCACCCTTGACTCCCCTAGATTTCTAGTTTTCAGAAATTTCTGTGTCTTATTTTTCCAGGTGGCAGCCTACCCGGGCCCAAAAAGTGCAGCTGTTCATCATTGCACGTGGGATGATACTGGAAGTTAGCCAACCTCTTCTGGCCCATATGTAAAAACAACACCCAAAAGAATCAAATGTCATGTTGCTTGCCATTGGGATGGAATGCATTAGTCCTCTGGGGAGCAGAAGAATGTTGAGGCTTTTGGGGTGAGGGTGGGGATTAATGGTGGGATTGGAAAGAACCAGTACATTCTTCTATTAAAAAGAAAATACTGATGCTCTACAGTAGGCTTTGTGTCCCCCAGGGGGCAGATCGGGGGTAATAACCCCAATCTGCCCCATTTTGAGAAACTCCTACCCTCTATTTCTATCTAAAAAATAAATCTCTTGTGCCTAGTGGGCTTTCTGCCCGCCCTGGGGAAAAGATCAGGAGCAAGTGCCCCATCTGCCGCCAATGGGGGGCAAAAATATGTTTTCCCCTATTCTTAAGGCTGGGGGCATGGCCATGCCCATTCTGGGCAGCTCCCATCCCTCTATTTTTAGAAAAAAATAAGAAAGACTACATCAGAAAAAATAGCTAGGGGAGCATAAGCCCTTGCCCAAAGGGCCAGCTCCCCCATCCCCGGCTCCCCCATCTTTGGTGGCTAGTGGGTGAATCCCTGCTTAGGGATCTCCCTCTTGTGGTGATCCTCAAGCAGGAATCCATTGGGCAGAGGTACCGTTGGAAAGAGGAGATTCTCCCCGCTCCAGCGAAACCTCTTCTAAAGAATCAGTGCTCGGGGAGCTGAGATATCCCCCCCCCCGAGAACTGATTCATTAAAAATGAAATGATCTCTTCTGCTTGTTTTACTTTCACTTTTATTTGTGAGGACTTTAGCGTGCCCTGCATGCTGATGATCATCACAAGCAAGAAAAAAACAAAAAAGCTCAGGCAGCTAGGGAAGCTCTTCCTGCACTCCAGAGCCTGGAGGGAAAAAGGCTCTTTCTGGTTTCTTGGATTCTCTGGAGAGGGTCAACATTTACCATCCCCCACACTCCTACCCCATACGTCACCATTGCCTTTGTTTTAGCATGATAGATGTTTTTGATCATATCCAAAGGACTGGCTCCCAGTTTTCTTGCAAAGCCCTTAATAGCCTGCAGACTCCTTTCCATAGCTGAGATCTTCCCACACCAGGTTTTTCCAGGAGTGGTTCTTGACAAATAGAACCCGCAGGTATGAAAAGGAGTCTACCACTTCAAGTTTCTTTGTGGCCAGCTGGAATTTGGGGTGCTTTTCTCCTCTTCTGGCACCTGCTATAACAATAAATGTTTTTGCCTAATTTACTCTAAGATCTAATGAAGCCATACATGAGGCATACAGATTTATGAGAGACTGTAGAGCTATCCCTGTCCTGGCAATCAGGACCGCATCATCTGCGTACACCAATATCGGTAGTGGCCTTTTGTCAAAAATAGGGATGTCCAAGGAAGCTTGAGTCAGGGTGGCCTCCACCCCGTTAGTGTAGATGAAAAAAAGAAACGGGGCGAGGACACAAGCCTGCCTAACTGCCTAACTCCCCTCTCAATTTTAAATGGGCGAGTACATTCCCTATTTGCACCGTACCTAACAGAAGAAGAGACATTGGCGTATAGCTGGTGGGTAAAGCAAATTATCAAGCGGTCAACCCCCATCTCTTCCAGCATAAGCCACAGCGTTTGGTAGGAAAGACAATCGAAAGCCACAGAAATGCCATATAGATTTTTACCCCTTTCACTTTTGTGTACTTGACAATACAGAGTGACAGATTTAAGCATTGGTCCACCTTCCCCTTGCAGTGGTATCCAGGAGGGAGATGGGGCGGTAGTTCTTTGGGGACTCTCCAAAATTCACTACTGCTCCCCGAGGTCGCAGCTTGCTCCAGGTCACTTTTAGTGAAATCAGGCATGGCTGAGGCCCTTAAGGAGGTTTTGTAGGTGCAATATCTATTTATTTCGTAAGTCATCCTTTCTGTGAGACTTATTTTGGATTGTATTATAGCTCAGTTGATTCACCTCCAACCTTAAAGTTTAAATTTGAAACTGGCAAGTTAGGGGTTTTAGGATATGTCTTTTTATTACAATTCCTGAGCATTGGGAGGGGCGATGACTCACAGGAGGCAAAGCCTCAAGCACAACATGCAACCCCTCCCCAACATAGGTAATAAATAGCATATTTCACTCTGCTTGTCCTGTTTATACAATGGCTTTTTATAATTATCTATAAATTGCTTTTTGGGATATACCATAACAAGTACAGGGAGGGAAAATATAGTCACCCATACACCGCAAGCCAACAGCGGGGAGCAGTACTTTACATTTTAGGAGTCAATATCCGAAAAATTTGATTGAAAGTATTCCTTATGGTGAAACTCTAAGGTTAAAGAGAATTTGTAATAGCCTTAAACAATTTGGGAACCAGACCTCACAGATGAGGAAAATATTGACAATACGCCTAGAGTGCTGAATGTAGCTAGTAAGAAAGCAGAATCCCTGACTAGAGTACAGCTTCTCCATTCTAATGTGATTAAGAACAAAGAAAGTGAAAGCATTAGACTTATAACCACCTATAACTCGTCTTCATATAAGGTGAGAAATGTAATGTGTGAACACTGGTTCATCCTCAAAAAACAATGGGGTGATCAGCACTGATTTGCCAGCCAATCCATCTATCACCTATAGAAAGGGCACATCTTTGGTAGATGAACTTTTAAGCACAGTTACCACCCAACAACACAAAGAACGTGGTTGAGCCAACAAAAAGAGTTTTACAAGTGTATTCACTGTAAAACCTGTATGTTCACCCTCAATACAATGGAATATAACACCGCTAGTAGTTGTAAAAGGTTGTTTTTACAATTGTGGGTCACATAATTGTGTATATGTATTGATGTGACCATATACACTTATATATGTGGACAGAACTGTTTTCCCTTTGCGTAAGTGCATTTTAAAACATCACAGGGTAATCAGAAATTTGGATTTCTCTTATCCAGTTGCGGGGCACTATTACGATCACCACAATAGCTATGCTTCCAAATTTAAGTTCTTTGCAGTAGATAGGGTAGCTGGCAGTTTAACAGGGGGAGGTAGAGGTAAACAACTGAGAAGTTTGGAATCAAGATATATCTTTGATTTACAAATTAAGACTCCGACACAGCTAAATAGGGATGAAGAGCTGGAGGTGCATGGATCATAGATGGTTAGTGGGGAATCTCTCCATATAAAAAAAATAATCATCAAACATTAATGGTAAGATCAGATATAGAGAGAAACTGCACATATAGCTCAAATCATTGGATATTACGAGAAAGGGATAATGTATGATTGAGGTATGGCTCTCCCAAGAACAGGAGAAAAGAAAGACATGTTAAATGATTGTTCGTTCTGGTAAAAGAGGGAACCGAGTTCAAATGAATTTATGCCCCATATGTAATTTATAATGTATTTTCCTCTTTCTTCTCTGGTATTCTCTTTTTACATGTGAAGACCAAATGAGATATGGGTACTGGCCCGATACGTGTGGTGAAGATACATTTTATAATAAGGTAGCAAGAGAAAAAGTAGAAATACAGTATTGCCACCTCCACAATGCGTTAAGAGATCCATTGCCACAAAATATTTTATACAGAGCAATTGAATACGCTAAATTATTAATAGAGCTAAGGAGATTTTATAAAAGATAAGATGAATTTAATATCTATTTTATTCTGATTATTTATGATTTATACTTTGGTCCTTTTATGATAGATTGTTTTTTATGTTCATGAATTTGTGTCCATTTATAAGATGAGGTGATTGGGCTCACTCACTTTGAGAAAGGCTGTGCAAGCTGAAACGCATCAGTGGGATCGAACTGGCTGTTAAATGTGGAAAATAAAGTAAATTGCACACACACACCGGTTCAATTAAGAATATCTATCTCTCTCTCTCTCTCTATATATATATATATATACATATATATTCTTAATTGAATATATATATTACCTACTGGCGCTCGCCAGTAGGTAGTTATAGTTAGGACCTTGTTCTATTCAAAAAGCGTTTTTTCATTTGCCAATATCTTTGGCACTGTCTGACGAATCTTCGCGCAATTTTCAAAACTAATGGTTCCCTCAGGTCAACTCCTGTACTGAAAGTTTCGGGGTGATTCATCAAGCAGGGGCTGAGAAAATATAGATATCTGAGCACCGAGGACGGTACACGAACCCTCCCGTGAACGACCTTCATTCTGGCTGCCAACACTCCAAACCAGGAAGTGGTGGCAGCCATCTTGTGACTCGGTAACCGAGACACAAGAAACAAGTTAAACAAAGATAAAAAACAAGAAAAGAGGGCAGGGTAGAAATACCCTGACACCCTAGGTCTGCTCATGGGGTCCCACAAGGACCCCCAGGGCCAAAAAAAGCATTTGATTTTAAAAAATCGTCTGAATTTGCACTGGATGCACGAATCCGGCCTAAAATAACTTTAAAAAACGAAGCTTGGGCTCCAGCGCTTCGTTATCTATACGCCCCCGGGTGGGCCAAGTCCCGGGGGCAATGCGCAAATAATAAGTGGGGGGCAGCCCTGGCGACCCCAACCTCCCTGGGGTTTTTGATTAAAATGCCTGGGGGAGACAGCCACCTCTCTGGGGCATTGGTAATTAAAAGCGGGGGGCCTCGCGGGCCCCCCAAGCCCCGGGGACTGCCACCTCCCTGGGGAACACCACCTCCCTGGGGCTTAATTCTAATAGGGTGGGGGGGGGCCTTGCGGTCCCCCCAAGCCCTGGAGACTGCCACCTACCCGGGGATTTCTCAAACAATTTGTGTGGGGGACTCAAGCCCCTCTACACTGTCCCAGGGACCACCACCTCCCCAGGGCACTGTTTATTGAAAAACGGGGGTCCGTTGCGGACCCTCGGCCTCGAGGACCACCACCTCCCCGGGGCTATTTGCATGTTGGGGGGGGGGCTCCTGCAGCCCCCCCTCCTGGAGCCCTTGATGGCACTAGGGACCGCTACCCCCCAGGGCCAGCTCCTGCAATCTCCCGGGGCGCTACCTAATCGCTCTCATCATTGGTGCTCCCTTTGGCTGATTAATTAAGAATCCATTGCAGAGTGTCCTTCATTCACTATAGCAAATTGGTGATATAGGTGAAAAGGGCGTTCTCTCTGTGGTTTTGTTTATGTAGCTCGCACAGTTCAAAGTTATTTATTTCACAGCAATGTGTAGTATGCATTTATGCATTGCAAAAAAGGAAGACAGAGTTGTTTAATCAAGAGGGGTGAGAAATTGGAATAGAACCAAAGATCAGTCACTGCAATGCTTTGTTTCTAAATGTAGTTTTTGTAAAGGAAATTTAGAATATGGATTTCAGGATTAGTATGAGCAACTCAATGATAGTCGATAATAACCCTGGGCGGTAAACCCTACTCCGTTTGCAGAGTTTGTAGAGTTTTATTCCTTGCTCACACTCGTCAACTTCAAGTTGGCGAGCGAAAGTAACCACATCCCGGAAAGATTTTTTCTTGCTCGCACTCACCAAAATCTAGTTGGCGAGCTTGAGTGACCAAAATCAACCTCCTGGCAAGATTTCTCAACGCGGGTGGTAAGATTTCTCAATGCAAGTGGTCGCGGCATGTCGTGACCATTTGTGTTGAGAAACCTTCCATTCCAAAAACTGCAGTTCGAGTAGGAGATCTACTCGAGCAGCAGAAAGCAGAAAGTAAGCTGCACCCTCTTGCTCTGCATATGGTGCCATTCGCAATGATTTTACAGCGTGGGACAAAGACCCGGACCTCAAAATCACCACGAATGGCATGACCCTAACGCACTTTGCCGTTTGCGGAACTCCGCGTAGCGCGACAGAGGTTTTTTGTCAAATCCACCCAGGTTTAGTCGATAGACTCGAGTGGAAACTAGTACTATGGTGATCTGTTTTTGGGAAGTACAATGTGACTTCATCTGCTTGTTGAAACAAAATTGTGGAGATTAATAACTGAATCACTAATCTATTTTTTTGTTATCTTCTTCATTTCTTACATCTTTTTCCTGCTCATGCTCTAAAACACTTGAGTTCAGCAGTTACCCATGTCTGTGCAGCTTGGCTGGAAAAAAAAGTATGAGGTCCCAGTCCCATTGATTTTGCTTTTAAAAACTTAAAAAGGGATGGATGGGCAAAAGGATGGTTAGAAGAAAGGGGGCATAATTGAATGGATGGTTAATGTAATGGAAATTTTGGCAAAAGACTGGATGAGAGAAAGTAAAGCTTAATCATGGTGGCTATGGGTGAATTCAAAGAATGAAAGGATGAATGAATAATTGGATTATTTGGATGAATAAGCAAGGCAACTTTTCTCTAGGAGAGCATATTGCTCACCTACTTTGGTAACTTTGTTTATGTAGGGTTATCAAAGATAAAATGCAAAGTGGGGGGAATGTTTTATTTTCTGTTCTACTTAAAAAGCTGTATTTGTTAAATGAGCCAGATGTATCCCACCCATCATTCATCACCCCCCGGCTTATTTTTGCCACCTATGAACGAAGCATTGTCTTGGCCGTTCAATATGCATCTGCTCAGCTTCAGTTAATGCAGCATTTACAATTTTTTCAATGCATTGCAAACCGAACACACAAGGTATGTTGTTTCCCTTCGCCCACTCAGTCACCTCTTAGTACATCATTCCTTTACTTTTTCTTAAGTTCTTCCATCCCAGCCTACCAATTTGGAAAACCCATTCTTGGCATGTGTTACATTTCATTGTATATCAATGTGATGTGAAGTGATGCCAGAATATATTTCATGGTGTACCGTAACAGATGTATTTTACACCTGTTCAGATTTTTCCTTTTCGAGATGTACAGTGACTGAATAAGCCAAAGATGATGAACCGATGATCAGTGTAGTGGCCCCTCTATTCTATATCAAAGTAGCTCTACCCTACCTGTCTAATCCCTCTACCATACGCCCTGCAGTAGAGTAAAACAAGTTTCCTTTCCTTGCTTCCTGCCCAGTGAAGGAGTTTGTTGGAATTCCTTTTCCTGTAGTGCAGTCCATCGGATTAATTTTCCCCGTCTACTCAAGGCAGATAGGATAATATTAATATCTGCATTTCATGCATGAGGTGTGTGACGCAGTATCCTATTTATTATTCATCTGCCTCACCAGAGTCAGGGTAGAAAGATAAATGCATTTGGAGAAGAGCAGGGCCATTGGAATTAAAAATAGATAATTGTCAACTACTGCTGCCCAAGCAGCAGACAGTAGAAAACTACCTGACACGCTGGCTAGCAATGAGCATGGCTTCATTATTTTAGCTGAACACATTGCTTGTATTCCATAGTGCATAATCCTGTACTCATTAATGAGAGGTAATCTGTTTTTCAATTCAAAGTGTCTGTTTATAGTTGCGCGAAAATCCTTTAGCAGATAAAAATAAACAAATCACTGTTTTTTAATTTGGTGTTGTTCTGCCTTTTAATACTTTTCTGCCACACAGTCAGTGCTTTTAATGCAAGGCATGGGTGGATAAAAAAATTAAATTGGCCTTGTGACTCTCCTAATCATAACCACATCAAATCCAATGGCCCTAGGAGACCAGCAATGTATTAATACTGTGCAACACAGTAATGTAAAATAATTGTTTGCACTGAGCATTGGTTATAATTTGCCTTTTTTGGTTTTCTCAATATAGTTGCTCTTGCTGGTCCAGTCAGACCATCAAACAGGCAGGAGATAGAGGAACATTTGTGGCAGCAGAGGCTCGAGCATATCTAGCATGAGTACCAAAGGCTGATGGTCCTGGAAGAGGAGGAGGAGGAGGAAATAAATGTCTCTCAGCCGGGCCTCAGTGTAGCCGGTCCCCCTCACCCTCCAGCCTCCTGGCCATTCCATCTGCAGTACCACCACCAGCTTCCATTTACTGTTGCCACCTCTTTCCACACTGACAACGTCACCAAGTAATTGCTGCGCCGCATCCTGCAGCGGATGGAATCCATTGAGAGCCTGCTCACTACAATGGAGCATATTTTAGAGTCAAGGAGAAGTACAGAAGGAAGGTAAGTTTCATGAGGAGTGTATCAAAAAGACTCAGAGGCAGAGCAAAAAAACAAGAGCTTCACTTTTGCTACAAGTCCAACACACACACACAGCAGCATTTCACAAATGCGCCTCTCTCTATTCCACATAGCTGAGTACTAGGTCTCAAAGACTTGAATTGAATTCGATAACGGCTTGCATAGCTGTTGATGAGGTAGTCCTGCAGCTCCCACCCTGAGTTCTTCCATCTTTCTCATCAGTCCTGAATCCAGGTAACTCCGTCCCAGACCAGTATTCATCATGACCCGAGCAAGATAGACGTGTAGTGCACTGGTGTTAAAGAAAAAGTAGAAAAACAGTATTTTGCATTGGTTTTTGTTTGCTAACTAATGTGACTGTTCTGGTCTCTGCATAACCACAAAAAAGGAGATGACCCTGCAATTAAAAAGTGTGAAAGTGTGAAAAATTATCGCCCATCACTCAGGCCCCAAACATTGTAAATCAATAATCATCTCAAAAAATTCCCATATTACAGTTCAACACACTCTCCCTCACTGTCAGCCTCTACATCAATCATCACTCACAGTCACTTGATAATCTGATCACTTATTGGTGCAATGGTTACCTGTTCCAATCTAAGTACAGTGGTAGGCTCACTATCTCCCTTTTAACCCCTTCAGTGCCACGCCCTTTCCCCGCCCTGGGCGTTACATTAGCGGGCGGGGTTCATGACGAGATAGTCTCGTCATGGGCACAGCGCAACCGTGCTCCATGACGAGACTATCTCGTCATGGGCACTGAAGAGGTTAATGCAAGCAACAGCTTGGAATTTGGCAGTATTGTAAATCAAACAATTGTCTGGGGCAGACATCCTAGATTAAAAAAAACAGAAGGATCATAGGAGTTGACCATACAGGTTAATTAATTTCCACTAAGTTTGTGAAGGCCTATCACCTCCAGGGAAAAGAAAATGATCAACCATCACGTCCCAAACATTGCAAATCAATTATCTTGGGCAAGTTCCCAACACCCTCCCTCACTCTCTGCCACCACATGAATCATCAGTCATCATCAGCACTCACACAATCACTCAATCACCACCATTGCAATAGTTGTAGTTACCTCTTGCAATCCACACACAGGTAGTTTAGGTATTAAGTATTCATCGGAATTTGGTATTGGCAGGCAGTCTTGTAAATCAGCAATCTTCTGGGGCAGACATTCTCGTGCTAAGTGATGCAAAAAGTGATAGACAACAGGCATGTGTGGGGGCAGATATTGTCCCCAATGTCATGAAGGAATTCTGGATGCTTTTTCAATGCACAGAGGTCCAACTGCAATCCGACAATATATGTGACTGAAAAAATGGCGGGGCAGCATAACTCTGACACAAAAGTAATATTCCACTAGCTATTTTTTTCCTTTACAGAAGATAGAAGTTCAACGAGAAATAATGTAAAAGTTCTATAGGGCATTGGCATACTTAGTCAGGGAAGTAGAATTCGTCCTCAAACTCAGGTGGTTCACTCAGTGGCTGTTCAGCTAACACATTTGATTCAATTTCGGACCAATCACCCTCCTCCTTCTCCTGTGCTGCTGTTTCAGGAATGGTGAAATTGAGCGGCATAAAATGTTGGTTCAATCTGATCATAGTCAATCTCTCCACATTTTGAGGCAAAAGACTGGACCTTCTCACTGTAACAACCGCGCCAGCTACACTGAGCACACGCTCATCAGACACGCTGACGACAGGACAAGCCAGACACTATATTGACAGCCTAGTGAGCTCTGGCCATTGGCACTCATTGGTACCCAAACCAATGCATCAATATATTTTGATCCATATAGACTTCTTTTGGATCATCCCGATACTCCTGGAACATCCTGTGGATGGTCATTGGGACTGCCAGTTGCTCAGCCTGTTTTGTCATCGTCTCTGCACTGGACTTGAGCCCTGCCAATTGAAACTAATACAATTGTGTGAACACTTTGCTACAAAGCTTGTCCAACCAACTAAAGCACATCGTAATGCAGCACTGGAACAGCAACTCTGGCAAAATAGTTCCGACTTGGTACCTTCCATATGTCATGGTCGGGCAGTCACTGTATGCGGTGGTGTCTTCATCTCACTCCAAACCTTGTGCCATTGTGAAATAGCAGAGGTGGGTGAATCTGCTGACATACTGCTGGGGACAGGGTTGCTTTGTGTGAAGATGTCACCCTCTTCCTCCTCATTATCACCTTCCACTGTTATTGGACTTGTGCTTGTAGCTGATGTTCACTGGCTTTCGTCACCAACACAACCACGTTCAGGAATTGTTTTAAGGTGCTCCTCCCACTTGATTGTGGTGTGTTTTTTCATGAGGGTATTTTGGCCTTCAGTACCAAAATGTGCGGCAGGCTTACCTTGACAAACATTTGTGTGGCAAATGTTGCATACTGCAATGTGCTCCACCTCTTTGCTTAGTGTAAAAAAAGTCTTAAACTGAAAAGGAGTACTTTGTTTACTGTGCCACTGCCAATGCCTGAAGAAGAACTGGAGGTAGGTGGGCATGTCATTGAATGCCTCTCTACTTCTCCGGCGGTAGGGGTTGGTACAGGTCTCAACTGGGACTTTGCAAACATGTGAGCCGCGGCTGTGCTACCTGTGCCACAACCCTCGGAGTTGATTGAACAGCAATGTCAGACTCCTTTGTGTCACCTTCCATGATGACTGCCTCGTCATCATCCTCCTCCTCATCATCCCCTTCCACAAGCCTAAGTCTTTCAGGAACTTTTCTTTTCCCTTGCCTATCTTGTTGTCTCCTGGACTCTGCCGAGGTGCACTCCATGTCCCTATCCTCACCATCATCAGAAGTGGCTTTCGGAGAAAGTGGTGGAGTAGTACCCTTCCTTTTCCTTGCTGGAGATCTGGGAACCAATGATTCTAAAAGAGGATGTTCTTACTCAGAAAGAAGCTCAACCTCCTGCTCTGCTCTAACATCAGGCAAATGTACTATCGCTGTTCACTTTGCTCTGTTTCCTGAAACAACAGTGTAGTACTTTGTGAAAGGGACAAATCCTATTCAATGTCACTACTGATGCAGGAGTGCTGATCTCAGCTTGCTCAACAGAGGCCGGTGCAGCAGGCACACGTTTGCTGAAAAAGGTTCTGGTCGGAACATCAGTGGTGGAAATGTGCTTCTTCTCCTCCCCACTGGCCACTTTCTTGGCAGCACCTTTATTTGGGGCCATCTTGAAGCTGTCAGTTGGCAGTGGCACTTAGCTTCACAAGCTGAAGAGATGCCCGTGATGCGTAGTCAGTCATGCATCACATCTTGCACAGGCCTTCTGTCTGGCAGTACTGTGGGTAATGTCTCTTCTCTTGTGCACCTAACAGCAAACACGCTAGAAGAACATCTGTGAAACATAGCATTATTGCAGTACAATTAGTAGTACAAACAAACAATATCATTTACTGTGGTTACTTAAGTTATTATAAATAATTGGCAATACCGTGTAACTATCTATTTAAAAAACCACACAAACAAAACTTTCATGGTGTATGCTCAGGAAGGATAAGAAAGAGCAACAACAAAAACATACAGATGTAACTTTGATTTATGTGCTTCTCATTGGGATGTGGCACTCAAGGAGGTGCAGGTGATAATGGAATAATCCTTAGACAATGAATGCTGCTGTGCACCGATAGCAGACATGGGGTTGATGCTGGATGTAAGGAAAATGGGAAGAAAAAAAGCAAACAAAGATAAACAAAATATTAACATTGAAAAAATGTAAATTAATAAAATTCAAATAAAAAAAAAACTTAAATAAAAAATAACTACATGAATACAATTACAAAAATAAAACTAAAACTAAAACATATTAAAATCTAAAAACCTAAAATTAAAAATATAAAAATATATCTTTTTTAAAATATAAGTGAAATTAGCCTCAGGCATATAACTTATTAAACTGCTATTAAAGCCATCCATGGAAGCATATGGCAAAGGGCCACACTAGCTGGATGCACAAAATGGCTGCCAGCCAGTGCCACATGATCAGAATAAACAACACTTAGCAAGAAGGCAAAGAAAACACAGAGAAGACATGCAGGCCTATGGCAAAAACAAACTGGCTGCCTATACAAAATGGCCACCGACCACATGGTAAAACATCAAGCAAGAAGGCATGGCCACAAAAAGAATACATGAATGCTTATGGCAAAAGCACACTAGTTGCCTACAAAAAATGTCCGCCAGCCACATGGTCACAACTAGGCCTGGGCCAAAATTCTGTTCCGTTTGCGGAAATTGCGATAATTTGGCATTTTCGCGTTCCGCGGAAAGCGCGAAAATGTAAAAATTTCCGCATTCCGCAGCTTAGCGATAATTAGTTTCTTGCTCGCGCTGTAAAATAATACATTCTCGCGTGCGCGCGATCGCCTTACCTGAATCCCCATGTTCGCCAACAAGTTTTCCAGATCAAGTCGCGTTCTCCACGAGATGTTGGATTGTTGGTCGCCATTTGCGCTGTCTCGCAACAGTTCGCGCCCTCAGTAACGTCATGCGTCACGCAATCACGTCTTTCTTCTCGCTATCATGCACCGCGAGACAAGTGAAAACAAGATGGCCGCGTCCGCGAGCAACCGCATGGGTAAGTTAGCGAGCCGCGACCACGCAGAAAATACCGCGAACGGGCGGGAAAAAAACTTCTGCATCTTCGCGATATTTCCACCCACCCCTAGTCACAACAACAAGGAAGAAAGCATGAGGATCAAAGAACACATGCCGGCCTATAGTAAAAGCACGCAGGCTGCCTATACAAAATGGCCACAGACCACATGGTGAAACAGCAAGCAATGAAGCATGGATACAAACAAATAACACATGCAGGCCTATGGCAAAAATACACTGGCTGCCTATACAAAAATAGCCGCCAGACACATGGTCATAACAACAAGCAAGAAGGCATGGGGAACAAAGAACACATGCAGGCCTATGGCAAACACACACTGGCTGCCTACACAAAATGGTTGCCAGCCACATTGTCAAAACAACAAGCAAGAAGGCATGGGGAACAAATAAGACATGCAGGCCTATGGAAAAAGCAAACTGGCTGCCTTCACAAAATGGCCACTGACCACATGTTAAAACAGCAAGCAAGGAGGCATGGCCACAAAAAAAAGACCACATGCAGGCCTATGGCAAAAACACACTGGCTGCCAACACAAAATGGCCACCAGCCACATGGTGAAGCAGCAAGCAAGGAGGCATGGCCACAACAAAGAACACATGCAGGTGTATGGCAAAAGCATACCAGCTGTCTACACAAAATGGACACCGACCAAATGGTCACAACAACAAGCAAGAAGGCATGGGGAACAAAGAACACAAGCAGGCCTATAGTAAAAGCACACTGGCTGCCTACACAAAAAGGCCGCCGACCACATGGTGAAACAGCAAGCAACGAGGCATGGCCACAAACAAAGAACACATGCAGGCCTATGGTAAAAACACACTGGCAGCCTACACAAAATGCCACCAGCCACATGGTCACAACAACAAGCAAGAAGGCATGGGGAACAAAGAACACATGCAGGTCTATTGCAAAAGCAACACTGGCTGCCCACACAAAATTGCCGCCGACCACATGATGAAATAGCAAGCAAGGAGGCATGGCCACAAACAAAGTATACATGCAGGCCTATTGCAAAAGCAGACTAGATGCCTCTACAAAATGAATGCCAGCCACATGGTCACAACAACAAGCAATTTGGCATGGGGAACAAATAAAACATGCAGGCCTATGGCAAAAGCAGACTGGCTGTCTATACAAAATGGCCACAGAGTACATGCTGAAACAGCAAGCAGGGCAGCATGGCCACAAACAAAGAACACATGCAGGATTATATCAAAAGTACACTGGCCACCTACACAAAATGGCCACCAACCCCATGGTGAAACAGCAAGCAAGGAGGTATGGCCACAAACTAAGAACACATTCAGGTCTATGGCAAAAACAGACTGGCTGCCAACACAAAATCGCCACCAGCCGCATGGACACAACAACAAACAAGAAGACATGGGGAACAAAAACCACATGCGGGATTATGTCAAAAGTATACTGGCTGCCTACACAAAATGGCTGCCAGCCACATTGTCACAACAACAAGCTAGAAGGCATGGGAAACAAATAACACTTGCGGGCCTATGGTGAAAACAAACTGGCTGCCTACACAAAATGGCCACTGAGCACATGCTAAAACAGCAAGCAAGGAGGCATGGCCACAAACAAAGAACACATGCAGGCCTAAGGCAAAAACACACTGGATGCCTATACAAAAATAGCCGCCAGACACATGGTCATAACAACAAGCAAGAAGGCATGGGGAACAAATAACACATGCAGGCCTATGGCAAAAGCAAACTGGCTGCCTTCACAAAATGGCCACTGAACACATGTTAAAACAGCAAGCAAGGAGGCATGGCCACAACAAAGAACACATGCAGGTGTACGGCAAAAGCATACCAGCTGTCTACACAAAATGGCCACCGACCAAATGTCACAACAACAAGCAAGAAGGCATGGGGAACAAAGAACACATGCAGGCCTATAGTAAAAGCACACTAGCTGCCTACACAAAAATGCCGCCGACCACATGGTGAAACAGCAAGCAATGAGGCATGGCCACAAACAAAGAGCACATGCAGGCCTACGGTAAAAACACACTGGCAGCCTATACAAAATGCCACCAGCCACATGGTCACAACAACAAGCAAGAAGGTATGGGGAACAAATAACACATGCAGGCCTATGGCAAAAGCAAAGTGGCTGCCTTCACAAAATGGCCACTGACCACATGTTAAAACAGCAAGCAAGGAGGCATGACCACAACAAAGAACACATGCAGGTGTACGGCAAAAGCATACCAGCTGTCTACACAAAATGGCCACCGACCAAATGGTCACAACAACAAGCAAGAAGGCATGGGCAACAAAGAACACATGCAGGCCTATAGTAAAAGCACACTGGCTGCCTACACAAAAAGGCCGCCGACCACATGGTGAAACAGCAAGCAATGAGGCATGGCCACAAACAAAGAACACATGCAGGCCTATGGTAAAAACACACTCACAGCCTACACAAAATGCCACCAGCCACATGGTCACAACAACAAGCAAGAAGGCATGGGGAACAAAGAACACATGCAGGTCTATGGCAAAAGCAACACTGGCTGCCACCACAAAATTGCCGCCGACCACATGATGAAATAGCAAGCAAGGAGGCATGGCCACAAACAAAGTATACATGCAGGCCTATTGCAAAAGCAGACTAGATGCCTCCACAAAATGGCTGCCAGCCACATGGTCACAACAACAAGCAAGAAGGACGGGGCACAAATAAAACATGCAGGCCCATGGCAAAAGCAGACTGGCTGTCTATACAAAATGGCCACCAAGCACATGCTGAAACAGCAAGCAGGGCAGCATGGCCACAAACAAAGAACACATGCAGGGTTATATCAAAAGTACACTGGCCACCTACACAAAATGGCCACCAACCCCATGGTAAAACAGCAAGCAAGGAGGTATGGCCACAAACAAAGAACACATTCAGGCCTATGGCAAAAGCAGACTGGCTGCCAACACAAAATCGCCACCAGCCACATGGACACAACAACAAGCAAGAAGGCATGGGGAACAAAGAACACATGCAGGCCTATGGCAAAAGCAACACTGGCTGCCCACGCAAAATGGTTGCCAGCCACATTGTCACAACAACAAACAAGTAGGCATGGGGAACATAGAACACATGCGGGACTATGTCAAAAGTATACTGGCTGCCTACACAAAATGGCTGCCAGCCACATGATCACAACAACAAGCTAGAAGGCATGGGGAACAAATAATACTTGCAGGCCTATGGTGAAAACAAACTGGCTGCCTACACAAAATGGCCACAGAGCACATGCTAAAACAGCAAGCAAGGAGGCATGGCCACAAACAAAGAACACATGCAGGATTATGGCAAAAGTACTCTGGCTGCAGCACAAAATGGCCACCAGCCACATAGTCACAACAACAAACGAGAAACGCATGGGGAACAAAGAACACATGCAGGCCTATGGCAAAAGCACACTGCCTCTCTACAAAAAATGACCACTGACCATATGGTTAAACAGCAAGCAAGCAGGCATGGGCACAGACAAAAAACACAAGCAGGCCTCTGGCAAAAGCACAGTGGCTGCCTACACAAAATTGCCACCAGCCACATGGCCACAATAAGCAAGGAGGCATGGGAATCAAATAACAAATGCAAGCCTATGACAAAAGCACACTGGCTGCCTAGAACAAATGGCCACTGACCACATGGTTAAAAAGCTAGCAAAGAGGCATGGCCACAAACAAAGACCACATGCAGGCCTATGGCAAAAGCACACTAGCTGCCAACACAAAATGGCCGCCAGCCACATGGTCACAACAACAAGCAAGAAGGCACAGGAAACCAAGAACACATGCAAGCCTATGGCAAAAGCACACTGACTTCCTACACCAAATGGTCATTGACCACATGGTGAAATAGCAAGGAGGCATGGCCAAAAACAAAGAGCACATTCAGGCCTATGAGCACCGACTATACAAAATGCCCCCTGGCTACATGGCATGGGGAACTAACACAAATGGTGGCCTATGGCAATCACACTCACACACTGGCCATCAAAAGGAGGCATGGATTGGTAACACAGAAAAAAAGAGCATTAATTCAGATATGTCAAAAACAAAAATTAACTGGTCTAGGAAATTTTACAACAAAACACATCCTCCAGATAGGTCGCTCCCCACACCACACAGCTCCACCTGTTGTGCCCGTGTCCCTGCTCCCTGATCTCGCTGCTGCTGGGAGTTCAAGGCCCTCCTCCACCCGCAGGCTCCCGCCTGCGCCTCATCCCTGTTGGCCCAGTGGTGAGCCTTAAGTCTCTGTCTGCTCGCTCTGTTCCTTTTGCCTGCTCTACTTGTCTACTATTGTACTATATTCTGTCTGTGCTGTTGTATTACACTGTTGCATTCTGTTACTGCTGTTGTATAATACTTTTGTAGTCTGTTCTTCTGCTACTGTACCCCATTTTGTATTTTGTATTCTGCCTGTTTTCCCCCTGTTGCTCTTCCTAGCATTTCAGCCTTCTCCTCTCACGCTGCTTCATCCCCTGAGGCCCGCCCCCCCTTGCTCGCCCAATCTCTCCCGCCTCCAAGCTGCTCCTCCCTCCCACCTCCTCTTCTTATGGCAGCTGCTGCGCGGCTACACCGCCGGCATGCCAACGGCGTGCCAAAGGCAAGCCCATCTGCCCCATCCATGCCTGGACCGCGCCCAGCGCCAGACCCCCTGGCCCCTTGGCGCCACAACACCCGTCACCACTACGACGCCAACCTCCTCCACACACTCAACACCGGCCGTTCATCTACCTGCTTCCAGGCCACCCAGAAACACATCCACAGACCCTTCACCTGCCGAAACTGCAGCTTCACCAGTAGGCGTACACCAGCATGACCTGCCCCTCCCAACAGGGCAGGCCTCAACCATCTCAGATGCATACAACTCAACACCTGCTCTGTCCACAGGCACGCCATCGAACTCTGGGACCTGCTCGACTCATCCTCCCCGTACGTCGCCTTCCTGATGGAGATCTGGATGAACACCTCATCGGCACCCGACATTGCCATAGCCATCCCGGATGGCTACAAGATCACCCGCAGGGATTGCACCAAAAAACTGGGAGGTGGAATAGGCATCGTCCACAAGAACACCCTCAGAATATCGACCAGCACCGAAGACAGACTCAGCTCTGCTGAAACCTGAACTTCCAGATCCACATTGATTTCAACACCACCCTCAGAGGAACCCTCGTCTACAGACCCCCCGGGCCCCAGCCACAGCTCAGTGACTCCATCACCGACATCGTCAGCTTGCACACCCTGGCCTCCACAGACTACATCCTCCTCGGAAACCTGAACTTCCACCTCGAGAACGCCAATGACAGCAACTCCACCACCCTGCTCAACAACCTTGCCAACCTCGGACTCAAACAGCTCATCACGACACCCACACTCCGCCGAACACAAGCTCGGCCACATTTTTTCCACCAGCAACCACGTCACCTTCAGCCACACCACCAAACTCCACTGGACTGACCGCCGCTGCATCCACTTCTCCTTCAAGATAAACACGCAATGAATGCCCCACCGCAGCTGGAACAAGGTCACCGAAAACCAGCTAATCACCATCCTCGCCCGAGACCCACCAACCGACCACACTGACACCGACACAGCCTCCCGTAAACTCAGGCAGTGGATTGACAACTGTGCCAACACCCTCGCCCCAATCAAGAAACCCTCAAACAGACACACCGACAGAAGGTTGATCTGGTTCACCACCGACCTCCAGGCATCCAAGCAGAACTGCCGAAGTATCAAGAAGAAGTGGTGCCATGAACAGACACTGGACAACTATGCAGCCCTCAAGAATGCCAGCCGAAGGCACCACCAACTCATTCGAACCGCCAAACGGACATCCTTCAAGGAACGAATCAACAACAACGCACACAACAGCAAAGAGCTCTTCAACATCGTGAAGGAACTCGCCAACCCCAGCTCCAGCTCTAACGACATCCTGCCGTCACAGGACCCCTGCGACTCTCTAGCCACCTTCTTCCACCACAAGATCATAGACATCCATGACAGCTTCAACACTCAGACCCCCCTGTCAGCCGCTGACACCGCAGACCCACTGCCCCAAAGCCACACCAGCCTCCTGCTCTCCTGGAACCACATCAATGATGAAGACACCATCAAAACCATGAACACCATCCACTCCGGCTCACCGTCAGACCCCTGCCTTCACCACATCTTCAACAAAGCGAACTCCATCATCGCACCCCAACTCCGGAAGATCTTCAACAGCTCCTTCGAGACCGCCACCTTCCCGAAGAGCTAGAAACACGCCGAGATCAACGCCCTACTCAAGAAACCCAAGGTAGACCCAAAGGACCTCAAGAACTTCCGGTCCATCTCCCTGCTCCTGTTTCCGGCGAAAGTCATCGAGAAGATCATCAACAGACAACTGACCCGCTTCCTCAAAGAAACTAACACCCTGGACTCGTCCCAATCCGGATTCCGCAGCAGCCACAGCACCGAAACCGCCCTCATTGCCGTCATCGATGACTTTAGGACTAGGGGTGGGCGGAATTCGTGTAATCGCGGTACGCAAATCTCCGCGAAACGGTAAAAAATCTCCGCGAACATGCAGAAATTCCGCGAACACGCGGAATTGCTTGTTCGCGATGCTTTTTTCCTGTTCACAGTTGCTGTTTGCGTGCTCGGGGAGAAATATCTTGCGAACACGCATTTTGAGAACGCGAACAAGAAAAAATTTCGCGAAGTCGCGGAAAGCAGAATTTTGGGCAATTTTGCGTTCTCCGCGGAACGCAAAATTACCTAAATTCCGCAAATTCCGCGAGCGGAACGGAATTTGCCGCCTAGGCCTTTTTAGGACCTTGCTGGACAACGACGAAACCACGGCCCTCATACTCCTAGACTTCTCGACCGCCTTCGACACCGTCTGCCACCACACCCTACTCACACGCCTCCACAATGCAGGAATCTGCGACAACGCCCTGGACTGGATCACCTCCTTCCTCACTGACAGAACCCAAAGAGTCCGCCTCTCCCATTCTGATCCGAAGCCACCAAGATCACCTCTGGCATACCCCAAGGATCATCCCTCAGCCCGACCCTCTTCAACATCTACCACTCGCCAAAATCATCCGATCACACAACCACAATATCGTCTCATACGCTGATGACACTCAGCTGATCCTCTCCCTCACCAAGGGCCCCGCAACCGCAAAAAACAACTTCCACGAAGGAATGAAGACCGTCGCCGAATGGATGAAGAACAGTCGCCTGAAACTAAACTCAGACAAGACGGAGGCCCTCATCCTTGGCTCCACCCCCTCTGCCTGGGATGACTCCTGGTGGCCAGCCTCGCTGGGAGCTGTGCCGACACCCACCGACCACGCACGCAACCTGGGTTTCCTCCTGGACTCAACACTGTCAATGACCCAACAAGTCAACGCCGTCTCCTCCTCCTGCTTCAACACCCTCCGCATGCTTCGCAAAATCTACAGGTGGATCCCCAACGGAACCAGAAGGACGGTCACCCAGGCCCTCGTCACCAGCAGGCTGGACAACGGCAACGCCCGCTATGCGGGAATCACAGCCAAATTCCAGAAAAGACTTCAACGCATACAGAACACCTCCGCTCGCCTCATCCTCGACATCCCCCGTCACAGCCACATCACTGTCCACCTGAGGGACCTGCACTGGCTCCCTGTCAACAAGAGGATCACCTTCAAGCTCCTCACCCACGCTCACAAAGCATTCCACGACACCGGACCAGCATACCTCAACAACCGACTCACCTTCTACACCCCCAACCACCAGCTTCGCTCTGCTGACCTCGCCCTCGCCACCGTTCCACGCATCCACTTAACGACCACCGGCAGCAGATTCTTCTCCCACCTCGCCGCCAAGACATGGAACACCCTCCCCATTCACCTGCGCCAGACCCAGGACCTGCTGACCTTCAGGAGACTTCTCAAGACCTGGCTGTTCGAACAGTAGCAGCTCCCACCCTTTCTTAGCGCCTTGAGACCCTCGTGGGTGAGTAGTGCGCTCTACAAATGTCTGATTGATTGATTGATCAAAAATAATTACCCCACCTATACACTGTTTGCATAAAAAAAGTTAAATACCCCTAAAAAACAAATTGTGCAATTTAGTCGAATGTCATCCATGGCCTAAATGAGATTTCAGTTCAGCAGTTACCACAGAAACAGTTGTTTCATGCAGCCATTAATTACTGGGCCTAGACTAGGCCACATAGTGAAATAAATTAATATTGCAAACTTATTAAAAAAACATGGAGAAGAAAATGTACTGAACTGTGAAACACTTTTCATTTACAAAAGAAGATGAATTACATGCAAAAAAATGCACCTACTAAAACTGCAGGCTACCCACCACAATAAATTTTAAAAATATAAATAAAAGTACAAATAAATCCAGGTGCATTCCCTCAATCAAATAACACCTTTATACACTAGTTTATCAACTTACATGTGAAATCTCAAATACAAAGTCCTTAAATCTGCAGCAGACGTGGAGAGTGATCCTTCCGGTATTAAATCCCAATTAAATTTGTCCAGGAGAGGGACAACGCACTGTGAGGAGCCTGCTGGCCAGGAACAGGAAGTTGGAGTCTCTGGGTCACTTCCATCCTGTTTGAAAAATAAAGTAAAAAAAAAGCTTTGCACACAATAAAACAACTCCAATGGCCAGTTGTAGAAGAAAATCTACTCCAAAAGCCTCTAAGAAGAGAGGTGTGGCGTAACGGCTAGGGCGGCTGACTCCAGAGCACGGGGCTAATGGTTCGATACCCACCGCCAGAGGGAGATCAGCTCAGCATCATGTGACTCTGGGCCATAGCTCACTTAATCTCCCTGACGGCCCCAGCACCTTGAGACACTTAGGCGTGATTAGTTTGTGACAGGTTACCTACTTTACTCAGCTGCATCTGGAGCACAAAAGCTCCTCGAGCACTTTGCTAGTGATTGTCACTAGATTGGCGCCATCACGGGCGGAAGCAGTATGAGTGAGCGCAAAGTCTTGCGGGAGCTCACTAGTGGTGCAAGAAGTCTTAGGCACTCGCAAGCAGATCAAGAGTATTTTAGAGCTCGCGAGTGAGTGCCCAAACAAAACACGAGGCTGTGAATGGAAAGAAAATCGGCTTCATACCCAAAAGGCGGAAGTTAGGAACTCAGCATTCCTCCGCGGAGAGCGGAGTTCCTGAATTCTGCAAACTCTGTGAGTGGAGTTGAGTTTTATAGCCGGGTCTATTTAATTCAATCATGGAAGAACTGTGAGCAATCCGCCGCATAGCAATACAGCATCAATATCTTTTGGATTTGATGACTCAGATGGAGGTAGAGGTGCGTGAGAAGATCGGTGTGGCCAGGGAATGACGCAGACAATGGGACACTGACACTTGCCATCCAAGCACTGTACCATTTATGAAGTGACATGAATGAAGAGAGGGTGCCCCTGAGCAGGAACGTTATTTAATTGGTTCTCCTGGCTCCCTCACTTGTGGCTCTCCAGCCTGTGCGCATCATTGTTGCTAGTTTTCATTGTGTTCTTGTTTTTGTGTGGGCCTGTACAATTGGGGATTTTCTGCTGTAAAAACGGAGTCCTCAAACTGGGAAGCATGCAAGTAACTAGGAAAATGGTGGTTGTAGAAAGCTAGCATAAAAATACATCAAGCCACTAATAAAGTATCTATTTTGAAGTATGGGTTAGATAGTGTAGCTGAAAATTCAACTAGAGGGGGAATGTTAATATTGAAAAAGTTGATGTTGATATGAAAAATGATACATTCATGTATAAAACAAAATCACATTTTTATTAACAAATACAGCATTTGTGAAATCCACGTCAACCTGGGCTCAAAAATACATAGTCAGGCAGGCTCTTAGACCTAGGCCCGAGGTCACTGATTTATAGGCCACTGGTGGGGTGGCATGTAGCCAGCAAACAAATGCACAAACTGGAAATCCTAGACCAATCCCACAGATAGGTGCAGCGACACCACAATGGTCCAGGGAGTTCGGCCCACTAAAGCACACATGGCCAAAAGGGAAGGCGCTCTCCTAAAACACCATACAATCAGATGCCACATGAATATAGCCAATTAGGACACAGCACACACATCACACTCAGTGATAACACACTCCTCATGCCGGACATCTGGACACGTTACCCACTGGCCACACTGTGCCCACACGAGGCAGAGGCCCAACTGGATTATCTATTGAACAATTAATTTATGACTCCAAAGTCAGCAACTTACATTTCTCACCATACAAGGATCACTGGTATCGTTTATGGCATACAATTAACTGTATATAAGAACATGTCAGATTGATTGTAAATTAAGACAATCCTCAGACCCTATGCCTGTAACTGATCTCTTGGCCTCAATGTTTAATTAAACAAACTGTTCCTGTTTTGCCAAACACCTCTTGTCTCTTGTGTTTTTTTCAATGTATTAAATGTTCAAGCAAGAACAGTACCCACTTTTCTACTCATATCCACTTCATTTCTTAGGCTATGCACAGTGGGGTGTTGTATTTACATATGGCAATTACATATTACTTTACAGTAAAAAAACTAGAAATTCAATACAAAAAAACAGAGGTTAAAGTAACTTCACAGTTAGGTGTGCTAAAAAGATCTGTTTTATAAAAAATAAATCTTTGAAATTCACTGAAAATAACATGGTTTAAAGTAATATAGTAAGGTGAATTTACCAGTTACAGTTAACAAAGCTAACTATAACTTGTGCCCCTGTCATGACATCTCAAAGGACATCACTGATGACATCATCCAAGCTTCTTTTGTACACATTGCTCTTTAAACAGGTATACCATTAGAGCTATGAAAGTAAGTGCCAAAAGCCCAGAATAATGTGAAACGTCTTTACTGCTACTATACATACACCCCCATAATGATACAAGTCTCTGTTATTCGTGGCATTAACGCTATACCATACAATTCATAGGTAGCCGAGTTTGTGTTGACTATGACTCACAGGTGAAAGGTTAACCTATCCTGCACACAGTGTTCAATCTGTATGACTGTTCAAGGAAAATCGAGTTCCTCAAGCTACTCAAGCCCTGTTACATAACTAATGTCCTACTACGGACACTCTATATCTACATTAAACCCCTGACAGTTGCTGATTATACGTTGAGAAATTAGGTGGATATGAGTAGAAAAGTGGGTACTGTTAACAGAGTTTGCTCTATGGAGAAAGTAGTTATAGTCAGGACCTAGTTTCCATAGATGGAGCATTTTTTTGCATTGCTAATAATTTTGGCACGGTATGACGAATCTTTATGAAAGTCTCAAAACTAGTTTGGCACTCACTTCAGCTGCTGTCTGGAAAAATTTGGCATGATTCGTCAAGCAGGGGCCAAGAAAAAGGCGGGGTCCCTATATGCGTTTTTCCCTTGCAATTTCTCATAGGGATTTTAGACATGACCACAGCCCAAAGAGTTGAAAGGAATTACACAAAATTTGGCAGAAAACTAGATTTTGGTCCAAAAAGTGTGCTGTTTGTTATCTGGTGTACACCTGTTCAGTAGTTTTGGAGTTATTAAAGAAAAAAGATTTATGTATATCTAGAGACACAGATCCACCAAGGACTCACCCAGAGGTGGATCCCCAGATCCACATGCCAACAGCAATACTGTGATTGGTTGGCCCGACCTGAGAGAAAAGTTGCGACTGCCACTTTGTGAATCGGACATAGCTCCCAGGGAGGAAATAAAGTGTAAAAAAAATGTAAGGGGTCAGAATAGAGGCATTCATCTCCCCATGGGACTGATGGATGGGTCTGTGATGGACCCCTCATGAGCAAAAAATTGCCCAAAGTCATTTTATTTTTTGTGCACAAGGATCCTCGGATCCACAGTCACACTCATCAGCACGGCCCCAGTAAGAATCTATGGCAGATCCAAAGATACAGACCCCAATTAAGGAAACACATATACTCACTCACACACACACTGACACACTTTCTCAAGCACGCATACAACCACTCAGTCACACATTTATACAGCCAATCACAACCGACTCACACACTAGTACAGTCACTCAAACATCTACTCAGAGACCTAGAGAACCACTCATAAACCCTCTCACAGACCCACATGAGCACTCACACACCCACTTACATGCCCACACAACCACACGCACACCCACTTACACATCCATATGTCCACTCACAGACCCACACACAGATCCACAAAACCACTCATAAACCCACTCACAGACCCACTTACACACTCACACAACCACTCACATACCCAAACAGCCACTCACACACCCAGTCACAGACCCACACATCCACTCACACACCCACTTACAGACCCACTCAGCTATTCACACATCCACTCACACCTCTTATACACTCACACAACCACTCACACACCCACTCACGTACCCATACAGTTACTCGCACACCCACTCACAGTCCTACAAAACCACTCACACACTCATTCACAGTATCACACAGCAACTCACAAACCTGCTCAAAAGCTCACATTCCCACTTACACATCCACACAATTACTCACACACCCATACAGCCACTCACATACTTTCTCACAGACATACAAAACTACTCACAGACCCATAAAGCCATTCACACACCCACAAAACCACTCACATACCCATAAAGCCACTCACACACCAACTCACAGACCTAACACACCACTCACATACCCACACAGACACTCACACACCCACTCACAAACTCACATACCCATTTACACATCCACACAACCACTCCCACTCATACACCCAGTCACAGACCCACAAAACAACTCTCACACCCTCTCACAGACCAACACAGTCACTCACATGCCCACTTAAATAAATATAACTTTAAGTTAAAAAAATGGAAATTCACTGCAAAAAACAACAGTTACAGGGATATTATAGTTAGGAAATAGCATTTAAAAACCTTAGAAATTCACTGAAAAAACAAAGATTATAGGGATGTTATAGTTAGGAAATAGAATTACAAAAACCTTAGAAATTCACTTGAAAAAAACAAAAGTACAGGAACATTATAGTTAGGTTCAGATTTTACACACAGAAAACTTTATAAATGCTGCAGTGATAGTTGTCTGAAGTAACTATAACTGTTGCCCAATGGTAACTATAATGTGTGCACCCACCTTCATTGGTTCTATGATATGATTGATAATTTTACAGCAATATTTGCAGTAAAATTATTGATGAGAAAACTTTGCATGGCAGGGGTGCAAGTTACAGCTACTTGAGATAACTATAACTACCGAATTTCTATGGTTTTTATACATATGTATATATATGATGGCAGCAAGCCACTGTGGCGTGCAGGTAATACCCGAAGCAAAAAGTGAAAAAACTAAATAAAAAACCAAAATCAAATGACAGCAAGCGCAAGGAGCGTTAGGTGGTGGCAGGATGATCAGCGCAAATGGCACCATACGCTGCGCCGGTAGGCTGTGCTACTTGAGTTTTTTTTAAGTAGATTTTTCTGCAGCCTTCTGGCTGCAAACAGCCGCGAATGCCCGAGCCCCCTACGTTAGAAAATCTTGCCAGATGTCCCCATAGCAGACGGAAATCACTTTACAGGACACCAAATCTCGCTCGAGCTTGCCAACTTACCATTCTGGAGCAGCTTGCAAGAAAAAATTCTGCCATGGGGTGAATGGCGTAATTTTGGCAAAACTCCACGTTGCAAGAGTAACACGGAGTCACCAAAATTCCAACCATTCCGCTGGTGGAACGGCATATTTTGCCTATGGCTACACATGACGCATGTGGGGACATCCTAAGGCAGGTAGGCAATCATGTATATAGGAAATTTGCCTGTCCCCAAGCTATCACTTTAGTAAAGTTAATGTCTGCAGCACTGGTTGAGTGTTCTGAGGCTATCAGTACCTGGGAAATTTCCCAAGAAATCTCATCTGTATTTGTGTGTTGCGCTTTCAACTACTGCATGCATCTATATGACTATCAGTTTAATAAATTAGCATTTTATCTGCTCAATTCGCCTTTTTATTTCAGATTTGAAGAAGGAAAAAATACATTCCTTATGTTTATTTACACACACCCTTGCCAACTATATCACTAAAAATTCCCTTTATCTCAGAATCTAAACAGATGGAGAATTGAGAGTGCAGATATAGCTCGGCTTCAATCTCCCCCAAACAAAAGCTCAACGTAACATCACAATCTAAAGGTGGCTACTGAATTGCCTCTCTCTGGTGTGGTGTAAGGGTTAAACAAGGATTTTGGATCAAAATTTTGGTCCCCTTCCTGCTCATCAATCACAGAGCCTCAGCTGAACTGCTCTCACATAAGCCATCGCTGTAGCATTCGAGTGAACTGTGCATTGTCAGTTCATGGTCAGCTCTGCAACTTCCTAGTGTACTGTGCCCAGGAAACAACCATGACAATGCATGTGTTACAAAGCATGCCATTACCCTGCATGTCGTTACAATGCAAAAGGCTTGCTGCAGTGGGTCGAAGGTGTAGGATTTAACTCCAACACCTTCCCTACTGTGGCACACACTGGAGTTGGAATAGTAAATTGTACTATTCCAACTTCCAGCGCACCCCCGACAACAAGTTGGGGTAAAGGTATGCGTTTTAATGGCATTCGGTGTAATGGCATGCGTTGTAACATCATACAACCCTGTACCCACCTGCAACTACATGAACTCTTCCCTGTCACTTACTGCTGCCCTCTGCCCCCTTGATAATTAGCGTTTGGTGTCCTGTTTCTTCCTTCCACATATGAGGGAACGTGCACAACTGCTTCCTGATTTAGTATGCACCTTGGCAGTGATTGATTGTTGCACATCATTTCTTGGTTGTTTTAACCCTTAAGTGAACTGTGCCCATAGTATCTTGTTGGATTGTGCTTTATTGCAACTGAGTGAGTGGTGCTCCCCGATTACTGTATTCCATTCAAATGAGTTAACCGTGCACTTTGTGCTGAGTCCTCACCCCATCTTGCAACCAGATCAGACACCAGGTACATCGTGCCTCTGACCATCCCAACCTACTAAGTCGATCTCACACACAAACAACCACACACTAAGCACAAGAGTAATCACACTCCAAACTCTGTTTCCCCTGTAACCAGCAGAAATGACTGGGTGAGTGGGCCATAGGAACCAAAGCGTTCTTGGGCAGAGCTGTTTGATATAGGCTTGTAGCAAAGTATGTCACAGTGTGTTACTTTTCAAAATTGATTCATAATTCAAAGAGACAGACAGTGTCATAGACAAACATACCCCACTATTGAACTTTGATGAATGAAAAATGTGAGTTATCTGAATATCAACTTGGGCTCTAGACATTGATAGCATGTAGTGGGTCCCAATAGTTATCTTAAATAATACAGTATATTTACTAATTTACCGTCACTTGCATTGTTAGGCCCTGTTTCTGTGCTGGAACTTTCCTCCGCTGATGGATCTTTAAATATTGTATTATGAGTCAAAGAGCATACTAGGCATCATAAACCTAAATTTCTTTATTTGTTTAAGTTAAGTCAACGATGAGATTTTAGATGAGTATCAAAAACCTTTATTCTCATTAAGAGATTATTAAAGTTCCTTTAGTCATTTTTATTTCAGTTAGTCCATAAATCAAGTAAGTAATTTTTGGATTCGAAAGTCAAGTAATACATTTAAGTAAGTACCGTAAAGGACTAAGGGCCTCATTTACCAAAAAATTATGCAGCACGGTGCTGCAAGCCATTTTGCTGTGCTGAGCTGCATAATTTAGAAAACACAGAGATGCATTATATGAACAACAAAACGACGCATCTGTGTGCTTTTGCCTACGCTGGCACACAATTGGCTGCCATGTGTCAGCGCAGGCACCCTTGAGTCATGTTGCAAGGGTGCCTGCGTTTCAGGGATGATTGTTTTTGTGTAGGAAAGGCTACCTTCCTGCACAAAAATAATAATTGATGATAGGTTCCTCTTTCTATGTGTGCTGCAGATTGCAACACAAAGAGAAAGAGGAAAAAATGAGGAGAAATAAAAGTATTTCTGATGCATTCCCAGCTTTATAAAACTTTGTAAATCTGGGAATGTCTCCCGTTCCATTAATTTGGCATGGGAACACCCACAGCAACACACTTGGAATGCCCCATTCACGCAGAGAATTGCATGAGAGAGGCCCATATTTTCAAGGCCATGAAAAGTCCTGCAGGGTGACTTTATGTGGTCTAGTAAGTATGGGCAGGCAAACTGCACCACCGGTATGTCAAAAAAGTGACTCACCGGCGGTGCAATTGCCTTATAAATGAGGCCCTAAGTCCCTACTCTAAAGATCAGATCAGAGTATGAGATTTGTAGAGCCCATGAAGAGGTTGGATTCAAAACCAAACTAAAACAGCAGAACTACCCAGCAAAGAGTAGTTCATGAAAGTCAGCCGAGTCTCAGTAAATCCAAAATCAGCATACAGTTGCAGGAGCAATCTGTCAAATCAAATTGCAATATTAGACCAATAGGGGAACAGCAGCAGCAGTAGCCGCAACCATCTAGAGTCTGGCGAAGGAAAGAAAAACCATTGCATCTATCTAGAAACATGCACTTATATAAAATACCAGTTGCTGACGTATTGGGCTCCTTCATCCTTTGATCAATCAAATGGCATCTCTCACCATCGAGCACATTCAGCTCCTCTGTTCCCATGAAAAATACATGTGGCTTGTAAAGTTATCAAAAAGTTAGCTACAAGCATTCTTGCATAGTTAGATTCTGTAAACATAAGTCTTAGTTTCCATAGGCATTCGAGCACAAGTCGGCCTTCTAAACCCTTTGTTTCACTGCAAGAACAATGAACTATACTAACTAAGAAACAAAATCATCTGTTTAGTAATGTATTTCATTTAATAAGAACAAGAATCATTTTCTATAGTGCACAACTATCTTAATCAAGATTTATATGAGAACATGAGAAAAAAGGAAGTTCTTGTCATTTAATAATAAAATGTTGCTTATGACGTAATACATTTAGTAAACCAGAACCTTCCGCAGTTAGGACGAACATTTAGAAGCATGCCATTTCAAGGTCGGCTTCTAATTCACTCTGTGCACATTTCAACAATATTTGGTTTGCTTTTGATGAAAGAAACTTGGGGGCCTATTATGAGCTGGTTTGTGTCGCTCTTGCACGACGCATGGCACTCTGCATGGCCCTGGGTAGCTCAATAAATCTGGAGTAAGGTAACATATCATAAATGTCTTTGTTGCCTTACTATGCCTTGCAAAGGCATTCCATGGGGATTGTATGGGATTCCCCATGCAACTCCCATGGTTTTTGACCCGTTCCCAGATTTACCATAAGTGGTAGACCTGGGAATGTGCCAAAAAGATATGTCTTCTCAGGTGAGGCGTAAATGGGAGAAATATCTTTATTTCTCCTCGTTACTTCCTCTTCCTAAGTGTGTTGCAGCATGCAGCACACATAGAAAAAGGATTATGCTTCTCAGGATTGTATTTGTTCAGGAAGTTTCCCTTCCTGCACAGAAACAATCCTGCATCAATGCAGGCACCCTTGCACCATGGTGCAGATGTGCCTGCATTGGCGCTAGGTTGCCAAAAGGGCACCAGTGCTGGGTAAAAGGAAGGAATGCACCATATTGCCTTAAATATGGCGCATTCATGCCCTTTCCTTCTCCCGTAGTGCAGTGCAGCAGGGTGACTTGCTATGTTGTGCTGCACTGCGTGGCATTCTCGTAAATAAATCCCTTGTTTCTAAGCTTTTCTATGGCTTATGTTGTTAATTATTTCCAAAGCATGTGATTAAAGCATTGCATTTATATTTAGTAGTTCATATTCATCTACTATATTCACTAATCTCCGTTTAAATTAGTGGACTCTATTAACATTATGAAGAAGAACATTGTCAAAAAAGTTGACATTAACTTCAGGCAGCTGATTGGTGTATAAATGAGTGGTCATCTAGCACCTTTTTTATTCGTATAGGAATCACAATACTTTTCACCCAGCTGTCAAGCATTTCTCCAAGTTTAAAAATGACAGAAAATAATCTAGGAAGGATGGTGTTACCAGAACTGGACATTGGCACAAAGATAACCAAGGAGCATTCCACAGACAGGCGTGTGGATTTCTATTCGATCTCTGAAAACAGAGTGGATTTAATCCAACAATCAGGAGGGAAGAGAACACTGTGTGGGATATTTTGACTTTGGGGGAGATTGGCAGAAGCCCAGTCCACTTGCCTTTTGGTTCCCACATCACAGTCACAGGTAAATGGGCCACTGCGTCAGCTGGTGGAGCCTCATCTGGCCTTTCGGACCGAAACTGTTGACCTGTCCACCACTCTTCTGCATGATCACCAGGGTGACTGTCACTTCTTATTCCTGCCGTTTCCACCAAGGGAAAACTCACAATGGTCCATAGTAGCAGGTAAAAACTCCCTGCACATGAGGACATTTATATTTTATTTCTCAACATAAACTCATCGCTTTAAGGTATTTTTATGAAAGTAAAACTGAATTCCAAGCAGGATCCAGATCCAACATTGATGAAAGTACATCCGTTGCACCAACAGATGCACTTTCATCAAAGAGATGCTCGCAAAGCAGGTGGAGAGCAGCTGAGTTTGAAAGTGGTGAACCAGGCTTGAATCTTGGTCTTGCCCGACATCCTGGGATTCTGAGCAAATCAATCTCCCTGTGCCTAAAAAACTTCGTATTGCAATCTGTTTCCCTTGTACAACACTCTAATGCCTTTGACCAAAGCTCGCGCTATATAACACTGCAAAAAAAACATCGAATGTACATGCATTCAAACAGGCAGCTATACTCATTGTTTAGGAACAAGTATTATCTGAAGCACCCAAGGTTGGAGATGTAGGTTCATGTTATGACCCGTAAGTCACAACAATCTTGCAGCTGTTAGCAGCTTCTGGTAGTTTGAGGTCCTTGGTGAAGGGGGTAAGGATGGTGCCACCCAAAAAACAAGAGCACGCAGTCTCAGGTCTTCAGGGGATGCCGTAAAGACGGTCCCATTCTGTAAATAGGTTCATGCGCATCTTGCCAAGACAGGTACAGGGAGGTGGTGCAGGATCATCAGAGCTGAAAGGGTGAGAAGCAGGACTTCCCCTGCCAGCAATCAGGTGGCTAAGGGAAGTAGAAGGGCAGCCATAGTGTGGATCACAATGGGTCCAAGATGGAGGCAGTCTTAGACACCTTATTCACAACAAGTACTGACATTTTATTTTATCAGAAGCATGTTATGATGTCAGAATGTGCCTGTAATAAGAAAATTAAGTACAAAAGTTAATTCAGTTACTACTTTTCCCCCCACATATTATGTATGGGATAATGTACCCCTCCTCACAGTTACCAAGGAATTACATGTCCACACAGGCGCACAAGGCCTTTATTCAGTAACATAATTTCAGAGTGACTTTCAATACCCCTTTCATACACAATGGGATGTACATTATTCCTTATTATAAGTGGGTCGCCAGGAGATCTTAACAGTATTTCTTAGTAAGTTGTGAGTAGCTCATTGTTAGAAATGGGGGTCTCTAGTTGGCAATGGTTTGCACCTTTGTCCAAGTAGGGACCCTTCTTCCTAGTCAGGGTAAGGGGGATACACTTCTAAAATAAACCCTGCTCACCCCCTTGGTAGCTTGGCACACGCAGACAGACTTATCTAAGAGGCAGTATGTTGTATCCTGTGAAGGTAGACACCAGGAGCCAGGATGTATTTTTAAGTCTTCTTTATTTAGTTTCCAGTTCAGGTTACATCAGTCTTTAGTCCAGCCAGCACTGGAGTGGTACCAGCTCCTACATCTCCTACACCAGCCCCACCAGGAGCAGCCTGCCTAGCTGCTCAGCCCATCTCCAACTGTCACGACTCATCCACTCAGGCACCTAGGCATTCCATTCATCAGAGTCACACCAACATTCCATTATCATATCTCACTCTGGCTGAGCAGCTAGGAGGACCTAGGCTGATTACATATAAATGTAAAACTTAGGATATAACATTAACCCTTTCCTTTTAAAATGAAAACAAAAACTACGATTGCAAAGAGGAAAACTATACACAAGAAAAGCAATAATGTTCGTAACTCAGGCATGCAACTAAAAGTAAAACATCACAAAAGAGAGAACAATGCAAATAAAGAAAATATGGGCAAAATACGACATATAAAAACATGCATCAAAATCCCCCATCCTCCCTCATGAAGATTATTAAGTAATTTCAAAACATGAAATAAAACATCAACTCACAAACAATGTTAAAACGCGGAGAAGCAAATATAACTGCGTACTTTTGGGAAGGAATAAAATTTGTCAAGGAATTAAATTGTCAAGGAATATTGAATAACAAACTAGCAATAACCCCATCCTTCCCCCAAAAAATCATTTGAAAATAATGTAGTAAAGGGTGCAAACACCCCACGACTAACACCCAAGGCCAGAAACAGACAACAAGGGTGAACCAACACCAAAAAAAAAACACATGGACCACATAGAGGGTATACACAGTGAGGCGCTGGGCGACTTACACACGACAACATCTGAAGCGCGGGGCGACTTACACAGGACAACACGTGAAGCGCAGGGCGACTTACACGCAACAACATCTGATGCGCAGGGCGACTTACACAGGACAACACATGAGGCGCAGGGCAACTGACATACAACAACACCTGAAGCGCAGGGCAATTTACACAGGACAACGTGTGAGGCGCAGGGTGACTTACACACATACAAACAGACAAGACGTGCAGCGCAAGGCGACTTACACACATTAATCACGACACAAACAACCACCCACCAACACTAGTACCACCCTCAAGTAAGTGACAAACTGTCATGTCCACCCACTAGATGACTAGGACGTCCCAACCCTTAACCAGCATAAAACTGAGGCATCACAATACTTGAAACATTTGATATTACTAATACCATTCCAACTACTGTAGAACACTAGAGATCCATGCACCACGCCGGTGAGCAACCTCTCACTCGAATACTACTAGGCTAGGAACTCCAATGAGAAAGGATTAACAACACCTACTCTAATCCAATCCCACCCTCGTCGCCAAAATATGTTGTGTCCTGTGAAGGTAGACACCAGGAGCCAGGATGTATTTTTAAGTCTTCTTTATTTAGTCTCCAGTTCAGGTTGCATCAGTCTTTAGTCCAGCCAGCACTGGTGTGGTACCAGATCCTACATCTCCTACAACAGCCCCACCAGGAGCAGCCTGCCTATCTGCTCAGCCAATCTCCAACTGTCACCACTCATCCACTCAGGCACCCAGGCATTCCATTCATCACAGTCACACCAACATTCCATTACCATCTCTCACTCTGGCTGAGCAGCTAGGAGGACCTAGGCTGATTACATATAAATGTAAAACTTAGGATATAACACAGTGTGTATAGCATTTGTGCACACATACAGTAATACAGTGAAAACACTACAAATGAACACCACACTACTTTAGAAAAATAGGTCATCTTTATCTGAACCAAACAAGACGAAAACGACAAAAATCCACAATAGAGTAATCAAAATGTACTTCTCAGAAGCTAAAAACAGTTCCATCCATAGAAAACTATAGATGCAACACTTTCAACACAAAGTACCTTGGATGCGTCAAAATCATAAGCAAAAACAGCCACAGGGAAGGTGATGTGTCAGTTCCTTATGCGCAGGAAAGGTGATGCTTCGGCTCCTTACTCCAGGGGAGATGATGTGTTGGCTCCTTATTGCCACACAGGGGAGGTGATGCGTCGGTTTCTTACTATGCGAGGAGATGATGCGTCGATTTCCTACTGCGGCCCCAGTGACCTTGTAGATTTGGTGCCCCGGTGCGATGCATGGGGATCGGGGATGCGTCGGTTCTCGATGCAGAGGTTGCGGCAACAGCGCTGTATTGGTCTCTCAAGCCACGGTCCCAGGAAGCGTTGGTGCTTGCAGCCGTACAGCAGGGCCGGTGATCTCGGACTTTGTAGATCAGTGCACGCGATGTGGTGTGCGGCAATTTCTCCAACCGCGGGCAGGCACTTCATAAGTTTCTTTAGTGGCACGATCACAATGCATGGTGATGCGTCCGGAAACAGGTGCAGATCCATCGCACTTCTCATAATTGTGTCTCTTTTCCAGCCCCCTACAGCAGGAACAACCTCCAGAGGCCAAACTCAGGACCAGGCACCTCTTGACAGGACTGAACTCCCAGCAAGGAAGTTCAGGGGAGCTGGTGGTGAAGGATTTGTATCCATGAGACTTCAGAACAGGAGGCAAGCTCTACTTCAAGCTCTGGGATATCTTCGTCAAGCAGGGGACACGGCACAGAGCAAAGTCCTTTTCCTTTCCTTGGCACAAACAGCTACTGCATGCCAACCCAGAGAGCACACAGAAAAGGGGCAGTACTTCTGCATCAGTTTCTCCAGCTCTTCTCCTTGGCAAAGGTTCCTCTTGAATTCCAGAAATGGTCTAAAGTTCTGGGGTCTGGGCCCCAATATTTATACAGCATTCTCCTTTGTTCTCTCGTGGCAGAGAAGCTCTGTGCTCAGCCAAAGCCAGTTCTGTCCTCTTGGGTCCAGCTTCCCGGCAGGAGGTGGAGACATCATTGTGTAAGGCAGACCAGGCCCATTCTGGAGCTAGGATATCTCCTCCCCCTACTCTAAATGCAGCCCAGGTCTATTCAGCCCATTCCTGACTCATCCAGGAAAGGCAGGACACACCTCAACCCCCCCCCCCCCACCCCGTGGCTGTCTACAGTAAAAGCACATCCCTAGCCCCTGTCACTCCCAAGCCAGACAGTCAATCCACAACCCAGCAGAGGCTCACAGGATGGCTAAGCAAAAAATAACCCACTTTCTAAAAATTGTATTTTCAAACACAGAATGTAAAACTCATCCTTGCTAAAAGATGCATCTTTACATTCTGTGTTCAGGCATACTGAACCTTACCTTTCCATCTTGTCCCAAAGGGAAGTTATATTTATAAGAAGTTATAAGTATACTCCCGTTCCGTCCTATGGGACATATAGCCTTTTAATAGCGAAAAGCTAAATTCACTGTAGCTCACTATCAGGACATGTTACACACATCAGTACATGTCATACCTTAGTGGTACCTTGGGCCTACCTTAGGGGTGACTCACATGTAAGAAAAGGGATGGTTAGGGCCTGGCAAATTGGTGCAATTGCTAGGTCGACATGGCAGTAGAGACTGCATCCAAACACTGCAGTGGCAGGTCTGAGCAGCCTTTGAATGGCTGCTTGTGTGGGTGGCACAATCAGGATTACAGGCCCATAGCAGCATTTGACTTAGACGCACTGGGCACACACAGTGCACTGTCCTAGGGACTTAGTAGTAAGTCAAATAGCCAATAATGGAAACACCAATACATATTCACAATTTACAGAGGGGGCTCTTGCACATTGCCACTGATCAGCAGTGTCAAAGTGCCCAAAGCATCTAGACCACCAAAAACAAAATTCAGCACACTGCAAAAACACGAGGCAGAGGCAAAAATACAGAGGAAGACCACGCCAAGGATGCCAGGCTTTACACTCATTCAATCTTGTTTCTTCCTTGGACTCTAGGATTTGTATTTATTTCTATTTTAAAACGAGGGGCCCAAGTCCCAGAATGCCCAGTGTGTATTACATGCAGAACACTGAGGAAAACAGGGTAAGTCTACCCATAAATTGAAATAATTTTATTTCCAGTGAAGGCCTATATTCAGCCACTGTCCTTGGTGCTGCACATGCATTGTTGAGCTTTCAGTGTCTTCAAGCAGTTTGAGTCAAACGGGAATGCAAGAATAGTGGGCCTACCTTAAAAACAGCATGAAGTGGTGGAAGAGCATTGGGTGTCACTGGAAATATGGTGTGGGTGCCATCTATCAGATAATCTGCATGATAGTCATAGCATCCAGATGCAGGGTGGGGCATGGTGTTGCCCTCAAGAATAGATGAAGCAATGTGTCCCTAATGATATGATTCAATGAGCATTTCAAAATACAACCAAAAATGAAGCACTGACTCAAAAGGAGCGTTTGAGATGAAAAGTTTAGAAAACTATGAAGGTTTATAAAAAATATTAGAACATTGGAATGTTGGCAGCTCCATTGAAAACAATGGAGTGCTCTGAGCTTATAATGGCTGGTATAAGCCCGGAGCTCCAACATTCCAATGTTTCTTTGTTCACAGCTGTGGCTGTGAACAAAGGCTTCAGGGAGCCTGAGGGGATTTCAATCCCCTCGCGCTCCCTGAAGGCTTTGTTTTATTTGTTAGAACATTCTGCCCTCTAGTGGCAGAATGTTCTAATAGCCTTATAGCCCTTCGGAGCAGGGCTATACCGGCTTTTAAAATACTTCTGCTTTGTTAAAGTTCCTGGTCTTCGGCTCGGGCCTTTAACGCTGCAGCGGGCCTTTAATAGCTGGTATAGCCCGCTACGGCAGGCTATAAGGCTATATTAAAGTGCAACACAGAAAGGTAAAAATATAGCACTCTCAATGAATCAGTCATACAGCATTAGAAATCAGTTTCCACGAAGGCTTTCAGTTTTGAAATAGATGCAATATTTAGCAAAATCAGAAAATTACCCTATATTAAAAAAATACTGCAAATCACGAGAAAAACATACAACCTCTCTAAAGGTTAAAAAAAAGAAGTCATGGCTCCACCCCAAATTCACGATTTTTATAGCCATTTTCACCATATAAAGTAATACACAATACAATGTCATCATGGTGCGTGCAAATGTATTAACATGACAAATCCTATTTCAGCATTATGAAAATGTCATCTAATCTCACTAACCTAGCACTATTCTACTACATGAATCAGAGTTGTGAGAACAAACTAGTTACATCAACAATGAAAATACGCATGAATTAATACATTACCAGTGGCGGCTTGCCGAGGGAGTGCTGCGGGTGGTGAGGCGGGAGAGGGGCAGGGTGTGGGGTAGTGGAGTCCGACATACGACGGACAGGTCTAAGGTAAGTAAATAAATAAATAAAACAATTTACCTTGCGTTCGCTGCATCGCTAACTTGGCGATTCATCACGAGCAAGGTAAATTGTTTTATTTATTTAATTACTTACCATACTCCTGTCCATCGTATGTCAGACTCCACTACCCACTACACTGCCCCGTCCTGCCCCTCACTGCCCACCGCCCCGCAGCACTCCCTCGGCGAGCCGCCACTGTACAATACAGCGTGAAAGCAGGAAAAGCCCTGAAAGTTTCTAAAGGCTTCCTCTGGAGTTCTTTCAGAACAACATGTCATTACAAAACAAACAGGACATATTATGCTGCATGCACTGTCAATGAGAAATACAATCAATGAATATTATGAAACTGAAGCCATTACATTTCAAGATGGAATTGTGGCCTACTCGAGGCCTTGATAGCCTAGTCCAGAAAAAGCATGTTCTAAACATCACTGCTTTTTCGTTTTAACTGCAAATGGCTCCCGTTAATAAGTTCATACAATTCTAATCAGAACAAAAACTCCCATCATTAAAAAGCTTAAAAGCAGCACACCTAAGAACTACCTTCCAGCAGCTGACCAGCTCACATTGCCCTAAACAATAAAGAGACAGGAAGAGGGAAGTGGTGTGATTGTCCTGGGAATTGTTGGTGCTGTAAGATGAATGGTTGAAGTCATTGAAAGGTGAGGTGCTGGAAACCCGTAGGTGAGGGTATTAAAGGATCGAGATGGAGGTGCAGAGATATCATTAGTCACTTGTAATGCCTTATTACAGCTTTTGCTTGTCTTCTGTGGAATCTGTGACTTGGAAACTCTTGTTGGTACCACGTTTTCCATACTAGTGAAATTTACTGTGATTATTTCTCCTCCTCCTATACTATGCTACGTATTATATGAGCTAAGAATGCCCAGAAGCAGCTGGACATGCTTTTGTGTCTGCATTACCGCTGTTACAGATGCCCTGCCTTTGTGCATCTGCTGCTGTCCTCTGCCCTCCCCCACCGCTACTGTGATCACCTTCTTTGGTGTTGATTTGGGTGGTGGGTGGATGAGCTCGATACGGGTCTTTGACTCTGTCCATGGTTTGCTGGCACAGCACGCATGGATGGCATCAACCAAGAAAGCTGTGTGTGTATTGGCTTATGGCTCATCGGGTAGTCTAGCCATGTCCATGCATTTTTTTGTGAGTGCCACCGCCTGACTTCACCACCTGACTTTGTTTGTCACTTGTTCCTTGTGAGTGGAGAGGACAGCATGGATCAAAGAGATATGAGCTGGATGGATGTTAGAGGCTGCATGGGTGCTTGTGAAGACACAAAGAGCACAGATATATTGTGTGAGAGTCCATCTGCTCAATACACTGGTCAGTACAGAAGTTATTATATGAAATGTTCCTAGCTGTGCTTATCAACTACCCATCCACGTTTATAATTTAAAATGTTATGAGCTTTTCTGTGAGGCAGATTACTATGATTGGCATGAATGATATGCAAGGTAAGTGCTCAGTATAGTAGTTATAACTGTAAGAGTGCCTTGTATTGCTTGGAATAGGATACAAACTGGAGTGGTAATTTTGAAACATGCCTTGAAATAAAGATATATTTGGAATATCTCTGGAACAGTGCTGGCATTTTCAGGAAGGTATTGATGTTGATTGTACAAAATTAACGTAAGGCCATTTTATTGAATGTACGTATTAATAACAGTTAAAAAGGGGAATCATGACAATTCACAAGCTTCATCTATGTACAATTGTCTTCAAGAGGTCATTAGAGTCAAATATAAGCTTAATATTTCTTTACCCGATTTCTCTTAAAGGATTCAGCAAAGGATTTATTAGTATATACAGAAGGGGCAACGATTTGCTACAGTCCACCCCTGCTCCATAACAATTCAAATGTAATTAGGAAACAACATCTAAATTAATTACTTTTTAACTGGCGGGACAGATTTACTACAAAAATCCATTTTGTTTAGTGCACCTGAAGACATAGAATTGCTGACAAATGCATTGTCAGCAGATACTGATTTGACTGACCAAGGGGCGGCTGCAGTATCACAGCAGAGGAGATGGAAAACAGCTATAACACTCCAAGGATCATGATGTTGGTTTACAGGATACATCTATAGTGATGTTGGACAAAATACGGCTTGAAGTGTTGTTTCATGTTACTACTACCTCAGTATCATTACCTGAAATTATACTGAAGTAGTAGTAAAAACAAAAAAACAAAACAAAGGCAATGGTTCAGTGAATATATATATATGTGTTCACTGAAAACCAAAGGTTACTGGGTCGTTATAGTTAGGCTCAGATTACACAAAACCAGCCAAAATAGCAGTTATAGTTACCTAAGGTAATTAAAGCTTACTCCCACGTAAAGTGCTGCTTATGACCTCATAAATTTAATTACTCATGAAATAATCAGTGACATCACTGATGACATCTCACATGACATCACAGATGACATCATCCAGTGAGTGTAAGTATTCTCTAAGAGTTTATGATTGTTAAAAATATATATTAAGCTGCTACAAAAGTGAAATTAGTATAATAGGTGCACTACTAATGTGATACTACTTCTAAGATACATATGTGAGTGACTCTGTGTGTCCATGTGTGAGTGGTTGCCTGAGTGGCTATTTGGGTGTGTGAGTAGGTGTGTGAGTGGCTGCATAGGTGTGTGAGTGGGTGTGTGAGTGGCTGTATGAGGACTGAGTGGCTGTGTGAGTGACTGTATGGGTGAGGGATTGGGTGTGTGAGTGGCTGTATGGGTGAGTGAGTGACTGTGTGAGTGCCTCCATGAGGGTGTGAGTCAGTTTGTTAGTGGGTGCATGAGTCTCTGAGTGGAACTGAGAGTGAGTGCATGAGTTTCTCAGTGGGTCTGTGAGTGAGTGCATAAGTCTGTGAGTGGGTGCATGAGTCTCTGAGTGGGTCTGTGAGTGGATGTGTGACTGTCTAAGTGGGTCTGTGAGTGAGTGCATGGGTGTCTGAGTGGGTCTGTGAGTGGGTACCTGAGTATCTGAGTGGGTCTGTGAGTGGGTTCAGAAGTCTCTGAGTGGGCCTGTGACTTGGTGTGTGAGTGAGTCTGTGAGTGGGTGTGTGAGTGTCTGAGCTGGTCTGTGAGTGGGTCTGTTAGGTGGGAAGTAGGTCTGCAAGTGGGCATTAGAGTGGCCATGCCACCCTCCCTGGGCTGATTTAGGCCCCAGGGATCCCATCCCCCAGGGTCTGGCCAAATTCGAATGGGGGAGGGGGCGGGGGCCGTACAGCTCCCCTCCATGGGCCAAATTCAACCATGGAGACTCCATTCCCCAATGCCTGGCCTTAAACAAACGGAGGAAGGGGACTGTGCGGCCACCTTCCCAGGCTGATTTTGACCCAGGGGACCCCAATCCTGGTGCTTCACAACATGTCTCTAGTTACCCTGGTCACAGCCAGGGCACCAAGTGTGCACATTGGGTACTGCAGGAGGGAGCCTCAAGGCCCCCACAGTACCAACCAGTTCCCTCCTCCTGCGGTAGCCAGCATCGCTGCATCAAGGAGGTAACTGATGGAAAGGCAGGGAAAGAGATGAAAACTCAGCATCTAGCAGGTGGGAGCACTTTGACAGTTCCCACCCGCTGGAACTGGAGTGTCTGCTTTTGCTTGGCGGGAGGGTTGTATATATATAGAGCTATGTATAAGAATGATGGTCTTTTATACACAGTAATTGTACCCAACATATTGATTAAGTCTATCTATAGACATTTGCTGTATTAGGCAGAAATTTGCACATACCTTTGCATAATTTGCACATTAGTTTCGCATTTAGGCGGGAAGTTGGACATATATTTGCATATCTTGCACATGTCATATCATGCGTAATTTGCACTGTTGATATCCTTGGAGATTCAATGTTATTATATGTACATACTGCGTAATTTGCACATGTTAGTTGCGTATTTTGCACAATTTTCACATTTATGCTGTAATTTGCACATGTGTTTGTATATCTGGTACATATCAAGGTATGCGTAATTTGCACTGGTAATAACCCTTGAGATTTAATTATATCGCCCCATAATTGGCACACATTGCACAAGTAACATATATTTGTTGCGTAATTTGCAGAGGGTAAAATAATTTTGCGTGATTTGCACATAATATGTTGGTAATATCGCTTGGGTGCTATATTTGGATGCATACAATATGTAATTGTGTGTAAACACCATGGATTCAAACAAAGACCTAATATATGTAAAGTTACACAGAAGAAAGCCCCATATTACAAGTGTTTCGTCACTGTCTATTATCACGTGGTGTAGCAATGAAAAACTGAAAAAAAGAAGGTATAAAACAATAATGACGTACCGCTGTCTCACTATGTGATCAAGGGCACTTGATGCCCGAAACGCATCATGTGAGGAGTGAGAGAAAGGAGAAATAAATGTACCTGTCATTTCAAGTTCCTTGTGGGTCATTGTTTTCCATGTTCGCCGAAAGAAAGTGCTGGAAGTGTTTGCTGGTATATATAGATACATATATATATATATATATATATATATATATATATATATATATATATATATATATATATATATATATTATATAAATATATATATGAAAAGAACACAGTCCGAAATTGATGCGCACTCAGGCCATGAATAAAGGTATTTAATTAAAGATTTTACACAAACACGATCAACTGACAAGCGCGTTTCAGCCTCCTGGCCTTTATCAATGTCAATGAATACATGCCAAAGATCACTATTTAAACTAAAATGCATTCAATTGGTTCACAGCAGAAGTGAAAAAAATATATATAGAGAGAAATAGAAAAGGGAACTTATAAGTCGTAACGATAGCCTAGAAAAGGTGTCCGCCATCTTAACACTGTGCAAATTGATTAATTCATCATTAGATATTGTCACATACAAATACATTTCTAATTGAGATGTCGGAGCAGAGAAAATTCATATATATAATACAATATTATATATAAGTTAAGTCAAATTCACTCAATAGTCAGCCCTTAGATTTCCCAATAAATTGATTTAAGATCAAATTGGCTAGCTCCTCCTATCCTCTTATATATATATATTTCGCAAGTAGGTAACTATAGTTAAGACCTACTTTCCTTAGGAAAAGCATTTTTTTGACTTGATGATTTCTTTGGCATAGTTTGACGAATCTTCACAAAATCTTTCCAAAACAGGGTCTTACTCTTTTTAGTTGTGCATATCAAGTTTTGGGTTGATCTGTCTTGTGGGGGGGGGCTAAGAAAAAGTGGGGGTAAAAAAAGTGTGTTTTCCATGTTCACTCCTGTAAGGATTTTAAACACGACTACAGCCCAAACTGCTTCGTGGAATTACACCAAATTTGGCAGAAAGCTAGATCTTGGTCCATAAAGAGTGGTTTTTGTTGCTTGGTATAAATCCATTCAGTAGTTTGAGTTTTTAAAAGGAAACAAAATTTGTGTACCTAGAGATGCGAACTCTCTGTGAATCATCCCGGACTCGTGATGAGAGCTGATTGGCTGCCAGGACTTCAACCAGGAAGTATTGGCAGCCCTCTTGGGACTTTGACACAGCTGAGTTTCAAATAAAAACATTAAAAAAAAGAGAAGGGGGCAGGGTAAGAATACCCTGATGCCCTAGGCTTGCTGTTTGTGTCCCCCAGAAACCCCACCAGGGCGAAAAAGCATTTATAAAAAAAAATATTTAAAAATCACAAAGTATTTGAAAGTTTGTGGCCAAAATAAATTAAAACAATAGTGCAGTCTGCTGTAATTTTTACAGTATAGCCCCTGGGTGGGCCAAGTCCCAGGAGCATGTGCAAACTCAAAATAAAAGGAGGGAGGAACACAAGGCCCCTCATGTGGTTCTTTAGAGCACTGGGGACCACCACCTTCTTAAATTATGAATGCCCACATCCATTTGTCCACCACTGTGCAAACATGCCTCCTGGCACACTACTCGTTGCGGGATAAAGTCCCCTGGGATACTGAGGTTTCTTGAGGGCCAAGAACCCCCCTCCTGTTACCACCAGTAAGCTCCACACAGCATAAATGCTGAGACCTCGTCAGAGGCACAGCCCCCTTGCTGCACCACAATTCTGCAGATGCGCCTCCTGGTGCACTACTCGTTTGGGGATGAAGTCACCTTGGATGCAAAGGGTCCTTGGGGGCCAAGAACCCCTCCTGTTAGCACAAGTAAGTCCCACACCTGCGGGATTGCTGAGATCTTGTCTTAGGCCCTGTTACCTTTGTCCATCGCTCTGAAAACTTGCCTCCTGGCACACTACTTGTTCTGATGAAGTCCCCTTAAATGCTGAGGACCCTTGGGGGCCAGGAACCCCTCCTACTACCACCAGTAAGTCCCATTTAGCAGAATAGCTCAAAGCTTATCAGAGTCCCGACTGCTTTCTCAATCGCTCTGCTATCACGCCTCCTTGGCGCACTACTGGTTGGGGGATGAAGGCCCCTTGAATCATGAGGATCGTTGGGGGTCAAGAACCCATCATGTTACCACCAATAAGTCCCACACAGAAGGATTGTTAAAATCTCATTAGAGGCCCTGCTACCTTTGTCCACATGCTTTACAGACCAATACAGCCACTCACTCACCCACACATAGACCCATACAGCTACTCACACACCCACACAGCTACTCGCACACCTACTCACAGACCCATACAGCCACTGACACACACATTCACAAACCCACTCATGCACCCACAAGGTACTCACACACCCACTTAACCACTCACACACCCAGTCACTGACCCACATAACCACTCACACACCAAGTCACATACCCATGCAGCTACTCACACACCCATTCTGAAATGTTTACAGGTTGCAGTTGGGAAATAAAATTAAAAAACCTTTGAGATTCAAATAATAAAAACAAAGATTACAGAGATGATATAGTTAGGAAATAGAACTAAAAAAAGCCTTACAAGTTCTCTGAAAAAAACAAAGGTTACGGGGATGTTACACTTAAGCTCAGATTGCACTTGTAGAAAACATTTTTGAAATTCAGCAGTCATAGTTAGATCAGCTAACTATAACCTATACCCCTGCAAAGCACTGCTTATGCCCTTACATATTACATCACTCATGAAATAATCAGTGACACCACTGATGTCATCTCAAATCACATCACTGATGACACCATCCAATGAGTGTTAGTGTTTTGTAAACATTTCTGCGACTTAAAGATACATACTAAACCACCTCAAAGTTAGATTACTAAACTTTGTGTAATATTAATGAGTGAAACTACTAACATAAATTATGTGAATGGCTGTATGAGTGTGGCGGTAAGGATATAACATACATCCCCTCTCACCTCTCTGACCATTCTGCCATTGTTTTTACTCTGTCGCACCATCAGCAGAGTAAGCAAAACTCCTGGTCCTTTGATCGGACGATTCTACTTGATGAAGAGGAAATCTGCTTCTTTGTGGCTGAGGCATGTATGTTTTTGGACATCAACTTAAATTCAGCTTCAATAGTCACTGTATGGGAAGCACTGAAAGCTTTTCTAAGAGGCTGCATAACAAATAGAGCGTCTCATAGGTGTAAAGTTTACAGAAGTGCAGTTTCCAACATAGAGCAGGAACTCAGGCAGACAGAGTTAAAATATGGGTTACTCTCGGTAGAGGAACAGGAAAAGCGGGTAGCGCTGAAGGTAAAGCTCGAAAACCTACTTCAGGACAGGGTGGCCAAGAGATGGGAGGCATCGAAGCTCTCACATTTTGAATATGGAGAGGCAGCCGGAAAAATCTTGGCCTGGAAAATAAAAACGGATCAGGCCAAGAAATATATCAAGGAAATAAAAATGGTTGGGGAAGCCAGGGTCAGATCCACTACCACAGAAATAGGGATCGCCTTTCAGGAGTTTTTTCTAAATATTTACAAGGAGGATATCGTCAATGATCATTTGGTTAGGGAGGCCAGGGATTTATGGTTAGACCAGGCCCACCTCGCTACCTTTTCGTCAGTCCAGTGTGATCATTTGGAGTCCAAAATAACCGAGGCCGAAGTTAGTAAAACCATCAAACAACTGAAGCGAGCGAAAGCCGCAGGCCCGGATGGTATTCCAGGGGAGGTGTACAGTGCCTTGGGTTCAGTTATAGTTCCATCTTTGACTGCCCTCTTCAATGCTATATTTTTAGATGGCATGGTCCCGCCAGAATCATGGAATGAGGCCACCATCGTGTTGATCCCTAAACCCGGCAAGGACCCGGCAGACTGCGGGTCATACAGACCAATCTCACTCCTAAACAATGATTATAAGATCTTTGCGGCCATTCTTGCTGGAAGGTTGGGGAGTGAGATCGGTTCAGTAATTCATCAGGACCAGAAGGGATTTATAAGAGGGCGACAATTAGCGGATCTTACCTACGACCTGGTCGGAGCAATAGACATTGCAACCTCTTTCGGTCTTCCATTGGCCACCTTTACCCTGGATGCCACCAAAGCTTTCGATAGGGTCAACTGGCCCTACCTGGCCGCGGTGCTGAAAAGATTTAATTTAGGCGACAACTTTTGTCGTGCCATCTCGCTTCTTTACAACGACCCAAGGGCTAGACTTCTGGTTAACGGAGTTCTTACTGAACAAGTTAAAATTTCGAGGGGTACTAGACAGGGTTGTCCTCTTTCCCCCCTCTTATTTAATATGTATATAGAACCCTTTGCTCAAATATTGAGAGAGGATAACAACATTCCCTCTTTTGAGTTTGGAGGTTGGGTTAAGCGGATAGGACTCTATGCGGACGACATAATAATTTACACATCGGATCCTGTGAAGGCTCTCCCGGCTATTATCAAGAGAGCTAAGGAATTCGGGCAGTTTTCGGGATACGAAATCAACGAAGCAAAGACTGAGGTAATGACCTGGAATACCCAAAATTCAGACCTGGCCGTTACCCCATCTATGCGCTACCTGGGAATAAGGATCACCCAGGAATTCGGTAAAATCGCTTATACCAATTTGGAACGGGTTTCAAGAGAATGTCGAGCATTATTAAAAGCTTGGGTCTGTCTTCCATTGACAATTTTGGGGAGAACCAGTCTAGTAAAAATGTCCATCCTTCCCAAGTACACCTTTATTTTTAATACCATCCCTCTTGCTTTTGACCAGAAACAAATTTATAAATGTCAACAAGATATAAACTCCTTTATTTGGAACTATAAAGCCACCAGACTAGCCTGGAAAAAACTGAGGAGGAGGAGGGAGAAGGGGGGGCTCACACTGCCAGATCTACAATACTATGCCTGGGCATTTCAGTTATCGTATTCTAGAATGCTGCTGAAGGCTCCATCAACTGCATCAATTGGTAAAATGTTTAAGGCCATGCTGAATGGGGCTGATCTGCCACCTGATGGTTTTCTTTTCAAATTTGGAGACCGGAAATTCTTCAAGAAGGTGAGATTAAAGATCTTACTATCCTTGGCCAAGGTGTGGATAGCGATCAGAGAAAGGCTGGGGTTGCCATATTATTCTCGGTTCGCTCCAATCTGGGACTCGCCGGGGCTTCCTCTGTGTTTGAGCGATAGTCTTGCAACACCTATTAGAGAGGCAGGGATTGAAAGGTGGGGCCAGCTGTTGGTGGAGGGGGGACTGGTGGGTTGGGAGGAGCTATATAAGAAGGTTGGCCCAACACTTTCCAGATTTAAATACATCCAGTTAGCCAGTTGGTCCCGGGAATTGATCAGGAAAAAGACACACTTGGGGAAGAGCTGCCACCTGGAAGAACAGTTGATAGAGAGGCAAGTGGGGGGGAAAGAGGTAGCCTTTTGGTACTGGGCCATTTTGGAGGAGATGGACGGGGATTTCACTTTACCCGATGTACAGTGGGGAGGGCCAACTGGGATGCAGTGTGAGGATATTTGGATAAGATCTTTCACTCTCCTGTATAAACTGGTCAAGCCGGCCTGGTTGAGGCGGAATCACTTATTTACCCTCCATCGAGCTTACCTATCCCCGCAAAGGCTATCTAAATACCAGCCCGGGAAATCATGTAACAAGTGTAATCTTCCTGCTGCCTCTGATGTACACATGTTTATGGATTGTCCATCTATCAGTACCTTTTGGGAGGAAGTCAAGATCACGTTGGACTCTATCCTCAAGAAGAACACCCCTATTACTCTGCCGCTAATTATATTTGGGGTGGACGATAATACCACAGGCCAGGCAAAGTGCTTTCTGTTTTACGCAATTCTGCTGGCTAGACGGCAGATCTGTAAATTCTGGGTAGACCAGAAGGCACCATCTCACGCAGGTTGGCTAGAGTCTTTATATGACACATCAAAAATGGATATGGCCAGATCATGTCAACAACGCAACCTCTCCTTCTGGAATTTGTTGGTCCAGTGGAAATAAGTGGCTCCGTTGAGCAGCGGGGTTGTTTTTTTTTTTTTTTTTTTTTTTTCCCCGGGTCCGATGATTATGCCAGCATACTCCAGGTGCCACGGTTGTCTCTTCGGATGGCCTCCCGAGTTTAAGATGGAGTCCTAAGGGGTTGTGAGCCTTCACATTTTTCTCCCTTTCCCCCTACAACATCATCCTCGAGAACGTCTCTCGCCGGTCTACACTCGTTTGATGTCAGGGTTTGGGTTGGAATGGTATCTAGTCCCAGACGACATCTAAGGGGAGTGGCGTTTCTCATGGAGATTGTGGGGCAGGCTAATGAGGACAAAAAAAAAAAAAAAAAAAAGAAAAAAAAAAAAACAGAAAAAAAAAAAAAGACAAGTAAGTCCCACACCTGCGGGATTGCTGAGATCTTGTCTTAGGCCCTGTTACCTTTGTCCATCGCTCTGAAAACTTGCCTCCTGGCACACTACTTGTTCTGATGAAGTCCCCTTAAATGCTGAGGACCCTTGGGGGCCAGGAACCCCTCCTACTACCACCAGTAAGTCCCATTTAGCAGAATAGCTCAAAGCTTATCAGAGTCCCGACTGCTTTCTCAATCGCTCTGCTATCACGCCTCCTTGGCGCACTACTGGTTGGGGGATGAAGGCCCCTTGAATCATGAGGATCGTTGGGGGTCAAGAACCCATCATGTTACCACCAATAAGTCCCACACAGAAGGATTGTTAAAATCTCATTAGAGGCCCTGCTACCTTTGTCCACATGCTTTACAGACCAATACAGCCACTCACTCACCCACACATAGACCCATACAGCTACTCACACACCCACACAGCTACTCGCACACCTACTCACAGACCCATACAGCCACTGACACACACATTCACAAACCCACTCATGCACCCACAAGGTACTCACACACCCACTTAACCACTCACACACCCAGTCACTGACCCACATAACCACTCACACACCAAGTCACATACCCATGCAGCTACTCACACACCCATTCTGAAATGTTTACAGGTTGCAGTTGGGAAATAAAATTAAAAAACCTTTGAGATTCAAATAATAAAAACAAAGATTACAGAGATGATATAGTTAGGAAATAGAACTAAAAAAAGCCTTACAAGTTCTCTGAAAAAAACAAAGGTTACGGGGATGTTACACTTAAGCTCAGATTGCACTTGTAGAAAACATTTTTGAAATTCAGCAGTCATAGTTAGATCAGCTAACTATAACCTATACCCCTGCAAAGCACTGCTTATGCCCTTACATATTACATCACTCATGAAATAATCAGTGACACCACTGATGTCATCTCAAATCACATCACTGATGACACCATCCAATGAGTGTTAGTGTTTTGTAAACATTTCTGCGACTTAAAGATACATACTAAACCACCTCAAAGTTAGATTACTAAACTTTGTGTAATATTAATGAGTGAAACTACTAACATAAATTATGTGAATGGCTGTATGAGTGTGGCGGTATGGGTGGGGATGTGCCTGGTTGTATGGGTCTATAACTGGGTGTGTGAGTGGTTGTATGGGTGACTGAGTGGCTCTATCAGTGAGTGGGTGTGTGTGTGAGTGCCTCTATGGATGAGTGAGTGGGTGTGTGTATAATTGTATGGGTCTGTGAATGGATATGTGAGTGATTTTGTGGGTGTGTGAGTGGGTGTATAAGAGGCTGTTTGGGGGTGTGAGTGGATGTGTGAGTGGTTCTGTGGATAATGTCATCAGTGAAGTAATTTGAGATGTCATCAGTGATGCTATTAATAGGCCTGGAGTTTTCCGCACTCTGTGGAGCACATATTTTCCTCACTGACGCTCACCAATTTCAAGTTGGGAAGCATGAGAGAGGAAAATCCAATGCCAGACAACCTCCCAGTGAGATTTCTCAATGCAGGCAGTCATGATCACTCACACTGGGAAACCATCCTTTCCTATTCAGGAAGCTGCCCAGGCCTAGACACTGACCATGTCATAAGTGATGCAATATGTGAGGTCACAAGCAGTTCATTATGGGGTCATAAGTTATAGTTAGCTCAGGTAACTATAACTGGGTTCTATGGTTTTGTACGAGTGAAATCTGAGCCTAACTATAATGTCCCTGTAACCTTTGTTTTTTTCAGTGAATTGGCGGTTGTCAGTAGGTAATTATAGTTAGTACCTAGTTTCTATAGGAAAAGCAATTTTTGACTTGCCTATATCTTTGGCACCAGTTGAGGAACCTTCACAAAAATGTCCCCAAAAAGTGTGCGTTGGGCCTAATTTTGCATGGAAAGTTTCCGGGTGATCTATCAAGCACCTCCCCAGTGCTTTATAAAAAGAAGATGGGGGCCCGCAGACCCCCTCCATTGTTAATGAGTGCCCCGGGACCACCACCACCGTGGGGTCCCTTATATATTATAGGGTGGGGGCACACACAGCGTCCCTCCTGGAGATAATAATGGCCCTTGGGACCGCCACCCCTGGGTGCCCACCTCAGGACATAGCTGTTTGCTCTTCTTTGGTGGGAGCTTTGACAGCCCCCACCAAGTGAGAACAAACATTAAGTCTGCTCCCAGCTAGCGGGAGCAGACAAACTGTCCCAGCGACCTGGGAGCAGACTTTTTATCTGTCAGGGAGCAGTTTTTTTGGCTGCTTCCTAGGTGTGGAGGCAATGCCGGCTCCTGCGTACACACCTACTCACACACCCATACAGCCACTCCCACACTGATACAGACAGTCAAACAGGCCCTCAGATGACATATGTTAGAAACAGTAACAGTAGTACAAAAAGAATAGTAATTTAACTTATGCAGCACCCTAGTATATATCTATGACTCTCAAAAATGTTTATGAAACACTTACACTCACTGGATGATGTCATCAGTGATGTCATGAGTAATGTCATGAGTGATGTCATCAGTGATGTCACTGACCATGTCATGTGAGGTCTTAAGCAGTGTGTGTCCATGAGTGTAATTTATAGTTAGCTCAGACAGCTATAACTAATGAATTTCATTGGTTTGGTACGAGTAAAATCTGATACTAACTATAACGTCCCTGTAATCTTAGTTTTTTTCAGTATATATACATATATACATTTGTCTTCCTTTGGCGTTCTTCTTCTCGAACAGCGAATCCGGCGGCACCCAGTCAACATATATATATTCTCAACGTACATAAATGTAGAGTTAATATAGTAAACTCTTAGCTCCCTCTTCAAAAAATATTGGGCTCTATACTGTCTTTACTTAAATAATCATTAGCAGGGATTCGGATGATATTATCCATAACTGACTACTGTATTGCAGGTTGTGGCCAGGCCATAGGCATCAAGCAGTATAGCGAATCAAGTTGATGCTTTAGCGTTCTCTTTGAGGTCTGATGTGATGGCTGCTGTATCACCTACTCTAATGAAACTGAAAATCAGTTTAAACCCTAATACATGTGAAAGCCCTCAACCCTTATCTTAACAGACAACTGGGTGAAATCTGTTTTAACTATCCACCAAGTAATTTGTACTGCTCACTATCTATCACAAAGAATTACTCAAAGGAAGTTAATGAACCATGCAGGACTAACACTCAAAATTAAGAATACATTCAAAAAGACACGTAAATTGTGTATTCTGTAATGGGGAGCCACCAGAAATAATAGCAATAAAGTCAAATTCTTTCATGCAACAATAGTCTATGGCCTCAGTATATAATCTGACCCCCGATATACCCAATATGCAACATAATGGGGAAAGGATGGGCTGATAATGAAATACAAAGTAAAGGACTGTGGAAAATAATAACTGTGCAAGAAGGTGTACATAGTTAAGGAAACTGAGGCAAAATTCCATAAAGGGCACTCAAAGACTCAAAATAAAGTCCCTAAGTGCCACAATAGGTAGTCCTGTGGGTGTACCACCTGCTGGCTCGGACTTATGTGATCCCTCTGTCCATGTTCTATCTACTCATAATCAAACAGCATTGGTTCCAACTCTAACCATTTTCAAGTCTCTTACTTCATCGGCAGTGCCTTTCATTGCAGGTGCTCCTCAGACTAGGGTTTTTCGCTTGAGATAATTCCGATGAGTTCAACTGAACCCTTCGATATGTTATTTTCTGAGTTTGCAAACTTATTCTCTTACATTTCTCTAGCCCATCTTTGATATAGATTGCTGCTTCTAGTAGCCTTGGACAGTAATGGGAAAGCCAAGCTGCCAAAGCAAAACAGCTGCTCTGATTGCCCCGTCTCCTACTGTGCAGCATGAGGTTTTTTCTCCAGAGGGAAAGGGGAAAACAAAGTCAACTTTTAGCTCCTTATCGGTTCTTACTTGAAACATTGCAGGATTGTGCACTAAGACTGACAAAATGAAGGAAGGAATTAATGAATGAATACTTTATTGTATGATTACTTAAAACCTTTACAAATGTAAAAACAATGTTAAATAAGACCATAGTCGATATAAAAATATATTCGAGATAACCTGATGCATTACAAAAAACTATTAAGAGTTCTCAGAGTAGCAAACAAGTTATTATCGTTTTTTCAAGTAAGTCCATAACTTGGTGGATAAAAGAATAAGAGCTTTTCAGTGCAGCAACACAAGGTATTTCAAGCACAAACGTTTTCAAATGCGGGAATCAATGTGTTTTTGTGCACTGCCCGGTCCCCTAAGGCTGATGTAGCTGGGGCAAAGTCGATTGTGCACTAGCCTGCTCTTTGCTACAGGGCAGGGCGAGAGCAGGCCATTGGATGGTGGCCTCTAGCATCTTGCCCTTCAACTACAGACAGGCTTGGTATATACCTTTTCTGGGTTTGACCATCTCCACCACTGTTTCCAGGGAGGATAGGAGGTTTTGAGACTCTATTACCGAGTGTGTGCCCTGCTGTAGAAAAACAGGTCTCAAGAGTGTGCAACAGGTGATTTACAGTGCCAGGCAACAAAATATTATGTGATTCCCTTCTGTAGTCGCACAATTTGTAATGTGTGATATTTTCAATTGATTTCCAGGCTGGGTTCAGTTCCTTGATTGGAAGTGGCACCAGTCTTGACCAAAGAATGTGTTTTAAACCATGTTTTCCCAAGACCTTGTAATGGTCTGGTTTACTTGACTGGTTAATTTGGGGTGCTATTATGGAAGCATGTAGGTCTCTCACATGTAGCATTTTGGTGTCCATTTCAGGTAAGCAGAATTGCTTTTTTATTGCCGATTTGATGGCTGTGTAATTGGTGATATATGGGACCCAGTTTTCCACTGCGAGGTGCAGGGTATCTGTTGTGATTTCTATTGTACACTGCAAACCCTCACGGGCTTTGAACATGAGGGAATGCAGTTCCATGTGGAATAGGAATGTTGGGAGTTCGAAGTTAGAGCGGTTGGAGTTCGGCACCTCTGGGGAGTTGTCTTAATAAAGGAACTTTACTTACATAGTTGTACGTATCATCTTTGGAGGATATTACTACATTTAATTTGGCGACGAGTCAGACAACTCCCCAGTGAATCCACGATGGAAGATATTTCCAGGAATCCTTACTCAGCAATTTCAACTTGCAGTTTGCACTGAGGTGCTGAATATTATGCTGTAGTTCCTGCCTGACAGTGCTTGTCTTCTGTGTCACAGTCCATGTAGGCAGTTCCTGTAGCAGCCTTGCTCGAGATCTTCCTTAAGGTCACTGTTCATGGTGGCATGATGGCTCGCGCATTTCAGGCTTTTCAGATGTTTCCTTGGCAACAGGAGATACATGTGAGCAGTGTTCAGCACACGTCCTTGGCATGCTATGCTCTCTACGCAGTTTCTTGCCAATGGGAGAGCCTTCCAACCTGCTGCGGGCAAGTGACATTGTTCGTGCATTCAGCATCTTCTGGTGTTTCCCTGGCAAAGGGAAATGCCCATGAGCAGTGTTTGGCACGCATCCTCGGCATGCTGTGTTCCGTGTGCGTTTCCTTGACTACAGGGGATGCCTTCCAACCTACAGTGGGCACACTTAGACATGGACTTGGTGTTAAGCCTGCACGAATCTGGTCTCAAGATGCAATTTGTGTGCCTGCCATTGAGCCGGTTAATACACAGCACATTGTTGCTGAGGACAGAGATCTCCATTGCTGTATCTCTCCACAGCTTGGACTGTAACATACTAGTATATTGAAGCAATAACTTGGCGCATTGAAATGTGGCCCATCTGCACCACAGTCTAACTACCCAACAGCCGATCCAGGCAAGGAGCAGCACGCTCCAGCGCCCACTAAGTTTTATAGAAACCTTAACTGCAAGCAACCAAACCAAAAGCAACAACGCTGTTCTTCATTGTCAGTTTCCACTCTGACCTGCCATATGTGATACCCCTATGTCCTCAATTGGGGCGTTAAAAACCAGGCAAATGTTATAAATTTAGTCCTGAAGATGATCCCGTTAATCAATGAGCTTGGGATCGAAACGTCGACTTTTTAAAAATAGTGCCACAAATATCCATTGTGCTTACTCGTTGTGGTCTCTATTTTGTCAAACTTGCTACAACTTCATTTATGCCTGCAAGTTGCAACGGCTCTCAGTCTTTGCCTGTAACTGTTGTTTGTCCTAAACTGTCTGCATTGTTATTCCCTTTTTTCCCCCCGCACGTTCCACATGCTGTAGGGTGCAGGATTGTGCCCCACGATGAATGTAGTGTTTTCATTATACTTGACCATATCATTTAGTATCTGAAAAATAAAAATCCCCTGTCCGGCTGGACATCGGATGTGTATAGTAACCCATTGTGGTCTATATTTAATTTTATGTAAAATTTAGTGTCTGCTCAGGACCATTGTTTTCTACATATATATATTAGGGAGATGCGCACAACTTTAAGCATCTGCCTTTCAAAGCCTATATGCAGTATGTACGGTGACTTGTACAGTTTTTCAAAGTGCATTTCTGTCGGCAAGGAGTGTGTGAGTTGTTCCACGGTGATACACACACCTGTTATTGGGTGATATAAACACCTGTTATTGTGATTACTATGTATTTTTACCAAATTTCGGATTCTACAAACAAAGCTTTGCGATGTTCATTTTGATACACTATTAATTATTATAATGTATAGTATTTATTATCCATTGTTTTGTTGATTAATTAGTTTAATAGTTTTATGTGCTTTTTGGGTTTCATCTTGGAAGTATATTGTAACAATGATGCATAATCTAGCTGTTCCGCCACCATTTTTTGCTAAACCTGGTAATCTTGCAGTTCCGTTTGAGGAATGGATTGATGGATTTAAAATATACATGTTGGCTGCAGGTAATAAAAGAATGGCTGATGAGAAGAAGCAAACCATTCTGGTACATGCATTAGGTAAGGAAAGTTTGAGGAGCTGTCATACTTTAACGGGTATTACCTCTCAGGAAGAAGGTGATAATTAGGGGTGGGCGGAATTTGCGTAATCGCGTCACGCAAATCTCCGCGAAATGGTAAAAAATCTCCGCGAACACGCAGAAATTCCGCGAACACGCGGAATTGCTTGTTCGCGATGCTTTTTTCCTGTTCGCAATCGCTGTGTGCGTGCTCGGGGAGAAATATCTCGCGAACACGCAATTTGAGAACGCGAACAAGCAAAAAATATCGCGAAGAAGCGGAAAGCAGAATTTTGGGCAATTTCGCGTTCTCCGCGGAACGCGAAATTACCCAAATTCCGCGAGCGGAACGGAATTTACCGCCCAGGCCTAGTGATAATGTGTCGTTATATGCAAAAACTAAGAAACAGCTTGATTTATATTTTGCAAACAAGACTAATGTCATTCTACAAGTTTTTCTTTTTATGTACAAAAAGTTATAAATCTATTGATACGTTTGTGACTGCATTGAGAGCATTAATGGTGAATTGTGCTTCCACAGGAAATCAGGATGAATATATTCATGGCCACTTGATGATGCATACGTCCAATGTTGAAATTCAGAAAAGCTTATAGAATACTTGCAATCCTACATTGATGGAAGCTTTAGATATAGCTACAGGTGAAGAATTGACAAAAAATGTGTTGAGGTAGTTCATGAAGATAACGTGTAGGATAACAGTGTGCATGATGAATCTAAGATTAATGTGGTTAAAATCAAATCTAGATGTAAAAAAAACTCTTAGTGATAACAAATCTAAGATTGAAAAATCATCTAGTGGTGAAATTGACAAATCTGAAGGGAGACTTAAGGGTTCACAAAGAAGTGCATGTGTAAGATGTGGTAATGTGAACCATTGGGCCAATGACAAATCATGTCCTGCTAGAAATGTAGCCTGTTTACGTTGTAAGAAAGTGGGTCACAATGCACATGTTTGCAAAGAGTCACGATCTAGGTTTGTAGGGGCAGCTAGTAAGGGTAATGAAGATGATAACAGTGAGAAATTATATGTTGATCAGATCTTATGTGTGTTGGATGAGGATGCTGGTAAACCTTGCAATGTATTGGACAAATGATTATTATTATCTCCACTTGTTGATCAAGACAATTCCAGATTATTGAGTGTGAGAGATCCTACATGTGTTATTGAAATTGATGGTAATCCCTTCTCCATGCCTGTGGTTTCGGGAGCCAGGTATACCATTATTTCTGAAGATGACTTTCAAAACTACAATGCCTTTAGAGACAAATTAGTGCACATACCTGAAGTCATACAATGGTTAATCAATGGAGTTATTAGGATTTTTCATTACAGTAATCTCATATAAAAACAAAGACATTTATGGTAGGGTGTACATTGCTAAAAAAAAAGGGGGTATCTTTGTTTGGCCTTATTCATCAATCTGCTATGGGCATACAGTTACATCCGAGTGCACACAAACAAGTAGTACTGTTGGGTGCTACAGTTCAAGGAAGGGATATTGTACAAGTATTTCCAGAGGTGTTCGTTGATAAATTAAGCAAGCTAAAAGTTTTCAAACATCGATATTATTATGCTGCGGATGTCATCTCAAAGTTCACGAAGTAAGCAATTTGCCATTGGCTGTGAGGGATGATGTTAAAGCTGAAATACAAAAAATAAAAACTTGTTGATGCTGACATCATGGAGAGTATAAAATTGTCAGATTGGTTAGCACCTATTGTGGTGGTTAGGAAACTGAATCAATCTATTTGGCTATGTGTTGATCTTTGTGATTTAAACTATTTAGGTTATTGGCATCCCTTGCCTAACATAAATGAAATGATTCCTACCATGGGTAAAAACAAATGTTTTTCAACTATTGATTTATCTGCGGTCTATCATCAGTTAGAATTGCATGATTCCTCTAAACATTTGACATCTTTTATCACACCGTTTGGCACATACAGATTTAAACAGATGCCATTTGGTATCTGTGTCTTCAGTTTTTCAGAGACTGATGGAAAAGATTTTTGAGGACATGTCTGGTGTTAGTTATTTCCAGGGTGACATTTTGATTAGTGGCAAGGATGAACAACACCATGATGTGAAATTAAATGGGGTTTTGGAAAGGCTTTGGTGTAATGTTCTGACAGTCAAACAGGAGAGGTGTAAGTTGAGAGTTAACAATGTGACTTTTTTGGGTCACGTTAATAATGCCAATAAATGTTAGACCTCGTGAAAAGTTGGTAAATAACATTCTCAACACCATAATTCCTGCTAACAAGGATGGTTTGAAATCTTTTTTGCGGGTAATTGAGTTTTATGGCATGTTTGTAGCAAACTTAGCGGATAATATGAAGTGTTAAGGTGTTTGCCCTAGAAATCGTGTAAGTTTGAATGGGGTGAGTTGTGTCAAAAAGAATTTGACATGAATAAATCGGAAATTGCGAATGCATCCTCCTTGAGTAATTTTGGCATATCATGTAAAACTATGCTATCAACTGTTGCTAGCAATTTTGGACTAGGGGCCAGATGTTCAACCGTTTTTTGCAGTCGCGAACAGGAAATTGGCCTGTTTGCGACTGCCAAATTGGTCTGCCCCATGTACAAACCCTATTTTGTGAGTCGGTGAGCTATTATCAACTCGCAGAACGGGGTTTGCGACTCACTATAAGGAATGGGAGTGCCAAGGGCGTCCCTTCAAAATCTTGACTCGCACTTCAATGTAAGATTGTTTTGCAACCACATTTGCGGTCGCAAAACACTCACCGTTTACTACCTACTTCAAGTAGGTGGAAAGCCATTAGTAAACAGGAAGGGGTCCCCAGGGGACCCTTTTCCCTTTGTGAGTGTGTGTGAAAATATTTTTAAAGACCAGGCGCTGCCTACTCTTACAAAATGAAACAGAAACATTTCATTTTTCTTTTTTAAATAAAAAAAACTGGGAGTAGTAGCCATTCCTAATGGGGTAGCAAATAGCACCTGCCTCATGAATATTAATGAGACAGGCAATTTGAAACCACATTAGTAATCGCTAACAGTGTCTGAGATTGTGAGTCGCAAAGTGACGCAATTTACAAGTCGCAAAATTTAAGGGTCGTACTTATGGCACTAGGTGTGGTATTGTCACAAATACAAAATTGTTAGGAAGTGCTCATAGCATATGCTTCATGCACATTGTCCGATGCCGGAAAGCGGTATTCTGTATTTGAAAGGGAGGCTCTGGCAGTTTTTTGGGCTGCCAGGCATTTCGGAACATTTGTATGGGGCATACCATACGTAATCAGAACTGATCACAAACCCCTTGTTTATATATTTTCTACGAAGGGATCAGGTATTATGTCACAGAGAATTGCAAGATGGGTGGCAAATTTACAAGAACCATGCCTTTTGTGTGAGGAACAAATAATGTATTTGCTGATGCATTATCTAGATACAAGTTAATGGAAGAGTATAATATGCTTTCTAGAAATGATTTACAGGAATTTGGATGGGTCGCAGTCGTGGAGTATTTTGAGAAAAAATGTGTCACTACAAAAGGAATGGTTGGATGCTGTAAATGTTTATGAGGGGTTGATGAGGTTATGTAAGTACATTAGGAAGGGGTAGCCTTCAAATGTATCTGATATAAGCAATAATATAGAGGTGAAAGATAAATTGTGTACGGATTAATGGGGTATGAGAAGAGGTGGCAAGCTTATTCTGCCCGTTATATTGAGGGGTAAGATTGTGGAGTGTGGTCACTAAGGTCATCTAGGTAGGAGTAAGACTAAAAGCAGGTTAAGGGAATTGTGTTGATGGCCAGGCATGGATAAAGATGTTGAAAGGATTGTTAAGGATGATTGTGGGTTGTGTGCTAGTTGTGATAGCATCTTAAAAACTAATACCCAACCTCTTCAGCTGGTTGGTTATCCTGGGAGTGCTTGGTCAAATGTGGCTATGGACATAATGGGTCCCATTGATGTGTTGGGCAATCGCAGTAGATTTGTGATAGTCATTACTAATCAAAATGGTTTGAAGTAGGTGAATGGCTTGGATGCCGAAGGAGATGGCTGCTCCGCGGTGAGCTCTGGTGAGGTCACTGGAGGTTTTCCGCTCCATACACAGCAAGTCCTCATGCCTGCCTCTGAAATGCGAGGCATCTATGTTTAGAGTGGCCACCATTTTTTTTATATCCTCGGAGGCGTCCGTGCAGTAAGCTGAAAACCGCATTTTCTTTTTATTTATGCCGTCTCATTTCCCTCAGGGATTGCGACCGCCATTTTGTTTCACCGTGAGGACATTTTTCCTCATCATTGACTGGCAAAGTCATTTTGAAGCCGTGAAATTAGCAAATTCGAGTTCTTGCTGATCTTTAATGTTTAACTTTACCATTTTTTGATGAGAGTCACTTATTTCATATCTCCTCAAGACTTTTTGAGGTAAATCCTATGAGTTCTTGGAGATTCTAAATATTACCTCATCCAGTCTTCCATTGTGACAAGACTTTCTCAGCATATTGTATTCAATTATCATTTTCATTGCTCTATTGTGCATTTTTTCAAGTTCCTTCAATATTTCTGGCTGCATGTTCTCATTCTTCACTTTGTGTATGGGGAGAACAAATCTGCTCAGCGGTATATCAACAGCTCTACTTCGTCTGTGGTTGATTTTAACCCTTTTTGCGTTTTTCAGGATAACATGACAGACACTGAGCAAAACGCAGCAAAGATTCCTTCACCTTCAAGTACTCCCCTTCCCAGTTCCAGAATGGCGTCTAAAATACCGGGCACTTCTGCCCTTTCATCTGGGAAAAGAGTTTTAAAAAATCTGCCTTCTCCAACCATAACTCCTCCTTCAATCTCTATGGAAATTATCCTTGAAGAAATTCGAGCACACAAGCCTTACATGGAGGAAACCAAAGTCCGCCTTATACAAATAGATGATAAATGGTTGCATATTGAAAATAGGGTTGTTCAACTGGAATCTATAGTGGAACCTTTCCATTCTGTTGCCAATCAAGTCCCCTCTATGCAATCTCAAATTTCGCAGCTTCAGAAGGAAATTGAGAACCTTGAAAATCGTAACAGGCAGAATAACCTGCGTATTTACAGTTTAGTAGAGGGACTTGAAGGCCCTAATCCTCTTTCCTTCTTTCAAACATTTCTTCTGAAACTTCTGGATCTTCCTGATTCTCTACCTTTGAACATTCAAGGAGAACATTGTTTAGGTCATGTGCCACAGACTGTATCTTCATCGAATAAACCAAGAGGAGTTATTCTCTACTTCTTAGAATATACAGACTTTTTGAAGGTTTTACAGGCAGTCAAGGTCAAAGGGAGAATTTCCTGGCACGGTTCTGCCCTATTTTTTTCTCAAGACTATGCCAAAACAACAGCAGACAGACGGAAGAAATCTTTGGATCTGAGGCCAGCACTCCGTAACATCAATGCCAGATTTGGTCTTATTCATCCGTGTCTTTTTAAAGTCACTTATAAAAATAAGACCCCGACCTACGAAGATCCTTGTCTTCTTCAACAATTTTTGGATAACTGTAGACAGGAAGATATGGAAATTACTAGATCTTCTGTTTAAAGTTTTCAGTAACTCTTATTAATTGTTTAAATGTAGTTCTGGTTATCTGTTTCATATTCTTCATGCATTGTTTCTTGTTATCATTTGTATAATTTGTGTTTCTCCTTTTTTCTCAGGTGCCATCCTTGTCATGAGTGATACATGTGACTCCCTTTACGTTCTTTTTTTGATGATGTACTTTTCTCCTCCCGTACCCGTTCCCGAGAGTTCCGGTCATTGTACCGTTTCCTTTATGTGGGTCCACCACCATCAAATTTTGTGTGTTCTTTTTGGTATGTTAGTTTTTATATTCTATATGTGGGTTTTGTCTCCCTTTCCCTTTTTTCATACATCATGCTTCTGTCTCCTTCTTCTCTTTTCTTTCCTCACCAATGTTTTATCAATTTCTTGCTTATCTCTAATTACCCTACTTAATTTTCCTCTGCACAGCAATTCTATTTTCTCTATTTTGATGTTTTCTCTTCTCCTTTTCTTTCTTTCTTGGTTTCGAATTTCAACTTTTGCCTCATATGTAATCTTTTCTGATAAGTTGTTACACCTTCAGGATACTTTTGTATGATTTGCTGTTCTTATTTTACATTATTCTCAGAGAGTACTAATTATTAATGCTTGTTGGCATTTTTTAATGTTATTATGGTAATATAGATGTCTTTAAGGTTTATCTCATGGAATGTTAAAGGTGTAGGCTCCCCTATTAAACGTCATAGGGTTTTATCTCACATAGCCAACTTAAGAGGTGACATATTTCTTTTGCAGGAAATACATATTTTAGAGAAAGAAGTCCCTAAGCTTAAAAGACAATGGGTTGGAAATGTGTTTGCTTCTCCAGGCTCCAGGAAACGTAATGCAGTAGCTATTCTATGTCATAAGCGCTTTACTATACAAAATCTTTCCCAGGCCGTTGACAGTGAAGGTAGATGGGTTTCTGTTTCCTTACTTATCGATAAAATTCCTGTTACTATTGTTAATCTTTATGCTCCTATTAATCCGGATAATACATTTTGGCCAAGAGTGTTATCTAAATTGATGACTTATACAGATGATTATTTGATTGTAGGTGGGGCTTGTATTGTGGTCTTTGACCCCATTATAGATAGAAACTCTAAGTCTAGATTTTTCCCCTCCGAAATTCATGCTCAATTTGAGACCGTTATATCACAACGATCTCTTATTGATGCATGGAGATTATGCAATCCAACATTTTTCCCAGTTAGATTATATGTTTATTTCTAATGCTCTTGCTCAACATGTTATCAATTTGGACATTGGATCCATATTGATTTCAGATGACGCCCCAGTTACCTTGGATTTAGATCTCTTACCACCCTCTCAAGGAAATAAACAATGGAGATTTAATAATTCCCTTCACCTAGATTCGCAATGTACACATACCTTTGAGCAATTTACTCACACATTTTTCAAAGAAAATAAATCCCCCACCTTTTCTCCTTAAATTATTTGGGATACTTTTAAAGCTGCTTCTAGAGATTTTATTATTAACTTTGTTTCCCAGAAACAGAAATTTGCTTCCAATAAGCTTAAAGCACTTAACTCACGCATTAAGCGACAAGAATATTCTTTTTATCATTCTCATTCTGAGCATATTTTAAAAGACCTAGGGGCATATTTCCAAGGGCATTATCGCCCTATTAACAAGGCGGCGCTAACATGCATTAATGCATGTTAGCAGCCGTTTTGGTATCGCCTCGCTTCGCATCGCTAATGAGATGCAAAGTAGGCGTACCTTTCAGGGAACAACATGAAAATATTTTCTAAACGCACATCGCGGTATTTACAAGCTGGGCCAGTACTCGTGTACGGAAGAAAAAAGCTGCGTTAACCGCGGATATCTGGGAAAACTAACGTCTACAAATATTTTGACTTAGTCATGTGCATAATAGGAGGTAGATTGTAAGGTTACATCCACCTCTCCCTATTAACAACATGTCCATCAGCGCAGTTGTAATATCGCTGGTTTTCAGGCGATATTGATGAAAATTGCCGTATATCTCCGGATTTCACATCGCCTGTTTGGAAATCGTTGCAAATACGCTGCAAACACGGCGATGTGTACCGGCGATATACGGCGATATTCAAAATCGCGCTAAACGCGATTGGCGATCTTCAACCTGAATTGTTGATAATATGCCCCCTAATGTCTGCTAAAATTGAATTTAACACACTTTCTACTGAGAATGCTAACTCCTATCTACTCAAAACCAGTGCGAAGTATTATGGGGGTCAAAATAAAGCAGTGAAACTTAAAAAAGAACATGCAAAAATTGATTCTCTTTTAACTACCACTAACCAAAATATGCCTAAAAATGAAGATATTCTTTTGAAATTAACAAAATTCTATCAGGCCCTATATACTACGGAATCTCAATCTAATTCTCAGGATATTCTTTATTATTTATCAACCATCCCCTAAACTTCAGTGTCCGGATAATGACTTTTCAATATTGGAGAAGAACATCCTAGTACAGGATATTTCTACTGCGATTCAATTTATTAAACGTGGCAAGGCTCCTGGACCTGATGGTTTCACCATTGAATTCTGCTCTCACTTTCCCTCTCTTCTGTTCCCCAAATTACATAAACTTTTCCTTAACTTTGTATCTTCTCATGCATCGAGTGGCTCCTTTCAAGAAGCTTTGATATGTCTTATTCCCAAGGACAATAAAGATCACAGATTGTGCAAAACTGATGGTCCTATTTCTCTAATTAACCTACGTTATAAAATGTTTGCAAAAATATTAGCTCTCTGCTTGGATACATTATTACCTTAATTGATTGGAAGCGAACAATGTGGTTTTATCAAAGGCAGACATCTTTCAGATAATACTTGACTATTTTTGAATGTGCTTAGTAAATCCAAACATTACAATTCTTCCTTGGCAGCTGTTTCTTTAGACGCGGAAAAAGCGTTCAATAGAGTTAGTTGGTCTTTTATTTTCTCTACTCTTTATTGGTTTGGTTTCAGTCCTAACTTTATTCATTAGGTTTCTTTGTTATATTCCTCCCCTAAATCATCTCTTTTAGTTAATGGCCTTATGTCTCCTTTTTCCCTCTTCACAGGGGTGTGCAGCATGGTTGTCCACTCTCCCCCTTATTATTTATACACGCTTTGGAGCATTTTTAATAAAGATTTGTTCTAACCCACAGATTACGGGTTTCACTTAGGGGGACTCTCAGTTTAAACTTTCTGTTTATGCTGATGATATTCTACTTTTTATCTCTCAACCACAATCATCCTTACCAGCTTTTTTATTACAAGTAGATACATTTGCACTTGTCTCGGGTTTCCTCTGAATAAGTTATGTTTTCATGCTGATTTCAGTACAACTTCCTTTCATTGGAATCCCGACAAGATAAAATATCTCTGTTTGTGGTTCTCGGATACCGTTAAAGATACTATAACTTCTACATACAATTCTTCTTGCGCATACATCTCGTTAGAATCCTTTGTTTTTATCATGGTGGGGCCGCCTTGATACTATAAAGATGATGCTAGTACCTATTATTTTGTTCTGTCTTTCGAATATACCAGTTAATAGTTTCACACACTCCACTTAAAAAATATACTCTGTTGTATATAATTTTTTTATGTAATAATAAAAAATATAGGATGTCTCCTAAACTTAAAAAGCCCAAAAATATAAGGGGAGTTAATTTTCCATATTTTCATAAATATCATTTGGCCTTTTGTCTTAAACAATCAGCAATTTTGCTACAAGATAATGATCCTACGCTCTCTTGTTTATGGACAGATCTCAAGAAATCTTTTTGGCATCCTTTTTTCCCTGTGGGAATGTTTGTCCTTCACTTCTAGACCCCTATCCTTATCTCTCCTAATCTTTAAGAATACATGCAGAATCTTATCTCTCATCCTTATCTCTTATAAATCTCCTAAAGAGCAATTTTTACATTCATCAATATGGTATAATACTTGTATTAAAATAAATAATAAAATAATTTCCTGGAAGGATTGGCACTCTAGAAGTTTTAAATGGATACATAATTTTTTTGGGGAAGGTACATGCTTGCCTTTTTGAGTAGTACAATTGCTCTTTTCCTTTCCAGACTTTTACAAAGCCAAATATCGTTTACTTACTTCTGTGGCTCAATACTCCAATAACAAAGTTTCCCTTGATCAGACAACCTCTTCTTCAGCTCCTCTCCTTCACAACCTATTAGATGTATTTCCCTCTGCATCTCAAATATATAAACATCTTAAATTGGTTCAGGAGGATAGGGATAAAACAGAAGTAGAAAATATTTGGGAAATTGATTTGCAAACTACCTTTTCCATTTCAATTTGGCATAAAATCTGGGTTAAAATAAGAAAATCTTCTTGAGCGGCTAATGCAACTCAAACTTTATATTTATTTATAATCGTCTTTTAATCACTCCTGTTACTGTACATACAATTTACCATGCTGTCCCCTTTAACAGTTGGTGTTGTTCTGAACCCTCGGCAGACCTTAAACACATGGTTTCTGAATGTTCTCTTATTTAGGAATTTTGGTTAAAGGTTTGGCAACAGATAAACACCATTTTTAACACACAAGTTCCATTTAATTTCAATAACATTTTTTTGGGTAGTGTTTCTGACAATTCGACTTTCCAACCCAAGGATCTTCATATAGCTGATTTACTCCTCGCTGTTGCTTTTCAACAAATTACAAAATCTTGGAAGGATGCCTCTCAGATATCTTTCCAAGCATGGTGGTATAGAGTTTGTTACAATCACAGGCTTGTGTTTATTCAGTTGCACTCGCTATTAAAAGAGATCTTTTATGGTCACCTATAACTACTTATTTAAACACTTCTGCCCGTATTTCACAGCCACATAATCCTAGAATTGAAGAAGTACCTAAACCTCCATGAATTTTGTTTCTCTAGCAATAGTCTTCAATTGATCTATTTTATACCATTTAGATTGTACTATATATTGTTATTATGTTGACATAGAATTGATACATTTCTTTCTGATGGTGTTATGCATTACATATTTGTGAGGATGTGTTTAATGAGCGTATTTATTGTTTCTTTGTATTTGAATTGCATGATTATCTTATTAAATGTCCCTTTTCAAACTTAAAAATGGTTTTAAGTAGAATTTATGGGAGATGTGAAGATTAAATCAGTTGTACAATTTAGGGAGAAAGTGTTTATTCATTAAGGACAACCGGATGAATTTGTATTGGACAATGGACTAGGCCTGGGCCAAAATTCCGTTCCGTTTGCGGAAATTGCGATATTTTTGCATTTTCGCGTTCCGCGGAAAGCACGAAAATGTCAAAATTTCCGCATTCCGCAGCTTAGCGATAATTTGTTTCTTGCTCGCACTGTAAAAAAATACATTCTCGCGTTCGCGCGATCGCCTTACCTGAAACCCCGCGTTCGCCGACAAGTTTTCTTGACCCGGTCGCGTTCTCCACGAGATGTTGGATTTTGGTAGCCATTTTGCGCTGTCTCGCGACAGTTCGCGGCCGCATTAACGTCATTTGTCACGCGATCACATCATTTGTTGCGCGATCACGTCTTTCTTCTCGCGATCATGCACCGCGCGAGTATGAGAAGATTGAGATCTCGAACATGTCATTCTACATCGCGAGCTAGAGGATGAGGACGCGGGCACGTGTAATCGAACGCGAACAGGAGAAAGAGACCCCGAACACGTCATATCCAACGCGACAGGGACAAAGAAGAGAACGCGATCATGTCGTTTTCGACACGCCGGCGGAAGTAATGTGATGCTCGAGAACTCAACAACGTAAAATTTACAATTTGGAGAGGAATATCGGCTCTAGCAGCATCAAACCATCTGCAAATCCTGATTTTGGATGAAAAGAACTCCTTACATTGACATTTGGCTTTCCTTTTTTGTGCAAGGAGTCATTTTTTTAAAAGGTGGAGAGAGGGAGGAAGTGACACAGAATCTCCAACTACCTGTTCCTGTCCAGCAGGCTCCTCCTAGTGCTTTGTCCATCTCCTGCTCATTCTGCCTTTGGATTTGGAGCTGGAAAGATCACTCTTTTTGTCTGCTGCATCATTGCAATTGGATTTCAGGATTTTTGGAATAGGATATTTTACAAGTAAGTGGTTGTTGTGTTTGTTTGATTGTGGGCACTGCAGTTGTTGTAACTACAATTTATTTTTGATAATTAATTATCATCATTCCTTTTTTTCTTTTTTTTCTTTTGTGGGTAGTAGTAGTAGGCCCGAGCTAGCCATGGGCATGGCCTCATGGGTGTGTGTGTGGGCATGATGAAGCAACTGTTCCTTTTGTTGTTTTTTGAATGTATTTCATTTTCAAGCACATTTACGTCATGGATGGCATTGGATTGAGATGGGGAAGTGTGTTTTTTGGGGGTGGCCTTTGTGATGTTGTTGGGCCTGGCCATGTGGCTGGTGGCCATTTTGAGGCCTAGGCCTGCAAGCTTGCCTGGCCTTGTCTGCCAACAGGCCTGCTTTTTCATCCACTAGGATCAGAGCAGGTAGCCACAGCTTTATTAATCAAGTGTTTTCTGTGTGATCTGCTGAATTTAGACATCATTTAGGGCATGGATGGCATTGGATTGAGTTGGGGAAGTGTGTTTTTTGGGGGTTGCCTTTGTGATGTTGTTGGGCCTGGCCATGTGGCTGGTGGCCATTTTGAGGCCTAGGCCTGCAAGCTTGCCTGGCCTTGTCTGCCAACAGGCCTGCTTTTTCATCCACTAGGATCAGGGCAGGTAGCCACAGATTTATTAATCAAGTGTTTTCTGTGTGATCTGCTGAATTTAGACATCATTTAGGGCATGGATGGCATTGCATTGAGTTAGGGAAGTGTGTTTTTTGGGGGTGGCCTTTGTGATGTTGTTGGGCCTGGCCATGTGGCTGGTGGCCATTTTGAGGCCTAGGCCTGCAAGCTTGCCTGGCCTTGTCAGCCAACAGGCCGGCTTTTTCATCCACTAGGATCAGAGCAGGTAGCCACAGCTTTATTAATCAAGTGTTTTCTGTGTGATCTGCTAAATTTAGACATCATTTAGGGCATGGATGGCATTGGATTGAGTTGGGGAAGTGTGTTTTTTGGGGGTTGCCTTTGTGATGTTGTTGGGCCTGGCCATGTGGCTGGTGGCCATTTTGAGGCCTAGGCCTGCAAGCTTGCCTGGCCTTGTCTGCCAACAGGCCTGCTTTTTCATCCACTAGGATCAGGGCAGGTAGCCACAGCTTTATTAATCAAGTGTTTTCTGTGTGATCTGCTGAATTTAGACATCATTTAGGGCATGGATGGCATTGCATTGAGTTGGGCAAGTGTGTTTTTTGGGGGTGGCCTTTGTGATGTTGTTGGGCCTGGCCATGTGGCTGGTGGCCATTTTGAGGCCTAGGCCTGCAAGCTTGCCTGGCCTTGTCTGCCAACAGGCCTGCTTTTTCATCCACTAGGATCAGGGCAGGTAGCCACAGCTTTATTAATCAAGTGTTTTCTGTGTGATCTGCTGAATTTAGACATCATTTAGGGCATGGATGGCATTGCATTGAGTTGGGGAAGTGTGTTTTTTGGGGGTGGCCTTTGTGATGTTGTTGGGCCTGGCCATGTGGCTGGTGGCCATTTTGAGGCCTAGGCCTGCAAGCTTGCCTGGCCTTGTCTGCCAACAGGCCTGCTTTTTTATCCACTAGGATCAGAGCAGGTAGCCACAGCTTTATTAATCAAGTGTTTTCTGTGTGATCTGCTGAATTTAGACATCATTTAGGGCATGGATGGCATTGGATTGGGTTGGGGAAGTGTGTTTTTTGGGGGTTGCCTTTGTGATGTTGTTGGGCCTGGCCATGTGGCTGGTGGCCATTTTGAGGCCTAGGCCTGCAAGCTTGCCTGGCCTTGTCTGCCAACAGGCCTGCTTTTTCATCCACTAGGATCAGAGCAGGTAGCCACAGCTTTATTAATCAAGTGTTTTCTGTGTGATCTGCTGAATTTAGACATCATTTAGGGCATGGATGGCATTGGATTGAGTTGGGGAAGTGTGTTTTTTGGGGGTTGCCTTTGTGATGTTGTTGGGCCTGGCCATGTGGCTGGTGGCCATTTTGAGGCCTAGGCCTGCAAGGTTGCCTGGCCTTGTCTGCCAACAGGCCTGCTTTTTCATCCACTAGGATCAGGGCAGGTAGCCACAGCTTTATTAATCAAGTGTTTTCTGTGTGATCTGCTGAATTTAGACATCATTTAGGGCATGGATGGCATTGCATTGAGTTGGGGAAGTGTGTTTTTTGGGGGTGGCCTTTGTGATGTTTTTGGGCCTGGCCATGTGGCTGGTGGCCATTTTGAGGCCTAGGCCTGCAAGCTTGCCTGGCCTTGTCTGCCAACAGGCCTGCTTTTTCATCCACTAGGATCAGAGCAGGTAGCCACAGCTTTATTAATCAAGTGTTTTCTGTGTGATCTGCTGAATTTAGACATTGTTGGACTTTGCCCTTTTTCCCTCATTTTTTTCGTTTTTGTAATGTTAAGGTGCAGGTGCTTACTTCGCCCAAGATGGCTGCCACAGACCCCTGCTACTGCAGGGTGGTCGTTTTTCATAGTAGCACCCTAGCTGCCAGGAGCTGGCTGGGACCCACAACAATGTTGCGATACCAGCCCGCCTTTTTGTCCCATAGTTAGAGTGGGGAAGCTCCTGGAAGAAGCTGGAACCTTCTAGAAGGGAGGTGGGGTTTTACTTTTGCCGCCTTGGCTAGAGGTCACCTGACCTAGGGCTACTTAAGAGTGGGAGGGAAACTTGTGTGGTGAGTTGGCCGTTGGGGTGAAGCAGAGCTGGAAGAATCCACCAGGAGTGTAGGCGGTAGGGCCTAGCCAGGGACTTATGCCTCTGAGAGTGACAGGATTTAGGTACTGCCTCTTAAGTGAGTGAGGTGCCCTGTGAATCCCACTGATCTTGCCCAGTAGTAGGAGGACCCAGAGACTCTCTGCCAGCCTGACTAGGAAGGACCTAGTCGCCCTCTCCATCCCTACCCCTGTAACAGAACCCCTTAAGGGCGCCAGATACATCTGCGCCAAAAGACTTCATCTGTCAACTGAGAACTGAAACCTAACTTTAAGAACTGAGACTGCATGACAAGAGCGAGCTGTAAGCCTTGAATGCCAGAGCTGAGACTGCGTGTCCAAGCTACCCTAGTGAACAAAATACTAAGCCAATTGCCAAGTCACCGGGGATCGACCAGGTACTAGCGCTGTGACCCCCGCGCTCCCTGCCCTGGTCTGGGACCCCCGGCAGCGTGCTCCGCTGAGCACTGATCCCCATCCTTAATTTGAGCCCCCCCCCTGCGACGACGAAGCCAGCGCGCTCACCGCCGCGGCCTGGAGGCCTGGAGGAGTGCCCTGCTGTGTCGCGAGGCCCAGGTGAAGTCCGGGGCCCCGTCGCTGCCGTCGCAGCCGTGTGAGGAGAAGCGCAAGGTCGGGGCCGAGTTCCCCCAACGTCGTGAGGACGGACGCCTGCTGACGCCGAGACGGAGGTAAGCCCGGAGGCCGAGATCCCCCCTGGTGCGCCCCCTGCTGGTCCGGAAACCGCACCGCACTTGGCCCGGGTTGTCCCCTCCGTGGGAATCCCCTCCCCTGCCTGCGCGACGGAGAGACCCCGCCGAGGGATCCTGTCCGTGTCCCCCCTTCTGTGCTACTGAGCGCAGTGCTCTGTGAACTGCACCGGAGCATAGGGACTCGCTCCTCAAGTCCAGTAATCCTCCCCGCTGGAAGCCGTTCAAAGTACTGACTGACATTGCTCTCGCGTGGCGCTTCACGCCACCGACTCTGCTTCCTCAGCCGGAGAGACCGGGACGGCGAGTAACCCCATGTGTTATATGCTCTGCTCGAAAGTAATTATATGCCCAGGGATGCGAGTAGCGCACTGTGTTACATGCTCTGCTCGAAGTAGATTATATGCCCAGGGATGCGAGTAGCGCACTGTGTTACATGCTCTGCTCGAAGTAGATTATATGCCAAGGAGTGCGAGTAGCGCATTGTGTTATATGCTCTGCTCGAAAGTAATTACATGCCAAGGAATGCGAGTAGCGCACTGTGTTATATGCTCTGCTCGAAAGTAATTACATGCCAAGGAATGCGAGTAGCGCACTGTGTTATATGCTCTGCTCGAAAGTAATTATATGCCCAGGAATGCGAGTAGCGCACTGTGTTATATGCTCTGCTCAAAGGTAATGACATGCGACTGATTACGAGTCACGCGATGTATTAAATGTTCTACGCAAACGTATCCACATGCAACTGATTGCGCGTAGCGCTATGTTTATATGCCTTGCTTCACAGTACTAGGGGCCATTGATCACGGGGAGCACTCAGTTCTACAGGCGCCATGTTAGTGAACCCAATGTTTCCCCCTTCAAGTATTACGTTTAGTAAGACGGCCGGTTCAGGGAAAGACTTTACGTAAGCGCGCACAGCGCTAGAACAAGGTTAGGCACTGCATAGATATCACCCAGAGTGTCGAATGTAATGTTACGATGGTATTATGTTTCATGTATTACCTTGTTATTTCCTGAACTGCAACTGACCAGCTATACTTGGATAAACTTGAAGTATTTGCATAATTTAAACGGTGTGGCGTTCCTTATTGTGTGTGACTCTAGTCCATGAGAGGCGTGTGGTGTATGGTTGCTTAACACATAGCCCTCTGGTTGCCCGACCGGCTCGCGCCACGCTACCGCCTATAGGGCCTGGTGACCCCAGGTTCCTGCATTGTTGGCCAGCGGTGGTATCCTTGGGACTTGTGACCATACAGCACCCTTCCGTGAGGCGAAGGGCGCCACAATTAAACGCCTATCCTACATTTTTTTTGTTCCACAGCTCAGAAACCATTGTTGCTGGATCATTAGTTCCACTGTCCAGGTAGAGAGTGCGAGAAGCCTGGTTAGCTATTGACTGTTGCCTACACCCTAGGAATTTTCTCCTTAGAGTCTAGGTCCCCACCTGCCAGAATGGAATCCCGGCTAGCGGACCTCGAGGGGTACACCGTGAGGCAACTGAGGGAGTTCGCGCAGGAGTTGGGGGTGCCTGGGATGCGGAGGGCCAAAGCGCCGGAACTCCGTACCGCCATTTGGGCATGGGTAGAAGCCCACCCAGAAGGGAGAGGGGATGAGGGACAGGAAGCGCCAGACGCACCTCAGGAGGAGAGCGCCCAAGAAGTCCTAGACATTGTGAACATAGAGGAGTCTGAAAATGTGCCCCCAGGGAGACGTTCTGGGGCCAGTAGTAGGACAGGGTCTAGTAGGAGCGCGTCTCCAAAGGAGTATGAGGACAGAAGGGAAGAGAGGCAATTAAGATGGGAGCTAGCCAAACTGGAACAGGAAAGAGAAAGGGAAAGAGAGAATAAGAAATGGACAATGGAGGAGAGGAGGATGGCGCACGAGCTTCGGATGAAGGAGTTGGAGCTGCGTGCCCTCCAGATGAGTGTGTCCAGTGAGGACACTGGTGGCAGCATACCGGAAGCTCCACAGGAGCTAGGATTTTATTTACCCCAGGATGACATCACCAGGGTGTCTGAGGAGGCATTGGGGTGTGAACCTGAAGGGGGTGGTGCAGGGATCTCCCAACCCAGCGAGGTGGGAGGAGTGGCAGATAGCCCAGCTAGGTCCCAGGGAGAGAGGGTTGTAGGGCCTCACGACCTATCTGTAGGAAGGCGTGAGACGGGGAGGTGTCCCGAGGTGCCCCAACCGAAGTCTCAGGGCCTGGAGAGTTCCGCAAGGGAGCCCCAGGTTGGGAGCCTAGGCTGTCCCGATGTGCCATCCAGTGCAGGGGAGCCCCTAGTGTCAGGAGGACCCAGGGCGACTGTAACCAGCGCGCCTGAGGTTCTGGGGTTGGCCCAGTCGCAGGGTTTAGATCCTGTGCTGGGGTGCCAGGCTCAGGGGTTGCCTGACCTGGCGGGTGGGGCCTCTGCTAACAGGGTCCCCCCGAAATTGACTTCCAGGGGTACTTTTCCCGTTAGGAGGGTGCTGAAATCTGGAAGGGGGTGCAGAGGGAGGAAGGTCTCGCCTCGGGCACCGACTCAGCCTAAGGGTTTAGACCCTAGGTTGAGGAATCAGTTGAAGGGTCAAGGCCCTAGACTGAGGAGGAAGTGGTGGTCTGAGGGTGCCTCGCAGGGTAGGGTGAGGAACCCCAGAAGGAGAGTTAGGGGGAGGAGAGCCTCGCCCCTGAAGGCTGGTCAGCCTAAGGGTGTGAACCCCAGGAGGAAGGACCAGAGGCAGTTTAGGACTGCAAGGAGGAGGACCGGAGTGGTCAACAGGCACTACAGGCCTGGGGCTACTGCCCCCCACTCCGCGAGATCACCGGGGCCAGAGACATCTGGACGGCCCAGGGGCCGGTCCTGGCCACAACTAGCTAGGGAGCCCCAGTGGGGTGGTTTCGTTGGTCCAGGGAGGTTTGTTAGGGAACCATTGGGTTCCAGAGCAGAGGAGAACCTGCGGGTGCTCCTGCCGTTGCGGGCCTGCGTCCACCTTTTCTCGCCCCAAGCAGGGAAGACCATCAAGGCATTGATCGGTCTACCCTGGCTTTCGGCTGGAAGGGGGTTATGTTGGACTTGGCCCTTTTTCCCTCATTTTTTTCGTTTTTGTAATGTTAAGGTGCAGGTGCTTACTTCGCCCAAGATGGCTGCCACAGACCCCTGCTACTGCAGGGTGGTCGTTTTTCATAGTAGCACCCTAGCTGCCAGGAGCTGGCTGGGACCCACAACAATGTTGCGATACCAGCCCGCCTTTTTGTCCCATAGTTAGAGTGGGGAAGCTCCTGGAAGAAGCTGGAACCTTCTAGAAGGGAGGTGGGGTTTTACTTTTGCCGCCTTGGCTAGAGGTCACCTGACCTAGGGCTACTTAAGAGTGGGAGGGAAACTTGTGTGGTGAGTTGGCCGTTGGGGTGAAGCAGAGCTGGAAGAATCCACCAGGAGTGTAGGCGGTAGGGCCTAGCCAGGGACTTATGCCTCTGAGAGTGACAGGATTTAGGTACTGCCTCTTAAGTGAGTGAGGTGCCCTGTGAATCCCACTGATCTTGCCCAGTAGTAGGAGGACCCAGAGACTCTCTGCCAGCCTGACTAGGAAGGACCTAGTCGCCCTCTCCATCCCTACCCCTGTAACAGAACCCCTTAAGGGCGCCAGATACATCTGCGCCAAAAGACTTCATCTGTCAACTGAGAACTGAAACCTAACTTTAAGAACTGAGACTGCATGACAAGAGCGAGCTGTAAGCCTTGAATGCCAGAGCTGAGACTGCGTGTCCAAGCTACCCTAGTGAACAAAATACTAAGCCGATTGCCAAGTCACCGGGGATCGACCAGGTACTAGCGCTGTGACCCCCGCGCCCCCTGCCCTGGTCTGGGACCCCCGGCAGCGTGCTCCGCTGAGCACTGATCCCCATCCTTAATTTGAGCCCCCCCCTGCGACGACGAAGCCAGCGCGCTCACCGCCGCGGCCTGGAGGCCTGGAGGAGTGCCCTGCTGTGTCGCGAGGCCCAGGCGAAGTCCGGGGCCCCGTCGCTGCCGTCGCAGCCGTGTGAGGAGAAGCGCAAGGTCGGGGCCGAGTTCCCCCAACGTCGTGAGGACGGACGCCTGCTGACGCCGAGACGGAGGTAAGCCCGGAGGCCGAGATCCCCCCTGGTGCGCCCCCTGCTGGTCCGGAAACCGCACCGCACTTGGCCCGGGTTGTCCCCTCCGTGGGAATCCCCTCCCCTGCCTGCGCGACGGAGAGACCCCGCCGAGGGATCCTGTCCGTGTCCCCCCTTCTGTGCTACTGAGCGCGGTGCTCTGTGAACTGCACCGGAGCATAGGGACTCGCTCCTCAAGTACAGTAATCCTCCCCGCTGGAAGCCGTTCAAAGTACTGACTGACATTGCTCTCGCGTGGCGCTTCACGCCACCGACTCTGCTTCCTCAGCCGGAGAGACCGGGACGGCGAGTAACCCCATGTGTTATATGCTCTGCTCGAAAGTAATTATATGCCCAGGGATGCGAGTAGCGCACTGTGTTACATGCTCTGCTCGAAGTAGATTATATGCCCAGGGATGCGAGTAGCGCACTGTGTTACATGCTCTGCTCGAAGTAGATTATATGCCAAGGAGTGCGAGTAGCGCATTGTGTTATATGCTCTGCTCGAAAGTAATTACATGCCAAGGAATGCGAGTAGCGCACTGTGTTATATGCTCTGCTCGAAAGTAATTATATGCCCAGGAATGCGAGTAGCGCACTGTGTTATATGCTCTGCTCAAAGGTAATGACATGCGACTGATTAGGAGTCACGCGATGTATTAAATGTTCTACGCAAATGTATCCACATGCAACTGATTGCGCGTAGCGCTATGTTTATATGCCTTGCTTCACAGTACTAGGGGCCATTGATCACGGGGAGCGCTCAGTTCTACAGGCGCCATGTTAGTGAACCCAATGTTTCCCCCTTCAAGTATTACGCTTAGTTAGACGGCCGGTTCAGGGAAAGACTTTACGTAAGCGCGCACAGCGCTAGAACAAGGTTAGGCACTGCATAGATATCACCCAGAGTGTCGAATGTAATGTTACGATGGTATTATGTTTCATGTATTACCTTGTTATTTCCTGAACTGCAACTGACCAGCTATACTTGGATAAACTTGAAGTATTTGCATAATTTAAACGGTGTGGCGTTCCTTATTGTGTGTGACTCTAGTCCATGAGAGGCGTGTGGTGTATGGTTGCTTAACACATAGCCCTCTGGTTGCCCGACCAGCTCGCGCCACGTTACCGCCCGTAGGGCCTGGTGACCCCAGGTTCCTACAGACATCATTTAGGGCATCAATGGCATTGGATTGAGTTGGGGAAGTGTGTTTTTTGGGGGTTGCCTTTGTGATGTTGTTGGGCCTGGCCATGTGGCTGGTGGCCATTTTGAGGCCTAGGCCTGCAAGCTTGCCTGGCCTTGTCTGCCAACAGGCCTGCTTTTTCATCCACTAGGATCAGGGCAGGTAGCCACAGCTTTATTAATCAAGTGTTTTCTGTGTGATCTGCTGAATTTAGACATCATTTAGGGCATGGATGGCATTGCATTGAGTTGGGGAAGTGTGTTTTTTGGGGGTGGCCTTTGTGATGTTGTTGGGCCTGGACATGTGGCTGGTGGTCATATTGAGGCCTAGGCCTGCAAGCTTGCCTGGCCTTGTCTGCCAACAGGCCTGCTTTTTCATCCACTAGGATCAGAGCAGGTAGCCACAGCTTTATTAATCAAGTGTTTTCTGTGTGATCTGCTGAATTTAGACATCATTTAGGGCATGGATGGCATTGGATTGAGTTGGGGAAGTGTGTTTTTTGGGGGTTGCCTTTGTGATGTTGTTGGGCCTGGCCATGTGGCTGGTGGCCTTTTTGAGGCCTAGGCCTGCAAGCTTGCCTGGCCTTGTCTGCCAACAGGCCTGCTTTTTCATCCACTAGGATCAGGGCAGGTAGCCACAGCTTTATTAATCAAGTGTTTTCTGTGTGATCTGCTGAATTTATACATCATTTAGGGCATGGATGGCATTGCATTGAGTTGGGGAAGTGTGTTTTTGGGGGTGGCCTTTGTGATGTTGTTGGGCCTGGCCATGTGGCTGGTGGCCATTTTGAGGCCTAGGCCTGCAAGCTTGCCTGGCCTTGTCTGCCAACAGGCCTGCTTTTTCATCCAGTAGGATCAGAGCAGGTAGCCACAGCTTTATTAATCAAGTGTTTTCTGTGTGATCTGCTGAATTTAGACATCATTTAGGGCATGGATGGCATTGCATTGAGTTGGGGAAGTGTGTTTTTTGGGGCCGCCTTTCTGATGTTGGTTGTCTTAAAGACATGCTTTTGTTGTATGTGTCTGGTGTGTTGGTGTGCAATGCATGCACCCTGCAGAGCTTTTTGGGGCCTGTGAATGTTCGTATTTACATTTTGTTGCATTAAAAAGGCAGAGCAGTGTGCTTTAGCAGGCATCCTTTACCTGGCTTTTATAGGCCTTTTATCAGCTCCTGGTGGTTCCCAGGCCCCCGGCTTGTTTGGGATTTGTGTGTGTCCATGTGGGTGGTGGCCTGTTTTTGGTGTTTGGACTGTGAGTTATTAGTGTCCTGCTTTTGCCATAGGCCTGCATGGTTTTCCTATTGGCTCTTTGGCTTACTGCTTCCATCCATCCACCCCCTTTGCCAGCAGCAGCTCCATGGATGCTGAGATGCTCAAATAATGCAATGGTCCACCCCACTTCCATTAAATTTTTATTTTGTTGTTTATTATTAACTTTCCTATCCTTCCTGAGAGTTTAGTGTGTGGCTGTACACATTACTAGTAGTATAACATAGCTCTAGTTAAAAAAAAAAGTCATAAATGGCTAGACTATCTTTTGTTTGCACTAGTACAGTACTAAGTAACTGAACCACAACAACAAATGCAACATTTCACTGATGTTCTTCTCCTGTCTTATTTGCTTTTAGGTTCACAAAAGACAGAGTAGGAGGTGTCATCAGCATCACCCGGCTACCCGTTGTACTGCCAGCCAGACAGAAGTCCTGCTGCGCATCACGTCCACGTGAGACCAGAACTTGTTGTGCATCTGCATCCTGCCTGACATCTGAAGAAGATGGCCCCAAATAAAGGTACCAGGTCCAGTACCAAGAAAGTTGCCGGTGAGAAGAAGGAACAGAAAAAGCAAGTGCCATTAACCACGACTGGTGGTGTGCTGGCCAATGTTTTTTTTGGCACCAAAGCGTTGTCCGGGAACCAAGCTGGGAGCAGCACAGCGGTCCAACCCCACCAACCTAGGCCCAAGGGCTTTAGTGTCGCAGAGGTAGCCAGTCTACTAACGAGCAGCGATGTTGAAGAAATGTCATTACCGCAAAGTAGTACACAATCAAGTTCAACGCAGGCGCAAACTCAGCAGATCAGTGTGCAGCCGCCGCAACAAGAACAGCAGCAGCCGCAGCAACAAGAACAGCAGCAGCCGCCGCAACAAGAACAGCAGCAGCCGCCGCAACAAGAACAGCAGCAGCCGCCGCAACAAGAACAGCAGCAGCCGCCGCAACAAGAACAGCAGCAGCAGCCGCCGCAACAAGAACAGCAGCAGCAGCCGCCACAACAAGAACAGCAGCAGCCGCCGCAGCAAGAACAGCAGCAGCCGCCGCAACAAAAACAGCAGCAGCCGCCGCAACAGCCTTCCATAGTAGTTGTTGCTCCTGACGTAGGGGCATTTCAGGAAATCGAGCTTCCTGCAGACAAAGCTGAGCAAAGTCAAACCACTGTTTCAGAAGATCTATTGTCTTCCAGACGACCAGCAAGGAAAAGGAGGCTTAGTCCATCATCTTCTTCTTCAAGCCCCGCTTCTGATGATCGTGATGACACTTGGGTACCACCAGCTCGGTCTGAGAGTGATATACGCCACAAGACAATGCTTCTGAAAAGGAAGGTCCCAGAAAAACTTAGAGTTATGGAGGTAGACGTAGAAGAGGGGGGTGATGATGTTGATGAAGACGAGCCAGTCATAAGGCACATTATTCCCGCCCCAAAGGGATTGGAGACCGACATTCTCACCCTATCCAGAAAGGCTGCTACTGAGCGGGATGTAGCACGGATCTCACCAACACAGGTTACACCACCACTACCTCCAGCTGCCATATTTTCCAAGGCCCGGCAGGGACCTACATCCAGCTCAACCATCTCAGTAGGAAGTGGTAGTAAAAGTCACAGTGTAGGTGGACAGGGTCACATATTTTCAAGCACCCCCTCAAGTTCATCTGGTGTTGAAAGTGGCACATCCAGCAGTGCCAGAAAGTTCTCCTCCCCAGTTTGGGACTTCTTTTCTGTTAGCGCCAAGGAGGAGAACGTTGCTACATGCTCAATTTGTCGGCAAGGTGTTCGGCGTGGTAAGCTTGGTACAAACTATGGTACCGGAGGACAAGCAAGTCATCTCAGAATACACCACACTATCGTGTGGGAGGATCACCTACTTAAGTTAAAAGAAAGTAGGAAAACTAAACCCATTGAAGTTGGTCAGGATTCAGAATCAGGGAGCGATATTATTGTGGTGGCAGGTGAAGAACAGGGAGGCATTTCTAGCCCTGTCTCCAGTAGTGCAGTCACTGCAGTGGTAACGCCCACATCCTCCTCAGTAACATCAGAGTGGCACCGCAGTAAGAGCCATACTCAGAGTGTGGGTGAGACACCAAGGCGACCGGCGAGTACCTCAATGAGACAATCTGTGTCGTTGAGCCTTAGTGGGTTAATGAAAACAGCACCACTAAGGAAAGTAAGCCAGCCTACCATTGAGAGCATGTTTAGGTTGGAGGGGCAGTTCCAACGCAACCACCCAATGGCACGATTGTACAATGCGAAGCTGGCTAAAATGTTAGCGCTGGACCTTCTTCCTTTTTCATTTGTGGAAGGGGTGGGTTTCCTTGAATTTGTGTCTGCCATCTGCCCGAAATGGAAAGTTCCCAGCCGGTCCTATTTCGCAAGAATTGCTGTTCCGGCACTACATCATGATGTGCTGGAATTGGTTGGTCACGGTTTGCAGCAGAGTGCTGTGCACAATATCCACCTGACAACAGACATGTGGAGCAGTTGCCAAGCCACAGATTACATGTGCATCACTGCACACTGGATCTCTTTTGTGGGGGTTAGAGATAAACTATCTGCACGAGGTGTTGTTGACACAGCTGCGATTTTTGAAGGTACTCGGAAACATGCAACTGTAGCCATGTTCGCCATGGAGAAATCTCATACGGCTGAAAACATTTTAGAAGAGTTTCGCACCAAGGTTTTGGAATGGCTGCGGCCCAGAGGGCTTGGTATTGGTTTTGTTGCCACAGACAATGGCAGTAATGTACTTAAGGCCATGGAACTTGGTTCCTATTTCAGGGTTCCGTGTTTGGCACACTGCATAAACATTATAGTGCAAGACTTTCTGAAAAAAGAACCCATAGTCAGCAATTTACTGGCCATCTGCCGAAGAATATGCACTCATTTCAGCCATTCTTTTAAAGCTCGGAAGCAGCTGAGGATCATCCAACGTGAATTTAGGATGCCAGTCAAGGCACTCATCCAGGAGGTGGCAACACGTTGGAACTCAACGTATTACATGCTTGATCGTCTGTACGAACAGCACAGGTCACTCCATGAATATGTCTGGTACAGAAGCAGTGATGCTAGTGTTAAAGGCATGACCCTTCAGAGGGAGCAATGGACCCTAATTAAATGCCTGACTGAGATGCCGTCTCCTTTTGAGGTCTTCACACGTGAAGTCAGCAAGGAGGACTGTACAATGGGCCAAGCTATCCCATTGTTGCAAATGCTAGAGCATGAGCTGAATAATGTGTCTGAATCCTACAAAGGTGTAGAGGACAGAAGGCAAGCCCATGACTTGGTGGAGAGCTTATCCAGGCGCTTATCAGAAAATGTAAGGATACAAAATAAAATTTTGTCACAAGAACATTACATTTGTGCCACAATTCTGGATCCACGTGCAAAATTAGGACTATTCCTTGCTTTTTCCGACAATGATGTTGACCGCTACAAAAGTTGTATAGCTGAAGCAGCCATTAAGTTTGAAAACGAAGGGCTGCTAATTAAAAGCCCGCCACATCAACCCACAACAAGTACTGATACTGAAGCAGGCCATGCAGAATCAAGTGCAACATCGTCGGCTGAGGGCAGTGCGGTTGGCTCAAAATCACATCACTCACCATCACTATCGACTACAGAAACAAAAACTGGATCATTAGGCCGAGTACAATCATCATCATTACAGGATTGGTATGTAAAGATGGGCTATTGCAAGCACAGTGCTGATGCACAGAAAAAACAGCACAAAAGCTTACCATCAGCAACCCTGAACATTGAGCGGATGGTCCAGGCCTATCTGGACGACCCAACAGAGGTGTACGTTGATCAAAACCCATTGTAGTATTGGTATAGGAAAAGGTCTGAATGGCCACAGCTCAGCAGGCTGGCGATAAGCTATCTGGCTTGCCCTGTCGCAAGTGTCTCTTCCGAACGTGTTTTCAGTGCTGCTGGTTCCATTGTAACATTGAGAAGGACCAGTCTATCTCCAAAAAACGTGGAGAGGTTAACAATGATCAAAATGAATCAGCACTTCATACCACCGAATTACACCATGCATGAATCAACAGAGGAAGATGAGGACAGCGGCTCAGGTGACGGAAGTATTGTGTCAGATGATTACCTACTACTGGAAGAACCCCCAGAGTTTGAGGACGAGCTATACTTCCCTGACAATTAGGCTCGCACTTACTGTCTTCCTCCCTTTTTTCCCCCTTTGTTTATGTGTCTGTCGTTCCGGTTATACACTTGTGAATAGGCCTGGGCAAAAATTTCGTTCCGTTCGCGGAAATTGCGATATTTTGACATTTTTGCGTTCCGCGGAGAGCGCGAAGATGTCAAAAATTCCGGTTTCCGCAGCTTGGCGATAATTTGTTTCTTGCTCGCGCTGTAAAATGATACATTCTCGCGCGCGCGCGATCGCCTTACCTGATTCCCTGCGTTCGCCGACAAGTTTTCTTGATCCGGTCGCGTTCTCCATGAGATGTTGTATTGTTTTTAGCCATTTGCGCTGTCTCGCGACAGTTCGCGCCCGCAGTGACGTCATGCGTCGCGCGATCACGTCTTTCTTCTCGCGATCATGCACCGCGAGAACAACTCAAAACAAGATGGCCGCGCCCGCAAGCAGCCACATGGGTAAGTTGGCGACCCGCAACCATGCAGAAAATCGCGCGAACATGCCGGAAAAAACCTTCCGCATCTTCGCGATATTTCTGCTTGTTTGCGATAATTTTAAACATTCTCGCGATAATTTGCGAAGGTTAATTCCGCAAATTCCGCCCACCCCTACTTGTGAATCGCCACAAATCCATTATCACCGTCTTCTACTCTTCTAATTTAATATACAAGTTTCCAGTGTCTGCCATTTGACAGTACAGTCCTACAAATCCAGCTCCTCCGCTCGATCATACTGAATCTCCTGCTCAATTCCATTTCCCTCATGAATGATGATTGGATGATGGTAACAACAAATTCAAACTTTCCTCGTCCTTGCAAAACAAGTGGACCGTGAATCAGATGACCACTATAGCTATCCTCCTTTCAGAGCCGAGAGAGACTGGCCATTAACTGAAAATAAGATGGAACAGGTAATGATTGATGCTATGCATTGGATGCAGAGTCGCAGACTGAATGATTTAGATTTTGTTGTGTTTGTTGCGCATGAATTTATGTAATTGTGCACTGCCACTAATCAACTTTCTACAGAACACACTAATTTTCCCCTTCTTGCAAATAAGAAATGTGGACTTCTCCTGCATCTTGGTGATACATTGCTTTTAATTCAATACAGGAAGGGGACTCACTCAATCTGCGCAATGCAAATGACTGTGACACAACAGCACCGTCTATGATGATGATGGCGAAATAGACAGCCCGTTAACAAGATGAGATGGAACAGGTAATGATTGATGGCTGCCATGCATTGGCCGCAGAATCGCAGACTGAATGATGTAGATTTTGTTGTGTTTGTTGCGCATGAATTTATGTAATTGTGCACTGCCACTAATCAACTTTCTACAGAACACACTAATTTTCCCCTTCTTGCAAATAAGAAATGTGGACTTCTCCTGCATCTTGGTGATACATTGCTTTTAATTCAATACAGGAAGGGGACTCACTCAATCTGCACAATGCAAATGACTGTGACACAACAGCACCGTCTATGATGATGATGGCGAAATAGACGGCCCGTTAACAAGATGAGATGGAACAGGTAATGATTGATGGCTGCCATGCATTGGCCGCAGAATCGCAGACTGAATGATGTAGATTTTGTTGTGTTTGTTGCACATGAATTTATGTAATTGTGCACTGCCACTAATCAACTTTCTACAGAACACACTAATTTTCCCCTTCTTGCAAATAAGAAATGTGGACTTCTCCTGCATCTTGGTGATACATTGCTTTTAATTCAATACAGGAAGGGGACTCACTCAATCTGTGCAATGCAAATGACTGTGACACAACAGCACCGTCCATCATGATGATGGCGAAAGAGATGGCCCGTTAACTTAAGATGAGAAGGAACAGGTAATGAATGATGACAATTAATGGCATGCATTGGACACCTGACTCTGAGCTATTGGTCTTTGTGTTTGCGTTGTTTGTTGTGCACAAAGTGATGTCAAAGTGTACTAGTAGTAATCTATCTTTCTGTACACAATAAAGAATGACTCAAGTCAGTAATATTTATATTTCTACTCTTGTTGTGTCATAAAAATTATACTTATACTGCAGGCCGATCTTCAGTCAGTCAGTAAAAGTATCAGAGATGATGATGACGTCAGGAGGAAGTTTCAGGAGTTGCATAAAACGGAAAAGCCTAAAGGTAAACACGTCAACAACAACCACAGCAGACCCAAATGTCTGTGTAGAAGTTGAATAGAGTGTAGCTGTGGGATGACTGCAGTGCATTGATTTTACTAACTTAAACTGTAAAATGCTATGTTTGGAATGGATAATGTGCTTTGCATTTGTCCAACTCTTTGAGAGAAAAAAAAAGGACTAGTCTAAAGTGTTAACGTAGGATGTGCTAATGCTAAGCACTGTGGCCCTGCTCTCTCCTGTTACTGTTGAAGGTCAATGCTAGAAAAAAACTAGAGTAGAGATGATGCATATGCATACATGCCACCTTGGAAAGTGTTCTTGTTGCACTACACCATCACTTGTGCATTTGTTTTCACTTTCTTTCTCAATATACCCTTTGATTTTCCATCTAAAATTACAGGCCGGTATTGCCCAAAACTTTGTAAAACATTACAATGCATATTAATTACCTTACCAATCAATCACCTTTTTTTTTCCAGCCGGGCAGTGGCGAGTGGCGAGGCAACACACCCAAGATTGATGGACGAGACGAGAGGAGCAAGAGGACTGCCGAGATGCAAAAATCCAGTCCACATTTTTGACCAGGATAAGACAGTAACAGTATCCACTTTTAACTTCTTTTAAATAATTTGATTAATATCTTGTATACAATCTTTACAACAGTGTGTTCTTGGAGTTGTTATTATCAATCATCATTATGTTTGCTCTGTGTTTACGATTCTTCCCTACCAATATTTAAAATTTCTATTTGCTATCTGTTAAAGTATTAAGGCCGGAACAACAGAACAAGAACTAGAAGTGTATGTAATCCGGGTCTCTTATCATCATGCATGGATTGCCTTTTTCTCCCTTAACATATGGATATGGTAGTCTTCAATGATTGTCGTTTGTTTGTCTATGTATGCATACTGTTTTTCTATGTCATACCTTTCCCTAAAACCCCCTTCCCATCCATTCAACAAACCCTAACCCTCTTACCCCGGGCTCTGTGACTTATTGTCGAGGTGTAACTAAATTAAATGTACACCAATACTTAATCACACAATTGCTGGGGCGGATGTGGTGAAAGCAACACTACTTCAATTTGAAGGCAGAGCGATGAACTTCTTCTGCTTGGCCACCCATGAGTAGGATATTTCAGAGGTTATTTAATTTTATTTAACAAAGGAACATATACCTCAGCATGAATTGCCGGCATTGATTGGATTTGTTTGTTGTCATTCCTCATATACAGCACTAACTGTTAGACTGTAGGCATAGTCAAGTGACTCAACACAACTATAGTTTGTAACTCTGTCTAGTAGGCTATCCTCCTAACCACCATTCAGTTTTTTTGTCAAATATTTGAGCATATTATTGTTGCTCGGTAAGTTCTGTACTGTACTTCATTCAACTACTCCTCTAACAGTTTTTCAAAGGCGATTGACTGTCTCCTTTTCTTTTTTTGGAAATGCTGCTGCCCTGCCAGTGTCTACTACTACTACTATACTACCACCACCACCACCACCACCACCCCAATCATGGCATGTATGAAAAAGGAAACCATCTTCACCATGCAGCCAGTGCTGTGCCACAGTTGGACATAAACATCAAGCACCGGTAAGAGAGAAGTTTGGGGGAGGCAGAATTAATAATGGACATGTTGTCAATGATTTCAATTTCACACACCACTCCAAAGAATGCATAGACTAGAGGACAGACTGAAAGTACTAGAAGGGCCAGTCAATGAGTGAGGTGTGTCGCATCTATCTGTTTGTGTCTTATACAGTCAGCAAATTATTGAAATAAAACACAGGCTATGGGCGGCCATGCACCAGCAAGGAAACAGTGTGATGTAAAACAGTGACCCCATCTACAAAACATTAACAACATTGCATGTAACATAGAAAAATATATTTAATGTACTGTGAGAAGTTGGCCTGGTATATGATGTTCACTAGTTAAAGTGACCACCTTGTACCATGCCAAGCAACCCTTATGGTGTGGTTGTAAGTCAACCTTTTTGGACTAGCTGCCCTAGTGGTAGCGTAGGCTAAGCAGTCTTTGAGGCTAAACTCGTGAAGCGTGTTAAGCAAGCTGTTTTACCAAATGCAACCCCCTTTTATACCAATGAAAGGACACCACACAGATATATATTCAAAATATATATGTATTTATTTCTCAAAGTAACCCCTAGTCTCTTTATGAGCACAGGAGCACAAATCGTCAAACAAGATTACAGTAGAATACACAGAAGTTGCACTTTATATGGATAGGCCCTGGTGGCCGCTCAAACCATATACTAAAATAGTGGTATAAGTACCATGAACAGAAAAGGGAAAAGGCCTAGGGCCTCTAGAATCGCTGGGCCTACAAGGAGCTAACTTCAGTTAGTGACCAGGAGGTCCACGGGTTGCGTGTGCAGAGCAAATAGTCACACGCGAGTTCCCATAGGTTTTCAATGGGTGCGTTAAAAGTACAAAGTTACTGCAAAGAGGATCTTCCGGATGGACTAGGAACTTAAGATTGGAAACACAGACACTAGAGATGATTCTTTACACTTGGGCACCGGAGTGCCAGCTTTACCTCACCCACAGGAAGCGGGTGCATAGGCGTCGAAGTGCGTCGGGTTTCTTCTATCTGTTCAATGGAGCCTGTAGTCAAAGATGCTGCAGGCGGCCGGTCCGGACGAGATGCAGTGGATCCAAGAGTGGATCGGAGATGTTGAAGACCTGTAAGCAGAGGGGACAGTGTTCACAGTCACTAGCCAGTGACCAGCGTGGCACCAGGTGGGTACCAGGCGATGTCGGGTGCAAACAGGAAGAAAGGTGTAGCTTGTCTCTGCAGCCACGTGGTCCCTGAAGGTCGACGACGTCCAGGAGTCAAGTCACGAGCTGTCCCATGCAGGCTCTCGCTGTCGGCGGTGTCGGCGACTTGATCGAAGCAAACAAGCCTTGGCAAAAGCAACTGTTGTAGGAGATGAAATAAGCTGATGGTTCTGACCAGCAAGGTCAGAGGGGTTGCTCCTTTGGAGGGGAGCAAGGGCAAGTCTGGAGCAACCAGACCAGCAGTGTATTTTGTGAAGTTCGTTGCCAAGATGGCCACTAGCCAGTGGGCCAGCAACCGGTTAGGCGCGTCGAGTGGCAAAATGCAGAAGGGCCTCACGCAGATCGTGGAGATGCTGGAGGGCTCACCTTTGGTGCAGATGCTGCTCGGGTGTTGGGCTTCTCAGATCCCAAAGCACAACTTGGAGGGAGCCTCGGTTGTTGCGCTTGCAGCTTGTCGTGGTCTTTTCAAGATGGCTGGCTCCACGTGTCTCGGTGCCTCCACGGGTCTCCTCTTCTCAGGGACTGTGGATCGGGCGGTGAGAGGTCTGGAGGTCCAGGTCTTGTCAGACTCTGGGCTCGGGCTCCGGCGGGAGGCGGCGGCAAAGTAGACGTTGATTCGCTGGATGGTGCTTGCGTTAGCAAGGTGGTCACTCCCTGACCAAAGGGGAGATTGGCTTCAGTCCTCTGTGCGGCAGAGCGTCGAAGTTCCCGTCTTCTTCTTAGTTTCAAGTTGATTCCAGGATGTCTGAAGTCTTAGGACACAGCTCCTACCTTTAAGCGGATTCTAGGGGCCGGACTACCTGCTAGGTCCCTCCCTAAGGGTGGGACCAGGAAGGGGGGTGGTTACACCCCCAATCCTTTGTCCAGCTCGCCCCAGGCCCGGGACTGGTGTGCCCCAGGACCGGTTTGAACTGGCATATGCACCGAGGCTCCTTGTGAGCCTCAGGCATGTCTGGTTCCTTTCAAGCCCTACCTGACCAATACACAAAATCCTGTCTGGGGTGGTGCATGCACCTCCCCTGGCAGGAAACCCTTTGTCCACACCTCCCAAGCTGGAAGGACTCCCAGCAGCAGGAGGGCAGACTTGTGTCTGTGGTGGCAGCATCCATTTTGTGGAGCTGAGGCTATGTCTGATTTTACCCGGGTTTCAGGTACTGTACATGTCGTGTCCCTCTAGAAGGGTGGAATGCTAACCCCGTCGCCAGAATTGGCGAGGGGTTAGTATTCCAATTCGTATGACACCTTACTCGACATGTTTTGATAAAGCCAAACCAAAGATAGCATTTAACCGCGAGGTTCATAATGCACTTAAGAGTATATGGTATGATGATATCTGGAAACAGTAGAAGGAAGTTGTTCCGACCACTGCAGACAGGCTCAGCTCATGCCAGAGCACCATCTCACATGGAACCAAGCACTCTGCCTTCAGGATTGTTAAGGCCTGCCTTAGGAGTGACTTATAGGTTACCAGGTGTCCCATTTAAGGTTAGGTATAGGTATACTACACCTAAGTAAGAGGTGGTTACACCAACTTACCCCAGCTGAGTGATCAGTGAGTTGTGTCAAATTTGTTAGGCCAAGCCTGGGGTGGCATAATACATGCTTCAGCCCCTGGCAGGCCTTAGATACACCAATGCCCTGGGTACCTAGTGTACACTGGTACAGGGGCTGACAGGGTGATCCACTTCCAATTGGTTATGCACCTAGGGTGCATAGTTTTAATTTAGTAGAGAGAACAGCAGGCTGGGGGTCTGATTGGCAGGCCCACAGCCTCAATATGTCAAAAACCAGTGAAGCAAAAAGCAAAAATTTGGGGTGACCATAGGATAGCAGACCCTACTCTCCTACAAACCCCCCCCCCCAAACGTAGGGACATTAAACTAGCCTTGACCAGTCTCGTCTTCATGTCCTAAGTGGAAGTACCTGGAGAGACCATCTGCATTCCCATGGTCAGTACCTGGCCGGTGCTCCACTGTAAAGTCCATACCCTGTAGGGAAATGGACCACCTAAGCAGTTTGGGGTTTTCACCCTTCATCTGATTTAGCCACAAGAGGGGCTTATGGTCGGTCTGAATCTTGAAGTGAGTGCCAAACAAGTATGGCCTCAGCTTCTTCAGGGCCCACACCACAGCAAAGGCCTCCCTCTCAATAGCTGACCAATTCTTCTCTCTGGGGGTCAACCTTCTGCTAATAAAAGCAATGGGTTGGTCTTGACCATCTACATTAAGTTGTGACAGCACAGCTCCCACACCCAACTCAGAAGCATCTGTTTGGACAATAAACTCTTTGGAGTAGTCAGGACTTTTCAGGATAGGTGCAGAGCACATGGCCTCCTTCAGGTCATCAAATGCCTTTTGACAGCTTACTGTCCACTGAACCTTTTCGGCATCTTCTTGGATGTCAGATCATTAAGAGGAGTCACAATGGACCCATAGTTCTTAACAAACTTCCTGTAGTACCCAGTCAAGCCCAAGAAAGCTCGAACTTGAGTCTGGGTGGTTGGAGGAGACCAGTCCTTGATGGATTGTATCTTACTCTCCAGTGGTTGAACTTGGCCTCCACCTACAAGGTGGCCCAAGTATACAACCTTACTCTGCCCTATCTGGCACTTAGTAGCCTTGATAGTGAGGCCTGCCCTTTGCAGGGCCTCAAGAGCCTTCTTCAGGTGGATCAGGTGATCCTCCCAGGTGGAGCTAAAGACAGCAATGTCATCAAGATATGCTGCACAAAAGTCATCCAACCCAGTAAGGACTTGGTTCGCCAGCCTTTGGAAGGTGGCAGGTGCATTCTTCAGACCAAAGGGCATCACCACAAATTGATAATGCCCACCTGGGGTTGAGAATGCTGTTTTGGCCTTAGACTCCTCAGCTAATCTGATTTGCCAATAGCCAGCTGTCAAGTCAAATGTGCTCAAAAACTTAGCAGAAGCTAGTTTGTCTATGAGCTCATCTGCCCTTGGAATAGGGTGTGCATCTGTCCTGGTGACAGCATGGAGACCCCTGTAGTCCACACAGAACCTCATCTCTCTCTTGCCATCTTTGGTGTGAGGTTTGGGGACCAGAACCACTGGGCTAGCCCAGGGGCTCTCTGAGGGTTCAATGACACCTAATTCCAGCATTTTATGTACCTCAGCCTTTATACAGTCCCTGACGTGGTCAGGTTGCCTGTAAAGCTTGTTCTTTACAGGCAGACTGTCACCAGTGTCCACCACATGGGTACACCAGTCAGTTTGACTAGGTATCAAGGAAAACATATGTGAAAATGATTGTAGAACCTGTCTACATTCAGTCTGCTGATGGGCAGTGAGGTTGCCTCCAAGGGTCACTCCTTCAACTGAGCCATCTTCAGGGTTCTGAGACAACAGGTCTGGGAGAGGGTCACTCTCTTCCTCCTGTCCCTCATCTGTAGCCATGAGCAAGCCCATGTCTGCCCTGTCAACATATGCTTTAAGCCTGTTAACATGGAGTACCCTGTGGGGACTCCTGGGAGTTCCTAGGTCTACCAAGTAGGTGACCTCTCCCTTCTTTTCCAGGATTGTATGGGGTCCAGACCATTTGTCTTGGAGTGCTGCTGGGGCCACTGGCTCCAACACCCATACCTTCTGTCCTGGCTAAAACTCAACCAAGACAGCCTTTTGGTCATGCCAAGCTTTCTGTAAGGCCTGGCTTGCCTCAAGGTTTTTGGATGCCTTCTCCATATACTCAGCCATCCTGGAGCGGAGACCAAGTACATAGTCCACTATGTCTTGCTTAGGCTTTTTGAGAGGTAACTCCCATCCTTCCTTCACTAAACACAGTGGACCTCTCACAGGGTGCCCAAACAACAATTCAAAGGGGCTGTAGCCAACTCCTTTTTGTGGGACCTCTCTGTAAGCAAACAGAAGGCAGGGTAGAAGGATGTCCCATCTTCGCCTGAGCTTTTCAGGTAATCCTTTGATCATACCCTTTAGGGTCTTGTTGAATCTCTCAACAAGCCCATTGCATTGTGGGTGCTAAGGAGTGGTGAACTTGTAGTTGACACCACATTCCTTCCACATAGCTGTCAAGTATCCTGACATAAAGTTGGTACCTCTGTCAGATACTACCTCCTTAGGAAACCCCACTCTGGAGAATACTCCCAGCAGGGCCCTGGCCACAACAGGTGCTGTAGTGGTCCTAAGGGGAATTGCCTCTGGATACCTGGTGGCATGATCCACTACCACCAGTATAAATCTGTGCCCAGATGCAGTGGGAGGATCCATGGGACCCACTATGTCTATTCCCACTCTCTCAAAGGGGACCCCCACCACAGGTAGTGGTATTAGGGGGGGCCTTTGTTGTGCCACCTGATTTGCCACTGGCTTGGCAGGTAACACAGGAGCGACAAAACTCCTTTGTATCTTCATTCATGTGAGGCCAGTGAAAGTGAGGGACAAGCCTGTCCCAAGTCTTGTTCTGGCCTAAGTGTCCTGCTAAAGGAATATCATGGGCCAAGGTAAGAAGGAAGCCCCTAAATTGCAGAGGTATAACCAACCTCCTGGTTGCACCAGGCTTGGGGTCTCTAGCATCTGAATAAAGGAGTCCATCATCCCAATACACTTTATGGGTACCTTGAGCATTCCCAGCAGCCTCAGCAGCAGCCAGCTGTCTGAGGGGTTCAAGAGAGGGACAGGATAACTGAGCCTGCCTCAAGTCAGCCCTGGAAGGTCCCCCTGTCCCCAGAAACTCAACCTGATCAGGTTCAAGCTCTTCAGGGACAGTTCCTTCAGGGTTCTCTAGATCAGCTTCCTGGGAAGGCTGGTCATCACTCTGAGGCAGGGGGGAAGGCACAGCCTTGACCCTCCTGTTCTTCTTCTTGGTAGGTGCTTGGTCCATTGTTCCAGGATCCAAGACCTGTGGTTCAGTAAGGCACTTTTTGGCCTGTGACCTGGTCACAGCAAGGACATGTGGTGATATACCTAACATCGCTGCATGTGTCCTGTACTCCACTTCTGACCATAGAGAACTCTCTAGGTCATTGCCCAACAAACATTCTACTGGGAGGTCTGCACTAACCACAACCCTTTTGAGGCCAGTTACCCCTCCCCATGAGAAGTTAACAACTGCCACACTATGTGAAGTAGTGGCATTGCTGGCATTGGTCACCAGGTAATTCTCACCTGGTATGTACTGTCCAGGATCCACAAAGCCTGGTGTCACCATAGTGACACTGGCACATGTGTCCCTGTAGGCTTGAGCCACTTTGTCGTTAATTAAAGGAGTCTGTCTGTACTTGCCCAGGTTACTGGGGCTCACAGTCAGGGACAAATCAATGTCCCCATCACAGATCAGGACTGCCTGTGTCAGGGTTCTGTCTAAGTCAGAATCTCCTTCAGTTCCCATAGTGATTCCCACTACACCCTTTGTCTGGGGACCAACACTGCTAACAGTAGTACTGGGAGCAGGTGCCTTAGGGGCAACAGTGTTGGGGGCTCCACCCTTTTTGCAATCACTAGTCCAGTGAGTTGTATTCTTGCAATGATTGCACCAGGGTTTCTTTTGACCTTCTTTCTTCTTTTTGGACTGTTGGGACCCACCCTCCTTAGCAGTAGTTTGGGGCCCTGTTGAAGACTTCTGGTCTTTAGGTTTCTGATCTCCACCCTTTTGGTCTGTTTTCTTCTGATCACCCCCTTGGCCCTGGTTCTGGTTCTTTTGCTTAACCCTGGTTCTGACCCATTTGTCTGCCTTCTTTCCCAATTCTTGGGGAGAGGTCAGATCAGAGTCAACCAAGTGTTGATGCAGTTGCTGGTTTTGACAGTTATTTAAAATCTGTTCTCTCATCATCAAATTATACAATCCTGTAAAATCAGATACCTTACTTCCCAGCAACCAACCCTCCAAAGCCTTAGTGGCACATTCAACATATTCAGACCAGTCCTGAGTCTGTGTCTTTTGGGTGTCTCTGAACATTAACCTGTACTGTTCAGTGGTTAAGCCTAACCCATCAACCAGAAGACTCTTCAGGACTCTGTAGTTTCTGACATCCTCTTCTCTAACAGTGAGGAGTCTGTCTCTGCCTCTTCCTTCAAAGGAGAGCCAGAGGATTGCTGCCCACTGGTCTTCAGGAACCTGCTGCACTTTGCAGGCTCTCTCAAGAGCAGTTATCCATTTGTGGATGTCATCCCCACTTTTGTAGGGGGGCACAACCTTAGACAGGTTCCTATTATCAAATACCCTATCTTTGTCCTTAGGGACAATGCTGCCACCAGTGGGTATAGACCCACTCTCTTTATGCTGCCTAGCCTTGCTCAGTTTCTCTTCCATCAGGGCTACTTCTAGCTCCTGCTTCCTGATCCTCAGCTGGGCTTCTTGCATTCTGGCCTCATGTTCCCTCCTCTGAGGGGTGGTCATCCTTTTCCTGGAGTGACCTTGAGAGCCTCTAGAGCCATAGGAAGCCTTGGATTCACCTGAGCGATTCCTTTGCCTCCCAAGCCCTGTGTTAAGTCCACTGGGGAGATCCAATGGGGTAAACCCATTGTCAGTCCCCAATAGCCTTAGTTTAGCTGGGCCAAGTATAACACTTGGCACTGGGCTAGTTCTCCCTTCATCCCCACTCACATCTGTATCCCCCTCACTTTCCTCCTCTGTAGTATGGTGCTCATCTAAGGGATGGGTATTGGAAAGGGGTACCTCAGTGGCATCTTCAGAAGGGGGGCCTCCTGATCCTGTCCCTAAGGGGGCTAACTGGGAAGCTTTCTTGAGCTCTCTTTGATTTTCATCATTTTGCAAGAGTTCTCTGAGCTCAGCAGAGGTAGGGTTCTTGGGCTGTTTAAGGCCTCTAAGAGTTGCCAAATGCCTGAGCTCATTCTGATTAAGGGTAGCAAAGATGGATGGTGCCCTCTGGGGGTCACTCTCAACAGAGATGGGTACAGTGGACCCCTCTGCCCCAGCCATTGCTCTTAAGTGTGGGTGGATGTGTTGCAATCTACCTACACTTGGGTTTACCTACTAAACCTATCTAGTAGTTGTAGTCAGGGTGTGCTACTCCCTTTGCTCTACAACAACTAAGTTCAGTAGAACTTAAGTATATCTAATCTTGTTTTATATGTACCTACAGGTACCTATGTGATCTTTCAATTGGTAACCAAGAGATTACAATGGTAAAACACAGCAAGCTCAAATCCAACCGCTGCTCACCAATGTGAGAAGTTGGCCTGGTATATGATGTTCACTAGTTAAAGTGACCACCTTGTACCATGCCAAGCAACCCTTATGGTGTGGTTGTAAGTCAACCTTTTCGGACTAGCTGCCCTAGTGGTAGCGTAGGCTAAGCAGTCTTTGAGGCTAAACTCGTGAAGCGTGTTAAGCAAGCTGTTTTACCAAATGCAACCCCTTTTTATACCAATGAAAGGACACCACACAGATATATATTCAAAATATATATGTATTTATTTCTCAAAGTAACCCCTAGTCTCTTTATGAGCACAGGAGCACAAATCGTCAAACAAGATTACAGTAGAATACACAGAAGTTGCACTTTATATGGATAGGCCCTGGTGGCCGCTCAAACCATATACTAAAATAGTGGTATAAGTACCACGAACAGAAAAGGGAAAAGGCCTAGGGCCTCTAGAATCGCTGGGCCTACAAGGAGCTAACTTCAGTTAGTGACCAGGAGGTCCACGGGTTGCGTGTGCAGAGCAAATAGTCACACGCGAGTTCCCATAGGTTTTCAACGGGTGCGTAAAAAGTACAAAGTTACTGCAAAGAGGATCTTCCGGATGGACTGGGAACTTAAGATTGGAAACACAGACACTAGAGATGATTCTCTACACTTGGGCACCGGAGTGCCAGCTTTACCTCACCCACAGGAAGCGGGTGCATAGGCGTCGAAGTGCGTCGGGTTTCTTCTATCTGTTCAATGGAGCCTGTAGTCAAAGATGCTGCAGGCGGCCGGTCCGGAAGAGATGCAGTGGATCCAAGAGTGGATCGGAGATGTTGAAGACCTGTAAGCAGAGGGGACAGTGTTCACAGTCACTAGCCAGTGACCAGCGTGGCACCAGGTGGGTACCAGGCGATGTCGGGTGCAAACAGGAAGAAAGGTGTAGCTTGTCTCTGCAGCCACGTGGTCCCTGAAGGTCGACGACGTCCAGGAGTCGAGTCACACGCTGTCCCACGCAGGCTCTCGCTGTCGGCGGTGTCGGCGACTTGATCGAAGCAAACAAGCCTTGGCAAAAGCAATTGTTGTAGGAGATGAAATAAGCTGATGGTTCTGACCAGCAAGGTCAGAGGGGTTGCTCCTTTGGAGGGGAGCAAGGGCCAGTCTGGAGCAACCAGACCAGTGGGGTATTTTGTGAAGTTCGTCGCCAAGATGGCCACTAGCCAGCGGGCCAGCAACCGGTTAGGCGCGTCGAGTAGCAAAATGCAGAAGGGCCCCACGCAGATCGTGGAGATGCTGGAGGGCTCACCTTTGGTGCAGATGCTGCTCGGGTGTTGGGCTTCTCAGATCCCAAAGCACAACTTGGAGGGAGCCTCGGTTGTTGCGCTTGCAGCTTGTCGTGGTCTTTTCAAGATGGCTGGCTCCACGTGTCTCGGTGCCTCCACGGGTCTCCTCTTCTCAGGGACTGTGGATCGGGCGGTGAGAGGTCTGGAGGTCCAGGTCTTGTCAGTCTCTGGGCTCGGGCTCCGGCGGGAGGCAGCGGCAAAGCAGACGTTGATTCGCTGGATGGTGCTTGCGTTAGCAAGGTGGTCACTCCCTGACCACAGGGGAGATTGGCTTCAGTCCTCTGTGCGGCAGATCGTCGAAGTTCCCGTCTTCTTCTTAGTTTCAAGTTGATTCCAGGATGTCTGAAGTCTTAGGACACAGCTCCTACCTTTAAGCGGATTCTAGGGGCCGGACTACCTGCTAGGTCCCTCCCTAAGGGTGGGACCAGGAAGGGGGTGGTTACACCCCCAATCCTTTGTCCAGCTCGCCCCAGGCCCGGGACTGGTGTGCCCCAGGACCGGTTTGAACTGGCATATGCACCGAGGCTCCTTGTGAGCCTCAGGCATGTCTGGTTCCTTTCAAGCCCTACCTGACCAATACACAAAATCCTGTCTGGGGTGGTGCATGCACCTCCCCTGGCAGGAAACCCTTTGTCCACACCTCCCAAGCTGGAAGGACTCCCAGCAGCAGGAGGGCAGACTTGTGTCTGTGGTGGCAGCATGCATTTTGTGGAGCTGAGGCTATGTCTGATTTTACCCGGGTTTCAGGTACTGTACATGTCGTGTCCCTCTAGAAGGGTGGAATGCTAACCCCGTCGCCAGAATTGGCGAGGGGTTAGTATTCCAATTCGTATGACACCTTACTCGACATGTTTTGATAAAGCCAAACCAAAGATAGCATTTAACCGCGAGGTTCATAATGCACTTAAGAGTATATGGTATGACGATATCTGGAAACAGTAGAAGGAAGTTGTTCCGACCACTGCAGACAGGCTCAGCTCATGCCAGAGCACCATCTCACATGGAACCAAGCACTCTGCCTTCAGGATTGTTAAGGCCTGCCTTAGGAGTGACTTATAGGTTACCAGGTGTCCCATTTAAGGTTAGGTATAGGTATACTACACCTAAGTAAGAGGTGGTTACACCAACTTACCCCAGCTGAGTGATCAGCCAGTTGTGTCAAATTTGTTAGGCCAAGCCTGGGGTGGCATAACACATGCTTCAGCCCCTGGCAGGCCTTAGATACACCAATGCCCTGGGTACCTAGTGTACACTGGTACAGGGGCTGACAGGGTGATCCATTTCCCATTGGTTATGCACCTAGGGTGCATAGTTTTAATTTAGTAGAGAGAACAGCAGGCTGGGGGTCTGATTGGCAGGCCCACAGCCTCAATATGTCAAAAACCAGTGAAGCAAAAAGCAAAAATTTGGGGTGACCATAGGATAGCAGACCCTACTCTCCTACATGTACCCTAACAAAAATAAACTAAACCCACAAAAGCTGACCCACCCCCCTCCCTAACCCCAACCACTGTCCATAGTAGAAAAAAGTCTAACGCCCAAACGAACAAGAATTAAAAAAGGGGCAGTGACAGGGACTAACTGGTGAGGCGGGACTGGAGGAGGACACGCATCTGGCGCATCTCGTCCTCTAAACGGGCGACGCGGCATCTAAGGCCACGGCAGTTGCAGTCACAGTGGGGGGGGGGCACCGGAGATGGCACGGTGGCGGCGGACAGCCGCCAGACGGTGGCGCCGTACCGCTGGAGGGCGATGGCTGGGGCCCGGGGCACTGGAGGAGGCTTGAACAATTGATGCCGCAGTCTCCTCCTCCTCCTCGGCTAGGACCACCAGCCGCCGGTATTCCCGCTGGATTGCCTCCAGCTTCCGGCGCTGTGCCTTGGCGGCCAACTCCTTCCGGTTGAGTTTCGGAGTAGCTGAGTATCAAAAAGAAAAAAACAAGACAATTGTCAAATATAGTCTTAATAAAACAGTAGGACAAGGTAATTATTTATACACATAGTGGCATGGTAGAGTAGCACTATAAAATAAAGCACAGTAGTACATAACATTTTAAATGTCGCCCGTCCTTCTTCCTTCCACCTGTCTTCAACTAAAAAGTGTAACAGTGCACCAGGTGCTCTTCTCCATAAAACTTTCAAAGCGGAGTTGAAATCAGATAGATGAGGCCATTGCTTACTCAATACTCCGGCTCCTTTTCCTATACCAATTAAAGGGAATTCTAGTCTTCTAGTTCACTCTTCAAACGTCCCCAACAATTTATACTTACTTACGACATCAGATAGCGGGCGGACTTTGTCCGCCCGCCATCCGACTGCTAAAAAGGGTGGGGGTCCCGTGGGGACAATTAATTAGGATGATGCGCCCGGCACAGTGGCGGGCGCACCCTGTTTTTTTTTTTTTACATTCTGGTTGGCTTTGCTGAAAGCAATGCTAAAATGTTGTGCTGCTTTTCCAAGCACAACAAGACAGGCCCCGCACGGAGCCTGTCACGTTTTGCTTTGAAAGGCGGGGGGGTACCATAGCATAGGTAGGTACCCTCCATGGGGGCCCCCAAGCATACTCTGCAATGTCTGCATGCCTTTCCGTGGCGGACGGCAATGCCGCCACGCAAAGGCATTCCAAAATGCAGATTATATGGCTGGCGGTGTGGTGAGAGAGACACCACTGCCATATTGAACCCTTTTCCGCCTGGTCGACATGTCTGAATATTTTCTACAGGGATGGCGGGAGGTTTGCCTCTGCGGTGTCGGCAGTGAATTCCAGCCGGCCCGGCGGGGGCAATACGCGTCGCCCACCATCCTAATGGGGCCATAAGTCACAACTGTACAGGATACATATAAACATACAGTACACCCTTGCAGTGAGTGTACTGTTAAGTTCAACAATAGTTAAGGATTATGAATCTAACTTACCACCGCCCGCCACTGGTGCTGCCACTCCCCCTACTGCTCCGTTGCTATCTGCAGCAACTGCCGCATCCTCGCCCTCCGCGTCACCTTCGCTGGCCCCGGCAATGGTGGTCGGTAGTGCGCCTAGAAAACATTACACATTTATTAGGCGTCATATACACCTCCCCCTATTGATCAGTAGCAAGGTTGAAAAATGAGTTAATACTAACATATATCACTAGTACAAATCAGGTAGTAGTAGAGTAGACACTAATAGTTATATATGATCATTGTAGCCTTTGCTTAATTAGCCCTAGCCATGCTACCATTTTACCTTTGTGGCTTTTATTTTTGCACATGTGACGTTACCTTTACCTTGCAGCTTCTTAAGACACCTTTGAGCCCACATGACCTGCCTCACACTGCTATTGTCTAGTCTACGCGCTGCGTACAAGCGGTCCACAAACATTAACAAGCCACTTTTTTAGGAAGTACTGGTGTACTACTGCTACTGTTAGTCCATATTGCTCATCCATAGATGCTACACTTTTTGGCACGGCTGAGAAATGCTTGCAAGTTGCAATATACTAACGCACACCATTTCTTTTTTCGCATTACAGACGCAAGATTCACTTCTACGAACCAGAGCTTCTGAATGATGCAACAACTACCAGTACTAGGTTCTTCTAAGGTGAGGGGTCCCTTCACTCACATCTTCTTTTATAAATGTATATAAACTAAATTGCTATGGGATGGTGGTGCTGCCTTCCACCACTGTTCGGTTATCATGATTTAATTCCCAACTGTATAAGTGTAACAACAATGTATATTGTTTTAATGTTATTGATTTTCCGGTTGGTGCTGCTAAGAAAACAGTGTACAGAGAGACCTTCTCAAATTGAAATAAACATTTTGAACTTACATAGACTTGGTGGTATTTTGGTGTGGACTAACTTACACGAGTGAGCAAATTAAAGTAAGGGTGTGCATGTGAATTGCTTCCACGACTGAGAGGTTGGGTGTGTTATGTTCTGGGTTGTCTACTTGTTGGGTATCTTGGGGGGAGGGTTCCGAGACCTAATAGTTATGACAAGACAGTACTATAGTCAAGCAGTGGAATTGTGGTGGGTGCGGAATTTCTGATTGAGGTGTGCAAGGAAGGTCCAACCTACCATCACCATCATCCTATTTTCTGGTGCAAATCTATGTGCAAGATCCCTACAACAGTAGTATGTCCTATAGGGTATCATATCAAAATAGTTATAAATTTGGTAGGGCTGTTGTTGCTGTGAATTTTCAAAGCCTCAAGATCAATAAGAGTAAAAGTAGTACAAGACCCCAACGGATTGGACTCAATGGCTCGAGCTACTGGTGAATATGAGTTTTATATTACAACCTTTCACAAAGAGTGGCACTGGCCAACTGGGCAAGACTAGCTACTACAGTAGAGACAGACTGATAGTATGTAGTAGTAGTAGTACTCAGAGTCATCATAGCGGAGGCAGGGATAAGATTTTTGAAACCGTACAGATCGAAGGATAATTGGTGGTAAAAAAATAGCATTTGGAAACCAACAATAGTTCAGGAAAAATATGGGGCAGTAAAGGTTATGGAATAAGAAATATTATTAAAAACAAGAAGACTTACTGGGGCCAGCAGAGGAGCCCTCAGCAGTGTCCTCCTGGTGGTGTTGTTCCTGTCCCGCCGACTGCCCAGTCCCTGTCGGTCTGCCCCTGGGTGCTGATGAACAGGAAAGATATAAGAAAGACACAAACATTGATGGATGGTGTCAAACAAATACAATATTTTTCAACAACGGTCAAAAAACACTTATGTAAACAACAATTGCAATAACTACATTGACCGATCTCATCTGGTCAATATGTAATATCGGGGATTCGCAGTTCGACTACTTAAGTTACTATTTATCAACAGTAATCCAGTCTTCCATTCTGATTCCAGAAAACTAAGTTACAACTAAGCCTAAGTACAACGTACCACCCAACCTAGGCCACCTATTCCAGGCATGCCAATTGTACATTAAGTATGCATTTCCACTGTATTCCTCAACAATGCGTATGGTCAAATCATGGAGGACACATGAACATGACTACATTTTTTGTATACACCAAATTTTGGTTTGATTGATGCTGATCTGCTACTGCTAAGTAACTGCTAAGCCTACCACCACTCATTGAACAAACTAGAAAAGGTTCTAAAGACTGCCGTACTAGCAGCACATCACGTAACCGAGTGAGGGGGCATCACGCATACCACTAACAAATTAGAAGCTCATACAAAGTAGTGTACCTAAACATCAATCCGCCCCTATCTATTAGTGATGGTCACGGGACAAAGTAAGGAGTGGACTAGAGTCACTGTAGCATTACGTAACTTAATTTCTCTAAAATAAACTCGTAAAGAATCACGCTAAGCAAGCGCAAACGCAAGCTGCAAACAAGTAAGATTAGTAGTAGCGCAGAAGAGCACCATAATCACAGAAGACTTTTAAACGTTATTAACCTGGAATGTGTTGATTTGTAAGCAGCAACATTCTAGCTGGTTGGAAGGGAAAAACATATTCGCAATATATAACACAGAGCAGAAGAACAGACACAAAGTTGTAGTAATTAAATATGTACTCACCAAGCCCCGGGACCTCCACTCCTAGCAGGTCCAGCAGGTCCTGCTCACAGTCCAGGATGTCGGACCACCGGTGCGTCAGCTGTGCCTGGGTGCGCCGGACCCCAGAGATGCGCGACACTGCCCGGCGCACCTTCCCCCACCGCTGCCGACGCTCCCGGAGGCCGTACCCGGACCCAGGCCTGCCACCTGCTGCCAGGGTTGAGGGGAGGTGGCGCTGCACAAAGAAAATTAGTGCAGCCAACTCCTCCTCCCCAAATAAGGCCCGTGCCTGCACCCCTTGTGGGCGCCGCCTTCCGCAAGGAAGGCGGTCGCGGCTCTGGCTGCGCCGGCGAACAGCCCTACCCTTGGACATGGTTCTGGGGACGGGGCGGGAAAGAAAAGGTAAAATAAATAAAGGAGTAAAGGAAATAAATAGCAGGGAATAGAAAGAGGCAAAAGTAGCTAAAAAACAAAAACAAAAATAGACAAAAAACAAAAATATAGAAGCAGGAAAATAGTTAGAGAAATAATAAGTAATAAAGATCAAAAAAAAGTGGCTATAAACAAAGGATTGAAAGGATTTTGGGAGGATTGAAAATCAGGCCCCAGAACCATACAATAGAGTGAAAAACAAGATGGCCGCGCTCATTGCGACCACGTGCGCAAGTTCGCGCGATATTTTCTCCCCGAGCAAGCAAAAAGCAACGTGATCAAGTAAAAGCGGTCGCGAACAGGAAATTTTGACCGCGAACAGGCGCGAACCTTCATTGCGCGACCCGGAACAGGAAGTAAGCATCGCGAGAGGGCGGGACAAGTGAAAACAAGATGGCCGCGCCCTTGAGCAACCGCATGGGTAAGTTGGCGACCCGCGATCACGCAAAAAATACCGCGAACAGGCGGGAAAAAAACTTCCGCGTCTTTCCGGCGTGTTTGCGGAGATTTTTAGCATTTACGCGATAATTTGCGAAAGTTAATTTCGCAAATTCCTCCCACCCCTACAATGGACCTCAATTTTGTTCCCAAGATCTGGAGGTTTTGTTTGAGTCAGAGAAATATTCACCATTGTAAGGCCGCGTTGTACAATCCCAGAGCTAATGATCTTATAGAGAGCGTTAACAGGATTGTAAAGGAGTGCATACAGATGGCTGTGGCTAATGGTGAAACTGTAGTGGAACATGTCAATCAGATGATGGGGACCTTCAGAATTAGTGTACATTGTATCACGCGATAGTCACCTTTTGAATTATTGAGGAATAGGAATCCAAAGTTGACAGTGTCTATAGGATCACATCAAGTGCAGATATTGATGTAGGAGCACTTCGGAAGAAGGTGGGTCCAAAACATGCAGGGTGTAAGAATTATTTTGATGGGAGGTATAGGGCAAAGAAATTAGATGTGTCATCTGGTCAAAGGGTGAAGGTTAAGTTGCCATGGTGTGGAAGAAAAGGTAAATCTGTGTTCTCCAACCCCATGGTGGTAAAAAGGGTTGGAAGAAATTACGTTGACTTGTGTGATGGATCTAGGTGGAATAAAAGCAGGCTGGTCAAAGTGGTTGATAAGCTCATGAAAGGGGTTGACAGTTGTGTAATACAGGATGTGCAATTGAGGTGGGGAGAAACATTTTTGGGTAAAAGTCAGAAAACAAGTACCACAGGATTCAGGTGAAAAAATAATGTAACATTTTCTGGAAAATACATAGATTTTGTGTGCAGTTGATTTTCCTTCTTATGTTCATATTGTGTTTTATCTGATACTAAATGTCTTGTTTGTTTGTGCAAACTTGTATATAGTTTATTGTGCTAAAATAGTGCATTGTGTTTCCATGGTTATATTTATTTCATTTTGTGTCATTGTATAAGTGAGGACATATGTTGTGATTTGTAATGTACACTGCAATCCCTCGCGTGCTGAGAACATTTAACGGCAGGGTTTGCAGTTCCAGTTGGAATAGGAATGTTGGGAGTTCAAAGGTAGAGTGGCTGGAGTTCAGCTGCTCTGGGGAGTTGTCTTAATAAAGGAACTTTACTTAGATTGTCGTACATATCATCTTTGGAGGATATTACTACAGTATCCACTGCCGCTTCAAGGTTAGTAGACCAGGGATTGCTCTTACTTTCAAAGATTGACTTGATTACTGTGTTTATCCTATTCTCAGGTGCAGCAGTTGCCTGATAAAAGTATTTGGCCAGGGTGGACATGCACTCGAGTTTTTGATTAAGGAGGCCGAATACAAGTCTACTCAAAGTGTTTCTTGCATAGGGTGGCATTTGAAACACTTTCCTGTATCCTGTTCATTGGAATGTATTGATCTCATCAGTCAGCACACCTGGGAAGACTTATTGCGTGTAATTTACTGATGGAAGGAGTTTAGCCCTGAGCATCTTCTTGATGGCTGTGGCCGTTGGACTGTCAAGGGTGTTATTTAATTAGCACAGAGCATGTGTGACCAGCTTTCCTTTGGCCTTCATCTTTTGTAGATGTATGGTTGGTTTGCCCTTTTCGCTCAACCAAACCCCGAGATAGTTGTAGTTTCATACACAGTCGAGCCTCTGTGACTCCAACCTTCATTTCATGACCCTTTTTTATTGTTAGCGCCAAAAATCACAATTTTAGTTTTGTTAGCATTGGTCACAAGTTTGTTCTTTATGTTATAAACATTCAGGCCATTCAGGGCCTTCTGTAGCCCCACTTTTATATTATCTAAATGGTCACCTGCATATTGCATAAGGTGAATTTTCCTGGCTCTAATCCTCGGGGTAGCTAGTTTGGGGTGGGATAATGCTGGTCCCAAGTCAGCTGCATATAGGTTAAATAAGATTGGAGAGAGCACACACCCCTGTTTTAACCCCTGGCCGGTGCTAATTTTTGCTGTTGTTGTATCTCCTGAGAGCTTGAACCTCACCCATGTATTGGTATAGAGTGACATGATGGCCCGCAATACTTTGGGACAGATGTTACGGATCTCTAATTTCTGTCAGAGGATGTGTCGGACAACTCCCTCAAAGGCCATTGGCTAGTTGATGAAGCAAGAGAAAACGGGTGGAGTGTTAAGTGTGTTAATGGACAAGATAAGAGAGGGTGACAATGTTGTCACAGTAGATCTTCCCACTTGAAATCCTGTTTGGTAAAAGGTCAGCTAGCCCTCAGCGGAGGTCCAGTTGACTAGCTCATGTAGAAGTGTTAGCAGAGATACATTGACGGCGGACTGTTGTTTCTGCACCTCAAATTAGTTTCATTTGTATCAAATGTTTTTGCGCAACAAGCCCTGGCATCAGCCGTCAATCGATGCCTCTGTAAGTCAGATCATAAGAAGTAAAGAGGTTGGGCGTGCGCCAAGTGAAGAAGTCCAAGGAATCAGTACTTCGTTTTCAAGTAAGTTTTTATTTGTAATCAGTTAATTCACTTGAAAGTGGTGATTTTACGGTCAGCCAACGTGTTTCTTTTCAGGTGAGAACTTCATCAGGGCTCCTGTTCAGAACATGAGTAAGTGATCCATCTAGAAGTGTACTAGCATGGGCTTTGCCCTCAATGTCCTGCAGCGCTATAAGCCTGTAGTTTTTGGTGTCAGTGTAATCGCGCCACTTAAAGACAGACTCCAATAGGGAGCTCTTCCATGAGTCCGGGACATCTTGATATGGACGGCATTTGGCATACAGTGGAGCAAGCACTGTGGCTTCTTCTCTAAATAATGACCCTGGGAGGCCACTGGGGCGAGGGGCAACATCTTTAATTGTATGTTTAAGACCATGTTGACCTCCTGATCGCTCAGTACTGGGGAAACCGAGAGTGCCACTGGTCTAGCCCTGTCTGCTTCTTCTGCCGTATATGTGGACCTTAGATTGTCTAGGGAAGATTTGTTTTGGGGTTATGTATAAAGAGATGTAACATGTTAGATCCATGTTTCTACTGGCACCATGTTTCCCCTTTTGTCCTTCTCATGGCATAAGGTGTTAACGTGCAGCCAGAAATGTTTTTTTTCTGCTGCAATTAAGTCAAGTTTTGATTCTGTCTTTTTCTCTTCTATACCCATACCAGCTACTTGTGCTTTTTTGATCCTATAGTTAGGTGCTCCTTTGAGATTACACTTTTTGGTTTGTTGTTGGCCCTTGTTGTCGCTATTAATTTTTGCATGCTTTTTTAAATCTCTGGCACTGATCCTAACTTTGCTCTTCTGATATTGTTTGGGCTGTCCCATTGCAAGAGCATATACAGCTCCAGGACCAGGCTTGGCCAACTCTTGATATGTCCAACTTCTATCACTCTGTTGCGCAGCCGTCCCATTTTCTCTTCCATCCCTCAAATTTCCCTGTTGGGATAGTTGACCAATTGAAAATGTTCTTCTCCTTTTGTTCTTCCTAGTGCGGGTAGGGGGCCACAATTTCCGTCTGAAAGCGTCAGCTGCGTCAACATTGGTGTGGTCACTCTTTGCCCGTTGGATCACATTTTGGTTTGAGAGGGCTTCACTTAAGCCCTGACTCAGGGAGACATAATAATTTGCGGTTTGATTGTTGAAAAAATGGGGGGTGGGATAATTGATCCGGAGTTTGTACTTATTTGCTGAGCTCTGTACTCATTCAAAATTATAGGACCAGAGTTGTCTCACTGTGTGCCATGGTGTTTTTGTTCTGTCTTCTCCCTGGTAATGCATGTTGAAGTCCCCCATCAGGATAATTTCCGTGCTCGTTTGAGTGGCTCTTAGTGATTCTAGGTGCCCAATCAAGATTGCTCGTTTTTCCAGCGTGTTGGGTCCATGAGCATTAAGGTAGACATTAATGATTAGTGTTGGCTGTGATCCTCTGGAGCCACAGAGGCCTTTTTTAATGCCTGCTTGGAGCATTTCCAGCTTACTGTTTATTTCACAGAAGGACATACTTACTGAGTGCTTAATGTAGATTGATAGCCCTCTAGATGGTCTCCCAAACAAGTGGATCTTTTAGGTCGGCTTATGATGTTCAGCATACCTGGGTAGCACTGTGGGTGTTAACACCCATTTCTCTTAGAGACAGGTAATGTCTGCTTGCTCCAGAAATGCTAGAACATTATCCCTCTGTATGATCTTAGTGATTCCCGCCACATTCCAGGTCACTATGTTGGGCTTTTTCTTTCCCAGCCATGAATGTTCCAGGCCTTGGCATGCCTTGTGCTAGGAGCATCTTGGATTCCCATCGAATAGGCTGGCAGTGACCCAGCCCCAGTTGGCGATGTCAGTTATGTGATGTGGAGTGATACTCTGAGTGGAGATGATTCTTCGGCATCCTTTCAAGCCTTGTGGCTGATACTGAATGTTGAGGTTCGTAGCTTCTACAGTCATCCGTCCCCCTTGTTGTTCTGCTGGGCTCTCTCCTTGTTTACTTTATTGCCTATTGAGACCTCGCTTCCTGTGTGTGCTGTGTGTACTGTATCCCTCCTTAAACTGGGCATTGCAGGGTGTGTGATGGTTGGTTTCATGCCATGTAATGGATCTGTGTCTTGGAGCTCTTTGTCTGGATGAGGGGTTACCTGTCTTGAATGGTCAGACTGTTCTTCTTGTCATTGACCTGTTAGCTGCTCGGTCTGCCTGTGTGCGGCCGGCATGTCCATGCTGAATATTGGTTTATTGCTGTCACTGGGCAAGGTGTGAATGATATGCGCAAATGTAGGCTTGTTTGTAATCGTGAGGTTTGCGTTAGTCCCGTTTGTCTGGACCGAATTTTGCAACTCAATTTTAAAGATTGGATATAATGGTTTTATTGAGACACTGGCAGTCGCCCATTGTTTAGGTCTTGCCTGACCCAGCGCATGCGCTGGTCTGGCGAGACTTATTGAGAGGGCTCCAAAAAGTGCTACCAGGCCAGCCTAGAGCTCCAGTGCATGAGCGCGTGCGCCGCGCTTTACCGCGATTACCTTCACTTTCGCGGCCGCTTTGATGTTTGATCGCGATCACTTTCACTTTCACGGTCGCTTGGCATAGCCAATAGGTCTCGCTTTTGGGACCTTATAAGTATTTAGCTATGCAACTGTTGCATGGCTAAACACTTATAAGGTCCCAAAGGCGAGACCTTTTGGCTATGCCAATGCTTGTTTTTACTTGATGCGGCTTCATTGTTGGCTGTCAGGGCATCTGTTTATTCAGCTGTACTTTCAGTTGTTTCTGGAGTTTATTTAAGCTTTTCTTTGCACTCCGGATTAATGGTAAAGTTGCGGAGGGCTCATCCCCCTCCTCTGCACTCGCAGAAACTGCATTATTTACATTAGACCAGTAGCGGTCCATGGAGGGAGTTTGGTGGGGCAGTGAGGCGGGGCAGGGTGGGGAAATGTAAACACCGGAATATGGATGAATGGAGGTAAGTACACATTTTGCGATGCAGCGCGCGCAAAGGAATTCGTTTTATTTATTTAAATGTGTACTTACCTCCGTTCATCCATATTCCGGTGTTTACATTTCCCCACCCTGCCCCTCCCCCGGCCCGCCTCATTGCCCCACCGAACTCCCTCCAAGGACCGCTACTGCATTAGACTGTTCTTTCAGTTTGTTGCTAGAGCCAGGATCCTTGCTTAGATACAGGGCCTCCTCCTGAGTCTCTGTTTGCATGGGATCTTGAGATTCTGGGTCAGTCGCGGCCAGTGCAGGTAAGCGCAGTGGGGTGATGGAGCAGTGGAGAGGTGGAGTGGAGGGGGCTAGTCAACAGATGACAGAATAGGTTTTATTTATTTATACCTATTACGTTATCTGTCGACTTTGGCCCCTCCCACCCCTGCCCCGCCCGACACCGCCCCACCACCCCACCGCACTTACTTGCACCGCTGTCGCTGTTCTGGGTGTGTGTCCAAACTGTTCGTCAGTGAAGGCCGGTACCCGCCTTATGACGCCCCCTACGATCATCTATGTATAAAGCAGACCAAAGCGTGTGTTGTTTATGGCTTTGAATTCAGTGACCAGTGTAGCGAGGATGGATGGTAGCGTGGATAGTTTATCCACAATGTCTGGGCATAGGCAGTTTTGTGTTGACAACATCCTTTTGTTGGTCTTGTCGATGTTATAGATTTTCTTTGCCATGCCCATCATTGTGAGTGCCATTATTTGTAGAGTTTCCATCTGTATTTCATGTTTTTGTGACTGCCAAGTCAAGGTATTAGTTGACGCCGTCAAGGAGGCGTGGATGGATCTTAGCAGGTTGTCCTGCATGTCAATCAGCTCAAAGGTAGATAAACTGGAAATCTTCGTAGTGACTCAGAGAGTGCTGGGAAACTAGGCACTTCTGAATCTGTTACTTTGCCTGCAATGTGTTCTGGGCTTTGGGTAACCTCGTTCGTGATGGGGTAGTCCGTTTGAGTCTTGGTCCCCAGTGGCTCGTTTGCTTCTATTTCATGCCTGTGTTCACCATGGAACTGCATGATGGTTGGTTCCCTGCACTGTTGGGTTGTAAGGAAGATGCGACTCTTTTCCATGTCCATGACCATGCCCATGTTTGTATCATGTGCTATCTGCCTTGCTTCCGCCCCCCCAGGTTTTGCGCTAGTGAGGGGTCTAATGTTGTCATGGACAGCTCAATTATTGAGCTTATGTCCCCCAATTTTGGGCATGAGCACGTCCTTTTTCATTTTGTTGATTACCATTCCCCTTAACTTGATTAGTTGGTGATTGTGCTTGCGATGAGTAGTGAGCCACAGTTTCTGGTGACTCGGGGGCAGTTGTCACTTTCCTGTTTCTTGAAGTATGCTGTGATTCCAATCTTTGCTTCTGTGCTGCCACATTTGCTGTTTCCTGTCGGGGGAACCGTCTGTCCAAGTTAGCCTCTTTACTTGATTCACCTGCCTGATTTCTCTTTTCCTGTTCGGTGTTTTGTGCGATAAGGCCTTCTCCTGACCCCATTAGTGCTTTTGTCAGTTTCTTCTGCACTTTTCTTTTAGATATAGCTTCTATACTCCAGCGTATGGAGGTCTTGAAAGAAAGCTTCCAGGTTCCAAAAGGGGGTTCCTAAGGGCCTTTATGGTAACTAACTTTGGTTTGCCACTGAGCACTGCTGTATGGTTCTTTGTGCCTGCTAATGACTTTGGTTTTGGGCCTGGTGAATTGTGAGTCTACCCACTTTCTCTTCTGTGCCACAGCATGCTGCTCACAGCCCCCCGGCTACTACCTTTTAATATGGTTGCATCAGAGTGCTTTTCGGAGGTAGACCGCTGTGGCGCTGGGCCTATTCTGAACGTGACTTGTGTTTAATGCCTAAGAAGCTAGCCGCAATACACCAGCCCAAGTCGGGCTCACAGGTGTACCTTGTCAAGCCTGCATCATTTTCAGTTCGAGGCCACCCCTCTGAGCGGGAGTTTCAAGGTTCAGGGTCCGGACACACACCTCCGTGCCTACAGGCACTTGACTGGGGGTTGGTGTCGCGTTACAGTTTCAGTTGGGTGCTGCCTTATCACTCCCGGAGTTTTAATTGTCCGCTATTCCCAGGGGGGAGCGGCACCAGCATACGGAAGAAGTGTGCCCTTGGGAACTTAATGCGGGGCCCAGTGTCGAGATACAGTTTCAGTTGGGTGCCGCCTCACCTCTCTTGGAGTTTTGTCTGCTATTCACAGGGGGAGGGGTACGAGCACACCGAGAAGTTGTGATGTGTGTTTGAAGGTGGGGGGAGGTCCAACAGGTGAGCGGAAAAGCACTTCCGGCTGCAAGCCGCACTCAATACTAGTCAGGCCACTCTGTGGACCTGGGGCTCAACCCAGGCAGTGGACCTAGCCCACTGTGCCGCTCTCCTTCTGTAACGGCCTCCCTCCTTGCCTGGCACTCACCCAACTGTCAGGCGTCTGGATATGTCATCGTCATTGAGCGCAGGGCGTTGGGCTCAATGCTTGGATGAGAGAGCAGGGAAGAATTGAGGCTGTGGCTAACCCCTGGTAGAGCTCACCGCGGGGCATGCAGGCTGGGGCAGCTCCTCCATTATAGCAGAGGAGCATTGCACCATTAGGTGGCAGCAAAGGTAAACACTTGAAAAATAAAATGCTAATAAACCAATTTCATTATCATTTTATGTTTCTTTTTACCTGCAGCTGATAGAGATCAGGGTATCTATAAAATGCCCACTACCACGGATAGAGTAATCTCACAGTTACACGCACATACATTCATCATACGCTAGGGCCCATTTCACTAACATACGCTCAAATACTCTACCGGTAATAAACCTGTGGAAGAAAACTCCTAAACACCCTGCATCTGTATCGGGGTCGATAAGACCTAATTATTATGACTGTCCTGATACATAATCTAAACAATCTATACCACAATAATCAAATAATGTACACAATAATTGACAAGAAATGATGACCAACACCGTATTCAAAAGTATGATACTTTATCTAAATTAGTCAAAGAAAGTAAATCAGAATAAATCATTTTTCTCATAGTTACCTATTCTAGCTAAATGTCAAAACGAGTCAGGACAAGTCTCTCGGTAAAAGTCTCTCAAGACGAAGTCCTTTCAGCATCAATCTTCAGCAACGCAGATTTGGTACGCGGCAAAGGCAAATGGCAAGTGGCAAGTGCCCTCTCTAGGCTAACAATTCTTATAGCAAATCACACAAAGGAATGATACATAGAAGTTTGCAATATTCACTGAATCACTGAGCAGAGCGAGAAGGAAAGGATGTCACATCGCTACATTTGGAAATCTCCGCTCAGGAAAAGCTCACAAAATAAAGACAACGGAACAGGAACCAAGAAATACATTCATATCTTTGTAGATTCCACGTCCCTCGGCTATGAGACCATAGTTCATTCAGAGTCTTTCTCTAAGGCTCCTTTGTCTCCCAAGACTGCCAAGGACGTTTCATTTACACTTGGAGAACACCCAAAACTGCTGCTGTCCTCGTGGAAAGTTTTCAGGCAAGCAAATAAGGACTGTGGTCAGTTAACTTCAGGACCATTTCCAGCAGGGGTCTCCCTCGTCACAGTTTTTCACTTTCAACTCAAGGCCAGGCTCATAAATCAGCCATCTTTCGACTAGGCCACCATAGGCCACAATAGATCATCTTAATTAAAGAGACAAAAACAACGTTACCACAGCATAGTGATTAAACAGTGTTAACCCCACTAATACCCTTATGTGTATGTAATTATCTAGCTTTGCAACATAGAAAAGCATTAATTCGAACAGCATTTCGTGCTCAAAAATAAACAGCACATAGCAACGTTTAAACATGAAAACACATATAACTCGCATGTTATTATCAGTCAGCACGTTTATGCTCACCCTCGTGTAACTTTCTCTCATGTTAAGACAAACGGATTGATTAATATAAACACACTTGCACAAGACAAATAATTAATTGTTAACTATTAATAAATTAATAAAACGCATAGACATGCCAGAGCTTCAAAAACCAATGAATTTTCAAACTGAAAACTCTGCTCCAGCAATCCCCCCTTTGGTGATTTTATCACCAAATAAACCACAAAAACAAAAAAATTTGTGAAAATTTTAGTCCCATTTTAGGAGAAATCAGAAATGTCTTTTCCCCTTACACAAGTTACACACCAGTCACTCTTTCATCATCCCTCTTTGTTTCCAAGTAAACACTCTCCCTAAATTCTTCTAATTCAATTTCCTGTGGTTCTCTTTTCAAAATTTTATTTCTCTTTTCAGGTTCTCTTTTAACTTTCTTTTTCCCTCCCCTGTTTTTACAACACACACACACTAATCTCAGTATCAATAAAGCCACAATTATACAAGTCAAAGGAAACAATATTCTACCTATAATAGTACTACCTATTTTTGTAACAAAATCCTTAATAGCTATCATCTTATTAGCTAATTTAGTCCAGATACTCTCAGCTTCAAGTGGTACTAATTCTTTATGCAAATCAGTAATATTTTTAATATAGACCTTCAGGTCTTTGCTTTCGTCAGGAATGTAAGTGCAACAATGTTGAACTTTCAGCATTCCACAGACTCCACCCTCCTTGGCCAATAGAATATCAAGGGCAAGTCGATTTTGCATAGACATGGCACGTACGGCACTTAATTCCGTATTCACCAAAAGAAACCCTCCAGCGGTATTTGTCGATAAGCGATCAACCACTGTAGACAGTTTCCGAATTCCATAAGCATTCAAAGAAATTCCCACTGCTGGAATTAAAGCACCAAAAATATCACCTACGATTTCAGACCAAGTTTCTCTCTTGAAACGTGTTAGTGAATTAATATTCTCTACATCTTCTATTTTATCTACATGGAAAATCTTTGGAAAGACCAGGCCCACATAACATGTGCCATACCAATGGTCAGGCAACTTGTAATAAGCCTTGTTCCCACAAACATAATACACTCCTGGAAAAACTGTATCTTCTCCACCTCTGAAACCCCAACCTGTTGCAACGAAGTATGTATCATGGCACTCACTAGTCCCAACAAAATATGTATCATATTGGGATTTCCTTCTGGTAATGCACAATTTACCCTTCTGTGGCGCATCTAGAGCTAAAGTTGGATTAGCCCCATTTTTCAACTCTTTTCCCATCTCAATGTCCCAAATTGTCTCACTCACTTCATATTTCCCTGCTTTCTCGTGCATGTTCAATCTCCTTTCCTCTACCATATCCAGGAAAGCTTTCTCCTCTTTTTTCAGACTGCAAGTTAAATTATTCTTAAAAATGGAATCTAATGTTAATCCCTTTTCTTCAATAAAAATCTCACCAAAAGTGTTAGCTTCTTTAGCTGGATTCAGCTCTTTGTTCATTGGCAAGTGCCCAAAAATACTATCTCTGTTAGACATCTTATAATCTATTTTCCCCAACAAATAAAAAACACTACTTAAAACACTACAAGAAATACCATATGTAGCTGGTAAATGGTGATAAGTAACACCTTCTGAAACGGATGCAGGTAATTGCATACAGACGTAGCAATCCCTTATTTCCATTGTTTTCACATATTCGTATAACAGCTTTGAAAAAACATTACTAGAAAAATTATTAATTGACCTATCTTTATGTACATAAGTATTACTGGTTCTATTTTGTGAATTTTTCTCCGTATTTGTCACATTCTCTGTATGCATTCCAAATGTACTAAAAGTAACTAATAAAACTAAAACACCCCATAGAAGCATTAATAATCCAGTACAGCAGCAGCACATCTTGCACCATTTTCTTAAAAAGGCACATCTTTTCTCATTATTCTCTATGTTAGCCATTTTACTATTTGGACTTTTGACTTAGCCTCTACTACTTCTCTACTACTTCACTACTTTGACTTTAAAATTCTGGATCACTTCAGACAATTGATTTCAGCTTTTTCTCTTCACTTTTCCAAGTGAATTTTTCTTCACTCAATTTGGATATTTGTCACTCTTTACTTCATTTTCTTCAACATCAAATTGTATTAGATCTCCAATATCAAAATCCCCAGTACTTGACTCTTCTCCGATGTCAGTCAAGAGTACTTTCAGGATTTCACCAGTATCTTCCTCAACCACTTCACGTACGGTCTCCTCTGGATTTCCTTGACTTTCCACCTCTTCACCTTCAGGCAGTGTCACATACATCCATTCTGGCGACCTATACTTTTGGTTAGGTTTTCTTACTCTTTTGACCTCTTCTCGTTCTTTCGACTCTTTTGATTCTTCTTTTCTTGTCTTTAAATTTTGACTCGATATCTCATTCACTTGTTCTGCTTTTGATGTATTTGCTCTTATTATTCTGTATCTCAGCCTCTTAACTCTGTTGTTAGGCCAACGATCTCCTTTCACAACCTTTTTCGGCTTTATCTCTTTATTATTCCTTTCTCCAATCCAAGTTCTCTTTCTCAGAACTCGACCCTCTGTTTGCTCATTCTCATCATCCGATTCTACTTCAAGTGCCTTTTGTTTTCGTTTTCTAGCAGTTTTCTCCACAGATTCTTTCACCACTGTTTGAGACTTCCCTACTCCTGTCCCTCCTCGAGTCTCCGACACGCAATCTTCTTGCTGTCTACTTGTCCCTTCACCTAGCTCATCAAGAATGTTCCCTACACCTCCTCGGGGGTCTTCCGCAATCTGTCCCTTTCTATCTTCTTCTGACCCTGCTTCTTCAAGAATAATCTCAAGTGGTTCTTCAATCTCCTCTTCTTCTGATTCAGGAGTAATCTCTGTGTAATTTCTTTTTTCTTTTCTTTTCCCTTCACTGCTGCTCTTTGAAACTTCAGGCTCTCTTGCAGAATCTGATCTCTTCTCTGATACTCGCAGTTGTTCACTTGAAGCTCTTTCTGCTTCTTTTCTCACTGATTCTGTATCTTCATCATCACTGGAATCTGACTCTTCAAAATACTCTTTACCAGTCCCTTCTTTTGGGTTTGGAACTCTCAGAGTATGACTCGCATGTACCCAGTGTTTCACTCCAGCACACTTTACTGCAGTTGTTGTAGTCAGAATAACTTGTCTCGGCCTTCCCCACCTTGGAACCAAGCAATTTCTTCTTCTGTGCACCTTAATCCTCACCCAGTCTCCTGGACTCAGATCATGGGCTTGCTTCTTCTCAAGTGTGGTAGCTTCTTCTCCAACCTGGTGAAACACAGAATGGACTGCGTCAGCCAGGCCTTTACAGTAATCCAAAATCATGTCATCAGTTATTGTCACCAACTTATTTACTGGCACGAATGCATGGCGCATTGCACGTCCCATGATTATTTCGTGCGGACTCAAACCAGTAGTTCTATCTGGAGTAGATCTCATAGTCATCAGAACTAAAGGTAACACGTCTGGCCATTTCATGCCAGTGGCTAAGCACATTTTCCCAATTCTATTCTTGATTGTGCCATTAATCTGTTCAACCACACCAGAAGCCTCTGGTCGGTATGCACAATGTAGCTTCTGCTGTATTTTCAATGCTTCACAAATCAAACCCATGAGCTCATTATAGAAGTGTCCACCTCTATCAGACTCAATCGTTACTGGAAACCCGTACCTAGGAATCAACTCCCTTAACAGTAACTTTGCCACTGTTAATCCATCATTTCTTCTAGTCGGGTAAGCATCCACCCACCTTGAAAACAAACAGACTACCACCAGGACATACCTTAGTCTGTTCACTTGGGGCATTTCAATGAAATCAATCTGCATTCTTGTAAAAGGACCTCCTTCTCTGCCAATTGTTCCCAAACTCACCACTGTCTTTTTCCCAGTGTTAAATTGCTGACAAACTAAACACCTTTGACAGATGCTTTCTGCAATTGTCCTGAACTTTGCATTGTACCAGGTCTGCTTGAAAGACCTGACCATCGCATCCCTCCCCAAATGTCCCTGGCCATGATACATCCTTGCCATTGACGACAAGATGGAGTTAGGCATTACTGGTCTGCCATCTCTGTAGACCCAAACATGGTCTGTTTCTCTTGGAGCACATCCTGCTTTAATCCAATCTTTTTTCTCTTCCTCTCCTGCCTCATCTTGCAACTGTTTCACTTCATCCCATGTCTCTAAGACATTAGTAAACATCACAGAGAGAAAAGACATTTCACCCTCTCGTTCCCGATTAATAGATTGGTTTGTTTTAGCACAATATTGTGCAACATCGTTTGCATAACGGTTTCCGACCGTTATAAAATCCACTCCTTGTCCATGGGCAGGACACTTTACAACTGCTAACTCCTTAGGCAGCTGTATTGCCTCAAGTAATTTACCAATCATTTCAGCATTCTTTATTGGAGTTCCACTCGATGTCAAGAAACCTCTTTGTAGCCAAAGCTGGCCAAAATCATGCACCACTCCAAATCCATACTGACTATCAGTCATCACAGTTGTCCTCAAATCTTTCCCAATTTCGCAAGCTTTTGTCAATGCCACCAATTCAGCAACTTGCGCAGATTTCACTCCTTTCAATGGTGATGCTTCCATGACCTCTGAAACTTTGCACACCGCATATGCTGCACATAGCACACCATTATCATTTCTCAGACATGATCCATCCACAAACAACACATGATCATTCTCAGGTAAAGGAAGATCCCTTATGTCTGGTCTCGGCTTTGTACAGTACTCAAGCACATCCAAACAATCATGATCATCTTCCATCCTCACACCTACATTTTCAATATCCGGCAAGAGTGTCGCTGGATTCACATTCACACATCTCTCAAGAGTCACATTTGATGCTCCCAGAATCACCTTTTCGTATTTAGTCAACCGACTATGTGACATATACTGGGTTCTGCTTCTTGTCAAAAGAATTGCCACATTGTGAGGTACGAATACCCTTACAGGATATCCCATTATGATTCCCTCACTCTGTTCCAGGCTTCTGCATGTTGCAGCTACAGATTTTAGACAACCTGGTAAACCCACAGCTACAGGGTCAAGTGTCGATGAGAAGTACGCAATAGGTCTCCTCAGCTGTCCATGTTTCTGGATTAACACTGAAAGTGCACATCCATTTCTCTCACTGCAGTACAGCTCAAATTCCTTTTCATAGTCAGGCATACCCAAAGCTGGAGCTTCACACATTTTACTTTTAAGCTCTTCAAATGCTGCCAATTGTTCTGCATCCAGTTCCAATGGGTCTGACATCTCACTTTTTGTCAATTTAATCAATGGCTTTGCTATCAGCGAGAAATTAATTATCCACTGGCGACAATATCCCACCATATCCAGGAACATTCTCACTTCTCTCTGGGTTCTTGGAGCTTTCATTCCCCTGATGATTTTAATTCTGTCATCAGTCACTTTTCTCAGACCTTTTTCAATATTGTGTCCAAGATAATGCACCTCTTTTTTGCAAAATTGCAATTTGGCTGGAGATACCTTTAACCCTCCATCTCCCAGATGATTCAGTAAAGCTATGGTATCTGCTTCACAAGCTTCACGTGTCTTTGATGCCACAAGTAGGTCATCAATATATTATACTAGTACTGAGTTCTCGGGCATGATCAAACTCTCCAACGATTTTTTCAATAACTGATTGAATATCGAAGGACTCTCTGTATACCCCTGTGGGATACGACACCATGCTAAAATACGCTGGCCAAATCTAAATGCAAAAATTGGCTGGCTGTCATGATGCAATGGAATTGAAAAGAACGCATGACACAAATTAATCACTGTATACCACTCAGCATCATGTGGAATTTGATACAGGATCACTGATGGATTTGGCACGATAGGACAACATGCCACCACAATTTGATTAACTTTTCTCAGTTCCTGCACAATCCTAAACTTGCCATTAGGCTTTTTTAGCCCCATTATCGGTGAATTACACGGACTACTTAGTAGTTCTCTCAGGACTCCCTGCTGTACCACCTATCCTTCCACTTTTCTACATCACCCCATCTTCGCAATAATGCTACCATCTCCTTAATCTGTCCTGTTCTACCAGTAGCATTCAAATTCTCAATATCCTTCTCTGAGAAGTCCATCCTGTAGGTTCTTTGTAAAGCTTTCACTTTATCAATATCAACTCCCTGTTCATTTGCTATCGCTCTTAGCCTGTCATGTGTATTTCTTGCTCTCCAGGTGATACTTTTACACATGAACATTAATTCCCCATCATGATGACTCTTCAGAATTTCTGTTGGAACTGTTCCTGTAACAAGCTCTTCTAATTCTATCCGTAACCTAGCCACATCAATTGCTTGTGAATCTTTATCTTTTTTCTGAAGAACTTTCATCCAATCATTCAAATCTTCAACTGTTATTTCAGCAGTTTTTCTCACTGGAACCACTCTTTTCTGCGGTTCTAAGATTGGCATCCCTGAACAACTAGGTTCACTAGCATCCAATATTTCACTACATGTGTCATGTCTGGTTTGTCTCAGGTCACTTCTTTCTGTTCTTTTACTCGAATCTCCTGAAGGACCAACTGAATTTGTCAAATTATTCCCAACATATGGAACTACTAGTCCATTTTCACCTGTCCTCTGTCTGTCAAACACAGGAATAACCGGACCTATAGTTACAGGCACCGTAACAGCTTCTAGATTCTTCGTTAACTCTCTAATTTTCTCAGTCAGTTCTGTTGTGGTTCTGGCTAATTGTCTGGCATTTTCATCAAGGTAGTGATCACTTTCTAACCCAGGTGTCTCATTTTCTGTCTCATTGACACAAACTGTATCCCTTATCGGAGAAACAACTTGTGTACTCTTATCCGGTTCTGGTCTATATGGAGGTGGTCTCTTGTAAATCATATCATTCAAAACCTCATCCTCATACTCTCCATATCTTCTCATTTCTGACTCAGGAACCCTTTCTGTTCCCCCTTCAACTGTTCTCATTGGATATAATCCCTCTGACATACTAGCATCTCGCCATCTTTTCATTCGATCATGATGAGTCTCACGATCATGTCTCCTCCCAAACATATGCCTGTAGTAACCTCCAGATCTCTGTTTCTCTCGCTCATGAACTTCCTCTTCCCATTCCACTAAAGCCTCGAACTGTGTAGGTCTCGGCTTCGGGTCTAGACATAACATCTTTTCCCGTAAATTTCTCAACACGGCCAGATTAAATGAACCATGTTCTGGAAATGCTAGAACACCATCTTCTTTAGTATACCTAACCCAGTTCTCCAACCATATACAGGTATGATACCCATATTTCACAGCCATGAAGGATGCAGGTGTTTTCGCTGGAGGTAACAACTCACCCTCTCTCGTCTTAACCTCTTTATCCTTGCTAAACCACCTTTTAACTTTTCCAAAGAATGTTTTCTTCTTTTTCTCTTCTTGGTAATACATCTTAGCGTTTACTAAAAAACTCTCTACTCTCTCCGTATTCTAAATATACAATACGAATTTCCAACCAATAACAGCGCGACTCACACTAACGCACCAATCCTGGAGCGTCTACGTCACTAAACAGCTCTACCAATCCTTGCGCGGCTCACACCAACGCACCAATCCCAGCGCAAACACTATTCTGATCACTATCCAATCAGAGCGCGGTCTTTCTGACGTCAACAGTCGCTGCAGTCGCTTGTCTCCTGTCTCTGTCACTCGTCTACCCCTCCTTTACAAAATCTCTCAGTAGACTTCGTGTCAAAACTTCTACAAAATCTATTAGTTACAACATAAAAACATCTCCATTGTCTGCTTCGCTAACCACAGAATAGTAAAAGAGAGTCTATTTCTCAAAAATCAACAACTTTCATACATCCCTTAACTGTTTCCTCTAGGACTTGTCCAAAGAGTCTTACAATCAATAAATGTATATGCATTCACGCACATTCATACAAGAAAAATATAGTACATACACACAGAATCCTGCTTCCCGAGAACAGCGAACAATCTGTCCCACTACAGAATTATAACTCACAACAACTAAGCAGCTTACTTCTGCCCAGTTCCTCAAACAAGCTCAGAGAATACCTATTACTCCTCCCGCGATAAGCTTTAACGGAAATCCTTTACGGATCCCTGGGACTTAAGACCAGAGTTTCACAGATAACCTTCACTACCATTCACACTCCTTATATACCAGAAATATATTCTAATAGTAACATAATAATGTCACTGATTCCGAACCCAGACAATGTGACGCGCAACTTCAATTGTCACACGTTATTCCTTACAATTCCGTCTTTCCCGAGAGCAGCATATACTTCCCTCTGCCCTACTACGGAACTGCTACCAGCTCCCAAATTCCAGAAGCACTACATATAACTCAACAAGACGACTCCAACATATAGTATTAGTACATATACCAATATCAACCAAAATCAATAATCAATAAGCTAATGTACAAGCAATCTTATCAGATCAAGACAACCATCAATAACCATCCTCTGCTACCAGGAAATTGATAGAGATCAGGGTATCTATAATATGCCCACTACCACGGATAGAGTAATCTCACAGTTACACGCACATACATTCATCATACGCTAGGGCCCATTTCACTAACATACGCTCAAATACTCTACCGGTAATAAACCTGTGGAAGAAAACTCCTAAACACCCTGCATCTGTATCGGGGTCGATAAGACCTAATTATTATGACTGTCCTGATACATAATCTAAACAATCTATACCACAATAATCAAATAATGTACACAATAATTGACAAGAAATGATGACCAACACCGTATTCAAAAGTATGATACTTTATCTAAATTAGTCAAAGAAAGTAAATCAGAATAAATCATTTTTCTCATAGTTACCTATTCTAGCTAAATGTCAGAACGGGTCAGGACAAGTCTCTCGGTAAAAGTCTCTCAAGACGAAGTCCTTTCAGCATCAATCTTCAGCAACGCAGATTTGGTACGCGGCAAAGGCAAATGGCAAGTGGCAAGTGCCCTCTCTAGGCTAACAATTCTTATAGCAAATCGCACAAAGGAATGATACATAGAAGTTTGCAATATTCACTGAATCACTGAGCAGAGCGAGAAGGAAAGGATGTCACATCGCTACATTTGGAAATCTCCGCTCAGGAAAAGCTCACAAAATAAAGACAACGGAACAGGAACCAAGAAATACATTCATATCTTTGTAGATTCCACGTCCCTCGGCTATGAGACCATAGTTCGTTCAGAGTCTTTCTCTAAGGCTCCTTTGTCTCCCAAGACTGCCAAGGACGTTTCATTTACACTTGGAGAACACCCAAAACTGCTGCTGTCCTCGTGGAAAGTTTTCAGACAAGCAAATAAGGACTGTGGTCAGTTAACTTCAGGACCATTTCCAGCAGGGGTCTCCCTCGTCACAGTTTTTCACTTTCAACTCAAGGCCAGGCTCATAAATCAGCCATCTTTCGACTAGGCCACCATAGGCCACAATAGATCATCTTAATTAAAGAGACAAAAACCACGTTACCACAGCATAGTGATTAAACAGTGTTAACCCCACTAATACCCTTATGTGTATGTAATTATCTAGCTTTGCAACATAGAAAAGCATTAATTCGAACAGCATTTCGTGCTCAAAAATAAACAGCACATAGCAACGTTTAAACATGAAAACACATATAACTCGCATGTTATTATCAGTCAGCACGTTTATGCTCACCCTCGTGTAACTTTCTCTCATGTTAAGACAAACGGATTGATTAATATAAACACACTTGCACAAGACAAATAATTAATTGTTAACTATTAATAAATTAATAAAACGCATAGACATGCCAGAGCTTCAAAAACCAATGAATTTTCAAACTGAAAACTCTGCTCCAGCACAGCTCCCAGCGAGCGTGTCATGGGGCGGGGCCATGCACTCAGTGAAACAGCAGTGGGGGGAGGGGCAATGGGCACTACTAAGTGCGCATGACTGTTTGGCCGACCGACTTAGGCTGGCCAAACCATCATGCACACTTAGCATTTCTCCACCCGGCTGTGTTGTATAGCCGGGTGGAGAAAATCCACCGGCTTCCAGTCCCTGTCTGAGTGCCGAACCCTGACACTAAAACAATCCCAGCACTGCTCTCATGCTGGAAATAGCATTCCCATCATGGGAGCAGCATCAGGAATTGGCATCTGGGAGACTGCGCTATGTGATCAGCCCGGGACCAGACCAGCATCAGAATCGGGAGAGGAGCAAAGCGGCAGGTAAGTTCTGTGTATTTTTTTATTTTCTCTAACAAAGAGAGAGGGACCCCAACACCAAGGGAGAGGGGTGCCAAGTAAGACCGTAGTAAAAAAAGAGGGACCTCCCTTGGTTCTCTATATGTCCTTTTTATTATTTTTATTTTGTCTGTTCCTCCCACCTCACTGCTTAGGATCCTGTGCAGCCGCCACTGTATGTGGGACTTTGACTCGCGGTCTGTGGCCTCCCGGCTCTAGCCATGCCCCTGATACCTAGCTTCCTGATCTCACAATTTGCTGTCGGCGACCATGGCTTTCTGGCTTCTCCGGCTCCGTGCGGCAAGCTTGCTTTTGAACTACGTCTGCGTCACTGAGTCTCTGACATCTACAGCATCACAAAGATTTACAGCTTTGAGTGGCAACCGTTCATCAAGTCAAATGATAAAGATGGTTTTGGAGCCCGAGCACTTTCAGGATGGCTTTATAGTTCACTGCATTCCAGCTATCAAACTCAAAGGTTGTCACATGAGGAGCTAGCAACACGGGTTTCCATTGAAATATATAATAAACAAGACAGCTACCAGTTATGAATGTCCCAAAGAATATTATGCATTTAAGACTGAATGGAGTTACATCAACAACAGGGTTTGTAGATATATTAAATATCTCTATCCTACCAGGTCCATGAAAAAGTTAGATGGTTTATTGGGACAAATTCTCTATGATTTAAATGCATCACAAGTTGTTCATTTGTTCACCTCCCAAAGAGGTCCTGGGAAGAGGACATAACATGGGTATCCTAGAACCAGAGTTGTGGGGGATGAGTAAAATCCAAAGATTGATTGCTATTAAATTGTGATCTACGTTTCATAAATGGCTGCACTGCTTCAGATGCCCTGCTAGCCAAAGCTTTATGTTTTGTAATAGGACAAGCATGATCAACTGCATCTATGAATGTTGAAGCTTGGATGCTGGTCTTGGTAATGGACGTGAGTCAACGTGTAGAGATTGAACATTATCCATGACTGATTATTCTAGTGGTATCAGATGGGCGTATGGAAAGATGTGATTGCGTTTCATACATTGTTCCATCGAATAACAGAAAAGTAGTAAGGTGGCAACCGGAGAACTATAATAGGCTGGAGCCAATTTTGATGGATGAGCTGACTAACAATTTAAATGCCATGCTCCTAGAAAGGATAGGTGACAATAGAATAATCTTGAAAGTATTTGAGCAAGTGATTGGTCATCTGCGGTTTAATGAGTAATTCTGGGAAAGGAACCGCAAGCTCCTGTGTGCCCTGGTAACCCATCTCACTTATGTCAGTGGCAAGGTGAGTTTTAGAGAACTTAGGAACAATTAAGAGAAGCTGATAGCCAGAAAACAGGTTGAAGGCCAGCAACCCAGGGAAGCCAGCATGTTAGATGCTGTGTTGTCTATGTGATGGAGCTGGCAAGATATGTAGCAAAGTCCTGCTTAGCGGCCTGCAAAGCTGGACTGACTCGAAGGCATCGCTGCACACACAAGAAGGTCTCAGAAAAGGAATAGGAACAGTTGACGAGTTACATGATTCGCACAAAATATTTACAAGTAAAAAAAAGTTATTTAAATTTAACATTAGTATATATAAAGACAGGATGACACTAGATCAAATGGGAATCGATCAATCCTTATTTGCAGCTGCGAAGGGTCTCCACTCGGAAACACCTCCTCTATGGACTATCTGGGGAATCTAACACCCATGAGTTGTTAACCCACATTAAAAACAAATTAAAAATAAGCTCAATAAAGGGGTTAAAAAACAACCTGAGGCTGTGTTCATTCCCGTTATGATGACATATAAATGACGTCGTAGCCTATATAGGTAATCCAATCCTAACACACGAAAATGATATAACATAAACATCTGTATATTGCTTTTTGCTGATGCTGCTGCTTTGTTTTCCTGACGTTTTGATGAACGAACTAATCGAATGATGTGCAAAGCATTGCATGGAAAATGTTCTGATTGTAAATGTTTTAAAAACACAAGTTATACTAATGAAGTTGCTCCCTCCCCTAGAACTCGCTTCTCGGTAGGTGGTCAGCACCTTGAATGTTTAAACAACCAAGGACATCTCGGGGATTTTGGGGGCTCTGGGCCAAACGGATTTTGAGGGCACCTGTTCGGAACAGCTTTGAATTTATGACCAAATGTCAGCCTTTTAATGCCAATTTTGACCAGCCGGACTGGCTGTAGCGGGCTCTGGGCATTTCTCTGGTGGGCCGCCAGGGTGGGGGCCGGATTTGGGCCCCTGGGGGCCGTTTTTGTCACAGGGACGTTTTTGCAGCATAGCTTCAAAATTGCCCCTGTAACAAAATCGGCCGAAACTGGCCCTTGCAAACAGCTCAGCCGCACCCCAATCCCTTGGGGGGCCAGCGGAGCACTTTGCCCGGGGCAGTTTTGGTTCCCAGTCCGGCCCTGTCACTGACAGTGCACAGGCACACGGGTCCAAATTCTAACCGTGTTTACATCTAATATTCATGAATAGTGATGCGTGTCTCCAATATTGTAACACGGCAGCAGCTCACTAATATTACTGCAAATAATCTCTGTGACACCCTCCCATTTCTCATATCTGAGGTCCTATTTTGATCTAACATAAACTTTTTGTATGGATGTTGCATGAAATATAAGCGCACATTCTCCAAAATGCGTGTAGTAGACTCACACACCACCCACATTAATAAATAAATAAAACGACAACGGTATTTAAAACAATCTATTTAAGTATTATTAAAGGTCATCAGGGCAAGACTCTGCAGACCAGATCTGGATATATTTGAGGGCCCCTTGAAAGGCCGGGTCCCAGGGCCAGAACGTCTCTGTTAACAAATTTGGTTCCATGGACATCACGTTCAATCAGGAACTCGATTGGTAGCTGCGTGCACGGAATGCTATTTCTATATTTAAGCAAAGTATTAGCGCAAGAATGAGATGTAAATAAAACGATTGCAAGTCAACTAGGGAACACGATCCTCCAAGAATATAAACAAAAGGTGGCGGTATCAACTATTTGATGTATTGAACCCTGAGGCTGTAGTGAGGACAAGGAGCTAACAGTAATCCGGAATATTTTTTTTTAAGATCTCTGCTTTTATTATCTAGTGCTTTCATAGAAGTTTTCACTTGGCGCTAGATTAAACCCATCGAGGATAACATTGCTCTGTGCCACGTTGTACAGGATCGGATTGAACAGAAGTCCATACCCTATGTCACATCTTTGGCCCATTGTTGAAATGATATCCATTGATGGGGCTAATGCAAATATGCGGATGTCACACATTAAAAAATCCCTGGTGGAGCTGCGATCTGATGCAGCTGAAGCAATAAGGAGAAGAAATACTGGCATCAAAAGCTTATATACAAGTTTTTAATGTGGCTAAGGCTGGGACACTAAAATGTAACTACCTCATAATTAAAGGAGCTATTGGAGGTGAGCCATACCTTGATTGGATTCAACCTTAGGCATGCCACCCTCTATATGTATAATTGAGGCTTGGCACTCTTCCCACCTGGGTCGATAGGGTTAAGTGGGAGAGGTCACCCGTGAGTAATGGTCTTTGTGAGCTGATTTTGGGGGCAATGAGGCCATATCTGCTTTTTCCATCAAGACAGGGGCTTTACGTCTGTACTTTGCTACAGAACCGATGTCATTTAAATGTATTTATCGGTAGCATCTTAGATATGGTATGTTAGGCTTATCCTGGGGGAGGATACAAAGGGCCTCCTTTATACAGTGAGATTGTGTTTGAGACATTTAAGTCCCAAGTGGTCACTGTAATCCTAACTCTAGCCGTGAGGTGTGGCAGTATCTAGGTGTAAAGACTTCTTTGTGATTTATCCGATTGTCAATAGTAAATGTAATCCCTGCTCTGGCCCTGCTATAGGATGATAGCTGGAGTGCCCTAAGGGTTCATTAGAGGCGCACGTGTTAATTGCAACAACTGCACGTATCGCAAAGAATAGTTTGATTTCTGTTTTTTATTAGTTTGTGTTGTTTCATGAAGATACTTCTTATTATTGACAATATCTTATTGCTATGATGATAGTCATTCTTTAAAAGGATCTCCAAAGAGCTGCATCACTCCCTCCATGGTTGTGGCACTGAAGGCGCATACATGTACGTGGAGTGCCACACCCCTCACACATGTAGGCTCTATACAGAGGCGCAACTAGAGCCACATTTCGGGGGGGGCTAAGAAAAAATTTCGGGGGGGGGCTGAATTTTTTAAGCCATAGGCAGAGTGGAGCTGCAGGGGCTCTTAGAAGGGGTGAAACAACAGCGAGGCCTCATTAACATGCAAATGGTCTTTTAAAGACCTGTGAAGTGCTCGGGTGCGGCTGTGTGTGTGCCCGGAAACTGTCTCACCCCGGGCTGCCACAGACGACGGGGGGGCGGGGGGGGGGGGCTGAAGCCCTGTGAGTCCAATGGGTGTTGCGCGCCTGGTTCTATTGTGGTAAATAAAAATACCGGACTGAATTTCATACGGAATCTTAAAATAAAGTAAATAGCTCAAAATAACAAGAGGCAGAATCCGTGGTATAAGAGGTTTTCTAATGGGCTTTATTCCATTCAAAATGGCCGACTCGAGTCGCGGCCTTCAGGTTCCGTCACCACGAGGGTTCAGGAAGTGAAGTACAATAATTTATTAACAGACATGTATTTTTATAATAAGTACATTACAATGAAACGAATGTAGAAGGCGTAACATTTGATAAGAAAAGTGACAAAACAGTGACATAATCGAAACTAGGCGTAATAAGGAATAAAAGAAACATGATTGGTTAGAATTATCAGACATAGGTGGATCTATAAGATAATACTTGGCATAGATGCGCGCGCGGCAGCATGACGTGTAATTGACGTGCAACTAGAGGGTGAAGGGGACTTGACATTTAGCTCTACATGTGGAGACGAGAAGTCTGGGGGTCAAGTCAACCTAATCCCAAATCATATCTAACATCCTATGTTTAAAGAACTATGTTATCCACAAGGAAGAGACTCTCGGACAGAATCTATTCTATACTGACTGTGTACGTGTACAAGCGTCTAAGTGTCTATATGAGATGCGAGGGATAGAAAACTTTCCATGGCAACAGGGCTATGAATCACTTGCAGGAGGACGGAAAGGCTGAGTCCTTTGCTTGTGAGCTAAAGGAAATGTTTACCTAAATCACTGGACAGGAATGCATCGGCTGGAGAGCAAAATAGATAATTCGAAGGTGAAATACAACTTCTTGGCAGACAGGCGAAAACTGGCCGAGGCAGGCACCGTTAGCTGCACAGGGAGTAGGACAAAGTTCATGGATACAGATGCGAGCTCAAGCTGAAGCTGTCAGAGACAGAGAGCAGGGAAAGGCTTGAGGACAGAATCGGGCCTACTTGCCTGAACTGTAAAAATGAAGTAACTTAGCCATATAAAGTCGGTGGCCTTTCATACTTAGGAATCGAATATCCAACCCTGTGATGGCGGATCTGACAGAGAACATGTCGACGGTAGACACACATATGTTTGCGTCTTAGAAACTGGAACTGGAGGGAACATACATGTACTTGTAACATGCATATAGAACCGTTGGGGTCCAAGATAGGGGACATAACTGATCAGGAAAATCCACATTTCCACATTCCCTCCTTGTCCCCTTCTTGCCCTTCACGAGACATCAATCTTCATCATTCCATTGATTTGCTCATGGAGCATCATTTCTTCTTCCTTCCGGCATTCTGAACGGGACCTGTGATGTGGAATGCATGATGTGGCACACAGACCACAAATCGCTGGTCCACCTTGCAGGCATAAACAACAACTGAAGAGCATAAGAAGGCCAATACCTAGGAAGGATAAAACTCTCCATCCCCAGGCTGATATCACACTCCAAAACCACCCGGACCACGTCCAAGTGCCTGGATTTTCGTGTATCTGGCTTACAATCTTATGAAGGCGTGTTATAGCTTTATATACAGATGGCGAATTTTCTGGTATGAATATGCAGCAGCTGGATCCGATGACCCTGCAAGCTCCGCCCCTATCGGCCAGGATGACGTCAAGGACAAGACGATTCTGGAGAACAACAATTCTCATCACTGATTGTTCCTCTGTCAGATTGCCTAGGGCGGCTATAGTCTCGTTTACTACAGCTTCAAGAGTCTTGGTGAGTCTGCGTATCAGCTTACTATTTGATATTGTACCTATATAGGGAAAGATACCTTTATTGAAATCTACACACTTGTCCCATGCTGTCTCAGTATAATCGACAACTGGGAGATCTCTCCGCTCTCTTTTGTGTACTAAATGAACATGTCGATAATAATCAGGAGGAGCTAGGAAAACAGGTGGCAAAAGGAATGCTATGTAACAGGTACCATCCCAATCTAGAGGCAGACGCATATATGCCGTCTGACCACATATGAAGTAAGAATGGCGAGAAGCTCTAAATGAAGATTTACCTTGATCACTATATTCTACTGTAGTAACGCATTGGCTATGGCCCATGTGTATGGAACCAACTTTTCTTACACATAATTCACCCTTTACTGGGAATACTGACATAGTGGGCAGAATTAGTTCAACTTCGGATTTGACATTCAAAATCATAAGATTAGGCGTAAAATTACCTAATTTATACACTTCATTTTCTAAATCAGTTCCTGTTCTACTGGGGTGACCCTCCTTATTAGGGTGACAGACTTTGAATAAAACTAGATTCAGATTTCCCCATATCCAATGTTGTTGATAAACTGCTGTGTCTGGGTCTATGGAATTTAATAAACTAAACCATGCTCCACAGGAGCCATTGTGTGTGAACGGATGTGGAAAGAAAGGCAGAACTCCTTTGTTATTCTGATAGGGAGGAAGTCGGCCACACACCCAACAATTGGTCGCATTACTAGTCTGATGGGAATGATGTAACATACTAATGAAGGTGTTATTGCGCAGCGCAAGTCTATAAGATAATTCATGTGGCGGTAGGTCACTAAAAGAATGTTCATCAGTTATATTGAAAACACGTTTAGAAACAGGATAATACATATGCAACAATATACTTGCAGTAACTATTAAAAAACTCAAGGAAGACAAAATTAATAAAGTCACAATACAGTGGTTACGCAGTGATTTACAATACGCCTGTCGTTTCAACATTTCTCGGGTATTTTCTCTACTCAGGTCCAAGGGATACATGTCGGAGACAATTCAACCGCTTCACCTTGGAGAGGACTTAAACAATCAAATTGCTCGACTGTTTGGGCCTAAGCTTTAATTTATAGTACTGAGAGTCATTCTGTTCAACAAAAGGAAGTTTTGAATCAGTCTGTGAGGGAGTGCAGGGCACAGTGTCTATATCTGAAGGTAGTCCATGAAATTTTTTGACGTGACTTGAATGAATCCACCCTTTGCGTCCCTCGATCTTCACGGCTGTTCTTGTGGTCAACAGGACCAACTTGGGTGCTTTCCACCTGGGCTCCAGTTGACTTTTCCTGTCGAAATTTCTCACAAAGACAAGATTACCCGGAACAACGTCATGGGGTTTCGCCTCAGTGTTGTCGGGAAAGGCTGCAGCTACCTGTGAACGAGAAGATTGTAGTGCAGACATCAAGGAAGCCAAGTAATCTGTCAGCATGTTACAGTCAATGTCAGTTATTTTGCGTGGTATAGGCGTCCCCCACATATTCGGTGGTCTACCAAAGATCACCTCATACGGGGATAGCCCTGTTCTAGAGTGTGCTACCATTCTCATGTAAAAGAGTGCAACTGGTAATGCTACTATCCAGTCGACACCTTTCTCTCTACATATTTTGGACAGTCTGATTTTCAGTGTCTGGTTATGTCTTTCTACGAGACCTGCTGCCTCGGGGTGTCGGACACAGTGGAATTTCCACTGATATCCCAACAAGAGTGAGACATGTTTCATTAATTCGGATGAGAAAGGCTGACCGTTATCTGAATATACAACACGTGGTAAACCGTACCGTGGGAAGAATTCTCGAACTAGCTGCTTGGCAGTAGTCGGGGCAGTGTAATCTGATACGGGATACGCCTCTGTCCAACGGGAGAGAGCGCAGACAACTACGAGGACATATTTGAATCCTCGACAACGTTCCATCTGAATATAATCCATCTGGAGGACTTCAAAAGGATGGTCAGGAGGCTGAAATCCACCCTGCTCTACGGGAACACTCTTTCCTGGATTAAACTGACAACATATCATACAGGTACGAACTTTTTGTTTAGCTGCTGCTCGTAAATGTTTGTTGAACCAAATGTGCTGAATGCTGTCTAGCATAGCCTTCTCTCCTAAATGTGCTGGACTGTGAACTGTAGCTATAATGGCTTGGACCATGGAATCAGGGAGAAACCATACAGATTTCTCCTTCGTCATCCATCCTTGATCTGTCTGGATCCCTCCTAGTTCAGTCCACTTCTTTATTTCTTCTGCTGTGGCATGTGTCTGTATGTCAATTACGTCAAGTGTGGGATCCTTAATTGTCATACACTGTGTTGGTGTCTGAACTATTGGCTTTGTCATGTCTAATGTGCGATTCTGAGCAGTCTGTTTAGCTGTTTTGTCAGCTAAATCATTGCCTTGAGAAATGGTATCAGTAACCTTCGTGTGTGCTTTACATTTCATAATCGATATAGCAGTGGGTAGATGTATTGCATCTAACAAAGCATGAATGAGGGGCCCGTGCTGAATGTGGGCACCATGGGACGTTAAATAACCTCTCTCTCGCCACAGCACGCCGAAGTCGTGTACAACTCCGAATGCATAACGTGAGTCAGTGTATACATTAACTTTCTTATTTGTGGCTTGAATACAGGCTTGCGTTAGAGCAATAAGTTCTGCTGCTTGGGCTGACAGAGTATCTATACAATGTGTCTCAATAACTTCAGTGTCTGTTGTGACTGCATACGCGGCCACTAAATCTCCTGTACTTGCTCTCATGCATGATCCGTCTACATACAACGTCAGGTCTGGATCTAACAATGGAACGTCTGTCAAGTCTTGTCTAGGTTTCGTCTTTATTTCAATGATTTCAACACAATCATGAGCTAGTGGGTCTGTTCCAATTACAGGTAATAGTGTAGCAGGATTCAATGTATTACACCGTCGGATCTCTATGTGTGGTTGAAACAATGTCAGTTCATAACCGGTAAGTCTTGCTATGGTCAAGTGTTGTGTTTGTGTTCGGTTCACAAGAACCTCTACTGCATGTGGTACTTGTACTATCAATGGGTGTCCTAATACTATGGCATCGCTTTGTCTGATTGCTAAAGCTGTCGCTGCCACTGATTTCAGGCATGCAGGCAAAGCCTGAGCTACGGGATCTAATGTACTGGAAAAATAAGCACATGGCTTGCGTGATCCTGCTTGATCCTGAGTGAGTACTGACAAGGCAGTACCTTCGCGTTCTGTAACAAAGAGTGTAAAAGGTTTGCTATAACATGGTGTTGCTAAAACAGGTGCTTGACATAAAGCTTCCTTTAGGCTTTCAAAAGCTTGTGTATGTTCCTGAGTCCAAGGGAGAACAGTCGATGTGGCTGCCTCCTGTGTGGTTAACTGAATGAGTGGTTTTGCTAGAAATGCGTACTGAGGGATCCACTGCCTACAATATGAAGTGAGGCCTATGAAAGCTCGCACCTCCTTTTGTGTCCGGGGTATTGACATGTTAGCAATTAACTGGATGCGATCTGGTGTAAGCTGCCTTCCCTCCTTGGACAGCGAGTGACCAAGATAAATAACTCGCTGAACACAGAATTGCAGCTTAGAAGGGGACACCTTGTGCCCCTTGTCGGCTAGGAAATGTAAAACTGTCAGAGAAGCTTTTTCACATTCTGACTCGCTTCTCGCGGTGATCAGCAGATCATCGACATATTGAAGCAGTGCAGTATTGACTGGCATGTGGATACTGTCAAGTTCTCGTTTCAGTGCTTGGCTGTAGATGCTGGGGCTTTCTGTAAATCCTTGGGGAGCGCGTGAGAATTTAAAACTGCGCCCATTTAAACTGAATCCGAACAAGTATTGGCTTTCCGGATCTATTGGGACGCTGAAAAAGGCATTCTTGAGATCAATTACAGTAAAGAATGTTGCTTCGGAATCAATTGCTGTCAACAATGATGATATATCAGGGACCACAGGGAATTGTGGTACAATACACTTGTTTAGTTCACGCAAATCAATAACCAATCGGTATACTGGCGGAGCAGTAGGATCAGTTCGTTTAAGAATCGGAATTATCGGTGAATTACATACATTGGAGTCTGTTTCTACAACTACTCCCTGGGCAATCAGCTCATCAATGATTTTCAACAAAGCCACTACAGCATCATGCGGTAACTTGTATTGTCGCATTCGTGGTAGTACCACTCCTGCTTTCAATGTAACTCGATAGGGTGTAATGTTCATGCAGCCAACATCCGTAGGGCCTTGTGCCCATAGATGTACTGGTAAAGTCTGTAGTCGGGGATCCATGTCTCTGGACACATAGTGACCTTTAAAATCACGTAAAAACAACCTTACTCCTTCCGGAGAACAACATATTATGGCTCCTAGTGCTTTCAGAGTCTTAATTCCTAACAGATTTTCTGGGCATGATTTAGTAAGCAATAAATCTGTAGTTCGTGTCAAAGGTCCTATCGTAAGTGGTAGAGGCTGTGATACTTCATTAACAATAGGTTTTCCCGAAAAACCAAGGGAAACATTTTGAGAGCCTGAGAGGGGTGCCCCTGGAACTTCACTACGTTTTATGGTTGTTCGACTTGCCCCTGTATCGAGTAAGAATTTTCTATCTTGACCTAATAATTCACTATGTACATAAGGTCCTTCTTGATCTACAGGAATCTCGATAAGCGGTAAGTCAACTTCCCTCTCTAGGCTGGTTCATGCGTAACGCTGATACTCAGGGTATTCATACTGTGCAGTCTGATACATTTGTCGTGTTGTGGTTTGTGTGGCAGTAGCAGGCAACGGTGGTGCAGCTGGCACAAACTGTATGGGTTGCTGTGAGGCTGGCATGGACTGTTGCTGAACTGGCATGGACTGTCCATGCTGCATAGCTCCTTGTTCATTCTGATCTTGTCTAACTAATCGTGGTCTCTCTTTTGCAATACCTGTAGCTATATTACGTTTCAGGACTGGACAATCGTGTACATAATGGCCTAGTTGTTTACAGTAATTGCAGGTTCCTTTTACAGGAACTGCAGAATCACCAGAATGTGTCACACCCTTTTTGTGACCATCTGCTGGTACTGTCTGAGAAACCAGCATTTTCATTTTTGTATCCTTCATGCGTCTATGCTCGTGTTCTTGTTCATCCCTAATTCTATTGTGATGATACTGTAACATTTGTAGCATTTGCGACGGAGTGTTACTTTGCCAGGTACTCTCGAATTTCAATATTCTATTCTTTACTGGAGGTAATGCATTTTCCACTAATTTTGTCACAAATAAATGTGGATATGAATCACTACTTGCTTTTATACCACTATTTATACCAAAACATTTTTCAAATCGAGCATAATAATCGCTTGTGTCTTCATCTTGCTTTTGTTTACAGGCTGTGATTGCACCCCAATCTTCCTTTTTTGTAGTTAATAAACGTGGCAGTACCTGTACTAGTAAACCTGGTAATAGTTTAACTTTATCCCCGAGCCCCGAACCTGCAGTTCGGCTCCTTTCTTCCTCTGCTAATGCTGTCCAGTCTATCTTTTGGTCTCCCACTTCCCACTCTTTTTCTTTTAGTTTTTCATAAATGCCAGCAGGCAAAAGCACCTTTAATATCGTCATAATATCAGGAAAGGTGTACTCTCCCATCAGTAACATGTCTTTAATTTCTCGGTGGAAACCCGCTGGGTCTTTGTCATGACTAGGTACTACTTTCTTCATTTCTAATAATTCCATTTTTGATATGGGTGTGTAAACAAATACACGGTGAAACTCATTGTCTTCGCCTTTTATTGGGTGCACTTCTCGTAGGGGATTTTGTCTATCCATATAGTACGGCGCTCTTTCTCTGTGGGGCAGCGAGAGAGAATCCGGACTTACAAAAAGGACATACTGCTTACGTGACACTAATATCTCTTTAATTAGCCTGTTACTAGAACCTCTCCATCTGTTCGTGAGTAGTTCCGTTAATATATCAGGTAAAGGACCAGGGTCAGCATGTTGGCTCTTATATAATATGAGGAGTTGCTGAATCATATATATTCCAGCTAAACGTTGTTCATCTGTACTGAGGTTGAGAAACGTGTGTGCTACGGTCTCATCACCGTATTTTTCAGGACTAACAATCCAGTGAACGGCTGATCTGGCTAATTCTTGCTCATCTATGGAATCGAGGAGGTGATAACCCCTTCGTTCTCGTAGTATTTTTTCTGCGGCTTGAAACAAATGTTCAGGAGACTTCAGATTCATTACAGGCGTCGGATACGTTCTGCTATTATTTGGACATACAGAGTGTATTGGATCAGAAAAACATCTAGTATTTTCACAAGATCTTCCTCTGCCTACATAGGCTATGGTCTCTGACTGTCTTGCGGAATTCCCTGATTCGGACACTTCATCTTGCTCAAACTCGTCTGTTCCCAATCTCTCTTCATGAATACGCTCTATTTCTTTACGTATTTTTCGGCACATGGCTATTATACAATTTTGCTTATCGTGTCTCCCTTCTGATATATTCTGACTCCATCTTGTAAGAATAAGCATTGCATTCGGGTCTACCCCCGGACGATCTTGATTTCTGATTACACAGTTTATGAGGAAACGTAACAGTTCCCCCTGTATTTCTACTTTCTGGAATTCCATAGCTCTGTTAATACATCCTGGATCTCGTCCTGTTTGAACAAAATGATATATGTTATCCAGATGCGTAGTCATTCCTGGTAACCTTGCTAAATACTCTGCGGCTCGTCTGATACGTAATGATGCCAGGACCATTTCGTCCTCTTTACCGACCACGGGGTCATATCTACAATTTACAAGGAGTTCCTTAAGCGTACGTTCACTTACGAATTTAGGTGTACGTGAATGCGCTGACTCTTGAAAAACAAGTTTATTTATTCTGGGTGGTGTAAAGGTACTGCTAGCACCTCCCGTGGCCCCATCTGGGGCGTCGGGTGTGAATGGATTCGTTGAACGTGACACAGCAACTACGGGTGTCGATACCCCTATAGGATCGACTGCGGAGACAGATGCGGAAACAGATGTGCTTGCCGAAGCTTGTATCGGGACTTGCTGTTGCACGGGGACAGATACCTGATCCTGACGTTGAACCCCTCCGCCAGACGGTCTATGTGGTGTGGCGTTAGCATACTCGGGAGCTGCATCGTCTAGATATGAGGAAAGAAAAACATCTTCTGCGGTTCTGGGATGCCCCTTTGGATGTACCTTAATTGGAAATAATGGGGGTGGCAAGTCTTTTGGCATCTCTGTAACAGCCTTAGGTAGTCCTTCGGCTAGAAGGGGATACATACCATTCATAAGAGCATTTCTTTGTCTATTCACTTGTTCTGATTTCACTCGGATACCTTCCTCAATTAATAGATTTTCTTGAACTTTATTTGAACTTTCTTTACTCCTCTCTTCTTGTCTACGTGCTTTTTCTGTTCGTCTATGAGATTCTTTACGCCATAACTCAACAGCGTCTTTCTGTGACTGTCTGACCTTTCTTTTCCATAACTCTTCCTCCACTTTCATGATGCACTCTGCATCCCAGGTTCCCGCTATGGGCCACCTTTGACTTTCCGGTAATCCTTTGGTATAATCTACCCATAGATCAAGAAACAATATGGCATCTAAGCCATGTTTATGGTACATAAAATGCCCTGGGGTGTCCCTAGGAGGAATAGGAACTGCTTCTTCAAGCACCCCTTTTCTGGTAGTAATCTGTCTTAACTTCGAGAAGAGCGGCATATTGACAACTGATCTGATACTTACTCTTGAATTTTCTTAATACGAAAAACACCATAAATGAACAGTGAACAATGAACAGTCATTCATACCACAATATGCAAGACATTTCTGAATACTTTAAACATTAAACATTAAACATTATAACAATGATCGACAATGATGACAGTCTGCCTAACTAATCACCACGCTGAATTCTTGACAATAACTGAATACTTCGGAATACTTGATATACTGCTAAACAGTACATATACACTGCTAAACAGTGCAGACCGGATTTGTGTACCCAAATCCGTCTTGACCGGCACAACCTATGTGCGCGTCAACACGCCTCCCCGGCGATGGTACTCACCGAGTAGCTCCTTGAAACGGAAGGCCTCAGAGAATGGACAGGACTCGATAACTGCGGACAGCGGACCCTCTGGACATCGGGATTTCGGAAAACCTGGTGGGCCTCTGTATACCTCGGATCTTGCTCTCTCAGCTAGGCTCTGGTCGGGATACTTCGCACTTCTCACCGCCTCGTCTGGGTTGATCGCAGCCTCAGTCGCCCCCGCTTGACCGGAGGGAGCTTACAGGAAATCCTGCTGGTACGCGTTTATGGTCCGTCCAGCTGTGGCAGGAGACCGGGCCTGCAACGCACCGCCGGCGCGTGAGATGAGAAAGTGTCCCTGTTCGGGCGCCATTATGTGGTAAATAAAAATACCGGACTGAATTTCATACGGAATCTTAAAATAAAGTAAATAGCTCAAAATAACAAGAGGCAGAATCCGTGGTATAAGAGGTTTTCTAATGGGCTTTATTCCATTCAAAATGGCCGACTCGAGTCGCGGCCTTCAGGTTCCGTCACCACGAGGGTTCAGGAAGTGAAGTACAATAATTTATTAACAGACATGTATTTTTATAATAAGTACATTACAATGAAACGAATGTAGAAGGCGTAACATTTGATAAGAAAAGTGACAAAACAGTGACATAATCGAAACTAGGCGTAATAAGGAATAAAAGAAACATGATTGGTTAGAATTATCAGACATAGGTGGATCTATAAGATAATACTTGGCATAGATGCGCGCGCGGCAGCATGACGTGTAATTGACGTGCAACTAGAGGGTGAAGGGGACTTGACATTTAGCTCTACATGTGGAGACGAGAAGTCTGGGGGTCAAGTCAACCTAATCCCAAATCATATCTAACATCCTATGTTTAAAGAACTATGTTATCCACAAGGAAGAGACTCTCGGACAGAATCTATTCTATACTGACTGTGTACGTGTACAAGCGTCTAAGTGTCTATATGAGATGCGAGGGATAGAAAACTTTCCATGGCAACAGGGCTATGAATCACTTGCAGGAGGACGGAAAGGCTGAGTCCTTTGCTTGTGAGCTAAAGGAAATGTTTACCTAAATCACTGGACAGGAATGCATCGGCTGGAGAGCAAAATAGATAATTCGAAGGTGAAATACAACTTCTTGGCAGACAGGCGAAAACTGGCCGAGGCAGGCACCGTTAGCTGCACAGGGAGTAGGACAAAGTTCATGGATACAGATGCGAGCTCAAGCTGAAGCTGTCAGAGACAGAGAGCAGGGAAAGGCTTGAGGACAGAATCGGGCCTACTTGCCTGAACTGTAAAAATGAAGTAACTTAGCCATATAAAGTCGGTGGCCTTTCATACTTAGGAATCGAATATCCAACCCTGTGATGGCGGATCTGACAGAGAACATGTCGACGGTAGACACACATATGTTTGCGTCTTAGAAACTGGAACTGGAGGGAACATACATGTACTTGTAACATGCATATAGAACCGTTGGGGTCCAAGATAGGGGACATAACTGATCAGGAAAATCCACATTTCCACACTATTGTAGGATAATCTAACGCGGATCCAGGCCTCTGCACTTGTGTGATGGGAAACCTTCGTCAACTCCCACATTCTCCACCCAACCACCCAAGTGGACTCGTTAGAAAGGACACTTTAGTGCAGCACACCACCTCCCTCATGTGATCTATTGACAGGGAATCTTAGTGAAGCATAGTAAAATACCCTCTCGGCTGTCTAATCAATGCTAGTTACTGACTAGGCTATACCAGGCCTCTGCCCCTGTGTAATCTGTGGTAGGGAAACTATTGCACAATATGTCACATTCTTCACCTGTGAAATTGATGGAAGGGGCATTATAGTGCAGCACAAAACGTATGTTCCTGTCATCAAGGTGCGGACTAGTGCCAGACCATCGATACCTTGGAATCTATGATTCTGACCACTTATGCAATACCAGGGCTCTATACCTGTGCAACCTCTCAGAGGTGAGCCTCTGTACAGTATCCTGCTCTCTGTGCCTATGGAAGTTATGGCGGCAACATTATGGCAGTGCATCGGATTTCTGTTCTTGTACATCCTGATTTGGAATTCTTAGATCAGTAGGCAGTACTAGATGTTTGTACTTATGTATGCTCTGGTAGGGGAACCATGGAGCGCAAACCCACTGCACCTGTGTAATCTATGTCCAAAAGTACTAGATCTGGAGGGCGTGGCCTGCAAACATGGCTGTCTTGATACATCTCATGGCGACTCTGACACAGCCGAGCCAAACCTGGTAAATATCCTGAACAAAACACCCCATTCCCCTTACTGCTGCTGACCATCCAAGTGAACTACTCAGTGGTGGGGTGCCCCTCGGGTGGTGTTTCGGCAGTGGCAATGGGCCGGATGCTGGACGAGACCTGAAGAAGGGCCTGCTCTGCGATCCTTAGGCACGGTTGCCTGAGGGGGGAATGCCTGCAATGTACAGGCCCAAGTACTAGGCTGAGTTGGTGGCACTCAATTAGACGGAGGGCCTTATTACGAGTTTGGCAGTCCAATGGGCAGCTGAACTCGTGGTGGCAGTCTGCGGACCGCCAGACTGGCGGTCTGCCTGCCACATTAGGACTGTGGCGGTTGGACCACTACAGGACTGCTAGTGACGCTCAGTGGTCTGAGGCCCCTAATATGCTGCTGGTGCCACTGCGGCACCACCAAGCATATTAGGCATTTCCTCACTGCCGCATTTTTCATGGCGGTGCTACCATCATGAAAAGTGTGGTGGTGGGGAAATGATGGGCCCCCTTTTTGCCTCTGCGCCATTGGTTGCATACAGAGAGGAACATGGTGTGCCCCCTGTCTGCATGCACCCCCATGTTCCTGCATTGAACGAAATACACAACATTGTGCATTTCGGCCAGTGCAGCAACATGCTTTGAGGTTCCCATTGCAGTGTCTATTTTAAAGGCCCCGCCGTGGGAACTCCAAAAAACTGCCCGCCAGCATCTTAAAACATCATAATCTGTTGGTCTGTCTGTTTTGACTTTGGCTGTGTGGGAGTGGGGTGGAAGCGTGGCCTTTCATGCATCCACTATCATTAAACATACTGGAGTTGGCCTATTCTTTTATAGATCATGCAGCTTTATGGTTGATAAGTATGAAAATAATAACTGGCACGACGGCCTCAAACTATAGCAATAAAATACTTGCTCAATGCAAACATGAACTCCTTTTTGGTTCAATTCCTAGTAACTCTGTGGGGAGTGTGCCACAGGAGACATAATATTCAGTGGGGATTTCAGCACTGTCTGGGACTTCTCTTTAGACAGATTTACCTTAACATCATTTTCCCAGGAAACTCAAAATACACCCTAAGAGATCTGGGTCTTAGAGATTCATGGAGATATTGTAATGAGACTGCACAAGACTGTACTTTCTTTTCAGACACACACACAGATCCTATTCTAAGGTAAATTACCCAATGCTCAGTAACAGTGTCATGCAGTAGGGGCACAAAACCTTGACACATACAAATACCCTGTATCTTTATGTCGTAGTGGAGCTTCATCTTACCTGAGGGACAGAGGAGTGGGAACCCGGGAGATAGATTTCTTGCCCAACGGTGATGAGAGACCATGTGTTAAAATCAGACTTGAGAGAAAAGACAGCTGATTCCTTTACCCTCAAGCCACACAAGTATTGCCTGGACCCACAGTTGGGATGCTTAAAGGTGCAATTTGCAGCTAATGCATTGGAGCTAAGGCAGGGATCTGGAGGGAGGGGCAGGTGGAAGACGCTCTGCGGACAGACCAATTCAACAAAGCTGAAGTTAAACATAAAGAAAACACATCTAGGTTATTGCAGAGAAAAGGGAAGTCCCTACTGGGGAAATTAAAGCACTTGAGATCCATCACAGGAGACCCAACAGGTGATGCATTTACAATCCGTTGACTTACCTCAACTGACTCAAGATCAAACAGACAAGCTTGAGACCCCTAGAATGTAGCACAAAGTCAAAGCTGATATCAATACTCTCACACCTCATAAAGCTCCAGGTCCAGATGGTTTTACTTCTGACTTTTATGAAGCTGTTTCTAACACTTTGACCAATAACCTAACACAATTCTTTAACTCTGTACAACTTACGATCACACCGCCAATGGCAGAGGCACATCTCTCCTTTGTATCAATACAAGGGAATAATGCTGCTCAATGTGCCTCTTGCAGGCCTTTGCACTACTTAATCTATATGTGAAAATACACAAAAAAATCTACTTACACAAATAGAATCAATACTCCCAAGACTGACCAATCAGGATCAATCTGGATTAATAAAAGGACAGCAAATGGCTGATTATATATCCTGCTATCTTAGTGGCGATTGACAATGAAAAGGTTTTGGACCAGGTGGACTGGCACTTTCTATTGTATACCTCCCGGAAGTTTGACTTTGGCCCAACCTTTATTAAAATGCTGATGGTGGCCATCAATCGGCTACTGCTAGAGTTAAAGCAAATGGAAGGTGCTCTGAACTCTTTTACCTACAGAGGGGGATGCACTCTTTTTCCACTGATATTTGCTGTAAGCATTGATAAATAAAGGGATTTCCATTCACCATTGAGAATCATAAGATCATGATATTTGTAGGTGATCGACTACTGTTTTTGACAACATTTGCACTCTCTTTACAATGTAAAATCCAGCAGATGCAAGAACTTGAGGCAGCATCCAGATTCAGAGTTAATACTATTAAATCAGAAATCCAAAATCTAACTTTACCACTTGACAAAGTTGATCAAATATAAGCCTGTTCCCCTCTCTGATGGGCTAGGAAATTGATCAAATATCTAGACGTGTTTTACTCTCTACCTAAGCAATCATTATCTGGCCAGCTATCCGAGGTTACTCGCATCTAAACGCAATGACTACTGGAGGTGGTCCCCATTGTTCCTCTCCCGGTTGGGTAGAATTAACGCCATCAAGATGGCAATTCTTCTTAGGGCTATCTACCAATTTCGAGCCCTGCTAATCTCTGTACATAGGTCATTCCTTTAGGACCTCAAGTCTCTGATGCTGCGATATATTTGGCAGGGAAGAAGAGCGAGTCTGAACTGCAAGATCTTGCAGTCCCCCAAATTGGAGGGAAACTGGTAATCTAAGATTTTTAAATTTATTTTAAGGCAACCCAGCTTAGGGCCATAGTGGATTGGTCACGTAGGATGGTAGAGAAACATTGGCTACACATGGAATAGGCTATTACTGGTAGCACACTGTGGGACTCGATTGAAAACTGAAAAAGGATAGAAGTGCTAATGTTTATCTTAGAAACCCCTTAAAGTCTACACTTGAGGTCTGGGGGACTCTCTCTAGGCATTCAGCAGGCTTGTTTTTTTCTATGCCTCACACCCCTATACACCATAAACTGACTTTCACACCTGCGCTGTACCCAGGACCTTTCAACAGCCAGGAAATGCCTAACAATTTCTGACATGCTTAAAAAAACACAATATGCTATCATTTGAAGCATGTGAACAAAAGTTTAATTTAGAAGAAGCTAACCATTATGTACAATTAAGACATTGGTTGCTACCCCTATCCATATAGGCAGCTGCTACCAGAGATCTTTCCCCATTAGAAAACCTTGTGAAGACGACTGGGGAAATTAGAGGCTCGATCACCGCTGTGTTTAGCATTTTGATACAGGCAGCCATCGGCCACCTTTACCTACTCCAGCTACGTTGGTCCAATTTTCAATGGGGTACCCTATGGTGGGATATAGATAAAAACTGCCATAGTATAATCAGCAGAGAAGCACATTACTAAACACCCTTTGGTATTGCAACTCCACTGAACTTGCAACAGGGTCCAGGGGATTTCAAACTTATATGGTGACATGTCTACCTAATTCTTTTTGGCAAAAATTCTAGCAGCAATAAAGAAGATCTTAGTTTACTCTTTAGCTACTGAATTTTCCTTTGTTATATTAGGCCTCCGATCCCCCAACTTACAATTTTCAAACTAAGAGTGATTGTATCCTACTATGGAACAGTCTGTGTGCAGCCCACACAACTTTATGATCTTTCTGGAAGAAAAATAATCCACTGCCTATCTCAGCCTGGTATCTACGACGGTGCAATGCCGTGGCCATGGAGGGCCTAGCTGTGCCTTCCTAGCCATGCAGAACTCATTGAAGTTAGTATGGGAGACACTTGAGTCTTTACTAGGTAGCAATTTAAGATTAGGGGACAGATGAGGGGGGAGATCTGTCTTTTCAAACTCTAGTTCAAAAGCGGATTATTATTTGAAGGTTTTTGGAAGGTCTATGTTGCTACTTTTTCACATGTGGTGTTAAGTACCCCCTGCTGTACATTATTAGAATATTGCAAGTTACATAGGGGTTTCATGACCAAATAGAGCAGTTATGGTTATGAAACTTCGAGGTGACTTGCAATATCCTTATCATGTATTGAAGGGGGTATTTTATTTCCCTACAATGCATGGTCACTTTATCACCTTTCCACTTCAATGCATTTGGAGCATAGCTCTTTCATCTGAAAGAGAGAGCATGTGTGCAAGCATGAAGAACAAGAATAAAAATCTGTAGTACAAAATTCAACACCGAAAAAGCGGCTAGATATCTACTGCCAAAGATATTCAAAGTTATTTAATACAAGTTAGTTTGAAAAAACAAAGCACAGCAGAAACATGCAGAAAGTTTCTAAATTTACTCAAATTACCCAAGGAGTGCAGAAATAAACATGATGCCATAAACAACTCATTTCTTCTTGTCAACATACAGCTAGAAAAACAGAGCAGAGCAGTTTTCCTTCTTTAAACAACTGCTATAATTATGCTGAGTGACATGACCTGCCTTTTTCCTTAACTGCTGGCTCTGGCATCAGGCATTTTGACCTTAGAACTTAACTTTAAGAAGTTATTACAGTGGAGTTCTGACATCCTTTCTTTGTTATCGGTGACTGGGTGTGCTGCCATTGCAGATAAATGAAAAGAGGGGTTTTTATGTAGGGATTACAGAACCCCATGTATTTTAGTGCATTAACAGCCGATATATTGCCTAGATGCTGTATACACAGAATGCACTTCTTTGTAGGTTAGGAAACTGAAAGTGACATTGTTAAAAAAAGAAAGTACTAAATAAGTGTACTCAAGTAATTTACAGTAGGGGAACCATAGGGCAGAAGATGCTGAACAACTGTCAAATGAATCTAAGTGATTAGAAGATATTATTAATAGTGAACATTTATGTACTCTTTAGCTAGGGAATCACGAAGCATAATACTTACTGCACCTGTGAAATATATGCCTGTGTCACATATAGAGTATTATATCTGTGCACCCGTGTAGTCTACATCAGGGGAACCGTAGGGCAGAAGATCCTCCGCACCTATGAAATAGAAGCCTGTGTCACAAAAGGAGTACTATATCTGTGCACCCATGTAGTCTATTGTAGGGGAACAGTAGCTCTGCACCTGTGAAATATATGCCTGTGTCACGTATAGAGTTTTATATCTGTGCACCCGTGTAGTCTACAACAGGGGAACCGTAGGGCAGAAGATCCTCCGCACCTATGAAATAGAAGCCTGTGTTACAAAAGGAGTACTATATCTGTGCACCCATGTAGTCTATTGTAGGGGAACAGTAGCTCTGCACCTGTGAAATATATGCCTGTGTCATGTATAGAGCACTACATGTGTTTACCCGTGTAGTCTATTGCAGGGGAACCATGGGGCAAAACGTCCTCTGCACCTGTGAAATATCTGCCTGGGTCATGTAAAGATTAATATATGTGTGCACCTGTGTAGTGTATTGCTGCGGAACCATGGGACAGAAGGTACTCTACACCTGTGAAATATATCAATCAACCAGTCATATTTAAAATAGCGCTGGCACTCACCCATGAGTGTCTCCAAGCGCTGAGGGGGGTGGGGCTTCCTATTCCTCTGGGCCAAGTGGTTCAGTCGAAGAGCCAGGTTGTGAGATCCTTCCTGAATTTGGTCAGTGATGGAGCTTGCCTTAGGTGGAGAGGTAGGGTGTTCCAGGTCTTGGCGGTGAGGTAGGAGAAGGATCTTCCTCCGGTCCTGGTCGTGCGAATCCGTGGGACGGTGACCAAGGCCTGTTCGGTGGAGTGGAGGTGTCTGGTAGGTACATGGAATAAGAGGCGGTGGTTAAGATATGCTGGTCCTGCTTCATGCAGTGCTTTGTAAATGTGTGTGAGGAGCTTCAAAGTGACTTTGACTGGGAGCCAGTGGAGTTCTCGCAGGTGTTCGGTGATGTGGCTGTTGAGGACCAGTCTGGCTACGGTGTTCTGAACATTCTGTAGTTTCCCGAAGAGTTTGTGGGTGATACCGGCATGGAGTGCGTGACTGTAATTGAGCCTGCTGCTGATGAGCACAAGGGTGACCTTTTTTCTGGATTTGGTGGGGATCCATCTGAAGGTCTTTTGAAGCAGGTGAAGCGTGTGGAAGCACGATGAAGAGACAGTCTGATCTAGTGGTTCATTGTAAGCGAGGAGTCCAGTATGATGCAGAGGTTTCGTAAGTGGTCCGTGGATGTGGGGGGGTTCTGCGCCAGGCCACCAGAGTCATCCCAAGCCGAGGGGGTGGGTCTCAGGATGAGGACTACAGTCTTGTCCGAGTTGAGTTTGAGGCAGCTGTCTCTCATCCAGGTGGCAATGGTCCTTATCCCGGCATGGAAGTTGTCTCTAGCAGCTGTTAGTTCATTGGTGAGGGAGAGAATCATAAATCAGATATATGCGTGTGTCAGATATATGCCTGTGTCATGTAAAAAGAACTATATGTGTGCTCCAGTGTAGTCTATTGTAGGAAAACAGTAGGGCAGAAGGTCCTCCGCTCCTTTGAAATATATGCCTGTGTCACGTAAAGAGTACAATATCTGTGCACCTATGTAGTCGATTGTAGGGTAACCGTCAGCAGAAGGTCTTCCGTTCCTGTGGAATATATTCCTGTGTCACATGAAGAGTACCATATCTGTGCACTCATGTAGTCGATTGTAGGGGGAACCCTAGGGCAGAAGGTCTTCCGCTACTGTAAAATGTATGCCTGTGTCACATGAAGAGTATCATAATTGTGCACCCATATAGTCTATTGTAGGGGAGACTTAGGGCAGAATGTCCTCTGCACCTGTGAAATGTATGCCTGTGACATCGAACGAGTGCCCTATCTGTGCACCCATGTAGTCTATTGTAGGGGAACCTTACTGTAGAAAGTCCTCTGCTTCTTTGAAATATATGCCTGTGTCAAGTGAAGAATACAATATCTGTGCACCTGTGTGGTCTAGTGCAGGGAAAACATAAGGCAGAAAATCATCTGCACCAATAAAATATATGCCTGTGTCATGTAAAGAGTACCATATCTGTGCACCCATGTAGTCTGTTGTAGGGGAACCATCGGGCAGAAGATCCTATGTTCCTGTGAAATATGTGCCTGTGTCATGAAAAGAGTAGCATATCTGTGCACCCATGTAGTCTATTGCAGGGGAACCGTAGGGCTTAAGATACTCTGCAATTGTCACATGTATGCAAGTTACTTGAAAACATTACTAGATTGACGACTTGTGCATCCATGGGACAGGATCATACTTGTGCACTTGTGGATTCTGTGGCACGGAGACAACAGAACTTCCCTCTATTGCACACCAAACTCTAACATATAGCAAACACGTATTGGATAGAATCCTTGACATGCATACATCATAGTGCACTTCTGCTATGTTAGGTACAGCGATTTTGGAACCGCCAGAGCACATAAAAGAAAACAAGAAAAAACACCGGGGGCTTATCAATGAGCCCTTGTGGCACTTTTGCACCACCGGTGCATCTAGGCAGGTGAATCGCTTTGTAAACCCCTGCGCTACATTATACCTGCATCAGGTATAATGTATGCAGGGTGGGCGTTCCCCCGCAGCAAAGCCTCGTAGAAGTGGAGCATTGAAATCTATAAGATTTCAGTCACCACATCCAGGACGCCACTGCGTGAAAACCTTACTCCTGCCTAATGACAGGCTTAAGGGTGACGCAGGCGCTTTCATATGGGGCTTGAAGGGCATTGCTGGAGTTGCGTCTGGTTTCAGACATACCCCAGCAATGCGCCACTTTTGCACATACAAATACGTCAGGAATACTGACGTATCTGTAACTCCTTGCAACATGAGGCCCCATACTTCAAATACGGCGCATGTATGGAGTCGCAAGGAGGGCGCACTGAGAAGTGTTGCATCAGTGCTTTTTCCCAGTGATGCCACACTTCTTATAAATAAGGCCCCAAGTACTCACGCACAGACGCAGACAAAGGCACACACACACAATTCATCTCTCTAGCTCTTGATTCATTGAGCAATGGGCAGGGCTATCGACCTCACAAATGGATGACCCATTCAGAAGGCCCTCAGCCTTAACCCATAAACAAAAACATCATATCCTACAGGTGAGTTCATAAACAACAGCCTCCTAAACTAGAATTTCCTGAAACACAAATAAACAAATCATCACATTATGTTTCAAACTCTGGTCTGAGGTGACAATCCTAGAACTACGTGGGAAGTTACCTAAATGCTGAATGAATGATAAGGCATGTCAATGGCGTAATTTACGCTTGACAAATGCCAATCACAAAAACATGACCTCCATGCACCTGGTGGGCCAGCATCATCTTGGAGATCTCATTTCGCCTCTGCTTCTCCCATCCTAATCCAATTTCGCCTTTACATAATATGAGTAGACGATCTTCGCATCAAGGGCCCAAAAGCAGTGAGATTTTAGAACATGAAAATCATCTTTTTCCCTTAAGAAAATTCGATTTCATGCTGTGCTTGTCAACTGAGAGAATTGTAAGCGCGTGCGGCTGGTGGAAGACAGGTCCTGGGTGGGTTTAGACAATTGACATTGCAATGAACGGCTATCAGGCATTGGCCGTGTGGTGAGGGCCTTTGATAGCCTCTTGCTTGGACAATATTGTGTGATGATAAACTGAGGGACAAGGGTTTAGGTCACGTCTGAAGTCTCCAGGGACGTGTAAGTGAATTATAGCCCGCCTCCAGGAGCCCTGCTTCAGCTGATTAGAAATGCGAGGGGCGGAGAATGCCTTCTCGAGGATGTAAATTAAATTGCGGCGGAAGTGTTCTTTGATAGTTTTAAGTGATTTAAGTGGGAGCAGACATCAAACAGAGATGAGCTCTGCAGCTGCTGAGATTGCATGTGTTGGATCACTACAGCGATGCTAAGCCTCTGGACGCCAAGTCACTCATCCATATCTAGCTCAGAGGGCCGGGCGCGTGGCCTAATTCTTAAAAATGGAATGAAAATTTAAGCCCAGACATTAAATACTTTGCATGGGGGCAGGTTACCACATTTCAGGAATGTTCAAAGGTTTTCAAGTGCAGATTTGGAAAACAAAAAGTTTGGTATACATCTATATGTATGTTGGGGTGGGTGGATTCTGTGGAGTTGCATAAAAACTCCACGAGATTCCAAAGAGTTCTGCGAGCCGGTGGAATTTGGCACGTCATGCTGCTTGCGCTGGGAGCCTGTTCTGTGTTGCAAAATCAGCACGAATGGCACCACGAGGAGGGTCCTGCTTCCTTCTGCTGTTTGAGTAGATTTTCTCCTCTAGTGGCAGCTTTCTCAGCTCGAACGGTCATGACCACCCATGTTGACAGATCTTAACGTTGGCGAGCCGTGCATGAGAAAAAACTCCACCACAAGGAGGTTGGTGTAAATGTTTGCCAGACCTCCAAGTCCCAAGTGGAATGTCGAGTGAGTAAAACTCTGCGAACTCCACTGGTGGAGTGGAATTATTCGCCCACACCTACATATGTGAACGTAATGCACTTTCTGCCGTTATTCTGCCTAGGGTACAATTCTGCATGCAAAGCTGCCCTCACATGAGTGTAAGTGCATCGTTTCCCTAGTTTTTCTCTCCACATGTAAAACACTTTTCCCTTTAGAGTACCCCTTCCTGTAAACCTCAATCAATTTTGAGTATGCTCCCTCCTCATCCTTGAAAGAGACGGATTCTGCTCCTTGACCTCTATGACAATTTTCAGACCTGGAAGCCAGCCAGCCTTCCCAACAAGTATGTTTTGTGCTTGCATAAACTTTTAAAAGCATCCCTTGTCTAGAACTCTGACACCCCACCAGTGGGAGTAAATCTACTTACAAATTGATCTTTGTGTGAGTAGATTATTTTACAGATCTAAAAGTGCCTTTTGGAAATCACACAGATAAACTAGGCTATTTGTGTACACAAGTTACACTTATTTACTCAAATAGCTTTCTGAAGCAGGTTTCAAGATGTATAATCTGTCCGGGTTCATAAATCATTTCCATTTGTGTAGACATGACTTACCTTTGCAGTACCTCAGACTTATTTCTGAATTTGAAGAGTAAGCAAGGATTTCACCTGGCTTTCTCCTGGAATTTTGAATGATGCTACGTTGGTTAGTAGAGCACTCTAATCATCAATGAGGGTATCCAGGCGCTTCAGCAGGCATGTAGGTGTGTGGTCCCTGCAGAGCTATTCGAGGAGTCAGGTATTCAACCTCCAGCGGAACTCAAGAAGCAAGAAGGAGGCTCTCATGTGTTGTGGGAGGTTTTCCTTGGATTTGGGAGTGATGTAGGAGAACATGCATCCTCCTGCTCTGCTTTTGTGAATGCAGTATGTGTGTGCAAGTGAGCATAGGTGTCTGGATGGGTTCTGAATGTGTATTAGGCTGTTCAAGTAGGGAGGTCCAGTGTTGTATATGGCTTTGTAGGTGTGCGTTAGTAGCTGGAACTGGCTGCCCCTGTGAATGGGAGCCACTGAAGCTTCCTGAGGTGTGGTGAAATGTAGGTGTGGAAAGGAAGGTTGAGCATGAGTCTTGCAGTCACACTCTGAATGGTCTGAAGTCTGTGTAGGAGCTGCTTAGAGATTCCAGTGTAGAGTGTGTTACCATAGTCAAGTCTGCGTGTGATAAATGATTGTGTGACAGTTCCTCTGGTGTTCTGTGGAAGTCACTTGAAATTTTTTTGCAGCATTCACAGGATGGCACAGATGGGCTTGACTGTGAGGTGCCTTTGGCGTGCTACCAGTGCACCTGCTGCATGAACATTCAGTGGCCAACATTAAGTAAGTTCTTGGAGGGGGAGGAGCATGGGAACGGTGGGCAGGGCTACGAATGAGCGGGAAGAAGACACAGGATGAAGAAAAAGGTGAGGAGCGGGTGAAGCAGGGAAAAGGGCATATGAGATGGTGGGGGGCAGAGGGCAGTGGGGAGCACACAGAGGAGACCTGAAGGCCAGAAATGGGGTGCAAGAGAAAAAGCTACAGAAGAGGAGCAAATTGGGTGAAAAAGAGCTTCAGTAAAGGCCTGAAACGGGGAGAAACAGCTGGATGAAAGAAAAAAAGCTTCAGAAAAGTAGCAAACGGGGTGGAAAGAGCAAAGACCTTCAGCAAAGGCAGAAGCGAGGTGAAGAAGAAAAGCCGAATGGAGTTGAAAACGGGGTTGAAAGGTATCCAGCTCAAGGAAAGAGCCATGAAACAGAAAAGGCTGACCAGGGGATAAGGAGAGAGAGAGAGAGCAAGAGAGAGAGAGCGAGAGAGAGATAGAGAGAGAGGAGCAAGGCGAGCATCGAGCATCGAGACAAGCAAGTCGGGTCCAAAAGGGTCTTGGACTGGTTGAGGGCCAGTCACACAGGTGAGTGGAGTCTGGGTCTGGGCAAGAGTACTATGAAATAACTTAATAACTTTCAGCAACTTTTTTCTGAATTGGGTCTATACTGTTTTACAAGGCCTTAACAGACACAAGTTGCAGAAACGCTTTTTTCTTTTTTTTTGGTATTGAGTGCATCAACATGTAACTCTATATTCCGTTATCAAAAACAAATCATGAAAATGACCACATGGACCTCACCTGACCTGTTATTCCTGAGCTTGTCAGGACTAACTGCAGCCTCGATGTAAAGGAGGAACTTGCAAAACAGGAGTTTTGGAACATCGTATTTTGCCGCCATTGCAGCGCAAGGCATTGGTGGAAAAGTAGAATAAAATGGTCAATGCCTATTTTGGAGCCAGGGAAGGCTCCTACAATGCAAACACATATAACATAATTGTGGCTGATTTTACCCACTTGTACTTGCTTTAAGCTGCACTTTTAGCATTCGGGCACACACGAGTAAAGAATGGCTGCGCATGAGTGATATGGGGAGCATTTGTGTACGTGAACGTAATAAAACACAAATACATGACTACGTAAAACATTGATTCACATTTGCAATATATAAAATGCACATATGTCCGCCCTCACAGTCCATTGACAAGCCTTTATTGCCATGTGTCCATCCATCATCCCAAGGCATTTTAATGATGATAAAAATTGTCTTCCAAAACTGTGCTAATAGAAGTGTTAAAGGCTGACCAAGTGAAGCAGGCTTAAAGCTGATTTGTATAATGCTTTGTCTAATCTGAGGTGGCATGTTGAGGAAACAATGGTAAACTCAGATGTTGCCTAAGCAATTACCAGGACTCTTGTAACCAAGGAGAAAACCCTACCAGTGCAAACGGAAGTGCGAGATGCTTTAATTACTTCTGAATGCCTTATTTAAAATGGGACATTTCTGGAACCAAAGTCGCAATCTTTCATTTTTCACTGCTGTTAACTTCCGCTGTTGCTTTTTGCAGATTTTGTGTGAGCCAAACCATAGGGATCCCTCAAACTGCATAGCTGGTTCTCCTCATGGACATGCTTTGACGTTCCCAGAGAGAGTAGACCCCCATTGGCCTCACCACCCTGCAGGCCTAAGGGTGGAATCCCACTTCAGCCCTCTCAGAATGAGCCCTTGGTGATGGAAGCACATGTTTTTTTGTGTGCAAATGTGCACGTTGGAAGTTGCCCGCTCTTCCTGCCCATGTAAGCTGAAGTCCAGATGCTTTTCACAAATGAGGGTCCATTTAGGTTTAGTATTTTTTACATATAACTATATAACACAGTAATTTGTGATCCAGTAGTGAAAGAGACCAGTGAAAAGCTTCACATATAGTTCAGTGTACCTCCTTTTTGAGTTACTTATAATGAATGGTGTACTTTTACTTTTCTGTCTGAATGATATTAGCAAACTGGGTGCTGCCAACAAAGGACAATCCCACACCCAACTTCTTCCTGTTGTCCATAGTTTTCCTCTGCTCCTTGAGCCTGTGCATGAAGGCAGAGACTCCTGCCATCTTTGACCCCTCTCTGAGAAGGGACAACCTGCCTTACCTTTATAACCCGGACCTTTGAAAGTAGAAGGATGCACTGTCACTGGGTGACAGTGAGCATCTGCTTAACTGCCAAGCTTTTAGAATGTAAGCTGGGGCTTCTCTGCTAGCACAACATAGATTGGACTGAAAGCCTGGATGGACCCCTTTATAAAGAAGCATTCCCAAGTGTTGGACCAGCATGCTTCCCATTCCTTCCATGCTAGGTCTAAGCCTATGCCAATGCTGGATCTCTGCTTTCGAGTGCAGCTGCTGCAGCATACCTTGTCATGAGTGGAAGTTCCAAGCCAGCCCAAGGAGTCATTCACCACTGATGAATACCTGAGCCTAAAAAGTCATTAACAAAAGACCATCAGGCACATGCATCAAGCTAGCATTTTGCGAGTCCTTAATTGCGAATATTAAGGATTCGTAATTAAGGACTCGCAAAATCCTATGCATGTAGGAATCGCTATAATAATAGCGATTTCTACACATTCCTTATTTGAGACTCGCAATTTGCGAGTCACAAATAAGGAATAGCTTCCCATTCATTCCTATGGGCCTACATGCTCATAGGAATGAATGAGAAATTGCAAACGCAATTTGCGAGTACCAATAGGTACTCGCAAATTGCGCATGCAATTTCAAGGGTGCAAGAGTGTCAAAGACACCCTGTTGCACCCCTGAAATTGATCCGTGCATATATGTTGCACAAACACATGTCCCAAGGACATGTGTGTGTGTAATCTACAACTCTGAAAAATGCACTTTAGTGCATTTTTCAAAGTTTTTTCTATTTACCATGTGGTATGATTCCACAGTAAAAAGCAGGCCAAAATAGCGAAATCGCTATTTTTAAAGGGATCTTGCATTGCATTTAAGGAATCACAATTTGCGATTCCTTAAATGCAATCATAATTTAAGAAATCGCTAAAATTTGCGATTTCTTACAAATTGAGTGGTAAGTTGTTTCATGCATCGCAAAAGCTATTTTTGCGATTGCAAACTGCCGATTTTTGCGTATGGCACCGTTTGCGATCGCAAAAAGCTTTGATGCATGTGCCTGTAAGTCAGTAAGCTGAAGAATTTACTGTAATGATATTAGATATTTGCAAACACTATTTTAAAACATCTGTTGAGCCTCTGATGCCCAGGGAGATGGACTGTAGAAGGGATGGCTGTCGTAAGGGCAAGAGAGACATTGATGACAATGGGTGTGATCTGGAGTATTACAGAGGACTGATGAAGGGTGACATACCCCGAAACCGGTCCTGGGATGCTTGTTTCCGGTCCAGGGAGGACCTGGCTTGGCAGTTCGGTCTGGACTGTTCCCATGAGGCACAGGGTCAAGACTGATTTGCATATGGCTGGGTGCAAACTGGGGTGGCGTAGTGGGCAAAAGAACAATGGATTTAACCCAGATCTCTTGACTGGAGGTGAATGTTTGAATCTTTCAGCATTCCGTCCATCATTTGTTGCAGTTACACTTTTCGCCTGAAGTGGGATGGGTATGCCCAGATGTGGGTCCCTTGCCCACTGTGCCACTGTATTCAAGCTAGCCTGGCTGATGAAGGGTATCATTCCCCGAAACCAGTCCAAGGATGCTTGTTTCCTGTCCAGGAAGGACCTGGCTTGGCAGTTTAGTCTGGACTGTTCCCATGAGGCACTGGGTCAAGATTGATTTGCATATGGCTGGGTCCAAACTGGGGTGGCGTAGTGGGCAAAAGAACAATAGATTTAACCCAGTTCTCTCGACTGGAGAGAATGTTTGAATCTTTCAGCATTCCGTCCATCATTTGTTGCAGTTACACTTTTTTCGCCCTAAGTGGGATGGGTATGCCCAGACGTGGGTCCCTTGCTGACTGTGCCACTGGATTCAAGCTAGCCTGGCTGATGAATGGTGACATACCCAGAAACCAGTCCCAGGATGCTTGTTTCCAGTACAGGGAGGACCTGGCTTGGCAGTTCGGTCTGGACTGTTCCCATGAGGCACAGGGTAAAGACTGATTTGCATATGGCTGGGTCCAAACTAGGGTGGCGTAGTGGGCAAAAGAACAATGGATTTAACCCAGATCTCTTGACTGGGGGAGAATGTTTGAATCTTTCAGCATTCCGTCCATCATTTGTTGCAGTTACACTTTTCGCCCTAAGTGGGATGGGTATGCCCAGATGTGGGTCACTTGTTCACTGTGCCACTAGATTCAAACTAGCCTGGCTGATGAAGGCTGACATACCCCGAAACCGGTCCCAGAATGCTTGTTTCCAGTCCAGGGAGGACCTGGCTTGGCAGTTCGTCTGGACTGTTCCCTTGAGCCACAGGGTTAAGACTGATTTGCATATGGCTGAGTCCAAACTGGGGTGGCGTAGGGGGCAAAAGAATGATGGATTTAACCCAGATCTCTTGACTGTGGGAGAATGTTTGAATCTTTCAGCATTCTGTCCATCATTTGTTGCAGTTATAGAGGACATCAGTTCTGCCACTCTGATTGACAGCAGACCACCATACTTAGAGACAACCTCCTGCCCAGTGGTGATCTGTGTGAATTCACAGGAGCCACTACCACATTAGCTCCTGTTATGTTGAATGTTTGCTGCATGGCTGCTGTCTTTTAAGTGGGATCACACAAAGGTTTTTCTTTTCCCACAAACAATCTCATAAAAAGAGTTGTTTATGAAAATCAAAACAATCTAATAACACCCATAACCTGGATTTGTTTTCTGTGTGTGACCACCAGGTTTTACCTGGCAGTGGCATACAAGGAACAAGCATTGGCAAAGCCAATAGGTCTCGTAATGGCTTTGCTTTCGGCAGTACTGCCAGAATCAACCCTTCCCTCCTCACCCCACCCCACCCAGCTATGGTGGTGGATAGAAACAAACCTCCCTTACCTGTCCAGCACTGATGCGGCACCTCTTCTACAGTCAGTTACGGCTGTGCAGGTCATGGGTGAGCATGGGAGGGGGGCGGTAAGAAAGACAAAACGGACAATGGGGGAGGGGGTGGGAACTAAAGGAATAGGGACAACTGGAGGGGGTGGGAAAAAAGACAACATGGACAAGGTGGAAGGGGGGCAGGCGCAAAGAGAATACTAACAAAAGGAGAGGGGCTGTCTCAGACTCCGTCGCTGGCCTTTTGTCCCGAAGGCACCGCAGGCCGCACCATCTCGCCCTGCACTGCAAGCCTTGGTCTCACCGACGCCGTCTGCATGATCATCACCAAGCCGCTGCCTGCACCGCATCGAGAGGACACCGCAGCCCGCACCGCCTCACTTCACTTTGCTGGCCTGGTCTCACTGACACGATCGCCGATGACCCGACACCCGTGACCGCTTCATCACACACAGCTGTCCGGCTCCACCAGTGCCCATTCCCGCCAACCGGCTCTGTCGCTTGCCTCCTGTTAAGATGTAGTACTACATCTCCCATACTGCACCATGCCAGGTAGACGACTTGTGTGCCTTCCCACATTGCACTGGGATTACATCAGCTGACTTGAACAGCTTATAAGCAGGCAGCTTCTGTTCCCAGGTGCTTGGCTTTGCTTTCTGCTAATTGGGCCACGCCTTCTCCTCAGACCTTCTCCTGCCACGAGGACGCCGTGAGGAATCTCTGGATTTGGTGTATTAGGATTACCGAGTCTTCCTGGAACTTTGCTTTGTTTTTGGAGCGCTTGGAAGCGCTGTTTTTTCCCCGATATAACTTTCCTTGTTTCTAGAGCGTGAAGCAGTGCTGCAGACGGCTTCGAGTTTTTTACGTTCTCAGCATTAGCGCGAGGGCGCGTTGTCAGTTTCTGCTGGGTGACTCTCGCCTGGATGTGGTAGCGTGCGGTAGCGCTAACGAGATCAGCTGTCCTGCATTTCAGAGACTAACGCGAGCAGACGTTCTTTGCTGCCTTTCACGGGCGCTAGGTAGCGTTCATGTGGAGCCATAATATGTTGTTCTCCGGAAGGAGTACGACTATTTTTACGTGACTTTAAAGGTCACTTCGTATCCAGAGACATGGATCACCGACTGCAGAATTTACCTACACATTTATGGGCACAAGGCCCCACTGATGTTGGTTGCATGAACATTACACCATATCGAGTCACACTAAAAACAGGAGTAGTACTACCACGAATGCGACAATACAAGTTACCACCAGATGCTGTAGTGGCTTTACTGCAAATCATTGACGAGCTCATTGCACAAGGAGTGGTTGTCGAAACCGACTCCAATGTATGTAATTCCCCGATAATTCCGATTCTTAAAAGAACGGATCCAAAGGCACCACCAGTATATCGATTAGTTATTGATCTGCGCGAATTAAATAAATGTATTGTACCACAATACCCTGTGGTCCCAGATATCTCTTCATTACTCACAGCTATTGACTCAGAAGCAACGTTCTTCACTGTAATTGATCTCAAGAATGCTTTCTTTAGTGTCCCAATCGATCCGGAAAGTCAATATCTGTTCGGATTTAGTTTAAATGGACGAAGTTTTAAATTCACACGCGCACCTCAAGGATTTACAGAAAGCCCCAGCATCTATAGCCAAGCACTGAAACGAGAACTTGACAGTATCCACATGCCAGTTAACACTGCCTTGCTTCAATATGTCGATGATCTGCTGATCACCGCCCGAAGCGAACCTGAATGTGAAACAGCGTCACTGACGGTTTTAAAATTTCTGGCCGACAAGGGGCACAAGGTGTCCCCTTCCAAGCTGCAATTCTGTGTCCAGCGAGTTGTTTACCTTGGGCACTCGCTGTCCAAGGAGGGAAGGCAGCTTACACCCGACCGCATCCAGTTAATTGCTAACATGCCACCACCCAAGACACAAAAGGAGGTGCGGGCTTTTATAGGCCTCACTTCATACTGTAGGCAGTGGATCCCTCAATATGCATTTCTAGCAAAACCACTCATCCAGTTGACAACACAGGAGGCAGCCACATCGACTGTCCTCCCTTGGACTCAAGAACATACACACGCTTTTGAAAGCTTAAAGAAAGCTTTATGCCAAGCACCTGTCCTAGCAACACCATGTTACAGTAAACAGTTTATACTCTTTGTTACAGAATGCGAAGGTACTGCTTTGTCAGTACTCACTCAGGAACAAGCAGGATCACACAAACCATGTGCTTATTTCTCTAGTACATTAGATCCAGTAGCTCAGGCACTTCCTGCGTGCCTGAAATCAGTGGCAGCAACAGCTTTAGCAATCAGACAAAGCGATGCCATAGTGTTAGGACACCAATTAACAGTACAAGTACCACACGCAGTAGAGGTTCTCTTGAACCGCACACAGACACAACACTTGACTATAGCGAGACTCACCGGTTATGAATTAACATTGTTTCAGCCACATATAGAAATCAGACGTTGTAATACGTTAAATCCTGCCACACTGTTACCAGTAGGCGGAACAGACCCATTGGCACATGATTGTGTCGAAGTCATTACTACCACGACGAAACCCAGACAAGACTTGACAGACATCCCTTTGTCAGATCCAGACTTGACATTATATGTAGATGGTTCATGCATGAGAACAAGTACAGGAGAGTTAGTGGCCGCTTACGCAGTCACAACAGACACTGAAGTCATTGAGTAGTAGTAAAGCTTTATTTCGATATAGAAACATATCATAAAAGCAAAACATGACAGCATAAAAACAATGGTCGAAACAAAGCAATTTACAATTCGTATTACCATTAAAAACATTTCATATTTACACGAGATAATCTTAAAATTTATGAGAAATGAAAAAGGGACACTTTACTGTATCATCAGTTGTTTAGCAGATCTTATGCGCCAAGCCCAGCCTAGGAATTTGGCCAAACAAATGGCAAAAAAGGGTCTTGTATCTGAGAGCAGTATTCTTATAGCTTCCAGATGTGAGCGAGTTCCCAGGCTCCTACAAAGAGGCTTCAACCACCTCCGTCTAGGGGCCATATAGACTCGACACTCAAATAGAAAGTGTGCGACAGATTCGATTTTTAGCTCGCAGAATGGGCAATAGGGTACAGTTTGCAGTGGTGGTTTCCAGGTAGAGGTAAACTGACATAAAGGTAAGACCCCAACCCTGAATTTAAAATATAAAGCCCTATCATGTGAACTGTGAATCAAGTCCAAATATGGTTCTCTGGAGGGGATATCTTTAACCATCAAGAAGTTGGCAACAGATCTTGGGTGATTTGATTTACCAAGTCTCTCGTTATCCACCCAAGACCAGTAAGCCTTCTTCAGTTCTTGTTTAGGAGGTGCTGTTTTATTTTCCCACGCAGCTCCCAGACCGAGCTTGTATAATGCCCTCTTGACCTCTCTGAGCCAGGCGATCTTATGCCAGCCAGGTAAGGACAGTACATCTTTTAGGGCGTCTGCATAGCTGTGGAGTTCGGGGACGTTCCAAATTCTAGACCATAATAGTAAGGGGCGTAATTTAGCTTGCTCGCAGATTGGACGAGTACCTGCGTCCAGCAAGAGGGGGATTGTGGGGGTGCTCTGGGGTAGCCTCATCAGATCTTTGTGAAATTTATTTTCTAGGTGGGCCAAAGTATCCACTCTCTGGGTACCCCAAAGTTCTGCGCCATACAGTGCTGCACTCACAACCCTACCCCTATAAATATCAAGAAGTGCCCCAATAGGTTTTATGGAGGAAGCACACTGCTCTTTAAGTAAAGCACCAACAACCCTCTTATGGGTTAGAAACACTTTTTGGTGATGGGCCTTCCAGCTCATACTATCACAAAGACGTATGCCTAGATAGTCAAATTCTTTGACCCGTTCTAATGTGACAGAGTCTAGAGTGGGGGGCTTAACAGATTTCTTAGGGGGGTTGAGGACAAGAAATTTAGTCTTGCCAATATTTATGGCCAGTCCCTTGGTGTCACAGAAGGCCTTGAAGCTGGAAAGTAATAACTGTATGCCTGCAGGTGATTTCGAAATCAGGAGGGTGTCGTCCGCAAACAGGAGCGTCGGGATTTTCCTTCCAGCCAGGGATGGTGCATCTGCAGGATGTTGAAGAAGGTGCTCCACCACTCCATTGACGTAAAGCGAAAACAGAGTGGGGGCAAGCACACACCCCTGGCGGACGCCCCTGTCTACTGGAATACACGGGGTTTTTTCTCCCTGGGCACCCCATCTGATTTGGGCAAAGGTGTTTTCATGGAATTTTATCAGCAAGGCCAACAAATAGGGAGGTAGACCTAACTCGTCAAGGACCTTCCACAATAATGCTCTTGGAACCAGGTCGAAGGCTGTTTTTAAGTCTATGAAGACTAAGTATAAGCTGCCCCCTCCTAGCACCACTACCTTCCAATAGAGCATTAAAAAGCGGAATGTCTGCTCGACGGTGCCTGTCCCTGATCTAAAACCCGCTTGGAAATCAGACAATATCTGATTTTCATCCACCCACTCCAGAATCCTGCCCAATACCACTTTCCCCGCTACCTTTTGCGTCGAATCCAGCAAACTGATGGGGCGGTAATTGGCTGGGTCTTCCCTGCTACCCTTCTTGAAAATGGGGACTACTTCAGCGCCCCTCCAAGAGTCAGGGAAAGACCCCCCCAACATAACCTCATTAAGAAGAGCAGCAATTAGTCTGCTCCAAAATGGGGGATTATTTTTTATCAAGTCGCCCGGGATCCCATCAGGTCCTGCCGCTTTGTTAGAAACAATACACCTGATTGCCTTCTCTACTTCCAAGGTGGTAAATAGGACTTCATTTGGTGGGAGATCTGTGGAACTGAGCCTTGGGAGCGGGTCTGGTTGCGGAGGCCCTGTCTGAGCCGAATACAATTTCGAAAAGTGGGCAAACCAGGCAACGCCAGGGATATTACAAGTCAGTTGTTGATCAATGGGCTTGACTCTTGATCTTAGCAAGTCCCAGAACCCCTTAGCATCTTTCCTTGTGCTCGCCTCCGTTAGGTCACACCAAAAGTTGAAATCATATGTCCGCTTGGCCTCAGTCACAGTTTTCCTATAAATTTTCCTTGCAGACCTGATGGTAGCTTGGTCTTTTCCTTTTACTGCAGCAACAAGATCACCCTTAGCAAGTCGACACTTGGCTGTGAACCACTTTTCACTTGTTCTCAGGGCCCCCTTTGAAGCAGTTCTGGAGCTGGGTTTGGGAATGGTGAACAGCCCACTTAGTGCCGTTACAGTCTCCGTAAATAACGATAAAAACATCTTGCTATCGCTATTCGTGCTATCAAGCCTAGATTCAGCCTCTAGTAAGATGGTTTCAGCTTGTGACATCCTAGCCTCATCCGCTGAGACTCTTGCCCATTTAAGACGTCTGCCACAGTTTGAGGGAAGAATCTCATGTGAAGCTTTCCATAACTGATTAGTGGTTTCTTGAGACCCAGTTTGCCAGGGGACAGAAATGGTTAAAGCGAGAGGGTTGTGGTCGCTGTCACAGGTCTCTATAACCTCCATGTCTTGATGATATGGCCAGAGGTTATAGTTGAGCATAACAAAGTCAATTCTGGATGAGTGGCCCGTCCTATTGTATGTATGGGCACCCATGGGATCTGATTTAGAACGCCCATTCGTTGCTCTCAAGTTATGCTCCATGCAAAGAGCATTTATATCGATCGCCTTTTGTGTCCATTTAGGGATCGGTTCGAGGTTCAAAATAGGGATGCCCCTCCTGTTATCCTCCTCGTTGGTATCCAGAATATCTTCTTTGGCTAAAGGCTCAAAACAGCAATTAAAATCGCCTGCCAGCAGGACGAGAGAGTCGGCGTCACAGGCAGACAGGTAGTTGCTTAAGCCTAAAGAGTTTAGAGATCCTCCGTTCCTAATGCCCCTTAAGTAGAGATTAAATAGTTCTAGTTTACTTCCCCCTTTGTAGTGCACTGTTAGCCATTGAAGGTCAGGTGTTTCGGTGGTCCTTTGAGAAACACGGAGGTCTAGTGCTATGTTGATCCAGATGAGAAGACCACCGGATGGGCGTCCTTTAGAACCTTGGTGACATACAGCCGGAACATAGAAGGTCGAAAACCCCACTCTATGTCTAGGTTCCTGGCACCATGTTTCCTGTAGCAAGCAAATGTCATAGGGTGCCAGGAAGGTGTTCCATTCCGGGTTATCAAAGTTACGTGCAAGGCCAGCCACATTCCAGCTTAAGACCCTCAGTGAAGAATCGCCTGGGGAGGCAACTCTAACAGGCAGGTCGAGCTCCATTGGATTAGATTGTACTGGAGGAGGGGGGATCGAACAGGGGCTGTCTGGCCTCGTTTCCACTCTTTTGCAATCTAAAATGGCCATTTTGATCGGTTCCATGGCCCGGGGCAAGAGAGTCAGAAGCCCGGCTTGGCTAGTTGGAGGGCCGTTGGTTGGATTTCCAATTATGTCTATAACATGTGGAGACAATGCTTTTTCTAGTTGTGGGCATGCTGGGAACATAGAAAGTCAATCGACCTCCTCCAGGCCTCCAAATCTATTGTAGGTTGAAAGGCCATTCCAGTGTAAAAGAGTATTCTTTTGCCTCATGGGATGGGTGTTCCATGGGTGGTGCTGCACCAAGGACCAGTTATCCGCTTGGGTATGCAATTGGCGTGGGGGGTAAAAATAGGATAGCGGCCTTGGTATGACTAAAGAATCTTCACTAGTTGGCCAGGAACAGATATGGTGCGCCGTATGTGGGTCTTCAAAAGTTACAACTACACAGTCCCCTTGCTTAGATTTCTTGGTTGGGCCCACCCAGGGTATTCTACGGACCATCATTAGTCGGCTTCTTTTGCCATTGGGAATCGGTCTGTTGACGTTAAGCCAGTGCATAGTTTTATTTTTCAATGACCAGTGGTTTTCGTGTTGGTCAGTGCCAATCACAGGGACGCCTGTCAACACGACCACATAGTCATTGGCCTCTGGTGGAAGGTCTATATAGCCTCCTCCAAAATTTTCTTTTGGACGAGGACCCTGGGTTTCGGCAGGCTGGGGTCTGGCGGATGCTACCAGGTTGGGATTTACTATTCCAGGCTTAGAGTTCCGTGTGGGAATCTGCGGTTTGGTAGCCTGAGGTTTAGCGGTTATGGAAACTTGATCCACAGCCACAGTCCTCGGCTTAGGAACAGGCCTTACAGCAACAGGTACTGGTGGGGGGTGCTGCTCAGCTTGCAAAACAGGGGCTGGCGAAAGTGGGTCAGATAAGGACACGCCCTGGTTTTCGAGACTTCTCAGGCCAAGAGTGGCCAGAGCAATAATGCTCTTCTCCATCTCGAGTAGATTGTTTTCTATCCTAGACAATCTTAAGTCGAGTGGTGAGAGAAGTTTTTTTAATGTTTCCCAGACTTGATCTATAAATTCCTTATCATTCCTTCCCTGGTCTTGTACCTGCGCCCCCTCGTCTACTGGGGTGGTGTTGGCTGGACCCTCTCCCATACTTTGGCATACTGACTGTGTGCTCGAGGAACCCTCAGGTAAAGCATTACATGCCTGAGTGTTGGTCATTGTGAGCTGGCGGGAGACTGCGACCTTTGCCTTTATACGAGAGTAGGCTGAGCGTGATTGGCGTTTTCTTTTGGGTTGTGCACCACTAACACGGGAAGTAGTTGGGAATACTTGGGAAAGGGGATTAAGGGTGGGGGTCTGGGCGTGAGAAGGTGCAGCGAAACTTAGCTCTTCTGTAATGCGAGATTGTTCTAAGGGCGGAGTGAGGGTGGAAGTAATCGGGGGCTGGTGTAAATCAACCTGGGTGGTAATACTATTTGGGCGGGCAGGGCGTGCTGGAGTGACAGCAGAGGCTATATGTCCTAGGGATGATTTTTTCGAGAGGGCAATTACCTCGGACAGCCTACGTGCAGCTACCAATTCTAGGGATACCCGGGTTTGAAGTTTAGATATTTCTTCATCGATGGCTATATTTGTGCGGGTGATGAAGTCGTCCATAGGGCCACAGATTTGTGAACCACCTTTGGAGGCTTTGCTACGTGTCATCCTAGTACTCATGGTGCTTGCGATAAGATCAGGGTCGTCACTCGACTTACTAACTAGGGGGCTTCAGTTTAAGCTAACCTGTCTCAGCACGATGATACAATAACAAGCAGGTTAGGAGCAATAAGGGGGGTGGGCCAGGGCCGTCCTCTGCCGTCCTCGAACGGCCTCAAACGGCCCGCTCTTAGCCCGGTCTTCGCCCCGGCCGTTGCCCCGCGCGCGTCCCGCGTGCGCGTTGTCCACACAAGCTATGAAGGAAAAAACAAGAGGAAGGGGCGGGAAGAGGACCAGCTGCGGCCGATCCACGCCGCTAGGAATGCTGGTCCTCGCAGTCCCGCCTCTACCCCTGTTGACCAGATGACAGCTTGCAAGGGGCGCGTTGGTGCTCAAAGCACGTGAAGGGAGGCAGAAAGGATGTTCCCCAGAGAGAGTCTAAGCCTACGAGCGGCACCCGCGAAGCGGGGGCCGCGAGGCGTGGCGAAGTGGCCAGACAGCAACAGCACAGGAACAGCGCTTCTTTGCAGGAAGGGTCCCAAGGCTCACTCACTCCACACAGATTTTAAAGAGGAGGAGGAGGGGGCGGGAAGAGGACCAGCTGCGGCCGATCCACGCCGCTAGGAATGCTGGTCCTCGCAGTCCCGCCTCTACCCCTGTTGACCAGATGACAGCTTGCAAGGGGCGCGTTGGTGCTCAAAGCACGTGAAGGGAGGCAGAAAGGATGTTCCCCAGAGAGAGTCTAAGCCTACGAGCGGCACCCGCGAAGCGGGGGCCGCGAGGCGTGGCGAAGTGGCCAGACAGCAACAGCACAGGAACAGCGCTTCTTTGCAGGAAGGGTCCCAAGACTCACTCACTCCACACAGATTTTAAAGAGGAGGAGGAGGGGGCGGGAAGAGGACCAGCTGCGGCCGATCCACGCCGCTAGGAATGCTGGTCCTCGCAGTCCCGCCTCTACCCCTGTTGACCAGATGACAGCTTGCAAGGGGCGCGTTGGTGCTCAAAGCACGTGAAGGGAGGCAGAAAGGATGTTCCCCAGAGAGAGTCTAAGCCTACGAGCGGCACCCGCGAAGCGGGGGCCGCGAGGCGTGGCGAAGTGGCCAGACAGCAACAGCACAGGAACAGCGCTTCTTTGCAGGAAGGGTCCCAAGGCTCACTCACTCCACACAGATTTTAAAGAGGAGGAGGAGGGGGCGGGAAGAGGACCAGCTGCGGCCGATCCACGCCGCTAGGAATGCTGGTCCTCGCAGTCCCGCCTCTACCCCTGTTGACCAGATGACAGCTTGCAAGGGGCGCGTTGGTGCTCAAAGCACGTGAAGGGAGGCAGAAAGGATGTTCCCCAGAGAGAGTCTAAGCCTACGAGCGGCACCCGCGAAGTGGGGACCGCGAGGCGTGGCGAAGTGGCCAGACAGCAACAGCACAGGAACAGCGCTTCTTTGCAGGAAGGGTCCCAAGGCTCACTCACTCCACACAGATTTTAAAGAGGAGGAGGAGGGGGCGGGAAGAGGACCAGCTGCGGCCGATCCACGCCGCTAGGAATGCTGGTCCTCGCAGTCCCGCCTCTACCCCTGTTGACCAGATGACAGCTTGCAAGGGGCGCGTTGGTGCTCAAAGCACGTGAAGGGAGGCAGAAAGGATGTTCCCCAGAGAGAGTCTAAGCCTACGAGCGGCTCCCGCGAAGCGGGGGCCGCGAGGCGTGGCGAAGTGGCCAGACAGCAACAGCGCTTCTTTGCAGGAAGGGTCCCAAGGCTCACTCACTCCACACAGATTTTAAAGAGGAGGAGGAGGGGGCGGGAAGAGGACCAGCTGCGGCCGATCCACGCCGCTAGGAATGCTGGTCCTCGCAGTCCCGCCTCTACCCCTGTTGACCAGATGACAGCTTGCAAGGGGCGCGTTGGTGCTCAAAGCACGTGAAGGGAGGCAGAAAGGATGTTCCCCAGAGAGAGTCTAAGCCTACGAGCGGCTCCCGCGAAGCGGGGGCCGCGAGGCGTGGCGAAGTGGCCAGACAGCAACAGCACAGGAACAGCGCTTCTTTGCAGGAAGGGAAGTCATTGAAACAAACTGTATTAACACTTTGTCAGCTCAAGCAGCAGAGCTCATCGCTCTGACACAAGCCTGTATTCAAGCCACAAATAAAAAAGTCAACATATACACAGATTCACGTTATGCATTCGGAGTCGTCCATGACTTCGGCGTACTGTGGCGAGAGAGAGGTTACTTAACTTCTCACGGTGCCCACATCCAACACGGACCCCTCATTCAAGCCCTATTAGACGCGATTCATCTACCTACTACAATATCGATTATGAAATGCAAAGCCCACACAAAGGTTACCGATATCATTTCTCAGGGTAATGACCTAGCTGACAGAACAGCTAAACAGACTGCTCAGAATCAGACTCACACAACTGACATGACAAAGACAATAGTCCCGACACCAACACATTGCATGACAGTTAAGGATCCCGCTCTTGATGTAATTGACATACAGACACATGCTACACCAGAAGAAATAAAGAAATGGACTGAATTAGGAGGGATCCAAACAGATCAAGGATGGATGACGAAGGAAAAATCTATATGGTTTCTTCCCGACTCAATGGTCCAAGTCATCATTAACACTATACATAGTCCAGCGCACCTAGGAGAAAAAGCTATGCTAGACAGCATTCAGCACATTTGGTTCAACAAACATTTACGAGCCGCAGCTAAACAAAAAGTTCGTACCTGTATGATATGTTGTCAGTTTAATCCAGGTAAAAGCATCCCCGTAGAACAGGGTGGATTCCAAACTCCCGATCATGCTTTTGAAGTCCTCCAGATGGATTATATCCAGATGGAACGATGTCGAGGATTCAAATATGTTCTCGTAGTTGTCTGTGCTCTTTCCCGTTGGACAGAAGCATACCCGGTTTCAGATTACACTGCCCCGACTACTGCCAAACAGTTAGTTCGAGAATTCTTCCCACGGTACGGTTTACCACGTGTTATCTACTCAGATAATGGCCAGCCGTTCTCATCCGAACTAATGAAACACGTTTCCCTTTTATTAGGCTACCAATGGAAATTCCACTGTGTCCGACATCCCGAGGCGGCAGGTCTCGTGGAACGTCATAATCAAACTCTGAAAATTAGATTGTCCAAAATATGTAGAGAAAAAGGAGTCGATTGGATAGTAGCCTTACCAGTTGCGCTCTTTTACATGAGAATGGTAGCACATTCTCGAACAGGGCTATCCCCGTATGAGGTGATCTTCGGTAGACCACCAAATATGTGTGGGACGCCTATACCTCGCAAAATCACTGATGTTGACTGTAATATGCTGACAGATTACCTGGCTTCCTTGATGTCTGCACTACAATCTTGTCGTTCACAGGTATCCGCAGCTTTTCCCGACAATACTGAGGTGAAGCCCCATTACGTGGTTCCTGGGGACCTGGTGCTGATCAGGAATTTTGACCGGAAGACCCAACTGGATCCTAGGTGGAAGTCACCGAAGTTGGTTCTACTCACCACAAGGACAGCCGTGAAAATCGAGGGACGGAAAGGGTGGTTGCACTCGAGTCATATCAAGAAATTTTATGGACTACCATCCAGTGTAGATACTCAACCCTGTATTCCCTCACAGACAGACTCAAAGCTCCCCTTGGCTGAATTAACAAAACCAGAACTTTACAAACTAAAATTGAGGTCTAGTAAGTCAGACAATTTGATTGTTTAAGTCCTCTCCAAGGTGAATCGGTTGAATTTGTCTCTGACATGTATCCTCTAGACCGGAATAGAGAAAGAAATCATCAGATGCTGCTCAAGAAGCATGCGTATTGTAAATCATTTCGTAGTCACTGCACAGTAACATTATTAATTTTGTTTTTTCTAAGTCTTCTGATCATCATTGTCAGCATACTATTGCACATGTATTACCCTATTCTTAAGCGTGCTTACAATGTAACTGCAGAACATTCTTTTAGCGAATTACCTCCGCATGAGTTGTCCTATAGATTTGCGCTGCGCAACAACACATTCATTAGTATGTTACATCATTCCCATCAAACCAGCAATGCCACAAATTGTTGGATATGCGGCCGACTCCCTCCCTATCAGAACTATAAGGGAGTTTTGCCCCTCTTTCCCTATCCGTTCACACACAATGGCTCCTGTGGAGCATGGTTTAGTTTGATTAATTCCCTAGATTCGAATTCCGCAGTTTATCAAGACAACTGGGTATGGGGAAACCTGAACTTAGTTTTGCTTAAAGTCTGCTACCCTAACAAGGAGGGACTTCCCAAAAGAACAGGAACTGATCTAGAAAATGAAGTATATGGATTAGGTAATTTTACACTTAACCTCATGATCCTGAACGTTGAATCTGAAGCTACACCAATCTTGCCCGCCATGTCAGTATTCCCAGTAAAAGGGGAATTATGTATAAGAAAGAATGGTTCCATACACATGGGCCATAGTAAATGCACCACTGTAATAAAATTCAGTGATCAAGGCAAGTCTACATTTAGAGCTTCCCATCATTCCTACTTCATATGTGGCCAGACCGCATATATACGTCTACCTCTAGATTGGGATGGTACCTGTTACATAGCATTCCTTCTGCCACCTGTTTTCCTAGCTCCTCCTGATTATCATAGAAATACCCATTTAGTACACAATAGACAGCAGAGAGATCTCCCAATTGTCGATTACACTGAAACAGCATGGGAAAAATACACAGATTTCAATAAAGGTTTCTTTCCTTATATAGGTACAGTCACTAATAGTAAGCTGATACGTAGATTAACCAGAACCCTTGAAGCAGTAGTGAACGAAACTATTTCCGCCTTAGGCAATTTAACAGAAGAGCAGTCTGCTATGCGGATTGTTGTGCTTCAAAATCGTCTTGTCCTTGACGTCATCCTGGCCGATAGGGGCGGAGCTTGTAGGGTCATCGGATCAAGTTGTTGCATTTTCATACCAGAAAATTCGCCGTCAGTATATAAAGCCATAACTCGCCTTCATAAGATTGTAAGCCAGATACACCAGAGTCCAGGCACCTGGACTTGGTCCGGTTGGTTCTGGGGCGTGTTGTCAGCCTGGGGATGGAGAATCCTATCCTTCCTAGGTATTGGCTTTCTCATACTATTCAGTTGCTGCTTATGTCTACAATGTGGGCCAGCGATTTGTGGTCTGTGTGCCACCTCGTGTATCCCACATCCAAGTTTTCGTTCAAAATCCCGGAAGAAGAAAGAAGAACAAATTATGCTATATGAACAGATCGATGGATTGATGAAGATCGATATCTCCTGAGGGTCCGTAGGGGACAAGGAGGGAATATGAATTTTGTGATCAGTTATGTCCCCTATCGTAGACCCCAACGGCTCCATGTGCATGCTATAAGTACATGTATGTTCCCTCCTGCTCCAGTTTTGAAGACGCAAATATATGTGCGTCCACCGTCAACATGTCCTCTTTCAGATCCGCCATGAATGGGTCAGATATTCCATTCCTAAGTATGAAAGGCCACCGACTTTATGTGGTTCACTTTCCACATTTTTACAGATTCAGGCGAGTAGGCCCGAATTCTGTCATCAAGCCTTTTCTGCCTTCTGCCTCTGAAAGCTCCAGCCTGAGCCTGCATCTGTGTCCATGAACTTTGTCCTACTCCCTGCGCGGCTAACGGTGCCTGATCCAGCCAGTCGCCTGCCAAAAACTGTATTTCACCTTCAAGATTATCTCCTCCGCTCCTCATCCGATGCATTCCTGTCTAGTAGTTTAGGTAAACATTCCTCCAGCTACCGTGCAAAGGGCCAGGCCTCGCTGTCCTCATGCAAGTAATTCATAGCCCTGTTACCATGGAATATTCCTACCCCCTCGCATCTAGTGTAGACACTTAGACGCTTGTACACGCACTAACAGTCAGTATAGTCAGTATAGAATAGATTCTATCCTAAGAGACCTCTCTTTTTGGATAACACAGTTCTTTAAACATAGGATATTAGATATGATTTGGGATTAGGTTGACATAACCCCAGACTTCTGTCTCCACATGTAGAGCTAAATGTCAAGTCCCCTTCACCCTCTAGTTGCACGTCAATCACACGTCATGCGGCTGCGCGCGCATCTCTGCCAAATATTTCTGCTGACATTGCAGGATTCTCTTATGGATCCACCCACTTGTGACATCATGTATGATGACGTTTATTAAATTACGCCCATGTATACGCCTCTATTAGCTACGTATGCACAGTTTATCTGTATTATCAACTGTTACGCCTCTTGCATCTGTTTCACTGTGATGTATTTTCTATAAAACTGCCTATCTGTCAATAATATATGCCCTTCCTTCCTGAACTTTCGTGGTGATGGAATAGAATGCCTACAATTCGAATTGTATTCCTTTGTATAGGAATAAAGCCTTTTAAAACCTCTAATACCACGGATTCTGCCTCTTATATTTACTGAGTTATTCTTAATAGATTTTACCGCATAAAAATAGTACCGGTAACGAAATATTTACCACAATGGCCCTCCAATATGGACCCTGGGGAGCACATATGATGCCCCCCTACTTATCCTTGCACCATGTGGCAGGCACCGTTTGGTAGCAGGCACCGTTTGGTGCCTGTCACATAGTGCAGGCATATGTCCAATATGTTTTTTTAGACTGCAACTGTGCTGCAGCCCACAGCACACGCTGCAATACAAAATACACAGATTGCGACCACCTCCTAATCCCAATGGCGGGACCGCTGACTGCTAGTCGAGTGGTCCCATTTCCGACAGGATGGGAGTCGGAAGCTCATCTTACCGCCATCATAATCAGGCCCTATTTTATTAAATTATTATTGGACTGGCTGTTTCTGCAGGGTCACTCCAAATGTGTGCCTCGCTCTGCTGAACCTGTTTTTGTAGTCTTTTAGGACTCTGTGCAGCTTACTCCGACTAACCCATGGTTAAATATTTGTACTCTCCTTTCCAAAGATGGTAAAATAGGTATTTGCCTGATTGCTTTATTTAATTTACTTATAAGTCCCAAATTATGGTACCAGATGCACCTGGGACTGCAGACCTTTTTCTGCCACCCCCTAAAGTAGTACTGTTAAACATGTCTCAGGCATGCCACCGTAGCCTCTACTGCAGTGAAAAAATAAACCTTTTGCCAGACCCAAACCTTCCTTTTTAATACTTATAAGTCAACCCTAAGGATACATTCTACAGATAAGAACATTTTGAATGGATGTCTTAGATAAGATCAACATGCAGCTTTTACTTTTATTACTACCCTGACAAGATTCCTTATAGATTACACCCTAACAAGTTTGACTATGCTGAATGAAGTAAAATATTTTAGAATTGAAGCCCGACAGGAGAGTGATTGCTTCACTCAGCTAGTTACTATCAAAACAGGGGGCTTATTTACAAAGAATTGGCTCAGGGCAGCACACAAGTCATTTTACTGCCCTGCCCTGCACCAGGCAGGAATGCACAATATTTACAAGATACGGTGCATTCCTGTCCTTTTGCAGCCGAGCGCCAATGCCAGCTCCCTTGCACCATGGTGCCAGGGTGTATGTGTTGGTGGCATGATTGTTTTTGTGCAGGAAGGGGCACCTTCCTGCACAAAAACAATCCCAAGAGTCGTGTTCCCTTTTCTATGTGTGCTGCAGCACACATGGAAAGAGGAAAACGAGGAGAAATAATAATATTTCTCCTCTTTACGCCTGCTATCGGGAGGCATACGTTTTTGGTGCTGCCCCTGGCTTAAGTGATTAATGAAATGTGAGGCAGCGTCAAAATCCATGGGTGCTGAATGGGAAATGTCACTGCAACGCCCATGGAATGCCTGTTTGATGCAGTGTAAGGCAAGGCAGCGCCTTAGGCTGCTTTGTAATACTCTATATCCATGAGGCCATGCACAGCCACGCAGAGTGACTTTGTGACGCTTTATAGATATGATTGAGAGGCTTACACCGCCGGAACATCAAAATCTATACACATTGGGCCTCATTGTTAGGAACTGGCATAGGGCATTCTTACAGTGCTGCTCTACGCCAATGTGAAAGGGCAGGAATTCATAAAATGTATGGAATATGGTGCATTACTGTCCTTTCCCCGCACTAGCACACAATTTGTTGTTCAACACCAATGTAGGCACCCTTGAGCCATGGTGCAAGAGTGCCTCAGTTGCAGCCAGGTTCAACAATCCTGAGAGGCGTTTTCCTCGTTCTATGTGTCCTGCAGAATGCAGAAGTTAATTAAGTAATAATTAATTGACAATTAATTCCCAATACATTAATACATATTTAATTGCTTATTAATTATGTACATTGTGAAATAATTATAACTTTTAAGTTATTTGTTAGGTGCGGGTTGCTGGGTTTGCAGAGATATAGGGTGGGAAGTTTAATATTAATTTATTATTTCATCGCCTATTAATTTATTAATTAATATTTAATTAGTTATTGATTATGTTAATTGTGTTACGTTTATTTATTGTAATTTTTTTTCAGGTGTGGGCTGCTAGGTTTGGGGGGTATAGTGTGGTAAGTTATTTAAGTAATAAATAATGGCCAGTTATTTTAAATTGATAATTAATTTTTAGATTGTTTAATAATTATGTAAATTGTCTTGTATTTAAATATATATATAATTTTTTAAGGTTAAATATTAAAGTTTGATATTTGTTATAAATTGAAGGGTTATGTTTCATATATGTTATGTGTTTGAAGTGAAGTACTTTCCCTACTGTTGCACAGATTGGAGTGTGAATAGGAAATGTTAACCCTCCGAAGTCAAACGCTTTCCCTACTGTTGCATAGACTGGAGTGGGAATAGTAAATGTTACCCCTCTGAAGTCCAATGCTTTCCCTACTGTTGCTCAGACTAGAGATGGAATAGTACATTGTACCCCTACAAAGTCCAACACTTTCACTGCTGTTGCACGGAGTTGAATGTAAATAGTAAATGTTACCCCTCTGGAGTCCAACACTTTCCCTACTGTTGCATAGACTTGAGTGGGAATAGTAAATGTTACCTCTCTTGAGTCCAGCGCTTTCCCTACTGCTGCACGGACTGTACTGGGAATAGTACATTTTTCCCGTTCTGATTCCACCGCTTATCCCATCTGTTGCACAGATTGGAGTGGGAATAGTAAATGTTAACGCTCTGGAGTCCAACGCTTTCCCTACTGTTTCACAGACTGTAGTGGGAATAGTACATTTTATCCACTGAAGTCCAATTCTATTCCTACTGTTGCAAAGACTGGAATGGGAAGAGTAAACTTTACCATTCCGGAGTCTTATGCTTTCTCTACTGTTGCACAGACTGAAGTGGAAATAGTAAATTTTACCTCTCCAAACTCCAATGCTTTCTCAACTGTTTCACAGAAGTGGGAATAATATACCTATTATTACCAGACTTCAATACTTTTAAAAATATTGTTTAAATATATCTTATATTATTATTTATTTACTTGTATATTGTTTGTTTTTAAACATATATATATTCACAGAAAAAACCATAGGTTTCAGGGGTGTTATAGTTAGCTGCCCATTTCACTCGTACAAAACCATAGAAATTCCTCCGTTATAGTTAGTTCTGCTAACTATAACTCACGCGCCCGCAATGCACTGCTGATGATGTCACATATTGCATCATTCATGACATGGTCAGTGACATCACTGATGACATCACTGATGACATCTCAAATGACATCACTGATGACATCACTGATGACATCATCCACTGAATGTGGTTTAGTTTGAAATTTAAATATGTATTATATATATACCAATCTGTATTGAAGATTTAGTGGATATATAACTGTCTGGATTGAGGATTTAGTAGCTGTCTGACTGTCTTTTTAAGTGAGTAATTAAAAGTGTCTCACTTAATACATGGATTAGTAACTAAACAATGTGAATGTGTGCAGCACTGTCTCTGTTGTTGTATAACATGCTGCCTCAGTTGGTCACTAACTACATGAGTGTGTATATTAGTTATTGATTAGTTGGGTGAGTATTTGTATGGGACACTGAGTTTGTGTGTGGTTGGATGGGGTGTGTGTAACTCTACGCATAGATGTGTGAATGGTTGATTGACTAGGTGTATGGGTTTAAGAGTGCATGTGGAAAATGTTGTTTGGGTGACTGAGTGTATTTATTTGTGTGTTGGTGAGCGAATATATGTTTTAGTTGTACATCTTCAACAAAGTAAAAAAATAAAAGGCATTGTATGTGAGAGTTGGTGTATATAAATAAGTTGGTGTAAGAGTCAGTGATTGTGAGAGTAAATATATGAATGAGTGTATAATTGTAATGGTGCTTTTTGAACATATTAACGATGAGTTACTATGTGTTTGAATAAATGAGGTGTCGTTGGATAATTGTGTAAGTGAGTAAATTTGAGTGCGATACATTTTTTTCATGAGTGAGTAGGATGACTGCATAACTGACTAAGATGACTGCTGATGTGTCAATGTCTATATATGTGTATAAGTGCATTTGATAGTGTTCTATTAATTAATGACTGCATGTATAGATGATTCTGTTGTTGAATGGGTAGTTGTGTGTGTTGACTTAGGAATCAGTGAGTGGGTATGTAGTAACTGGTATTGGTGCGTCAATGGTTTCAAATATGGTACTCTGTATTTTACAGTGAGTGATGAAAGGTTATACTAGTGTATGATGTGGTGTATCGGATTGTCAAGTGGATGATGTCATCAGTGATGTCATTTGAGATGTCATCAGTGATGTCATCAGTGATGTCACTGACCATGTCATGAATGATGCAATATGTGACATCATCAGCAGTGCATTGCGGGCGCGTGAGTTATAGTTAGCAGAACTAACTATAACGGAGGAATTTCTATGGTTTTGTACGAGTGAAATGGGCAGCTAACTATAACACCCCTGAAACCTTTTTCTGTGAATTTCTAAGGTTTTTTAAATGCTAATTTCTAACTATAACGTCTCTGAAACCTATATTTTTTTTCAGTGAATTTCAAAGGTTTTTTTAAATGCTAACTTGTAAGTGTGATAGTAGTTATATCTATTTTTTGTACTGATTTTCTACAGTTTTTTAACTGTTCATTTATAAATATTTTATTCATTAAATAACATTATATATTTTTTTGAAAATTGCAAAAAACATTTTTTAATTAAAACTGAAATATTGATAAATTTTCTTGTTTTCATTTTTTATTTTAATATATTTATATAATTTTCTTTAAAAAAAATCACATTTTTTTCGCAGTCGCGCACTCAAAGTGTACACATCACGGTGGGTGCGCGCATTCTAGCCGCCATTTTAGAAAAGTCATGAAGGATCCGTGTATGGTGTGTGACGGCTGCGTGTTTTTCAGTTACATCATATACATTTAATATCACGTGATATGCGTGATTGGTATGCGACCAGTCTGCGACTCCTGCTCCTGCGCATTCGCGACACATGCGCATTACGGTACGAGATGTTTGCACGCTTGCGGGTCCCGCGTGACATCATATACGTGCTGGGACACGCAGGGTGCGCGACTCCCGCAAAAAAAATTTATGTTCCAAAATGATATGTATGTGTTTTTAATATACATATTAAGGCAAGAGATTATGTAAGATATTCATCAAAATAATATATTTGTACTTATAAGAAACTTATATTATTTTTAAATATATTTTCGCGAAGTCGGGTGCGTGCGTCGTGAGTGCAGAGAACCAGGTCAGCAGAGCTGCTGTAGAGCCAGAGAATCAGGTCAGCAGAGCTGCTCTGGAGCCTAAGAACTAGGTCAGCAGAGCTGCTGTAGAGCCAGAGAAACCAGGTCAGCAGAGCTGCTTTAGAGGGAGAGAACCAGGTCAGCAGAGCTGCTTTAGAGCCAGAGAACCAGGCCAGCAGAGCTGCTTTAGAGCCAGAGAACCAGGTTAGCAGAGCTGCTTTAGAGCCAGAGAACCAGGTCAGCGGAGCTACTCTAGAGCCAGAGAACCATGTCAGTAGAGCTGGTCTAGAGCCTAAGAACCAGGTCAACAGAGCTGCTCTAGAGCCAGAGAACCAGGTCAGCAGAGCTGCTGCAGAGCCAGAGAAACCAGGTCAGTAGAGCTGCTTTAGAGGGAGAGAACCAGGTCAGCAGAGCTTCTATAGAGCCAGTGAACCATGTCAGCAGAACTGATTCAGAGCCATACAACTGGGTCAACGGAGCTGCTTTAGAGCCAGCGAACCAGGTCTGCAGAGCTGTTGTAGACCCAGAGAACTAGATCAGCAGAGCTGCTCTGTAGCATAAGAACTAGGTCAGCAGAGCTGATCTAGAGCCAGAGAACCAGGTCAGCAGACCTGCTGTAGAGCCAGAGAAACCAGGTCAGCAGAGCTGCTTTAGAGAGAGAGAACCAGGTCAGCAGAGCTGCTTTAGAGCCAGAGAACCAGATCAGCAGAGCTGCTCTAGCTGACACTGACTGACTGACACTGACTGACTGACACTGACTGATTGACACTGACTGACACTGATTGACACTGACTGACACTGACTGACTGACACTGACTGACTGACACAGATTGACTGACACTGACTGATTGACACTGATTGACACTGATTGACTGACACTGACAGACTGACTGACACTGACTGACTGACATTGACTGACATTGACTGACACTGACTGACTACTCTCTACTACTCTACTACTGACTCTCTACTACTCTACTCCTCTCTCTCTACTACTCACTCTCTACTACTCACTCTCTACTACTCTCTACTACTCACTATCTACTACTCTACTACTCTCTACTACTCACTCTCTACTACTCACTCTCAACTACTCACTCTCTACTACTCTACTACTCACTCTCTACTACTCACTCGCTACTACTCTACTATTCTCTACTACTCACTCTCTACTACTCACTCTCAACTACTCACTCTCTACTACTCTACTACCCACTCTCTACTACTCACTCTCTACTACTCTACTACTCTCTACTACTAACTCTCTACTACTCACTCTCAACTACTCACTCTCTACTACTCACTCTCTACTACTCACACTCTACTACTCTCTACTACTCACTCTCTACTACTCTCTACTATTCACTCTCTACTACTCACTCTCTACTACTCACTCTACTACTTTCTACTACACTCTACCACTCACTCTCTACTACTCTACTACTCACTCTCTACTACTCACTCGCTACTACTCTCTACCACTCACTCTCTACTACACTCTCTACTACTCTCTCTCTACTACTCACTCTCTACTATTCACTCTCTGCTACTTACTCTCTACTACTCTCTACTACTCACTCTCTACTACTCACTCTACTACTCTCTACTACTCACTCTCTATTACTCTCTCTCTACTACTCACTCTCTACTATTCACTCTCTACTACTCACTCTCTACTACTCGCTCTCTACTACTCACTCTCCACTACTCACTCTCTACTATTCACTCTCTACTACTCTCTACTACTCACTCTCTGCTACTCACTCTCTACTACTCACTCTCTACTACTCTACTACTCTCTATTACTCGCTCTACTACTCACTCTCTACTATTCTCTACTACTCACTCTACTACTCTCTCCTACTCTCTACCACTCACTCTCTACTACTCTACTACTCACTCTCTACTACTCACTCTACTACTCTATACTACTCACTCTGTACTACTCACTCTCTACTACTCTCTACTGCTCACTCTCCACTACTGATTCTCTACTACTCGCTCTCAACTACTCTCTACTACTCACTCTCTACTACTCTACTACTCTCTCTACTTCTCACTCTCTACTACTCTCTCTACTACTCACTCTCTACTACTCACTCTCTACTACTCACTCTCTACTACTTGCTCTCTGCTACTCGCTCTCTACTACTCTCTAGTACTCACTCTAATACTCACTCTCTACTACTCTCTACTACTCACTCTCTACTACTCCACTACTCTCTACTACTCACTCTCTACTACTCACGCTCTACTACTCTACTACTCTCTACTACTCTCTCTCTACTACTCACTCTCTACTACTGACTCTCTACTACTCTCTCTACCACTCTCTACTACTCACTCTCTACTACTCTCTACTACTCACTCTCAACTACTCACTCTCTACTACTCTACTACTCACTCTCTACTACTCACTCGCTACTACTCTACTATTCTCTACTACTCACTCTCTACTACTCACTCTCAACTACTCACTCTCTACTACTCTACTACTCACTCTCTACTACTCACTCTCTACTACTCTACTACTCTCTACTACTAACTCTCTACTACTCACTCTCAACTACTCACTCTCTACTACTCACTCTCTACTACTCACACTCTACTACTCTCTACTACTCACTCTCTACTACTCTCTACTATTCACTCTCTACTACTCACTCTCTACTACTCACTCTACTACTTTCTACTACACTCTACCACTCACTCTCTACTACTCTACTACTCACTCTCTACTACTCTCTACTACTCTCTCGCTACTACTCTCTACCACTCACTCTCTACTACACTCTCTACTACTCTCTCTCTACTACTCACTCTCTACTATTCACTCTCTACTACTTACTCTCTACTACTCACTCTACTACTCTCTGCTGCTCTCTAGCACTCACTCTCTACTACTCTACTACTCTCTCTCTACTACTCACTCTCTACTACTCTCTCTCTACTACTCTCTACTACTCTCTACTACTCACTCTCTACTACTCACTCTACTACTCTCTACTACTCACTCTCTATTACTCTCTCTCTACTACTCACTCTCTACTATTCACTCTCTACTACTCACTCTCTACTACTCGCTCTCCACTACTCACTCTCCACTACTCACTCTCTACTATTCACTCTCTACTACTCTCTACTACTCACTCTCTGCTACTCACTCTCTACTACTCACTCTCTACTACTCTACTACTCTCTATTACTCGCTCTACTACTCACTCTCTACTATTCTCTACTACCCACTCTACTACTCTCTCCTACTCTCTACCACTCACTCTCTACTACTCTACTACTCACTCTCTACTACTCACTCTACTACTCTATACTACTCACTCTGTACTACTCACTCTCTACTACTCACTCTCTACTACTCTCTCCTGCTCACTCTCCACTACTGATTCTCTACTACTCGCTCTCAACTACTCTCTACTACTCACTCTCTACTACTCTACTACTCTCTCTACTTCTCACTCTCTACTACTCTCTCTACTACTCACTCTCTACTACTCACTCTCTACTACACACTCTCTACTACTTGCTCTCTGCTACTCGCTCTCTACTACTCTCTAGTACTCACTCTAATACTCACTCTCTACTACTCTCTACTACTCACTCTCTACTACTCCACTACTCTCTACTACTCACTCTCTACTACTCACGCTCTACTACTCTACTACTCTCTACTACTCTCTCTCTACTACTCACTCTCTACTACTGACTCTCTACTACTCTCTCTACCACTCTCTACTACTCACTCTCTACTACTCTCTCTCTACTACTCTCTACTACTCACTCTGCTACTCACTCTCTACTACTCTCTACTACTCACTCTCTACTACTCTCTACTACTTTCTACTACTCACTCTACTACTCACTCTCTACTACTCTCAACTGCTCACTCTCTAATACTCACTCTCTACTACTCACTCTCTACTACTCACTCTACTACTCTCTACTACTCACTCTCTACTACTCACTCTACTACTCTCTACTACTCACTCTCTGATACTTTCTCTACTACTCTCTACTACTCTCTACTACTCACTCTCTACTCTCTATTACTCGCTCTCTACTCTCTACCTCTCTACCTCTCTCTCTACTACTCTCTACCTCTCTACCTCTACCTCTCTACCTCTACACCTCTACCTATACACCTCTACCTCTCTACCTCTCTGTACATGCACACATATGCACATATATATATGCATATGCATTTATATATATGTATGTGTGTATATATATATATATATATACATATATAAACATATAAATATAATCTGCATATCTATACAAATTTAAATTCATGCAAACATATACATATACATATATGCATACATATGCATGGTATGTATATGAAAGTTTGAAAAACTCTAATACAAGCAAAGCTAAAAAGCCACCTAATTACAAACAGAATTGCTTTAACTTAAACGAGGGCGAGACCTATTGCATTTTCAATGCTTATTTACTTTGATTCCATCAAGAAGGCATTCAGATGTGTCACACATTTTCCATAAATTCTGAATGGTAGCGCTCTAGTTGCTCATTAGATCACTGTAGTAAAGCTACTGCTCACCAGGGAAGTCTGCTGCTGGTATTGAAAGTGCATGTTTCAGTCTGCATGGAAGAATTTTTTAATGAAATAGAAGAGGATTTGAGAAGTCACTCAAAATGTGCCCTAATTTTTTCCTCACTAATCATAATTTCTATGGCAATATGAACCTCCTCATTGTGTTCCTTTTAAATTAAACTACTCACTCTCTACTACTCACTCGCTACTACTTTCTACTACTCACTCTCTACTACTCACTTTCTACTACTCTCTAGTACTCTACTACTCTCTACTACTACTCTCTAATACTCACTCTCTACTACTCACTCTCTTCTACTCTCTACTACTCTACTACTCACTCTCTACTACTCTCTACTACTCTCTCTCTACTACTCCCTCTCTACTACTCACTCTACTACTCTCTACTACTCACTCTCTACTACTCACTCTCTACTACTCTACTACTCTCTACAACTCTCTACTACTCACTCTCTCCTACTCACTCTCAACTACTCACTCTACTACTTTCTCTACTACTCACTCTCTACTACTCTCCACTACTCACTCTACTACTCTCTACCACTCACTCTCTACTACTCTCTCTCTCTACTACTCACTATCTACTACTCACTCTACTACTCTCCACTACTCTCTCTGCTACTCACTCTCTACTACTCACTCTCTACTACTCACTACTATCTCTCTACTACACACTCTCCACTACTTACTCTCTACTACTCACTCTACTACTCACTCTACTACTCACACTCTACTACTCCCTACTACTCACTCTAATACTCACTCTCTACTACTCTCTACTCTCTACTACTCACTCTCTACTACTCCACTACTCTCTACTAATCACTCTCTACTACTCACTCTGTACTACTCTCTACTACTCACTCTCTACTACTCTCTACTACTCACTCTCTACTACTCTCTCTCTACTACTCACTCTCTACTACTCACTCTCTACTACTCACTCTCTGCTACTCTCTCTCTACTACTCTCTACTACTCTATACTACTCACTCTCAACTACTCTCTATTACTCACTCTCTACTACTCATTCCCTACTACTCTCTACTACTCACTCTACTACTCATTCTCTACTATCCATTCTCTTCTACTCTCTCTCTGATACTCAGTCTCCACTACTCACTCTCTACTACTCTCTACTACTCACTCTCTACTACTCACTCTCTACTACTCTCTACTACTCACTCTCTACTACTCTCTACTACTCCCTCTACTACTCACTCTCTACTACTCTCTACTACTCACTCTCTACTACTCACTCTACTACTCTCTCCTACTCACTCTCTGCTACTCTCTCTACTACTCTCTACTACTCTCTCTCTACTCTCTATTACTCATCCTCTACTCTCTACCTCTCTACCTTTCTCTACCTCTCTCTCTACTACTCTCTACCTCTCTACCTCTACCTCTACGTCTCTACCTCTACACCTCTACCTTTCTACCTCTCTCTACCTCTCTCTACACGCACACATATGCACATATATGCATATGCATTTATATATGTATGTGTATATATATATACATACATATATAAACATATATATAATCTGCATATCTATATAAATACAAATATAAATGCATGCATACATATACATATATGCATGTTATGTACATGAAATTTTGAAAAACACTAATAAAAGCAAAGCTAAAAAGCCACCTAATTACAAACAGAATTGCTTTAACTTAAACGAGGGCGAGACCTATTGCATTTTCAATGCTTGTTTACTTTGGTTCCATCAAGAAGGCGTTCAGATGTGACACATTTGCCATAAATTCTGAATGGTAGCACTCTAGTTCCTCATTAGATCACTGTAGCAAAGCTACTGCTCACCAGGGAAGTCTGCGGTTTGTATTCAAAGTGCATGTTTCAGTCTGCATGTCAGAACTTTTTAATGAAATAGAAGAGGATTTGAGAAGTCAAAATGTGCCCTAAGTTTTCTTTCTGCAGCACTAATCATAATTTCTATGGCAAAATGAACCCCCTCATTTTGTTCCTTTGCAAATTAAATGTTTTAAATGTTACCACTTTATTCCAATCAAGATGGCTTCAGGTGTGCCATACCTTTGTCATAAGTAAGACTGTTAGCGCTCTAGTTGTTCTTTAAAACACTCTGGGATTTCTGTCATTGGGCTATACTTGGGCTACATCTCGGTGATATTTGTGCTACATTTGGGCTCTTTTGTCTCTGGTGGCCATCTTGGGAGACTTGTTATGAAGTTTCCTAATTTCCTCATTTACTGCAGTCTCCTCAGTAGGCATACTGTCAGTTTTTTACTTTGATTCAATGAAGAAGGCATTCAGATGTGTCACACATTTGCCATAAATTCAGAATGTTAGCACTCTAGTTGCTCATTAGATCACTGTAGTAAAGCTACTGCTCACCAGGGAAGTCTGCTGCTGGTATTGAAAGTGCATGTTTCAGTCTTCATGTCAGAATTCTTTAATGAAATAGAAGAGGATTTAAGAAGTCACTCAAAATGTGCCCTAATTTTTCTTTCTGCAGCACTAATCATACATTCGATGGCAAAATGAACCCTCTCATTTTGTTCCTTTTTAAATTAAATGTTTTAAATGTTACCACTTTATTCCAATCAAGATGGCTTCAGGTGTGCCATACCTTTCTCATAAGTAAGACTGTTAGCGCTCTAGCTGTTCTTTGGAACACTCTGGGAAGCTGCAGTAGAACACAAAGGAATCAACTGACAGTCTCTGCCCTTGTTGGATGTACATGTTTTACTGAGAATGTCAGACTTCATTCTCACATGACTGAGAAAGATAATGTGAATTTACAGAAAATATGCTCTCAGTTTAGCTTATAGATCACCTTCCAAACCTCTGTGGGAAAAGCATGTGAAAATAGTTTTCTCTCAAAGATGATTCATGATATCCCAGCAGAAGGCTTTTTCACATGGTAAAATCACCTTAGAACATACCACAATTCCTAAAATGAGTATGGTACTATCAACAAATGATTTATAATGTAACTAAAGTCTTAAAACCTTCTATTAACTGCAATGCTTTTTAATGAGGTGCTATCATGTATATTGGTCCCAAGATGGCTGCCAACACTTCTTGGATGAAGTGCTGACAGCCAATCAGATCTCACAATGAGATGTGTGGTTAGGCTCCGCCCAGATATGTATATGATTTTACTTTTGATTTTCTCAGGAACTACTGAACAGATTTACACCATATATGCAAAAGGCACATGCCTGACCTGAGGACTACCTCTTTGCCAAATTTCAAGTAATTCTGTTCAGCCGTTCGGGCTGTACCTTCGACTAAAGGTCCTATGGGAAAATGCATGGGGAAAACGCATTTTGGGACCCCCCTTTTTTCTCAGCCCACGCTTGACGAATCACCCCGAGACGTTCAGGGTAGGAGCTGAGCGGAGCGCCCCATTAGTTTTGAAAATTTCACGAACATAAGTCAACCGGCGCCAAAGTTATTCAAAATAGAATTTTCAGATTTCCTATGGGAACTCGGTCCTAACTATAACTATCTACTGGCGACCGCCAGTAGATAATATATATGAATATACATTTTTTTAATATATAATTTAAAAATATATATTTTTAGTTAATGTATTTTTTTGTTTTTTAAATGTAATTAATTTGGTAAGTTATTGCATTTTATATTTGATATGTTAACACAGACACATACACACACACACACACACCTCACTCTCTCTCTCTCTCTATATATATATATATATATGTAAAGAGAGGTGTGTGTGTGTGTGTATGTGTCTGTGTTAACATATCAAATACAAAATGCAATAACTTACCAAATGTGTGTGATTTTATAGTACATAAAAAAACATTAAAAATGTTATATAATGTAAAATATATATCTCAATAATACTGGTATAATATACATATATATATATATATATATGTAGCAATACATTTTACTTAAATTCATTTAGTTTACATTATAGCACTGCTATATATTAAAATATTTAAGATTTAGGGCCTTATTGAGATCTAGGGGGTGCGGAAGTGGGACTGCTCCACTCCTGCATCGCTAAACCCATGCAGGAACCACCCAGCAGATCAGGAGTATTCTCCTGTCTGGTGGGTGGTTCTTTGGCGTTTTCAGGGGGTTGCCTATGAAATAGGCACCGCAATGGGAACAGCAACTGTACTACTTGCACAGTATGAACTACGGTAACCCATGCCATGAAGGGACTGGTGTGCATGCCCACAGGGAGGTACATGCTGTTTCCTCTGTGTGCATCTACAAGGCATGAGTCACATGGGGGTGCTTTAGGGCCCCCTTTGTTGCCTCACCACCACACTTTTCATGGCGGTTGCACCGCCATGAAAAGTTTAGTTGTGATGAAACTTGTAATATGCTTGGCGGGGCCCCAGCTGCCCACCAAGCATATTGCAGCCTCAATACCATTGCGCTAGATCCCTGGTGGTTGTGGTGGTCCCAGGGTGGTCCGACCTCCCTGGTCATATTGGGGTGGTTGGAAGACCACCTCCACTGTGCACCCGCCCGAGTCTGGCGGTCTGTGGACCGCCAGACGCGTAATAAAGCCCCTACTATTTTAAATCATTTTTCTACATATGTTAAAATATAATATTTTTGTATATTTATAAACAATATTAGTGTGAAGCTACATCGTTTTTTCTGATATTTTTGTACTTAACATTATAAATATAGGAAAACAATATTTTTGTAATTAATATTTTTTACACCAAATTTCTGTATCAAGGTATTGTTGGGATCCATTAAATTCTTATGTACTCCCACAATGTTAACAATATCTTAATAGCAACTGCTCTCTTCATTTGAGATTGAAGTTTCTTTCATACAGGATTTGACAACTTTCCTATAGAAGACTTTGTTGATAAATGGAAAGTAACATGGTCTGATGAAAACTGCAGACTTTGTGGCTAAATAAAAAGAGTCCCTTTTGCACATTTTATTTATATGCCCATTTCTGTTGAATACTTGCAGAAAGTTACTGCGGAAGAATTTTAATTTGCTGCATATAAGAACTTGCTGGCAGGCTCTGCTTCAGAGTCTAAAAGGTCAACATACTAAACTAAGCTGTAATTTTGTTAGATTTATGAATTGGTTTTTGAATTTACTGTAAATCTCCTTCTCTTTTATCAAGCTGAATTGCACACTTTTAGATGAAATTGATTTTAGGATTGGTATTGTGATTTTATACTCTACATGTTGCTTTTTCTTGTATGTTGTAACAGTTTGTATTAACCATATACAATAAAGATTTAGTGATTGATAATAAGTCACCGCTAAGACTGGCCCCAACAGCTCGTGGTATTTAAAAAGTAGCATTTGAGTACCTAAGTTGTGCATGTCCTGACAGTGAATTACTCCTTAAGCCACTTTTCACTGTAGCAAGGCTAGCTCTCCCATCACATACTTACCGTATTACCCTTCATAAGTGACTACTTCTGTTTAGGAACAGATAAAGAATTAATCCACTCATTATAATTTATAATCCTCTTTAATGGTAGAGTCAGATTTTAAATGACTATTCTGAAAATGCCACTTTTAGAAAGTTGACATTATCCTGCCTAAAGCAAATGTGCCTTTCTGTCAGTGACCAGGAAAACATGAATGTGAATGGCTCTCCTGTGATTTTTTGTATATTCTTTCCAGACATAGGGACAAAAGGGCCTTGTGTGGGGCACAGTGTTGCTATCCTGAGCAGGATGTCCTGGGGATTTACTCCACCTTCTTGAGCTTCAAAGGGTTGCTACATGGCTTGCCGAACCCCTTCCAGACTTTTAGGGTTGCCTGTCCTCCCATTGACAAATGCAGCTTACACCTAGGCCTGGCCACCCTTTATTACCCTAGACAGGTTGAAGCCAAACCCAGGAAAGTGGAAAGGTTAGACTAAGGGGCATCCCCAACCCACAGACTGGCACTGGGAATACAATTAGCACCTTCAGAAACTCTCATCGGAACACTCCTGGACCTGGAGAAGATTCAGAAGAAGATCTGATCTGCTGTCTGAAGAAGGGAGATTGGACCTCACAACCCAGGCTTCTCAGAAGTGATTTCAAGAGTTACTTTGCTGACCTCTTGTGTTAGCTACAGTGACACACAAGATTCTAGAGGCCTAACCTGCAACTGCCCAGTTGATTTGTACCAACTGGACCTGCCTTACTCCTGCTGCTGGTTTCTGCTGGAGTGGTTTGGAAGTGCTTTTAGTCTGTGGACCTGAAAAGGTATTCCTTTTTCAGGTGGCTCTGCAGAAGAAAACTTATGAGACAACTCGGTCTACCATACTGGTCCTCAGGGCTGAACTGAACTTCTCCTGTCAGAAAAGCCCTGAGATGTTAGCATTTTCAGATAAAGATCATTACAAGATACTCATTTTTAATAAAAATACGATTGTTGATGGTAAAAAAGTAAAAACGCATTGTACTGATGCTTTATCTAAATGTATCTCCATCCATTTCAGTAAATGTTTATTTGCATAGTTGCAGTTCTCAAAAAAACAGTAACCTTTATGCGAAGTTCTAATGCTGAGGGCAGTGTTTGTTTTAAGTGATTGTAGTAATGTATACTGCCATAAGTAGGTCTAATCTATTTACCTTTAATGCCTGTCCTACACCCTCCTTTGCAGCTTAGCGTGGCAATTTCCCTCCTTTTTAACCTGGGTTGGGGTTTCTAGGGGGCTACATAAAGCAGATTTGTGTCTGTTGGGCTCCCCTCACTTACCTTTCCAATGAGGGTTCGTCAAGCAGAAAGGGTACTGGGGAACCTAACCCTAGTTCTGATCTCTGTCTTTCTGTTTTGAGTGCCATGATGATCCAACATTTTTGTACTTGGGATCAGTCAAGGGGAAGTGTCCTAAAGTGGGGGCGTTGTGACAATACCTCTGCATCATTCAAGTGTGCCCAAGTTGAAAGTGACGATTCTCTTGTATTCCCTGGCATGAATGCACATCTAAGTAGCCAAGATGCGGGAAATTCCTTCTTCTTGGGTGGGAACTATGGGGCTTATTTACAAGCCTCTTGTGCTGCAGGTTCGTCACTTTTTTAGACGCACCGGTGGCGCAATGCGTTTGCTCATATATACAAGGCCACGTAGAGCCACATTGTTTGACATTTTATGACCTTGTAAATATGGGCCCCAGTTGTGAAAGGGGCATTCCATGGATGTTGCTGAGGGTGTTCCCACGCAATATCCATGGAACTTGACGCATTCCCAGATTTACAACATTTTGTAAAACTGGGAATGCGTCAAAATCCTACGCCTCCACCGGGTAGGCATAGGAATGTGGCAACGTTGAGAAATACTTTTATTTCTTCTTGTTTATTCCTCTTTCTTTGCATGATGCATTCTACAGCACGCATAGAAAGAGCAAAATGCCAATAATGATTGTTTTTGTGCAGGAAGGTGTCCCTTCCTGCACAAAAACAATCATCCCTGCAGCGCAGGGACCCTTGCAAAATGACTCAAGGGTGCCTGCACTTGAGCATGGTAGCCAATTTTGCGCCAGCGCTGGGAAAGCACAGAGATGAATCGTATTGTTGTTAATATGACGCAACCTTGGTGCTTTGAAAATGACGCAGCATGGCGCAGCTAAACGGCTTGCAGTGCTGCGTCATTTTCTTGTAAATAAGGCCCTATGTTTGTTCGTGTAATGATATCCTGAAACAGGGTAATCACCTTTGAAGCCAAATAAGTACTTCACAAGTTGTTATGAAGCCTTGATTTTTAGTGGTTAACTAAAGTGGCAGGCACCTTAGGTTGTAACATGACCGACTGCTTTTGGATAGTCTAAGTTAACACATTATCTTTCCGCACTTCCAGCTTTCTTAAATTGTGTCTTAGATGAAGTCAAGCAACTGTCAGAAGGTAGAATCAGCAAGCGCCAGGACCAGGACCACTTAAGGTGCACAGATGTAAGTCCTGTCAAAATAAACAACAACACTCCGACATCAGTAGTCGACGGAATTCCAGAGAGTATAGAGGCAAAACCTTCTGTAGCATCAAATTTGCATCATAATGATCACGGGTTGACACCGCCAGCCAAGCCTATACCACTCCTGTCATTGAGCCTCCAAATTGTGAGATTCTCAACAACTTCAGTCGACCGTGCTTATGTAGTGTTGGACCATGAGCCACCCACACTGGCCCCACCTCACTCAAAGACAACCCTCAACCACTCTATCCTCTCAGTAAGAGAGAGAGAAAATGCCAACGCAAACAAAGGAACAAGCTAACAACAAAATCTACAGCTGAACCCGTGAAATTGTTTCCATTGATTAAAACCTCGGACAATAAACACGTTTCAAGTTTTACCCCACTAAAACAGGATCAACCGACCATTATTGCTCTCCCATTTTCAAATGCGCCGCAGCCCACTCCTGTACACCATGAGGTTCAATACTCTCATCCCTCTTGCTTAAGAGGTTCCCCACTAAATCCTCATGAAGTTGCGGCTACTGAAAAAGTAATAGAGTCTTTAATTGTCACGGACAAAGCAACTGGTCAATTACAAGTAGTTAAAACAAACTCGCTAACAGAAACGTCTACTCAAACTCAACCCTCTCTTCATCCTTGCCTTCAGACTGTTCCATCAAGCGCCGGAGATAACCATTCAAAAGTAACCTTCAAGTACACACCGAAGCTACCTGAGGAGTCTTTGATAAGTCTGCAAGAGTCCCGAGATAATCCTTAGCCTAAATTAGGAATAGTTCCCGGCTTTTTAACTGAAAAAAATGTCCTACCCGACTCGGGTCCTCGTCAACAAAGTGCTGCCAGTGATCTCCAGTACTCCAAAATTCTTCTTGCTCCTGAATATAAATCAAAAGGCCATCATGACATCCTCAACAGAGCAAATATCATCAAACTACTGAAAGGAGTACCTGGACTCGATACACTGGCATCTGAAGACATCGAATACACAGAATGTATCCCTCCAAGAGGGTCATAACCCTCTGAAGTAACTTTGGTGACATTCATATCCACCACCTGGGCTCGAGTCTTTCTAGCCTGTAAAGACACTTTTCGGTCATGGGGAATCAAAATCTACCCACACCTTAATCCAGGCTACCCAGACAAGTCGTACCCTTAACGGTGATAGAAACAAGCCATACTCAATCTTAAAAAATGCAGTAGGAGACGCATCTTCTACAGAAAGCTCATGGACTATAACCTCGAATCTCCATAAAGTTCAAGACTGGGGGTGGCTGCCTGCTGCTTTGTCCCGCAAAAACTCAGTCTGACCACTTGGCCATTACTCACCAAAATCAAATCCACTGGAGGCTGTCAAACCTAGCGTTCCTCAGCTCCAACCTACCATTCCTACAAATCTCCAGTTGCAGTCTCGCCTATCTTTGTGTTCATGGAATATTGGTGGTCTTCATCATAAAATGACCTCACTGGAGACCCGAAACTTCACTTTTAGCCATGACTTAATCGCCCTTTAGGAAACATGGGCCATTCACAACTGCCCCATTGTAGGATTTATCGAATATTGGAAACTAGCCGTTAAAGATTGTAATTATGGACGCCCCAAGGGGGGTTTGTCCATTTACATCTCATGCAGTTTAAAGGGTCACACAGAGTAACTAAATTTCGAAGAGGACTGGTTGCTTGGAGATGAAATCAGCTCGTGGAGACAACAGCAATCCCTTCTGATTCTTAATGTTTATATTAATCCAAGTGCACGAACAAAAAGGGCTCACTTAAGTCGTCTGCTTAAAACTCTGTGTGACTTTTCTGTGGACGTTCCTCATGCTGACTGCCTGCTCACCGGGGATTTCAACACCAATCTTTTTCAGGGAAATCTGTCGAATTTTGGAGGTCTTCTACCACTGCCATCACCGGCATTGAAGGCTTATTTTAAACCCCCAAATCAATCACATTGCGGCTTAGGGGAGCTCTGTGTGTTGCAACTCTACAGCGCCGGTTTCATCATAATGAACGGTAGGTTCACACAGGATATTCCCCCAAATTGGTCATGGACAAATGGCCGAAAGTACTCTTACTTAGACTATACCATCTGCAACTCAGCCCTGTTCTTATACCTGGAAAACTACAGTATCATAGCTCGATCAGAGAGCGACCCCCACCCACAAGTCGTCACTTTTAATGTAAACCCAGCTTAACACAAATCTGCTCTAACAACCTATAAGGGAGTTCACTCTGAAAACCTAAAACGTTTAAGATGGAATGACGACATCAGCATTAACATCATGAAGGAATGGTTGTCCCTTACACTAAGTGGCCCTCCTTCGACAGCCTCCCCCAATCGTTGATTGGTCAATTTTCTGTTCTCATTTGTTAAGTCTTTTTCCATCTCATTCGCCCTCTCATACGGTTTCTGGCAGCACCCAGTTTCCCATTTCAAGACAAACTATGGTACTAAACAAGGTCAGAAATACCGCCCTACAGGCAACTAGGAAGCATCCAGATTCTAATGATCATCTGAATGATTTTAAAATTCCACAAAAAAACTTCAGACAGGCACACCAAAAGGATAAACAATCTTACCTTGATCAATTCTGCTGTAAACTTCTCTCGGATAGTAAAAACGCAGCTCAAGAAAATTCTGGGCGTTAATGAATAGACGAATCAACGTAACAACTAGTTTGGGGAGTGCAAACATCGCAGTGGCAGAATGGGTTCCATTTCTGACTGACCATTTTAGGGCCAATGGAGGAGCAGACTCTAAAGCAATGAACAACCGCACACTGATCAAAGATGGTCTTACGGAGTGCCAGGACTGTTCTCACGAGTTGACGCAACCTCAAAGCGAAGAAATCTTTATTATTCAAGCAAGGCTGGCTAAAACATTATCAAAAGTGAGACCAGATGGAGCGCTGGGTCGAAACGGCCTGCCACAGGTCTTGTTTAAAACAAACATCTCTCTTTGGTCACAACAACTAGCAACCCTCTTCAATTTCACACTGAGCAGTTCAATGATACCTGACTCCTGGTGAGGTGCGATAATCCACCCAATTTATAAGTCTGGCTCCCACTCGTCTCCAAATAGCTACAGGTTGATAGCCCTACTGGATAATGAGGCAAAGTATTTTGCGAGTATCTTACTCGAATAACTGAGCTCCTGGGTTGAACAGAAAGGTCTGATCCCCCCCAAAAAACTGGCTTCACCGCAAAATCGGGCACCATGTGTAACTTAATGACATTATAAATACTTATCAACAAAGCACTTATCTCATCCAAGGTGATTTTTCGTTGCTTTGTTGATTTTAAAGCTGCTTTTGACCGGGTCCCTAGGGAAGCACTCTGGGCAAAGCTAATGAAATGGGGAATCCCGGTCAAACTTTTGGAGGCCATTGTCCAACTACATACGAACACCTGGATACAAGTTAAGCTTGGCACTGGCTCACATCTGTCTCGAAAAGAGGAGCCAAACAGGGATGTGTGCTAGCCCTATTGCTTTTTAACTTGTTTATCGCCGACCTTCCAGCGGAACTAGATGCGATAAACAGCCATCCCCCTAAGATTGGTGGTGTCCAGTTAAGCAACCTTCTATACACCGACGACCTTGTCCTGTTCAGTCTAACTCGAGTAGGGCTGCAACGACTATTAAATAAACTACATAGTTATACCATTACGAACAACCTAGAGGTTAACTTAAAGAAAACCCAAGTAGTCATATTTGTCAGAAAACACTACGGAGGTGGTGGCTGGACATATAACAACTCTGGACTTGTAGTAGGAAAGTCCTACAAATACCTAGGGGTTAATTTCAACTCCAAGGGCACCCTTGTCAAACATCGCAGCAACATCTCAATGAAAGCCATGGCTCTCCAAGTGAATTTTTCAAAACTTTCAAAATAATTGATGGGCCCGAGCCTAACTCCAATGTTGGAAGTCATGAAAGCCAAAATTGGCCCCACGTTGTCATATGGCATTGAAATATCTCGGGGCAAACTGAGTGCAACATTAAATCAACATGTGACCAAGATCTATAAAAGAGTCTTTCATATGCCAAAATCTGCTTCAGCTGCACAGATACGATTAGAATTGGGCCTTTTAAACTACGAAACCTCAAGCGCAGGTGCTTACCTAAATCTATGCCATAAGTTAAGGCAGGCTGGAGCAGGGTCTTTTGAGTCACTGTTGTGGTCAGATATCAGCCTTAATAACCTAGGTGGGTCCTATAGTCAGTTCTTCCATGAATGCATACACCAACTATCAGCAAGCGATCTCTGGAATCTTAACCCTACTAACATAGTCTTCAAAACAAGCATCAAGAAGTGCATCCGTATGTGGTCTCATAATACCGATAAAGCTCTTTTCGCCAAACGCAAGCATGCATGGGCAGTAATCAACTCTTACCAGCTGGTTTCTCTTCCATCATACCTGCCCTGCACATACCCCCTGTACTTAAGTTTGCGGTTTATGGCACTTAGATTGGGGGAATGGCACTTTCTGGAACATTTACCTCTTTGGCGTCGTACATCAGATGAGCTACAGTGCAGGGGCTGCGGGGACTTGGTGGTGTCCCTGGAGCATGTTCTTTGCCTCTGCCCTGCATTGCTGACCCAGCGCAGACTAAAACTGAGGCCAGAGTGGAACAGATTGGGAGTCCGGTCCTGAAGGCAGGCAATTATCGCGGCATTGAACCCAGAGAACACAGCTTTAAACATAAGCCTCACAATCTTTATTCACCGTGCATATCGCAAATTGAACCTGTAAACTGCAGGCCCGGTAACAATCTCGAGGAAGTGCACAGGTGACTAACACAAAAGCAAACCTATGAAGTTCTATTTCGGTACAACCTGTGTTCTCTGCCCCTGCAATACTATGGAACGCGATCCCGATGACTCAATACTGACTATTGACAACTGACAGCTGCTTCACTGAACTGTTCTTATCTCTTGGGTCTCTCTGGAATTCAGTGTCTTATTTGTAGTTTTTAGCAGCAACATTCATTCCCTGTTTACATTATTAATTGTTTTTCATGATATTATGCTGCTATCTGGTTTTAAAGCACGTAGTCAGTCCTATTACACTTTGGTCATTTTAATCTCTCAGTTTTGTATACGTATCGGTATGTATGTCTTGCTTTTATGATTATATTTTTAATCAAATAAAGTTCTACTTACAACATTATCTTGTTTAATAAACATTTCTCCATCAAAAGTATGTTCTGCCTCTGAAGTTAAGTGATCTTTATTTGTTACAGCTAATGTTTCATGCATGTCTGAGGTCCTGATCATGAGTGGATCGTTATAGTACGACCTGCGCATAAACACGTTTACGTACCGGTTGGAATTACAAATTGGTAGGTGTTTAGCGCATCCTATAATTATCAGATGTGTTAAATACCTCTACCGTCGTTATTTTTCGTCAGTTCAAACCTGCCAAATTGTAACAGGTAGAAAGCATACAGTATTTACTGTATCATGCAGATTTTGGTGAGTGAAGCACATAAACCCGCATGTTATTCCCCAGCAGCTCACAATAAGTGATATTAATCGCATTCGATATATATACCATACCTCGTGGTATCATTATATACCAGGTGCAATAAATAGCTAACCTAGACTCATCATCAGGGCCTGAGTTGGTTGTACGGGTGGGATGTCAGCGCTATGATCGCTAGACTCAGCTTTAACCATGGTGCTATCTTTCTAAATGGGGGTGCAGGCTTCTTTGCGAGTGACGTGACATGGATGTGACTAACTGGATCGGTTGATGTAATTAAAGGGGTAGCATGACTGATTTTATTTTGCAGGTGGGAAGGCTGATGGGACTGCCCCTAGATGTGATGAGGAGATATCTTTGGAAATGTTGGCAAGGTTAGCTGTGGCCAAGGAAGTAGCAGCACAGATTTAAAGGTCGCGAGAATGGGAAAGGTAAAATGATCTGTGAATAAGCTCCCTGTTGTTACTGGCCAGGAGAGGTAGGGGTAGGAATGTAATACAATATATTTTCTATAAACTGTGTCAATCGATTGTTTTAACTAAAATAAAAGTAGCTTATTTTCAGGGGGGTTTGTGAATTACACAATTTCCAATTTCTTAATGTAATTTTTTCAATGGAACCATTCGTTTCTACTTTACATAATATTTTTGATTCAGTACCTTGTGGAGCCATCCTTTGGTCAGTTGCATGGAGAGAGCACTGCACTCCCGTTCAAATCACCTTCTATTGCAAATTAAATTCTGTTGGTTGCTTCTTTATGATTTTTGCAGGGACGCCTCTTTGCAAGCGATATGAGTAATTATACCTCTCCTAGGAGACCTTTAATTAATTATTAAAACATTCTTGAGTCCCTTGGCTTATTCAGTTTCCTTAAGAGAATATACCATATTTCTTTTATAGGATCTACCCTGAAGCCCTGCAAATAATTTTCATCTTGAAGATGACCCTCTAAATATCTCATAAGAGTCAAAGCATTGTTGACATTGATGGGCGCAAAGACAGTTTCCTAAAACAATGCTCAGTTGGGAGCTGTTTATCCAAAATACATGATTCTTTCATTGCTATGACTAATTATTTGATGCATTAGCCTTCAGGTGACTATCTCTTTGTCTACCACCTGATTTATGATCATGTTATTGTTTTTATCACTGCATCTAATTGCACCCTGTGATCACTTTGTTTCACAGAGCACCAAATTTGCTTTCTGTAGATCCTTTTGTACATACTTGAAGTTTGAGTTTTTGTTTGTAAACTCTATATATAAAGGATTATTGTACAGTATTCAGGTCTCTTAACACTGTTCTTTCTTTATATGGATTTGTTTGCTTGATTGGATTAATTTACAATCATTAATTCTTCTGGAACAATCTAGTAAATACCTAGAAGGACCTGTGTTGTCCCCTAATATTTCTAGTTAAAGGCATAGAGGCATTTTGTGCCAGCCAGTCCTCCCTTCACTAATGTGTTGCCCCATGCAGGTATGGATTCTCACATGTCAAGGGAAGAGAGCATTTTCTGTCATACTGTGCGCTGCCGTGGCCTCTGCCTGGTGCCCACAAGGGTGCACCACTGAGCAGATTAGAACAGCGCATTTCTGTGACTGTAACCAGCCTCAGACTGCAGGCTGAATGTCACTGGATGTAGCATTGAATCTTGATCCCAAAACTTCTTAATTGAGGAAAACATGTAAGAACAACAAGAAAATTAACAGCACAAAACAGAACAACGGGAAATGTTCCAGCTGTTCTATTGATATTCTTTCTGACCATCAGCAGATAATTCATGATTATCGTGGTGGGGTTTCAAGTATGGAGCACATTTGCCCAAATTCCATCCGTTGATCAATTGTCTCTTTTGGTAACCTCCTTAATAAGGAAGTGATAGAGCTAACTTAATCATTTTGCAAATTAAGCTAATTTAATTGAAAAGTGCAACCTTTCATGCTGAGTAGCACATGAATAATAAATGTAATTTTTTTGTAGTAGGTAATCATACTTAGGCATTGCAAGCACAAAGTGCCACAATGTACTGAATTAAGGTAGCCAAACTACTGATGCCATATTAAACATGTATTTATAAGTTAGTTAAAAGACCTATTTTCGCATCAAACTGTTGTCCTGCACAAGATATTTTTCTCTTTCACTGTAGATGCTGCAACTTTCCAAATGTGTTCGGTCAGCTAGTTAATAGGCCCTTGTTATGTATTAAACATCTAATGGTGAGATTCTCATCTGGAGGAGAGGAGAGGAGATAGCAGGAAACGCAACTCGCGAGAAGTACTGCCTGAACTGCAAGATGTGGCCGATGTATCGTTTCACATGAGTCTGTAGTCTATTGTGAAGACATGAGAAACTAGGGAGTTTACCTGCTCCCAGAGTTTGTTGAGAACTGATTGGACGTTGGGTATGAGGAAAGTGTCAATTGTTGCAAATTACATTTTAGGAGATTTATATTAGTGTGTGTTCCTAGAGCAGAGACCCCTTTGAGCCGTTTCCTTTTCTCAATCAGAGATTAGATGTGAATGCTGATCTATTGCTGATAATACTTTACAGCCTACAAATTCTTTATTCCATAAGTGTGGTGGCTTCATGCTGCTCACTGCTTGTTTTGCACATAGCCCTTGTTTGACTTTTGCACTTTGTTCTGTACCTAAGTCATGACTACAGGAATGATGTTCCAATAGCAATTGGTTCTTTTTATTATGAACTGAGTTGCGTGATTTTTAAAAATGTATTTTGATGTATTTATTGCATTTTTCTGCTTATGTATACTTTGATGGTACTTGGATACCGAATAAAGTATTTTCTACTACTACTTCTACTACAGCTGAGAATACTTTCCAGCTTACAAATTCTCTATTGCGCAAGTGCGAAGGCTTCATGCCTATACATTTTTATACGTTCATCAGAACTCTTTATTTGGGTTTCTGAATTGACAGCTTTTCCTTGCTATTGGAGAAACTGACTTTATATGCCCAAACATTTATTCATTTAGATTAGGGATATCCTTTAAGGAACAAACTTGCTGTATTTCCTCTATCATTTTTGTAATCTTTACTAATGTATTACTTTACCATGTTTTGAAATACTGAATAATGGATTATTTGAATCTGTAATGATGATGGCTGAATAGTATTACTTATTGATCAATGACATCTATTTGAATTAATTTGTTAATAAACCCCTTTAAGTCACACCAGCTCTCTATTGATTGTTGTGGAACCTCAAATGGACTTTACTGTTCATAGAGTTTGATGTAATTGTTTGCTCCTTCTCAATTCTTCTTGTCAACGAACCATAGTCCGCATGACCAATGACAGGGGTTATTTAATGATTACTTTTGAAGACTGAGATAAAAGAATCGAAGACGGAGATACAAGAATCCCCGCTCGCTCCTGCAAAAGCAAGTTCCTTGCTTAGCTGATATTTGCATATGTAAATTGGAAGATACCAAAGTGAACAGCCTTTGATGACATTGTACTGACTGCTGGATCCAAGAGTGATGAGATGAACAACCCCTTTTTAGGTGGGAGACAAAGACACAACACAAGGGAGTCTTGAGGAGCTGTCATGGCTGTCAGGGGGGTGGGTGAGTCAGCCCAGTGAACACCTCCTCTAGCACGACAGGTCTGTTCTCCTGTCACCTGATCCCAATGGCGCGTGCACATCAACGTGCCTTTCCTTAGCTTTGACACCCCTCGCCTTTGTTCCTGGAAGGAAGGAGCGACGTGCCTGAAAAGATTGCAGAGCACGCGCTTTGTTTGTGGGAAGAAAACAAAACAGCACGTTTGACTTAAAGAACGCGTTAACTCACAGGTGTTTCATGTGCATGTCTCAAAGCCCCCTTTTCACAAATACCTTTATTAGATCATAACCATATCACAAGTGGAAGTACTTACACATGCAGCATCATCACACAATATGACATATGCTTCTCAAGGCATACAAACAACACTAAAGATAGACTGCCTGAATTACATGCTGCCAGTGATGGAAAATCGGCCACTTCCCATTGCAACGATGGATGCAGCTTTACCTAGGATGATTGGCAGGCCTGATTTATTCCATCGCACAAGTCAATAAATCAGCCTATGGGACACGTCCTGTCATGCTATGGAGCACCCTCCCACCCAAGATGCCTCACGTCATTACAAACAGGAAATATGAAAATGCGGATTGCAGAGAGGGGCTAATGCGTGAACCTAATGAAAAAAAAATCTGTATTTCCTTCTCTAACTCTCTACTCCTCAATTTCTGGGCCAGCCATGGATAGCTGCCCTTAGTGTTGAAGGGGCACCTACAATCCTGGACTCCATCACATCTGATACAGGGACAGGACACAGGGCAGCCCCTTCATCAGTGCAAGGATTAGATGAAAATGAAATTATGATCTCAAAGTCGGGCAGATTAAAAAAAATTCGACCACTGCTAAGAAGTACTGTAGTTTGCTAGAGGCGGGTCCAGTTTCACTGCGCTCAGCCATGCTGCCAAATGCCCCACCCAACATGAACCAGTCATCACTTTCCAGCTATGAAGCAATGGCTGCCACTTGGCGGCCTCGTCTCCTTTGCACAGAAGCTGGAAGTCCTGTGCGGGACAGGGGAGTAGCTCCCGTTGGTGCTGCAGGTGCAGTGGCACCAGGTCCCAGATGCCCCAGGGGCCTATTGAACCCTGATTATTGCTGTATTTTACAATTCAGACAACAGTTAGGGTGCCCGTTTCTTTACCTGCACTAGGGCCTTTACAACACGGGCCATGCTACCAGTGGCGGCTGGCATGGATCGAAGGTGGTGAGACAGGGCTGGTTTGATGGGGCAGGGGGTGGGGAGTGGAAAAGAAAAGATAAAAGCCACTTACCTCTTTGGTCGGCCACGTCTCTCCTCCTCTTCCCTTTTAACAAGTTCGGAACGGCTTCCCCAAAAGCCGATCACAATGCTGCAATATAGCGCTGTGATTAGTCCGAGTGCCGTGGTTCGGCGCTCAGACAGGCAGATGGGAGCCTGTACATGTTCCTCACCAGGCTGTGTGTTACACCATCCCTAGTAGAAGGCAAAAGAATCATGGCTCACTTATAAATTTAAGGTTTTAAATAGAGTTTTCTGGCACAGAAATTACTAGAAACTGCAAAGTCAACATGGTATGGTCATAGCCCCAACAAATCACATTTTCGCAATTTTAAACATCAAATAACCCATTCACATTAGCATTAACCCACTATAGGAATATAGACTTGCACCTTCTGACCTAATGTCTTTGAGAGGTGTTAGAACCAACTAGTTACATAAAAACAGATAACCATTTTGAATGAATGCAATACCGTGCGCAAGAGGAAGGACCTTGGAAAATACTGCAAAAAGATTTCTTCTAGCAGGCTCTTTAAGAACAGTGTCATTCCGAAATAAACAATACACATATTGCTGCATAGTGTCAGGCAAGAAACATAGACACAGTGAATATTATGATGAGAGGCCTAACTAAGGCTTAGTTCGCCTATGCTTGAAAAATACTCTTTAACACATCATAATAAAGTTGTTTTAATTACATTCTCTCCATGTCAGTATACATGTGTGAATTAAGGTGCAGAATGACTAATATTAATGCACAATTTAGTATGAATGTATAAAAACTTCTGTAATCTTAATACATGGAGTATCACAGATCAGCATAGTAGGCAAAGATTTTTGTGAGCCACACGACAAAGCATGGGGATAGAATATATTCATTATGCTGATCTTTGTCAGTCTTATTAGTAGGGATCGTATATTTTTTGACAATTGTAATTTCATGCACTTTTGTAATATTATTACATTACATCTGATAAATGCCCCGTGGGAAAGCCTATGACAACCCAGTAGGTCTGCGATGGCTATAGTGGCAAGTCAATGAAAAAGGTTTTAGGCCTGATTGTTTCTAAATATATTTCTGATAAAGGCAGTTGGCCTGACATATTGATTGTGAAAAGCATAAATTAAAGTTAGTTGACATTCTAGGGTGGATTAGTATTACTCTATAGTAAAGTTTACACATAGGTATTTTGTTCCATCAAATCTCACAGATTACCTTTGTTGGGAAGGGGTTTGATTGTTGGTTACCCCCCTTGAGAAACCCTAGGATTCGAAGATTTCCACTGTTATAATTCTAGCTAAAATCTCTTTGGAAGGACTGGGAGACTTCAGGTAGCTAGGATCTTGTAAAAAAAAAATTAACTTATGCATCCATCCATATATATAAATATATATATTCATATAGATGTATAGAAGGTCTTTGGGTCAGCCTTTTTCTGCCATTAGTCTGAGGGTCATTTACACTCTGCTGCCAGCCATGACAGTAAACTGCATAGGGTAATGATTCAGTCCACGTTAATCACTGACTCTCTTGTCCTGTGAAAGGCACCGTTTCCGATCACATGTGCACATCCACTTGAAAATGAATACGCTTGAGTGCCAGTGGTGGTTAGCCAGCCCTTCAGTTTTCAATTTTCTCCTTTTATAATTCCTCTTTCATTTCTTTGCTTCTCCTCTTTCTATTTTTATTAGGAGAATACTACAGATTTCTAGGTAGTGTTAGTGGGTCATTTGCTTGCCACTCATTTAATCTGTAGTTCATTGCATACCGGGTGGCCACTCCCACTAAACCAGGCGACCATTATAGAATGCTGTTGTCCATGTTGCATCATTTTATTACGATTCCAAGATGGGCAACATGTTGGTTCTTAATATGGCTGCCACGCTGGAACTTATAAATAACAATAGACTATGGGTCACAAGCATCAACATAAGGAATTGCAATTCCTAAATAGCGATTTTTAAGGAATCGCTATTTAGAAATCGCAATTCCTAATCCATGTAGGAATCGCAAAATAAATTGCGATTCCTACACATTACCTAATCACTATTAGGTAATGTCACTCCATTCATTCCTATGGGCCTATAGGTCCATAGGAATGAATGGGAATGCATTCGCAAATTGTGAATACCAAATTGGAATTCGCAAATTGCGAATGCAATTGCAAGGGTGCCAGGGGGCCTAAGGCCCCCCTGATGCATGCCCCCAAAAGGTATGTGTGCACAGGTGGTGCACACACATACTCTAAGGGCATGTGTGTGCGCCTCATGTCATTTTGAAAAATGCACTTTAGAGCATTTTTCAAAGAATTTGCAAATTACCATCAACTTGAAGCTAATGGTAATTAGAGTTTTCTAAATGCAAAGTCGCATTTAGGAAAGACTTGATGCAAATTGCGATTCCCTAAATGCATTTGCAATTTAGGTAATCACAATAAATTGTGATTACCTATATTGTGAATGCAGAAAAGGTACATGCATCGGAAAAGGACTTTTTCCGGTGGCAAACGGGCCTATTCTATGAATCGGCCCGTTTACGACCGGAAAAAAGCTTGATGCATATGGCCCTTGGTATAATACCTCTGCAAGACAGAATCCACTGCTATATTTAGTTTTGTTATCGAAAACATGTGCCCACCATGTTTAGACACTATCTTTAGACAGCATTGTGTTTTGTTTTTTCTACTATTATTCTTTTAATTTGTTTTGCATATGGGTGTGTGTGTGTATTTGATTGCAGTTGTGTGAGAGGGTGCATTCAAGAATGAGTTAATGGATGGATGAATGAATGCATCAGTGTGAAGATGAGTGACAGAGTGCATTTATGATGACTTATTAAGTGCTTAAACCCATGACTGACACAAAAGGCACTTCCAGTTGTAATACTTGTCAACTACTCTAAGCCCTGCCTCCTAATGGGCCTTCACAATGGTGGGGATTGGATGGTGAGTGATTGCATTCTCTATATGGACGCTACTGAGGGTTAAGGACAGGCCCCAATGGTAGCGGGCAAACTTCATCAGCTGGGCAACCTACACCCTGCTGCTGGAGGCCTATCCTGGGTAAAAACTGGCTGCAGAAAATCTCCCCCTGAGAATCTCTACTTCGCCCTAGATAAATTTAGGATTTTTATTTTCTGTAATGATTTTCTGACTTATTTAACACGTTTTAACAAAGGACAAGGCTTCTTGCAACCCACAGACTACAGCCATTTAGGGGGACATGTTACCACACTGAGCTACAGCTGCGGCACGTGCAGGTAAGAGCAGTCGGGAAGTGGCGCCGGATGGGGGGATTTCGACAGACGACGAGGGATCCTTAATTATTTATTTAATTTTTCCTCGCCATCGCCGAAATCCCCCTCCCAACCTGCCCCATCGCCCCAACCTATCTTACCTGCAGAAGAGGCGGCTGCTGCGCTATCTCACCAGCAGACGTATAAGAAAAAGGAAAGCTCTACCAAAAGGGCCATTGTTTATAAATAACTACCTGCCTTCTGTTTCTGTGGCTTAGTTATTTGCCCCCCTAAAGACTAATACTGTATGCAGGAGGGTGAAACTCTGATATTAAAAAAGAGCAAAAGGAAAGTAGGCACACAATTATTCAATGCAACTATGATCTAAAGAATATTTTCAAATGCACTCATCTAATTTCTTTTTTTGGTGCAACTCAGAAGACCTTTTTCAGGACTGTCATTTGCCAAGACCATATGATTTTACTTAAATAATAAGTATAATATAATCAAATTAAGTGGTTTTCAGGCAACTCTCTTAGTTCATTGGTTGGTTGTTGTGTCACTCCCATTTTGCTAATGCCCACTTCAGCATACAGCATTGGGCAATGGGTCAGCTCACTTTAGCATCTGATTAACGTCACTTTGAGTGACTACATTTTGCTCTTTCACAATAAGCACATATATGCAAACAAGGTAGTTTAGGTCCCTTTACTGCCAATGTTGCCTGATGTCTAGTAGGACACATTTGAAGTGAGCACATGCAACATTCCAGCTTTATCAGTTCCTGTCTCCTTTCATTGATGTAAATTCCGTTTGAAGTGAACTGCTGTTTTTTCACAGCATACCATATTTTCTTTCTGGATTCGACTTCACCAATGGTTCTTTAATAAATTGTGCACAGGTAAAAAAAAAAAAAACTCTATTGTGTTTTATTTGCAGTACACTTGTAGTTTTATTTAAACATAGATGGGGCGTAATTTGGGATATAGTATCCAATATTTTATAATGTGAACCCTCTTTCTTTCTTTCCTTCTTTCTTTCTTCTTTCATTATTTCCTTTCTTCTTTCCTACTTTCTATCCTTCTTTCCATTATTTCTTTTTAACTTTTTCTCCTTTTTCTTGCAATCTTTTCTTCTTTTTTTCCTTCTTCCCTTCTCTCTTTTTTACATTCCTTTTTTATTTCCTTCTTTTTCCTCCTTCCTTTCTTTTATGCCAATTTTTCATTTTTCTTTGCTTCTTACTTTTTTGCCTTCTTTCATACTATCGCTCAATTTTCTTTTTTGTTTGCCTTATTTCCTTCTTTCTATCATTCCTTTTTGCTTTCATCAATTTCTTCCTTCTTTTTTCCTTCTTCTTTTCTTTTAGCTTTCTTTTTTCCTACTTTTCTCATCTGCCTTCTTTCATTCTTTCTTGCCTACTCTCCAGTTTTCTTTCTTTTTTCTTTTTTACCTTCTTTCTATCTTTTTTAGGGTTTTTCCTTTTCCCTTGCCTTCTTTTCTTTCCTGTCTTTCTCCTTTGCCTTCTTTCCTTTTATGCATCTTTATTTCTTGCCTTTTTTTATTTATTCCTTATTTCTGTCATTCTTTCTTTTTTGCCTTCTTTCATTCTTTCTTCCTTGCTTTTTGCCTTTCCTCCTTTCCTCATTTGTAATTTTCCATCTTTCTATTTTCCTTTTTTCTTTTTTATTCCTTCTTTCGTTCCTTTTGCCTACTTTCTTTCCTTCTTTCTTTTTTTTGTTCTTCCTTCTTTTTGCCTTCTTCCCTCCTTTCTTCTCTTTTTTTTCCTTCCATCCCTTTTTGCCTCAGCCATTCCGTTTTTTTTGCCTTTCTACTTGCATTTTGTATGCCTATCTTTGTTGTCTGCCTTCCTTCTTTTCTTCTTCCTTTCCTTTCTTCCCTTTTTCTTACCTTCTTTCTCAAAGGCAAGGCTAGCAGCCAATGCCAAACCTGTGGCTTTTTTAGGTGAAATTTGATTTTACTAGAAGGATGTGTAACATAGTTTCTTAAAGGGGTTTTCAAACAGACTTCACCCATTATTATAGGATTGTGTTAGTCACATTTTTCTTCCACCCACACTGGCATGCATGAAGGGGCAATGTTAGCCCACTTGTCATTTCGGATGTCATCAGTGACTTCATCAGTGATGTCACTGACCATGTCATGAGTGATGTAATATGTGACGTCATCAGCAGTGCATTGCGGGGGCGCGAGTTATAGTTAGCTCAACTAACTATAACGGCCGAATTTCTCTGGTTTTGTATGAGTGAAATGTCCAACTAACTATAACGTCCCTAAAACCTGTGTTTTTTTTCAGTGAATATATGTATACATACCATTATTTTTGTATTGTAACTAAAGGCTTCATAATGATGTCCGTTGGACGAGCGTCCAGCATACATCGTGGTGGGATTGAGACCGCCCGCCAAATTATGATGTGATCACGTGTCGGAATAATAACTTTTACCATTGCGGCTTGTGCTGCTGCTAGAAAAGGGCTGCTGCACAAGCCACCACAGCAAAAAGGATGTTTACAAAAATCCACATCCCGTGTGCCAGGCACCATGTGGTGCCTGATGCAGAGTATGGATGTTTGGGTGGGCACCTTTGGTGCCCCCTTGCGGCTATAGCAGAGCCCCACGGGGGACAGGGGCCCTGCAAGGGGCCCCAAAGTCTAATTCCAGCTGCCTCTTCATGGCCATCTTATTCCTGCAGTGGTGCCTCCGCAGGCACGGCCCCTATTGTAGGTAATACGAACCAAGCAATGGCCCTAAGGGCTCCTCAAGCTCGTCAGACGCATCAGTCGGTCCCTCCGACCGAAGCAGTCCGACCAACCGCATCATAATGTGAAGTTGGACTGCGGCCTCAGATGTCAGGCGGACCGCCCCCGACAGCCTCTCGGTGGCGGTCCATCCAACATCATAATCGGGCCCTTAATGTCATTTTAGTTGGCAGTTTTTTGTAACACTTCCATGGGTTGAACTTTTTTTTATGATGTAGTATACGTTCTGATTGTGCTAGGTAATGCTTTGCACTGCACTTCTGCTGTTTCCATACAATGGAAATGGCAAATACTACTATCACCCAATTTAGTGGCACTCACTTTACATGGCTTGCAGATCAGTGTGTGTTACAGGAGAGAGACTTATGTTCTTGAGATGTTCTACCCACCAATACTATTGCAGTTTGTATTGTCCAGCATGTTCAGAGTCTTGTAAAAAACTAAACAGACACCGAGTAGTATACCACAACTAAATGCAAAAGCCCACTTTTTTTACAAAAAAAAATACAAGCACTTTTAATTCAAATTGACATTTTTATTGAGTAAAATATTTAAATACATTTGAACTCTTCTGCAACAGAAGCAAGGTGTATAGAAATTTCCATAACTGGAAAAACCAGTTACCCCGGCATACTAACAGATATACAGTTTACAAGATTTAATCAAAACGACAAGATCACCATAAGCCACCAACTAATTAGAATGATAATTAAGGTAGAATATTATTTTTTTTAGTATTTCATAAATATATAATTGCAATTGCATTACATTTTAATTTGAAGTGGCATTCGTTTCACATATTTGTATAGTAGTCTTGAAAGAAACAAGCAATTAAGATTAATTTAGAAGTGTTGACTCAATTATTTTTCAAACTTCTTCACTCTTAAAGTAGGGTTTTTTTAAAATAACAGACGAACTAGTAAAATCACGCAAATAAAAAATAATTACTTGCCAATATCAAACTATATACATTTCTTTAAAATAATTTTTTTCAGATTTTTTGCTAATATCACTCCTAAATCACCAATGCATAATTTCACATATTTTCACTGTTTGGAGCGAAGAGCCTAAATGACCCTCATCTTGTAAAAATAATATAGTAAATGGGATGCGACAAGTTGCAAAGTGTTTTTTGCCCCCTTCACCAAGGTCTATAAAAACGTTTGAAACCTGCAAGTTGTTCACTGTGTGATATCTAGATCGTAGCTAGGAATTTTGAAACCATTTCTATTGCATATATCTTTATTGAGCACTAACAAAAGGGTTTTGCAGAAGATGTACTATGTAGAAAAGAGACCAGTAACTCTTTTCACCATTCAAATCTGAAACTGCATTGAATGTGATAAAACCACATTCCTGACTCAGCTCCTCCCTCAGACATTTTGCCAGGAAAAAATTGGGTGCTCATTTATGAAATTTGGGCTTAGGGCAGTGCAATAAGGCACCTTGCTGTGCTGTCCTATGTCAAAGTGAAAGGGCAGGAATTCACAGTATTTGAGCAATATGAAGTATTCCTCTCCTTTCTCCCTGCACTGGTGCCCAGTTTCGACAGCCTAGCGCCAAAGTAGGCACCCTTGCACCATGGGACTAGGGTGCCTTTGTTGCATGCAGGATTGTTTTTGTGCAGGAATGGCCACTATCCTGCACAAAAACATTCCAAGAGAGATTTTCATCTGTTTATGTGTGCTGCAGAATGTATTGCAAACCGCAAGAGTAAAAAACGAGGAGAAATAAACGTATTTCTGCTCGTTATGCCTCACCTCAGGAGATGTATGGATTTGGCGCTTCCCCAGGTTTACATTGCTTTGTAAATCTGGGGCAGCACCAAATTCTATGGGTGTTGCATGGGAAAACCCACCACAACGCCCATGGAATGCCTCCCGGGCGCAGAGTAAGGGGATGCAACGATTTGCACTGCATGATCTTACTCATGATTTATGAGGCCCCTAAAAGCCATGCAGGGTGGCTTTGCATGGCTTCATAAATCAAAATGAGAGCACTGTGTCATGCATGCACCCCTTTACGTGGTGCACAAATGATGTAGGCCTCTCATAAATAAGCCCCTTGTGAAATTCCTAGGTGGGAAACCAGATGTAAAGGGGGAGTTACTAGAGGAATCGGATGCTGAGAAAAATATTTCAGCTCGACTACTCCCCTGAACTTGCCACCCTGCTTCTGAAAGGATACAAAAGCAAGCCTTTCTCCTTGAAAATCAGCTACCACAACAATTTAGTAGTCTGTAACTAATCAATGGTTTGTGATTGGGTGATTCGAGTTACAGTGACAAAACATTGATGTATAGATAACCGAATAACCATTTGGAAAGGACACCCTAAGTACACCCCTTTCAAATTGCAGTTTGATAATCGTTTATTTTGAAATTCAGAAAAACTTTTTTGAAACAAGGAATGTGTTTGGTACTCATGTAATTGGGTATGTGTGGCAGCAAACACTGGCCCATATTTATCATGGGTTTGCGTCACTCTTGCACCATGCAAGGAGACAGGAGCAACACAAAACCTAGAATGACATATACCAAGCTGCTCAAGGACACCTTGCATGGCCCTGCTTAGCTTGGTAAATTTGGAGTATAGCAAAGGCACTGCAAGTCACTGCCTTCCATTTCTCTGCCCCAGTGTTTCTACACATCCACCCATGAGTTTGGTGCATTCCCAGATTTACCATTAGTGGTAGACCTGGGAATGCATGAAAATGCTACTCCTCTCCAGGGGAGGCATAACAAGGAGAAATATGTTTCTCAACATTGATCCATATTTAAGGTATCTTCTAGGTATATTACAAGACTTATGCATCTCTTCCACAGGTGTTCCATAACTGGACATAAAAGCTTTGTAAAGCACCACTGGACCAAAGACAGGTCAAACGATACTGCCATAAACTAATAGATCTATTTCTTTGACATAAACGGAAGAAATATCTTTGGGGTGTGAATATGGCGACCTTCAGATAAGCATTCTTCCAAATGAGTCGCACCTTCCAATCCTCTGGAAAACATATATGTTTTCGGTGGTGAAGTTCCTCCATTTCGAAGTGGCGATATATGAGCTATTCGTTAAATTCTTTCAGGTTTATTTTAGGCTGAATCCCTTTCTTCTGAACTAAGAATAGAAAATCCTTGGGATGGATTACTGACATGTACATTTCACCTTTGTGCTCTAAGTATTTCACGTCATTGTCTATGTGATCAATTTCCACAGAAGAGAAATATAGATTTTGAGACATATAGTCTGTTGAGGGGTACCATGAAACTATGTGGAAGCTCTGTGTTGCCTCCAATATCCAGGTACAGGAAGATATTCGCTTCCAATTGTTTGTAAACCACCTCAGTCTTCCTCTAACCTTTACTTGGGGCAAATGGATAATCCTTACCCGAAAATCCTCCTAGGGCATTTGGTCCTCCTCTGAAACTACCTCTTTTGTTTCTCTCTCTTCTAGCACCTCTGGAGGAAAGGAAGGTTCCTTGCTGTTGGAAATTGTGCTAGCCATTGTTTCGCCTTCCCTACCCTCGAAGTGCATCTTGAGGAGAGAAGCCTTTTTGCCATGCTCAGCCGGAAGAGCAGCCCCTGCCTCTTCTGGCTCTGGGGAAAACCTTCTCATAAAACAATCTTCTTTATGAACAAGTGGGCCTTGCTAAGGCTGAGAAGATAGACACAATCTTCCCAAGTTCTTTCACAAATGGTTCCCGGAATAGGTTGCCCTGGGCAATGGCTCCTGCTTCTGATGATGGAGAAATACCCCAACTTAGGGTCTATCAGTGATGACAATTCAGATGTAATCAGTGATGTCACTGACCATGTCATGTGATGTAAAAAGTGAGGTCATAAGCAGTGCTTCACTGAGGTGTAAGTTAAAGTTAGCTCAGCTAACTATAACTGCTGAATTTCTCTGGTTTTGAATGAGTGAAGTCTGAGCCTAACTATAACATCCCTGTAACCATTGTTTTTTAAGTGAATTTCTAAAGTATTTTAGTTCCATTTCCTAACTTTAACATCCCTGTAATCTTTAGGTTTTTTTCAGTGAAGATCTGTGTTTTTTAAATTATTTTTCCTAATGATAACATTCCGGCAACCTTTGTTTTTTTCAGTGAATTTCGACAGTTTATAAATTGCATTTCCTAACTGTAACCTGTAACCTTTGAGAGTGGGTGTGTCAATGGCTGTATAGGTAGGCTAGTGGGTGTGTCAGTCTCTGAGTGGGTGAGTGAGTGGGTATGTGAATGTCTGAGTGGGTCTGTGCGTAGTTGTCTGAGCCTCAGATTAGGTCTGTGAGTGGGTCCGTAAGCATCTGAGGGGGTCTGGGAAAGGGTGCATGAGTCTCTGAGTGGGTCTCTAAATGGAAACTAGACCTGGGCATAATATTCCTCCCTGCTCGCGGCCTTTGCAGAATTCAGCAACTCCGCATTCCATGGAGAATGCAGAGTTACCGATAATTTCTGCACTCCTCAATGGAGCAGAATGTTTTTGTGCCATAGGTGAGCACGATTGAGCGCAAGTGTCTGCAGCAGCATCCTGTAGTGCGTCAGGTGGCCCAGGCCCTTTGAAGAGCAGTTGAGCAATTTGACTGTGAGTGACTTGCTTGTGACAACAATAGGGGTTCTTGGCCCCCAATGACCCTGAGCAGCCAAGGGAACTTCATCCCCCAACCAGTAGTATGCCAGGAGGACCTTGTGTAGAGTGGTTGAGAAAGGGGGCGGGCCTCCGACAATGTCTCAGCAATGTGGCTGTGGAACTTACTGGTGGTAACAATTAGAGTTCTTAGCCCCAACTAGCTTCAGCAGCCAAGGGGACTTTATCCCCCAACCAGTAGTGTACCAGGAGGCCCCAGTGCAGAGTGGTTGAGAAAGGTGGTGGGGCTCCGACGAGGTCTTAGCAATTCTCAGTAACCTCTTTTAAGAACATTATTTTGCCTCTTTCTGCTTGTTTCTGACCTTATTCTGCCTCTTTCTGCTAATTTCTGCCCTTTATTTTGCCTCTTCCTGCTAAATTCTGCCCTTTATTTAGCCTCTTTTTACTCATTTCTGACCTTTGTTTAGCGGTCAGGGTATTCCTACCCTGCTCCCTTTTCTGTTTTTTTACATTTGTTTTGGAGACTTGTCTGGTCTAACTTTATAGGTACGAGCCAAAGGCCTATAACAAGGGACCAGGCTCTTAAAAGCTGATAGATCTTGCTACAGCAGGCTATAAGGCCATTAGAAAATTCTGCTCTATGAGGGTGGATAATTATAATAAAACAAAGCAGTATCATGGAAAATTCAAGGGGTTTACAATCATTCACTCCTCTGTAACTGATTGCCTTTCACAGCTCCTGCTATGTGTCAGCCTGACAGTTGCTAGCGCATGCACCAGGCAAGATAATATTTTTGTAAATTATATTTAGGACAAAATATTTATATCAGGCACTATTTATGTAGATGTGGCATTTCATAGGTTTTACATTATGTTTGTATTTATATTTGAAGATATAAGTAAAATCAACAAGGTTTGAATAGAAAAGAGAGAAACGCAGGAAAATTAGGAGTGATAAAAGAGCTTGAATTGGATGCCATTATATCACTGCGTTTTGCCCCTCAACAAACCACCATGATGGAAGAAATTTATGGAAGACAGAAACCATGTCTAAACTTAAGGATTATTTTAGAGGGAATCTTTTCTTGTGCTTTTCACTCTCACATCCGAGGATGGACGGGGGGTTCAAAATAGCACCGTGGCAGTCTCCAGCATAACCTGTGGATATAACACTATCTAAATAATATTTTTTTTAATCAAAATAATACATTTACAGCATCATTTATTACACATATTAACTATAAAGCAATAGATTGTACAGGCAGAAGCACTTTTGAAAAAGCACTAAAGCAGAGCGAGCCAATACCCATGATGTTGCAGTATGTTCGTACCACAACCAGTTTAGTGTCAACAAACATCAGCATTTAAAGAATCAGATCCACGCCAGGAGTTTTCCAGCAGCTAAAACACAAAAGCACATTGTGAGATCCATGGCGATGAGACATCGATGATCACAGGAGACATGTTGAACATAAGGCGAAGTTTACTCCTTAAGAGGAGGATCCAATCCATATCCCAACAGGATCCCTGGGCAACTGCTGTTCCCTTTGAAAGAAGATAGCGACTAATGCAGCTTTTCGCGCCATTTCAAAATGGGGAGCTGAGGTCTACCTACAGAATCCAGCCCAGTTAAAGATTGTCTTTGGGGGCGGGGGGGAATCTGTGGCTTCACTTCAGAAGTCCAGGCTCAGAGATACTCAAAAGATATTTTGACTGGGTCAGAAAGCAGTTCCAAGTGAAGGAGCTTACTATCTAGCTTTAAGGGTGTAGTCCACGGGGGAAGGGAAAAGATAGGCTGTTACTATCCTTGTCTGAGTGGTCGGATCCTCAGTTAAATTATGTCGGGTGGCAAAGTAGTTGCATTATTGTTCTTTTGGCTGTATGGCTGGTAGGATTGGGGAGTAGGGGTGGGATTGTGTCATAAGTCACCATTGTGGCCCCAGTTGGGGCCTGGTTGCCCTCTTTTTGGTGGTGGGAGGGGTTGGTTTGGGGAATATGGGGTAGGGACCAGTAGGGTGGGGAGACTCACATGATGCTGGGAGGGTTGTGCGCTTTATGGAGATTATCTTGCAGCGAATATGGTCTTACAAATTAAGAGGTTAAGCATCTGGATTCTCTTGCAGGCTAGGAATGGGTAAATTGCAAATAGCTTCCATTAATATCTGTGAACTTAACTATCATAAGAAGAAAAAGAATGTAGCTGTGGGGTTACATCTGTTAGTGGCAGATATTATTTATCTGAAAGAGAACCATATTGAAGGTGCACAACTTAATTTGTTGAATTTTCTAGGATATAGGCTGGTTGGGGGTACAACACAGAATGCTTGGATACGTGGCGTGGCTATCCTGGCACGTAATAGTAGCCTGCAATTTACCCAGGTACGGGCTGATAAATTTGACCAATGGGTTATATCTAAATGTCAGTTATGCTCTGAGAAAAAAAACTTCGATATCCTCAATTTATAGAAGCAATGTGGATGACCCAGGAGTATTTGAATGGGTGACCAGGGAAATAGCACTGTGGACCCTTCCTGTAGTTCTCTGTGGGGATTTTAACATTAACATACCGCAAATCTGGACCCCAAATGCGGATGCAGATTGGATTTATACTGGGAGGAAACCTAAAGTATTTTATGCCCTGAAGGGCCTGTGTAGGGATCACGGTCTGGTCAATTTATGGAATTGGAAAAAACCTTTAGATTCAGGGGATACATTTTTTCTATACCACATCTTTCTCATTCTCGACTGGATTATGTGTTTGTTTATCACTCTATAATCCATGACTGTACCATAGAAAAAGCTTCTTGTATATTTTCAGTGGTAGAAAACAAGGGGGAAGGTTTTGAGCCTAAGGTGATGTCTTGGCTCTTCTGGTAATCATACGATAAACTGGATTCCTATCTTTCTGAAGGATAATTTGGGGAGATAGAGTGTGGAACACCTTGAAGGCAGGTATCCGTGGGAAACTTTAAGGTTCTCAGTGAATCCTAATAGGCAAGGGCGGCCGTTGTTACCAGACATTTAAGCTGCTTTGGCTCATGCTGAAGAAGAGTTGCTAACTGCCCCACAAGGGGTTGATTTGGGGAAAGTACAAGCAAAGGTGGTGGTGTCCAAATATGCTATTTTGGAAATCCTGGCTAAGAAAGCCACTGACAAGCTTACAGTCTGGAAAGAAACATCTTATGAATGCAGTGAACAGATTGGGCATCACCTGGCTATTCAAACTAAACAACTGCTTATGCAAAATTGTGTCTGGGAAATCCAGGATCCCCCTATGGGATTGAAAACTGACCCAGTAAAAATTAGGGTGACATTCCAACAATACTATCAATCCTTTACCTAGATAGCATGAGGGGGGTCTCGTTGGGTTTAATTAATATTTAGATGCAATTCCTTGTGACAAATGTTCAGTTAAAGAGCAGGAACAGCTTGAAGGTTCCCCACAATGGGTGGAGATTCTTCTGAGGATGAACAGCATTCCAAGTGGTAAAGCTACTGGTACAGACGGTATCCTCATGGAGTTTTATAGGACATTTTCTCGACAACTTAAGGATTGTTTGACAAGGTTGTTTGATCATATTTTTAAGGGAGGCAGACCTCTGAGCTCCTGGCCCTCTGCCAAAATTGTGGTATTTCCCCCCAAAAAATAAGCCGATAGTGGAACTGGAGTCTTATCGCCTGATCACTCTGATCAATGGTGACTCGAAAATATATTTTAAGGTCTTGTCCTCTCATTTAGCGCCAATAATTCACAAGATAGTGTCAGTCCGACAACATGGGTTTATTCCAGGAAGAGGTACAACTGACCATGTATAGAGAGATATCTTGCTTTTTGATGCTACTTATGTAGCAGGAGACACATTGGCTCTAATTCTACTTGATGCAAAAAAAGCCTTTGACAGGGTCTTTCAACAATTTATGTTGCTAGTCCTGTCAAGGGTGGGTGTCGGGAAGGGCTTTAGTCAAACAATCAAAATGCTATCTTATCATCCGATGTCCAGGGTATCTGTGAATGGGGTATTGTCAGACCCATTTTCAATCTCACCGGGGACTCATAAAGGTGGTCCGTGTTCCTCACTCGTATTTGCAATCTACTTTGACCCCTTTATACGTAGGCTTGAAAATAATGGTGCAATCTTACAGATTCAGATACAACGGTGGGAAACAAAGGTGTTGGCTTATGCCAACGATATAGCCCGGGTGACTGCTGATCCCTCAAATGCACCCAAGAAGGTGAAAGATGTGGCAGTACTTTTTTGGAACAAAAGGGGGTGGTGATGGACGGAGCATCAGAACCAATCAAACACTCACACCCAGTCAACAGATCTGGGTTTGATCCATCACCGTTCTTTAGCCCACTTTGCCACCCCAGTTCAGACATGGCCATATGCAAATCAGTCTGACCCTGTGCCTCATGGGAACAGTCCAGCCCGAACTGCCAAGCCATGTCTTCCCTGGACCGGAAACAAGCTTCCTAGGACCGGTTTCTGGCATTTCAGCCGTCTTCTGCCAGGCTTGCTTGAATCCAGTGGCAAAGTGGAGCGGAGGGCGGGACAGGAAGAGCCAGTGACCCCACCCAGACTATCGCGCTGCTAGCGCTCTAGCTGATTGCATCAGGCAGGGCATTTAAGGCGGCGAGGAGCAGCGGGAGCTTGCGGAAGGGAGGACGGTGGCAGAGTCTCCCCGACCCACTTTACTATCTGCTGTGATTGCAACAGCGCTCGGCGCTCCCCACTAGCCGGTACCTGTTTGTGTGCTGCTGCACAGTTTAGCTTTTAATTTGTGATTACGACATTTTAAAAACCTTTTGTGATACTTACTGCTAATGTTGTGAGAATGTGCTGACTTCCTGACTCTCAGAGGGCTTGTGCTCGATTCTTCCCCTGCCCCGCCCCGGTCCGACACGGCAACCAGTGCCGATTGAGCGGAGGGCGGGACAGGAAGAGCCAGTGACCCCACCCAGACTATCGCGCTGCTAGCGCTCTAGCTGATTGCATCAGGCAGGGCATTTAAGCCCTCTCGTCGCCCAAGCGCGCAGCGATTGCGCGCAGGGGGCGCCTTAGTCGCGCCTGAGACGAGCCAGAGAGGAGCCCGTCTGTGCCCGTCCGTGACCGCACGGGGCCAGGGGCCATGACCCCTGTTACCGCGGCACCTCCCGCTAGCGGTTCTGACAGACTCAGGTACTCCTCCAATGACCTACGTAATTTGTGGCACCCGCCGCCGAAAGGTTGCGCTCAGGACCCTGGCTTATGTCCAGGGGGCCCGTTCTCATGTAGGCATTGCCGCTACCAGTCATACCCATGCCCTCCCCTTTCAGGCACATTGACCCCTGAGGACTCGAGCCCCAGGTCCCCTAGGGGCAACAGCATACTATGTAATATAAGATCCCTCCCGAAGCATCACTCGGAGGTTTGGGACCTAATCCACTCGACCCGCCCTGATTTCTGCTTCTGTACGGAGACCTGGCTCAAACCCCATCTGGTCCCTGCCATCACCTTGGGGATCCCTTTGGGGTACAAGATTCTTAGGCTCGACCGCCCTGTCAAAACCGGCGGCGGGGTCGCTGTAATCTATAAAGACACTCTCACTGTCACCTTTCTCGACCAATGCTGTACTAGGGACATTGAAATCCTTGTTTTCAAAATTGGTTCCTTTTCACAAGCTTGCTGGAAGGGAGCACTGGTGTACCGTCCCCCTGGCCCTTGTGGCGAGGCTTCGACCCTCCTTCTGGAGACACTAGCTCCTCATATCAGCATAGGGACTAGTTTTGTACTCCTTGGAGACTTCAATGTCCACAGTGAACTGGTTGACAATGCAGAAGCGCGCAACCTGCTGGCTGATCTATCTGCCCTAGGTCTTAAACAGTGCAACCAAGGTCCGAGCCATCGGGCCGGTCACACCCTCGACTTAATCCTGTCCAACTCGCACTCCCTGACTTGTTATCCTCCAACGCAGGTGGAATGGACCGATCACTTTGTAATTAACTTCTCCCTCCCCACCCTCATCAAAGAACGCTCCCAACCTGCTCCCCTCCCGTTATGGCGCAGGCAGTGGTACAAGGTGTCCGCTGACACTTTCAAAACTACTTTCGTACCTCCCGACTTTCTCCCCTCTGACTCCACCAGTTCGGCTCTGTCTAAATACAATGATGCCTTGATCACGGCGGTCAACCTAATTGCCCCTTTAAGACGCTGTAATCGGCGTTCTGACCGCAGGCAGGAACCATGGTACTCGGACCTACTGCGTGCGGAGAAAAAGGCCTGCAGGAAGTTGGAGAAATCCTGGAGAATCTCACGCAGTATGACCGATAAAGACCGCTATGGCTCAGCCATGAGACTCTATCATAAAAACATCAGAGCTGCCCGTAAATCCCACATTGTCTCCCAACTGTCTGAGGCTGGCAATGACTCTAAACTACTGTACCAGGTTCTCTGCACATTTACCAAGCCCGTCGCCTGTGACAGTCCAGAAATGCTGACCCAAAAACTGTGTGAGGATACCGCTGGGTTTTTTGCCAATAAAATTGATTCCATTTATCGAAACATCTCCCAAGCAAGCCCACCTATTGAGGAAATGGTCCCCTCTTCTAGCCCCCAGCCCGGAATAGTCGGCGCTGTTTCCGCTGCGCTGTCCTCTATCCCCGAGATTAGCTTGGACCAAGTCAACTCCCTGATCGGGACTATTAAATCAGGCAGCCCAGTGGACCCTGTACCTGCCCGTGTCATGCACCTCATTGGGAGTGTCCTCAGTCCCTCCATTCAGACGGTGATCAATCGCTCCCTCTCCGAGGGACTGGTCCCCCGGGAGTGGAAAGAGGCCATGGTCAAGCCTATCAGGAAAAACACCTCCATCCCCTGGTCAGATATGACTAATCTGAGGCCAATCTCCCTCTTGCCGTTCATCAGCAAATTGATGGAGAAGCATGTGAATCACCACCTTTCCAGCTTCATTGAGCAGACCGGCAGTCTGGACCACTCTCAGTCGGGGTTCAGGCCTAGGTATAGAACCGAGACGGCTCTTCTTTCCGTCACGGATGCTATACGCTTGTCCCTGGACAGAGGGATGTCAGTGGTGTTGGTGCTGCTGGACTTGTCCGCAGCATTCGACACCATATCCCACGCCATTCTCCTTACCAGATTAAAGGAGATTGGTATTGATAGATCCGCCTTGGCGTGGTTCACCAGCTTTCTCTCCGAACGTACCCAGAAGGTGAATATGGGCTCCTTCAGCTCCCCCTCGGCCAGCATCACCAGAGGAGTCCCGCAGGGCTCCTGTCTCAGCCCTACGTTGTTTAACGTATATGTCTCCTCTTTGGCTAACATTATGAGGTCTTTCGGGTTTATGCCCATCTCTTACGCTGACGATACGCAGCTGCTGTTCACTTTTAAAAACTTTACCCCGGAGATAAGACAAGCTTTCTCCAACGGCATGACTGCGATCGCCAGCTGGATGGCCCAGAACTTTCTCCAGTGTAATGTGGGAAAGTCTGAGGTCATGCTATTCGGAGAGGCAAAAATCCTGTGGACCCCTGACTGGTGGCCCTCCAGTCTGGGTCAGGCCCCTTCCCCTAAACAGGTGGTGAAAAACCTGGGGGTCTGTCTAGATCATGATCTCACCCTTGCCCATCATGCCAGCACCACGGCGGGATCCTGCTTCCACATCATTAGCCTCCTTCGGAAGGTGTTCCCCCTTCTACCAGACTATACAAGAAAGACCTTGGTCCAGGCCCTCGTTTTGAGCCGCCTGGACTATTGCAATGGCCTATTCTTAGCAGCCAATGAAGGAGTGCTTAATAAACTTCAGGTGGTTCAGAACACTGCGGCCCGCCTGGTGACCAATGCCCCCCCTAGAACTCCATCCTTGCCCCTCCTCAAGGCCCTCCATTGGCTTCCCATCCGGAAACGGGTGGAATTCAAGATTTGCTGTGTGGTGCACAGGAGTCTTCACAACCTCGGTCCACACTACCTGGCCGAGAAATTAGTATACCACGCCCTTCCCGCATTCTTAGGTCCAGCAATCAGCTATTACTCCAGGTTCCTAGACATAACAAGACCAGACAGGGAGGTCGCGCCCTTTCCATTATGGGCCCGCGTCTGTGGAACAGTCTTCCCCTTTCCCTCAGAGATTGCCCGAGCTATCTAGCTTTCAGGAAACACCTAAAGACAACCCTGTTCTAGTTGGAGCGCTGCCCTACCTGTTTCTTCACAGCACCGCGCGGAGATACACCTTCGGGTGTGATGCCGGCGCGTTACAAGCCCATAAATAAATAAATAAAAGTGAGCAAGGGACTCACGTCTGAGCATACCCTGCCAACTTATGGCGAACAAAGCGGTACAAAAGGGGGTGGTGATGGACGGAGCATCAGAACCAATCAAACACTCACACCCAGTCAACAGATCTGGGTTTGATCCATCACCGTTCTTTAGCCCACTTTGCCACCCCAGTTCAGACATGGCCATATGCAAATCAGTCTGACCCTGTGCCTCATGGGAACAGTCCAGCCCGAACTGCCAAGCCATGTCTTCCCTGGACCGGAAACAAGCTTCCTAGGACCGGTTTCTGGCATTTCAGCCGTCTTCAGCCAGGCTTGCTTGAATCCAGTGGCAAAGTGAGCAAGGGACTCACGTCTGAGCATACCCTGCCAACTTATGGCGAACAAAGCGGTACAAAAGGGGGTGGTGATGGACGGAGCATCAGAACCAATCAAACACTCACACCCAGTCAACAGATCTGGGTTTGATCCATCACCGTTCTTTAGCCCACTTTGCCACCCCAGTTCAGACATGGCCATATGCAAATCAGTCTGACCCTGTGCCTCATGGGAACAGTCCAGCCCGAACTGCCAAGCCATGTCTTCCCTGGACCGGAAACAAGCTTCCTAGGACCGGTTTCTGGCATTTCAGCCGTCTTCAGCCAGGCTTGCTTGAATCCAGTGGCAAAGTGAGCAAGGGACTCACGTCGGAGCATACCCTGCCAACTTATGGCGAACAAAGCGGTACAAAAGGGGGTGGTGATGGACGGAGCATCAGAACCAATGAAACACTCACACCCAGTCAACAGATCTGGGTTTGATCCATCACCGTTCTTTAGCCCACTTTGCCACCCCAGTTCAGACATGGCCATATGCAAATCAGTCTGACCCTGTGCCTCATGGGAACAGTCCAGCCCGAACTGCCAAGCCATGTCTTCCCTGGACCGGAAACAAGCTTCCTAGGACCGGTTTCTGGCATTTCAGCCGTCTTCAGCCAGGCTTGCTTGAATCCAGTGGCAAAGTGAGCAAGGGACTCACGTCTGAGCATACCCTGCCAACTTATGGCGAACAAAGCGGTACAAAAGGGGGTGGTGATGGACGGAGCATCAGAACCAATCAAACACTCACACCCAGTCAACAGATCTGGGTTTGATCCATCACCGTTCTTTAGCCCACTTTGCCACCCCAGTTCAGACATGGCCATATGCAAATCAGTCTGACCCTGTGCCTCATGGGAACAGTCCAGCCCGAACTGCCAAGCCATGTCTTCCCTGGACCGGAAACAAGCTTCCTAGGACCGGTTTCTGGCATTTCAGCCGTCTTCTGCCAGGCTTGCTTGAATCCAGTGGCAAAGTGGAGCGGAGGGCGGGACAGGAAGAGCCAGTGACCCCACCCAGACTATCGCGCTGCTAGCGCTCTAGCTGATTGCATCAGGCAGGGCATTTAAGGCGGCGAGGAGCAGCGGGAGCTTGCGGAAGGGAGGACGGTGGCAGAGTCTCCCCGACCCACTTTACTATCTGCTGTGATTGCAACAGCGCTCGGCGCTCCCCACTAGCCGGTACCTGTTTGTGTGCTGCTGCACAGTTTAGCTTTTAATTTGTGATTACGACATTTTAAAAACCTTTTGTGATACTTACTGCTAATGTTGTGAGAATGTGCTGACTTCCTGACTCTCAGAGGGCTTGTGCTCGATTCTTCCCCTGCCCCGCCCCGGTCCGACACGGCAACCAGTGCCGATTGAGCGGAGGGCGGGACAGGAAGAGCCAGTGACCCCACCCAGACTATCGCGCTGCTAGCGCTCTAGCTGATTGCATCAGGCAGGGCATTTAAGCCCTCTCGTCGCCCAAGCGCGCAGCGATTGCGCGCAGGGGGCGCCTTAGTCGCGCCTGAGACGAGCCAGAGAGGAGCCCGTCTGTGCCCGTCCGTGACCGCACGGGGCCAGGGGCCATGACCCCTGTTACCGCGGCACCTCCCGCTAGCGGTTCTGACAGACTCAGGTACTCCTCCAATGACCTACGTAATTTGTGGCACCCGCCGCCGAAAGGTTGCGCTCAGGACCCTGGCTTATGTCCAGGGGGCCCGTTCTCATGTAGGCATTGCCGCTACCAGTCATACCCATGCCCTCCCCTTTCAGGCACATTGACCCCTGAGGACTCGAGCCCCAGGTCCCCTAGGGGCAACAGCATACTATGTAATATAAGATCCCTCCCGAAGCATCACTCGGAGGTTTGGGACCTAATCCACTCGACCCGCCCTGATTTCTGCTTCTGTACGGAGACCTGGCTCAAACCCCATCTGGTCCCTGCCATCACCTTGGGGATCCCTTTGGGGTACAAGATTCTTAGGCTCGACCGCCCTGTCAAAACCGGCGGCGGGGTCGCTGTAATCTATAAAGACACTCTCACTGTCACCTTTCTCGACCAATGCTGTACTAGGGACATTGAAATCCTTGTTTTCAAAATTGGTTCCTTTTCACAAGCTTGCTGGAAGGGAGCACTGGTGTACCGTCCCCCTGGCCCTTGTGGCGAGGCTTCGACCCTCCTTCTGGAGACACTAGCTCCTCATATCAGCATAGGGACTAGTTTTGTACTCCTTGGAGACTTCAATGTCCACAGTGAACTGGTTGACAATGCAGAAGCGCGCAACCTGCTGGCTGATCTATCTGCCCTAGGTCTTAAACAGTGCAACCAAGGTCCGAGCCATCGGGCCGGTCACACCCTCGACTTAATCCTGTCCAACTCGCACTCCCTGACTTGTTATCCTCCAACGCAGGTGGAATGGACCGATCACTTTGTAATTAACTTCTCCCTCCCCACCCTCATCAAAGAACGCTCCCAACCTGCTCCCCTCCCGTTATGGCGCAGGCAGTGGTACAAGGTGTCCGCTGACACTTTCAAAACTACTTTCGTACCTCCCGACTTTCTCCCCTCTGACTCCACCAGTTCGGCTCTGTCTAAATACAATGATGCCTTGATCACGGCGGTCAACCTAATTGCCCCTTTAAGACGCTGTAATCGGCGTTCTGACCGCAGGCAGGAACCATGGTACTCGGACCTACTGCGTGCGGAGAAAAAGGCCTGCAGGAAGTTGGAGAAATCCTGGAGAATCTCACGCAGTATGACCGATAAAGACCGCTATGGCTCAGCCATGAGACTCTATCATAAAAACATCAGAGCTGCCCGTAAATCCCACATTGTCTCCCAACTGTCTGAGGCTGGCAATGACTCTAAACTACTGTACCAGGTTCTCTGCACATTTACCAAGCCCGTCGCCTGTGACAGTCCAGAAATGCTGACCCAAAAACTGTGTGAGGATACCGCTGGGTTTTTTGCCAATAAAATTGATTCCATTTATCGAAACATCTCCCAAGCAAGCCCACCTATTGAGGAAATGGTCCCCTCTTCTAGCCCCCAGCCCGGAATAGTCGGCGCTGTTTCCGCTGCGCTGTCCTCTATCCCCGAGATTAGCTTGGACCAAGTCAACTCCCTGATCGGGACTATTAAATCAGGCAGCCCAGTGGACCCTGTACCTGCCCGTGTCATGCACCTCATTGGGAGTGTCCTCAGTCCCTCCATTCAGACGGTGATCAATCGCTCCCTCTCCGAGGGACTGGTCCCCCGGGAGTGGAAAGAGGCCATGGTCAAGCCTATCAGGAAAAACACCTCCATCCCCTGGTCAGATATGACTAATCTGAGGCCAATCTCCCTCTTGCCGTTCATCAGCAAATTGATGGAGAAGCATGTGAATCACCACCTTTCCAGCTTCATTGAGCAGACCGGCAGTCTGGACCACTCTCAGTCGGGGTTCAGGCCTAGGTATAGAACCGAGACGGCTCTTCTTTCCGTCACGGATGCTATACGCTTGTCCCTGGACAGAGGGATGTCAGTGGTGTTGGTGCTGCTGGACTTGTCCGCAGCATTCGACACCATATCCCACGCCATTCTCCTTACCAGATTAAAGGAGATTGGTATTGATAGATCCGCCTTGGCGTGGTTCACCAGCTTTCTCTCCGAACGTACCCAGAAGGTGAATATGGGCTCCTTCAGCTCCCCCTCGGCCAGCATCACCAGAGGAGTCCCGCAGGGCTCCTGTCTCAGCCCTACGTTGTTTAACGTATATGTCTCCTCTTTGGCTAACATTATGAGGTCTTTCGGGTTTATGCCCATCTCTTACGCTGACGATACGCAGCTGCTGTTCACTTTTAAAAACTTTACCCCGGAGATAAGACAAGCTTTCTCCAACGGCATGACTGCGATCGCCAGCTGGATGGCCCAGAACTTTCTCCAGTGTAATGTGGGAAAGTCTGAGGTCATGCTATTCGGAGAGGCAAAAATCCTGTGGACCCCTGACTGGTGGCCCTCCAGTCTGGGTCAGGCCCCTTCCCCTAAACAGGTGGTGAAAAACCTGGGGGTCTGTCTAGATCATGATCTCACCCTTGCCCATCATGCCAGCACCACGGCGGGATCCTGCTTCCACATCATTAGCCTCCTTCGGAAGGTGTTCCCCCTTCTACCAGACTATACAAGAAAGACCTTGGTCCAGGCCCTCGTTTTGAGCCGCCTGGACTATTGCAATGGCCTATTCTTAGCAGCCAATGAAGGAGTGCTTAATAAACTTCAGGTGGTTCAGAACACTGCGGCCCGCCTGGTGACCAATGCCCCCCCTAGAACTCCATCCTTGCCCCTCCTCAAGGCCCTCCATTGGCTTCCCATCCGGAAACGGGTGGAATTCAAGATTTGCTGTGTGGTGCACAGGAGTCTTCACAACCTCGGTCCACACTACCTGGCCGAGAAATTAGTATACCACGCCCTTCCCGCATTCTTAGGTCCAGCAATCAGCTATTACTCCAGGTTCCTAGACATAACAAGACCAGACAGGGAGGTCGCGCCCTTTCCATTATGGGCCCGCGTCTGTGGAACAGTCTTCCCCTTTCCCTCAGAGATTGCCCGAGCTATCTAGCTTTCAGGAAACGCCTAAAGACAACCCTGTTCTAGTTGGAGCGCTGCCCTACCGGTTTCTTCACAGCACCGCGCGGAGATACACCTTCGGGTGTGATGCCGGCGCGTTACAAGCCCATAAATAAATAAATAAAAGTGAGCAAGGGACTCACGTCTGAGCATACCCTGCCAACTTATGGCGAACAAAGCGGTACAAAAGGGGGTGGTGATGGACGGAGCATCAGAACCAATCAAACACTCACACCCAGTCAACAGATCTGGGTTTGATCCATCACCGTTCTTTAGCCCACTTTGCCACCCCAGTTCAGACATGGCCATATGCAAATCAGTCTGACCCTGTGCCTCATGGGAACAGTCCAGCCCGAACTGCCAAGCCATGTCTTCCCTGGACCGGAAACAAGCTTCCTAGGACCGGTTTCTGGCATTTCAGCCGTCTTCAGCCAGGCTTGCTTGAATCCAGTGGCAAAGTGAGCAAGGGACTCACGTCTGAGCATACCCTGCCAACTTATGGCGAACAAAGCGGTACAAAAGGGGGTGGTGATGGACGGAGCATCAGAACCAATCAAACACTCACACCCAGTCAACAGATCTGGGTTTGATCCATCACCGTTCTTTAGCCCACTTTGCCACCCCAGTTCAGACATGGCCATATGCAAATCAGTCTGACCCTGTGCCTCATGGGAACAGTCCAGCCCGAACTGCCAAGCCATGTCTTCCCTGGACCGGAAACAAGCTTCCTAGGACCGGTTTCTGGCATTTCAGCCGTCTTCAGCCAGGCTTGCTTGAATCCAGTGGCAAAGTGAGCAAGGGACTCACGTCGGAGCATACCCTGCCAACTTATGGCGAACAAAGCGGTACAAAAGGGGGTGGTGATGGACGGAGCATCAGAACCAATGAAACACTCACACCCAGTCAACAGATCTGGGTTTGATCCATCACCGTTCTTTAGCCCACTTTGCCACCCCAGTTCAGACATGGCCATATGCAAATCAGTCTGACCCTGTGCCTCATGGGAACAGTCCAGCCCGAACTGCCAAGCCATGTCTTCCCTGGACCGGAAACAAGCTTCCTAGGACCGGTTTCTGGCATTTCAGCCGTCTTCAGCCAGGCTTGCTTGAATCCAGTGGCAAAGTGAGCAAGGGACTCACGTCTGAGCATACCCTGCCAACTTATGGCGAACAAAGCGGTACAAAAGGGGGTGGTGATGGACGGAGCATCAGAACCAATCAAACACTCACACCCAGTCAACAGATCTGGGTTTGATCCATCACCGTTCTTTAGCCCACTTTGCCACCCCAGTTCAGACATGGCCATATGCAAATCAGTCTGACCCTGTGCCTCATGGGAACAGTCCAGCCCGAACTGCAAAGCCATGTCTTCCCTGGACCGGAAACAAGCTTCCTAGGACCGGTTTCTGGCATTTCAGCCGTCTTCAGCCAGGCTTGCTTGAATCCAGTGGCAAAGTGAGCAAGGGACTCACGTCTGAGCATACCCTGCCAACTTATGGCGAACAAAGCGGTACAAAAGGGGGTGGTGATGGACGGAGCATCAGAACCAATCAAACACTCACACCCAGTCAACAGATCTGGGTTTGATCCATCACCGTTCTTTAGCCCACTTTGCCACCCCAGTTCAGACATGGCCATATGCAAATCAGTCTGACCCTGTGCCTCATGGGAACAGTCCAGCCCGAACTGCCAAGCCATGTCTTCCCTGGACCGGAAACAAGCTTCCTAGGACCGGTTTCTGGCATTTCAGCCGTCTTCAGCCAGGCTTGCTTGAATCCAGTGGCAAAGTGAGCAAGGGACTCACGTCTGAGCATACCCTGCCAACTTATGGCGAACAAAGCGGTACAAAAGGGGGTGGTGATGGACGGAGCATCAGAACCAATCAAACACTCACACCCAGTCAACAGATCTGGGTTTGATCCATCACCGTTCTTTAGCCCACTTTGCCACCCCAGTTCAGACATGGCCATATGCAAATCAGTCTGACTCTGTGCCTCATGGGAACAGTCCAGCCCGAACTGCCAAGCCATGTCTTCCCTGGACCGGAAACAAGCTTCCTAGGACCGGTTTGTGGCATTTCAGCCGTCTTCAGCCAGCCTTGCTTGAATCCAGTGGCAAAGTGAGCAAGGGACTCACGTCTGAGCATACCCTGCCAACTTATGGCGAACAAAGCGGTACAAAAGGGGGTGGTGATGGACGGAGCATCAGAACCAATCAAACACTCACACCCAGTCAACAGATCTGGGTTTGATCCATCACCGTTCTTTAGCCCACTTTGTCACCCCAGTTCAGTCATGGCCATATGCAAATCAGTCTGACCCTGTGCCTCATGGGAACAGTCCAGCCCGAACTGCCAAGCCATGTCTTCCCTGGACCGGAAACAAGCTTCCTAGGACCGGTTTCTGGCATTTCAGCCGTCTTCAGCCAGGCTTGCTTGAATCCAGTGGCAAAGTGAGCAAGGGACTCACGTCTGAGCATACCCTGTCAACTTATGGCGAACAAAGCGGTACAAAAGGGGGTGGTGATGGACGGAGCATCAGAACCAATCAAACACTCACACCCAGTCAACAGATCTGGGTTTGATCCATCACTGTTCTTTAGCCCACTTTGCCACCCCAGTTCAGACATGGCCATATGCAAATCAGTCTGACCCTGTGCCTCATGGGAATAGTCCAGCCCGAACTGCCAAGCCATGTCTTCCCTGGACCGGTAACAAGCTTCCTAGGACCGGTTTCTGGCATTTCAGCCGTCTTCAGCCAGGCTTGCTTGAATCCAGTGGCAAAGTGAGCAAGGGACTCACGTCTGAGCATACCCTGCCAACTTATGGCGAACAAAGCGGTACAAAAGGGGGTGGTGATGGACGGAGCATCAGAACCAATCAAACACTCACACCCAGTCAACAGATCTGGGTTTGATCCATCACCGTTCTTTAGCCCACTTTGCCACCCCAGTTCAGACATGGCCATATGCAAATCAGTCTGACCCTGTGCCTCATGGGAACAGTCCAGCCCGAACTGCCAAGCCATGTCTTCCCTGGACCGGAAACAAGCTTCCTAGGACCGGTTTCTGGCATTTCAGCCGTCTTCAGCCAGGCTTGCTTGAATCCAGTGGCAAAGTGAGCAAGGGACTCACGTCTGAGCATACCCTGCCAACTTATGGCGAACAAAGCGGTACAAAAGGGGGTGGTGATGGACGGAGCATCAGAACCAATCAAACACTCACACCCAGTCAACAGATCTGGGTTTGATCCATCACCGTTCTTTAGCCCACTTTGCCACCCCAGTTCAGACATGGCCATATGCAAATCAGTCTGACCCTGTGCCTCATGGGAACAGTCCAGCCCGAACTGCCAAGCCATGTCTTCCCTGGACCGGAAACAAGCTTCCTAGGACCGGTTTCTGGCATTTCAGCCGTCTTCAGCCAGGCTTGCTTGAATCCAGTGGCAAAGTGAGCAAGGGACTCACGTCTGAGCATACCCTGCCAACTTATGGCGAACAAAGCGGTACAAAAGGGGGTGGTGATGGACGGAGTATCAGAACCAATCAAACACTCACACCCAGTCAACAGATCTGGGTTTGATCCATCACCGTTCTTTAGCCCACTTTGCCACCCCAGTTCAGACATGGCCATATGCAAATCAGTCTGACCCTGTGCCTCATGGGAACAGTCCAGCCCGAACTGCCAAGCCATGTCTTCCCTGGACCGGAAACAAGCTTCCTAGGACCGGTTTCTGGCATTTCAGCCGTCTTCAGCCAGGCTTGCTTGAATCCAGTGGCAAAGTGAGCAAGGGACTCACGTCTGAGCATACCCTGCCAACTTATGGCGAACAAAGCGGTACAAAAGGGAGTGGTGATGGACGGAGCATCAGAACCAATCAAACACTCACACCCAGTCAACAGATCTGGGTTTGATCCATCACCGTTCTTTAGCCCACTTTGCCACCCCAGTTCAGACATGGCCATATGCAAATCAGTCTGACCCTGTGCCTCATGGGAACAGTCCAGCCCGAACTGCCAAGCCATGTCTTCCCTGGACCGGAAACAAGCTTCCTAGGACCGGTTTCTGGCATTTCAGCCGTCTTCAGCCAGGCTTGCTTGAATCCAGTGGCAAAGTGAGCAAGGGACTCACGTCTGAGCATACCCTGCCAACTTATGGCGAACAAAGCGGTACAAAAGGGGGTGGTGATGGACGGAGCATCAGAACCAATCAAACACTCACACCCAGTCAACAGATCTGGGTTTGATCCATCACCGTTCTTTAGCCCACTTTGCCACCCCAGTTCAGACATGGCCATATGCAAATCAGTCTGACCCTGTGCCTCATGGGAACAGTCCAGCCCGAACTGCCAAGCCATGTCTTCGCTGGACTGTTCCCATGAGGCACAGGGTCAGACTGATTTGCATATGGCCATGTCTGAACTGGGGTGGCAGAGTGGGCTAAAGAACGGTGATGGATCAAACCCAGATCTGTTGACTGGGTGTGAGTGTTTGATTGGTTCTGATGCTCCGTCCATCACCACCCCCTTTTGTACCGCTTTGTTCGCCATAAGTTGGCAGGGTATGCTCAGACGTGAGTCCCTTGCTCACTTTGCCACTGGATTCAAGCAAGCCTGGCTGAAGACTGCTGAAATGCCAGAAACCGGTCCTAGGAAGCTTTTTTCCGGTCCAGGGAAGGCATGGCTTGGCAGTTCGGGCTGGACTGTTCCCATGAGGCACAGGGTCAGACTGATTTGCATATGGCCATGGCTGAACTGGGGTGGCAGAGTGGGCTAAAGAACGGTGATGGATCAAACCCAGATCTGTTGACTGGGTGTGAGTGTTTGATTGGTTCTGATGCTCCGTCCATCACCACCCCCTTTTGTACCGCTTTGTTCGCCATAAGTTGGCAGGGTATGCTCAGACGTGAGTCCCTTGCTCACTTTGCCACTGGATTCAAGCAAGCCTGGCTGAAGACGGCTGAAATGCCAGAAACCGGTCCTAGGAAGCTTTTTTCCGGTCCAGGGAAGGCATGGCTTGGCAGTTCGGGCTGGACTGTTCCCATGAGGCACAGGGTCAGACTGATTTGCATATGGCCATGTCTGAACTGGGGTGGCAGAGTGGGCTAAAGAACGGTGATGGATCAAACCCAGATCTGTTGACTGGGTGTGAGTGTTTGATTGGTTCTGATGCTCCGTCCATCACCACCCCCTTTTGTACCGCTTTGTTCGCCATAAGTTGGCAGGGTATGCTCAGACGTGAGTCCCTTGCTCACTTTGCCACTGGATTCAAGCAAGCCTGGCTGAAGACGGCTGAAATGCCAGAAACCGGTCCTAGGAAGCTTTTTTCCGGTCCAGGGAAGGCATGGCTTGGCAGTTCGGGCTGGACTGTTCCCATGAGGCACAGGGTCAGACTGATTTGCATATGGCCATGTCTGAACTGGGGTGGCAGAGTGGGCTAAAGAACGGTGATGGATCAAACCCAGATCTGTTGACTGGGTGTGAGTGTTTGATTGGTTCTGATGCTCCGTCCATCACCACCCCCTTTTGTAGTACTTTTTTGGAGGCTCACTGCTTATGCGTTAAACAAAAATAAGACCCAGGTAGTTATCAATTAGAATATAAGATTATATGATGAGCGGGTCGTGGAGAAGGCAGTATATCTGCGAGTTTTCATTTTGTCAGAAATAGATAATATAGTTAAAGATAATACAGAACCCCTCATAAATAAAATTAAACAAGATCTGGGTAGTTTAAACAACCTTCATCTATCCATAGTGGGTAGATGTAATGTTATAAAGATGCTTTTCTTTCCGAAGATGCACTACTTTTTTAAGGCCATACCGTTGCAATTTTCTGCTCAGTGGCTTAAGAGAATGCAAGACCTTTCCTCATGGTTTATATGGCACATGCTTGACCTATAAGGGTTTTTAAATTCCTTATGCTACCAAAAGAGAGAGAGACTCGACTTTGGCTAATGTGAAACTATATTACTGGGCTACCTCTCTGCTACATAGTATAGTCTTGTTGCAAGAATATCCTAAGGAAGTGATAGTAGACCTTGTATCCTCATCGTATGATTTAATAATGGGGAAACAGGCATGAGGTTTCCTATGGCGATAGATAAATGATGGCTATTACAAAAAAGTATGTTTTAGGAGCCTTTCTAGGGCTTTCAAGGTATGGAGTGCTGCTCGTTGATTGTTGGGAATTGGTAGACTGAAGTTTTACATGCCTTTGGTAAACAACATTAATCTACAAGCAATTTTCAGGGATTAATTTATAAGTAGTTGGGTCAAGATATGGCTGTGCAGGGTGGGATTTTTTTTCTCCACGGGTATAACCTCATTTGATGATTTTAAAACTAAATTTGGTATTGCCTGGAGGGATTTTTTTTAAATACCTCAAAGTGAGAGACTTTTTGTTAAGAAAAGGGGGCAGTCCAACTGGGTTTGATAAATGAGCAGTAGTCAATAGATTGTTGAGTTCTAGTGAATGCTCGATTGGTGCAATATGTAATCTTCTCAACTCCACAATGAAAGATGATCTGGATAAATATTCCCAGAAGGTTGGGATAACTGAAACAATGTTCTTTCAATCTTTTGACTCTGCACAAGCTATTTTAATACCTGCATGATTGAAAGAGCAGTAATATAAGACGTGTTTCGTTCTTTACTATACTCCATATAAGATCCCTAAGTGGGGGGAGGGAAAAGGAACATGTTGCCGGATGTACATTATATAGAGTAGACATGGTCGATATCTTTGCATCGTATAGTGAGCTTGCAAAATTGAAACAAGAAACCTCCCAAAAAGTTTGTGAGGAGTTGAATGTGAAAATTTCTCTGTGTCTTGCGTTGATTTTATTAGAGTATTGAGGAAAGGTATAGGTGTGGATGGGCGAGATCTGATTTACAGCATGATTAGATCCTAACCCTCTGGAGTTTCAGCAATGGTTGGCATGGTTTCTGTCGGTGTACAATCTGGGTAAAGCTGTATACGCAAGAAAGGATGATGGTTCATTACCTGCACTAGGGCCTTTGCAACACGGGCCATGCTACCAGTGGCGGCTGGCATGGATCGAAGGTGGTGAGACAGGGCTGGTTTGATGGGGCAGGGGGTGGGGGGTGGAAAAGAAAAGATAAAGCCACTTACCTCTTTGGTCGGCCACGTCTCTCCTCCTCTTCCCTTTTGACAAGTTCGGAACGGCTTCCCCAAAAGCCGATCACAATGCTGCAATATAGCGCTGTGATTAGTCCGAGTGCCGTGGTTCGGCGCTCAGACAGGCAGATGGGAGCCTGTGCATGTTCCTCACCAGGCTGTGTGTTACACCATCCCTAGTAGAAGGCAAAAGAATCATGGCTCACTTATAAATTTAAGGTTTTAAATAGAGTTTTCTGGCACAGAAATCACTAGAAACTGCAAAGTCAACATGGTATGGTCATAGCCCCAACAAACCCAATTTTCGCAATTTTAAACATCAAATAACCCATTCACATTAGCATTAACCCACTATAGGAATATAGACTTGCACCTTCTGACCTAATGTCTTTGAGAGGTGTTAGAACCAACTAGTTACATAAAAACAGATAACCATTTTGAATGAATGCAATACCGTGCGCAAGAGGAAGGACCTTGGAAAATAGTGCAAAAAGATTTCTTCTAGCAGGCTCTTTAAGAACAGTGTCATTCCGAAATAAACAATACACATATTGCTGCATAGTGTCAGGCAAGAAACATAGACACAGTGAATATTATGATGAGAGGCCTAACTAAGGCTTAGTTCGCCTATGCTTGAAAAATACTCTTTAACACATCATAATAAAGTTGTTTTTACATTCTCTCCATGTCAGTATACATGTGTGAATTAAGGTGCAGAATGACTAATATTAATGCACAATTTAGCATGAATGTATAAAAACTTCTGCAATCTTAATACATGGAGTATCACAGATCAGCATAGTAGGCAAAGATTTTTGTGAGCCACACGACAAAGCATGGGGATAGAATATATTCATTATGCTGATCTTTGTCAGTCTTATTAGTAGGGATCGTATATTTTTTGACAATTGTAATTTCATGCACTTTTGTAATATTATTACATTACATCTGATAAATGCCCCGTGGGAAAGCCTATGACAACCCAGTAGGTCTGCGATGGCTATAGTGGCAAGTCAATGAAAAAGGTTTTAGGCCTGATTGTTTCTAAATATATTTCTGATAAAGGCAGTTGGCCTGACATATTGATTGTGAAAAGCATAAATTAAAGTTAGTTGACATTCTAGGGTGGATTAGTATTAATCTATAGTAAAGTTTACACATAGGTATTTTGTTACATCAAATCTCACAGATTACCTTTGTTGGGAAGGGGTTTGATTGTTGGTTACCCCCCTTGAGAAACCCTAGGATTCGAAGATTTCCACTGTTATAATTCTAGCTAAAATCTCTTTGGAAGGACTGGGAGACTTCAGGTAGCTAGGATCTTGTAAAAAAAAATTAACTTATGCATCCATCCATATATATAAATATATATATTCATATAGATGTATAGAAGGTCTTTGGGTCAGCCTTTTTCTGCCATTAGTCTGTGGGTCATTTACACTCTGCTGCCAGCCATGACAGGAAACTGCATAGGGTAATGATTGAGTCCACGTTAATCACTGACTCTCTTGCCCTGTGAAAGGCACCGTTTCCGATCACATGTGCACATCCACTTGAAAATGAATACGCTTGAGTGCCAGTGGTGGTTAGCCAGCCCTTCAGTTTTCAATTTTCTCCTTTTATAATTCCTCTTTCATTTCTTTGCTTCTCCTCTTTCTATTTTTATTAGGAGAATACTACAGATTTCTAGGTAGTGTTAGTGGGTCATTTGCTTGCCACTCATTTAATCTGTAGTTCATTGCATACTGGGTGGCCACTCCCACTAAACCAGGCGACCATTATAGAATGCTGTTGTCCATGTTGCATCATTTTATTACGATTCCAAGATGGGCAACATGTTGGTTCTTAATATGGCTGCCACGCTGGAACTTATAAATAACAATAGACTATGGGTCACAAGCATCAACATAAGGAATTGCAATTCCTAAATAGCGATTTTTAAGGAATCGCTATTTAGAAATCGCAATTCCTAATCCATGTAGGAATCGCAAAATAAATTGCGATTCCTACACATTACCTAATCACTATTAGGTAATGTCACTCCATTCATTCCTATGGGCCTATAGGTCCATAGGAATGAATGGGAATGCATTCGCAAATTGTGAATACCAAATTGGAATTCGCAAATTGCGAATGCAATTGCAAGGGTGCCAGGGGGCCTAAGGCCCCCCTGATGCATGCCCCCAAAAGGTATGTGTGCACAGGTGGTGCACACACATACTCTAAGGGCATGTGTGTGCGCCTCATGTCATTTTGAAAAATGCACTTTAGAGCATTTTTCAAAGAATTTGCAAATTACCATCAACTTGAAGCTATTGGTAATTAGAGTTTTCTAAATGCAAAGTCGCATTTAGGAAAGACTTGATGCAAATTGCGATTCCCTAAATGCATTTGCAATTTAGGTAATCACAATAAATTGTGATTACCTATATTGTGAATGCAGAAAAGGTACATGCATCGGAAAAGGCCTTTTTCCGGTGGCAAACGGGCCTATTCTATGAATCGGCCCGTTTACGACCGGAAAAAAGCTTGATGCATATGGCCCTTGGTATAATACCTCTGCAAGACAGAATCCACTGCTATATTTAGTTTTGTTATCGAAAACATGTGCCCACCATGTTTAGACACTATCTTTAGACAGCACTGTGTTTTCTTTTTTCTACTATTATTCTTTTAATTTGTTTTGCATATGGGTGTGTGTGTGTATTTGATTGCAGTTGTGTGAGAGGGTGCATTCAAGAATGAGTTAATGGATGGATGAATGAATGCATCAGTGTGAAGATGAGTGACAGAGTGCATTTATGATGACTTATTAAGTGCTTAAACCCATGACTGACACAAAAGGCACTTCCAGTTGTAATACTTGTCAACTACTCTAAGCCCTGCCTCCTAATGGGCCTTCACAATGGTGGGGATTGGATGGTGAGTGATTGCATTCTCTATATGGACGCTACTGAGGGTTAAGGACAGGCCCCAATGGTAGCGGGCAAACTTCATCAGCTGGGCAACCTACACCCTGCTGCTGGAGGCCTATCCTGGGTAAAAACTAGCTGCAGAAAATCTCCCCCTGAGAATCTCTACTTCGCCCTAGATAAACTTAGGATTTTTATTTTCTGTAATGATTTTCTGACTTATTTAACACGTTTTAACAAAGGACAAGGCTTCTTACAACCCACAGACTACAGCCATTTAGGGGGACATGTTACCACACTGAGCTACAGCTGCGGCACGTGCAGGTAAGAGCAGTCGGGAAGTGGCGCCGGATGGGGGGATTTCGACAGACGACGAGGGAACCTAGCATTTACCGACATTGAAACGCTGCTTGCAGACGCGCTGCTGGACCACGCTAGCACGCTATTGCTGCTTACCTGTATTTTAGCTGCAAATCTCAAGTTTTTAAAAATCGCCGCTTTACTGATGTAAATGTAAATGATGTAAATGACCTGTATTTGCACGGTATAATTTTAAACATTTGTGGGCACATTAGCAAAGTCACCTTTCTGTGTGGTTATCACCGCCTACCTCCCCGTTCCACCGCAGCTTGTGCTGTTTGTTGTGGAGGGAGTGTCTAACGCGGTATAGAGGGAGTCCTTCCACCCTCACTTCCGGGGGCCATCTTGGAGAGCTGACGGTCTAGTGGTTGGACTAGGACCATCAGCAGCCTCCTATTTAGTGCGAGCATTTCCTGCCGCGCTAGAACCTAGCATTTACCGACATTGAAACGCTGCTTGCAGACGCGCTGCTGGACCACGCTAGCACGCTATTGCTGCTTACCTGTATTTTAGCTGCAAATCTCAATTTTTAAAAATCGCCGTTTTACTGATGTAAATGTAAATGATGTAAATGACCTGTATTTGCACGGTATAATTTTAAACATTTGTGGGCACATTAGCAAAGTCACCTTTCTGTGTGGTTATCACCGCCTACCTCCCCGTTCCACCGCAGCTTGTGCTGTTTGTTGTGGAGGGAGTGTCTAACGCGGTATAGAGGGAGTCCTTCCACCCTCACTTCCGGGGGCCATCTTGGAGAGCTGACGGTCTAGTGGTTGGACTAGGACCATCAGCAGCCTCCTATTTAAAGCTCACATGGAGCATACGCGCAGCGGTTACGCGCAGCGGTTACGCGCAGCGGGCGCGCCATAGGTGCGCCGGAGGTTTGCCAGAGGTGAGCCCATCTTTGCCCATCCGTGACCATCCGGGGCCTGGGGCCAGAACCCCTGGCCAGAATGTGGTTTACTCAAGGGGCGACCTATTACAGCTTAACTTGGGTAAGTCCCATCTGGAGCCGGCTACCATACATCGGCTGGGTTGCGAGGGTCTGCTAATTTCACCTAGGAGTGTCAGAGGGCGACATCGCACTCCCAACACACATACCCTGAGCTACGGTCTATTGAATACTCGCTCTTTGCAGAGCCATAGGTTAGAGGTCTTCACACTTCTGGAAGACGGGGAGTTAGATGTCCTCGCGCTTACTGAAACATGGCTGGAGGATTGCTCAGCGCCTGATTTAGTGGCGGCCCTTCCAGATAACTACTTGGCTATTCATTTTAACAGGGAGGGGGCCAAGAGAGGAGGAGGAGTAGCCCTTTTATATCAGTCATGCCTCCGTGCCAATAGGTTCCTCTCTGAAACCCTTGGAGGAGCTGAGGTTATGGGGGTTAAGCTCAGGAGGGGAGCGGTCTGTGTGGTGTTCTTGGTGGTTTATCGGCCACCTTGGGCGTCGTCTGACTTCCCCACTCTCTTTGTAAGACTGGTCCAGGACCTGTGTACAAGATATGATAAAATGGTGATCGTTGGGGACTTCAACTATCATTGGGAAAAATCCCCTAAAGAAGGACAAGCACTACAGATCGAGGAGGCGGTCTCCTCCTTAGGTCTTACCCAACAGGTCAAGGGACCGACACATGAGAAAGGTCATGTGCTCGACTTAGTCTGGACCACCATGCCAGCCCAGGGTATCACGGAAATTCTTCCCTGTGCTTGGTCTGACCATTTTCTAATAAAGGGTAGACTTATACTGAGGGGCCCCCTGTCCAAACCTGGGGAGGGCTGGAAAACGGCCCGTAAATGGAGAAACCTTGATGGGGAAAAACTGGTCCACCTCTTAGAACACCACCCTTCAGCCAAAGAGCAGGATGCCAACGTTGATGCTCTATGTGGACACCTCCAGCATAAACTGGGAAGTGCCATTGATGTGGTGGCACCTCTTCGCAGGATGAAGAAGGTGGCGAGAGGAGCCGGGGCGCCTTGGTATAATGATTCCCTTAGGGAGATGAAACGCGGGGTGAGGAAGAAAGAACGGGCATGGCGTAAAAAATACGACGCCATCTCCAAACAAGAATATGTTTCATCCTTAGCCCAGTACAAACTAGCCATACAATCAAGGAAGGCTGCTTTCTTTGAGGAAAGAATAACTACTGCAAGAAATCCGCAAAAAGAAATTTTTCGGGTCCTGGCGGAGCTCAGGGTGAACAAGGAGCAAAGTCCCGAGTTCACCCAGGAGGACTGTCAGAGGTTCCAGGATTTCTTCGTAAAGAAGATATCTGATATCTTGGACGAAATTGCGGAAACCGCACCCCTCGAATGTCCGCGCATACCGGACCTTATTGCCCCGCTAAACATTCCACCATTAGCTGAGTTATCCCCTATTTCCAAACAGGAATTACTTAAAATCATAGGCCGAGTCAAATCAGGTTCCTTGGTGGACCCTTGCCCTCCTGACATATTCAAGATGGCAATGCCAGGAATAGAGGAAGAGGTTCTGCACCTATTGAACACCTCTCTTCATACAGGACAGGTCCCTTTAGCTTTTAAAGAGGCTCGCCTGATCCCCTTACTGAAGAAACCTGGAGCAGACACAAAATGTCTGAAAAATTTCCGGCCCATCTCCCAGCTGCCTTTCCTTGCTAAGGTAATTGAGCAGCACATGTTAGCTCTATTATCGGGCCATCTAGAGAGTAACAACCTGCTGGAGACCAATCAGGCAGGGTTTCGTGCTAATCACAGCACGGAACTAGTTATGTTATCCATTCTAGATGAGCTAAGGATGCGAGCTGATGTAAAAACACCGAGCGCCCTGGTACTACTGGATCTCTCCGCGGCGTTTGACACCGTGTGTCATAAACAGCTTCTGTCGCGGTTGAGATCCTTTGGCGTCGTAGGTACAGCACATGCATGGCTCACATCATTTTTGCAGGGTAGGACACAACGAGTGCAGCTGGGGGATCTACTTTCCACCCCTGCTCCGATCACCTGCGCGGTCCCACAGGGCTCTGCCTTGTCCCCCCTACTTTTCAACATCTACCTGCAGCCACTAATTGCTCTCCTGAACAGGATGGACTGCCTAGTGTACAACTATGCCGATGACACCCAGATAATCATCTGGCTGGATGATGGTCCAGGAGCATCCACTCGGTTACAGGACATATTGAAAACTACAGTCAATTGGATGTCCGAGAACTCCTTGAAAGTTAATCCGGATAAGACGGAAGTATTGCCCATTTCCATCTCGGGTAACCCTTGGAGTGAGAAATTTTGGCCTAGGGAGCTGGGCGCACCACCAAAACCGGCAGCTGCAGTCAAAAGCTTAGGCCTATATGTGGATAATAAATTATCCATGGAAAAACAAGTTGCCACTGTAGTAGGCACCAGTATAGGCCTCTTAAGACAACTAAGGAAGATCTCTGCCCTACTCTCATTCCCTACTTTGAGACACGTGGTCTCAGCCACAATTCTGGCTAGGCTGGACTACGGGAACTCCCTTTATTTAGGTTTGCCACAGCGGCTGCTGGACAAACTACAGGGAGTTATGAACGATGCAGCTAGGCTGATATTTAAAAAACCCAGGACTGCCCATGCCTCTCCCCTGATGCAGGAGCTGCACTGGCTGCCAATTCGTCAGAGAATTGTCTTCAAAGGACTGTGTATCGCTCACAAGGCTCAGTATGGCAAAGCACCAAAATACCTGAAATCCCGACTATCCCCCTACACACCGGGTAGGACTTTGCGTTCGTCGGACGCCACTCTTCTGTCTCAGTCCCGCTTTAAATTGACCACGGTGGGGGGCCGTGCTTTTTCCAACACGCTCCCAGCTTTATGGAACAAATTGGATCCAGAGCTCAGGAAGGAAAGTAACTTACTTTCCTTCAGAAAAAAACTAAAAACGGTACTGTTCAAACAAGCATGGAGCAGATCTTAGGTGCCCAGCTGGTTTTCAAGTGAATGTAACATCTTTCACGTAAATCTGGTCAGACAGCGCTTAGAGACCCCTGTGGTTATAACGCGCCATATAAATTAAATAAATAAATAAATAAACCTTAATTATTTATTTAATTTTTCCTCGCCATCGCCGAAATCCCCCTCCCAACCTGCCCCATCGCCCCAACCTATCTTACCTGCAGAAGAGGCGGCTGCTGCGCTATCTCACCAGCAGACGTATCAGAAAAAGGAAAGCTCTACCAAAAGGGCCATTGTTTATAAATAACTACCTGCCTTCTGTTTCTGTGGCTTAGTTATTTGCCCCCCTAAAGACTAATACTGTATGCAGGAGGGTGAAACTCTGATATTAAAAAAGAGCAAAAGGAAAGTAGGCACACAATTATTCAATGCAACTATGATCTAAAGAATATTTTCAAATGCACTCATCTAATTTATTTTTTTGGTGCAACTCAGAAGACCTTTTTCAGGACTGTCATTTGCCAAGACCATATGATTTTACTTAAATAATAAGTATAATATAATCAAATTAAGTGGTTTTCAGGCAACTCTCTTAGTTCATTGGTTGGTTGTTGTGTCACTCCCATTTTGCTAATGCCCACTTCAGCATACAGCATTGGGCAATGGGTCAGCTCACTTTAGCATCTGATTAACGTCACTTTGAGTGACTACATTTTGCTCTTTCACAATAAGCACATATATGCAAACAAGGTAGTTTAGGTCCCTTTACTGCCAATGTTGCCTGATGTCTAGTAGGACACATTTGAAGTGAGCACATGCAACATTCCAGCTTTATCAGTTCCTGTCTCCTTTCATTGATGTAAATTCCGTTTGAAGTGAACTGCTGTTTTTTCACAGCATACCATATTTTCTTTCTGGATTCGACTTCACCAATGGTTCTTTAATAAATTGTGCACAGGTAAAAAAAAAAAACTCTATTGTGTTTTATTTGCAGTACACTTGTAGTTTTATTTAAACATAGATGGGGCGTAATTTGGGATATAGTATCCAATATTTTATAATGTGAACCCTCTTTCTTTCTTTCCTTCTTTCTTTCTTCTTTCATTGTTTCCTTTCTTCTTTCCTACTTTCTATCCTTCTTTCCATTATTTCTTTTTAACTTTTTCTCCTTTTTCTTGCAATCTTTTCTTCTTTTTTTCCTTCTTCCCTTCTCTCTTTTTTACATTCCTTTTTTATTTCCTTCTTTTTCCTCCTTCCTTTCTTTTATGCCAATTTTTCATTTTTCTTTGCTTCTTACTTTTTTGCCTTCTTTCATACTATCGCTCGTTTTTCTTTTTTTTTTGCCTTATTTCCTTCTTTCTATCATTCCTTTTTGCTTTCATCAATTTCTTCCTTCTTTTTTCCTTCTTCTTTTCTTTTAGCTTTCTTTTTTCCTACTTTTCTCATCTGCCTTCTTTCATTCTTTCTTGCCTACTCTCCAGTTTTCTTTCTTTTTTCTTTTTTACCTTCTTTCTATCTTTTTTAGGGTTTTTCCTTTTCCCTTGCCTTCTTTTCTTTCCTGTCTTTCTCCTTTGCCTTCTTTCCTTTTATGCATCTTTATTTCTTGCCTTTTTTTATTTATTCCTTATTTCTGTCATTCTTTCTTTTTTGCCTTCTTTCATTCTTTCTTCCTTGCTTTTTGCCTTTCCTCCTTTCCTCATTTGTAATTTTCCATCTTTCTATTTTCCTTTTTTCTTTTTTATTCCTTCTTTCGTTCCTTTTGCCTACTTTCTTTCCTTCTTTCTTTTTTTTGTTCTTCCTTCTTTTTGCCTTCTTCCCTCCTTTCTTCTCTTTTTTTTCCTTCCATCCCTTTTTGCCTCAGCCATTCCGTTTTTTTTGCCTTTCTACTTTCATTTTGTATGCCTATCTTTGTTGTCTGCCTTCCTTCTTTTCTTCTTCCTTTCCTTTCTTCCCTTTTTCTTACATTCTTTCTCAAAGGCAAGGCTAGCAGCCAATGCCAAACCTGTGGCTTTTTTAGGTGAAATTTGATTTTACTAGAAGGATGTGTAACATAGTTTCTTAAAGGGGTTTTCAAACAGACTTCACCCATTATTATAGGATTGTGTTAGTCACATTTTTCTTCCACCCACACTGGCATGCATGAAGGGGCAATGTTAGCCCACTTGTCATTTCGGATGTCATCAGTAACTTCATCAGTGATGTCACTGACCATGTCATGAGTGATGTAATATGTGACGTCATCAGCAGTGCATTGCGGGGGCGCGAGTTATAGTTAGCTCAACTAACTATAACGGCCGAATTTCTCTGGTTTTGTATGAGTGAAATGTCCAACTAACTATAACGTCCCTAAAACCTGTGGTTTTTTTCAGTGAATATATGTATACATACCATTATTTTTGTATTGTAACTAAAGGCTTCATAATGATGTCCGTTGGACGAGCGTCCAGCATACATCGTGGTGGGATTGAGACCGCCCGCCAAATTATGATGTGATCACGTGTCGGAATAATAACTTTTACCATTGCGGCTTGTGCTGCTGCTAGAAAAGGGCTGCAGCACAAGCCACCACAGCAAAAGGGATGTTTACAAAAATCCACGTCCCGTGTGCCAGGCACCATGTGGTGCCTGATGCACAGAGTATGGATGTTTGGGTGGGCACCTTTGGTACCCCCTTGCGGCTATAGCAGAGCCCCACGGGGGACAGGGGCCCTGCAAGGGGCCCCAAAGTCTAATTCCAGCTGCCTCTTCATGGCCATCTTATTCCTGCAGTGGTGCCTCCGCAGGCACGGCCCCTATTGTAGGTAATACGAACCAAGCAATGGCCCTAAGGGCTCCTCAAGCTCGTCAGACGCATCAGTCGGTCCCTCCGAACGAAGCAGTCCGACCAACCGCATCATAATGTGAAGTTGGACTGCGGCCTCAGATGTCAGGCGGACCGCCCCCGACAGCCTCTCGGTGGCGGTCCATCCAACATCATAATCGGGCCCTTAATGTCATTTTAGTTGGCAGTTTTTTGTAACACTTCCATGGGTTGAACTTTTTTTTATGATGTAGTATACGTTCTGATTGTGCTAGGTAATGCTTTGCACTGCACTTCTGCTGTTTCCATACAATGGAAATGGCAAATACTACTATCACCCAATTTAGTGGCACTCACTTTACATGGCTTGCAGATCAGTGTGTGTTACAGGAGAGAGACTTATGTTCTTGAGATGTTCTACCCACCAATACTATTGCAGTTTGTATTGTCCAGCATGTTCAGAGTCTTGTAAAAAACTAAACAGACACCGAGTAGTATACCACAACTAAATGCAAAAGCCCACTTTTTTTACAAAAAAAAATACAAGCACTTTTAATTCAAATTGACATTTTTATTGAGTGAAATATTTAAATACATTTGAACTCTTCTGCAACAGAAGCAAGGTGTATAGAAATTTCCATAACTGGAAAAACCAGTTACCCCGGCATACTAACAGATATACAGTTTACAAGATTTAATCAAAACGACAAGATCACCATAAGCCACCAACTAATTAGAATGATAATTAAGGTAGAATATTTTTTTTTTTAGTATTTCATAAATATATAATTGCAATTGCATTACATTTTAATTTGAAGTGGCATTCGTTTCACATATTTGTATAGTGGTCTTGAAAGAAACAAGCAATTAAGATTAATTTAGAAGTGTTGACTCAATTATTTTTCAAACTTCTTCACTCTTAAAGTAGGGTTTTTTTAAAATAACAGACGAACTAGTAAAATCACGCAAATAAAAAATAATTACTTGCCAATATCAAACTATATACATTTCTTTAAAATAATTTTTTTCAGATTTTTTGCTAATATCACTCCTAAATCACTAATGCATAATTTCACATATTTTCACTGTTTGGAGCGAAGAGCTTAAATGACCCTCATCTTGTAAAAATAATATAGTAAATGGGATGCGACAAGTTGCAAAGTGTTTTTTGCCCCCTTCACCAAGGTCTATAAAAACGTTTGCAACTTGCAAGTTGTTCACTGTTTGATATCTAGATCGTAGCTAGGAATTTTGAAACCATTTCTATTGCATATATCTTTATTGAGCACTAACAAAAGGGTTTTGCAGAAGATGTACTATGTAGAAAAGAGACCAGTAACTCTTTTCACCATTCAAATCTGAAACTGCATTGAATGTGATAAAACCACATTCCTGACTCAGCTCCTCCCTCAGACATTTTGCCAGGAAAAAATTGGGTGCTCATTCATGAAATTTGGGCTTAGGGCAGCGCAATAAGGCACCTTGCTGTGCTGCCCTATGGCAAAGTGAAAGGGCAGGAATTCACAGTATTTGAGCAATATGAAGCATTCCTCTCCTTTCTCCCTGCACTGGTGCCCAGTTTCGACAGCCTAGCGCCAAAGTAGGCACCCTTGCACCATGGGACTAGGGTGCCTTTGTTGCATGCAGGATTGTTTTTGTGCAGGAATGGCCACTATCCTGCACAAAAACATTCCAAGAGAGATTTTCATCTGTTTATGTGTGCTGCAGAATGTATTGCAAACCGCAAGAGTAAAAAACGAGGAGAAATAAACGTATTTCTGCTCGTTATGCCTCACCTCAGGAGATGTATGGATTTGGCGCTTCCCCAGGTTTACATTGCTTTGTAAATCTGGGGCAGCACCAAATTCTATGGGTGTTGCATGGGGAAACCCACCACAACGCCCATGGAATGCCTCCCGGGCGCAGAGTAAGGCGATGCAACGATTTGCACTGCATGATCTTACTCATGATTTATGAGGCCCCTAAAAGCCATGCAGGGTGGCTTTGCATGGCTTCATAAACCAAAATGAGAGCACTGTGTCATGCATGCACCCCTTTACGTGGTGCACAAATGATGTAGGCCTCTCATAAATAAGCCCCTTGTGAAATTCCTAGGTGGGAAACCAGATGTAAAGGGGGAGTTACTAGAGGAATCGGATGCTGAGAAAAATATTTCAGCTCGACTACTCCCCTGAACTTGCCACCCTGCTTCTGAAAGGATACAAAAGCAAGCCTTTCTCCTTGAAAATCAGCTACCACAACAATTTTGTAGTCTGTAACTAATCAATGGTTTGTGATTGGGTGATTCGAGTTACAGTGACAAAACATTGATGTATAGATAACCGAATAACCATTTGGAAAGGACACCCTAAGTACACCCCTTTCAAATTGCAGTTTGATAATCGTTTATTTTGAAATTCAGAAAAACTTTTTTGAAACAAGGAATGTGTTTGGTACTCATGTAATTGGGTATGTGTGGCAGCAAACACTGGCCCATATTTATCATGGGTTTGCGTCACTCTTGCACCATGCAAGGAGACAAGAGCAACACAAAACCTAGAATGACATATACCAAGCTGCTCAAGGACACCTTGCATGGCCCTTCTTAGCTTGGTAAATTTGGAGTATAGCAAAGGCACTGCAAGTCACTGCCTTCCATTTCTCTGCCCCAGTGTTTCTACACATCCACCCATGAGTTTGGTGCATTCCCAGATTTACCATTAGTGGTAGACCTGGGAATGCATGAAAATGCTACTCCTCTCCAGGGGAGGCATAACAAGGAGAAATATGTTTCTCAACATTGATCCATATTTAAGGTATCTTCTAGGTATATTACAAGACTTATGCATCTCTTCCACAGGTGTTCCATAACTGGACATAAAAGCTTTGTAAAGCACCACTGGACCAAAGACAGGTCAAACGATACTGCCATAAACTAATAGATCTATTTCTTTGACATAAACGGAAGAAATATCTTTGGGGTGTGAATTTGGCGACCTTCAGATAAGCATTCTTCCAAATGAGTCGCACCTTCCAATCCTCTGGAAAACATATATGTTTTCGGTGGTGAATTTCCTCCATTTCGAAGTGGCGATATATGAGCTATTCGTTAAATTCTTTCAGGTTTATTTTAGGCTGAATCCCTTTCTTCTGAACTAAGAATAGAAAATTCTTGGGATGGATTACTGACATGTACATTTCACCTTTGTGCTCTAAGTATTTCACGTCATTGTCTATGTGATCAATTTCCACAGAAGAGAAATATAGATTTTGAGACATATAGTCTGTTGAGGGGTACCATGAAACTATGTGGAAGCTCTGTGTTGCCTCCAATATCCAGGTACAGGAAGATATTTGCTTCCAATTGTTTGTAAACCACCTCAGTCTTCCTCTAACCTTTACTTGGGGCAAATGGATAATCCTTACCCGAAAATCCTCCTAGGGCATTTGGTCCTCCTCTGAAACTACCTCTTTTGTTTCTCTCTCTTCTAGCACCTCTGGAGGAAAGGAAGGTTCCTTGCTGTTGGAAATTGTGCTAGCCATTGTTTCGCCTTCCCTACCCTCGAAGTGCATCTTGAGGAGAGAAGCCTTTTTGCCATGCTCAGCCGGAAAAGCAGCCCCTGCCTCTTCTGGCTCTGGGGAAAACCTTCTCATAAAACAATCTTCTTTATGAACAAGTGGGCCTTGCTAAGGCTGAGAAGATAGACACAATCTTCCCAAGTTCTTTCACAAATGGTTCCCGGAATAGGTTGCCCTGGGCAATGGCTCCTGCTTCTGATGATGGAGAAATACCCCAACTTAGGGTCTATCAGTGATGACAATTCAGATGTCATCAGTGATGTCACTGACCATGTCATGTGATGTAAAAAGTGAGGTCATAAGCAGTGCTTCACTGAGGTGTAAGTTAAAGTTAGCTCAGCTAACTATAACTGCTGAATTTCTCTGGTTTTGAATGAGTGAAGTCTGAGCCTAACTATAACATCCCTGTAACCATTGTTTTTTAAGTGAATTTCTAAAGTATTTTAGTTCAATTTCCTAACTATAACATCCCTGTAATCTTTAGGTTTTTTTCAGTGAAGATCTGTGTTTTTTAAATTATTTTTCCTAATGATAACATTCCGGCAACCTTTGTTTTTTTCAGTGAATTTCGACAGTTTATAAATTGCATTTCCTAACTGTAACCTGTAACCTTTGAGAGTGGGTGTGTCAATGGCTGTATAGGTAGGCTAGTGGGTGTGTCAGTCTCTGAGTGGGTGAGTGAGTGGGTATGTGAATGTCTGAGTGGGTCTGTGCGTAGTTGTCTGAGCCTCAGATTAGGTCTGTGAGTGGGTCCGTAAGCATCTGAGGGGGTCTGGGAAAGGGTGCATGAGTCTCTGAGTGGGTCTCTAAATGGAAACTAGACCTGGGCATAATATTCCTCCCTGCTCGCGGCCTTTGCAGAATTCAGCAACTCCGCATTCCATGGAGAATGCAGAGTTACCGATAATTTCTGCACTCCTCAATGGAGCAGAATGTTTTTGTGCCATAGGTGAGCACGATTGAGCGCAAGTGTCTGCAGCAGCATCCTGTAGTGCGTCAGGTGGCCCAGGCCCTTTGAAGAGCAGTTGAGCAATTTGACTGTGAGTGACTTGCTTGTGACAACAATAGGGGTTCTTGGCCCCCAATGACCCTGAGCAGCCAAGGGGACTTCATCCCCCAACCAGTAGTATGCCAGGAGGACCTTGTGTAGAGTGGTTGAGAAAGGGGGCGGGCCTCCGACAATGTCTCAGCAATGCGGCTGTGGAACTTACTGGTGGTAACAATTAGAGTTCTTAGCCCCAACTAGCTTCAGCAGCCAAGGGGACTTTATCCCCCAACCAGTAGTGTGCCAGGAGGCCCCAGTGCAGAGTGGTTGAGAAAGGTGGTGGGGCTCCGACGAGGTCTTAGCAATTCTCAGTAACCTCTTTTAAGAACATTATTTTGCCTCTTTCTGCTTGTTTATGACATTATTCTGCCTCTTTCTGCTAATTTCTGCCCTTTATTTTGCCTCTTCCTGCTAAATTCTGCCCTTTATTTAGCCTCTTTTTACTCATTTCTGACCTTTGTTTAGCGGTCAGGGTATTCCTACCCTGCTCCCTTTTCTGTTTTTTTACATTTGTTTTGGAGACTTGTCTGGTCTAACTTTATAGGTACGAGCCAAAGGCCTATAACAAGGGACCAGGCTCTTAAAAGCTGATAGATCTTGCTACAGCAGGCTATAAGGCCATTAGAAAATTCTGCTCTATGAGGGTGGATAATTATAATAAAACAAAGCAGTATCATGGAAAATTCAAGGGGTTTACAATCATTCACTCCTCTGTAACTGATTGCCTTTCACAGCTCCTGCTATGTGTCAGCCTGACAGTTGCTAGCGCATGCACCAGGCAAGATAATATTTTTGTAAATTATATTTAGGACAAAATATTTATATCAGGCACTATTTATGTAGATGTGGCATTTCATAGGTTTTACATTATGTTTGTATTTATATTTGAAGATATAAGTAAAATCAACAAGGTTTGAATAGAAAAGAGAGAAACGCAGGAAAATTAGGAGTGATAAAAGAGCTTGAATTGGATGCCATTATATCACTGCGTTTTGCCCCTCAACAAACCACCATGATGGAAGAAATTTATGGAAGACAGAAACCATGTCTAAACTTAAGGATTATTTTAGAGGGAATCTTTTCTTGTGCTTTTCACTCTCACAACCAAGGATGGACGGGGGGTTCAAAATAGCACCGTGGCAGTCTCCAGCATAACCTGTGGATATAACACTATCTAAATAATATTTTTTTTAATCAAAATAATACATTTACAGCATCATTTATTACACATATTAACTATAAAGCAATAGATTGTACAGGCAGAAGCACTTTTGAAAAAGCACTAAAGCAGAGCGAGCCAATACCCATGATGTTGCAGTATGTTCGTACCACAACCAGTTTAGTGTCAACAAACATCAGCATTTAAAGAATCAGATCCACGCCAGGAGTTTTCCAGCAGCTAAAACACAAAAGCACATTGTGAGATCCATGGCGATGAGACATCGATGATCACAGGAGACATGTTGAACATAAGGCGAAGTTTACTCCTTAAGAGGAGAATCCAATCCATATCCCAACAGGATCCCTGGGCAACTGCTGTTCCCTTTGAAAGAAGATAGCGACTAATGCAGCTTTTCGCGCCATTTCAAAATGGGGAGCTGAGGTCTACCTACAGAATCCAGCCCAGTTAAAGATTGTCTTTGGGGGCGGGGGGGAATCTGTGGCTTCACTTCAGAAGTCCAGGCTCAGAGATACTCAAAAGATATTTTGACTGGGTCAGAAAGCAGTTCCAAGTGAAGGAGCTTACTATCTAGCTTTAAGGGTGTAGTCCACGGGGGAAGGGAAAAGATAGGCTGTTACTATCCTTGTCTGAGTAGTCGGATCCTCAGTTAAATTATGTCGGGTGGCAAAGTAGTTGCATTATTGTTCTTTTGGCTGTATGGCTGGTAGGATTGGGGAGTAGGGGTGGGATTGTGTCATAAGTCACCATTGTGGCCCCAGTTGGGGCCTGGTTGCCCTCTTTTTGGTGGTGGGAGGGGTTGGTTTGGGGAATATGGGGTAGGGACCAGTAGGGTGGGGAGACTCACATGATGCTGGGAGGGTTGTGCGCTTTATGGAGATTATCTTGCAGCGAATATGGTCTTAAAAATTAAGAGGTTAAGCATCTGGATTCTCTTGCAGGCTAGGAATGGGTAAATTGCAAATAGCTTCCATTAATATCTGTGAACTTAACTATCATAAGAAGAAAAAGAATGTAGCTGTGGGGTTACATCTGTTAGTGGCAGATATTATTTGTATGAAAGAGAACCATATTGAAGGTGCACAACTTAATTTGTTGAATTTTCTAGGATATAGGCTGGTTGGGGGTACAACACAGAATGCTTGGATACGTGGCGTGGCTATCCTGGCACGTAATAGTAGCCTGCAATTTACCCAGGTACGGGCTGATAAATTTGACCAATGGGTTATATCTAAATGTCAGTTATGCTCTGAGAAAAAAACTTCTATATCCTCAATTTATAGAAGCAATGTGGATGACCCAGGAGTATTTGAATGGGTGACCAGGGAAATAGCACTGTGGACCCTTCCTGTAGTTCTCTGTGGGGATTTTAACATTAACATACCGCAAATCTGGACCCCAAATGCGGATGCAGATTGGATTTATACTGGGAGGAAACCTAAAGTATTTTATGCCCTGAAGGGCCTGTGTAGGGATCACGGTCTGGTCAATTTATGGAATTGGAAAACATCTTTAGATTCAGGGGATACCTTTTTTCTATACCACATCTTTCTCATTCTCGACTGGATTATGTGTTTGTTTATCACTCTATAATCCATGACTGTACCATAGAAAAAGCTCCTTGTATATTTTCAGTGGTAGAAAACAAGGGGGAAGGTTTTGAGCCTAAGGTGATGTCATGGCTCTTCTGGTAAATGAAGACTACTGTTATCATACGATAACCTGGATTCCTATCTTCCTGAAGGATAATTTGGGGAGATAGAGTGTGGAACACCTTGAAGGCAGGTATCCGTGGGGAAACTTTAAGGTTCTCAGTGAATCCTAATAGGCAAGGGCGGCCGTTGTTACCAGACATTTAAGCTGCTTTGGCTCATGCGGAAGAAGAGTTGCTAACTGCCCCACAAGGGGTTGATTTGGGGAAAGTACAAGCAAAGGTGGTGGTGTCCAAATCTGCTATTTTGGAAATCTTGGCTAAGAAAGCCACTGACAAGCTTACAGTCTGGAAAGAAAAATCTTATGAATGCAGTGAACAGATTGGGCATCACCTGGCTATTCAATCTAAACAACTGCTTATGCAAAATTGTGTCCGGGAAATCCAGGATCCCCCTATGGGATTGAAAACTGACCCAGTTAAAATTAGGGTGACATTCCAACAATACTATCAATCCTTTACCTAGATAGCATGAGGGGGGTCTCGTTGGGTTTAATTAATATTTAGATGCAATTCCTTGTGACAAATGTTCAGTTAAAGAGCAGGAACAGCTTGAAGGTTCCCCACAATGGGCGGAGATTCTTCTGAGGATGAACAGCATTCCAAGTGGTAAAGCTACTGGTACAGACGGTATCCTCATGGAGTTTTATAGGACATTTTCTCGACAACTTAAGGATTGTTTGACAAGGTTGTTTGATCATATTTTTAAGGGAGGCAGACCTCTGAGCTCCTGGCCCTCTGCCAAAATTGTGGTATTTCCCCCCAAAAAATAAGCCGATAGTGGAACTGGAGTCTTATCGTCTGATCACTCTGATCAATGGTGACTCGAAAATATATTTTAAGGTCTTGTCCTCTCATTTAGCGCCAATAATTCACAAGATAGTGTCAGTCCGACAACATGGGTTTATTCCAGGAAGAGGTACAACTGACCATGTATAGAGAGATATCTTGCTTTTTGATGCTACTTATGTAGCAGGAGACACATTGGCTCTAATTCTACTTGATGCAAAAAAAGCCTTTGACAGGGTCTTTCAACAATTTATGTTGCTAGTCCTGTCAAGGGTGGGTGTCGGGAAGGGCTTTAGTCAAGCAATCAAAATGCTATATTATCATCCGATGTCCAGGGTATCTGTGAATGGGGTATTGTCAGACCCATTTTCAATCTCACCGGGGACTCATAAAGGTGGTCCGTGTTCCTCATTCGTATTTGCAATCTACTTTGACCCCTTTATACGTAGGCTTGAAAATAATGGTGCAATCTTACAGATTCAGATACAAGGGTGGGAAACAAAGGTGTTGGCTTATGCCAACGATATAGCCCGGGTGACTGCTGATCCCTCAAATGCACCCAAGAAGGTGAAAGATGTGGCAGTACTTTTTTGGAGGCTCACTGCTTATGCGTTAAACAAAAATAAGACCCAGGTAGTTATCAATTAGAATATAAGATTGTATGATGAGCGGGTCGTGGATAAGGCAGTATATCTGGGAGTTTTCATTTTGTCAGAAATAGATAATATAGTTAAAGATAATACAGAACCCCTCATAAATAAAATTAAACAAGATCTGGGTAGATTAAACAACCTTCATCTATCCATAATGGGTAGATGTAATGTTATAAAGATGCTTTTCTTTCCGAAGATGCACTACTTTTTTAAGGCCATACCGTTGCAATTTTCTGCTCAGTGGCTTAAGAGAATGCAAGACCTTTCCTCATGGTTTATATGGCACATGCTAGACCTATAAGGGTTTTTAAATTCCTTATGCTACCAAAAGAGAGAGAGACTGGACTTTGGCTAATGTGAAACTATATTACTGGGCTACCTCTCTGCTACATAGTATAGTCTTGTTGCAAGAATATCCTAAGGAAGTGATAGTAGACCCTGTATCCTCATCGTATGATTTAGTAATGGGGAAACAGGCATGAGGTTTCCTATGGCGATAGATAAATGATGGCTATTACAAAAAAGTATGTTTTAGGAGCCTTTCTAGGGCTTTCAAGGTATGGAGTGCTGCTCGTTGATTGTTGGGAATTGGTAGACTGAAGTTTTACATGCCTTTGGTAAACAACATTAATCTACAAGCAATTTTCAGGGATTAATTTATAAGTAGTTGGGTCAAGATATGGCTGTGCAGGGTGGGATTTTTTTTCTCCACGGGTATAACCTCATTTGATGATTTTAAAACTAAATTTGGTATTGCCTGGAGGGATTTTTTTTAAATACCTCAAAGTGAGAGACTTTTTGTTAAGAAAAGGGGGCAGTCCAACTGGGTTTGATAAATGAGCAGTAGTCAATAGATTGTTGAGTTCTAGTGAATGCTCGATTGGTGCAATATGTAATCTTCTCAACTCCACAATGAAAGATGATCTGGATAAATATTCCCAGAAGGTTGGGATAACTGAAACAATGTTCTTTCAATCTTTTGACTCTGCACAAGCTATTTTAATACCTGCATGATTGAAAGAGCAGTAATATAAGACGTGTTTCGTTCTTTACTATACTCCATATAAGATCCCTAAGTGGGGGGAGGGAAAAGGAACATGTTGCCGGATGTGCATTATATAGAGTAGACATGGTCGATATCTTTGCATCGTATAGTGAGCTTGCAAAATTGAAACAAGAAACCTCCCAAAAAGTTTGTGAGGAGTTGAATGTGAAAATTTCTCTGTGTCTTGCGTTGATTTTATTAGAGTATGGAGGAAAGGTATAGGTGTGGATGGGCGAGATCTGATTTACAGCATGATTAGATCCTAACCCTCTGGAGTTTCAGCAATGGTTGGCATGGTTTCTGTTGGTGTACAATCTGGGTAAAGCTGTATACGCAAGAAAGGATGACGGTTCATGGCAGAAAGGCCTCCGAATTTGGGCTCCCTTGACGGAGTGGGTCAAAAACTGGTGGAAGGAGGAGGCGGTTAGACCTGACCACTAGTAGACTTCTGCTATGACATAGGACACTTTAGGGTACCATCACACTCAGTTCAAGTGAAGAAGGTAGAGGTGATGAAGGACTCTAATTTTTATACCACAAATAGTGATAGTGAACAGTTTTCCTAGAGCACTCAGTTTCTCAAGAGTGTCCCGGCGCTATAAAGTCTATGAAGAAAAACTGATGCAAATGGCAACTACTGTGAGAAAAGCCAGGTCTTAAGCTTTTTCTTTAAAACAGCTTCAGCCTTTTTTTTGAGGCAAGTCTAGAGGGAGCTTGTTCCACCCTACTCACCCCCGGAAAAAAAAAGAAGTGACCGCCTGCTGTAGCCAGACAAACCCAAAGGATCTTGTCAAGATGATTACTAGATGAGTGTAAAACTCTTGCAGGGCTGTAAAAGGCAATCCTGGCCGAGAGATAGTCAGGTCCAGGCTGATGGAGAGCTCTATGCATTAAGAGAGCTTATTTAAAAGTAATACATTTTTCAATGAGAAGCCAATGCAGATTGCGCAAATGACTGGAAATATGTTCCCATCTTGGAAGACCATGAACCAACCAAGCTGCCATGTTCTGAACAGTCTGGAGTCTATTCAGAAGATGTTTTGGCAGGCCTGCATATAAAGCTTACAAATTATGTGATGTCCTAGACAATATTTCCCATCCTTGGGTTCAGGTAAATAGTTCAAACTACCATTAAATTGGTACTCTCTCTTCTGGATTATACCACTAGGGTCCATTTTGTGGAGAGTCTGTTAATATTTTGGAGCACAGAGAGAACCCAAAATGTGGCCACTAGCCAATTCAAACTACCAACGTGGATTCATGCTATGCATTGTCTCACTTAACTTTACTAGCTCTCAGTAGATGGACCACCTTGAAAATGATATGCATAGCCCACAAACAATCGATGGGAAAGAATCACTTTTCCACCAGCAAGAAATCCTCATATATCATCAAGTATTCCCTCTGGGATCGAGGCTGGTTTCACTATTGACGTTGTCTCCCTTAATTAAGACACAAACTTGCAGAACATCCTTCTCCATTGAGTCAACTGAACTATGGAGCTCAATGCTAAATGAAAAGGGAAGAATTAATATTAATTTCTAATTTCAGTATGCATTAAAACTTGTTTTTCCCCATTATTATTATCTCAAGACACAGAGCGTCATCTATACAAGTAGATAGTTGGGTATGCACAACTACATCTATTGTAACACTCTCATCAACATTCCTGGCACTGTGGTGTATACTGCACAATGTTTGCAGCATGTCTTTGAACTTCAAACACCTCACACAACATCTTCATTTAGGACATATAAAATACAATGTCCAACCATGTACCGTGATAAGGAAGCCCAGGAACTGATAGACATCTGAGGGCTTTGTGACCTCATCAGGGGTATAAATATACAAATGCAGCAATACAGTGCTACACAATATTCAGATAAACTTCCGCAAGGCTCCACAGTGTCTGAAGTGGGAAAAAAAGAGAGATTAGAAACAGTAGCTATTTGCACATCTCCAAAATTGTGGGCACCCATACTAGCATGTGAATTATAGGACATTTTTCAAAGTGACTTCTTTTTTACACATTGTCTTGCATTTGGAAGGCAGAAATGCAGTGAAACCAGGTCATTTTGTGATAGGTAATTTTGATGTCTCCACAATACGTTTTGGGCCCTTCATGCAGGTGCTCACCTATCTATCACAAAACAACTTGGTTTTGCAAGGGGGCCACCTGCGTTTTTGTTCCCGGGCTCAGTGGCCATCTAGGAAAACATATCAAACCCAGACATTCCTGAGAACTAGACACCCGGGGAGTTCAAGGGGTATGACTTGCGTGGATCCCCCGATGTTTTCCTACCCAGAATCCCCAACAAACCTCAAATTTAGCTAAAGAAATCAAATGTTTCTCACATTTCTGGCTAGAATCACCACACTGGCAAAAATGTTCTACCACCCAGTGTTCCCCTTGATCTCCTGAGTAAAATGATACCTCTCTTGTGGGGGGTGGGCCAAGGGCCTGTGACTGGGAAGGGCAAACAACATAGAGATTGTGGGTATAGCACCATGATCTCTAAGCTCTATATTTGTTAAAAAATAAGTTTTTAGGCAATTCTCAATTGGACACCCACACAAGTGAGGTATAATTTTTATTGGGAGACCAAGGGGAACACTGGGTTTTAGGACATTTTTGCTGGCGCAGTTATCCCACACAGAAATGTAAGGAAAATGTGATTTTTTAAAGCTACATTTGAGGTTTGCAGGGGATTCTGGGTAGATAAACGTTAGGGGATGCACGCAAGCGACACAGGTATGCAATCCCCGAGTGTCTAGTTTTCAGAAATGTCTGGGTTTAGTAGGTTTACCTGGATGGCCGCTGAGCCCGGGACCAAAAACGCATGTGGCTCCCTTGCAAAACCAGGTCGTTTTGTGATAGATAATATTGATGCCTACACAATACATTTTAGGCACTTGCCTGTCGCTGGTACTTGGTCCACCCACACAAGTGAGGTACCATTTTTATCAGGAGACCTGGGGGAACGTGGGATTTTAGGAAATTGGTGTCAGCCCGGTGAGGTTTGCAGGGAATTCTGGGTAGGAAAAGGTTGGCGAATCCACCCAAGTCACACCTCCCTGGACTCCCGTCAGGTATCTAGTTTTCAGAAATGTCTGGGATTGGTAGGTGTCCCTGGATGGCCGCTGACCCGGAGATCAAAAACGCAGGTGACAGAACCTGGCGAGAGACACACAAGTCGCCCCATCCTGGATCCTGGAGACTTTGGGGAATGCTGGGTGGGTGGAAGTTTGTGGATCCACACAGAATCCAGAACTATCTATCACAGAAACGTGAGGAAAATGTGTTTTGTTTTTACTAAATGTGAAGTTTGCAAGGGATTCTGGGTAACAGAACCTGGTGGGAGGCACACAAGTCACCCCATCCTGGATTCCCCTTGGTGTCTAGTTTAAAAAAATGTACAGGTTTTCTAGGTTTCCCTAGGTGCTGGCTGGGCTATGGCCCAAAATTCCACAGCTAAGCACATAGCGAAAAAAGGCCAGTGCCTAGTGGGCATTTTGCTGCCCCGGGGGGACAGATCGGGGGCTATTGCTGCGATATTACCATTCTGGGCAGGCTCCACCCCTACGTATGAAAAAACCAGAGTAATCCCTGGTGCCTAGTGGGCTCTGTGCCCCCCGGGGGACAGATCAGGGGCTATTGCCCCACCTGCCTCCTAGCGGGAAAGAAACGCTGTGGCAGTTATTTATTGGGAGTATTGACATGCCCATTCTGGGCAGCCTCCACCCCTGAACTTTGAAAAAAATGAATCCCTGGTGCCTAGTGGGTTTTTTCCCTCCGGGGCCGCAGATAAGGGGCTATTGCCCCCATCTTCCTCCGGGGGGGGGGGGAGGCTGTAGCAATTGTTTTGGGGTGAATTTTTTAAATTTTTATACCTGTTGCCTTGTGGACTTTCTGCCTCCCGGGGGGCAGGCAAGGGGCTATTGCCCCATCTGCCTCTGGGGGGGGGGGCAGAAAGACTGTGGCAATATGCTGGGGATGGGGCATTGGCATGCCCATTCTGGGCAGCCCCCACCCCTACGTATAAAAAAATAAGAATAATCCCTGGTTACTTGTGGGCTTTCTTTCCCCTTGGGGGGCAGATCAGGGTCTACTGCCCCCATCTGCCTCCTGAGGGGGCAGAAAGACGGTGGGATTTTTTTGGGAGTGGGGGCATTGGAATGCCCATTCTGGGCAGCCCCATCTCAAGCTTGGTGCCTAGTGGGCTTTCTGCTTTCCTGGAGGGGGGGCAGATATGGGGCTATTGTCCCATCTGCCTCCCGGGGGGCAGAAAGACTGTAGTATTTTTTGGGGGGCTGGGAGCATTGGCATGCCCACTCTGGGCAGCCCCCGCATTAGTACAAAAAAAATACCCTGGTGCCTAGTGGGCTTTCTGCCCCCCAGGGGGCAGATCAGGGGCTATGGCCCTCTTCTGCCTTCTGTGGGGGCAGAACGTGTTTTGCCTTTATCTGGGGAGGGGGGCAGGGTGGGGGCATTGGCATGCCCATTCTGGGTAGCCTTCACCCATGGCCTATAAGAAAAAGTCCCTGCCGTCTAGGGTGCTTTCTGCCCCCTCCCCCCCCGCCCCGGGCAGAAAGACTAGCTGTGGCAAAATTAAATGGAGCAGGAAAGGCCCTTGCCCAAGGGGCCTTTACCCCCTCCCTGGTGGCTAGTGGGTAGGTGGGTGCATCGGAGGGGCAAAAAGACTGGCTGTGGCATAATTAAATGGGGGAGCAAAGGCCCTTGCCCACAGGGCCATTCCCCCTCCTTAGTGGCTAGTGAGTGCATTCCTACTTGGGGATCGCCCTCGTGGGGCGATCCCCAAGCAGGGATTCAATAGGGAAGGGTACCATTGGAATGGGGAGATTCTCCCCTTTCCAGCGATACCTTTTCCAAGTGTTTCGGTGCTCGGGCAGTGGTGGCTGGTGACATCTGAAAGTGGTGAGCATAAAAGTTGGGGACTAATGAAAAGAGGGTTCGGGAGGGTAATCTCCTGGGAAATTCTAAATAAAAAGAGTGCACAAATGGGCATTTTAAAGCACATCTGAGAATGGAAGAAGGTTTATAAAGCGCAGAGATTACCTAAACGGGTTAGAGTGCTTTTCAATAAAACAAACAAACTACAGACCAATGTCTCTGATATATTACCAGGCAGTCCGTGTTTTTGTTTAATCCTGACAAAATGGCTTGAATTTATTGCTTGCATTTGTAAGGGGTGGAAGAGCCTGCTTTTGGCAAACCAGTTTTATTATTCAAGCCACGAGCCATTTGTCAGGCCATAAATACAGGACCTGCTGTAAAACTGTTGGTGAAGAAAACACCAGGCTCTTGTCTTTGACGTGCAAGCACCGCGAAAGTCCATTGCAAATTGTACATGTTTTATTTTTTACATGTGTGCAAGCAGCAGATCCTAGTATACAAGTGACATGTAGGAGGATGGGGAAAATGTAGACTTTTCACAGCCTGCTGGGCAGAAAATATGGAATTTATTAAGGACACGGAGGCTAATATTATGCAAAACTCCTTTATTGCCACAGCTCAGCAGCAACAATTGAAGAACATAGAACTTCAATGAACATTCTGAAGAAGTATAAAGTCCCTTCGTGACCAGCCATCTTCCTTCTTTGTTAGACTGCGAAAAAAGATCAACGTGCAGAAGAAAAACAGGGATAAACTGAAGATAGCTTTCCAAGTACGGTCCAAAGGAAAAAGATTCTTATTCTGAAAGAAAAAGAATGCCATTCATAATATCTTGACACAAAATAAATATATGTATATAAAAAATATACAAAAGGGAGGGTTATATCCCAAAGAGGAGGGATAATATTAGCCTCCGTGTCCTTCATAAAATCCAGATTTTCTGCCCAGCAGGCTGTGAAAAATCTAAATTTTATGGCACGACACGGAGGCCATATTATGCAAGCTTAAAGTGCATTAAGAACATTATCAATCACATTAGAGATTGGTCTGAAATAACAAGTCTTAAACATACTATCGTTCGACCAGTCTGCTGCCCTAAGGATATCTTGTAGGCCACCTCCTAGAAAAAAGGCCTTAGAAGCCAAAGCACCTCTGAGTGAGTGAGTTCCAAAAATAGATATGTCTACACCGCTTTCATGCATGAAATCTTTAACCCATCTAGCTAAGGTTAGAGAAGAAACTCCTTTATGAGCAGATCTGTAGGACACCAATAATTGACATTCATTCATTCTTAGATTTTTAGTTCTTTTCTCGTACTCTTTCAAACATTTAACCATGCACAGTCTTTCGTTCTAAGGAAAAAAGGGGTAAAAGATAGAAGAAGACATTGTCTTGGTTCTTTTCTTGATATAAAAGCAAACACCTTTGGGTTGGAATGCCCTGCTAGAGACATCTAAAGCCTTGACATCTGAAGTTCTTCTGAAAGAAACTAGACATAAAACGGTAAGTTTATATGAGATGCGTTTAAGAGAAAGAGAAGCATTTTCTCCCCAAGAAGAAAGAGTTTGGAGAACGAGGGTAACATCCCAGAGGGCAGTATATTTAGCAGAAGGAGGTTTCAGAACTCTCATGCTTCTCATTATCTTTTTAGTTAAAAGAGTCTGGCCAACGGAGAGTCAGTTAATTAAAAGAATGGCCAGCTGAAATAGCAGATCTATAGACCTTAACGGTTCTATAAAATAATCCTGATGTAAACAATTCTGAAAGATAGTTAACAACGTGGACTATATCAGTTGAAATGGGATCATAATGTCCTTGAATGCACCAGCGAACCCATTTGTTTCATGCCAATCAATAAGCCTTTCTTGTACCAGATGCCCATGACTCAGAAATGAGTCTGAAAGCATTTGACGAAAGCCCAGGGATTCGCCATTGTCTCCTGAAATCTTCCATGCCGCCAGCACCAGAATACCCTGTTGTACCCTCTGGAACTAGGAGTATTTCCTTGAATGAAGGAATCAAAATAGGGAAGTCTACGCTCATTTCTAGGATGATTGGAAACCAGGCCTGAGATCTCCAAAGAGGCACTATTACGACCATGCTCTGTCGATAACGTCGAGCATGAAGTAGCAGGCGATGGAGCATTGCAAATGGCGGGAAAGCATAAGGTGCTAAACCCCTCCAATCTTGAAGGAAAGCATCTACCTTTAGAGCTTGAGGGTTCGGCCTCCAACTGAAGAAATTCTTCAATTGAGAATTCAGACGGTCTGCAAATAGGTCTGTCTTGAAGGGACCCCATCTGGATTGGATGGCTAAGAATACCTGTCTGTCCAGTCTCCAGTTGCTGGAGTCCTTGAAATTCCTTGAGTACCAATCTGCCACCCCATTCCTCAACTCAGGAAAGTGTTCCGCTATGACCGAAATTCCTTTGTTCAAACAATAGTTCCATAAGCCTTTCACTAGGTCTGTCAGGCCCTTGGAATGAGGACCCCATGTTTGCTGACATATTGTACTGCGGACACATTGTCCATCCGTAACGTTACACAGCATTTAATCGATTTCTGGGTGAAACAACGAATCGCAAATGAACCTGCTAGTAATTCTAAGCAGTTGATATGCAATTTCTTTTCTTTAGGAGTCCAACGACCTCCTGTTGATGAGTTTTCACATCTCGCTCCCCATCCTTCCAAACTCGCGTCTGATACTATTATCAGATCTGGTTCCTCCCCAAAAATGTCTGCCATTCTATGCTTCTACATTCTTTAACCACCAAAGGAGTTCGGTTCTTGATTCCTGATCTAGGGAAATCAGTTGGGAGTAAGATTCGTTCAATCTTACAGATTCTGCTTTCAATCTCTGAAGTGCCCGATAGTATAATGGACCTGAGAAATTGCCTGAATCGTGGATGAAGTAAGCCCAGGATCCTTGCTAGGATTCTTAAGGGAAAGGTCTTTAGTGCAAGTAACTTTCTCAGTTCTTTCCTCACTTTCCTCACTTTGTCACTCGGTAGTCTCAGCTCTGCCTTCATAGTGTCTACCAAGAAACCCAGAAACTGGGTTTGTTGAGATGGAGTTACACATCATTATGTTTATAATGAAGCCTAGGTGTTCTAAAAGATGTATTGTAAGATCTGTATGAAGTGAAACAGTCTCTTTTGATTGAGCCATTATGAGTGTATCGTTGAGGTATATGATTAGCCTCATTCCCCTTTGTCTGAGCCAAGCAGTGACGGGTCGGAGTACCTTGGTGAAGCACCAAGGGGCAGATGATAGACCGAAAGGGAGGCTGCAAAATTGGAATAGTTGCCCCTCCCAAATGAATTGAAGAAACTTCTGGTGGGGTTCCCAGATAGGGATTGTCAGATAAGCATCTTTTAGGCCCAGACTCGTTAACCAGTCTCCTTTTCTTAAAATGTTCCTTAGGAGATGTATCCCTTCCATTTTGAAATGTTGGTAGACTACCCATTGATTTAACTCTTTTAAGTTTATGACTGGCCTTTGTTCCTTGTTTTTCTTTTCTACGAGAAAAATGTTTCTGAGGAAACCTAAGTGAGTGGCCTTGACAATCGCACCTTTCTTTAATAAGTCTTGTACCTCTTGAGAGACTAGGAGTTTGCCTTTGGTAGAAAAGACAATCTCTCGGGGATGTCTTGTTTGGAAGGGAATACCGATGAAGTCTATCTTGTATCCTTTCACAGTATCTAAAACCGAAATATCTTTGGTTACCAAATTCCAATTCCCAGCGAATTGAAGTAGTCTCCCTCCCACCTTTAGAGGGGTATCTGAAAGGTCTGTCCAAGTTCCTACCTGATGAAAAGGAACATTGTCTCCGTTCGCCTCTGAAGGGACGTCCGCAGTTCCTCTGTCTCTGAGGGTAGAATTGTTGAGAGTCGCTGAAGTTGTCATTAAATCTGCCGCCGCCACGGGCCATGAAGGGTCTCGAATTTGAGTTTCCTCAGCTGGGGAAACGACCCCGTATTCTCCCGGCCCGGGTAAAAACCCGATCTTGAAATACTTTTTAAAATTTCTTTTTGGGATTTTTGTATTGAGCTAAAAGCGCCAACGTATTTGGCCATGTCTTTAATAAATTCCTTGCCAAAGGGGAAACCCTGTGAATTTGGCCCACCATCATTCTTGGCTAGTTCGATGAGTTTGGGGTCGATCTTAAACAACACCCCTTTTCTCCTCTCTGTAGAGATAGCCATATTAGCATTACCAATAAGGCATATAGCCCTTTGGACCCACTCTCTGAGTTCTTTAGGGTCAACTGGGGAGTCTCCCAGATAGGCTGATTCGGCCATTTCAAAAATGTCGGTAAGGGGGCCTATGGTGTCAAGCAGCCAGTCCTGACAGGATTTTAAGCCTTTATCCATGTCTTTTCTTGGGTCTCTTGAGGTTTTGGCTATGAAGGCTACCACCTTGGGGTCCAATTCAGGCGTTGCAGCGACTTTGTTTGGAAGGGAGGGTCTCGGGCATTCAGAACAGAGTCTAGATCTATCCTCCTTTGGTATTTCTCTCCTCAACCAGAAGGAGAGGTAGTCTGCTACGTGTTGGGAGGGGGTCCATTCTGGGGATAAAGGATGCTTTATTAGCAAAGGGTCAAACATAAGGTCTCCAAATGGGTCCAAGAGTCCCATGTAGGTTCTGAGGACTTACAAGCCTCTTCTGAGCTCCCCGTTCCCCTTGGTTGTGCCTCTTCTATGTCTGTGTTAAAGCCAGAAGAGCAGGATAGATCTATTTCAGGATCAAAGCTATCGTCACTATCAATATCAATAGGGGGCTCAGGGCTTTGATCTTGCCCATATGGGGTGCCCGAGGCACCAGTCTTGTCACAGCCTTGAGAGCGTGAGGGGCCCAGGGAGGTCTTAGCTTTCTTAGAGTCTTTTTGCTCTTTGCCTCGAATTGCCCATTTCTTTGGAGCCTTGACTGCTCCTGATTGTTAATTGCTAGTAGAAGGGCGTGGGGAGGTCTTCTGAGACAAAGATTCCAATGTTTTATTTATAGTGTCATGAATTGACCCAAGTACTTTCTCCAGAGCCTTATTTACTAGCTCTTCCAGATGTCCTTCAATGTTAATCTGGGGTGTGGACATCTTAAATGGTTAATTTTACTTAAGGATATTGGGATCAATAATAGAAACAACTCACTAGAATTGTGGATGTTAGGGTACTTGAAACGCTTAAAAAAAATCGATTGAAGGGAGAACTGCTTGATACCGACGTAGCGTATGAACAGCTGATTGTAGAGCAGTTAAAAGAAACTGTCAAAATGTACACACGGGACGATTGTCCGATCCCAATTACCTAAGATGGTGGTGTAATTGAGTAGATAGAGGTGAGCCCAAGCTCTCAAAATGGCCGCCAAGCATGTAATAGCATGCGTGGATGCCGTTAAGGTGAATTCCTTTCATTCTTAATCCGGCCTGTCTTCGAGCGCAAGTAACGCGCCGAGGGGGCCGGGGAAGCTCTTCCTAAAGCGGGGCATTCTGATAGAAGTGTCCCCACGATTTAGCTTTAAATCAGCCCGGGAGTGCAGAAAGCAATGAGGGAAGGATGTCGGGAAGCCACAAGGGCAGGACGCGTGTCGTCCGGGGAGAGAAAAAAGGTAAGTGCGCGTGAGAGCTGATTCGAGGGTACACACTAGAAATAAGAAGCCTAATCGGGTTCAAAGTAAAACCGGAGGGGGAAAAAACTCGGTAAGGGTGGAGTTAAACCATAATACAAAGGTCATGAAATGCGAAGCATTGGTAACAATAAGAGTACACATTTGAGTAATATTGAGTATTAGCCCGATAAAAGGGGTTAAATAGATAGACATACGTATTAATACTATAAATATAATACCTATATACATAGAAATGTAACAAATGATAAGGATATCAGTAGTAGCTTGAGAGTAGTACTTATCTTTCTGAGCAGCAGCAACAAAGAAGGAAGATGGCTGGTCACGAAAGGACTTTATACTTCTTCAGAATGTTCATTGAAGTTCTATGTTCTTCAATTGTTGCTGCTGAGCTGTAACAATAAAGGAGTTTTGCATAATATGGCCTCCGTGTCGTGCCATAGAATTAAGTGTACAGGGTCTGGAGTAAGGGTACAGGTGCTGGAGCACTGGTATAGTAGCTTCAGATGGAGGAAGAAAGAAACGCGAAAGAAGATTCCCACAGGAAGGTTTGAGATAAGAGCTGGTTTGAAAGGGAGAGGGCACAATAGGACAAGGGCTGGGAGGCAATGAGGGAGGAAAGAGGTGGCCTGGAGCTGTCTAGCATAGCTGGGCCTCAAGCAGTGCAGGCTCTGGGGCACATGGCTGCACAGGAATATATATCATGATTTGTGCATCAGTCAGAGTGCGTCACGCCCATTCACTTCCATGCAGAAAAGATGTTCCCAGTACTGGGTGTTCGTTTAACACACCGGTGCATTCTGAAAATGTACTTCTAAGTGTGAACTAACATACTTTTCTTTTTTGGGCGGGGGAATTTCTTTATTATTACTTCTCATATAACAGCAGTTATTAACCATTGTCTGATGAATATTCTACACAACATTCTCACAGTTACAATATAGCGACTGAATTAGTACAATAGCAATTCCACTTTTAACAATGCGCTCCAAAACTTGGAGATCATAACTTGTAAAACATCCCTCAAACCTCCTCCCCCCTACCAGCTTCAGTCTGTCAAGATTAGGTACGTGTTTTGTGTTTGGTTCGGTGTTCAGGAGTCATCATACATGTTCCTAGTTCGTCCTTCCTGTCCTTGGGAGTCCTCTGTATCCCGCTGCCCTCCCTCCCCTGGATCTAGTTGGGAGGACAGGGATGTGTCTGCCACCTCCTGTATCATCATTCCCCCATGCAAACAATACCTCTGGTAGTCTCTCATCACGTCTGGTTTTCTTAATTTGTTCCTCTTCTGCCGTCGCCCACTCCTTAAGATCTGTCTTCCATTTTTCAATGGATAGGCCCAGCGGAGTCAGCCAGGGGATTGCTATTCGTCTTTTTGCTATTGTAAGCCCCAGTATCAGAAAACGTCTGGTTGTTTTACATTTGGGATTGCTGGGTATCAGTCCCAAAAGGCAATTTGTAATCTCTAGCACTACCTTCCAATGCGTCACCCTATTGACTTTCTCCAGTACTTCTTTCCAGTATTCTTGTATATGGGGACACTGCCAAACCATATGTATAAAATTAGCTTGTGTGTACCGGATTCTGGGACATTGTGGGTCTCGGGTGTCATTGATCGTATGTAATCATCTAGGGGAGAGGTACGTCATATGTATTATATTATATTGTATTCATTTAAATCTGGCTCTTTTGACACCTTATGGACTCCCTCACAAATTTTCTTCCAGTCGGACGGCTGTATTGGTTGTTCAATAACATCCTGCCATCTTTCTTCGATTTTTAGGGGCTTACCTAGCCTTTCCTCTCTCAGTGCCCGGTATAAGTGGGTTACAAACTTACGCCCACCTGCCATAGCAATCATGGTGATTAGTGTTTGTGAGTGTTCTGGGGCCTCTGGGAAGGTAGGCCAGAGCTCTCTTGCTGTAGCAGGTATTTTTGCATATTGCAAAAATTGCCCAGCACTCAACTCAAATGTATCTACAGCGTCCTGATAGGTTATGAACCTGCCTTCTGGATATAGGTCAGCCAGCATTAGACAGCCTCCTTCTCTCCATTTTTCAATTGTCATTGTGTGCTCTATCTTGGTGAACTGGTTTATGCTCCAGACATCAGCAAGGTGCTTCCTCCGGATTATCGTTTTTGCCCTTGTATCCCATACACTGGCCATTAATCGTATCGGGGGGTTGTCGTGACTGGCCCGCCCTTTACCCTCATGAGCAGAGCTACTAACTGCTGACCCCTATAGGTACCCTCCAACAAGGTTCTCCTTCCCAGGAGGGCTCCGTATCAAGCCATTGAATCGCATGCTGTAGCTGTGATACCAGGTAGAGTTGCAGTTCTGGAATTTCCGATCCCTCTCTGTCCCACTGATGTTACCTTGAGGCTCACTCTGCAGTGCTTCCCGTTCCATAGCAGGGATATCAGCAGCACTTCTAGTTCTTTGAAGACCTGTCGCGGGTTCAACTTCTCATAGAAGGACCCCTGCATAACGTAGAGGCATCTAGGAAGGACCACCATTTTGTTTAAGGTCGCTTTACCTATAAGGGACAACTTTAGGGTGTTCCAGAAGCAAACACTTCCATGTAACCCCTTTATGATCCTTCCTATATCCAGATCATGGAACCGATCCCTGCCTTGTGCGATATGTATACCTAGGTATCGAACTGATTCCAATTCGCAGGGGAGCTCCAAGTGAGGAAGTTGCGGCCCATTGCCACCTTTGGGGCGAGAAATCGGGTATAAATGCGACTTTGACCTATTGATCTTTAGACGTGAGACCACCGCAAAACTATCCAGTGCACTAATTAATAGTGTGGTTGACTGCTGTGGGTGGGTTAGATACACCAAGGTGTCATCCGCATACAGGGGGACAGCATGTTCAGTTGATCCTAACTTAATACCATGTCCCCTGAGTACCTCCCTGAGGTGGCAGGCTAGTGGTTCCATGCTATTGCAAATATTAGCGGCGAAAGCGGGCACCCCTGTTGTGTCCCTCTTTGGAGCCCTAAGCTATCTGACACATAGCGTCCGGTATGGATCTTGGCCATTGGCTTTGTGTATAGCAGCTTCACCCACTCAAGGTAGGCCCATCTTTCCCAGTACCAGCCATATATAGTCCCATCTTATGGAATCAAACGCCTGTTCTATGCCTAAAAAGGGCACAGCGCTCTCCCCCGTGTCCCTTCCAGGGTCTGCATGACATGTGCCAGCCGGCGGATATTTCACAGGGTATTCCTGTGGGGTATGAAACCCGATTGGTCCTCATGTATAATCTGGGGCAGATATGGGAGCAATCTGGAAGCCAAGACATGACTTATGAGTTTCAAATCGATATTTAACATAGATGTTTGGTAGCGTAGGTTCTTTCCCTGCCTTAGGGATGAGTACTATAAGCATTTCCAGCAAAGATCTCAGTTGTACTTTCTTCTCTTGAGCCTCGATTAAAGTCTTGAGCAGTCGCTCTGAGAGTATATATGGGAAATGTTTATAAAATTCAGCCCCCAGGCCATCGGCGCCCAGTGACCTTGATGTTTTCATCTGATGGATCGCATTCATTATTTCCATTTTGGTCATTGGGGTGCCTAGGACTTCTTGGGTGTCCTGATCTAGGCTTGGCAGAATAATCTCCTTGAGGAAACTGTACATAGTAGAGGAGGGTACCTCGAGTAGGGGTGCTACGTAGACTCCTTAAATGTTCCAGAAATACAGCATTGATCTTGTGCTGAGTGTATTTGGTACTCTGATTCCCATGGTCCTTTATAGCCAATATGGGTTTGGGTTGTGTTTCCATTTTTATAACTCGCGCCAAAAAACGGCCCAATGTATCCCCTTCCAGATACCAGCATTTCCTACTTTTACTACAGTCAAATTTATCCAGCCTGTCCCATAACTCTCCTATCATTTGTCTCTGCTCTGTCCATCCCTGGGGGACCCCTAGATCCATGGGAGGTGCTGCTTCTATTGTGGCCAGCTTACGTTCTTGACCCTGCAGGTCTCTTTCTAACACTTTCCTCACCCTTTGTTACCATACATACCCCTCTAATTACCACTTTCATTGCATCCCACTCTGTCACCCTAGTGTTGGATGTCTTCCAATTGGTATTGAAATATCCACTCAGGTCCATCTCTATACCCGCCTTATATGCCGGGTCCGACAATGCTTCAACGTTAATCCTCCATAATGGTATTTTGCCGTGGGCCTCTTCAGCGTGTAGTCTATCAGTAAGGGGGAATGGTCAGACAAGTAATGTGCTGTTTATTGTATGTCGCCCACTCTATGGATTGACTCTGTCTGCATGAAGAAATAGTCTAACCTACTATATGTGTTTGTCGCCGGCGTATGGCAGGGGTACATTTTTGGGGGCGGATGTCGGAGCCTCCAAATAACTACTAGGCTGTAGTTAGATTGCATTACCCTCACGGCCTCCCTCACCTTGGGTTAAGCGACTGGTCTCGGTGGGAGCCTATCTAGAGTGCAGTCCAAGGCGCAATTAAAGTCCCCCGCTACCACTAATTCTGAGTCTGGGTTGAGCTGGGCTTGACTAAGAGTGGACCCAAGGAAAACCCCATTATCACTGTTAAGAACATATATATTGATCAGGCACATTTCATGCCCATCCAACGTGCCTTCAACCAATACAAATCTACCATTTGGGCCAGCTTGGTTCATACCATTTGGAAAGGGACCCCCGGGGCCACCCACACCAATACACCCCTAGAGAACCCGGAGTAGGACGTCGCGTATATCTGACCCCTCCAGCGTCTTTGAACATACTTGAGACAATCACCCCAGAGGTCCGTTTCTTGCAAAAATGCTGTTGCGACCCCATATCGTTTCATGTCAGCAAATATATGGTTGCGCGCAACAAAATTATTCAAACCCCAGACATTCCATGTTATAAACTTGTAGATACCTCATTTATCCCTCATGTCACTGAATCGTCCCCGGGTGTTCGATTGACTCTCACAGAAGGCTCTTGATTATCACCGCACCTATTATTAACACCCCTACATTCTCACTCTGCTTGCCAGAGCTCCCAATTTTGTCTGCTGGTTTTTAAAGTACCTCAAATACGTTTCCTCCAACTTGACCCTCCGCCCACCCACAGGCAGTAGCTCTCCATCCCCCTAAACCAACAGTGGCCAAAGGATCTGGGACTCCGCCCAACACCCCTTATCCTACTTCCTCCCTTTTCCCCTGTGCCTTATCAAGTTGAAACTGACCAAACTAGATCAGCCTACAAGGCCCAAATTCAATGTTACTGTAACCTACGTAAATAACTTCTTCAATGAGGCCAGGCCGTCGGACCCCGTGATACCCCACTGAACCATTCAGCACTGCTGGGCCACTAACGTGGGGAGGTGGCTGGGAAGTCATACTAAGTCTTAGCGGCAGAGCCACAGTGCAAGGGTCCTGATAGGGATATTTCTCCATGTGTACCCACCCGCCCCCCCTTGTGCCTTACATCGTACCTGGGACCAGCATAGTGCCCTTCCACTGCCACGCTCCAACACCCCTGCCTTTCCCTTACTCACAGTTCCTGATTGTCTCTCGAACATCGTCTGGAACCTCCATCAATCACCGAAAAAGACTCTTCCGTCCCTTTATTTTATCTGTCCGGGGTTCTCTCCGTCTGTGATTGAGTTTCTTGCACCAGACAGGGAGGGGAGAATTGATTCTGCAGTTGTATGGCTGCCGATTCTGTTTGCAGAGTGCCGTCTGCGTCGACAAGGATTTGTTCCGTTTCCGGTGCCTCTTGCTGGGGTAATGTCTGTTCCACGCCGTCCCGATGCTTCCCTTGTTGTCATCAACGGTGTGACCGCTGTTCTCGCCATCTCTGGTTCTGGTCCGGCCCCGCCAGGCCCATCAACTCCATCCATGATCCAGCGGGTTACCAGCCTGTGTTACTGATACACCATATACTCACCGGGGCCCATAAATATTCATACAATAAGCTAGTAGTACCGCTGGGGTCAATTTTGATTTACCTGCGAGATTGTTTACCTTTACCAAATTCTGACCAACTCGATCTCCTTGATAATAAATTTCCTCTGGTCAATGAATCTAGTTGCTGAGTTATGTTAAGTAGAAAATGACATCAAAGTTGTATTCTCCAAATAACCACAGACTCAAAGAGTTTTAAGAGTTTTTATCTAATCAAATAATTGTCTTTGATCAAGTCAAAGATCAAATACATGTTAAACCGTTTTCCTCCAGGAAGAAATCAAGTCAGGTTCAATATAAGTCTCTATTTAAAATATCATGATGACAGTACTTGAAGGGGAAGAAACAGAGAGCAGTACAAGGACATACTACACAGAATTATAGTTACCTAGGATAGTGTGAGGACCAAACCCCTGGCCTAGGAGTCAGGTACAATTCTCCAGAACAGATCGGGCGATGAAGGATCAAGACAGGTTCAGGACCGGGAAGGTGACCTCTTCTAAGTGCAACGCCTGCGTCACACCCCTCTCTGGCACTCTCCTCGATATTTCTTCCGCGACTTCCCGTCTAGATGATTGGCTTCTTCAATCAGTATCTTGGTCTCTCAAGCAGGGTCTCTGGCATCTGTAGTCAACGTAGGGTCTGTGGCTGCGACTGTGTCTCTGCCTCTCTCGACATATAACTAACTAAACTACCTTAGTTATACTATTCTATGTGTATGTACAACCCCCAAATGTTTCAATATCGTAAAAACCCATACTTCTGATTGGGCAAGGCAAGGGGAAGAGGTCATCACACCATACTGAATGTAATAATTAACTTTAGGTTCAATGTTCCCGCCCCTTAATTCACTTTCCCAAGCCTTATTACACCCGCATTTCACATTATGATCAATACATTGTATATAATTTGTTTAATTTTGCTTCCTTTGTCCGGGTCGATGGATTAGGTTCCCAAGAGATTCTTGCCAGTGCGACCTTGGCTGAGTTTCAACTTTGTCATCACAGTCCCAGGCAGGTTAAAGTGCGCATGCGCACAGATCAGGTGGGGTAGGCATTTCAGTCACTCTCTGAGGCCCAAATATGAACTAATATTAAAGTCAGAAAAAGACATGTTAGAATACGAAATAAAATGAATTCACTGTATGCCACATATCTCTACTCTATCCCTGTTTACTTATACAAATCTTTCGCATTAGCATTTAGTAGAACTTATAAGGTTTAGTTTAAGCAAAGCATGCGCATTAACATGTGAGTTTCAAGTGGCCATTTTAGAAGCTATTGCGCAGCTGCAAAGTTTTCCCTCCAAGCATAGAAAACTACGTAGATGCAGTAAACGCATGCGCAGTGAAATCCCGCATTTTTGGCGGCCATTTTTAGGACAATTGAGTTACTTGTTAGTAATACACATAGAAAAGCTTCCCCTAGATACAGTATCATGTGTGTAATGTGATATTAGTATTTACAAAACAGGTTGATTATAGTATAACTATTCCTGCAAAAAGAACAATTGATGGAGAGACTGCAGAACAATGTCATACATTCACCCCAGTACAGAGATCTGGGCCTAAATCCATCATTGTTTTTGCTCACCATGCCATTTCAGTTTGGACCCAGCCATATGCAAATCAGTCTTGACTCTGCGCCCAATGGGAACAGTCCAGCCTGAACTGCCATGCCAGGTCCTCCCTGGACTGGAAACAAGCATCCTAGGACCGGTTTCAGGCTTTCAGCCCTCATCAGCCAGGATAGCTTGACTCCAGTGGCGTGGAGAGCACGGAACCCACGTCTATTCCTGGTTCTGCTATGCCGCTAGTGCCTGGATGGATTCAGGATTTCATTGTTCGTGGGATCGGAGCTCTGCACAGACTCGACTACACAGCCATCTTTGTTGGCCACGCCCCATGAACTAACATATTTGTAGAGTGCCTATGGATTTTACAGTTACACACATGATCATAATGTAAGTTCAAAATTTGGTACATACATTTGGTACATACTCCTGACGTCAGATATTCAAGATGTAAGAAATAAAACTGTGTCAGGCAAAACAGTGCATTTTGAGTCACTTGCCTAACCAACTGTTGACAGCAAGGTCACACCTTGACTGAATTATCAACATGCAGTGTGTTCTTTCACCAATTTCTAAATGTCATAGTCTCCCTTGCTGCATGACTGTGCAGTGCAGCGTAGAGATGAGTTATGGCCCCGGAGCAATCTCCCCCAGTCAATGCTATGTCTAGTGGGGCGACCAGTGGTGGGTGCTCCCAGTCAGTACCCCAAGTCATCCTCATAACACACCTGAGCGCAGAGTGGATCAGGAACTGTTCTTGTCCCAGCCCATACTCCTCTGTGAGCTCCCTAAACACAAGCATCCCCTCATCAGTCATCACATCTGCTCACATTTGAATCCCAATCTCGGGTCCTTTATGTCCCCTGTAATCCTACACATTCCAGCATTGCCTACAATGAAAGGCTTGGGGCAAAGGGTGTAGATCTCACCTTGCCTCAGGTATAGCACCTCCAAACCCATGTAGCAACTTGCAGTATTAAAGTATCTGTCCTTTCGGGAGCAGTGACATGCAAAAGTCTATGGAGAAAAGGTCATCCTCCCATGTCATGTAGAACACTCAGTTACTCAATCTGCAGTACCTGGGCCAGCCACTGTATAGGCCACTGCAGCTGTGTGGCTGCATAATACAACTCGTCAGCAAACTCTGCAGGTCCTGAAAGAAGGAATTCTAGAGGACCATCGAGAAGGCCATTAAAAAAAATATAGCAGCTTCTGTATTACAAGCATTTTAGACACAGCAATCCTACCAGTTGTTGACAATGGCAGGCTGGTCCAGAAGGGGAATGAGAGATGAATAGATGCCAACTCCTTACCCAGTTTCCCATGAACAAGGCAGTCTCCTCATGATACACCTGGACCCCTAGGTACCTCAGGATGTGAAACTGCCAGGGCAGCCCTGTGTCTGGCAGTGGCTCTCTCTGAACATCTGACAGCAATGTTAGAGGGAACAAGCAAGACTTGTCTCAAATAATAGAGTCCTGACACCATTCCAAAGTACTCTGGTGTTGACATGACTCCTGGCAGCTCAAGAGGGTCACCTTTAAAGTGCACAAGTGTGTCATCCGCATAGAGGGAGACCACCTGTGGCTGTCCCTGTACCATTAAGCCACACTGAGGTGCATGGTCCCTCAACTGACATGCCAACGATTCTATCGCCAGAGCAAACAGCAGGGGGGACAATGGGGGACCCCTGTCTTGTCCTCCTAGAGATGAAAAAAGGTTCCAGAATCTCCCCCATAAACACCCAGGTGACAGTACCAATATATAAAAGTACCACCTGAGGAAGAGTGGGCCCATACCCATCTGCCCTAGGGCTGCCAAAGGAAAGGCTACGCAAGGGTGTCAAAAGCATTCTCTATGCCTGGGGTCACCACCCATCCAGCTGTCCCTGCATGCCTCGCTCATTCTATGGTATGAAAGAGTCATCTCAGTTTGAGGAATGTGTTCCTCCCCAGTATAAAACCATTCTGATCTGGGTGCACCAGTGTCCCCACCACCTCCGTCAGTCTGGTGGCCAAAATCTTGCTGAGTACTTTGAAATCAAGGTTGAGCAGTGATAGAGGACGATAGAACGAGATGTTCACGTGGTACGGCCGTGTTGAGGAAGCACGACTATCATTGCCTCCCTCATATTTCTTCAGCAATTTGGGTGCTAGTGAAGTTTGGTAATAGGTACAGAACTCATACGGACACCCATCTATGCTCGGTACCTTTCTGCATGCCATGTGTGATATCGCCCCTTTGACTTCTTCCAAAGTCAGCCGCACATCTAGGTCTTGTCACTGCAGATGATCAATCACTGGAATCTGTATCCCTGCCAAATATGCATCATCTGCATCCACTGTTATCTCCACAGTCTCCTATAGAGCCCCCCTGTAGTTCTCCACAAATGCCGCCCCAATATCAGCCTGTGAGTTCACTATGCCCCCAGACCTCAAGTAGAGAGCCACATTTAGGCAGCTGGAGGATTCCATCCAAAGTAGCCAAGCCAGTAGGCAGTTAGCTTTATCATCCTTTTCATATTGCCTCTGTATGTACGACTTGTACTCGAAATGAGATAGCCTGCCTAACAGCGCTCTGTAGTCCTTCCACATGTCCCCCAACTTCTGGCTGTTAACCTGGGTCATGTTACCTCACTTTCTAGTGCTCTGATGCGATCTTCCATCACCAGCACATCAGACATCAGACTCCTCTGCACCCCATATATTGTTTTCAAGCACATCCCCCTTTGGACAACATGGAACGTATCCCACTCAATCTTGTTGTCTTGGAAATAGTTCTCCATGCCATCCCCTATTTGAGCGGTGAACACCACATCCTCCAGTGCAGATGTAGGTAGTTGCCAAGTTGGGATATTCTGTCAGGCCCTACCCCATGTGAGTAATATCACTAATGGATTATGGTCTGAAATGGTGCCTCTCAACTATTCCGCCTGTGTGTACTGTGGAATCAGTGTGGGGGAGCCAAATATGATATCCATTCTGGAGTGTAGTATGTGCACTGGCGAATACTGGGAGTATTCCCTCTTGGTGGATCAACCTCCAAATGTCCCCCAGTTGCATGTCGAGTGTCCATGTGGGTAGATGTTGCAAAACCATGCCTGCCTGCACCCCTGGGAGTGGGGTGGGGCTGTTCTATCTATTATGGGCTTCATGGTCCAGTTGAAGTCTCAGCACCTAATAGGGGATCTGCAGGGTCAGAAAGCAGGGTGGGACTTAGGGATGCAAAACATCCCCCCTGTCTTGTGTTCGGGGCACACAGTGCTACCAACATCGGGGGGGACGCCTAATGCCTCTCCCACAATCACAAAGCGACCCTCTGGGTCTATCCTGTTGTGAGCAACTGTGAAGGGAACTCCCAAGGATAACCACGCTAACACCCCCCTGGCGAAACCCAAAAAGGAAGTACCATAAGCACTGTCCCTCCATCGCCTGCGCAGTTTGGTAAGTTCTGCCTCTGTGAGGTGTGTCTCTTGGAGACGGGAAAAATGTACCTGCCATCTCCTGAGGTAGCCATAGACCCTGTGGCGCTAAACGTATAAACCCATACCTCTCATGTTCCACATGAGTAACTTGTAAGAAGGCGGGCTCATGTAGGGTCTATACATGTATGTTCCCTGCACTTTTCGGGGTATAGGGGGTGAGCTACTGTTCCCAAATTCACACACATGTGAGCAAATAAAACAATTCCCTTAAACTCCCCTCCCCAGGCTCTCATGCAACTACTCTGTGATCAGCCACAAACCATACAAAATATAGTAGAAACAGTCTATTGGATAATGTGGGGTAGTGCATGCCAACCAATAAGAACACTCAAAAAAGTCCATGGGCAAACCTAGCGCCAAAACAAGTATAAATTAATTACCACCTCTTCATCCTGCTCGAGAACCTCCTGATCACACCATACAAACCAACAGAGCCCTCTGTTCCCGAGCCCTAGCACAAGGATCATAGCATGGCTCAAAGGGTCTCAGAAGACAGGCTTTCATTGGGGGGACCAGGGGACCACCCTAGCAGAGACTCCGACATATCCTCAGGAATGGAGCCACACAGCGATGGTGTCCCAGTCTCTCCCAGGCAACCACCTGTGCCCACTCCCGACCCGCTTGTTCCCTGGTTGGGCAGGTCTGTGATCTACGAGCCATACGACACCTGTTCTGTACTGTCTTCCAACCTCCATCAAACTCCAGCTGGCTCACGGGAGGGTGCTCCTTTTTGGACTCCAGGCACACATAAGCATCCCACAAAGACTGGAAGATGATTGCTCAGTCCTCATCAAGTACTTTAAGCCTAGCCGGGAACATCAGGGCATATTTAAGTTTAATGTGTCAAAGCTGTTACTTTACAGAATAGTATGAGGCTCTGCGTTTTTGATATTGTACCGGTCACAAAAATGAAAACGTCTTACTACTACTGGGCATGGAGGTGCTCCAGGTGGAGGGCTTCTGGCTGGCACTTGGTGAGCCCTCTCTATGGAGAAGATGGTGGATGTCTTCCACCCAACACTATCTGTGCCAGCCACTGTTCCATGTAAAGCTCCATGTTCAGCCCCTCCACCTTCTCCGGTAAACCCACTACACAGATATTATTTTGAGAGGCCGTCCCTCAGCGTCATCTGCTCGTCATCACAGCATTGCAACCTTCCGTTGGGGTGCCTGCATCATTGAGAATGCAGGATGCAGTTCTGATATGGCTGTTTCTTGCGTAACCGCATTCTCCTTCAATTCATTGTGTTCCTCTAAAATGTGTCCCAAGTCAATGATCAACGTGTCCAACGTAATTTCCAACGTCATCCTCAGGCCATGCACAGCTGTAAGGAGATTTGTAAATTGGGTGTTAGTGTCTTGCATCAAATGTTCTGCACTGAAGGGCACCCCAGTCTGCGAAAGACACAGCACTTGAGAAGGTGGGGCCTGCAAACCTCACTAGTTTTTGAGGACTATGGTCGTATCATCATGACATGCACAGTTGCCTCCAGACGGCAGGCGGTCTACCCTGCTCTATCTCCACTTCTCTCCACACCAGCACAGCCCCACTCACCAACCGTTGATGGTGCCTAGCGTGCCAGCACCACTGCCAAGCCCTCTCTATCACTAACACGCTCAGGGCAATGGACGTCCAACAGGCAATGCCTCCTGTAATTCAGTGACTATTGTGACATCAAGTAGGGCACATACACAGGCACACCTAACTCAGCTCAGCTGGCAAAGTCACAAGTGTTCACCTCAATGGAGGCCACATCAGTTTCTCTGTCCAACACCGAGCCCACTAAGAGCGCAATCATCTGCCCACGTGATCCGGCCCAGCTCAAGTCTCAACAGGCCACTATGATATGCCCTCGACAGTAATTCAGATGGTAGAATATGGGGTCGAAAGAGCCCCTAGACTCCGCAGTCAGTGGTGTGGGGCTAAGTGGTGTTTACTGCTTCCTATGGACAATCACATGAGACCCAGCATTCCCTGCGGAATCCCAGCCACCAAGTCCACACCGGTGGACAAGCAACTATCTCAGTGGGCCCACCACTGAGAGGCAGTATCACTTTCCAGGTCCTTCAGAGGCACACAATCCTCCATTTAGGGGCAGTCTGCAAACAGAACTCCGAATGTTGCAAGAGCCCCTCTGCTCTGCTCTTGAGCCTAGGCCTCACCTCCCCCAGGGCTGGTAGCACCTCACGACAGTAGGCCTCACCCCACAATCTCTGCCATCATTCAGGCCCCGGTAGGCCCACCTTCTGTGCAACCAGGCCAACTTCCTGAAGCGGCCACCGCAACTCTACTGGTGGTCCCCGAGCTCTTCCACTCCTGATCGGAGTGTTAACAAGTCCCCCAGGGCCTGACAGTGTATGTGGAGGTCTGGCTGATCCTTGTAATACGGTAATGGGTCCTACAAAAGTATGAAAGCAAGAACAACTTTGATTTGATGATGGGAAGATCCACAAAACCATAAGAGTAATACTAATAATACTAATAAATAATATTAGTAATGAGAAGAGGAAGAAGAAGGAGAAGATGTTATCAGCTAAGAGATAATAGGTTCAGATAAGTAAGTCATTCTAAGATCCAACTATGTAAATATTTGATTCATCGTTTTGTGCTTGCCTGATTGCAGCCAATTTATCGACAAGCCTTTATATTGACTAACCTCGTATCTCTTGAAGGTTCATTTTCTTTTTTTCAAAGAATAGCATTTTTGTAGCCTGTCATCTGTTCATTTCAGAAGTGACCCCTCACCCCCTAAAGATCCAGAACAGCTTCCTTTGTCCACCTTTGGCTCAGTTTTATTGATTAATGGATTTATTGATAGTCATTACTGCAAACACAACAGTGTTATTTGCTATTATTAAAGTCTGAACTGTCAAAATGATAAAGTGCACAGACGTGTAGACACACCCAATTAAATACAAGAGAATAGAGATGCATGCCTTTTAATGTGTATTTTCTTTAAAAAAAATATAACCAGGATGCAAGGGGATGTTGGCAGCCTATACAACAAAATCTTGCCAATAATATGTTTAATACTTTGAACTAAAAACATTATTCTTGTCAAAATCTGAAAATGATTCCGCGAATTGTGAGGCAATTGTGGTAAATCAATTATTATGCTGTAAACACAGCAGTCACAGGCTCGCATAATCCTCCGGTCCTGACCAGTGTCCATTTTTTTTATCACAAATTTATTGGAACCTAAACCTAATCATTCTGATGACAATCTGCTCCCATTACTAGATGCATCTTTCAGTGAACAGCTTCAGCAATCTGTCCAATTTCAAGACAGAATGTTTTTAAGAAAGCAAAGCATGTTTTTTTCCCTAAAATTCTATATTCGTAAGTACATAATGAAGTTTGTTCTTTTCTTTTAATGCAGACTAACAAACAGTATATTTGCGCAATTCACTCACTATTCTAATAAACCTTTCTGGAAGGTAAACATATTTCAAACTAACTTCCAAATATAAATGTAAAAAGATCAGCTGAAATACATTAAAACTCTAGTAACAGGTAATTTGGTGACATAAATAAATAATTTAATTTTCCCTTATCATCGTCCGTCGAAATCCTGCCCCCCACCCAGCCCCACCACCCCACTGCTCTTACCTGCATGGGCCGCGGCGGCAATAAAACGCGCCCATGACCCCAGACATTAGGTGCTCCAGGTTATAGGGCTTCCCTGAAGGTAACTGTGAAACAATTCATTTTGCAAGTGTGATCTGGGTCACAGCAGAGCTCACTGCATTGTTAGCTCAGTAACTCAACACATGATAAATGAGCTTGAAATGCTGCCAAATGCAAGCTTTAATTGAAATGTATGGCATTGGTAAATCGTCAATATGAGTATGAATGAGAAAATTGATCTCTCTTGAATTTAGAATTCCAGGTCAAAGTAAGAGCTCCCAAGGAGTGAAGCTCAGATATTTTAAAACTGACCATAATTAGCATCCACACCAAAAGAGAAAAGAGGGGTTTGTGGAGGTTGTTGGTAGGGAATGTTGAGGCAGGTTCAGCACCGCAGCAGCCTTGCAGATTATCTTGATTGCAGAACTTGCCAGAGAAACATCACACTGCTGGTCTGGGTTTCCTTTCCTACATTCCCCATCTCCAATGGCCCCTTGTCTCCATTCATTGAGAGTGGTAATGCCTCCAGGCGAGGGAGCCTTGAGTGTGCATATATTCAAGAAACACAAATGCAGGGCATTGCAAGCTTGCAATTATTAGCTAAAGATCAGCCGGTTTTTCCCAGGTCGTTGCAGTCTCAACACAATTCAACAGTTTTCAAAAGGAAAATTTCAAGTGTTCCCTAAAAACCAGGCCACCGAGGAATACGTTTGTGTCAAAAAGTTAGTCTCTCATTCCGCCTTTTCATTTTAGGGGGGCTGGTCGAGCAATCAAGGCTTAACCTTAAAAAATTGGTGCGAAGGCCGAATTTAGTTACAGGATTACACCCTTAGTGCAGTTGCAATAAAGATGCAATAGTTCATCACAGATGCTACCTTTTCCATGAAGAACAACAATTTGATATCACCATAGATACATAAATATATGCACAGTAAAAATAGTCCCTAACCAACGTCAATCACACGAAGCTAATGAAGCGATATATTACAGACGAAATGCATTTGGCAGACTGAGCCCCCACATTACACAGAGTAAATACAGTCCACATGACTGGTAGAGCTGTGCTGATCGTAATTGAAAGTGAGCACAAAAAGGACCACAACTCTCTCAGGAAAACTGCAAACACTAAACCGCTTGCTGATCACCATCTTTTATAAAATGATAAAATACAACTGAGATGAACTGCCAGGATGGAGAACAAGAGACTTGTGTATTAACATCAAGTGTCTCTGAAAACATACTTTGTCTCCAAGTTCAGAGTAAAGGCTTACCCCTAGCTAGAAAACTGGAAGTAACTGGAGGTATTGTGACCTGGGAGCCCCAATGGTGCAAGGTCGAAAGCTCCACACACAGAGGGGACAGCACAAAGTAGGACCTCAGAGGACCTCTTTAAGCTATTTAGATCCAGCTAGCAAGCAAGAGGATAGCTCTCTCCCTCGCCATGCACTGCCTAGGACCTCACATATTACATCACTCATGACGTGCTATGACATCATTGATAACATCTGTGAAACATCTAAAATTACATGATTGTGTGTATGTGTGTGTGTGTGTGCGTGTGTGTGTGCGTGTGTGCGTGTGTGTGAGTATATTTTCCATACGTGCTAAAGACAAGCATGGTAAAGGATGCGTAGTAAAAGCATACGTGATAGCCAGAAGTGAAAATTAGAGCCCAGTAGGTGGACTGTATCTATGGGTGATAGACCCTTAAATCCTAGCACCAGCAATCCTCGCCATAAATATGAGGGTTTGTACCCAGGCATACTAATCTCCCAGAGCCAAATAGTAGTTATCCCCTGTAGTGGTGAGCATCTGCTTATCTGGCGGTTCATAGGTGAAGGGGAGTTGCTGTCACTAGGCCCGTTCCAGGCCCTGATAGGCAGCACCCGCAACGTGTCACTCTTTACCTGCATCTATTTAAGTAGGAGGGAAATAATAATCAGGTGATGTGTAGCCAATGGGAACAGTAATGTTAACAGCCAGGTGACCTGCCTCCCATGTCAAACCTAGGAGTCAAGGCTGGGCAGCCTTAAACTAGGACCAATTAGAATCCAATACACCTTTACACAGTGGGGCCCCTTGCTAGGCAGCACTAGTTAGCTTGGAAGGGCCAGTGGGATAATAGGATGAAGAGGATTCAAATCTTTTCCAAATGAGCTGAATCATATTGTCAACATAATGGGCCTGATTCACAAACTGCACTTTATAGTACATTTTGTAATACTACAAAATGTACCACAAAACATACTACAAAGTATGAATTTTCCCATACTTATATGTACAGAGTTTTCTGCCCCGACTTTGGAGTCTCCACACATGTGAGTATAGATTTTAGTTGTAACTGTGGGAGTGACACAGGGAAAAGGGGCAGACTTACTACTATAGGAGATGGGATTAGAGAGGAATAAGCAGAATTTAGGGAGAGTCAGAGAGGGGTTTAGGGTAGGATGTCACCCATCCACACAAGATTAAGTCGATAGCATTACTCCTGGGGTGGAGACATTGAATCTACAGTTTTGTAGTAAGCTTACACTTGGAGTTTATGAATACAGAAAGTAGGAAACATACTAGAAAGAGTAAACTTACGAAAAAGTGTAACTTACCTTTGTGAATCAGGCCCAATGCCATCAAAGCTAAACTTTTTTCATTCAAATAAATTCAAGTGTTTAAACAGAGATGCCCAAAGTAGCACTATGAAATAAAGCTACTTTCTGGTGTTTTATTGAAATATATATTAGAGAATTGCATCATTTCATTATTGCAGTAAATTCAGCTTTGCGTCTTTAAAAAGGACCAATAATAGACAATTTTCTAACTTGTCTCAATAGGTGACTTTTAATTTAATTTGGTTTCTTAAAAGCAGCCAATCTGTGTTTCAAGTGGCGGATGTCTCGGAAAGGTGGTGGTGAATTAAATAAATAAAAGAAACTTACCTTCTCCGCCTCTCCGCTGCCGCACTCCTCTTCTTTATCTGCTGTGCTGGTATTATCTGCTGTGCTGGAAGCACCCAGGCTTCCGAACTCTCGCAGCCAATCATGAAGCTGCAGGAGCGGCGTAGTTATTGGTCTGAGCTAACCCTGGGCGTAGTTCGCGAAGTAGCACTTCGCGAAGCTACGCAAAGTGCAGTTCGCACTACGCGAGCTACGCGTAGCACTTCGCGAACTGCGTAGTACCTTGTTCGCACTGTGCCAGATGTCGTTTTCAATGATTGCACAGTGCGGACAAGCAACCGGCACTGTGCAATCATTGAAAATGGCATCTGGCACAGTGCGAGCTGTAGTTTTTTGCTGCTTGAGTAGATTTTTACTCGAGCGGCAGCTTTCTCAACGTGAACTGGTAGTTTCTCATCGCGAGCGGTCGCGAGCATACGCGACCACTCACAATGAGAAACCTGACCTCCTCGCGTTGGGAATCTCGCCTGGAGGTTTATTTTCCATGCTCGCGATCGCCAACTTGATGTTGCTGATCGCGAACAAGGAAAAAGTCTTGCCGGGATGTCATTTTGCTTGCTCGCGGTCGCCAACTTGACGTTGAGGACCGCGAGCAAGCAAAAAATGACCGCAACACTACGCAACACTACGCTACGCGTGTTCGCACTGTGCTATGCGCAGTTCACGTAGTGCGAAGTAGCGCGAACTTCGCAAACTACGCGAGCGTAGCGTAGTGCTTTGCCCAGGCTTAGTCTGAGCATCCTGTTTGGACTCTCAGGCAGTGCAAAACCTCCATGTACACTTAGAGCAGTGCAACCCACTCCTCCTGCGCTCTGGTGTCACAGAGCCCAGCCCTGCCCAACTACTGCATAGAAAAAACAAGTGATAATAATGTCCTGTTATTATCATTTTATTTTTATTTTTGGCACTGCTGAAATAGCAGTGAGGCGCCGCTACTCCGCCTTAGCGGAGAAGCCGCCACTTTGTGCTTCACTCCTTCTATTGCTACACGGACCTGGGTTTTTTACAAGGCTGTATCTATCTATCACAAAAATACGTAACGATAGATAGATAGATAGATAGATAGATAGATAGATAGATAGATAGATAGATAGATAGATAGATAGATAGATAGATAGATAGATAGATAGATAGATAGATAGATAGATAGATAGATAGATAGATAGATAGATAGATAGATAGATAGATAGATAGATAGATAGATAGATAGATAGATAGATAGATAGATAGATAGATAGATAGATAGATAGATAGATAGATAGATAGATAGATAGATAGATAGATAGATAGATAGATAGATAGATAGATAGATAGATAGATAGATAGATAGATAGATAGATAGATAGATAATCTAGGAAACTGAATGGAGAATGTAAATGTGCATGTTTGATGGAGAAACTGAGCCTACTGGTTTGCTCCCTTAATGTGAATCACTGCAGGTCCCTTTTTGGGATAAAATTAAGACTATTTCAGAAGTGGAACTGTGAAACAGTCCCTAAAAGAAATGTTAACATGGCTTGAGCAAAATAATTGTTGAAGAAACGAGTACAGCAAGGAACTGATCAGCTGCACGTGCATTAAAACTATAGGCAGGTGCTCCACCTTAGCAGTACATGATCCAGTGCTGCTAGGTGATGCTATGTTGCCTATCACAATGTGAGATAGCCCCTCTTTTTTTAGCTAGAATGGTGTTCTGGGATGTGACGTTTTGTCTCCTATTGTAAGTATGGGATTACTAACGCTGCATACAGTGCAAAGGTTGACGGAAGCTGTGCCACATGACATAGAACTTGGTAGCACTTATTAGCACACAAATATATGTCAGCAAAGGAGAAATAAGTCCTTCAAATAAAATATCCACACTGAACACACAGACCCTGATTATAAACAATAAGTGCACTGAATGAATGACTCTAAGAACTCCAACCAACTTGTTTACATGCAGGTTACTTACACCCAGGCCTGACAATGTATCAAACAATCCATGTCTTGGTAATCTCAATTACCTACTGGAGGTCGACAGTAGGTAGCTATAGTTAGGATGTAGCTTCCATAGAAGAGCGTTTTTTCATTTACCAATAACTTTGACGTTGTTTGACGAATCCTCGCGAAATTTTCCAAACTAGTTTGACCCTCACGTCAGCTGCTCTCTTGAATGTTTCAGGTTGATCCATCAAGCAGAGGTTGAGAAAAAGGGGATGTCCAAAAACATGTTTTCCACATGTTAACATACATAGGAATTTCAGATAAGGCTACAGCCCAAACAGCTGAAAGATATTACACAACATTTTGCAGAAAGGAAGCTGTTGGTCCAGAAAGCAACCCTTTTGTTAAATGATGTAATTCCATTCAGTAGTTGAAGAGTTATTTAAAGGTTTTTCAGATGTACAACGGGGTATGTGGAGGATACGTGACCCCACCCAAGATCTCATGCTAGGATCAGATTGGCTGCCAATACTTCAAACCAGGAAGTGTTGGCCGCAATCTTGTGACTCGGCTGAGCTGAGTCACAGGAAAAAACTTTTTTTTTAAAGAAAAGGGGGAAGAGTAGATACACTCTGACCCCCTAGGTCTCATGGGAGGGTCCCACAGGGCCCAAAACATTTTTTTTTAAAAGAGTTTTGACAGACGTTGAGCTGGAACCGCGAACTGTGCTGAAAATTTAAAAAACAAAGTGCTGTCTCCTGCGCTTCATTAATTATAGGCCCCGGGTTGGCCAGATCCCGGAGGCATGTCCCAAATAAAGGAGGGGGGCACATGGGCTCCCTCCCCTCCTGGGGCTTATTATATCCCAGGGACCACCACCTCACCGGGGTTCACTCATTTTAATGCGGGGAGCCTCTCGGACCCCAGGCCCCGTGGAACATGACCTAATCGGGCCATATGCAAATTATAAATCGGGGGGCCTCTTTGACCCCCCTGTACACCAGGGACCACCACCTCCACAGGGTCAAAATGAATATGTGTTGGGCAGGATCAGAGACTCCCTCTAAGCCCTGGGGACCACTACCTCCCCCGGGCCATCCTGATTTTAAATATTGGGAGGGGGCACGTAGTCCCCCTCCCAGGCCGTTCTTGGCCCTGGGGACCACCCCCTCCTTGAGGCCAGCCCAAAATAAAACGAAGGAGAGGGGTCACGCAGCCCCCTTCCTGGAGCCCTACATGGCCTTGGGCACCTCCACCTGCAATGTCCCGGGGTGAACACCCCCAGGACATTGCAGTTTGCTAAGGCTTGGCGGGAGCATTTCCACACCTGCCAAGTCATAGCAAACACTGCTCTGCTTTCAGAAAGTGAAAGCATTTTCAGCAGCTCCCTCTGTCCAAAAGTAATGCTTGCTCCCTCAGGACATGGGGAGCCTGCAGGGACCGCAGGAGATGGGGTCCCCTGTGCTGATATCAGCCCAGGAGGAGTCCGGGCCTTGGGGAATGGGGTCCCCAGGGCTGAAATTGGCTGGGAGAGGTGGCAACACGGCCCACCTGCCATATTCAAAATAGGCCTGACCCTGGGGGAATGGGGTTCCCGGGGCCAAACTTGGCCCAGGGAAGTGGGGGCCAGAACAGGCAAGTCCTGAGAGCTGGTCGGAGGCCCCGCCCCCTATCTCCACCACTCTGCAAATGTGACTACTAGTTAAAAAACCATAGAAATTCACTAAAAAAATGAAGGGTACATGGACATAGTATATTTATAGTTAGGAAATAGAATCTGAAAAATCTTTGAAATTCACTTAAAAAACAAAGATTACAAGGATGTTATAGTTAGACAATAGAATTTTTAAAAAAACTGAAATTCACTGAAAAAAACAAAGGTTACAAGTACTTAAATTTAGGCTCAGATTTCACTCATACAAAAAACTGTGAAATTCAGCAGTTATAGTTACCTGAGCTAACTATAACTTACACCCCCACAATACACTGCTTTTGACCTGACATGGCCAGTGACATCACTGATGACATTGTCCACAGAACCACTCACACACCCACTCATACCCCATAGGCCATCTCATACACCCACTCCCAGTCTCACACAGCCCCTCACATACCAATTACCAGACCCATACCTGTACTCACAGAACCAATTACTCAACCAGAGCATCACTCACACAGCCACTCACACAACCACTCACTCATGTTGCCACTCAGACACCCACTAACTCACCCATACAGCCACTTATGCACCCACTCACTCATCAATACAGCCACTCACACATCCAGTCATACAGACATACAGGCTCTTACAAACCCACTCATACACCCTTGCAGCCACTCACACACTTACTTAATCACCCATATAGAAACTCATATAGCCACTCACCTATACAGATACTCGCACACTCACCCACACAGCCACTCACACTGTCACTCATTTACCAATACAGATACTCACACACCCACCTAGTTACACACACAGCCACTCACTTGCCTTACAACCACTCACACACCCAGTCACATACCCACAGCATCACTTAAATACCCATTAACACATCCATACAACCACTCTCACACCCACTCACTCACACTGACTTTTCAATGTATTTCTAAGGTTTTTCTAATTCTATTCCCTAACTATAACGTCCCTGCAACCTTTGGTTTTTTCAGAGAATATATGATATGCAGGAGAGAGGGCACAATTTGTACCTTGAGCTGTGACAAGGGCCAAGTAATCTTGCCCACAAGGTAAACTCAGTTTTCATAAGTAGATGGTCTCTTTCTCTCCTGTTAGACTGTCTAATTGCCCTATACGATCTGTCCATTTGCACCGCAGAGCGGGGATATACTAGGTAGTATAACCAAGCGCTATATAAACTTCTTTATTATTATTATTATGATTATTATTGTCATAAGGAATTTGTGCCTCACACTTGGTAGCTTGGCCCATTATGGTATGTGTTATGTGTATAACACTGAGATGAAAAAATGACTAAGGGCCTGATTAGAGTTTGACAGACAGGGTCCTTCTTAGCAAACATAATGGAGTACCCTGCTCACCAAACCCTCTGTCCACCTGCTTCATTTAGATATTGGCAGACGCGAAGTATTCTGTCAACAGAGCCCCCATAGGCTTCATTGATGAAATTCTTCCTCTGAAGGCCCAATAGAGTAGTGGTCGTCTGAGGAAGAATATTACATCATCCACCCTAATGTTATGTTATCGTAAAATTATTTATACAGAGCTCCTTCACCGATCAGTTTCTTGTCTCTTAAGCATAGGAATAGGGCTATGGCACAAGATGTCAATCGTATGCTTGTATGAAAAGCCAGGTCTCCAGGAGTTGCCTGAATCTAAGGTTATCAACAGGTTTTCTGATGTTGAGTAGAAGGGAGTTCCAGAGCCTAGTGGCCGATACTGAGAAACTGGATCCTCCTAGTCTCTTCTTCTTAGAGGGAGGGATGGCCAGAAGATTGAGATGACATGACCTCAAATTACGGGAGGGAGTGTACTTTTGAATTCGTGAAGAAATAAATTCAGGGCTATTGGCATAAGGGGGCTTAAAAAAGATGCATACGGGGGGGCGTGGCTACCGCCCGACGGAGATGGCGGCTTTTCCTTGAAGCTCCCGGGACCCCGAGGACAACGCTGACTTTCCCTCGCATCATGGCGAGTGAGCGGATGTTCCTGTGAGCGGAAACACTGTCCAAAAGCTTGCAGCATCAGAATGAAGCGTCGCTCGGCTTTTTTTGACCCGTAAGATGTATTTTTCCCTCATTTAATCCCCGCGGCGGTCCCGTTTTCGGAACGGGTGCCATTTCGTTTTTTCATCCTGAAGTAAATACGAGCTGCAAAGTGAGGGAAACGTCTTTTAAAAGCGCTTTTCTGCTCCCATGGATTTTTCTGGTGTTGCCTGTTTGCGCTTTTTCCTCTTTCTGACAACTTTTCACAAGCTTGTTGTCACACTTTTAACAAATGAGGAGGGTGCATGATTCACGAAACATCCCTCTGTGAGCCAACCGCTACTTTCTTCATGTACCTCACAAACAGAGTTTTCATATGCTGTCTTTTCGAAAGCGACAATCATCATTTGGCCTGTGTCTATTTTTATTGAATATTTTTGTGGAACTGCCTCATTTTTCCTGATGTACAGTCTTGGTGGTATATTTTCAAATTTGCTTTTTGAGCCCGCTATTTGAGGATTGATGCCTTTCTTTGGATCTAACTTTGATATTTTTCACTGACTTGATTCGTACTGGTTTTGCTAACGGTGCTGGATGTTTGACCAGTGTTATTTTATATTTGGGACACGCTTCTGCTCCTTTTCGACAAGATGACGGACTTGACCCTTATGGGCAGAATAAAAGGCACGCTCTCTAAACAAACCACGCCTAAGGGTATTTTCATCAAAAATTCAAGAATTTTTACTGCCCTTTCTAAATTAGAGGATTCTTTGGTATCACCGCAAGCCTCCACGACAGTTATGGATCCTTCTCCCCCACCAGTACCCACTGTAAAATCTGTCACTAAACGCCTAAAGCAAAATCCGCCCTCCCCACCTAAAGCGACCTCGCCTGTTTCCATGGAGACACTGCTAGAGGAGATTAGGGCCCTTCGTCCCTTTATGGAGGAAACAAATAATAAACTACAAATCCTCACTGATACTTGGTCTCAACTTGACACGAGAGTTTCTGCAGTCGAATGTCATTTGTCTTCTTTTAAAGATACTACGGCTAATGTGTCTCACCTTCAATCTCAAGTATCTGTACTTCAGCGCCAAGTCGAGGACCTTGAAAATCGTAATAGGCGGAATAATATGCGCATCTATGGTCTGGTGGAGGTGTCGGAGGGGTCGGACCCTCCCGCCTTCTTTAAAACTTTCCTACCCAAGATTCTCCACATGCCAGAAGGCACTGCCCTTAACATTCAACGGGCCCATAGGCTGGGCCGTTCCTCCTCGAATCCTTCATCTCCACAGAAACCGAGAGGTGTCATTTTATATTTCCTGGAGTATACAGATTTATTGAAGGTTTTATCAGCAGCTAAATCTTCTCAACGCATCACTTGGTCTGGCTCCACCCTTTTCTTTGCTCAAGACTACGCTAGGTCTACTGCTAACAGGCGTAAAGCCTTTCTTGATATGAGACCTACTCTTCGTTCCATGGGTGCACGCTACGGGCTCTTTCACCCCTGCTTATTTAAGGTCACGTTTAACAACTAGACAACATCCTACGAAGATCCGCAGCAATTACAGAGCTTCATCAATTTTCACAAGACAGAAACCATTGAAGCTTCGGGGTCTTCATCTTCATCTGCTACTTGATGTTATGGCGTTTTCTCTTCTGGATTTTTGTTAATTGCCTTTTTCCATTATCATTTATTATGTAATATTTGTTGTTCCTCTTGGCCTTGCAGTCTCTATGACTTTAACTTGGTATCATACGTATTATTTGTTTCATCTTATTTTATGACCTCTGTTATTCATTGTTTGGCAGGTTACAGTCTCTGGTGCCGATTACGATCCTAGAAAAACCGGGTACGAACCGTCGGTCGGAGCGTTTTCTCCATCCGACTCGTACCCGGTTGTAAAACTTTACAAACATGGAAGTATGATTCGCACGGAAACACCATTTCCGTACGAATCGTAAAAAACACCGACCGCCGAAAATATACATACGAATGTGATCCGGGAATGCTGCGACGTGACGTCAGGACGCTTACAGGCAGCGTTTCCGACCCAGGAAGTACAATTCGAACCGACAGCAGTCCGGACGGCAATATTTTCACGGCAAAAGCGAAGTACGGCGCGAAACGACCAGATTAGGGGGCCCGGTACGCGCCGTACCCCAGCCCCCGTATGTATGCGCTGCCCCCCCCAGCCCCTGTATATACGCGGCGAACCCCGTGTACGTGTCGTGCCCCCCGTGTATGTACACCCGTGTACGTTCGAGTCGTACCCCCACCCATGTATGTACACCCGTGTACGTGTCGTACCCTCCCTGTATGTACACCCGTGTACGTTCGAGTCTTACCCCCACCCGTGTATGTACACCTGTGTACGTGTCGTACCCCCGTGTATGTACACCCGTGTACGTTCGAGTCATACCCCCACCCGTGTATGTACACCCGTGTACGTGTCGTACCCCCGTGTATGTACACCCGTGTACGTTCGAGTCGTACCCCCACCCGTGTATGTACAGTGCGTACCCCCAGCGCTAGGCGCTGGGGGTACGCACCGTACATACACGGGTGGGGGTACGACTCGTATGTACACAGGTGTACATACACGGGGGGATACGACACGTACATGGGTGTACATACACGGGGGGTACGACACGTACACGGGTGTACATACACGGGTGGGGGTACGACTTGAACGTACACGGGTGTACATACACGGGGGTATGACACATACACGGGTGTACATACACGGGGGTACGACACGTACACGGGTGTACATACACGGGTGGGGGTACGACTCGAACGTACACGGGTGTACATACACGGGGGTACGACACGTCCACGGGTGTACATACACGGGTGGGGGTATGACACGAACGTACACGGGTGTACATACACAGGGGGTACAACATGTACACGGGTGTACATACACGGGGGGTACGACATGTACATGGGTGTACATACAGGGGGGGTACGACACGTACACGGGTGTACATACACGGGGGGTTCGCCGCGTACATACGGGGGCTGGGGGGGTCGGTGCGTACATACGGGGGCTGGGGGGGTCGGCGCGTATGTGGGCACATGTCTCCATGGTTGCTATGGGAGTTCGGTGCGGACGGTGTTTTTTCCATACGGTTGTGACTTCGGACGCACGGGATGGATCGTACTTGCGCGGTCGGACTTCACTTTTCACGTTTGTACGGTAAATCGTCCGGGGAAGTGTCGGACACATTTTCTGACCCGAGGACGTGTGGGGAATAATTCCCAATGCGATTCGTATGGACTTTTTCCCATGCGAATCGTACTTGGCAGTTTGTACGGCACTTGTACGATTCGTACGGTAAAAAGACCGGATACGAGTCGTACGGGGAATTTTTTTACAGGATTGTAATCGGCACCTTAATGTCTTTGTTCTTTTTTGCATCCGCAGGTACCCTATATATATTTTTCTTTTGATGTGTTGCCCTCATCTTCCGTTTGGCCACCCTGGATGGGCTGTCTGTACCGTGTGGCTTCACCCCTCCCCCTTGTTCCCTTGGATTTCTTCATGTAAGTATGTTTCCTATTCATGTTCTTTTTTTTTGCTCCCTTTTTGCTGTTCTTTGCTACTGTTCCTCTCCTCCTTTTTTTTTCTCTCCTCCCTCCTTCTCCTTTTTCTTTTCTTCCCCCTTGCGCTTCCCTGCTGCTTTTCTTTTCTTTTTCTTATTTTTATTTTTCTCTCTTCCCTTTATTTGCTCATTTACAATTTCATACTCTTTGTCTAGTGCTCTTCTACTTTACTGAACTTTTTGAAATTATTGTCTTTAATCTTTTTCTCTTTTACCTTTTCGTTACTATATTTCTGAGCTCTTATCTATTTACTTCCTTCAATTTCACAATTGCCTCAAGCATTGTATGTTCTTGGTTTTACGACTTTAATCTCATTCAGTTAATTCAGAGTCACTACATGGAACATTAAAGGATTGAACAATCCCATTAAAAGACAACGAGTTTTATCCCACTTAGGTAGACTAAAAACTGATGTTGCTTTTCTTCAAGAAACCCACCTATCTGAAATTGAAGCGGCTAAATTAAAGAAATGTTGGGTGGGCAATGTGTTCTCTTCTCCAGCTTTGGGAAAGAAGAACGGTGTTCTTAATCTTTCTCATAAAAAGTTTAATGTCTCGGTGACTTCTCAAGAAACTGATTCCGAGGGTCGCTGGGTCATTGTTAAATTACTTATTGGTAGTATACTATTGGTTTTCTTTAATGTTTATGCTCCAGTTTCAGTGGACAATGTTTTTTGGCTGCAAATCTCTGATAAGTTACTCTCATTTGAAGATGATTATATTGTTTTCAGTGGTGACTGTAATCAAATTTATGATCCCATTTTGGATAGAAACTCCCCAGTTAGATTTGTACACAATAAAATGCACTCACAATTTACTTCCACCATTCATCAAAAATCATTAGTCGACATCTGGAGATTATGTCATCCTGATCTTCGAGAATACAGTTTTTTCTCCCCCCCACACAAATCACAATCTCGTATTGACTACCTCTTCTTAAGTAAATCTCTAACGCAGCATGTATTTCATTCAGAGATAGGATCTATTCTAATCTCAGACCATGCCCCGGTTTCTGTTGACTTTGATTTACTTCCTTATAGCCCGTCTGCTGGACGTTGGCGCTTCAATAATTCATTGCTCGCGGATCCTAACTTCTCTGGCCAATTCAGTTCTTTTGGGTCGGAACTCTTCACTATGAACACAACCCATGATTCCTCTCCTGCCATGATCTGGGATTCTTTCAAGGCAGCTGCTCGAGGTTTTATTATTAATTTTGTTTCTCATAAGAAAAAAGGTTTTGAGAAACGCTCGGCTCATCTTCTTGCCCAAATTTAAAAAATGGAGTACGCTTATTATCATTCGTACTCTGAGTCTTCCTTGAAGGATCTTCTTACTGCTAAGATTGCATTTAACAAATTATCCACGGAAGCGGCTTCCACCTATCTTTTGAAGAGTAGTGCTCGTTACTACGGGGGTCAGAATAGAATGGGAAAATTACTGGCTAATTACCTAAAAACACGCCGAGATAGAACCAGGATTGACTCTCTGGTCAATTCTGATGGTGACGTCCTTCTTAAAGACGAGGACATTTTAAACAAGTTTGTCTCCTTTTATAAACATCTTTATACTCCTGAAACTCAACCACCTCCCGCTGATTTATCTTCCTACTTTCAATCCATAAGTCCTCCCCCTTCACAACATGTTGATTTTGATTCGTTACAGGTAGACATTACAATGTCAGAAATTTCTCATGCCATGTCAGTCTTAAGACGAGGTAAGACCCCTGGTCCTGACGGATTTACCGTTGAATTTTATGAGCATTTTTCGAAACTTCTTCTCCCACAACTTCTTCTTTTATTTACCTCCTTCATTAACAATGGAACGTCCCAAGGCACCTTTCAAGATGCTATGATTTGTTTGATTCCTAAGGAAGGTAAGGACCATTCTTTATGTAAAAATTATCGCCCTACATCTCTAGTGAATACAGATTCCAAAGTTTTTGCTAAAATTCTTGCCTTGCGCATTGACCCAGTCTTACCTAAACTTCTTGGACCGCCGGAGCAATCGGGCTTTGTAAAAGGTCGTCTGTCTTCCGATAATTCTCGAGACTTTTTCAATATTCTCAGTAAAGCCTCTTCCTTAGATTACCCGCTTGCTGCCATTGCTTTAGACGCTGAAAAAGCCTTTGATAGGATTGGTTGGGACTTTATGTTTCATGCCCTTAAGTGGATAGGGTTCCCCTCCAAACTAATTTCCTTAATTTCTCTCTTATATTCAGGTCCCAAAGCATCTATTTTTTGCCAATGGTAAGGTTTCTGATTATTTCTCTCTCTCTAGAGGTGTACGGCAAGGTTGCCCCTTATCTCCTCTTTTATTTGTTGTAGCATTAGAACCCTTTCTTTCCAAAATTAGGCAAGATACTCAAATTACGGGATTTCATTTAGGCACTCATCAAGTCAAAATGTCTGTCTATGCAGACGATATTCTTTTATATTGTTCTGACCCGGATACTTCTCTTCCCCCATTCCTCGCTCAGGTAGATGTATTTTCGAAACTTTCAGGATACCGCCTAAATCGTGATAAATGTGAAGTGTTACCCCTTAATGTTTTGTGTCTTAAACATTATTTTGCTCACACTGGTTTTTTCTGGCAATCCTCCAAGTTAAAATATTTGGGACTATGGTTCTCTCCAACTATTTCGGGAACTTTAAAACAAAATTTTGATTATGTTATTAAGAAATTAAATGACTCAATCACAAAATGGCAGCCTCTCTTTCTCTCTTGGTGGGGTAGATTAGACTCTATTAAGATGATGGGTGAGCAGCCAAAATATCGAAACAAAAATATCTACCTACACTAATATCGAGTTTTAAATATCGAAGGGACAGAATATCGATGTCAATAATATCTATGGAGAGAATATCGATCCTAAGGTAAGTATTTTAAAATCGATGTTAGTAATATCGAAGTTAGTAATATCGACATCAAATATATCGATTTTACTAATATGATGTTACTAATATCGATATTTATATTATTGTTATGTATTTTATTGTGTATTTAATATGTATGTGTTATATGTTTTTAGTTAAGTGTTCTACTGGTTTTAACATATATGTATACAATTTTTATATGTTAACAATGGTTTTTTAAGTCAATTTTGGTGCCAATTACGATCCGGTAAAAAAATTCCCCGTGCGACTCGTATCCGGTCTTTTTACCGTACGAATCGTACAAGTGCCGTACGAACTGGCAATCACGATTTGCATGGGAAAAAGTCCATACGAACCGCATCGGGAATCTTTCCCCACACGTCCTCGGGTCGGAAAATGTGTCCGACACGTCCTCGGACGATTTACCGTACAAATGTGAAAGGTGAAGTCCGACCGAGGAATCACGATCCATCCCGTGCGTCCGATCTCACAACCGTATGGAAAAAACACCGTCCGCACCGAACTCCCATTGCAACCATGGAGACATGTGCCCGCATACGCGCCCAACACTCCCCCCTGCCCCCGTACGTCCGACACATACCCCCGTGTATGTACACCCCCACCCGTGTATGTACACCCCTGTACGTTCGAGTCGTACCCCCACCCCTGTACGTGTCGTACCCCCGTGTACCAACACTATGTTATCCCTGTGCACTCTAGGCGTATTAGGCAAAGTTCAAAAGCATTTATGTTGGTGCTCCTTGTGTCACGCGGAGTCCCCCCGCGTCTTTATGGAAATTTGTATATCGTGAGGAGAGTCACCTTCTCACAAAATAAGGGCGCGCTGTAAACAATGAAACTGTTAAGTTTCTTCATCAATTTATTGACTTCATAGATTGAGTTTCAAGAACATTCATCCAATAATCTCTGATTGAAATATCAATTCCAAATTTCTTTATACATAATGAAGATTATTCATCGTGAGCACATTAAACATCCACCCAATGCATTTCGGGTCAATCATATCTGACCCTTCTTCAGGGGACTAAAAATGAAAGGAAACAGGACCATTAAGTTCACTATCCTAGTTAAATAATCAACAATATAAACAGTAGGATCAAGAAATAAAATATGAAACAAACGCAACAGATGTAATATACAGTGAACGAACCATTTTTGGGGCAAACAAAGTTAAAACATAAACGAGAGAATAACGTTAGAATGAGAATGAACAAGCATAAGAGAAAGTTAGTGTGTACCTACACCCCTGTACGTTCGAATCCAACCCCCACCCCTGTACGTGTCGTACCCCCGTGTACCTACACCCCTGTACGTTCGAGTCCTACCCCCACCCCTGTACGTGTCGTACCACCGTCTATGTACACCCCAGTACGTTCCAGTCGTACCCCCACCCCTGTACGTGTCGTACCCCCGTGTACCTACACCCCTGTACGTTCCAGTCCAACCCCCACCCCTGTACGTGTCGTACCCCCGTCTATGTACACCCCAGTACGTTCCAGTCGTACCCCCACCCCTGTACGTGTCGTACCACCGTCTATGTACACCCCTGTATGTTCGAGTCCTACCCCCACCCCTGTACGTGTCGTACCACCGTCTATGTACACCCCAGTATGTTCCAGTCGTACCCCCACCCCTGTACGTGTCGTACCCCCGTGTACCTACACCCCTGTATGTTCGAGTCCAACCCCCACCCCTGTACATGTCGTACCCCCGTCTATGTACACCCCAGTACGTTCCAGTCGTACCCCCACCCCTGTACGTGTCGTACCACCGTCCATGTACACCCCTGTACGTTCGAGTCGCACCCCCACCACAACCTCCTAAGTACGGAGCGCACCCCATGCCCCAACATCACAACCGCATGTACGAGTCGTACCAAGCCACACACAAGGACAGCACCATACAACCAAATGGCCCATGTACACACCGTACACACCGTACACACGCTAAAAACGCACGTACACAACCAGGACAAAACAAAACAACACAAGAATACACCATTCGAATGGCACTAAGCCACTAAACATGTCCAACAACCACTAAAATAACACATTCCCTGACCTGCAACTGCCAAAAACAAACAGAGGCCCAATACACCACCACTCCTTATAACACACCCACCCAAACTTCAAACACAGCCACACCCACCAATGGACCAATTAAAAGGGCCCACACACACAAACCATGAGCCTTTGCAACAGACTCACTGCTGCCAGACACCACAGACAACCTACAGCACCATACTACAAGCTTCACCACACCTTACACTTGCACACCTTCACACAACCACCTTCACAAACACCCCCACATTCACACACACACACACCTGCACAACCACACCCACACACCCACAACCATCCACACACCCCCCCCACCATCCACACACACCCCCCACCATCCACACCCACACCCCTCACCATGCCCACTACCAAGAATCCAAAGTTCAGTAACCGAGAGTTGGAGGTTCTTGTTGATGAAATCCTCAGAGTCGAGCCACAGCTCTTTGGAACATTGGTCAGAAACACCAGCATGGCAGCTAAAACAGCCATGTGGCAGACCATCATCAATGCTGTGAATGCTGTTGGGGACACCAGAAGGAACAGGCATGAATGCCAATCCAGGTGGTACGATCTGCGGAGGAGGGTCCGAGCCAAGATGCAGGAGGAACACAACCAGGCCAACGCCACTGGAGGAGGGCCCTCCCGCAGACCCGTACACTACCAGCCCTGGGAGGAGAGGGTGATGGCCATACTGCCGGTGGAGGCAGTGGACGGATTAGAAGGACTCCGAGACCCGAGTGAGTACACAAACAACGCACCTCACATGGGGGGAACGTCATCCACAACCAAAATCACTAACAGGCACGCAACCACCCCAAGCCATCGCATGACTCAACCACACTCCATGAACACGCACATGCCACTGCCGCCACCATGCCCCATGCACCCAGCTGGACAATGTCAAGTCACAGGCCACAGAAGACACCAACACCTGACACGGTAACCCGGATGGCGGGAGGGTGGGCCACAAAATCCACATAGTGCAACTCAGAAGCAGACAACAATGCCCTCTGCCCATATGGCCTAGGTCACAGCCAGACAAACACTGTGTCCCCACACAGGAAAGACTCGCCAGCAAATGGCGGACGCCTTGCATCAACACATGGGGGTGACGGCACGTTCTTGCACATGACAGCAGCTAATGAACAGCCAACATTGTGAAAGAGTGGCAGCACACACCACCACAGCAGCAGCGCACAGACACACACTACACCCAATGGGTGCCTGGAGATCAGAAACAAACTCACATCAACAAGCCAAGGGCCATTCAAAGATCTGCTAACAGTGTGTGCCCAGGAAGCTGGCCTGAGGTGACAGAGGGTGACACACAGAGGGAGGGAGAGGGGGACAGAGAGGGAGGGAGAGGGGGACAGATAGGGAGGGAGAGGGGGACAGAGAGGGAGGGAGACACAGGGACACGGACAGAGGGAGCAGGCTGACACACGGAGGGAGGGAGAGGGGGACAGAGAGGGAGGGAGAGGGGGACAGAGAGGGAGGGAGAGGGGGACAGAGAGGGAGGGAGACACAGGGACACGGACAGAGGGAGGAGGCTGACACACGGAGGGAGGGAGAGGGGGACAGAGAGGGAGCGAGACACAGGGAGAGCAAATCAGCCGTGTGGCGTGTGCGAATGTCTGCTCGTCAGCAGGTAGACTGCGTGCATGTAGACAAGGGTGGCCAGTGCCAGAACCCCCCCTCTTCTCCATGGCAAAACACAGGGCCATGTCACAACCTGTGCACGAGCACAACGACAGCTACCTGGATTATATAAGTGTGTGGATCCACTCCATGTGCACATGTACAGTGCTACACGGAAGGCGCCAATGCATGGCTCGCCACACCTGCCCACTCCACTGCTGACTGCAGTCACACTTGACGCAGCAAGTAAGACTGTGCCACACATAGTTAAAGGGGCCAAAGTGGTGCCCAAGGGACACACCCATGCACAAGTGCACTGTGAGTGGAATGCAAGACAGATCCTAATTCCAAGAGGAAAAGTGCCAACTTTGAAACTGATGAAACATGGATGTTGCATGGACCAAAATTAACATTGTCTCTCTCACACACAGGTCAACGTCGTGGTTCACCCCCCAACACTGGGGGGAAGACTCACAGGACCCGGATCTGCAGGAGCCCGATCCCACCGGCAGCGACCACTCTCACCACTCTGTGGACGACCCCGACCGACCTGGCCCCTCTGGTGTCCAACCACCTGCAGCACCTGCGTCAGGTACAACTGTGCCAACCACCACCCCCACTCCTGCCACATCCCAGGAGACACCCAGGATCCCTGCCCCACCACCACAATGCAGCCAGGCTGGCCAGGAGGGACATGGTGTCCCGGGCACCCAGGAGGAGGCAGGCGACAACGCCAATGCCACCCCTCAGGGGTCCCGGAGACCCGATGTACCTACCAGGGCAGGCCAGGTGCAAGTGGGCAGGGGTGGTGGGAGTGGAGGACGGCGGAGGCGCGAGCCTGACCAGTTGGCTGGGGAATCGGTATTTTCCCATGTCCGTAACATCCTGGACACATACCGGCAGGACACCACGGGCCTGGCCCAGGTTGTGTCCGTCCTCGAGGGGATCAAGACCCAGCAGGCCCAGCAACATGCGGAGCTACATGCCTGTCTACTGCAACACCAACGGAGGATGGAGGACGGACAGGCTGAGCTCGTGACGGCGTACACGGGAATTCACGATACACTCCGTCGGATGGCCGACAACATGGCTGACCCTCCCTGTGCCAGAAGGCGGAGAACATCACCACCCACAGGGAGGGAGCAGGAGGAGGAGGAGGAAACATCCGATGGAGCATCCCAGACGTCGTCACGGCCTGCTTCTGAGGGTCCCCGCAGGAGGGCGGGTCGTCCACGGAAAAGACCGTGAGGGTCGGCGCAACATCACCATCTCCCAGGACACCTGGCCTGGCACCTGGCCCACTGGAGCAACAGCATCACAGCATCAAGAGACATTCTCTGCCACATGGCCCTGCTGGTCACTGTCTGACCAATGTTGACAAAGACTGTGGCATGGACTCTGATGATTTCCAATGGCAAGGACACCAACTCCCCTACTGAACTTTGGATTCCAAACTCCCGGAAAGCCCCTCACTTTATCCCCCCCCCCCACAAATAATAAATCACACTATGAAGAGAAGATGCCTGCTGGTTTCATTATTACCTTACATGTGTGTTGTAAAGTCTAAACATACCTGAGTTATCTTTTGACTTCAACCATCCACACCCTGGGGCCTGAGTCTGGCACAGGACACACGGGTCAGAGTATTAGGCAAGACAGACATGCAGCACCATACACACCCGTGATGGGCCCAACCAGCTGAGGGGGTGGCCACACAACCGTGCTGACAGACACATTGAGTACAGCAACAGTCATGCGCAGAGGTCAGGGATCATGTGGAGTGTCCTGGGGGGCACGCAGGTATGTGTAGACAGGTGGCAGAACCATGTCCTGCAAGCTTGATTCCGGTGGATGCAGAGAATGGGGGCCTGGGCAACGTTGGATGCATGGGGATGGCACATGTCACAATACCCACACAGTCATGGACATCATGCCCACTACACAGTCTCAGCCCACACACACAGCTTGCATCTTGCTACTCGACACATTGACACATAGCCACAATCAGGGAAAACCATGCCAGACATGCTGGATGCACCGTGGCAACACACCAGCATTGACTGAGAAGAGGCACCTTGGAGGCATAGGGACACCTTTATTAGTCATGTTTTCGGGATTGCAGAGGCAACTTGAAGTACACATGAACACATCTTGTGGAGTAACATGTGGGTCCAACACTGGCACCCCCCTTCTGCAGCACTAATGCGTGTTAGCCATGGAACTGGCACACAATTGTCGGCTAACAGCTAAACACCCACAGCTGCTCACGGAGAGCCTGCCATACACCATTGATCCGCTGATGTGGAAGTCCCACACCATGTCAAGGCAATGCTAACCGTATGTGTCCGAGGGCAGTGTCACACACATTGAGGTCATCATCACAATCCACTATCCCATCACTGATGACTGTCAACCAGTCAGACCATCTATTCAGGTGTACACAGCTGCATGTCGTGTCCCATGGTGATGCAACATGTCTGCAGAGGAACCAAACATCGACAGGGGCAGTGTGCATACATCGTGAACAACTGCCACACCCAATACACCCCTGATGCATCCCTTACCCTATGGAGACTTCCAAACGTGTCCGTGCCTGTAACGCTGAGTCAGCCCACGATTACGTGTCCATGAGGAATAGCAGTGCCACAACAATGCAACCAGCAGACGGCATGCGCAACTACCTGGGGAAGAGAGACACACAAGAAGTCAGCCACAAAAAGCACAGCCACTTGCATGTGCATTTACTCGACACATGTATGGATGACAACATGCTAGGTCACAATTATGACTGGGGAAATACAACCATCACTGCCACCATCACTCCAGTGACACACCCACACACACCTCTGACTCACGTGCCATACATGCAGGTGGAGACACACATCACAACACATGCCACACGGGGACCAATGCGTGCACACTCAGACACTGGTACTCACCACTAAGCAAAGAAGTCGCGTATGAGCCGAGTCCGGATGTCCTCCTGCGGCTCCACATCCTCCACATCACTAGCCCCATTGCCAAGCCCTTCGTCCTCCATGGGTGGATGGTCCTCGTCATGTTGATCCAGGATGAGTGGCACAGCTTTCTCAACTGCCATGTTGTGCAGCATACAGCAGACCATGAAGATTTTGAAGACCTTCGCAGGGGCATATGGGAGGGCGCCGCCGGTCTTGTGGAGGCACCGAAAGCGGCTCTTCAGCAGGCCAAACGTCCTCTCTATCACTCGCCTTGTCCGGCCATGGGCCGTGTTGTAGCGGAGCTGGGCCGGCGTGATGGGGTTGCGGAGAGGTGTGAGCAGCCAAGGCATGTTGGGATAGCCAGCGTCCCCTACATGGGAAGCACATTGACATCGTTAGAACTGGTGAAGCGGTCGTGCAGGTAGGCTATGCAAAATAAAGGACAGACAGACTGTACCCACCAACAACACATGCTCTTTCGTTGCGCAGCTGTATCATCATTTCAGGCATCCTGCTACACCTCATGATGTAGGCATCGTGTGCTGATCCTGGAAAACGAGCACAGACATGTGAAATCAACATGTTGGACTGACACACCACAAGGGCATTGATGGAGTGGTAGTGCTTCCGATTGCGGTACGCTACCTCCCGTGCGTGTGGTGGTACCAAAGCTACATGTGTCCCATCTATGGACCCAATGACATGGGGCATCCCTCCCAGGGCATAGAATCCACGCTTGACCGCAGTCAACTGTTCAGGGGTTGGGAACTTGATGAAGTCATCCAGGTGAATCAACATGGCCTCTAAGAAATCATGCAGCACACGGCAGAACATGCTCTGGGACATGCCACCAACATGAGCTATGGTATATTGAAAGGTACCCGTGGCAAGAAAATGTAGGGCAGCCATTACCTTCAGCTGGGGTGTCAGTGCCGTAGGATACCTGTGCTGCGGTTGCAGGTGTGGTGCCAGTCTCGCCGTCAACTCCAGAATCAACGGTTGGGGGAAGCGGTAGCAACGCATGCTGTCATTCTCCCGCATGGCAGCCAAGTCCGGAATTGGTCGGGCAAGAGGCGGCGCTCTGCAGTAATTAGGAAGTGACAAGGAAGAGTGAGTGCACAACGACAACAAGTCATATGTACTGAGCACATGTAAATCTGTCAATACACATATGCTACATAGGGAGTCAGGTATGTGCTACATGCCCAGGACACGTATGGCTGCCAGGTGAAACTCCTACCAAGACCCAGCTACACACGGAGATTCTGAACCTCCACATGCCATTGCATGGGAATAGCTGTGTCCCAGTGCAAGTGAACAGCCAGACGCAAGACAGGAGTGACATACGCCCACACATCTGCAGAAGTAGGATGCCGATTGCAGAGACTGGTAGCGGAACACTAGAGACACAGGTCACATGACATTACACTAGGACAGCCCACACACCTTGCCATGCCGGTGCACATGTCATGACTCACCACACAATCATTGTGAGGATGCAGACATGTCCATGTCACGCTACTCCGTGTCCCATGCATACATGTGCACCTCACATCCGATACCACATGTGGCATGGTGTGCGGAACAGTGTGCGATGTCCATCTACACACAGACACATGTTGGTTGCTGCAACAGCTGCAGCTTGTGAGGGTGCACCAACATCAACCTGATGGGAAGCCCCCACACATACATGACATAGTCACATTGTGCACCGTGGGTAGTGTCAAGGCAGGTGTGGTAACCCCTGTACCGGGCATCAGGGGACACTTCCGTGTGTTGGTGTCCGTGCCATGCCAGTGACGCTCACCCCAAGTGTGCAGTACGACATGCACACATGTCAAAGGAGTCAAGGGCATGCCTGGCACACATTGCACCGTCACACAGTACACCTGTACACATCTCATCATACATGTGGTGCCTTCTCCACTCAGGAGTAATGTTCCACATCACAGCCTGTCACACCTGTGCCCCACACATGTAGTAATGCACAGACGATGCCTTGATGTCCATTCCTGGACAAGTATGTCCATCCATGGACAAGTATGTCCATCAATGGACAAGTATGTCCGCGCTATTCCTACCTGTGTGCCGCCTATCACCACTGTGATGTGTGAAAACTGCCGTACTGCTGCTAAGAGGGCCTGTGTACGTTCCCAAATCACTATGGGAGTGCTGCCGTATGTGTACCCATCATGATGGCGAGCGTACATGCATTTGTACGGTCCGTACCACTACGAGTACGCATACGCAAGAACACCCATAGTGGTACGGGCCGTACACACGCATGTACGCTCACTATCACTATGGGTCTCCTCGCGTATGCGTACTCGTAGTGGTACGGGCCGTACACACGCATGTACGCTCACTATCACTATGGGTCTCCTCGCATATGCGTACTCGTAGTGGTACGGGCTGTACACACGCATGTACACTCACTATCACTATGGGTCTCCTCGCGTATGCGTACACGTAGTGATAGTGAGCGTACATGCGTGTGTACGGCCCGTACCACTACGAGTATGCATACGCGAGGAGACCCATAGTGATAGTGAGCGTACATGCGTGTGTACGGCCCGTACCACTACGAGTACGCATACGCGAGGAGACCCATAGTGATAGTGAGCGTACATGCGTGTGTACGGCCCGTACCACTACGAGTACGCATACGCGAGGAGACCCATAGTGATAGTGAGCGTACATGCGTGTGTACAGCCCGTACCACTACGAGTACGCATACGCGAGGAGACCCATAGTGATAGTGAGCGTACATGCGTGTGTACGGCCTGTACCACTACGAGTACGCATACGCGAGGAGACCCATAGTGATTGTGAACGTAGGCACGCGTGTACGGGCCGTTGCAATGCATTTGGGGTGCCCTAGGGCCCCGAAACGCACCGTACCTGTGTGTGACGCTCCAAATTACATAGGGGACACATGAGGGACAAGTATTAAGGCCTACATGCATGCTGGTTGTCATGGAGACCAAGTTCAAATTTCGAATTTGTTCTGGAAGGTGCACAGCAGAAGTCAGTTGGAATTCTTCTACTTTGTTGCAATTTGATTGTGGGGCTGACATCATGCAGGAAAATGAAACCGATAGAGAACCCACAGACTGCTAGGTTTGAAGGGATTGGAGGAAACATAGGATGCAAATGTGAGTGCCCAATCACTCTGTACTCCTGTGCATGAGATGGGCCAGCAAGGCAGATATAAGGCAGCCAGGTCCCATGAGGGAGCACTTGCCTGCACATCTCTGTATTCCACGACCCAGCTGCTGCTACTGATTCCCTGGAACCATGTCAAGGGCTGTGGAGAGGTCACAGCCATTCACCCTGGAGGAGAACATGGCTTTGGTGGATGTGATCCTCCCCCGGTACCCCATGCTGTATGGGCGACCAGGTCATCAGGTGAGTGCAGTGTCCACTGCCACAGACTGTGTCCCTTTTTTGTGACTGTGACTTCTGCCATTGTGTCCAGGTGTAACACACATGCTATGTACTGTAGGGGGGGTCCCAAGGGGGGGGGGAATGCCTGATGTCTCCCAGCAGTGCCCTGAGACAGGAGGGGTGGGGGCCTATCACTCCCAGTAGTGCCCTGAGACAGGAGGGGTGGGGGCCTATCACGCCCAGCAGTGCCCTGAGACAGGAGGGGTGGGGGCCTATCACTCCCAGCAGGGCCCTGAGACAGGAGGGGTGGGGGCCTATCACTCCCAGCAGTGCCCTGAGACAGGAGGGGTGGGGGCCTATCACGCCCAGCAGTGCCCTGAGACAGGAGGGGTGGGGCCTATCACTCCCAGCAGTGCCCTGAGACAGGAGGGGTGGGGGCCTATCACTCCAAGCAGTGCCCTGAGACAGGAGGGGTGGGGGCCTATCACTCCAAGCAGTGCCCTGAGACAGGAGGGGTGGGGGCCTATCACTCCCAGCAGTGCCCTGAGACAGGAGGGGTGGGGGCCTATCACTCCCAGCAGTGCCCTGAGACAGGAGGGGTGGGTGTGATGCACAGTGTGAGCCTGGATCATTGATTGTGTCGTTGCCCTCATTCCACGTGTGTACTTTCAATGGCACGTACTGCTTTTGCCCTTCCCCAGAGGATCATGTCCCTATGACAAAGGTGCAATGCGTTGGATGCATACTAGGCCTTGTTGTAAACAGCGAATGTGTTCTAATCTATTTCCCTGTGACATGTGCCAGGTGTATTGATGTAGTGTCACTTGTCCATCCTCACAGGTAGACGCCTCTGCCAAGGAGCAGATATGGCTGGACGCCGTCAGCGCCGTGAGGAGGGCGGAAGGTCGGAAGCGGCGCCTGACCCAGGTGAGGAAACGCTGGCAGGATATCCGGTGCTGGACGCGGAGGATCGCACGGGTCCTGCTGGGGGACTCACCTGAGAGCCACAAGAACCGCGGGCGCTGCCGTCTCTCCCACATCCAGAAACGTGTGCTGGCGGTGGTCTTTCCTGACTTGGACAGGCGTCTACAGGAGATGCAGCAGCCAGAAGGGGGTAGGTACATGTGTGTGTTTGTTGTGTTTCACCAGCATTTGTAAGTGCAATGTTCCATGGATACACTTCCAGGGTTTATGGTGCTGTGCAGATCCTATTCCCCACAGTAGTGCAGTGCTCTCCTGTCTGCCTTCCCCTCCTTGCAATGTGTTCCCTGGTCTCTGTGTAGTCACTCCATCACAAAGTTATGTAGCCTGACACATTCTCAAATTGTCCAATGCCTGCAGCATCATGTGTGGGGGTGGTGTGTAACAGGTTTAGTGACCTTGCCTGTGCCCTGTCCAGTTCTGGACTTGTGGGTTCCATGTCAGTTGGCACTAATGCTGATTCCAGACATGGGAGTTAATCTCTCGAGTGCAAGGCCTTCCAGCAGGCATGTCCCATGTGGTGGCCTGTGACATGAAGTGCATGATTGTGCGTTACGCATAGTGCAGGGATGTTAGCGTGTGTTGCAGTCATTTCCATTCAGGTGCATGGAGTTGTGTGGCCACTACTGTCCCCAGGGGCATCATTTCCTAGGTATCATGTGTGTAAGCCGAGAATGTCGACAATCTCTGTGTCTACAGCATAGGTTGTGCTCTGTGCCATTGTCCCCTGGCACCATGTATATTGACGTGAGATGTATTGCAAGTGTCCACTGTACAGCCTGACCGGAATTTCCTATTACATACTCACGGTGGCCATTGCCTTTGTGTCTTGTTGCAATCATCTGATGATGCCCATTTGTACATGATAATTTGGACAGCCGCACCTTGGGTAGTTTGTGTGCAATATTGAAGTTTTGCATCCCATGTGTATTTCACCCTGACTAAGAGATGTAAGTGCTTCCTGTGTATCCACAGATTTGTCTCATGTAGGGGGTGGGTGGTGCGGGCATGGCCTACATGTCAAGACCTGTCATCTCCTTGCTAGGACTGGCCAGTGTGTGATGTTTGTCTGGACATACACTCAAGGTGCATTGTGCCAGTCAGGGTGGGCATGTTCTCAGTATTACCTATGCTGCATGTGCCTCTAGTTCCTGCCTATGGTCCCTGCTCATCCCTATTGCCTGCCACGCTGTGTGGTGCAGATGCAGTGCTGGATTGTCCCCAGGGCCTTGCTCCTCAGTCAAAATTCCATGTCATCTCATTTGCTATTGTGTCATGCTCTCCATAGTTTTTCCATGGCATGGTGGGTCACACAACTGTGTCTTGCAGGGCCTACATATGTACCTTGTTTTGTAGTTGTAACTCTTCCTTTGTTTCAGGGTATGCACTTTGACCTAAGTAGATTTGACTCATGTGACATATGTATACATATATACCTGTCGACTGGCACAACAGAGTATGAAGCTGACGGGTCCGAGGAGGATCACTCCGAGTGGGCGGTGGCTGCACCACCATCTGACAGCAGCCCTACATCTAGCACCGCCCCCTCCATTGGCATCAGCCGCCTCCCACGTGCTCGTGTCCCTTCCCAGCGCGCCCGGTCCCCACATGTCTCCTTCCTGCCAGGCACCGCACCCCCTGCCCCTGTCTCCACTGCTGCCGCTAATGCTGAGTCTGTGGACATCCAGCGGCAGTTGCAGATTGGTCAGACTGCGATCCTTAATGTCCTCCATGGCCACAGCCAGGTCCTCAACAACATGGAGGTATACTTGGAGGGCATTCATTCTTCGCAGGCTGACCAACGCAACTTGCTGAGGTCCATAGACTCCACACTGACTGCAGCAGTGGGTCTCCTGCAGCGCTACGTCCCACCCCCTACCCCTGCTCCTTCCACACTTCCCACTCCCATGCCTGTCCCACATACACCCAGACGTAAGCATGCACCCACCACAACAGGCACAGGCACCACACCAGCAGGGAAGGTCCGCCGCACACCTCCTGACACGCACACACAGGGTGCAGTAGGCACACCCACTGGGTCAGGGGGCAAACGTGTGACACGCAGCCAGAGTGGGAGTCCGCATTCCACCCAATCCACTCCCTCCAAATCCCCTCCCCTCAGCTCTCCTGGCCACATCTCCCCCAAGGACTCCTTCATGGCCGCTCTGTCCCTGATCCCCACATTGACACCACCCCGCAAGCGGTCAAGGAGGTCCCCGGTCAGGGTGCTTGAGTCCCCCCCCCTGTCCACATCCTCCCCCAGTTTCGCTGCGACCCATCCCTCTGACCCCCCCCCCTCCTTGGGGCCTGTGGTTCCTTCAGGTGCAGGGGAATCCCTGGAGGACCTTGCGAAGGTGTGCAGTGACATCCTGGCCTCCGCCTTTGGCCCTGCCCCACCCCCTGTGGTGGAGTCCTCCATCCCTGCACCCACGACGCCTACCCTTCACCCTCCTGTCCCTGCGGTGCCTGTTTCCTCACCCCCACATGATGCCCTCACCCCTGTGGAAGACAACGGATTGTAACTGTGCAGGCAAGCTAGGGGACACACATCCCACTGTGTCCCCCATCCAGCTGGGACTCCTGGACTGCCCTATGGGCTTTGTAAATATTGGACTTACGTCATACTAGTTTTTTGCTCATGCTGAATAAAGCTATATATTTTTTTCCCTTGGAACACTCCTGCATTGCTGGCATTGCTGTTGGTGGGGCTGCTACATGGTTGTGGGTGTTGGTCATGTGTTGGGTGTGTGGGAAATGTAGTAGTGTGCTGCTCATAGGGGGGACCCTGGGATCTGTGTGCCTCACACGGTGTTAGCTACCTTTCTCCATTCATGTATGCAGTTGCTGCATGTTGCAATTGTCCCAAGGTGTATTCCTTCCTCTGTGTACCATGACTTCTTCCCTGCAGGGTGTCCCCTGACTTTAGCACAGAGCTGTGTGTCCATTAGCTGGGTGTGTGAGCTAGTCCTTCACCTTTGCACATGCATGCTGAGCGATGTCTCCACCTGCATCATTCGTGGCATCCTTGGTAGTCATTGTACTTGTGTATGTGGCCTACTGACATGACTTCATGTGTACATGCATGCGTATACTCCCAGCCTCGCACACATGTGGTACATGTACTGCAGGGTCTTTGTGCACCTGACTGACATTTGTGGGCATGGTATATGTGACTACTCCACCCTTTGCGTTCCATGGGCACTGCTGGGAGTGATAGGCCCCCACCCCTCCTGTCTCAGGCCACTGCTGGGAGTGATAGGCCCTCACCCCTCCTGTCTCTGGGCACTGCTGGGAGGACTCTGCACACACCCCTCCTGTCTCAGGGCACTGCTGGGAGGTCTCTGCACCCACACCTCCTGTCTCTGGGCACTGCTGGGAGTGCTAGGCCCCCACCCCTCCTGTCTCAGGGCACTGCTGGGAGTGATAGGCCCCCACCCCTCCTGTCTCTGGGCACTGCTGGGAGGACTCTGCACACACCCCTCCTGTCTCAGGGCACTGCTGGGAGGTCTCTGCACCCACACCTCCTGTCTCTGGGCACTGCTGGGAGGTCTCTGCACCCACCCCTCCTGTCTCAGGGCACTGCTGGGAGGTCTCTGCACCCTCACCTCCTGTCTCTGGGCACTGCTGGGAGGACTCTGCACACACCCCTCCTGTCTCAGGGCACTGCTGGGAGTGATAGGCCCCCACCCCTCCTGTCTCAGGGCACTGCTGGGAGTGATAGGCCCCCACCCCTCCTGTCTCAGGGCACTGCTGGGAGTGATAGGCCCCCATCCCTCCTGTCTCTGGGCACTGCTGGGAGGACTCTGCACACACCCCTCCTGTCTCAGGGCACTGCTGGGAGTGATAGGCCCCCACCCCTCCTGGCTCAGGGCACTGCTGGGAGTGATAGGCCCCCACCCCTCCTGTCTCTGGGCACTGCTGGGAGGACTCTGCACACACCCCTCCTGTCTCAGGGCACTGCTGGGAGTGATAGGCCCCCACCCCTCCTGTCTCAGGGCACTGCTGGGAGGTCTCTGCACCCACACCTCCTGTCTATGGGCACTGCTGGGAGGACTCTGCACACACCCCTCCTGTCTCAGGGCACTGCTTGGAGTGATAGGCCCCCACCCCTCCTGTCTCAGGGCACTGCTGGGAGTGATAGGCCCCCACCCCTCCTGTCTCAGGGCACTGCTGGGAGGTCTCTGCACCCACACCTCCTGTCTCTGGGCACTGCTGGGAGGACTCTGCACACACCCCTCCTGTCTCAGGGCACTGCTGGGAGTGATAGGCCCCCACCCCTCCTGTCTCAGGGCACTGCTGGGAGGACTCTGCACCCACCTCTCCAATTTCACAATATGTACGCTCATGACATGCACGGATGTGGGTACGCTCCATGCATTCGAGGTGGGGGTACGTGTCGTACTTACACTGTTGGGGTGGGGGTACGCTCCATGCATACGGGGTGGGGGTAGGGGTCGTACTTACACTGTTGGGGTGGGGGTACGCTCCATACGTACGCGGGTGAGGGTAAGGGTCGTACGTACACGGTTGGTGTGGGGGTACGGGTCGTACTTACACTGTTGGGTTGTGGGGTACGCTCCATGCATACGCGGGTGAGGGTACGGGTCGTACTTACACTGTTGGGGTGGGGGTACGCTCCATACGTACGCGTGTGAGGGTATGGGTCGTACTTACACTGTTGGGGTGGGGGGTACGCTCCATACGTACGCGGGTGGGGTACGGGTCGTACTTACACTGTTGGGGTGGTGGTACGGTACGTACTTACACTGTTGGGGTGGGGGTACGCTCCATGCATACGCGGGTGGGGTACGGGTCGTACTTACACTGTTGGGGTGGTGGTACGGTACGTACTTACACTGTTGGGGTGGGGGGTACGCTCCATGCATACGCGGGTGAGGGTACGGGTCGTACTTACACTGTTGGGGTGGTGGTACGGTACGTACTTACACTGTTGGGGTGGGGGGTACGCTCCATGCATACGCGGGTGAGGGTACGGGTCGTACTTACACTGTTGGGGTGGTGGTACGGGTCGTACTTACACTGTTGGGGTGGGGGTACGCTCCATACGTATGCGGGTGGGGGATACATGTCGTACTTACACTGTTGGGGTGGGGGTACGCTCCATACGTACGTGGGTGGGGGTACGTGTCGTACTTACACTGTTGGGGTGGGGGTACGCTCCATACGTACGCGGGTGGGGGTACGGGTCATACTTACACTGTTGGGGTGGGGGGTACGCTCCATACGTACGCGGGTGGGGGTACGGGTCATACTTACACTGTTGGGGGTACGCTCCATGCATACGGGTGGGGGTAGGGTCAGTACATATCCGTCCCCACGCTATGTGATGCTTGTGCGGGCCGTACCCAGGCCTTTGCCACGTGGGTACAGCCGTCCCGCCATTGTTGGGGTGACGTAGGTGTGGGCGTGGTACGACTCGTACCCACGCTCTTAAGGCGTGGGTACGGGACGTACCTGTATAGTTGTGTTGCCGGTTCGCGTCGTCAGGCACTTCCGTTGTGGCGGACGCTGGCTTTGCTGGACACGCCCCCACCCCCTCGTAGTGACCAGGGCATGGGGGTCAGGTATGTCCAGGGCATGTGTGCTGTGTGACTTTGGTGGTGGTTTTGTGGCCTGCCCCTGGTCCTGCCCCCCCCCCCTTTCCCCCCCTCCCTTAGTTGTTCTGACCTTCTGCGGCGTCTGCGTCGGAACCTGTAGAGGAGGTCGACTGCTATGAGGGCCGGGATGACGCGTAGGTTTGGGTCCATGTCTGTCCGTCGCATACGGGTCCTCCTTGTTCGCGTCGTCCTGTGTGTCCGTCGCGTACTGGTCCTCCTTGTTCGCGTCGTCCTGTGTGTCCGTCGCGTACTGGTCCTCCTTGTTTGCGTCGTCCTGTGTGTCCGTCGCGTACTGGTCCTCCTTGTTCGCGTCGTCCTGTCTGTCCGTCGCGTACTGGTGGTCCTTGTTCGCGTCGTCCTGATTTCCCGGCAGTTTTTGGCTGCCGGAAAATATTCACCGTGCGGGATGACGTCGGTGCGAATCGTAATTCCTGGTTCGTGAATGGCAGGCTGCGAGCGTCCCGACGTCAGGTCGGCGCTTTCCCGGATCGCATTTGTAGGATTATTTTGTTCGGTGGGGGTTTTTTACGAATCGTACGGAAATGGTGTTCCCGTGCGAATCGTAATTCCATGTTTGTATTTTTTTACGACCGGGTACGCGTCGGACGGAGAATATGCTCCGTCCTACGGTTCGTACCCGGTTTTTACCGGATCGTAATTGGCACCTTTGTGTTTTAGTACCTAACGGGTTGTGGGTTTATAGGGGAATAGGGTGGGAAGTAATTTAATTATACGGAATTAATTATACATTTTTAGGAATTATAAATTGATTTTAATAAATTTTTGCACTTAAGTTCTGTAGCGGGTTGTGGGTTTATAGGGGAATAGGGTGGGAAGTAATTTAATTGTAATTAATTAATAATTTATTTTCATTTATTGGTATTGATAATTATATTATTGTTAATTAAGTATTAATTCGTAATTAATTTTTATTAATTGGCAATTAGTTTTCATTAGTTGATTAATTGATAATTATGTTAAGTGTATTGTTTTATTAGTGGAGTGTGTCGTGCGTTTATAGGGGAATAGTTTTGGAAGTAATTGAAATCTAATTAAGTAATTATTAAATTAGTTGATAATTAATTGGACAATAATTAATAATTGGTAAATATTTTAAATTATAATATTTTGGTTATGAAAAATAATTAATTGTTGATTAATCATTAATTGTGAATTAAATATAATTATATATTATGCATTGATATTTCTAATTAATATATTAACAAGTAATTATTAATTGGTAATTAATGTGTAATATTTATTATTTTGGCGTTTGAAAAATATTTAATAGTTCAATATTTTTTAATTGGTAATTAATGTTTCATAATTATTATTTTGCGGTAAATATTTCTTTAAATTGTTAAATATATTTTAATTGGTTTTTACTTTTTAATAATTCATATGTTTTTGGTTATGAAAAATATCGTTTAATATTTATTATTTGGTAATTAATATTTATTAATTATTATTTATTGGTATTTATTATTAATGTATTGTTAATTAATTATTCTTTGGTAGTTATGTTTGTAATAATTATTTATTGGTATTTGTAAATAATTTTGAGTTATTTAATAAATAAATCACTAATTATTTTAAATAATTATTTTATTTATAACTATGTTATTTTTAACTTGAACGCTATCCAACACTTTCCCTACTGTTGCACCCACTGGAGTTGGAATTGTAAATTTTATCCCTACGCTATCCAACACTTTCCGTACTGTTGCATTCTCTGGAGTTGGAATAGTAATTTTTACCCCTACGCTATCCAACACTTTCCCTACTGTTGCACTCTTTGGAGTGGGAATAGTAATTTTTACCCCTACGCTATCCAACACTTTCCCTTCTGTTGCACTCTCTGGAGTTGGAATAGTAATTTTTACCCCTACGCTATCCAACACTTTCCCTACTGTTGCACTCTCTGGAGTGGGAATAGTAATTTTTACCCCTACGCTATCCAACACTTTCCCTACTGTTGCACTCTCTGGAGTGGGAATAGTAATTTTTACCCCTTCGCTATCCAACACTTTCCCTACTGTTGCACTCTCTGGAGTTGGAATAGTAATTTTTACCCTTACGCTATCCAACACTTTCCCTACTGTTGCACTCTCTGGAGTTGGAATAGTAATGTGTACCCCTATGCTATCCAACACTTTCCCTACTGTTGCACTCTCTGGAGTGGGAATAGTAATTTTTTCCCCTTCGCTATCCAACACTTTCCCTACTGTTGCACTCTCTGGAGTGGGAATAGTAATTTTTACCCCTACGCTATCCAACACTTTCCCTACTGTTGCACTCTCTGGAGTGGGAATAGTAATTTTTACCCCTACGCTATCCAACACTTTCCCTACTGTTGCACTCTTTGAAGTGGGAATAGTAATTTTTACCCCTACGCTATCCAACACTTTCCCTACTGTTGCACTCCCTGGAGTGGAAATAGTAATTTTTAGCTCTACGCTATCCAACATTTTCTTTACTGTTTTTTTTTGGAGCTGGAGCAGTAGTTTTATTGTCGGTGCCTTTTAATATTTTTTGTATTATTTTAGCTAATGTAATATATAATTAATTTTAACAATATTCAAATTAAATGTAATTTTTTAAATGTGTTATATATAATTATTTAATTTGTATTCATGTTATTGTTTTATGTGTATGATGTATTTGTAATTTATAATAATTTTTAACAAGTTATAAGTTATTAAAACAATTATTAAAATGTATTATTAAGTAAGTATATATATTATATATTATGGTGCCGATCACGATCCGGCAAAAACCGGGTACGAACCGTCGGACGGAGCATAATCTCCGCCCGACGCGTACCCGGTCGTCAAATTTTACAAACAAGGAATTACGATTCGCACGGGTACACCATTACCGTACGATTCGTAAAAAAGCCCGACCGAACAAAAAACACCTACCAATGCGATCCGGGAAAGCGCCGACCTGACGTCGGGACGCACGCAGCCAGCCATTCACGACCCAGGAATCACGATTCGCACCGACGTCACCCCGCACGGTGAATATTTTGCGGCAGCCAAAAACTGCCGGGAAATCAGGACGACGCGAACAAGGACCACCAGTACGCGACGGACAGACGACGCCGCGAACAAGGAGGACCAGTACGTGACGGACAGACATGGACCCGAACCTACGAGTCATCCCTGCCCTCATAGCAGTCCACCTCCTCTACAGGTTACGACGCAGACGCCGCAGAAGGTCAGAATAACTAAGGGAGGGGGGAAAGTGGGGTGGGGTGGGGGTGGCACGACCAGGGCAGGCCACAAAACAACCACATGAGTCACACACCACACATGGCCTGGACATACCTGACTCCCATGCCCTGGTCACCACGAGGGGGTGGGGGCGTGTCCTGATAAGCCAGCGACCGCCACAACGGAAGTCCGTCACCACGCGAACCGGCAACACAACCAGACAGGTACGTCCCGTACCCACGCCTGAAGAGCGTGGGTACGAGTCGGACCACGCCCACACACGTCACCCCAACAATGGCGGGACGGATCGCACCCACGTGGCAAAGGCCTGGGTACGGGCCGCACAAACATCACATAGCGTGGGGACGGATATGTATGGACCCTACCCCCACCCCGTATGCAAGGAGCGTACCCCCCAGCCCAACAGTGTAAGTACGACCCGTACCCCCACCCGCGTATGCATGGAGCGTACCCCCCATGCCAACAGTGTAAGTACGACTCGAACCCCCACCCACGAATGCAAGGAGCGTACCCCCCTGCCCAACAGTGTAAGTACGACCCGTACCCCCACCCGCGAATGCAAGGAGCGTACCCCCATGCCAACAGTGTAAGTATGACTCGAACCCCCACCCACGAATGCAAGGAGCGTACCCCCCTGCCCAACAGTGTAAGTACGACCCGTACCCACACCCGCGTATGCAAGGAGCGTACCCCCCTGCCCAACAGTGTAAGAACGACCCGTACCCCCACCCGCGGACGTACGGAGCGTACCCCCCATGCCAACAGTGTAAGAACGACCCGTACCCCCACCCGTGGACGTACGGAGCGTACCCCCAGCCCAACAGTGTAAGTACGACCCGTACCCCCACCCGCGAATGCAAGGAGCGTACCCCCCTGCCCAACAGTGTAAGTACGACCCGTACCCACACCCGCGGACGTACGGAGCGTACCCCCACCACACCAGTGTCAGTAGACTCGTACCCTCACCTCGAATGCATTGTGCGTACCCCCACCGTGTATGTGCCAAGCGCACATATCCAGAAATCGGAGGTGTGTGTGCAGAGTCCACCCAGCAGTGCCCTGAGACAGGAGTGGTGGGTGTGGAGTCCTCCCAGCAGTGCCCTGAGACAGGAGGGGTGGGTGCAGAGTCCTCCCAGCAGTGCCCTGAGACAGGAGGGGTGGGTGCAGAGTCCTCCCAGCAGTGCCCTGAGACAGGAGGGGTGGGTGTGGAGTCCTCCCAGCAGTGCCCAGACACAGGAGGGGTGGGTGTGGAGTCCTCCCAGCAGTGCCCTGAGACAGGAGGGGTGGGTGCAGAGTCCTCCCAGCAGTGCCCTGAGACAGGAGGGGTGGGTGCAGAGTCCTCCCAGCAGTGCCCTGAGACAGGAGGGGTGGGTGTGGAGTCCTCCCAGCAGTGCCCAGAGACAGGAGGGGTGTGTGCAGAGTCCTCCCAGCAGTGCCCTGAGACAGGAGGGGTGGGTGCCTATCACTCCCAGCAGTGCCCAGAGACAGGAGGGGTGTGTGCAGAGTCCTCCCAGCAGTGCCCTGAGACAGGAGGGGTGGGTGCCCATCACTCCCAGCAGTGCCCAGAGACAGGAGGGGTGTGTGCAGAGTCCTCCCAGCAGTGCCCTGAGAAAGGAGGGGTGGGTGCCTATCACTCCCAGCAGTGCCCAGAGACAGGAGGGGTGTGTGCAGAGTCCTCCCAGCAGTGCCCTGAGACAGGAGGGGTGGGTGCCCATCACTCCCAGCAGTGCCCTGACACAGGAGGGGTGGGTGTGGAGTCCTCCCAGCAGTGCCCTGAGACAGGAGGGGTGGGTGTGGAGTCCTCCCAGCAGTGCCCTGACACAGGAGGGGTGGGTGCCCATCACTCCCAGCAGTGCCCAGAGACAGGAGGGGTGTGTGCAGAGTCCTCCCAGCAGTGCCCTGAGAAAGGAGGGGTGGGTGCCTATCACTCCCAGCAGTGCCCAGAGACAGGAGGGGTGTGTGCAGAGTCCTCCCAGCAGTGCCCTGAGACAGGAGGGGTGGGTGCCCATCACTCCCAGCAGTGCCCTGACACAGGAGGGGTGGGTGTGGAGTCCTCCCAGCAGTGCCCTGACACAGGAGGGGTGGGTGTGGAGTCCTCCCAGCAGTGCCCTGACACAGGAGGGGTGGGTGCCTATCACTCCCAGCAGTGCCCTGACACAGGAGGGGTGGGTGTGGAGTCCTCCCAGCAGTGCCCTGAGACAGGAGGGGTGGGTGTGGAGTCCTCCCAGCAGTGCCCTGAGACAGGAGGGGTGGGTGCCCATCACTCCCAGCAGTGCCCTGAGACAGGAGGGGTGGGTGTGGAGTCCTCCCAGCAGTGCCCTGAGACAGGAGGGGTGGGTGCAGAGTCCTCCCAGCAGTGCCCTGAGACAGGAGGGGTGGGTGCAGAGTCCTCCCAGCAGTGCCCTGAGACTGGAGGGGTGTGACACATGTGTGTGAGGCCAGAATTATCCACATGCATACTGGCTACAAGGGAACATGTCCCCATGAACTCATGTCAACAGACTCCACACACAAGTACAGTGATCACCAAGGATGCCACGATTGTCGCAGGTGGAGACATGGCCATGCATGCATGGCCAAAGTAGAAGGGCTCCGTCACACACACAGCTCATGTAGACACAGCTCTGCGCTAAACATTGGGAACACCCTGCAGGGAAGAAAGCTGGGTACACAGAGGAAGGAATACACCCTTGGACAAGTGCACCATGCAGTAACTGCCTACATGAACAAAGAAAGTTAGCCAACACCTTGTGATGGCACACAGATCACAGGGTCCCACCAATGAGCAGTACACTACTACATATCCCACACACCCAAACCCTTACACACCACCCAAAACCATGTAGCAGCCCCACCAACACCAATACCAGCATAGCAGTAGTGTGATAATGAAAACAAAATTAAGCTTTATTCAGCAGGAGCACAATGTCCGTGGATCGCAGGCAGTTCAATCTTCACAAAGCCCATAGGGCAGTCAATGATTCTCAGCTGGATGGGGGACACAGTGGGATGCGTGTCCCCTACCTTGCCTGCACAGTCAAATGGCATCGTCTTCCACACTGGTGAGGGCATCAGGGGGGGGGGGAGCAACAGGCACCGCAGGGACATCAGGGCAAAGGGGCGGCGTTGTGGGTGCAGGGATGGAGGAGTCCACCACAGGGGGTGGGTCAGTGCCAAAGGCGGAGGCCAGGATGGCACTACACACCTTTGCAAGGTCCTCCAGGGAGTCCCCTGCACCCGAAGGGACCTCAGGCCCCAAGGAGGGGGGGGGTCAGAGGGATGGGTCGCAGCGCCACCGGGGGAGGGTGGAGACATGGGGGGAGACTCAACCACCCTGACCGGGGACCTCCGTGACCGCTTGCGTGGTGGTGTAACTGTGGGGCTCAGGGACAGAGCGGCCATGAAGGAGTCCTTGGGGGAGATGTGGCCAGGAGAGCTGAGGGGAGGGGATTTGGAGGGAGTGGACTGGGTGGAATGCGGACTCCCACTATGGCTGCGTGTCACACGTTTGCCCCCCGACCCAGTGGGTGTGCCTACCTCACCCTGTGTGTGCGTGTCAGGAGGAGTGCGGTGGACCTTCCCTGCTGGTGTGGTGCCCGTGTCCGTTGATGTGGGTGCATGCCGACGTCTGGGTGTACGTGTGACAGGCATGGGAGTGGGAAGTGTGGATGGGGCAGGGGTAGGTGGGGGGAGGTCGCGCTGCAGGAGACCCACTGCTGCAGTCAGTGTGGAGTCGATGGACCTCAGCAAGTTGCGTTGGTCAGCCTGCGATGAATGAATGCCCTCCAAGAAAGCCTCAATGTTGGTGAGGGTTTTGCCGTGGGCATGGAGGACATTAAGGATCGCAGCCTGACCAACCTGCAGTTGCCGCTGGATGTCCACAGACTCTGCATTGGCGGCAGCAGTGGAGACAGGGGCAGGGGGCGCGGTGCCTGGCAGGAAGGAGACATGCTGTGACCGGGCACGCTGGGAAGGGACACGAGCAAGTGGGAGGCGGCTGGTGGAAACTGAGGGGGCGGTGCGAGGTGTTGTTCCGCTGTCAGCTGCTGGTGCAGCCTCCGCCCACTCGGCGACATCGTCCCCGGACCTGTCAGCTTCGTAGTCTGATGTGCCAGTCGACAGGTCCTCGGCCACACTCTCCTCCGCCTCTGTCCCACTCGATGTGCCAGACCCGATGTCACGGCTGGCACTGGTGCTCGGTCCCTCCGCCTGGTCTGTGTCCATGTCTCCCTCTGTGTCCCCCGACGATGCTGTGGGCAGGGTGGAGAGACAGAAATTATTCAGACACCTGTACACATCTGTCACATGAGTCCAATCTACATAGGTAACATTGCATGGCCTGAAAAGGAAGATCCCTAACATCTACTGAACAGGGTACCGATGTAGGGCATGAAACACACAGTTGGTTGAGCCACCATGCCACTGAAATACCATGGAGAGCATGAGACAATAGCTAAACACAGGAAAAGGAGTCTGACATAGCACCCAGGTCCTGGGGACAATCCAGCACTGCATCTGCACCACACAGCGTTGGCGAAAATACCGATGACCAGGGACCATATCCATGAACTTGAGACACATGCTGCATAGGTAATGCTGAAAACATGCACAACATGACTCGGTCACTGCACATTGCGTGTGTGTCCAGGCACATCACACACTGCCCAGACCCAGCAAGTGGTAATCAGGATTTAACACATAGGCATTGCCCGCCCCAACAAGACCCTACACGAGGCAAATTGTGGAGACACAGGTGGCACCAACATCTCATGGTCTGGGTGATACACACAGGGGCAGGCAAAAAGCAAGATTGGACGCCAAACAGCCAAGGTGCGCCTGTACAAATAATGAGGTACCAGTGCCCATCCTCAGATGAGTATAACAAGACACACAGGCACTGGCAACTGTGAGTATGAAGAAGGACAATCAGGTCAGGCTGCACAGTGGACACCTGTACAAATTAGCACGTCTATATACATGGTGACAGGGGACAATGGCACAGAGCACAACTTACGCTGTAGACACTGACAGTGGCCACGTTTATGATGACACATACACCACTGAGGAAAAGGTGCCCCAGGGGACAGTAGTGGGCACGCAACTACATGCTACTGAATGGTAATGACAGCAACACACGTCACCATCCCTGCACTATGTGTATCGCACAGTCATGCACATCATGTCACAGGCCACTACATAGGACATGCGCGCTGTAAGGCATGACACATGAGAGACCAACTCCCATGTCTGGAGTCAGCATCAGTGCCAACTGACATGGAACCCACATGCAGTGAACTTGACAGTGCACAGGCAAGGTCCCACAACCTGTTACACACCACCCCCACACATGATGCTACAGACATTGTTCCCGTGGACAAAGCGCCAGCCTACATTACCCTGTGAAGGAGTGACTACACACAGACCAGGGAACACATTGCAAGGAGGGGAAGGGTGGCAGGGGCACAGCGCTATACTGGGGCAAACAGGATCTGCACAGCACCTTTAAACCCTGCCAGTGGATTCATGCTACTGTGCCCTTACAAATGCCGGTGACACACAACAAACACACATGTACCTACCCCCTTCCGGCTGCTGCATCGCCTGTAAGCGCCTCTCAAGGTCTGGAAAGACCACCGGCAGCACACGCCTGTGGAGGTGGCTCAGACGGCGGCGGCCGCGGTTCTTGTGGCTCTCAGGTGAGTCCCCCAGCAGGAGCCGTGCAATCCTCCGCGTCCAGCACCGGATATCCTGCCAGCGTTTCCTCACCTGGGCCAGGCGCCGCCTCCGACCATCCACACCCCTCACGGCACTGACGGCGGTCAGCCAGATCTGCTCCTTGGCAGTGGCGCCTACCTGTGAGGAGGAACAAGTGACACCACATCAATACACCAGCCACATGTCACAGAGAGACATATGGGTACAAATTAGCTGGTAACAACAAGGCATGTCATGCAGCCAACGCATTGCACCTTTGTCATAGGGACATCATCCCCTGGTGAGGGGAAAAGCACTACGTGCCACAGTGGGTACACAGGTGGAATGATGGCAATGTCACAATCAATGATCTAGGCTCACACTGTGCATCACACCCACCCCTCCTGGCTCAGGGCACTGCTGTGAGGACTCCACACCCACCCCTCCTGTCTCAGGGCAATGCTGGGAGTGATGGGCACCCACCCCACCTGTCTCAGGGCACTGCTGTGAGGACTCCACACCCACCCCTCCTGTCTCAGGGCAATGCTGGGAGGACTCTGCACACACCCCTCCTGTCTCAGGGCACTGCTGGGAGGACTCTGCACCCACCCCTCCTGTCTCAGGGCACTGCTGGGAGTGATGGGCACCCACCCCACCTGTCTCAGGGCACTGCTGTGAGGACTCCACACCCACCCCTCCTGTCTCAGGGCAATGCTGGGAGGACTCTGCACCCACCCCTCCTGTCTCAGGGCACTGCTGGGAGGACTCTGCACACACCCCTCCTGTCTCAGGGCACTGCTGGGAGGACTCTGCACCCACCCCTCCTGTCTCAGGGCAATGCTGGGAGGACTCTGCACACACCCCTCCTGGCTCAGGGCACTGCTGTGAGTGATAGGCCCCCACCCCTCCTGTCTCAGGGCACTGCTGGGAGACATCAGGCACCCCCCCCCCTGGGACCCCCCCGACAGTACATGGCATGTGTGTTACACCTGGACGCAATGGCAGAAGTCACAGTCACCACATAGGGACAGTCTGTGGCAGTGGCCTATGCACTCACCTGATAACCTGGTCGCCCATACAGCATGGAGTACTGTGGGAGGATCACATCCAGCAGAGCCATGTTCTCCTCCAGGGTGAATGGCTGTGTCCTCTCCACAGCCCTTGACATGGTTCCAGGGAATCAGTAGCAGCAGCTGGGTCGACGAATGCAAAGATGTGCAGGCAAGTGCTCCCTCATGGGACCTGGCTGCCTTATATGTGCCCTTCTGCCCAGTCTCATGCACAGGAGTACAGAGAGATTGGTCACTCACATTTGCATCCTATGTTTCCACCAATCCCTTCAAACCTAGCAGTCTGTGGGTTCTCTATCGGTTTCATTCTCCTGCATGATGTCAGCCCCACAAACACATTGCAACAAAGTAGACAAATCCCAACTGACTTCTGCTGTGCACCTTCCAGAACAATTTCGAATTTTGAACTTGGTCTCCATGACAACCAGCATGCATGTAGGCCTTAATACTTGTCCCCTATGTAATTTGGAGCATCACACACAGGTACGGTGCGTGTGGGGGCCCTAGGGCACCCCAAATGCATGGCAACGGCCCGTACATGCATGCCTACGCTCTCCATCACTTTTGGTCTGCACGCGTATGCGTACCCGTAGTGGTACGGACCGTACACTCGCATCTACGCTCACTATCACTATGGGTCTGCACGCGTATGCGTACCCGTAGTGGTACGGACCGTACACTCGCATCTACGCTCACTATCACTATGGGTCTGCACGCGTATGCGTACCCGTAGTGGTACGGACCGTACACTCGCATCTACGCTCACTATCACTATGGGTCTGCACGCGTATGCGTACCCGTAGTGGTACGGACCGTACAATCGCATCTACGCTCACTATCACTATGGGTCTGCACGCGTATGCGTACCCGTAGTGGTACGGACCGTACACTCGCATCTACGCTCACTATCACTATGGGTCTGCACGCGTATGCGTACCCGTAGTGGTACGGACCGTACACTCGCATCTACGCTCACTATCACTATGGGTCTGCACGCGTATGCGTACCCGTAGTGGTACGGACCGTACACTCGCATCTACGCTCACTATCACTATGGGTCTGCACGCGTATGCGTACCCGTAGTGGTACGGACCGTACACTCGCATCTACGCTCACTATCACTATGGGTCTGCACGCGTATGCGTACCCGTAGTGGTACGGACCGTACACTCGCATCTACGCTCACTATCACTACGAGTACGCATACGCGTGCAGACCCATAGTGATAGTGAGCGTAGATGCGAGTGTACGGTCCGTACCACTACGGGCACGCATACGCGTGCAGACCCATAGTGATAGTGAGCTTAGATGCGAGTGTACGGTCCGTACCACTACGGGTACGCATACGCGTGCAGACCCATAGTGATAGTGAGCGTAGATGCGAGTGTACGGTCCATACCACTACGGGTACGCATACGCGTGCAGACCCATAGTGATAGTGAGCGTAGATGCGAGTGTACGGTCCGTACCACTACGGGTACGCATACGCGTGCAGACCCATAGTGATAGGGCCGTACACTCGCATCTACGCTCTCTATCACTATGGGTCTGCACGCGTATGCGTACTCGTAGTGGTACGGACCGTACACTCGCATCTACGCTCGCCATCACGATGGGTACACATACGGCAGCACTCCCACAGTGATTTGGGAACATGCACAGGCCCTCTCAGCAGCAGTACGGCGGATTTTACACATCACTGTGGTGATAGGCGACACACATGTCGGAATAGGGCGGACATACTTGTCCATGGATGGACATACTTGTCCAGGAATGGACACCAAGGCATCGTCTGTGCATTACCACATGTGTGGGGCACTGGTGTCACAGGCTGTGATGTGGAACATGCCTCCTGAGTGGAGAAGGCACCAGATGTATGATGAGATGTGTACATGTGTACTGTGTGAGGGTGCAATGTGTGCCAGGCATGCCCTTGACTCCTTTGACATGTGTGCATGTGGGACTGCGCACTTGGGGTGAGCGTCACTGGCATGGCACGGACACCAACACACGGAAGTGTCCCATGATGCCCGGTACAGGGGTCATGACACATGACTCATCACTACCCACAGTGCACAATGTGACTATGCCATATATGTGTCCGGGATTTACATCGGGTTGATGTTGCAGCACCCTCAAAAGCTGCAGCCGTTGCAGCAACCAACATGTGGCTGTGTGTAGATTGTCATTGCACACTGTTCCCAACACCATGCCACATGTGTAATCGGATGTGAGGTGCACATGTATGCAAGGGACACGGAGTAGCGTGACAAGGCCATGTCAGCAAACTCACAAGGAATGTGTGGGGAGTCATGACATGTGCACCTTCATGGCAAGGTGTGTGGGCTGGACTAGTGTAATGTCATGTGACCTGTGGCTCAAGTGTTCCGCTGCCAGTCTCTGCAATCAGCATCACACTTCTGCTGATGTGTGGGTGTATGTCACTCCTGTCTTGCGTCGGGCAGTGCACTTGCACTGTGACACAGCTATTTTCATGGCGTGGCATGGGGAGGTTCTCAATCACCGTGTGTAGCTGGGTCTTGGAAGGAGTGTCACCTTGCATCCATACGTGTCCTGGGCATGTAGCACATGCCTGACTCCCTATGTGGCATGTGTGTATTGCCAGATTTACATGTGCTCTTTAGACATGAGTTGTTCTCGTAGTGCACTCACTCTTCCTTGTCACTTCCAAATTACTGCAGAGCGCCTCCTGTTGCCCGAAGAATTCCAGACTTGGCCACCATGCAGGAGAATGACAGGATCCGGCTCTACCGCTTCACCCAACCGTTGATTCTGGAGCTGACGGCGAGACTGGCACCACACCTGCAACCGCAGCACAGGTATCCTACGGCACTGACACCCCAGCTGAAGGTAATGGCTGCCCTACATTTCCTTGCCACGGGTACCTTCCAATATACCATAGCTCATGTTGGTGGCATGTCCCAGAGCATGTTCAGCGGTGTGCTGCATGATTTCTTGGAGGCCATGTTGATTCACCTGGATGACTTCATCAAGTTCCCAACCCCTGAACAGATGACTGAGGTCAAGCGTGGTTTCTATGCCCTGGGAGGGATGCCCCATGTCATTGGGTCCATAGATGGGACACATGTAGGTTTGGTACCACCACACGCACGGGAGGTGGCGTACCGCAATCGGAAGCACTACCACTCCATCAATGCCCTTGTGGTGTGTCTGTCCAACATGGTGATTTCACATGTCTGTGCTCGTTTTCCAGGATCAGCACACGATGCCTACATCATGAGGCGTAGCGGGATGCCTGATATGATGATGCAGCTGCGCAACGAACGGGCATGTGTTGTTGGTGGGTACAGTCTGTCTGTCCTGTATTCTGTTTGGCCGACCAGCACTACCGCTTCGCCAGTTCTAACGATATCCATGTGCTTTCCATTTAGGGGACGCTGGCTATCCCAACATGCCTTGGCTGCTGACACCTCTCCGCAACCCCATCACGCCGGCCCAGCTCCGCTACAACACCGCCCATGGCCGGACAAGGCGAGTGATAGAGAGGACGTTTGGCATGCTGAAGAGCCGATTCAGGTGCCTCCACAAGACCGGCGGCGCACTCCCATATGCCCCGGCGAAGGTCTGCAAGATCTTCATGGTCTGCTGCATGCTGCACAACATGGCAGTTGAAAGAGCTGTGCCCCTCATCCTGGATCAAGATGACGAGGACCATCCACCCGTGGAGGACGAAGGGCTTGGCAATGGGGCTAGTGATGTGGAGGATGTGGAGCCGCAAGAGGACATCCGGACTCGGCTCATACGCGACTTCTTTGCTTAGTGGTGAGTACCAGGGTCTGAGTGTGCACGCATTGGTCCCCGTGTGGCATGCGTTGTGATGTGTGTCTCCACCTGCATGTATGGCACGTGGGTCAGAGGTGTGTGTGGGTGTGTCACTGGAGTGATGGTGGCAGTGATGGTAGTATTTCCCCAGGCATAATTGTGACCTAGCATGTTGTCATCCATACATGTGTCGAGTAAATGCACATGCAAGTGGCTGTGCTTTTTGTGGCTGACTTCTTGTGTGTCTCTCTTCCCCAGGTACCTGCGCATGCCGTCTTCTGGTTGCATTGTTGTGGCACTGCTATTCCTCATGGACATGGCATCGTGGGCTGACTCAGCGTTACAGGCACGGACACGTTTGGAAGTCTCCATGGGGTAAGGGATGCATCTGGGGTGTATTGGGTGTGGCAGTTGTTCACGATGTGTGCACACTGCCCCGGTCGGGGTTTGGGTCCTCTGCAGACATGTGGCATCCCCATGGGACACGACATGCAGCTGGGTACACCTGAATAGATGGGCTGCCTGGTTGTCAGTCATCAGTGATGGGATAGTGGATTGTGATGAAGGCATCAATGTGTGTGACACTGCCCTCGGACACATACGGTTAACATTGTCTTGACATGGCGTGGGACTTCCACATCAGCGGATGTATGGTGTATGGCAGTCTCTCCGTGAGCAGCTGTGGGTATTTAGCTGTTATCCGACACTTGTGTGCCAGTTCCATGGCTATCATGCATTTGTGCTGCAGAAGGGGGGTGCCAGTGTTGGAGCCACATGTTACTCCACATGATGTGTTCATGTGTACTTCAAGTTGCCTCTGCAATCCCAAACACATGACTATTAAAGGTGTCCCTATGCCTCCAAGGTGCCTCTTCTCAGTCAATGCTGGTGTGTTGGCACGGTGCATCCTGCATGTCTGGCATGGTATTCCCTGATTGTGGCTATGTGTCAATGTGTCGAGTGGCAAGATGCAAGCTGTGTGTGTGTGCTGAGACTGTGTAATGGGCATGATGTCCATGACTGTGTGGGTATTGTGACATGTGCCATCCCCATGCATCCAACGTTGTCCATGACCCCATTCTCTGCATCCACCGGACTCAAGCTTGCAGGACATGGTTCTGCCACCTGTCTACACGTACCTGGGTGCCCCCCAGGACACGGGCCAGGATCCCTGACCTCTGCGCATGACTGTTGCTGTACTCAATGTGTCTGTCAGCACGGTTGTTCGGCCACCCCCTCAGCTGGTTCTGACCATCACGGGTGTGTATGGTGCTCCATGTCTGTCTTGCCTAGAAAACTGTGACCCATGTGTCCTGTGCCAGACTCAGGCCCCAGGGTGTGGATGGTTGAAGTGAACAGATGACTCAGGCATGTTTAGACTGTACAAGACACATGTTAGGTAATAATGCTACCAGCAGGCATCTACTCTTAATAGTGTGATTTATTATTGGGGGGGGGGGGCAAAGTGAGGGCCTTTCCGGGATTAGGGAATCCAAAGTTCAGTAGGGGAGTTGGTGTCCTTGCCATTGGAAATCCTCAGAGTCCATGCCACAGTCTTTGTCAACATTGGTCAGCCAGTGACCAGCAGGGCCATGTGGCAGAGAATGTCTCTTGATGCTGTGATGCTGTTGCTCCAGTGGGCCAGGTGCCAGGCCAGGTGTCCTGGGAGATGGTGATGTAGCAGCCACCCTCACGGTCCTTTCCGTGGACGACCCGGCTTCCTGCGGGGAACCTCAGCAGCAGGCCGTGACGACGTCTGGGATGCTCCGTCGGATGTTTCCTCCTCCTCCTCATGATCCCTCCCTGTGGGTGGTGATGTTCTCCGCCTTCTGGCACAGGGAGGGTCGGCCATGGTGTCGGCCATCCGACGGAGTTCAGCGTGAATCCCCTGGGACGCGTCACTTGCTGAGCCTGTCTGTCCTCCATCCTCCGTTGGTGTAGCTGTAGACAGGCTATTAGCTCCGCATGTTGCTGGGCCTGCTGGACCTTGATCCCCTCGAGGACGGACACAACCTGGGCCATGCCCGTGGTGTCCTGCCGGTATGAGTCCAGGATGTTACGGACATGGGAAAATACCGGATCCCCAGCCAACTGGTCAGGCTCGCGCCTCCGCCGTCCTCCACTCCCACCACCCCTACCCACTTGCGTCTGGCCTGCACTTGTGGGCACATGGGGTCTCCGGGACCCCTGAGGGGTGGCATTGGCGTTGTCGCCTGCCTCCTCCTGGGTGCCCGGGACACCGTGTCCCTCCTGGCGAGCCTGGCTGCATTGTGGTGTTGGGGCAGGGATCCTGGGTGTCTCCTGGGATGTGGCAGGAGTGGGGGTGGTGGTTGGCACGGTTGTACCTGACGCAGGTGCTGCAGGTGGTTGGACACCAGAGGGGCCAGGTCGGTCGGGGTCGTCCGCAGAGTGGTGAGAGTGGTCGCTGCCGGTGGGATCGGTCTCCTGCAGATCCGGGTCCTGTGAGTGTTCCCCCCCAGTGTTGGGGGGTGCAGCACGACGTTGACCTGTGTGTGAGAGAGACAATGTTAATTTTGATCCATGCAACATCCATGTTTCATCCGTTACAAAGTTGGCACATTTCCTCTTGGAATTAGGATCTGTCTTGCATTCCACTCACAGTGCACTTGTGCATGTGTGTGTCCCTTGGGCACCAATTTGGCCCCTTTAACTATGTGTGGCACAGTCTTACTTGCTGCGTCAAGTGTGACTGCAGTCAGCAGTGGAGTGTGCATGTGTGCCGAGCTATGCATTTGCGCCTTCCTTGTAGCACTGTACATGTGCACATGGAGTGGATCCACACACTCATATGATGCAGGTGGCTGTCCTTGTGCTCGTGTACAGGTTGTAACATGGCCCTGCGTTTTGCCATGATGAAGAGGGGGGGTTCTGGCACTGGCCACCCTTGTCTACATGCACGCAGTCCACCTGCTGACGAGCAGACATTCCCACACACCAAAGGACTGATTTGCTCTCCCTGTGTCTCCCTCCTTCTCTGTCCCCCTCTCCCTCCCTCTCTGTCCCCCTCTCCCTCCCTCTGTGTGTCAGCCTCCTCCCTGTGTCCATCTTCCTGTGTCTCCCTCTCTCTCTGTCCCCCTCTCCCTCCCTCTCTGTCCCCCTCTCCCTCCCTCTGTGTGTCAGCCTCCTCCCTCTGTCCGTCTCCCTCCCTCTCAGTCCCCCTCTCCCTCCCTCTCTGTCCCCCTCTCCCACCCTCTGTGTCCCCCTCTCCCTCCCTCCGTGTGTCAGCCTCCTCCCTCTGTCCGTCTCCCTCCCTCTCAGTCCCCCTCTCCCTCCCTCCCTGTCCCCCTCTCCCACCCTCTGTGTCCCCCTCTCCCTCCCTCCGTGTGTCAGCCTCCTCCCTCTGTCCGTCTCCCTCCCTCTCAGTCCCCCTCTCCCTCCCTCTGTGTCCCCCTCTCCCTCCCTCCGTGTGTCACCCTCTGTCACCTTGGCCCAGCTTCCTGGGCACACACTGTTAGCAGATCTTTGAGTGGCCCTTGGCCTGTTGATGTGAGTTTGTTTCTGATCTCCAGGCACCCATTTTGTCTGCTGTGTGTCTGTGCGCTGCTGCTGTGGTGGTGTGTGCTGCCACTCTTTCACACTGTTGGCTGTTCATTAGCTGCTGGCATGTGCAAAACAGTGCCTTCACCCCCATGTGTTGATGCAAGGCGTCCGCCATTTGCTGGCAAGTCATTCCTGTGTTGGGACACAGTGTTTGTCTGGCTGTGACCTAGGCCATATGGGCAGAGGGCATTGTTGTCTGCTTTGGAGTCGCACTATGTGATTCTTGGTGCCCAGCCTCCCGCCATCCGGGTTACCGTGTCATGTGTTGTTGTCTTCTGTGGCCTGTGACTTGACATTGTCCAGCTGGGTGCATGGGGCATGGTGGCAGCAGTGGCATGTGCCTGCTCATGGAGTGTGGTTGAGTAATGCGATGGCTTGTGGTGGTTGCGTGCCTGTTATTAATTTTGGTTGTGGTTGCAGTTCCCCCCATGTGAGGTGCGTTGTTTGTGTACTCACCCGGGTCTCGGAGTCCTTCTACTCCTTCAACTGCCTCCACCGGCAGTATGGCCATCACCCTCTCCTCCCAGGGATGGTACTGTACGGCTCTGCGGGAGGGCCCTCCTCCGGTGGCGTTGGCCTGGTCGTGTTCCTCCTGCCTCTTGGCTCTGACCCTCCTCCGCAGATCGTACCACCTGTTCTGGCAATCCTGCTTGGTCCTCCTGGTGTCCGCAACAGCATTCACAGCATCGACGATGGTCTGCCACATGGCTGTTTTGGCTGCCTGGCTGGTGCTTCTGACCAATGTTCCAAAGATCTGTGGCTCGACTCTGAGGATTTGATCAACAAGGACCTCCAACTCTCGGTGACTGAACTTTGGATTCTTGGTAGTGGGCATGGTGAGGGGTGTGGGTGGGGATGGTGTGGGTGTGGGGGGGGTGTGGTTGTTGGGGGGGGGGTGTGGATGGTTGTGTGTGTGTGAATGTGATGAGAGGGTGTTTGTGAGGGTGGTCGTGTGAAGGTGTGCAAGTGTAAGGTGTGGTGTAGCTTGTAGTCTGGTTCTGTGGTGTCTGGCAGCAGTGAGTCTGTTGCAAAGGCTCATGGTTTGTGTGTGTGGGCCCTTTTTATTGGTCCATGGGTGGGTGTGGCAGTTTTTGAATTTTGGGTGGGTGTGTTATAAGGAGTGGTGGTGTATTGGGCCTCTGTTTGTTTTTGGCAGTTGCAGGTCAGTGATTGTGTTATTTTAGTGGTTGTTGGCCATGTTTAGTGGCTGTGTGCCTTTCGAATGGTGTATTCTTGTGTTGTTTTATTTTGTCATGGTTGTGTACGTGCGTTTTGAGCATGTGTACGGTGTGTACATGGGCCATTTGGTTGTACGATTTTGTCCTTGTGTGTGGCTTTGTAAGACTCGTACATGCGGTTGTGATGTTGGGGCATGGGGTGCGCTCCGTACTTAGGAGGTTGTGTTGGGGGTGCGCCAGGAACGTACTGGGGTGGGGGTACGACTGGAACGTACTGGGGTGTGGGTACACGGGGGGTACGACACGTCCAGGGGTGGGGGGTGTACATTGACGGTGGTACGACACGTACTGGGGTGGGGGGGTGTACATTGACGGTGGTACGACACGTACTGGGGTGGGGGTACGACTGGAACGTACTGGGGTGTAGGTTCACGGTGGTACGACACGTCCAGGGGTGGGGGTACGACTGGAACGTACTGGGGTGTAGGTACACGGGGGGTACGACACGTCCAGGGGTGGGGGGTGTACATTGACGGTGGTACGACACGTACTGGGGTGGGGGGGTGTACATTGACGGTGGTACGACACGTACTGGGGTGGGGGTACGACTGGAACGTACTGGGGTGTAGGTTCACGGTGGTACGACACGTCCAGGGGTGGGGGGTGTACATTGACGGTGGTACGACACGTACTGGGGTGGGGGTACGACTCGAACGTACTGGGGTGTAGGTTCACGGTGGTACGACACGTCCAGGGGTGGGGGTACGACTGGAACGTACTGGGGTGTAGGTACACGGGGGGTACGACACGTCCAGGGGTGGGGGGTGTACATGGACGGTGGTACGACACGTACTGGGGTGGGGGGGTGTACATTGACGGTGGTACGACACGTACTGGGGTGGGGGTACGACTGGAACGTACTGGGGTGTAGGTTCACGGTGGTACGACACGTCCAGGGGTGGGGGTACGACTGGAACGTACTGGGGTGTAGGTACACGGGGGGTACGACACGTCCAGGGGTGGGGGGTGTACATTGACGGTGGTACGACACGTACTGGGGTGGGGGGGTGTACATTGACGGTGGTACGACACGTACTGGGGTGGGGGTACGACTGGAACGTACTGGGGTGTAGGTTCACGGTGGTACGACACGTCCAGGGGTGGGGGGTGTACATTGACGGTGGTACGACACGTACTGGGGTGGGGGGGTGTACATTGACGGTGGTACGACACGTACTGGGGTGGGGGTACGACTGGAACGTACTGGGGTGTAGGTTCACGGTGGTACGACACGTCCAGGGGTGGGGGGTGTACATTGACGGTGGTACGACACGTACTGGGGTGGGGGTACGACTCGAACGTACTGGGGTGTAGGTTCACGGTGGTACGACACGTCCAGGGGTGGGGGTACGACTGGAACGTACTGGGGTGTAGGTACACGGGGGGTACGACACATCCAGGGGTGGGGGTACGACTGGAACGTACTTGGGTGTAGGTACACGGGGGGTACGACACGTACTGGGGTGGGGGGGTGTACATTGACGGTGGTACGACACGTACAGGGGTGGGGGGTGTACATTGACGGTGGTACGACACGTACTGGGGTGGGGGTACGACTGGAACGTACTGGGGTGTACCTAGACGGGTGGGGGTATACATACACGGGGGGTACGTGTCGGACGTACGGGGGCTGGGGGGAGTGTTGGGCGCGTATGCGGGCACATGTCTCCATGGTTGCTATAGGTGTTCGGTGCGGACGGTGTTTTTTCCATACGGTTGTACGCTCGGACGCACGGGATGGATCGTGATTCCTCGGTCGGACTTGGCTTTTCACGTTTGTAAGGTAAATCGTCCGAGGACGTGTCGGACACATTTTCCGACCCGAGGACGTGTGGGGAATGATTCCCAGTGCGGTTCGTATGGACTTTTTACCATGCGAATCGTGATTGCCACTTCGTACGGCACTTGTACGATTCGTACGGTAAAAAGACCCGATACGAGTCGTACGGGGACATTTTTTACCGGATTGTGATCGGCACCACTATGTATATGTTTAATTAATGTTTTATTACATTATATATATTAATTATTAATTTTAAAGATTATAAAATATATTTAATTATGTTTATTTTATTTATAACTATTATTTGGTTTATTTTACATATTTTTTTTTTAACTAAAAAATACTTTATATTTTTAATAACGATATTTTTGACATTCTATATTTTATTTTCGATATTTTTTTACTTACCATGTTGTAGATAGGATCTCGATATTCTTGTCATCGATATTTTTGTGTCGATATTTTTGTAGGTCAATTTTCTGTCCGTCGATATTCTGTCAGACATTCAAGATGATGCTTGCTCCCATTATCTTATACTTTCTTTCAATGATTCCTGTACACATTCCCGGCTATTATTTTAAGAAACTAGATCGCATTTTGTTGAAATTTCTTTGGAAAGGTAAACCTCCTCGGATACCTTTATCTACTCTTAAAAAAGATAAACTAAATGGCGGGCTTAAGTTCCCTGACTTTAAATCTTATCATTATGCATTTTCTCTAAAACAAGCCTCTGCTTGGCTCTCTCCTGATTCTCCTACTTATCCTCCAATTTGGTTGCGCATTGAGGAATTTTTTACTTCCCCCTTTACCTTCCTAGAATCCCTTGCTTTCTCTGCGTGCACCCCCTCTTCATGTCACTCCGTTATCTCCTATACACATAAGCTCTTAACTCCTCTTTTGCCTTCCTCCTATCCCTCGTTTAATTCACTTTCTCAGCAATCTATCTGGCATAATAAATTACTACGTATCAAGAATCGTGCTTTCTATCGGAAAGCATTGCACTCCAAAGGGTTGATATGGATTTCCCAGCTTTTGACTGACAATAAACCCTTATCTTTTTCAGCCCTCAAATCTAACTTTGTCCTACCTAACTCTTTTAAGAAACAATATGAACTCCTACTCCCTTCTCTTCATCAATACCTTTCATTACTTCCATCTCTTCCTGGTCCCCCCACAGCCTGTTCTACATTGTTTCCATTATTAAACACTTCCCCTTCGGCCTCTTCCCTTTATAAATGTCTATTATCTTCCTCGTCACAGTGTAAAACGAAGACTGAATTGGCTTGGGAAAGGGATTTACAGCAATCCTGGCCTATCTCTGTCTGGGATAAATTATGGTCAAAGATCCATAAAACCTCACGGGCGGCTAACACCACACAAAGGTGCCGATTAGGATCCTGGAAAATTTTCCCCGTACGACTCGTATCCGGTCTTTTTACCGTACGAATCGTACAAGTGCCGTACAAACTGCCAAGTACGATTCGCATGGGAAAAACTCCATACGAGTCGCATTGGGAATAATTCCCCACACGTCCTCGGGTCGTAAAATGTGTCCGACATGTCCCCGGACGATTTACCGTACAAACGTGAAAATTGAAGTCCGACCGCGCAAGTACGATCCATCCCGTGCGTCTGATGTCACAACCGTATGGAAAAAACACCGTCCGCACTGAACTCCCATTGCAACCATGGAGACATGTGCCCACATACGCGCCGAACCACCCCCCCAGCCCCCGTATGTACGCGCCGAACCCCCGTGTATGTACAGCTGTGTACATGTCGTACCCCCCGTGTATGTACACCCGTGTACGTGTCGTACACCCCGTGTATGTACACCCGTGTACATGTCGTACCCCCCGTGTATGTACACCCGTGTACGTGTTGAACCCCCCTGTGTATGTACACCCGTGTACGTGTCGTACCCCCCCGTGTATGTACACCCGTGTACGTTCGAGTCGTACCCCCACCCGTGTATGTACACCCGTGTACATGTCGTACCCCCCCGTGTATGTACACCCGTGTACGTGTCGTACCCCCCCGTGTATGTACACACGTGTACATTCGAGTCGTACCCCCACCCGTGTATGTACGGTGCATACATACACGGGGGGTACGACACGTACACGGGTGTACATACACGGGGGGTACGACACGTACACGGGTGTACATACACGGGGGTACGACAAGTACACGGGTGTACATACACGGGGGTACGACACGTACACGGGTGTACATACACGGGTGGGGGTACGACTCGAACGTACATGGGTGTACATACACGGGGGGTTCGACACGTACACGGGTGTACATACACAGGGGGTTCGGCGCGTACTCACGGGGGCTGGGGGGGTGTTAGGCGCGTACCGGGCCCCCTATTCTGGTCGTTTCGCGGCATACTTCGCTTTTCCGGCACTTTTTGGGTGCCGTGAAAATATTGCCGTCCGGACTGCTGTGGGTTCGAATCGTACTTCCTGGGTCGTGAAACGCTGCCTGAAAGCGTCCCGACGTCACGTCGGAGCATTCCCAGATCACATTCGTATGTATATTTTCGTCGGTCGGTGTTTTTTACGAATCGTACGGAAATGGTGTTTCCGTGCGAATCGTACTTCCATGTTTGTAAAGTTGTACAACCGGGTACGAGTCGGACGGAGAAAACGCTCCGACCGACGGTTTGTACCCGGTTTTTCCAGGATCGTAATCGGCACCAAACTCTTTATTTTGTTTATCAACGTTCATTATATTCACCCATAAATTTAGCTTCCTTTTCTTCTAGTGCTTCAGCACAATGCTGGTCCTGTCCATGTTTAAAAACTGACTTAAAACACATGTTATTTGAATGTCCCAACATTGATAAATTTTGGCGATCAATCTGGTCTCAAATTAATAACATTTTTAATACTAAGGTTTCTTTTTTCCTCTCAAACATTTTCCTAGGCTCTTTATCCCCTTCGTGGCCTCAATCCCCATCTCACTCAACTAATTGATTTGTTACTTGCAATAGCCTTACACTTAATCACCTCGAATTGTCAAAATGCAGATAAAGTTACTTACAGAGCTTGGTGGAACGCCCTCTGCTTTCATCATAGACTTGATACCAATTGCCCCTGTAACCCTAGCAATCAAAAGAGATTTGTTATGGCTCCCTCTCACTACTTATTTATCTACCTCCGCTTCTTCAAATGCACCAATCTCTACCACTGTAACAACGTCGGATGATGTTCGCAAACCGCCTTGATTTTGTTACGTTGTCTTTTTATTGACTAATTTCCTGCTGTTTTATATAACATATTTGTATAATTATATCGTATTCTTTTTTAAGATTTACTGACATGCAATGCTCCTTTTATTGTTATAAATGTTATTGTTATAAATTTGTTTTGAACTCTTACCAATAACATTTATACTCTTCCCCTCCTTCCCTCCTCCCCCCTTTTTTCTGTTTCCTTGTTCCAGGACGTTCTTTTATTGTCACCAGTATGCTTATTATCCTTACTGTATATATCATTGTCTCTTATATTTCCTTAACGGATTCTGATTGTATATTGTTATTTCTTTATGGTTTCAATAAAATCAAACTTAAAAAAAAAAAAAATGATGCATACAGTCTTAAAGGCCACGCGCTGTTTCGCTGGCAACCAGTGTAATTTCCTCATCAAGGAGGAAATATGACACATCTTAGATTGCCGATAGATCAGCCTGGCTGCCTGGTTTTGTAACAGTTGCATTCTCTTAGTCAGATAGTCCAGGAGACCAAGGTAGAGTTAGTTTGCATAATCTATTCGTGAGATCACTAGAGCGAGGATAACTTGGATGAGGGCTTCATGGGTGAGGAATCTATCAATTTTCCTAATCATCCTGAGCTGAAGAAAGCAGGATGGCACTACTGCTCCTACTTGAGGCTTCATGGAGAGTTTATTATCGACTTGGACTTCAAGACTTTTAACTGAGCTCTTTGGTTGAGGAGGGTTACCCATTTCAGTTGGCCAGAAATTGGAAATCCAAAGGTTTTGTGTGCCTCCAGCCAGGACAATATCTGTCTTATTGGAGTTTAGTTTAAGTTGATTGCTATTCATCCAGTCTGGGATTAATAGCATTGCATTTTGGATGAACATGTTAGAGTCTGATGAACTGTTGATAGCAAAAAGAAATTGCATATCATCTGCATAATTAAAAACTCTCACCTTCATTTTCCTCAGAGTGTTCATAGAGGATGTATATATAAATTAAAGAGGTGATGAAACAAGGATGATTTCTTAGGCACGCCGCATGTGAGTTGTGCCTTAGGGTAGATGAAAGAAGACAGAGGTACTGACTGGGAATGGTCTTTTAAGAAGACAAACCAGTCCCGTACCATACCCTGTATACCAAGGACCATTACCTATTATGTGCATGTTTGCACTCTGCATGATCTATTCTTCTAGAGATAAGTGTTAGACTGATGGCACCATCCTTAGATTTCTCCTAATCCTCTTTCCTTCCTCTCCCCCTTCTCCCCCCTTTTCACCCCTTAGAAAAAAGCCTCAGGCACTTATTCCCTTGTCCTGAAAATGATCCCTGCATTCCTTTAGAGGGATCGAAACGTAATTGCCTCCTTGCACCTTGACATAACTGAACACATTTATCAATATGTGCCAGGAGGAGCTAAATTTAATTCGTAGTGGCTTAAATGTTGAAACTGTCGGCCACAATCTTTCTGATGCCTGATATCCTTGTTATAACTTTGTTCCCACTTGTATATTTTTTTTTCTGTCAAACCTTACATTAAAATACCATGTCCATTTGAAAAAACAGTCATCACTATTTTATACATTGCATACTTATAAGGTGTCTGTTAGGGACCATTGTTACTTAAAACAGTCCATACCCAAGGTCCCTGACCATTTATTGGGTTCCCTTGTTTTTCTACAAATATACCCTGTATACCAGCAGCTCCGGCACGGTCGACCAGAAGTTCATGGTCAACTGTGTTGAATGCCGCAGATAGGTCAAGAAGCACTAGTGCCCGTGTGGTACCTTTATCAACCTCTTCCCTCATATCATCCAACACTGATAACATCACTGCTTCGGTTGAGTGGGACGGGCAGAAGCCTGCTTGATGGGACTCGACGAAATAGCTTCCACCAGGAAGGTCCAGAGACATTCAGCAACATGCGTTTCCAGAATCTTGGCAAAGTAGAGGAGCAATGAGATGGGGCAGTAGATGTTTGAAGTGTGTGCGTCAGATTTTACTTTAGCTAGGAGGTTAATAAAATGTGCCTTACTGATTATGGGCAGTTCCACTAAGGAATTGAGATTCTTAGCGACCATGGATGTGTTTCCAGGAGAAAAACTTAAAGGGATAAGGTCTTTGATTTCTTTAATTGTTTCGACAAATAATTAATTGAGCACTTCGCAAAAGGCTTGAGTAGGAGAATTTTTACAGTAACTCGGGATTGGATAGTTCAGACACAATAGCGAATATGTCCTTAGATGTGTTAGGAGAATTTACATAGAAAAAGACAGCTTTGACTTGTAAAATAGAGTTTTTATATTGTTCGAGCTGGACCTGATAATTCTCCCCCTTATCTGGTGAGTAATTTCTTTGCTAGTTGCATTCAGTCCGGTGAAGGGCTAATATGGCCAGTTTGGGATTGGCGGAGAACCATTTCTGGGCATTGTAATGTCTGGCCAGCCTGACTTTCCATAGATGGGCATGTAAGTTGTTGGCATCTACTAGCCAGGCTGTGATATTTTCCTCTAGATTATCAATATTATTCTGTTTTATAGACAAAGTCAAGGCGAGTGAGTTATGAAAGGTGCGGACGAGTGCTGTGGTCGCGCCGCCGGCGCGCCGAAGGTGTGCCAAAGTCAAGCCCGTCTGCGCCCATCCGTGACCAGAACGCGCCCAGAGCCAGCCATGCTGCCAGCTGGGGGAGTGAGGAGGACATACGCTGGTCTCGAGATGAGCTGTTGTTTCTCAAAAGTACGGCTTGTCCCGAGACACACCAGATTAAACTCGCAATGACTACACTGCCAGTTTGCGCCACTTGGCGCTCATGTGGTCAGGCACTGAATTACGCTGCAGGTGTGCAGGTAAAGAGCAGCACTGGGAGAGCTCCTCCACAGGGCACAGTGTTTAAGCACACTGACACAATTAGGGCGTGCCTAGTCAATTGCAGATGCCTACCCAAACATGCTGATGATGTTTGGTTAGCCTTAGCTGAGACTACTCGGGACGTCATGTTCTTATCAGAAACCTGGCTAAATGCGGACTCTGTGGCAGCGATTGCCCTTGCCATCCCGCCGGGGTTCAAAATGTGCTATGCTAATAGAGAGGGCAACAAAAGAGGGGGTGGGGTGGCCATTATTTTTAAAGACTCGTGGGAGCTAGTTTCCTCTGCCCCACTCTACATGCCGGGCATAGAAGGCCTCAATTTCTGCCTCCAAATCTACCCCTCATCCTCCTTTTCGGGCAAACTCATCTATAGACTGCCTGATTGTGCAGCAAATGTATGTCAGGATCTCTGCAATCACATTGCTCAAAAATTGCTAGTTCATGCCAATTGTATGGCCCTTGGCGATTTTAATCTGCACCTGAATGATCCCAACTGTGCACAAGCAGTTCAGCTGGTCTCTTCCTTGGCAAGGGCCAATCTTATACAACTGGTATCCTCCCCTACGCATAAAGCAGGCCACACCCTGGATGTAGTCTTTTCTAACATTTCTTCTATAGGTATGGAGATACCTTGTCTTTTGGTGTGGTCGGATCACTACCTGATTCCTTTCTCGGTTACTCTGACCAAACCCGGCCAGGTCAAGGGCAAGCGCTCTATTATAAAAAGAAATTGGAAAAATCTGACTGTAGCATCTCTAAGCCCAATCCTACCGGATAATTACCGTTCTCTATCTCTAGACCCCAATGCAGATGCCCTTGCTATAAATCAATGGATCTCCACTGCTGTGGAGTCTGTTGCTCCGGCCAGAATGGTGAAGTCCCTTAGACTGTCCCCATCTGCACCATGGTTCTCTGACTCACTTAGAGAAGCAAAAAGCAGGTGCAAAAGACTAGAACGTCAGTGGAGAGTAAGCTACTGCGACCTAGCTAAAGTAACCTATAAAAATGCATTGAAAGATTTACATAAATCGCTAAAAGTAGCCAGGAGGAATTATATTGTCGCAAGTATCCACAAGGCAGGTCACTACAGTAAAGAGGTTTTTAAGGTGGTACAGAGCTTTTTTAAGCCTAAAGCAATAGAGACTGAAGTGCAACCGTCCCCAGCTCTGTGTGAAGACATTCCAAGCTTCTTTGATAATAAAATCTTAAAGGTTTATGACTCTTTCTCGACACCAGAGGCAACGGAGAAATCTGACACGCCAATGGGAGTTGTGGAGATTCCTCCGTTCACATATTTCATACCAATTTTGCATCAAGATGCGTTGGCAGATATTCTAAAATGTAGATCAGGAGCCCCAGATGATCCATGTCCTCCTAAACTTTGGAAACTGTTGTCTCTTTCTCTTACTGGTGCGCTATCTCATATCTGGAACTCTTCCCTTGAAACTGCCGTTTTTCCAGACAAGTGGATACACGCTACTCTTCTCCCCTTGAGAAAAAAAACAAATGGTGACACAGGAGATCTTAACAATCGCAGGCCAATCTCACTGCTGCCCGCTCCCGGAAAAATGTTAGAGAAGTTGGTCCAGTGCCAAATGACTAACTTTATCGAGAGCAATGCCTCTCTGCATGACACACAATCTGGTTTCTGGGCGGGCTTCAGCACGGAGACCGCTCTCCTTGAGGTGGCCGAGTCAGTGAGATGGTCGTTAGATTCAGGGGCATCAGCGTTGCTGGTGCTTCTGGATCTGTCTGCAGCATTCAACACTGACGATCATGCCTTGCTGGTTCAGAGACTACAAGACACAGGCTTTGGGGGGAAGGTGTTGGCCTGGCTGAAATCATATCTGAGCGGTCGCACTCAGAGAGTTGCCTTACAACCATTTGAATCCATACCTAAACACCTGTGGTGTGGCGTCCCTCAAGGCTCAGCGCTGAGCCCACTACTTTTTAATCTGTACCTAGCTCCGCTTTTCTCTTTGATTGCCAACTGGGGAGTGAAGGCTATCTCCTACGCTGACGATACCCAGTTGGTTTTCCCTTTTCAAGAGCGGACGGTTGAGGCATTTAAGAATTTTAAAGGATGCTTGAGAGACATAGCACCATGGATGAATAAAAACAAACTAAAACTCAATGCGGGAAAAACAGAGGTGCTGTTTTTTGGAAAGGGCCCAGTGCCTGCTCCAGATCTGTGGTGGCCATCAGAAATGGGCCCACCGCCTTCTCCCACCACTAATATAAAAAATCTAGGTGTGAGATGGGAGGCTTATCTCTCCTTTTGGGCTCGAATTCAACAGGTCTCCGCTACTTGCTTCAGCAAATTGAGACACCTCTGGAAATTTGAACATTTTCTGCCAGAAGATTGCCGCAAATCCGTAGTCCATGCCACAGTGACATCCAGGCTGGACTACGCAAATGCCTTATACCTTGACCTTCCTAAATATTCGATTAGACGTCTCCAGATGGTGCAGAATGCGGCTACGAGACTGATTAGGCATATTCCTTTCCGGCATCATGTCTCTCTGCACCTACATGAGCTTCATTGGCTCCCAGTAGCCAAAAGAATCGAATTTAAGGCCATGACTCTGGCCTACCGGGCCCTTAAGGGAAAATCTTATCTTAAACAAAGACTCCTGTTATAAGCAAAATCGATCCCTGCGGTCAAATTCTCAGAATTTGCTTTGTGCTAACCGCTTTGCGAAAGCCCGTTTGGGTGGTAGAGCGTTTGCAGTAAGAACGGCCAAAATGTGGAATGCCCTGCCTGGGAACCTACGCCAAGCTAACACAGAAACCTGTATCAGAAAAGCGCTGAAGACACGGCTCTTCAGTCTTGACTAGGCTTGGGTTCAGTGCCTAAACCTCCCTGCGCGTAATGCCTGCTGCTAGAGCGCCAGGACACCTCTGTTTTTGAGGTAGCTGCTTGCGCTATAGAAGCCCCAGTATTAATATTATTATTGGTGTTGACATGAGTCCAATTCCTAGCTACTAACCGAGAGGTGGACTGGGGTCTAGGAATGGCCAGGTCAATAAGAATGAACTTAATTGGGAAATGGTTAGCCAGACACAAGGTGTAGCTGGCAAGTTGGAAGCAGAGAGGTTGGTAGTCCGTACCTTGTCCAGAGTATTAGTACTAATTAGAGTAGTACTAATTAGGTTGGATGGTGTAATGCACATTTTCCCTGTCCCTCACCGCCAAGGAAAATCGGTGGTGAGGAATCGGAAAAAACAACAATGACCTCCGCACCCTCCTAGGTTGGGGGGGTCAATAGTCTTTTTTTGTTTTTAAGAAGCAAACTCACTTTCGGAGTTTGTTTCTCCAACTAAAAAATGTCAAAAGTTTTGTGAATGGACATCAAAACCAACAGCAGCCATTCACCAAATATTTTTTAGATTGAAATGAACTGTGGTAGCAGCAGTTCCCTTCATTGTACAGAGATGATGGCTGGGCTGTGTAGCATCGCGCTACAAAGGACCACAGACACTTCGTGGATATATATAATAGGAGCTTTATTCCACACATCCAACCTCGACACTGTCCCTACTCTACCTGCCCTCCTCCTATCGTGACTCCTCCTCTTCCCCTCCACCCTACTCGCTCCGCCCCCCAACTGCTAGACTGCTAACTTCGTTACATCTCCCCTTTTCTTGATAAAACAAACAAACAAACAGTGCTTCAGTCCATCTCTACGATGAGTCTCTTTGGTGGCTGGATAACGCGACGTGGCCGCAACGACGTGTTCCCAGTGGACATGCTCAGCACGGACTCACTCTGCTGACCTCTGCCTCCTGTATCACTAGGATCAGGTTCTTCAAGTGCGGGAGTGTCAGTCGGGCTCACCCCCGGTCCTTTTATGTCTCGCGGACACCACTTGAAGTGGGAGATGTTCCTGGTGATTCTGCATTGTTCAGATTCCGCCGTCAGCATCGTGCCCTTCTGCTGGATAATTAATAATGGCTCGTCACGGAATCGGGAATCAGTCTTTCTCTGCTGCTCCTGTTTAATGAAGACATGATCCCCTTCATGCAAAGATGGAGACCTCGCCCTCCTCTTGGCATCGGCATACGATTTCATTCTGTCCTTGTTATGCTTGTCAGTCACAGCTATTTCCTGGTGCATGTAATTTGGTGATACCGCTTGCAGAGCACCTTCCCCTGTCGGGATACGATTTCTCACTGGCCACCCTAGCATGAGGGTCTCAGGGCATTGTCCGGTGGTTGAGTGGGGAGTTGTCCTGTAGGCTCTTAGAACCTCATTCAGAGCTGCCTGCAGTTCTCTCTTCTCAGCAGTGGCTTGCTGAAATGTCTTTTTAATCGTAGCCATAAATCTCTCAATGGTGCCATTCGCTTGTAGCCAGAGCGGTGTAACTTTTCTGTGCTCAAAGTCCATGTGTTTCGCAAAAGCACTGAATTCGTGTCCATTGAATGGGGGCCCATTGTCTGTTTTGACTTCCTTGGGGACACCCCATGTTGCGAATATCTCATCTAGCACTTTGAGAGTGCAGGAGGCGCTTGTAGACGATATTATTTGAGCAGTGGGAAATCGTGAATATTCGTCAATTATGGCAACCACATATTTTCCAGACTGCAGCGGTCCATAGAAGTCCATGGCAACTTCTTGCCACACTCCACTGGGTAGGGTGGTCATTTGTAATGGTGCGGGTGGATTACTTTTGCTGGTCAACTGACAGAGATGGCAATCCTTCAGTGTGGCTTCCACCATTTGGTCCAGAAAGGGGAACCAGACGCTTTACCGTAGATCTCGCTTCGTAGATACTACTCCTCTGTGGCCTTCATGGGCCAGATTGATAACTCCCTGCCGTAGTTGACTGGGGATGACAAGTCGTTGACCTCTTAGAATGACTCCATCGGTGGTGACCGACAGTTCATCGCAGACGTGGCGGAATGCTTGTATCTCTTTCCGGATTGTAGAGGCTGTGTCTTCTTCTCGCGGGTTGTATTTCCATCCATTAGTTTGAATCCGGTGGAGGACCATTTGCAAAACAGTGTCTTTGGCGGTGACTTCCCGAATGGCGTCCATGGGAATGGCAGGTGGCAATGCTTGGCTAGCCACGAAGTGGATATACTCCTCAGCAATCGATGGTTTGGATTCTGACGACGGTAGAGGGTGGCAGGGCATGTAGTCAGCCGGGTTCTCCGCCTTCCCCGGTTTGGGAAGTAATTTGGGAAACTTGCTGACACAGTTCTTATTGTCGTTGACTGTGAATAAGACTTTCACCAGATGAAGACGCTCCGCAGTGGGGAGGCTAAGTAGGCAGTCGGCGTCAGGCCCCTTGATGACATGTATGACCGCCGGTACAGTGATGTTGTCATGGGTGAGAGTTGTGTGGAATTTACCCAGACAGGGGAGCGCTTTTTGGACATCCACGTAAAGACGCGGACTGGTGCAAAAGTTAGTGGGGGTTTCGGGACCATTTTCTCGTGTCCCGTAACTGGAATATAGTTCAGCGAGGCTCCGCTATCCCATATAAATTTGGTGTCGTGATTCCCCACTCTAATATCTAGACGTGGATACTTTTTTAGTTGATCAGGGTCCGCAATCAGGTTCAAGTGTTCCACAGTGTAGGTCGAGTCTTTGGAGGAAGATGATCTCGAGTCCCGAGATGGGGATCTACGTCCCCAACGTGACCTGCGTGATTCCCGGCTGGAATGTGATGAACCTGGGGACCGCTTGGGCTCTCCTTGAACAGCTCTAATGTGATGTTTTCTTGTGTCAGAGCGGGACAATCTCGTTGTCTCACCTCGCCTTTCTTCGTGATAGTCCCCACACATGGCTTCAAAGTGATTGGATCGCCCACATTTCCTGCATCGCTGACCCATGGCCGGACAGGTGTCTGTATGGGGATAGTCATAACCACACCGATAACATCGGCTAGTCCTTTCTGGCTTTTGGTCCCTTCGCCCTGTTTCCCTTCTCCTGTACTCCGGGCGTCGTTGGTGAGACGACGGTCTCTGTCTCCATTTATTCTCCCGCGAATACTTCCTTCTGCTACGAGGTCGGTCTTGAACACGGTGCGCTTGCTCCGGACGGCCATTGTGTCCCGTTTCGATGGTAGCGGCGTGTTCCTCCGCTTCATCGTATATACGAGTCATTTCTTCTATCTCTTCCAATTCGTGGGGTTTCCTCAGTAGCCGGCTCCTGAGAGCTTCTGAGTGACAGCCAACTATGATTTGTGATTTGATAGCAGCGTCAGGCGAGAAGGTTTCAAACTCACAGTGTCTCGACAGCCGTCGTAACCGGGTGATAAATGGACTCATTGCCTCCTCTTTTCCTTGACGCGCTTGGTGAAACTCGTGGCGCTCATAGTCCACGTTTCTTTTATGTAGAAACTTTTTGTTTAGTGCCTCACGCACCTTGTCATATGTTCCACTATCTGCAGGTGAGAAATCCTTGATGATTTTGCTTATTTCCCGGCCTGCTAGGTTGCGGAGGGCAATTAACTTCTCTTTGTCTTCCGTCACTCTGGATCCCTCGATGTAATCTTCGAAGTCTTCTAACCATTCTTGCCACTTGGGGCCCATACTCCCTCCTGTGGTCACGGTCAGAGGTTCCGGAGCTCGCAGGTGTGATCCTCCCGCAACAAGGAGCTTCCGCTGTGGTGAGGTCGCCATTGTGTCGTTGTCTTCTTTCCACTCCTTTGTTGGTGCCTATTTCGGTATGTGTTCTCGCCAATGCTTGTTTATTTGCTCTCGTCAATGCTTGTTTATTTGCTCTTGTCAATGCTTGTTTATTTGCGCTTGCCAATGCTTGCTTACTTGCTCTCGTCAATGCTTGTTTACTTGCTCTTGCCAATGCTTAATTACTTGCTCTTGTCAATGCTTGTTTATTTTCCTTTCTGCCAATGCTTGTTTCTGTTACTGTATGCCTGACTTCAAAATGGCCGCTCTCCAACAATCAAGGGGTCTGTCTTGAAAAGTGCCTGACTCCAAGATGGCCGCCGTCACTGCACACACACGAGGTTTTCTCTCATGGCTCATTCAGTCCTTTTCATGCTGGACTCACCGGCGGGCATCTTCAAGGGTGGCACTCCTCAGGCCCTGCTTCTCCATAACGGCGACGGCTATCAGATGAGGTCGGGGTGGGCTCCCGCCTTATTCGGCAGCTTCCCGCGTTTCTCCTCGCGACAGCGTGCCAAAACTCACGCATCGGGCGTGAGATCTGCCGGCATCAACGAGCTTTCCAGCTCGACTTCAACGCGCTCAACGGCGCTCGCTGGCGGGCCTTCAGGGACAGCTTCTCCGGTATTGGGGCACTTCTCTCTTAATTCTTGGGCGCACGGCAGGGTCGGGGTGGGCTCCCGACTTCTGCACTCACCAGCGTCATCCAAAGCACACGCTTCCAGCGTGAGTCGCGTTTCGGCGCGATCGGCTTCCTCCCTTCAGGCAGGTCCACGCTCGTTCCTGTGGCCGCTCTCAGCTCCTCCACGATCTCTGGAGCTCTGTGGTCAGTGGGGCTTGGTCATCCCACCCTCGTCGCCAGTTGTAGCATCGCGCTACAAAGGACCACAGACACTTCGTGGATATATATAATAGGAGCTTTATTCCACACATCCAACCTCGACACTGTACCTACTCTACCTGCCCTCCTCCTATCGTGACTCCTCCTCTTCCCCTCCACCCTACTCGCTCCGCCCCCCAACTGCTAGACTGCTAACTTCGTTACAGGCTGGTGGTCATCTCTAAATTTTGCAGGTGGAGTTCCATCGAGTAGACCAATATAATGTCATTCACCATCCCGAAGGACATTACTTTGTCTGTCAAAAGCTAAATCAGGCCCTAAGACCTCTAAAGTCCAAACGAAATTAGATAAAAAGAGAAAAAAAATTATAAAATAGGTTCACCCACACACAAATAGATCAAATATATGTCTTAGGAATGTTGTAGAGGTGTTAATTATATTCATGAATACAAGTGGACCAAAGCGATGGTGCAGCGGAATATGAGGCCATGTGCGCTGGGAGGAGGGTATTAGGCATGCCCATGCACTAAAGATCAGCGAAGGCCTGAAAAAAGCACCGGTTTTTTTCATGTTAGGACCAATGAGCATGTCGTTTTCCTGACTCTCCAAAAAGCTCCTGCTATTTATTCTCTAAGAAACATCTGGCAGGTCTCATCAGCCTCACCACGGCTGGTGCTTCACCAATATGACTTTTACAACAGCTTGCCTATGACACTCACTGTAGTTGCTTGACTTATCCCCGGTTTAAAGAACACATCAGCCTCCCAGATGCCTTCTCAAGATTCCCTCCTGTACCTGTCTGCCTGAAACATCCTCAGCACAGAGAGACCAACCCAAGCTGTGTGATGCACTCCAAAGATGCAGTAACTATTAGGGTAAGATATGTATGCGGTATTTAGAGTCAGATGAGAATGACACAGAAACCAGAAGGACAGAGAACAACATCTTTAAACAGAATTACAAAAATCTCATCTTTTTTCCGGATGACATAGTTTTCTTCACGTTAAAAGATTACCCCGGCCAGTATGAGAAACTCATCCAAGGCTTGACTCCCCCCGGCTATGGCCCACCTTGCTTTCTTTTTTCAGCTGTGGTTTCTAATAAAACAGCCCTGCTGCATTTTTTCCGTGCGTGTTGGCGAAATAAAATCCGTTATCACGATCTAATAAAATAACTCCTGCGTGGGCGGTTTCAGCTGAATCAAACTACAGTCCTGATAGCTGAGACATCTCAAAAACTCCCAGGGTTATTAAATTCCATAGTAATATTTTTCCCGTTCTAAAAAGTCTTTTACAAACACATCCACATCCGATCACGTCCGATCTCGTCTGGAGTGTTGAACAATATTTCCATTATTCTTGGAGACACCGCCCACCCCAAGGACACATATTGCTCAACTGCCCGAAAGATGTTGGATGTAACTGCCCGTCCGTAAAAAACACAAAAGAAATTCTGCATCACTAGGGGTCACATTGTGGTAATAATCTATCCTTTCCTGATTCTAAGGTGTAAAACTCTGGATGTTACGTCTAGTCCTACACACAATACTCCAAGTTTTACCTTGTGAAATTGTGCAGCGGCAGAACCCAAAGGGTGGAGTTTTTACTGCACAGTTCGAGTGCAGAATCCTGTTCGGACCAGAATGTGGATTCCCGCAAGAGGTAGGAGGAGGACGAATGTGGAGGTGATGAGGTCATCAGCAGATTTATTTGTTCATTTATTTTAACCAAAAGCGGACTCCATTAAAAGATGACGAAAGTGCAAGAAAAATGACAGCACGAATTTATGAGACTATTTCAACTTGCATGGCTCTTCTAAATGAACATCAATGAACAGCAGAGGTGGGAGGTGGGTGGGCATGTGTTGGCATTTTCATGAGCTAAGGATACTGCCATTGAGTGATTCCTTCACTGCAAATGGGGCCAAAGAAACAAATCAAACAATTCCTTGGCTTAACCATCACTTGCATTTCATTGGCTGAGAACATGAGCAGACATTTCGTCAGTATCGAACATGAACGTTGATTCACCAAAATGCCTGGGGCAGCGGAAGTGAAATCACATACTCTTTGAGCCAATGGCATCACAAGAAATGAACTCATATGATCCTTGATCCTTCATTTTTCCAGAAAGTCTTGTTACATGACCTTAATCCTGATAGCATCACCATAATTGACATCACTGAAGTTCCCTAACAACATAGGCATGGATTCACCAAAATGGCAGGTGTAGCAGAAGTGGCATCTTTGACCCTGGCATCACAGGAAGTGACATCATGTGACCCCTGACCCTGATTTTTTTCCAGAAAGGCAAGTTACATGACCTAACATCACAACAATGGAGGATTTGCGTTGGATAGGATCACAAAGTAATGCATACTTGTGTTATGCACTGCTTTGCATTATTTTGCATCAAGGGGGCATTCCATGGACGCTGCATGAAAGTTCACTTGCAACCACCCATGGGGTTTAAAGAAAATCCCTATCTACAAACATTGGTAGAAAGGAACTTGCACCAAAATGTTGTGCCTCCTCGAGGCAGGTGTACCAAGGAAATTGTTTTTCAGTTTTCCACCTTTGCATGTGTGCTCCATTGTACAGCACAAAGACAAACTGGTAAAATCCTTAAAGCATAGGTTTGTACTGGAAGAACACCCTTCCAGTTCAAAAACCTATACTTCAGAGAATGTTTGCACCTTGCACTCTGGCACAAGGGTATGTTCGTTAACGTATGGCTACTAAGAGGGCACCAGCGCACTGAGAGAGAAAAATATGCCATATTTTATTAAGTGTGGCACATTTCGCAAGGTAATGCAGCAACTTTAATGCAGGGTTGCCTTGCATCATAGATAAGGCTCCCTGTTTTCCGTTTTTACTGATTTTTACAGATAAATACAGACAGAAAACATTTATTTTATTGTCTGTATTTATTTTTAAATATGGATAAAAACGGAAATCAGGTTGCTTTTATAGTAATTCTAATTACTGTCTGCCATGACTGCCAGGCCAATGGCTGTGTGGATTGATAGGTAAGGGGGCTAAAAAAAAGGAATTTTAGTAAAGAGGCTTTAACAGAAGTAGATATGCACAAGGTTGAGTCTGAAATGTGCATATTTTCTTATAAGTGCATTGATGTAAGTTTTGCAGGTGTTTACAGCATTGAATCCTGGTAGGCATTCAAGCATCAGTGCATATTTACCGGTTAAATAAATGTGGAAATATACTAATTTCATCTTCATTTTTTCACAAAACCCCAAATAAATATAGATAAATTCAGATAAAATTTGCAAAAAATAAATATGGATAAATACAGACGGAAATGTCAAAAAAATACCATAAAAACGGGAGCCCTAATCATAGAATAATAAATATGTGCCTCAATCTCACACAATCTCAATCACTCCCTGTGACTCATTCATTTTCACGCACACACATGCTTACACATACAGAAACATTTTTTCACACATATGCACACGCTCTTTCTCACTTAAACATGCTCTTACCCACAAGCATGCAACATGTATTTAAATGTATTTTTACTTACCACAGCTGCCACTGTAGGTCTTATGTGTGCTCTGTTTTCTATTAAAGAATATTATTCACTATTAGTAGAATGAAAAACAGACAATAACGAAAGTGGACCCCCCACATGTTCTTGCCACCCCTGAGGCCATGTGTCGCAAAGGCAGTGTCAGTGATTGCAGAAGGCAAGTTAGGGGTCACAACTACGACTCCAGGCGGCCCCTAAATGATGCCCATGACTTTTCTCTTACCGAAGTGCAAATTGTAGAAAGACTAAACACAAACCTAATTGACCAGAAACTAGAAGACTGATGATATTCTTGCCAAACATGCAATCTTTCCATCCAACTCAATCTGCATGAAAGTTTAAGGAAAAACCGTTAAATAAAAGATGCAAAATGTTGTGAAAAATGTGTAAATCTACTCCTGTAAATTTGGAGCACATTCCTAACTTTTATGGGATCACAATAAACCAGGAAGTACTCCTGAAAATCTACATCAGTCATCTTTGAAACGAGGATCGTTCCCTTGGTGGACCATCCACCTAAGAACCATTATACATAAATGCATGGTAAATGCATAAATCTATGCATACTAGGTTTATGCCTCTGATTTGCATGCATTTATGTTTTTTCACTGATTTGCTATGAGTATACCATATAAAGCAATGCAAAATGTTGACTTCAAGCCGTTACTTATTGTGCACTATGCACACTACAATTAATTCTTCACAAGGAAGAAATAGTAAGAACCCCCTTTCCATCTACCACCATGAAAAGGGAATTTACACCCATTCTTTTCAAGAACACCAGAAAATGTCCAGGGCAGAAAAGGAGTTTCAAAACCCATCCTGCCCTTGCTCAAAGGTATAGTCCATTTGCAAATCCATAGAACTAGCAGATTTTCAACAGGAGTAATTCTGATTTACAGATGGAAATGTCAGGCTGATCTGCAGATCAGTTTTTGTGTATGTACATTCTACTTATCCATACAAACATTCTTGCAAATCTCAAGCATTCCTTTGCCCAAGTAACTTTTTTTCTTCACATATTTTCCTTGTATAGGGACCTGTTTACCCACACCACAGTGATACTGGTATTCTCTTCTAAATCTCTGTCTGAAAACAAAGCTACTTCAAATAATTTGGGGAGTTAATATAAGTACTTCTGCAGTCGGAGTGGTCATGCAAAATATTTTCAAATACCTATAAACTGAAAGTCCCATTTCATTTTTCATGGTCACCAGCCTTCAACATTCTCACTTTCTCAACCCTGTACTACATCTATGGCAAAAGTAAATTTGCAGGTTGGTGAAATGATTATGCAGTGCTCATTACTCCACTCATCATGACTGTGTAACAAGGTGAACCATGGCCCACATATACTAAACTTTCAGGCACCACAGTAACTGTCTGTGATGTGTTGCATGAAAGGAAGAGAGCAAAGTTTGTCATATCTACTCAAATATGGTGCACTTCTGCTTTCTACTTGTGCTGGTGCACTTGGGGCAGCTGAGCACCAATGCAGGCACCTTTGCACTACAATGCAAGGGTGCCTGTGTCATGGTCAGAAAAGTATTGTGCTGAAGGGATACTTTCTTGAACAAAAAACATTCTTGGAGGCATATTCCTCTTGTGTTGCACATGGCCTATTTCAGAGTGTCAAATGCTTTCTGGCATACCTCTACCCAGATCACCTTTTTGGGCTCGTTCTTGGAAGCCGGCTCTGTTAAGGGGGTAACAATGGTGCCATATACCTTAACAAATCTCCAGTGGTAGCCAGTGAGGCTGAAGAAGGCTCTCACCTCCGTCTGGTTCAAGCCATATTGGTCTGTATCTTGGGCTGCAGAGGCTGAACCTGGCCTCCACCAATGCACACCATTGGTCCCTTCCTTATCTGGCACTTACTGGCCTTGATAGTCAGGCCTTCCTGTTGAAATGCTGCAAGGCCTCAAGCGCTTTCTGGAATTGTAAATGTACTAAAAACAGTAATATCATCAAAGTGGGCAGCACTGACATTTTATAGCTGAGCCAGTAACCAGTTGACAACCCTCTGGAAGGTAGCAAGAACATTCTTGAATCCAAAGGACATCACTTTGAACTGAAAGTATTTCTTTGGGGTAGAGAAGGGTACCTCTCCTTGGCTCCATCAGTCAGTGCAATCTTCCACTACACTGACGTGAAGTCAATCGTACTGAGGAGCTTGGCAGCCAACAACCGATCAATGAGCTCATCAGCTCTAGGGATGGGGTGGACATCAGTCTTGGTCAGGGCCACTGGAATTATGTGGCAAGAGAGGACCAAATTATGTGGCATGGTTGATTAACGTATGCAGCAAGAAAAAGCAAATAGCACAACATATTGTGCCACATTTCATATTAGTGTCTCCTCATAAATTCATCTTTTTTTAAACTTGTCAACACTGTATTGGCATTGGTTGCACCTCATTAGTACCAGTTTAACACCCAAATATAGCAATAAGCAACAGAAAGGTAGCTAGTCATTGTGAGGCAACACACGTTGCTACATTTTTAGTAACTTTTGACTTGTTTGGGTTTGAAGGAACTTTTTTTGTTGCTAAAATCTGCAAATGATGCAGCAGATGATGGATTATGTGGCAAATGCAGCAAATCTATAATTATAAGATAATCGCCACAGCCTCACAATCACATAATTCCAATGTCCCCGTTCTTGGTGACTGACGCGAGGTCCATGTAATCCACTCAGAACCTAAGGTCTGGGGTGGTGCCAGGTGGGGCAGCCTTGGGTACCAGTACCATGGGGTTAGACCAGGGACTAGTGGAGGTCTACATCACTCCCAAATCCAACATTTGGGAGAACTTATCCTTGATGCCAACCTTCACTTTGTCACAAAGCCTGTAGATGTTATTCTTGACAGGCATGCTGTTTCCTGTGTCTTTGTCATAGGCACACCAATCAGTGAATCCTGGGGTAAGTGAGAATAAAGAGGAAAACTGAGCCAAAATGTAGCAACAGTACTTCTGTTGCTCTGTGGTTCATGGTAGTGGGGAAGAAAACTCTTTCCACTGACCCATGTTGCACATTGGAAGACAGGAGGTCTACGAGGGGTTCGTTCTCCTCCTCCTCATCATCATCTGTCATCAAGAGCATAGTGACTTCAGACCTCTCAAAATGGGGCTTGAGATGGTTCACATGTAGGACCCTTAACAAATTCTACGAAGTCTTGAGATCCACCAGGTAGGTGACTTCCCATTTTAATTCCTTTACTTCATAGGGCCCAGTCAACCAGTCCTTCAAGGCCCGGAACTCCACAAGCTCCATGGGGTAATACCATGAAAAAATGATAGCTTCCAACACTTTGCCATTGGTGAAACCCTTATGTAAATCCCATAATGCCTGTTTAACATCAGAGAGAATGCTATATGTAGGGCAGCCCCTTCAGCCGATATTTGTTCACCCAGTAAATCATAACAACCCCAGACAGAAAAAGTCTTGAAATGTTCGTAAGATGCTGGAAGAAAACTACATGCATATGGGAGGCATTGGTTTGGTTATTTCCAAATGTGAACACTGTGGTATCTGACACCAGACGGAAGTCAGTGGTGGAGTCAGGGTATGTCATGATAGATGTGGAAAGTAGGATGCCTTTGGCATTCTTGGGTTTACAGTTGTGAGAAGACCCTGGAGCTGATGGGTGGATGAGGCGTTTGTTACATACATCTTACAATAAAGATATTAAAAGATACTTTCTCTTCTTTACAATGGCAATGAGTTGGAGGAACAATGTGGGAAGAAAGGGATCGCTGTGACAAGTAAACCTGATGCCTCAACACCAAGGGCCCGATTCACAGAACTAACTTAAGACAAAATCCTAAACTTACTACCATTTTCGTATTCACAGAAGGCCCTTACTCATTTTGGTATTCACAGAAGACACTTACTCACTTCGGTATTCACAGAAGTTAGGAGTTCTAACTTTAGGACTCCTGAATGCCTTCTGTGAATACCGAAAGTCTTAAAATTAGGATTTTTCTCAGTTTAGGAGTCCTAAAGTTAGGACTCCTAACTATACTACTACTAAACTGAAAAAAATCCTAATTTTAAGGCTTTCGGTATTCGCAGAAGGCATTTAGGAGTCCTAAAGTTAGGAGTCCTAACTTTACTACTACTAAATTGAGAAAAATCCTAATTTTAAGACTTTCGGTATTCACAGAAGGCATTAAGGAGTCCTAAAGTTAGGAGTCCTAACTATACTACTACTAAACTGAGAAAAATCCTAATTTTAAGACTTTCGGTATTCACAGAAGGCATTTAGGAGTCCTAAAGTTAGGACTCCTAACTTCTGTGAATACCGAAATGAGTAAGTGCCTTCTGTGAATACCAAAATGAGTAATGCCTTCTGTGAATACCAAATTGGTAGTAAGTTTAGGATTTTGTCTTAAGTTAGTTCTGTGAATCGGGCCCCAAGTGCTTTATTTTATGATGTACGGAATTGACTGGCCTTAGGGTCTATGTGACTAGCATACTCTACATTTGGTAGATTTTGGGAACAGTAAGCAAAATTTTGCCTGTTGTGTGGTGAAAGGAGGTATGTAGTCAGATTGTGCTGGTTCATGCATGAGGAATATGACAGACAGCAAGGCACTCACGAGGAGCAGCAAAACTGATTATGTGAGAGCCAAGGTGTCCATTGCTCTTGTCACCTGCTCTGTGAAAAAAGCAAGTGTTGTGTTGGTGGAGCCAAGGAGGAGTATAACTGATTATTTGGGAGCCAAGGTGTCCATAACTCCTGCAACGTGCTCTGTGACGAGAGCAAGTGTTGTGTTGGTGGAACCCTGGCGTCAAATCTCTTGCGACATGTGCAGTGACAAGAGAAACCGATGCTCTCTCACCATAAGCTGTATTTCTGGCATGCCCTGACGTGCCTGCACTGACACGCACACCTCAAAACATCTAGGGGGTCATTAGTAAAGCGGGTGGATCGACACCGCCCATATGGTGGTGGCGATCCGCCCGCTAAAAACCTCCGCCTGCTGCAAATTTCCCCCCGCCACATTACCATGGCGGGGGGGACCCCGGCAGACGGGAAGAGCGTCCGCCGGTTTTCCGCCAGTAGGCAATCCGCCCGATTGCCTACCGGGCGGAAAAGCAGTTTATATGGTGGCGGTGTCTGGTAGACATCGCCATCCATATTACTATGCAGGTGGGGACCTGCCTTTCCGTGCGGAAAGGCAGGCATTTTTTGACAGGGATTCTGGTGGGTGGGGGGTGCACATGGGGGGTATCTATGGTACCCCCCTGCATTTTAATGTACATTGTGGCAGGCACCGCGCGGTGCCTGTCACGTTGTGCATTGAAAGACACAGGCTGCCTTTGTGGCATTGCGAAGGGCGGTGCTCTCTGCCCCGCCCGCCGCAATGTTGCAAATGCGCCATGCACCCACCAGTGTGGCGGGCGCATACTAATCGGGAGTGCGGGACCGCCGCACCCTCAGCGGACGGTCCCGTTTCACGAGGGTATGGTGGGCATACTAATGGGGCCCCTAGACTGCTTGCTGTGTGGTGGATCATTGGCGTGCCTGCGGTGACACGTACACCGGAAGCAATCTTTTTTGAGGTTGTATGTTGACACAAGCTTGCCTGCGGTGACACAAACACCTTAAATAATCTTATCTTCTGTTGTGCACAAATTTATCACTTTGTTGTATTTTGATGGCATTTTGTGCGGAACAACCTTTACAACGCAACTTTTACAACGCACTACACTTACAACGCATTTTTTACAACGCACAATCCATTACAACGCATGACATTACAACGCATGACACTACAACGCATTTTTAAAAACTACCTTTACAACGCATTCCATTACAACACATACTACCATTACAACGCATACCATTACAACGCATAATATTACACTACACTATCCAACACTTACCCTACTGTTGCACCCCCTGGAGTTAGAATAGTAATTTTTACCCCTATACTATCCAACACTTACCCTACTGTTGTACCCCCTGGAGTTAGAATAGTAATTTTTACCCCTATACTATCCAACACTTACTCTACTGTTGCACCCCCTGGAGTTAGAATAGTAATTTTTACCCCTATACTATCCAACACTTACCCTACTGTTGTACCCCCTGGAGTTGGAATAGTAATTTTTACCCCTATACTATCCAACACTTACCCTACTGTTGCACCCCCTGGAGTTAGAATAGTAATTTTTACCCCTATACTATCCAACAATTACCCTACTGTTGCACCCCCTGGAGTTAGAATAGTAATTTTTACCCCTATACTATCCAACACTTACCCTACTGTTGCACCCCCTGGAGTTAGAATAGTAATTTTTACCCCTATACTATCCAACACTTACCCTACTGTTGCACCCCCTGGAGTTAGAATAGTATTTTTTACCCCTATACTATCCAACACTTACCCTACTGTTGCACCCCCTGGAGTTAGAATAGTAAGTTTTACCCCTATACTATCCAACACTTACCCTACTGTTGCACCCCCTGGAGTTAGAATAGTAATTTTTACCCCTATACTATCCAACACTTACCCTACTGTTGCACCCCCTGGAGTTAGAATAGTAATTTTAACCCTATACTATCCAACACTTACCCTACTGTTGCACCCCCTGGAGTTAGAATAGTAATTTTAACCCCTATACTATCCAACACTTTCCCTACTGTTGCACCCCCTGGAGTTAGAATAGTAATTTTTACCCCTATACTATCTAATACTTACCTTAAATGCAATTTAATATTATGCGTTGTAATGGTATGCGTTGTAATGGTAGTATGCGTTGTAATGGAATGCGTTGTAAAGGTAGTTTTTAAAAATGCGTTGTAGTGTCATGCGTTGTAATGTCATGCGTTGTAATGGATTGTGCGTTGTAAAAAATGCGTTGTAAGTGCATGCGTTGTAAAAGTGTGCGTTGTAACGACATACATCCGCATTTTGTTCTAGAGTGTGACCAAGCTGGAGTATATCTAAGGTGCCAGTGGTGATACACACACCTGGAAAGTTGAAGCTTGACGTCGGAGGATAGTTAATTGTACAGGTGTGTGAAACCTCATAAAGTGCGGGGATGAAAAAACTCTCTCCTTCTGCATTGTCTAAGCTCAGAAGGTCAGGAGGTATATGAACATCTACCTGATCTGCAGGAGGAAGAAGCAGATGGTCTTAATGAAAATGAGGTGTGCATAAAAAGACTGGACAAGCATTGTCTACCAAAGATATGTAAAGTATTGGAGAGATACCTCTTTGGTAGGAGGGTACAAAGGTCACAAGAGTCAGCGGCGAACGTTGTAAACTGACCTGAGAAAGCTTACTTCCATGTGTAAATTTGGAGGAAGTCTTGAAGAGAGAATTAGGGATCAATTTATGTTGGGGTGTTGTATTGAGAGGGTGAGAGATGACATCTGGCTAAAAGATGATCCTAAATTGGAGGAAGTTTTACAGGTGGCAAAGAAAATTGAAAATTCATTAGAATGTGTTGATGTAATTAAGAAGGATAAGAATCAGTTTGGGAAGGAAGCGGAACCAAGGGTTAATATTTCCAAGGTCACCAATTCTCTATTTTGTGCCAAAAATCAATAAAAATGTAGACAGTCCCCCAGGTAATCCGATTGTCTCGGGATGTGACTCAGTATTTGAATCAATTGCAAAATATGTGGATTTATTTCTTAAGCCATTCCTAGATGAAGTTCCATCATATCTACGAGACACGACTGACTTTATTCCAAAAATTGAAGGAACCCCTTTTGATGAACACACCCAAATAATGGTTACACTCGACGTCACCTCTCTTTACACTCAGATACCACAAGAAGAAGCCTTGGAAGTTATTCAACTGTACCTGGAAAAAAGAATGCGGCCCCATAGGGTCCCAACAGCTTTCATTGTCCAACTAGCAGAGCTGGCATTGAAAAGAAACTACTTAAAGTTTGAAGATCAATTCTATGTACAAGTGAAAGGGGCCTGCCATGGGATGTCCATTTGCTCCAGAAATGGCGGTCCTTTAAATGGCCCAATATGAGAATACGTTTATTGAAAACAATAATCCTCATAAAAAGAACATAAAGCAGTGGCAACATTATATTGATGACGTTTGGTGTCTGTGGCAAGGCAGTAAAGAAGAATTGATGTCATTCCATGAATGGATAAACTCAAGACACCCAGATATAAAATTCTCTGTTCAATTCAGTACAACTAATTTAACATTCTTGGATGTGGAGGTAATACCAGTTGAGAATGTCCTTATGACCACGTTGTATTAAAAAGAGACAGATAAAAACACAATCTTACATGTCAAAAGTGCTCACCCAAAGAGCTTGAAAGAAAATCTCCCATATGGGCAACTGCTCCGAATTAAGAAAAATTGGTCTATGGTATCAGAATTTGAGAAACATGCTGCCCTCTTCTGCAAAGATATGCAAAGGAGAGGATATTCAAAAAAACTTTTGAAACATTCAACTAAAAGAGCAAGATTCACGCCACGAGGAAGTCTCCTCCAAATAAAGGAAAAGAAGACGTTGGAAAGACTAGTGTGTGTATCAACATATAGCCCAGAGAATAACAGATTCAGACAAACCATCTTAAAGAACTGGCTTTTACTTGAAAATTTGGAATGTCCTTTTCCCAAACCCTTATTTGCATGGAAGAAAAATCCAAGCATTGGACAACAAATAGTTAGAGCTGATACCTGTTTACCCAAACCAAAAAGTGACCTGTTGGCTAAGTGGAACTTAAAGCCTGTTGAGGGACATAGAAAATGCGGACATTGCATGGCTTGCACAAACACCATAGAAGGCACATAATTCGTTCATGATAATATAAAATAGAAACACAGCGAATTCACGAACTGTAAGACAAAAAATTCAATTTATGCAATAATTTGTCCCTGTCAAAAAATCTATCAAGGCCAGTAAGTGCCATAATGAGACTCAATTTAAATGGACAATTCTGGCAAGCCTTAATCCCTCAAGAATATCGACAGACATTGAAAGTCTACTACTGCCAAAGAGGCATACTTAATTTTGAAATTTAACAGCACAACAGTGGGATTGAACAACATGACAGAATTGGCGAGATTGTAAACACCATTACCTTTATGATGTACTGACTAAATATATCTAAATAAGTAAGCTTAAACAGACCGAATTGCAAACACTACAACACCCATAATGCACTGGGACGAATGTACCAAAATCAGTGAAGTTGAATGGACTCAACTGGTATTGAAAACCACATCCCCCATGATCCTAAGCTATAAGCCATCTTTGAGATGTCTCCAACTAGGAAATGTCGCCGCTTTATCGTAAAAAAAACAGATGTGAACAAAGACAAATTTAGGTAAGATGCTTAATTTTGAATCTCTGCTTTGAAAATCTAAAACGTTTGCAATCGTGAGCGAGGTCCTATCTCAAACTAAACTCTGTCTTTCAGAGAGATGAATTAACTGAGAAGAGCACCGTTGTTTGAAGACGCGTGATCGTCTTTAAAGGTATGAGCTCATTTGTTTGAAAAGATAAACGCTGTAATTTAACGCGTGTTTAAAAATATTAATCTCGAAGCTAATTGAGCTTCATGCTTTTACTTTTTGAAAATTAAAAACAACAGAAGAGAAACCCAACGCTTTTAAGCAAACAAATGCTTCTACCAGGTATGAGAAAGGCATTAAAACAAACCCATTAGCAAAGAACTAATGCTTCGAATGCACTAATGACTTGCCGCTTTCTGTGCAGAAACGATCTAAGTAACCATTGAAGGCAGGGAATCTCGCTGGGAGTAAGCAAAGCAACGTTGCTCGAAGAAGGATGCTTCTTTTAAAAGGTACGCTGTCGAATAAATAGCAGATGTGGAAAGTAAAATGCATTTTTTCCAAAAAACACTCAAGTTAATTAAACATCACGTTTTACTTTCAGAGTAAACAAAAATGACTAAGGGTTAAGCATAACCCAGAGAAATTTGCCGTATTATTATTATTATTATTATTATTATTATTATTATTAATTAATTCTTGATATAGCGCATGGCTACCCTTAGGCATCCCAGCGCTGGCTGGCTTTAAACAAGTGAATGCCACTCTCAGGTATGTTCACAAGTTAGCTAACATATCTACTAATGAAAACCTCACGCTTTACATTTAATTAATGGTATGCCATTCTCCATGTAGATATGAAAAATAACCAGATAATCAGGTTGCAAAACGTCGACTGAAATTCTTTACGTTAGAGACACTCGAGCTGCAAATAATACAACGCTGTTCAGGTATAATTACCAGTGTATAAAAATAAAGAGAAAGCTAATGTATAAATAAGGGAGCTAGAAATATCGATGGTTTTAAATATATTTTTTATAAATCCTTATTTTAGAAAACCAACAGTGCTGCAAAAACAACTAAGAGCCCTGATGAGAGTCCATTTATTAAATATAAGAGACTCGAAATGCGTTGGCTTTACTACGACACAGAATATGAACACGGAGGAATTATAGAATTGGTTCAGTCTATATATAGAAGTAAAATCCTATGTATTATGACACTAATATTTTTTTTCTCCTAGTTCTTTCTTATTTGACATGATGAATTATGTGACATCAAGTAGTTTGTAAAGATGAAATAATTTGGTTGTGACACTAAAAGACAACACAAGAAAATTGTGATAGTAGGATGTTTTGTTTATTAGTTAATCCCTTATGTTTGTTTATATTGTGTATTACATACCCAATATTGTTGTTAAATGTTTTATGAATCACTGCACAAAAGAATTTTCAGTATATAGACATAAATGTCTCTTCTGCTTTGAATATACTGAAAAGAGCAAAAAAGTTGAAAAATATGTACTAATAAAGTACCAGATCAAATGAAAATAATAAAGTTTGGTCTAGCGGTAATTTAAAAACGCTAAGAATTATAAAGGTTCTGGCCAACCTTTTCCTTTCACATACTTTTATAAAGTTGGCTTTCTTTTTACTTTAGCCGTTTGGTGCCTGCTGCCTGTCTTTAATCACATGTCTGGGGTAATTGACAGTTGGGCTCTGTGTATTGCTCCTAGAAAGCCACACACAATGGGAACTTAGGTGTGACCTGATGGGCCATCCTGGCAGGATGAGAGAGAGGAGTTGGGCACTTACACCTGAATATGCTGTGTCCTGTCCACACACAAATGGCTGCATGCCCCCTGCAGTGATTCTGGAGCCAGGGCAGAAAGGACCGGGACTCTGTTCACTTCAGAGGCATGTTTTTGAAGTCCCCCCCCCCTTTTTCAAGGGCACAACTTCACTGGACATCAGACCCCACCACCTCAGAATACCTCTGGACCTGTGGATACTGTGCCAGGAAGAAGGACTACTGTGCTGCTGAAAGGACTGCCACTCTCAAGGAGCTGCTGTCCTTGCTGTGCTGACCTGCTGCCCTTTTGCCTGGAGAGGAAGAACTGGACCTGGAACGCATCTTGAACTCAGTACCACAGAGGGACTCAAAGGGCGAGTATGCTGGCCTCCTGATTAAAGCCTCAGGGACATAACAGGCTCACCACAGCCCCTGGACCAACCTTCAATGAGCTCCTGACCACTAAGAGGCACCTCTCAGGTCCTTGCGAGTGTTTTTTAAACCCTTAAAGTCAAGCATTTGGGCACTTCACAAATGCTAATGGGCCTGTTTGGTCCAGAACCACGCCGCTCGCACAGAGAATCAGAGCCAGCTGCCACAAGTTCATCTCTTCTCACTGCAAGCATGGTCTGACAGTGTGGATCATCACTGCAAGGCTTTAGCCTGACTGTCTGCGACGCCCGATCCTGCTCTTCCCGCCATGCCGACAATAGCCAGCGACGCTCTCCCTCCACGAATGGGACTCTTAGCGCAAAAACTTTAGAAGATACAGCTTCAGCGGAACTAACTTGGGACTGTATCCAACCAGTGCTCCATCGCGGTCAGCCTGAATTTTGGATTTAACCTGGTCTAGCACAGCCAGATATCCCCTGTTGGGTCTTTATGCTTTTAAGCTCTATTTATTCTTTGAAAATTCATGACTCGGGTTCCACTCATTTGATTTTTGTCATTTAGTTCTTATTTTATTTATAAAATAAGCTCTATTTGTCTAACCTGGTGTGGAATATTTTTGTGTGGTGTTTTCACTTTTTTTTTTAAAGTTTAAAGTGTTGCACAAATACTTTACACATTGCCCCAAAAGCTAAGCCGGTCTGCTCTGTGCCAAGCTACCAGAGGGTGAGCACAGGATAATTTAGGGTGTGCTTGTGCCTAACCCTGGCTAGGATTGTGGTTACTGCTTTACCAGGGCTTCTACCCCAAGCAACCAGGAACCATATTTCTAACTTTATTCATTTATTTTCGATTAGTATTTTTACAATGAGCTCATACGTACGGAGGATGCAATAGAGTTCTTCATTAGGCGTTAGCAGCACCTCAATCTTAGGATTTGCTTGAACAAAAATGTAATATATGCGAGCTTTAGAAATACCTTCTCCTGCTTTTGTTTCCTCAACATTTTAGATTGTATTTTAATGTTTTCTTTCTGTTTATATATTACCTGCATGCTATGGACTTTAGGCTGTATCAAATAAAGTGAGCACTGGCAGCGGCCAACATTTTGGGCTGACTTGTGTTTTAAGATCTGGAGCAGTGCTATTTTATCACCTTAGAAAGTGGTAAGTGGTTGCTTATCATAGGAACTCTAAAGGCATGTGCTGCTTTAGGCTGGAACTATACCAGTGTTTGTTGACATATCTAAAGTAAATAACTAAACATAACACAATAATCTACCTAAAGCAACATGAAACCACAATTAAAACATAACATGGCACTTTACAGAATAGGAGTCAAAGCAGAATGCAACAAAAAAACTGCACTACAGAACAACAAAACAAAATCACATTGCACTAATGTAGCAGAAAAGACACCAGCTCAGAAAGCAGCACACCACATCGCCAGCACAACAAAATGCAAAACGTGCAAAAACAATCTTGACAAACATTGACACCTCAAGAATCCTGCTTCCATATTACGGTGGTTAAAGGTGTTTTGAGGGGATCACTGGCAGAATATCGAGGAGAAGAATATCGAGCTGCCACAATATCGAGGTAAAAATATCAAGTGACAGAATATCGACTTCCTATCTACAAACAGGTAAGTACAAAAATATTGAATCCTAAATATCGTTGTTAATAATATAGTTTGCTAAAATATCAACTTTTTAAAATGTCTTAAAAGTAATATAAAATGAATTAAATAATAAATATAATTAAGTAAAACATACTTAAACATAATAAAAAAACGTTAAAATTAATAAATAATAAATGTAATGTAAAAAAACATAAACATGCATTTTTATATATATATTAACTTAATAATATTAAAAAATTAATATTTTTTTAATGATAACATGTTAAAAACATAATTTAAAATATATTTACATATATATATATATATATATATATATATATATAGCTTCTCGATCCCGATAAAAATGAAGGCTGTCATATAGGGCGGTCCATGCAGGGGTAATCGGCAGCCCCTAAATATAACACAGCAAACGATTTCGGATAAGAAATCACACGGACACCCAGGAGATTTGCAGTTCAGATTGGTTTAATGACTGCAAACACAACGCGTTTCGGCTTTCGCCTTGTTCACGCTCATGGCGACATTTTTAGCATAAAGTTAAATACATTTCAAACGTGTAAACATAGAAAACATTGCATGGCATTGCGGGCCTGAACAGACCACTGATGTCATTAAGTATTTTGTTATTATGTGTGGCCTATCTGTTTTATAAGTTGCCAATTATTGAGCCCATTTAGATATGTGCCGGAACTCTTTATAGGATATAATTTGTTTGCATGGATATTCATTGATCAATTATCACTTACATTTGTTCTAATTGATTTACACTGGTCCATATATATTTATATTATATTATGAGTCCTTTCGAGTTTTGGCAATCTATGTGTGCTTATCTGCCCACTTGGGCTAGAGTCTAGCAAGAGGCAAACTTTTTGAAAAATGGTGATATATTTTTTACTCACCCAGCTGGGCCATTTTTGATTTTTACGGTGTCTAAATATTGGGGTCAAACTGCCCACTTGGGCAGCGGACAAACATTACAAACACATTGTAAATAGTGTAAATATTGTTACTTTATTTTCAGTTGGTCTGTGTATGAATTTGACAGTGCCAAGATGGCCGCCACTCTGGTTATTATTATTTTCACTATGGCTGGATTCAACAGTCTGTTTTCTATGTTTACACGTTTGAAATGTATTTAACTTTATGCAAAAAATGTCGCCATGAGCGTGAACAAGGCGAAAGCCGAAACGCGTTGTGTTTGCAGTCATTAAACCAATCTGAACTGCAAATCTCCTGGGTGTCCGTGTGATTTCTTATCCGAAATCGTTTGCTGTGTTATATATATATATAGAAACCTACAATATAAATATAAAAATAAATTATATATAAGTTAAAACATCAAAATAAATATTTTAAAAATAATATTTTACACTACATTAAGGGGTCGATTCCGATCCTGTATTTTTTTTTCCGTACGACTCGTATCTGCAATTTTTTCCGTATGAATCGTACGAGTCCCGTCCGACCCGTGAAGTACAATTCGTACGGGAAAAATACATACGGATCGGCCCGATCCATACGAATCGGATTGGGAAAAGTTGTACGAGACGGACCCGGACACTTTTCCGTACGAATCGTAAAAATGCAGTCCGACCGTACTAGTACGACCCAGACTGGCTCTCCGATTTACGATTCGTACGGAAAACGTCCCGTACACGGGGAATGCCTTTAACCGCTACAAAGCGAACTTTGTACGACTCGTATCACAGGAAAAGTTGTTCCCGGGGTGCGAGTCGTACAGGGGTACAAGTCGAACATGCCCCCCCATGCATATGTATGCACCTTACAACAACATCGCGTATGTACGCACCTTACAACAACATCGCGTATGTGCGGTGCATACCCCAACATCGCGTATGTACGCACCTTACAACACCATCGCGTATGTACGGTGCGTACCCCAACATCGCGTATGTACACACCTTACAACAACATCGCGTATGTACGGTGCGTACCCCAGCATAGCATATGTATGCACCTTACAACAGCATCGCGTATGTACGGTGTGTACCCCAACATAGCGTATGTACGCACCTTACAACAACATCACGTATGTACGCACCTTACAACAACATCGCATATGTACGCACCGTACATACGCAATGTTGGGGTACGCACCATACATACACAACACATGGGGCTGTATGCCTGTACGACTCGTACCCCTGTACGACTCGCACCCCTGGGAACGTGTCGGAGTATGACTCGTACCGAGCAGAACGTCACGTATGACCGAGTCGGACACACAAAAAAACAGAAGCAAATACAACGGAACGAGTCGTACTGAAGCACGGATACTGTAAAACAGCACAAGGAGGGTCTATTCGACTCGCACAACACCACAAAACACGTCTACAGTGCACAAAACACAGAAATGACTGACCTGGCCACATACAAACAGGGAAACAGAGGGGCAAACTCACAACCACCCCTTATAACACACCCACCAAAAATTCTAACTAAGGCCCACCCACAAATGGACCAATAAAAAGGGCACACACACACAAACCATGAGCCTTTGCAACAGACTCACTGCAGCTAGAGAGCACGCACCAACAACTGCACCCATCCACCTTAACATATATACCTTCACACAACCTCCTTCACACATACCCCCTCTTCACATTCCGATCCACACCTTCACATTCAGACCCACAACCATCCACACCCTCACCCCACACCATGCCCACATACAAGAATCCAAAGTTCACAAGGGAGGAGCTGGAGATCCTTGTCAATGAAGTCATCAGAGTCGAGCCACAGCTGTTTGGAACATTGGTCAGACAGACCAGCATAGGCGAAAAATCACGCCTGTGGCAGAGGATCGTCGATAGGGTGAATGCTGGTGCACCCATCAGAAGGACCAGGACTGAATGCCAAGCCAGGTGGTACGATCTGCGGAGGTCAGTCCAGCGAAAAATGAATGATGACTACGCCCAGAGCAACATCACTGGAGGTGGTGGGCCCCGCAGACCAGTACATTTCCATCTCTGGGAGGAGAAGGTGATGGCCCTTCTTCCGCCGGTGGGAGTACATGGACTTCAAGGACTTCCAGAGCCTGGTAAGTACACAAACAACTTATGTAACATGGGGGTAATGGCATCCACACCCCAACTACACAAAATGCATGCAACTACCCCCAAGCCCTCACCGTCCAGAACCACAGTCAAAAACAACGCTAATGCCACTAACGTGTATGCCCCATTGAGAAAGCAAGGCCATGCTATGTCCCATGCTACACGAAGCACTAACCCAAGAATGGATGTCCGGTATGCTGGGAGGGTGGGTGTCACAATACGCATTGTTGAACTCCAAATCAGGCACACTTGCCCTCATCCCATATGGTCCAGGTACATACCCATACACTATGCGCAATGCACAGGGACTGGGAAAGTACTGACAAGATAGCTGACACTTGGCCCTGGTGTAGGCAGCACAAGGCCCTCCTGTGACCAGTAAAAACACAAACACCAAGACAACAAGGTCAGTTATCTAGGACAGGAACTCACACTCATTGTCATGGCAGCATGCTCCATGGGGGGACAGCTACATCACCTGGGAGCCCCAGTGCCAAATCACACTACACCCACCAGCAGGCCCTGTCACACCCACCCCTTACACAAGCAGACACCCCCGGGACAGGCAATGGATTTACCCACTGGCACAATGGACATGTAACACAACAAGACCAATACATAGCCGAAGAAGCATCCAAGGCAAAAATCTACATGTCAAAGCCTCAGGAGAACATATCAATCTGTCCCCCGCAACATACCCATCCACAAGTGAACATTGAAGAGAATGCTAGGCACATACAACTACCTGGAGGAACACTGCCAACTTGAATGTGTATGAAACATGGATGCTGCATGAAACAGCAGTAACATTGTCTGTCTCTCACACACAGGGCAATGTGATGAATCTCCCCCCAACAATGGGGGTGAAGAATCACAGTCCCAGGCTCGGGAGGAACCTGATCCCACCGGCAGCGATGCCTCTCAACACTCCGCGGATGACCCCGACCAACCTGGACCCTCTGGTGTCCAAGCCCCGGCACCACCTGGTTCAGGAACATCTGTGCCAACCACCACCCCCATTGCTGCCACATCCCAGGAGACACCGAGGAGCCATGCCCGCAGTGAACAACTGAGCCAGTCTGACCAGGAGGGAGAAGGTGCGTCGGGCACCCAGGAGGAGGCAGACAACACTGCCACTGCCATCCCTCAGGGGTCCCGTAGACCCAATGTGCCCACAACGGCAGCCCAGGCTCGTGTTGGCAGGGGTGGTGGGAGTGTAGGCAGGCGGAGGCGAGAACCTGACCAGCCAGCTGAAGGGACCGGTATGTCACACATACACAACATCATGGACGCATCCCGGCGTGATACCAGGGAGTTCAGCCAGGTAGTGGGGACCCTCACAGAGATGAAGAACCAGCAGGCCGAGCAACACGCCAGTCAACAAGAACACCAAGGACGGATGGAGGCAAGACTGGTTGAGCTCCTGGCGGTGCAAAGGGACATAAGCCATTCACTCCGTCGGATCGCCGACAACATGGGCAACCCTCCCTGTGCCACCAGGCGAAGACCACCACCAGCCACAGGGAGGGAGGAGGAGGATTTGTCCGGCAGAGCGTCCCAAGCATCGTCAAGGCCTGCATCTGAGGGTCCCCCGAGGATGGTGGGTCGTCCCCGGAAAAGACCGTGAGAGGCAGTGGCCCATCCACATCTGCCAGATCACCTGGCCTGGCACCTGGCCTTCATGTGCGACAGCATCACCTCATTAACTGACATTATCTGCCACATGGACTTGCTGGTCACAGTCTGACCAATGATGCCAAACACTGTGGTCTGGACTCTGCTGACTTCAAATGCCAAGGATCCCATCTCGCCCTGTGAACTTTGGATTCTATGGTCCCTTTATTGCACCTTTTTCTTTGCACAAATCACGCCCCAGACATATAATACAAAAAAGAATAATTGAAATTTTATGTTGCAGTCATTTAGCATGAGCCCACAACATACGTGTGGGGATATGTCAAAGTATGCCTGAGTGTGAAACTAACTCCAGCCATCCATACACTGGGATCTGAGTCCGGTCGAGGACACACATGGGTCACAATGTATCATCAAATACAGACATGGAGCCCAATACTCACCCGTGATGGCCTCAAGCTGCTGAGAGGGGCTTGCAAAACTGCTCGGACAGACCAATTTTGAAGAGTATCATGAAGACGTAGAGGTCATGTGGAGGTGCCCGGGGAGGAAGTCCCAGGTCTGTTTGGCGAGGTGGGAGAACTATCTCCTGCATGCAGTTGTTCTGTGGATGTGATGAATGGTGGCCAGGGCAAGGTTGGGTCAACTGGGTGTGAGATAACAGACGTCCAAGGTCGGTTTTGGGTCTGGGGTTGTGGACTGCCTTATGAGTGTGGTTGAGGAGTCTGAAGGTGATCCTGCAGCAGACAGTGAGCCATTGTAGCTATCTCAGGTGGACGTTGATGTGGCTGGGGCGGGGGATGTTGAAGATGAGGTGTGCGGATGCACCCTGGATGTGGACAAGTTCTCCTACAGTTTTGGTGTTGTTCCTCCGTAGAGGGCGGTGCTGTAGTTGACCCGGCTGGTGTCGTGGACCTGGGGGACGGTCTGTCTTGCCTTGGAGTGGATCTATCTGTGGATCATTTGCAGCATGTGGAGGGTGTTGCAGCATGAGGTACAGATGGTGTTGAGTTGCATGGTGATTGTGAGCGATGAGTCCATGATGAACACCAGCTTGCGTGCGTGGCCACTGGGTGCTGGTGTGGTGCCCAGGCCGGTGGGACACAAGGAGTTGACCCAGCCGTAAGGGGACAATCCTCAGATGATGACCTCAGTCCTGTCCAAGTCCAGCCTCAGGTGGCTGATGTTCAGCCATTCGTCAACGGATCTCATGCGTTCTTGAAGGTTGGATCTGGCAATGGCTGGGTCTTTGGTGAGGGTGAGGAGCAGCTGGGTGTCAATGGCATACGAGATGATGATGAGGTCGTGTGCGCATGTGATGGTGGAGAGGGGGGTCATGGAGACATTGAAGATCGTCACGCTGAGAGATGAGCCCTAGGGCATGGGCCAGATGACCCCAGTGTACTACATGCTTAAGGGTGGAGGCCGACTCCCTGGGCCTTGCTGGTGAGCTACTTGTTGATTTAATCCTGGGCCCTCCTCTGGATACCAGTGTTGGAGATGTGTGAGCTGACAGTGTAGTAGCACATTGTGTAGAATGCCGTTGAGAGGTCAAGGGGGGTGGTCTCACCATTGTTGAGCAGGGCAAAGTTGTCGTTGGTGGTGGCAATGATGACGGTTGCAGTGGTGTGATTACTGTGGAAGATGGTCTGGTGCCGGTTGCCTGGAGCTGTTTGCGTGGAGGAAGTTTGTCAGTTGCTCGTTGAGTATCTTCCTGATGACATTTGCTGGGTAGGGAAGCAGGGTGATGTTCCAGGAGATCCTGTGGTACTGCCGTCCGTTGTTTAAGAAGGGCCTGGGTCTCTGCATGCCTCCAGCTCCCATGCAATGTGGCAAACTCAAAGGAGACATTCATGACGTGCTGGACGAGGGCTTCAAGGATGGGTAATGATGTGGTTGAGATGTTGTGTGGTAAGGGGCCTGATGGAGAGCCAGAGTGGATGGTGCACATGAGCCAGGTGGTGTATTTGCTGCTGACGGGATTCCAGAACCTGAGGGGGGTTTGTCCCGTGGATAATAGTGCTGTCTGCCTCTGTGCGCCAAGGCTGTCATGTATGTCCATGAGCTTGCAGTGGTAGAAAGTTGCAAGGGATTTGATCTGCCTTGCAAGGGTGGGGTGTCTTTTGGATGGAGAGCTGCTGTCAGTTTACTCACAATGCTGATGAGCTCCTTGATGTCGTGTGTTTTGGTGCCTCGGCCCTATCTGAAGGATCTCCACTTGTCCTTGCTGATGATATGATGATGGCTGTGTGTGGCGTTTTCCAGGGCTGTAAGGTAACTGATGGTTCTTTGTGTTGCAAGCTTTGCACAAGAGTCTGGCTAGATCTGTATGAGTCCAGTAGGTCTGCCTTGTCCCAGGTGGCTTAACTGTTGTTGTGCTTCACAGGAAAGTCCGTCAATGTGGCAAGTTTGTTGGATCAGTTGCTGATCCGGTGTGTGAGGTTGCAGGGTGTGGCGGTGGTGTTGGTTCGAGTGTCCCACACAGCTTGTCTGTGGTGACTTACATCAAGCATCTTTGGGGGATCGGTAGCGGGGTGTGGGGCAGAGTGGTGCTTGTCGGAGGCGTGGATGCAAATGTTGATGGACCAATGATGGATGGTGGTGTGGTTCTCGTCCAGCAAGAAGTTACTGGCCCCCAGCCACATGTAGCCTGTGGAGGTGAGGGCGTGCGTGCAGATGTACGTGTTGATGGCTTTGCGGAATTGTGGATGTAGGCCTGGAGATCTGTAGATGAGTGTTACTCTGAGGGCTGCCAGGGGGTTGGTGCGAAACCGGATTTGTGACTCTGAGGGTGTACTTGTGAGTAAATTGCAATTCATCCTCCGGGATTGTTGGTGCCGTCCCTGCGGGTGATCTTGTATCCGTCAGAGATGGCAATGAAGAAGTTGTGTGCTGAGAATGCTTTTATCCAGGTTACTGTCATGAAGGTGATGTGTGGGGCTGTTGTGTTGAGGAGGGAACAGAGTCCAATGGCGTGCTGGTGGACGGAGTGGGTGTGGAGTAGGAGGCACATGACCTGGTTGTTCTGACAGGGTCTGGTAGGCGGGGCAGCGCTGTATAGGCAGTTGGAGTTGCACATTCAGCATGCGAAGGTGTCGTGTGTGCGCTTAGGGGTTGCCTGATAGCAGGTGGTTGATTGTCTGGTGGACATTGCTCGGAGGGTGGCTGCAGCATGAGCCTATTGTGTGACGTGGGTCATGCAAGGACCAGAGGGTCATGCACTGTGCACGTTGCAGGCGCAGACGGTCCTGCCTTTGGCACGGCGTTGGCACAACAGTGGCACAGACAAGCTGCTGGCTGCATTAAGAATGGGTGGAGGGGGAAGGGAGGAGCATTTTGGAGGCGTGTGGGTTGCAGAATCAGGGCACTCGGTGGGGCGGTGCCGCAGGTGAGGCAGCAGCAGGCGGAAGGGGTGAGAAACTAGGCACAAAGTAGCACACAAAGACAAGGAGGTCAGAAAGGCACAGTGCAACAGGTGTATGTAAAGGAAGGAGTGTCAGGTTACTCATGGGTCACTCCGAGAAAATGTATGAACAATCACCAAAAATGACGGCCACAGGATCATGTAACAAAATGTGGTGCTGCGCACAGGAGACACACCGCCAGCAGGCGTTGACGTCTCGTTGTGGGGAGCAACCTGCACAAATACATACACAACCAGGTACTTCATGCACAATAGAGATTATTAGCCATGAAGAACTGCATGCATGTTGCCGAAGTACACATACACTCATGCAAACTGGCAAGAGATCTGCAGTAGGCCTGGGCTAAAATTCTATTCCGCTCGCGGAAATTGCGATAATTTGACATTTTCGCGTTCCGCAGAGAGCGTGAAAATAACAAAATTTCCACAATCCGCATTTTACCAGAATTTTTTTGCTTGCTCGCGCTGTAAAATAATACATTCTCGCGCGCGATCACCTTACCTGAATCCCCGCATTCGCCGACAAGTTTTCCTGATCCGGTCGCGTTCTCCACGAGAATTTGGATTGTTGGTAGCCATTTGCGCTGACTCGCGACAGTTTGCGCCCGCAGTAACGTCATTCCTCGCGCGATCATGTCTTTCTTCTCGCGATCATGCACCGCGAGACAAGTGAAAACAAGATGGCCGCGCCCGCGAGCAACCGTATGGGTAAGTTGGCGAGCCGCGACCACACAGAAAATACCGCGAACGGGCGGGGAAAAAACTTCTGCATCTTCGCGATATTTCCGCGTGTGTGCGGAGATTTTTAACATTTTGCGATCATTTGCGAAAGTGAATTTCACAAATTCTGACAGAGATGAGGCACTTTGGATTGTGGTGAACACCTTTATTACACAAACTCACACAAAGGGAGATGCATCCATATGAGCAGACTCACAGGTCAGTTGACATAACATGTGGGACATATGCTGGACCCCCCTTCACAACACGAATGTTGTAAATCCCAATGAACTGGCACACAAGTTAAGGGGATGAGCCAAACACATCCTGCTGCACACGGAGAGGCTGCAATTCCCCATAGAGCCTGTTGTTGTGATGTCCCACACTATGTCCACCCGTAGCATCTGCAATGTTTCAGAGGCAAGGTTTACACACATTGATGCCTTCATCAGACTCCACACTCCACTACAGATGACTGTCAAGAAGGTTGACTATCATGTCATGGTAGTGATGCTACATGTTATATGCTCCATGGTGAGAAGACATGTATGCATGGTACCACAACATGCACAGAAGCAGTCCCCACACATTCCAAACCATACCACCACCAAAAAGCCTTGCTGCAATCCTTACCCAAACCGACATTTCCACATGTAAAAAAGAAAAATAACTCCTTTAAATCTCCATGGTACTCACAAGAACTCAGGAACCTTCGAAAAACCTGCAAAATCCATGAGAGAAAGTGGAGGAAAAAGTGGGACCCCCTTATCAAGGAAGAGTATAAAACAGCAATGAGGACCTACAAAGCAGCGCGAAAATCAGCCGAAATCTCCTTCTTTGACAAAAAAATTAAAACTGCATCCAGCTCATCCCGAGAGACTTACAAAATAGTCAAAGAACTTCTCAAAATACCCAACCCCCCCTCTTTTCAACAACCCTCAGTTGCCAGATGCAACCAAATAGCAGGCTTTTTCCAGAACAAGATCACTAACATTCTGCAATCACTTCCGCCCAAAGCAGACAACAGTCAACAACCCCCCTATTGCCCCCCTCCCCCCACCCTGAGACCAACCCTGGACAGCTTCAATCAACTGTCCAATGAAGACTTCTTGAAAGCCCTCTCAGACCTGAAAAGTGGTTCCCCCAACGACCCTGCTCCCATTCGAATCCTAAAACAAGTTGGACCTACCATCTCTCACCTGGCCTCCAACCTTATTAACACATCGCTGCGCCAAGGAGTGGTCCCCCCCAGCTGGAAGCATGCCATGGTCAAGGCATTACAGAAAAAACCAGGCCACGACCCCTCAGATCTATCCAACCTCCGACCGATCTCCCTCTTGCCTGGCATGAGTAAGATCGCAGAGAAGGCAGTCAACCAGCAATTGTCAGCCTTCCTCGAATCCAATAATCTCCTTCGACCCTCACAAACAGGCTTCCGTCCAGGCCAGGGGACCGAGACAGCCCTCCTGAAAGTGGTAGAGGAGGCCAGATGCATCTTGGATTCAGGGGGATCGGTTTTACTGCTCCTCCTGGATCTAAGCGCTGCATTTGATACGGTGGACCACAAGATCCTTATCCAACGACTATCTGAGCTAGGAGTAAGAGGCACTGCACTCTGTTGGCTCTCATCTTTCCTAGAAAACCGTACCTTCCAGGTTTGTGAAGGGAACGTTCGATCAGATATTCTTTCCCTCCAGTGCGGGGTTCCACAGGGCTCTTCACTGAGCCCTACACTCTTTAACACATATATGGCCCCCCTGGAGGATGTGGTCACCCCATTTGGGATAAAAGCCGTCACCTACGCTGACGACACCCAAATGATCGTATCATTCTCACTTGAAGAAGAAAAAAAAAAAACCTCCATGACTGCCTAAAAGGCATATACGTTTGGATGTCAAATTCAAGGCTTAAGCTCAACGGCTCAAAGACCGAGCTTATGCTCCTGGGACAACAACTACCATCTCTCCCCATTGCGATGTGGCTTTCATGCCTAGGACCCCTTCCCCAGCCCAAGACTGAAATTAAAAGTCTAGGGTTCTGGCTGGAACAGAATCTCTCCATGACAACACAGGCAAAAAAAACAGCTGGCACCTGTGTTGGTCTACTTCGATCAACTAGGAAGATTCTTCCACTACTCCCCACAACCTCACAAAAAATGCTCATGCAAGGTCTAATACTGTCAAGATTAGACTACTGCAATGCCCTTTTTTTGGCCGCCCCTGAAGCTACGCTCAATGTCCTGCAGCGAACACAAAATGCCGCTGCAAGGATACTCACGGGAACATCCCGCAGAGTTTCAGCCAAACCTGCCCTAAAGGCATTGCACTGGCTGCCGATCAGAGAAAGGGTCAAATTTAAAAATATGTACCACCCACAGAGCCATGCAAAATCAAGGACCCCCAATGTTGAAATCTATGATCTGCCCATACTTACCTAATAGACCCTTACGATCAGCGCAGGGCAACTTGGCAAAGGTCCAACGAATTAAAAGAGCTCGAACCGGTGGACGCCGTTTTTCGGTGATCGCTGCAACCCTCTGGAATTCTCTTCCAATCCAACTCCGGTCTGAGCCTAATCACATGAGATTCCGAAAACTTCTCAAAACCCACCTCTTTCCGCAATAACCTCTCCCCTCTCCCCGTCTGCTTCTACCCTCAGGTGTTTGTCTGCAATCTCAGCGCTGGGACGCTTCCGGGCAGCCATGCGCTATAGAAGTCCCAAAATTCATTCCCAAAATTCATTCATTCATGTCCGTGCATGGAACGCTGATTCAGCACACGTTGCAATCCTCATGAGGAATAGCAGGAGGACAAAGATGACACGAGCAGACAACAGGAGCAAAAACCTGGGAATGACAGACACACAAGAAGTCACCTAAAACAATTCTCGCCGTACACATGGTCAGTTACGAAACATGAACAATGTTGGACACATGCAAATTTCAAAGAAAGTCTCTCCGCAAAACTGTGTGGCATGACATCATCACTCGAGTGACACATCAGATCACACATCAAAGTCACTTTGCATTCAGTCAGCTGGACACACACATTGCAACACATGCCACTCAATGCTACAAGCTTGCACACTCATACCCAGTGACTCACCATTATGAGAAGAAGTTGCGTATGAGCTGACTCCGGATATCATCCTCCTCCTCCTCCTCCTCATCACTTGCCTCGTGACCAAGCCCTTGACCCTCCACGGGTGGATGTTCCTGCTCATCTGGATCCAGGATGAGTGGCACTGCCTTCTCAACTGCCATGTTGTGCAGCATGCAGCACACGATGAAGATTTTGCAGACCTTCTCCAGTGCATATGGGAGGGACCTGCCTGTCTTGTCCAGGCACCGGAATCAACTCTTCCGGAGTCCAAACATCCTCTCAATCACTCGCCAGGTCTGCCCGTGTGCATTGTTGTACCGGCGACCTGCAGCTGTTCTTGGGTTGCGGAGAGGTGTCAGTAGCCATGGCATGTTGGAATATCCAGAGTCCCCTACATGGAAACATCATGTAAATAAGTGGGTCAGGAGATGCCGTAAGAGCCACAGATACCGCAACATACAGGACAAACAGAGTATACCCACCAACAAGACATGCTCGTTCGTTGTGCAGCATAATTTGTGGCACCCTGCTACGCCTCATGATGTAGGCATCGTGTGCTGATCCTGGAAAACGTGCACAGACATGGGAAATCAGCATGTTAGCAAGACACACCACAAGGGCATTTATTGAGTGGTAATGTTTTCGGTTGCGATAGGCTTGCTCCTGTGCCTGTGGTGGTACCAAAGCCACATGTGTCCCATCAATGGACCCAATGACATGGGGCATCCTTCCCAGGGCATAGAAATCACCCTTGACATCTGTCAACTCCTCAGGAGTAGGAAATTTGATGAATTCATCAAGGTGCTCCAACACGGCTGCCAAAACCTCACACAGGACACGGTTGAACATTGTCTGTGACATCCCACCAACATCAGCTATGGTCAATTGAAACGTACCTGTGGCAAAAAATTGTAGCGCTGCCATCACCTTCATCTTGGGGGTCAGCACAATAGGATACCTGTGTCGCTGGTGGAGGTGTGGTGCCAGCTTGTTAGTCAAGTCCCTCAATCAACTGTCGAGTGAATCTGTAACGTCGGATGCAGGCACGTACCCTCATGGCAGCCAAGTCTGGCATTGGTCTTGGGACAGGCGGTGCCCTGCAGGACATTGTTTGGAATAATGAAGATTGAGAGTCTGCCAACATCAATGTCAATGAACATAGCACATGCTAAACTGCTACTAAACCTCAGGTAACTATGGAGTCTGGTGTGTGCAATACATCCAGGACAAATATGCCAGCTTGCTGACACTCCTACGAAAAGCCAGATACACCTGTTGATTGTCAAGTCTACATGACATGCCCTGAATTGAGCTGGGGGCCAGTCTGAGTGAACAGCCAGAGATATCACCGGAGTGACACACATCCACATAGCTGCATTGGAAGGATGTCATCTCATCCAGACAGCTGAATGCAAGGCATACGCACAGGTCACATGGAATGTCAAATGTACATATCAAACACATTGAGATGAAGGGGTACACGTGACAACAAAAAAATAAAGCCATTGAGACGAAGCACACATGTATGCCTGGGAAAATATGATGTCCGATGCACACCGACCATAAAGCCGTGGGAATCCACATGTGGCATGGTGTGCGTAGATGTGTGCCATGCCCATCTCCACACAGACCCATGTTGGATGCACCAACAGCAGATGCAGTTGACGGAACACTAACAGCAAGCTCATGGGAACACATGACACACACCTGACATAGTCACATAGGGGCACGCTGATTGTGACATGTCAGTTGATAGAGTGTCCCTGTCCCTGGCATCAGGAGACATGTGCGACTGTTGATGACTCTGCCATCCCACTGCTGCTGTGCATGACACAGTTGGACTACAGACACACATGTGGCAAGTGTCAAGGTGATGTGTGCCACATAGTGCCCCATCACACATGACATGTGTCCACAGGTCATCACACATCAATTGTGCAACTAGATGAGATGACCTGTGCAATATCACTAGCTGCCACACCTAGGGCCTGCACATGAAAGTATGCAATGACAAGTACTTGATGGACATCCTTGTGCGACTCGTAGCCCTCCATTCCTGGCGTGTGTACGCCTCGTATCACCATTGTAAGCATGTGAAACGCACCGTACCCCCGCATTCATTGCATGTGTACGCCCCATATCACTATTGTATTGGTTCTGTACGGGTACGTGTGAAACGCACCATACCCCCATATTCATTGCGTGTGTACACCCTGTATCACTATTGTACTGGTGCCGTACGGGTACGTGCGAAACGCACTGTACCCCCGCATTCATTGCGTGTGTACGCCCTGTATCACTACTGTACTGGTGCCGTACGGGTACGTGTAAAACGCACTGTACCCCCGCATTCATTGCGTGTGTACGTCCCGTATCACTATTGTACTGGTGCCGTACGGGTATGTGTGAACTGCACCGTACCCCCGCATTCATTGCGTGTGTACGCCCCGTATTACTATTGTACTGGTTCCGTACGGGTACGTGTGAAACGCACCATACCCCCATATTCATTGTGTGTGTACGCCCCGTATCACTATTGTACTGGTGCTGTACGGGTACGTGTGAAACGCACCGTACCCCCCGCATTCATTGCGTGTGTACGCCCCGTATCCCTATTGTACTGGTGCCGTATGGGTACATGTGAAACGCACCGTACCCCCGCATTAATTGCGTGTGTACGCCCGTATCACTATTGTACTGGTGCCATACGGGTACGTGTGAAACGCACCGTACCCCCGCATTCATTGCGTGTGTACGCCCCGTATCACTATTGTATTGGTGCCGTACGGGTACGTGTGAAACGCACCGTACATGTGTGTGGATTTCAAAATTACATAGGGGACAAGTATTAGGCCCAAAATGCATGCTGGTTGTCATAGAAACAGAGTTTTCAGTTGAAATGTGTCCATCAGGTGTCCTGGAACAGTCAGTTGGCAAAAAAATACAATGTTGCAAAGTGGTTGTTGACTTGACATGATGCTCAAAATTTGAACGATGCGAATGCGTGTCATTGGTGTAGGTTTAAAGGGACAAAATGCAAACTGTGCACACGTTAAATTCTGTGTATAATGCGTATTAGCATTTGTTCCAAAACATATCCATACAACAAAATAAATGAAGAAAGTGAGGGACCACAAGAGAACAAGGTGAATTCAGTCTTTCAGTTTATGATGAATTTCAGATATTCCAGCCAGCCAACACGTGTTTCGTCACGGGGCACAAAAACCCCCGACTTCTTCAGGGCTGGTGAAAAAACATATATGGAGTACGTGTCACAGATAAGTACAAATCTGTTAATCCTCAAGTAAGTACAAACTTACAAATCCAGAATACAATTTGGGGAAGATCACCAAATAGAGCGTAATTAGACCCAACAGTTACTCCAAGTGTGTTGGGTTAAGTGGAAACCCATTTTCAAATTAAATAAAATATATTAAAGTTTGAAGAGTCTTGACAAAGAAAGAGAAAAAAGTGTTCGTTGTCAGGCATGCGTGAGGTTTCAATTATATCAACTACGATTTCAGTGCGATGTGAATATACGGATCTAGTGTATCAAGACGTGTCGTTGTGAATCAAACAGATCAATCACGTGTGAAAATATTGAAAGAGGCATAGTAAATCAATGGGCCCAACCGATGATTACGCGGTGAGTGGGTTGAAAACCACTGAAAGCCCCACGCGAAAGAGTAAACGTGCGAGCGGTTTATCAAACCCCTACCTTCTCTTGGTATGGCGAATGTATCAGACCTATAAATACACGAGGGAACCAGAAGGACATCAAAACACGCTTTTCACTAGGTATCAACTAACATTCTTTACACCTTAAGTGTTCATTTCTATAAGAATATAAACCAATAACACAAGGAGTATATATCATACAACCAGGCTTACCTTATGCCTGGTGATAATTCCTACCCAGTAGGTCTTATGATTCAAACGGAACCGGAAGTATTCAAAATTGCGAGTGTGTAACACCGGTATAATCCGAAACACAAAGTTCGTCCAAGTAAAGCTGATTTAAATCTCTCAGAATCTGTAAAAATTATGCACTCAATCAGTAAAACTCGCTAACTTGGGAGTTAATCTAGGCCAGTGCATCGTGTAAACTATAGGCTAAACCTTACCTTAAGACAAGTACATCTATCAGTCACCGCCCGGTTCTCTCCGCGTGTGATTACAAGTGTGCATCGTGCGCATACCCGGAAGTGCTTATAATAATGGAAGCCGGTAGAAACACTAGAACGTGTGTACTAGAATTCGTTGTCAGTGCGCATGCGTGGGGTATGGTTTGTCACATCCCGATGTTTGTCAAGAAAAATCAACTCGAATTTGAATATAGATAAAGATATTACAGATGCAAACAATATAATACATTACAGGAAAATGCATGGAAGATATTGTATCAGTAATATACAAGAAAACGAAACGAATGAGTGATCGTCATTAGCATAAAATAAAATAAAAAAGCGGAACAAATGAGGTAAAGGGATTGGAGTAAACGTACGATGCGAATGAGTCTGACCAATCAGTATGTACTCCTCTAAATGAATGCCCCTCAGCAAGACAGATATAAGGCAGCCAGAACCCATGAGAGGGAACTTGCCTGCACAACTTTCGAGTCGACCACACTGCTGCTGTCACTGCTTCTTCTGGACCATGTCGCCTACTGTGGAGAGGGCCCAGCAATTCACCCTAGAGGAGAATGAGGCGTTGCTGGACTGCCTCCTCCCACAGTACCCCAAACTCTATGGGAGACAGGGGAGCAGGTGAGTGCTGACTCCACTACCTTTGCCAATGCACCTGTTGTGTGACTGTCAATATTGTGTCCAGGTGGGACAGACATGCTATGTGAAATGAAGCGTACACCTGCATTCATTGCGTGTGTACGCATCGTACCCATGGTGTCGGTTAGAATCGTATCACTGTTGTAATGTTGCTATAAGCGGTGTAAAACACTACCTTTGACTGTGCACCAGTTGTGTGACTGTCACTTCTGGCATTGTGTCCAGGTGTGACAGACATGCAATGTTTTCTAGTGTGGGTCCCAGGGGTGGGACATGCTTATGTCTCTCATGCAGAGCATGATGTAGTTCCTGTGTGCACTCCTCACTTGCATTGTGCTTACTGTGACAAATTACTGCATAGTGCATGACACATTCAGCCTGGCAAATCCTTGGTGGCTTTTTTTCCTATTGTCCTGAGGTGATTCAGTGGTCCCCCCGGTATGTCAGGTGACTGTACCCACAGAGAGTGTCCAAATGATGTGTACGACCTCATGGACATTGATGTGTGTGAATGTTCCTTGTCATGTGGGAGAGTGTCTATGTGAAGTGTTGCACCACAGCTGCATGGAGGAGGCAACAGCTCTACCCATCTGATGTGACAAGTAAGCCGTGCTGTGTGTCTGACTTGCAGAGCTAGCACGACACCTGTGACACCCCACAGGCAAGTGGCACATGTGCAGAGTGAGGGTTGTATCCGCTGTTGTGACTGACAGGCGAGTGATCTGTGCCTGGGTGTGTCTGTCTAGTCTGCTGAGGGTGCGTCAGTGGAGTGTAACATGTGACTGCTTGGCACGTGCTGTCCATCAGCCTGCTGTTGCATGTGCTGCACAGTGTGTGCCATGATCAGTGAGTGTGTCGCACCCCTTATGCCACCTGTTGACTTTCAATGCCATGTAGTGCATTGGGGCTTGCACACAGGCCAATTTCTGATTGAGAATGATGCAATTCCTGTCAGCATCCTATGCCCTGTTCAACATATCAAAGATGTTCAAATGTGTGTCTCTGGGACATAGAGCAGGTGTAGTGATGTTGTCTCACTTTGTCATCCTGACAGGTAACTGCCTACGAGAAGATGTTGATCTGGTGGGACCTCGTCAGGGCCGTGAGATCGGCGGGGAACGTAGTCGGCGCCTACCACAGGTCAGAAAAAGGTGGCAGGATATCCGGTGCTGGACCCGGCGGATCGCCCTGGTCCAGCTAGGGATCGACCCTCCTCGACCCCACGGTGGGCGCCGACGCCTGACCCCCCCCCCACATGACCCATGTCCTGGCGGTGGTCTTCCCTGACCTCGATAGGCAGTTGCAGGAGAGACTGCAGCAAGGAGGGGCTGTTTGTTGTGTTATGTGTCACCAGCTTTTGGAAGTGCTCTGTAGCCTGGATACACTCCCAGAGTTTATATGTGCAGTGCATTTTCTGTTCCCCAATGTCACCTGGTGCTCTTTTTCATCCCTTCCCCTCCTTGACATGTGTCCCCTGGTCTGTGTGTAATCACATTTGCACATGGTCATCTAGAGTGCCAGAAAATCAAAGTGCACATTGCTTTCCGCAACATGTGGGAGGGTGGTCTGTGACTTGTGTTGGTACCTTGCCTGTGCCATAACCTGTTCACTATGTTGGGGGTCCATATTTGTTGGCACTGATGATGAGTCTCAACATAGGAGTGTTAGGTTTCAATTGAACACCCTTACACCATGCATGACCAATGTTGTGTCCTCAGACATGATGTGCATGAGTGGGAGATATGCATAGTGCGATGACGGTTGCTCATGGTACAGTCAGCTCATTCCAGGAACACGGAGCAGTGTGGCCACTACAGTCCCCTGAGACACCCTGGCCTCCTAATCATGTGTGTCATCCAACACTGTGCACATTCTCTGTGGGTTCAGCATAGGTCTGCCTCTGTGGCATTGTTCCCTGGCCTAGTTTGTATTTTTCCAATGTGTGCTACATGTGTCCACTGGACAGGGATACACCATTTGGCTTGTGCATACTCACACTGGGCAGTGCCTGTGTGGCTATTAACAACAATCTGTTGATGGTTGTTTGTCACAAATATGTGTTGCCAGCCCCACGAGGTGATGTTGTGTCAATGTAGCAATTGTTGCTGCACAGTTTTTGTAACCCTGATTAAGAGGTGTCACTTCTTGATCTGTATCAATCACATTGACTCAGGTATGGGGGGGTTGTGCGGGAGAGGCCTACATGGGCACCCCTGATTTTTCCTTGCCAGGTCTGACCTGTGTGTGAGAATTAGCTGTACAAAGAATCACCATGCAGTGCCCCTGTGATGGTGGCCAGTGTTTAATGTTCGTGCTTTGCAGCCTGTGTCATTTTTTTAAAAACATGATTCCTGCTCATACATTTTTGGCACCTGTGTGTGGTTCAGATGCAACGCAGTTTGGTCTTTGTGTGCTGACATGTATGTGGACATTCTGGCTTGCCATGAGGGTGTCTCCACAGTACAGCTATGCTTTTTTACAACCCAATTACAGGACCATTAGCTTATGCATTGTCCTGGGTTTGGACATGTGTGCCACTCCACATGACAGGCAGTAGGTCATATGTGTAGCCACTAGCCAACTGTGTCATCAGGTAACGGATGGCCATGTGACAACTGACATAATTCAAGTTGTTAGTCAAAAAATATTGTACCTTGGCACTCACAGCACTTGTCAACAGTTCTTCATCTTTTAAATGTGGTAATTTGATGATTTGTGTTAAGAACACTAATGTGCCTGCATGAAAGATGTCTCCCAAGGAAGTGCACACCAAACGACATTTCCACTTTCATGGAGCACACTGGCACCTTTTCAAAGAAGCCACTGTTAGAATTAAATGGTGTTGCAGATTCTCCATATACATGTTCCCACAGTGGTCTTGATTTTGTGAAACTCCTTTGTTGTTGGTGATACAAACTAACAAGTGTTAAGACATCAAGACCTCTGTGGACCCATGTATATGTACTTTCTGCAACACCATTTATTTCTAACAGTGGCGTCTTTGAAAAAGGTGCCAGCTTCTTCAATGACAGTGTAAATGTAGTTTTGTGTGCACTTCCTTGGGAGACATATTTCATGCAGGCACACGTTCTTTTCACGAAATTGCGAATTGCCACATTCACTACATGTCGATTGTGTAAAGTATTGTGAGTCCCAAGGTACCAACATTTTTTCGTTTTGTGTTCCATAGTACTTACAGGTCTCTGAGTGTGGTGACACCTTGAGTATTGAGGTGTGTTAGTTTACCTTGGGTGCACCACTACTGTTTCTTTCAGGGTAAACAAGAGGTGGCATGACTTCATTGTATTGCTGTGCTCACCTGTTCACAGACACTAGCTTCTCAGTGTATTTCTCATTCAAGTTGTGGCCTGGTGTGTTCTTTTTTTCCTTGTGTCCAAGTGGCAGAGTGGGTCTACCAACTGGGCAGTACAGGGCTTAAATATGTGCGGAGTAATCTAGCTGTTACTCATTGCCTGATATGCACTGTGACCTATTGTTTTTGTGCTCATGTCTCAGATGTATACAGGTGACTGATGCATTTCGGTTTCTTTTCCTTGCCCACAGCATCATCATCCCAAACAGATGGAGACACCTGCATGGACCTGGAGGAGGGACCCAGCGACAGTGCCACTATTGCTGTCGAGTCAGAGGGAGCCAGTGGCACGGAGGACGAGTGGAGTCAGTCCGAGGACCTGTCTGGAGGCGATACCACCTTCGATGCCGATGGGTCCGACGCTGACTTCCTCAAGGAAGCGGAGGCTGCTACACCACCTGGCAGCAGCCCCACATCTGTCCCCGCCTCCTCCGTTACCATCTCCGCCCTCCCAGTTGCTCCCGTCCCTTCTGTCCGTGCAGAGGCCCACCATGTCTCCTTCGGCCCAGGCACCGCACCCCCTGCCCCGGTCACCCCTGCTGCCCTCAGTGAAGAGTCTGTGGACATACTGCGGCAGTTGCAGGTTGGGCAGGCATCGGTGCTGACTGTCCTCCATGGCCACACTAAACTGCTCACACAGATGGTGTCGTTCATGGAGGGCATGTCAGCAATGATGTGTGACCAACGCAAGATTCTGCGGTCCATGGACTCTTCCCTGATGGCAGCAGTTACTCTCCTGCAGCACTCCGTCCCCCCTACCCCGACCCATCCAAACTTCCCTCTCCCATACCTGTCCAACGGACACCCAGACAGTCACAAGCACGCACCCTACCAGACACAGGCAGCACAACCCCAAGTAAGGCGAAGCGCACACCTCCTGGCACGCACACTCAGGGGGATGTAGGCACAACCACAGGGTCTGGGGACAGACAACATACATGCAGCCACAGTCGCAGTCCGCAGTCCTCACAACCCTGTCCCTCCAAAACCACTCCCCTTGGCTCCCCTGCCAAACGCTCACCCAAGCAGCTCTTTCTGGCTAAGCTGGACCTCGCCCCCGCTGAGCCACCACCCCACAAGCGAGAGAGGAAGTCCCTGAGCATGGGAGTTGAGTCCCCCCACCACGTCGACCCCCTCCCCCAAGAGCGATGCACCGCATCCCTCGCCCACCACACCCTCCCTTGACCCTGGGGAATCCTCAGGTGCAAGGGTTGTGCTGGACGTACTTGCAGCGGTGTGCAGCGCCGAGCTCGCCTCCACCTTCGGCGCTGACCCACTCCCTGTGGTGGAGACGTCCACCCCTGCACCCACCACACCTACCCTTCTCCCTCCTGTCCCTGCGGTGCCTGGTACTGCCCCAGATGATGCCCCACCCCCGTTCGACGAACCTGGAGGTTCATTTGTGCAGGCAAGCTAGGGGTAGACGTGGTCCCCTACGTCCCCCCTTGGACTTTACATATGAACTGGCCATTGGCCTGTGTAAATAGTCTATTTGTTGAATTGTTTTTTTGTGCTGAATAAAGCCTTTTGTTTTACTTTCAACACTATTGCATTTCAGGTACTTGATGCTGGTGATGAGGCTCCTGGAGTTGGTGTTCTGGTAATGTGTTAGCGTTCTGAGAAATGTTTTTGTATGGTGGTCATGAGGTGGACCATGGTATCTGTGTGCCATCACAATGTCTCTGCAAAGAATCATTGGTAGTATGTGTACATTTTGTTTTGAGACATTGTCCCAAGGAGTGTTCCTTCCTCTGTGGCACCTGACCTCTTCCCTGCAAACAGTTGCACAATTGTTGTGCTGACCTGTGTCAACATTTCCTTTGTTGGTGACGGATCCCTTCAACAATGGCCATGCCTGCTCACCAATGTCTCCTGCTGAATCGTCTGTTCCATCCTTGCTAGTCACTGTACTTGTGTTTTGAGTATGTATAAATGCCTTCTGGGACAAATTCACCCTTTTCATCACTATGCATATGTGTAATCACGGCCTACCACACAAATGGTACTTGATATGCAGGGTATTTGGGCACCTGACTCACAATTGTGGACATTGTATCTAGGGGAATTCCACCCTATTCCTTCCATGAGAGACAACATCTTGGTGCTGGACCAGCACCTGGACATTCCTATCACTCCTGGGATGTGTGTGACAGTGTGTGTTCCCTTTGGCTATCTTAGTTTTGTAGGCAGTTACATGACTATACAGTCTTGTGGCATGATATCAGGATGTGTATTGTGCTGCATCCGCCATGGGTGGGTATGCATGTTTTATTTGTCCTCACACCCACATGTGGTGTGTCATGCAGTGGGTGAAAGACATCCATCCTCCTGGGAGTGGCACACTGCTGTCAGTGATGTGTTGTTATAGCACTATCATCATAGTCCAAAGTTAGGGATGCATCCTTACCACCATGTAGGTGTGGTCATCTGATAATGATGTATACTCCCCCATATATCTGTCCACTGCTGGGAGTCCTCTGCACCCACCCCCATGTCTCTGTCCACTGCTGGGAGTCCTCTGCACCCACCCCCATGTCTCTGTCCACTGCTGGGAGTCCTCTGCACCCACCCCTCATATTGCAGGACACTGCTGGTAGTCATATGCACCCACCTCCATGTCTCTGTCAACTGCTGGGAGTCCTCTGCACCCACCCCCATATGTCTGGACACTGCTGTTATTCATCTGCACCCACCCCTAAATGTTTGTCCACTGCTGGTATTCATCTGCAGCCACCCCCATATGGCTGGACACTGCGGGTATTCATCTACAGCCACCCCTATATGGCTGACCACTGCTGGGAGTCCTCTACAGCCACCCCTACATGTCTGGACACTGCTGGTATTGATCTGCAGCCACCTCCATATGGCTGGCCACTGCTGGGATTTCTCTGCACCCACCCTCCCACCCCCTTGGAGCAGTACACTGCTGGCCTGGACCTACACACACACCAATATGAAGGTAACATGCAGGGCCAGACCATACCCCCGCATTCATTGTGTGTGTACGCCCCGTATCACTATTGTACTGGTGCCGTAACTGTACGTGTGAAACGCACCGTACCCCTGCATTCATTGCGTGTGTATGCCCTGTATCACTATTGTACTGGTGCAGTACCTGTATGTGTGAAATGCACCATACCCCCACATTCATTGCGTGTGTACGCCCTGTATCACTATTGTACTGGTGCCGTACCTGTACATGTGAAACGCACCGTACCCCCGCATTCATTGCGTGTGTACGCCCCGTATCACTATTGTACTGGTGCCGTACGGGTACGTGTGCAACGCAACGTACATGTCCACTTCCGTTGTTGTGGTACACAGGGGTTGCTGGACATGCCCCCCCAAGTGACCAGACCCTGGTGGTAATGCATGGGCTTCATATTGTAGGTTTGGCTTTGGGTATGGGGTATGTTTCCTGCCCTTCACCCCCACCCTGGCCCCTGGGTGTTGTTCTCACCTTCTGCGGCGTGTGCGTCGGTTTTGGTGCTACAGGTCATAGGCTAAGAGGACCGGGATGACACGTACGATGGGGTTCATGGCGTGTACGTCGGGTACCGGGGCTTCGTTTGTAGGACTCTGCTTTTACGGCTGTTTTTGGCTCCCGTAAGAAAAGAGCCGGACGGAGTGCCGTAGGGACGAATCATACTTGCTGGGCCAGAAACCGCTGCTTAAATACGCCAGGATGTCGCGTACAGGCTGTTCCGGATCCGATTCATTGGTTTTTTTTACCCGTACGGTCTTTTGTACGATTCGCACGGAAATAGGCTTTCTGTACGAATCGTACTTCCTAGGTTGTACAGAAAGTTTACCGGGTACGAATCGTACAGAGAAAATGCTCCGTATAACGATTCGTACAGCCTTATTCCAGGATTGGAATCTGCCCCTAAATATAACAATACTGAAAACGTTGCATAACGTAGGGGATAAAATTACTATTTTCACTCCAACGAGTGGTACAGTAGGGAAAGTCTTGGATAGCGGGTGGGTAAAAATTACTATTCCCACTCCAGTTAGTGCAACAGTAGGGAAAGTGTTGGATAGTGGGTGGGTAAAAATTACTATTACCACTCCAGTGAGTGCAACAGTAGGGAAAGTGTTGGATAGCGGGTGGGAATAATGTACTATTCCCACTCCACCAAGTGTAACAGTAGGGAAAGTGTTGGATAGCAGGAGGGTAAAAATGTCAATTCCCACTCCAGTGAGTGCAACAGTAGGGAAAGTGTTGGATAGCGGGTGGGTAAAAATTACTATTTCCACTCCAGTGAGTGCAACAGTAGGGAAAGTGTTGGATAGCGGAAGGGTAAACATCACTATTCCAACTCCAGTGATTGCAACAGGAGGGAAAGTGTTGGATAGAGGGAGGGTAAAAATTACTATTCCCACTCCAGTGAGTGCAACAGTAGGGAAAGTGTAAGATAGCGGGAGGGTAAAAATTACTATTCCAACTCCAGTGAGTGCAACAGTAGGGAAATTGTTGGATAGCGCGTGGGAATAATTTAATATTCCCACTCCACCAAGTGTAACAGTAGGGAAAGTGTTGGATAGCGTAGGGGAAAAATTAAGTATACCCACTCCTGTAATATCATTAACATTAACAAGTAATTATTTTTTCAAAATTAATTTCCCCTATATACGTCACCGACAATATTGTAAAATATTAATAAATTACCGTAATTAATTAACAAAAAATTAGTTAACTAATTAAAATTAACAATAAAATTAATAACCATCAAATCTAAATTAATTCACACAATTAACACTATAAAATAACTTTTAATAAATATAATATAAATAATAATAAAAATTACATTAAAACTAAAGTACTTCCTACCCTTCTCCCCTATCAACCCTCAACCCACTACTAAAAAAAGTACAAAATTAACATATTTACAAATTAATTATTAATAATTAATATCTAATTATTCCCAATGAATATAAGAAAATATGATACAATTAACATAATTACCAATTAATGTTTAATTGTTATTAATCAATTTAGAATTAATTAATAATAAATTAATTACTTTAATTAACAGTAAAAATTATTAAATACTAAATTATTAATTAATAAAATACTTAATTAATTCATTTCAATTAAATTACTTCCCACCCTATTCCCCTATAAACCCACAACTCGCTACAGAATTAAATTACGCAAAAACTAATTAACATATAATTATGTTATGTTATGTTAGCCTGATTTTATAACGCGCACAGATACTAAAAAAAAAGTGTCCCGGCGCTAGTGCCTAATAGAAAAAGAGGAAAGAATGCTTGTGAACCTCCGAAAGAGCCTACCCAAATGGTATTTAACAAAAGTCATGTTTTTAGTTGTTTTTTAAATAACCTAGAGTTATCCAAGCTCCGTAACTCTAAGGGCAGGGTGTTCCAATCTCTAGCTGCTTTCACCGAGAGAGAGCAGCCGCCTAGCCTCACCAGGCGGAACCTAGGGACCGCCGCGAGGCATTGACCCTTCGAGCGTAGCTGCCGAAGAGGTTCATAGAACACAAAACGCCTTCTGAGATAGAGAGGCCCAGTCTGATAAAGAGCCCCATGAACCAACACCAAGGCCTTAAACCGAACACGCTGTTCAACCGGAAGCCAATGGAGTGTACGAAGGTTCAGGCTACCACTATTTAATTCTAAATAGTTCTCCAAAAATATATTATAAGTAAATTACTTCCCACCCTATTCCCCTATAAGCCCATAACCCGCTACGGAATTAAATTACGCAAAAATAAATTAACATAAAATTCATTACTTTAAAAAAATTCAAACATACATTTCAAAAATAATACATACATTTAACACATATACTAACACTTACAACACTAAAAAAATCGATATTTTTAACAACTATATTATGACTGTCGATATTACTAACTTCGATATTATGAAAAACGATATTTCTTACCTGCATTTCGATATTCTGCACCACTATAGTTTTGAAAGTCGATATTATGTCCACTCGATATTTAAAACTCAATATTTTGCCATATCGATATTTAAAATTAGATATTTTGACTGATTACTGTTTCGAGCAAGTGCTACCTTAACTGCACTAGTCAGAAATTCTGTGTGATGCATCACATTATCTGCAAGAAACGGCACAGGAAAGGAATGCAGTGAGACCAAAAGAGAATCCATTTTATAGGTGTGGTCGACTCTTTTCATCATGACGACTGGTGTGTTACATTGATCATGCTGCCAAGCCACGTTATTTACAGTTTTATTAGTTAAACTCAAGCTTTCGGAACCATTTATTAAGGGGCCGATTCCGATTCTGGCCGCAAAACGAACCGACCAACACGGACCCGGACCGAATACTGACCGACACGGACCAGCGCCGTACGACCTGTGCAGTACGATGCAACGCGTGTGAAGTACAACCGACACGTACGGAATACAAGCCGTACGACCGAACCGTAGGGAAAATAGTGAACTAGCCGGAAAACCAACGCAAATATCACTGACCGACAACAACCCGAAATGAAGCCGACCGACCCGTACCCGCGATGTATGATTTGCGCAGTACGATGCAATGCGCGTAAAACCAGACCGACTCGCACGGCGACCAAGCCGCACGACCGACACGCAGAGACAACCCGGCACACAAGCAATAGAGACCGCTGCGGTCGACGCGTACCAAACACAGAAGATAGGCAGTGTGAACGAGGCGGAGAAGCCCGCACGAGACAACAGCAGCGTCCGTTTCCGTCACATGAACGTCTCCTTCATGCCTACAAAACACAAAGGAAAAAAGACAAAATAAGGACCAAACTAGCAATGACAAAACCAATAAATACCACACAAAATAACATGGGACAAAGGCACACCCACCACTCCAACTATATAAAGGACGACAATCACTACCATCATCCCTTGCAAACAGGAGACACAGCCGGCAGCAAACACCAGTACACAGCAACCACAGACACACTCACAACTCACCCATCACACAACTCACACACCATCAGCAGCTCATACAAAAGCACACACATATACACCCAGCAAAACCAACACCAACACACCATCACTTGCACCCTCACACACACATCACTCACCACCACCACCCATCACCAGGCCCCCAAAGAAGAATCCAAAGTTCACAGATAGTGAGTTAGAAGTGCTGGTAGACGAGATCATCAGAGTAGAGTCACATTTTTTTGGTACATTGGTTCAAAGTAGGCCTGGGCGAAGCACTACGCTACGCTCGCGTAGTTTGCGAAGTTCGCGCTACTTCGCACTACGCGAACTGCACGTAGCACAGTGCGAACACGCGTAGCGTAGTGTTGCGTAGTGCTGTGGTCATTTTTTGCGTGCTCGCGGTCCTCAACGTCAAGTTGGCGACCGCGAGCAAGCAAAATGACATCCCGGCGAGACTTTTTCCTTGTTCGTGTAACGCCCTGAACGTCTCAGGATCGTTTAACAGACACGATAATGAGAACGCAACCACTTGTGAAGGTTTAGTTATTTTAATGAAGGCAAAAATAATACAAGGAATAAACAAAGGTTATAGTCACTGGAATCCTCCAGGCTAAGTACGTTACCAGCCCACAGCACGGATGGTCCTAACCGTCCTCTGCATATACGCCGATCCCGGCGTATGCCAACAGAGGGCAGAAATGAAATGGCCGACAATGCCAATCGGTAGGCTGTGAGGGGCACGAAGAGTGTTGGGGTGAATCGAGGAGTCAGGGAAACACCCAGCCGGGGTCTCTACCTGAAGGGAGCAGCCGCTCAACCTCTTCCTCAGACTGCACCGGGACGCGGAGTCACCTCCTGGTGATGCGTCACCGATACCCCAATCACAAGCAAAGAAGACTGAACCGAGAGCAGCCGCTCGATCGATCCCGTGGACTTCCGAGTTTGTAACGTGGCAAACACCTCCTGGTGTGCGTTACAGCTGGCAGTCCCTGTATCTCTGGTCGGGCTGGGAGTTACGACTCCAACCAGCAAAAGCGCCACTGCGCTTTGACTCGGCCGAGTCAAAAAGCGAAGCTCAATGGTTATCCGGTAGAGCTTCCGGGTCCTTCACAGGTGACGATGGGGCAAGACACGGCCCAGGGAGTAACGACTTGACCTACCTCCGTTCTTGCCTTACTGGAGCACCACTCCGGAACACTGCTCTTCACTAAGCAGGTACGTCGGTGTAAACACAATATCTGACAGCGTTGTACCTCCCAGTTCCTCCCTTTATAGGGCGTGTTTTCCTTGAGTTATGTAACAGCTCTCCTGTTTACATAAGGGCGTGTTTTCCTTGAGTTATGTAACAGCTCTCCTGTTTACATAAGGGCGTGTTTTCCTTGAGTTATGTAACAGCTCTCCTGTTTACATAACCTCTCAACCGCTAAGCATCCTGGGAGATGTAGTCCGTTTTCGCTGGTTACCGTTTTCCTCCCCTCGCATGACAGGAATTCTTGACAGTACATCCTCCCTCTCAGCGGCTCCCCACGGGTCCAGCGCTGGCAGGAAAACGCCGATGGAACAAGGAGACCAAGCGCGGAGCATGAACCCCTTCAGCCGGTTCCCATGACTGCTCCTCCGGGCCATAGTCTTTCCTCGCAACCAGGTACCACAGCTTCCCCCTGCGCCATTTGGACGCCCGTATGCCCGACACTTCATACTCCACCTCCGACTCCACGCATACCGGCCTAGGTGTCCCAGACGGCTTGGAGGGTGCTGGTTTGAGCAATGATACATGAAAGACAGGGTGTATCCGCAATGACTGGGGCAAGCACACCTTCACGTTCACGGGACCCATACACTTGGTAATTCGATAGGGGCCCATGTACTTGGGATGGAACACACTGTTCTTTCGAAACCTCATGTTTCTTGTGGATATCCAGACGTAGTCTCCAGTGCGGTACAGTGGCCCGGGCCTTCTCTTCCTGTCTGCCGCAGCCTTGTATCTTCTCTTGGCCTCTATTAGGACAGCCCTTGAGCGCATCAACGTGTCTTTTATGTGTGCCACCCTGTCCGCTGTGGCGGGAATCCTGTCCTCTCTGAACGGATGTAGAAATGGCAAGAACCTGGGATGTTGGCCATAGTTGCTATAGAACGGAGATGACTGTGTGGAGCTGTGAGTGGCGTTGTTATAGGCTATCTCTGCAACCCATAGCAAGTCGACCCATTCTTCCCTGCCCTGGTCCACAAAACATCGCAGGTACTGTTTGAGCGTTTGGTTCAGGCGCTCGGTTTGGCCGTCCGTTTGAGGGTGGTAGCTGGTGGACAGGGCTGTCTTAACATGCAGCGCAGTGCACCAAGTCTTCCAGAATTGCGCAGTAAACTGCGACCCCCGGTCCGACACGATCACCCCAGGTAATCCATGCAGTCGTACCACATTCTTTAGGAGTAGTGACGCCAATTCCCCGGCCGTAGGGACTCTCTTGCAGGGGATGAAGTGCCCCATTTTCGTCAAGTAATCCACCACCACCAGTATTGCCGTCATCCCCTGGTCTACCGGTAGGCCCACCACGAAGTCCAGTGATATGCTATCCCATGGTCTATCCGGGGTCGGAAGTGGATGTAAGAGCCCTTGGGTTCGGCCATGGTCGGCCTTCATGGTAGCACACGTAGGACACTCCTGTCCCCACCTCCTGACATCCACTCTCATGGTTGGCCACCAGAAATGCCGTCCCATGCTAGCCACCGTTTTTTCAAAGCCCAAATGACCTGCGCATGGAGAGTCATGGCACCAGATGAATGCTTGTTTCCTTAGCCTAGGCGTGGGTATCAATAGGCACCTGCCCTTCAGGGGTATCCCGTCCTTCAGCTGCCATTCTCTGTGACTGAGGAGCCACCTCCGCCATGCGAATGACCTGATCCCTCTCTTTATTCCCCTCAGGAAAGTATCCGGTTGGATAACCCCCAATACCATCCTCGGGGAAATGATGGAATGCTCGGTCGCAGGCAATGGTTCCTTAACTGCAGATTGACGGGACAGGGCGTCTGCCTTCCGGTTTTCCGTCCCCGGCCGATATGTGATGCGGAAGTTGAACCCCGCAAAGAAGATCATCCACCGCAGCTGTCTGGGAGAAAGGTGTCTTGTGGCCGTCATGAACTGTAGGTTCCGATGGTCCGTGTACACCGATACCACATGTCTTGCCCCCATCAACCAATGCCTCCATTCGGTGAAGGCGTCCTTGATTGCGAGAAGCTCCTTCTCCGCAATATGGTAGTTGCGTTCGGCGTCGTTGAGTTTGCGGGACATGTACGCAACGGGATGAAGCACCCCTGTGTCGTGGTTGCGTTGGGACAAGATAGCCCCCAGCGCCACATCCGATGCGTCCGCTTCCACCACGTAGGGGAGATCCGGATCGGGGTGAGCCAACACCGGCGCCTTACCAAAGGCGCTTTTCAGGGCCTCAAAGGCTGTGTTCGCTTCAGGGGACCAGACAAACTCCTTGGACTTCCTCAGTAGCTGTGTGATTGGGGCCACCAATCCTGAAAATCCATCTATAAACCGCCTGTAAAAGTTGGCGAAGCCAATGAAACTTTGGACGTCCTTCACGCTTTGGGGCACCGGCCATTCTTTCACCGCCTTGATCTTTCGTTCTGCCATCTCCTGTCCCTCTGGACTCAGCATCACTCCGAGGAATTCCACGGATGTGACGTGGAAGTCACACTTGCTGAGTTTACAAAACAGCATGTTTTCCCTCAGCTTTTGGAGCACAGCTTTGACGTGGTGTACGTGCTCCTCCACACTGGACGAATATATGAGGATGTCGTCGATATATACGACCACATAGATATCCAACTCCTCTCTGAATACCTCATTCAAAAAGTACTGAAAGGCTGCCGGGGCGTTGCACAGACCGAACGGCATGACGAGGTACTCAAAAAGGCCGAACCTGGTCTTAAAGGCGGTCTTCCACTCGTCTCCGTCCCTCATGCGCACCAGATGGTATGCCCCTTTCAAATCCAACTTGGTGTAGATACGAGCTTTCTTGACCTGTTCCAGAAGTACACTGATGAGAGGCAAGGGGTACCGATTCTTTACGGTTATCGCATTCAATGCCCTAAAGTCCACACAGGCTCTCAGCTCCCCATTAGCCTTCGGGATGAAGAAGAGTGGCGAGGCGGCCGGAGACTTGGACGGGCGGATGAATCCTAGCTTGAGGAGTTTATCCAGGTACCCCCGGAGATGCACGTTTTCAGGCTCCGTCAGGGCATACAGCCTGCCGCTGGGAACGCTGGCCCCTGGCACCAGGTCGATCTGGCCGTCAAACTGTCTATGTGGTGGTAGCACTTCCGCCTTCACCTCATCAAATACATCCTTAAACTGTGATAAGCCTGGGGGAGAGCCACATCTTTTTCTGCCGCTGTAGCCACCGTCTGACTCCCGCTCTCATCTGCGTCAAGGGATTCCGTTCTTATTCCACAATGCAGGATGCAATACGGTGACGTCAGTTCGATGCGATGTGTTGGCCAATCCACAGAGGGGTTGTGTTTCTGTAGCCACGGCAATCCCAATATGACGCCATATTGGGGCGCTCGGATGATGTTAAAATCGATTTGTTCCAAATGGTTCCTCCCACATCTCATCGGAAGGACCCCCGTGTGCTGCCCGATGGGCCCCGTCACCAATCGCCTTCCGTCTACAGCATAGACGTCTTCGGGTACAGCTTTGGGAAGAAGCACTAGCCCTAGCCTGCATGCCTCGTTGTGGTCCATAAACATGCCAGTGGCCCCTGAATCCACCATGGCCACTACGGGTATCCACTGGTCATGCACTCCCACGTGCACCGTGAGAAACAGGTGTCGTTGTCCCTTAGTGACCGAGTTGGAAAGTGAAGGGATGGATGAGTGACTCCGAGATGCCCCTTCTTTGGTCTGGGAGTCCTCTAGTTTTCCGCCGGTACGTCCACCACGGCTGTTACCGACCGGTTGGCCCGATAACGTGACGTCTTCGGTTTGGCAGGGCATTCACGTACGTAGTGGCCTTTTTTGCCACAATATAGGCACAATCCTTGTTTACGGCGTGACTCTTTCTCCGTGGCTGTGAGGCTCGCTCGTATTGCGCCGATGTCCATGGGTTCTCCCTTGGATGCGGTGGCAGTTTCAGGACTTCCCACTGTCACATAGGATGGAAGGGATTTTCCTTTTCTCCCATGATCCCCCTTTCTTTCACTTAGCCTATGTTCCAGCCGTAATACCAGGTTGATAAGGCCCTCACATGTCTTGGGTTGTGGGTCAATATGAGCCACGGCGTCCTTGAGCTCATCGCACAGCCCGTGATGGAAGAGCGCCGTCTGTTTAGCAACAGGCCACTTGGTTTCCGCAACCAGCCTTCAGAACGCGTTGAGATACTGCACCAGGTCGTTGGATCCCTGTCTCAACTCAAGCATTTCACGGTCCGCCGTGTACGAGTCAGCCCTTCTGTCGAAGACCTTCAGGAATTCTTCGCGAAAAGCACCCCAATCACATAAGATGGGGTCGTCCCTGCTCACCAGAGGTACGGCCCATTGTGCCGCGTTTCCAGCCAAATAGGATATAAGGAAAGCCACACGAGCCTGACTCGTGGGGAACGCCCTTGGTTTGCACGATAAATGTAGCGCCACTTGTGTGAGGAATACCTGCACTGTGTTAGGATCCCCACTGTACCTCTCTGGTGTTGCCAAGGGGACGGCTACCGGCATTTCCACTACTACCGCAGTGGTCTGGTTCGTGAGGGAGGTGCTGGGCGTGAGCGGGTCCAATTGGATAGCATCCAGTCTGGCTTTTACATCGGCTGTTTCTTGCCTGGAGGCAGCCAATTCACTTTGCACGGTCGCTAAAGCAGCCAGCACATCATCAAGTGTTGCCATGTCTGTTATCGACCGGGAGACAGTTAGTGTTATTACGGTCGGATATTTTGTAACGCCCTGAACGTCTCAGGATCGTTTAACAGACACGATAATGAGAACGCAACCACTTGTGAAGGTTTAGTTATTTTAATGAAGGCAAAAATAATACAAGGAATAAACAAAGGTTATAGTCACTGGAATCCTCCAGGCTAAGTACGTTACCAGCCCACAGCACGGATGGTCCTAACCGTCCTCTGCATATACGCCGATCCCGGCGTATGCCAACAGAGGGCAGAAATGAAATGGCCGACAATGCCAATCGGTAGGCTGTGAGGGGCACGAAGAGTGTTGGGGTGAATCGAGGAGTCAGGGAAACACCCAGCCGGGGTCTCTACCTGAAGGGAGCAGCCGCTCAACCTCTTCCTCAGACTGCACCGGGACGCGGAGTCACCTCCTGGTGATGCGTCACCGATACCCCAATCACAAGCAAAGAAGACTGAACCGAGAGCAGCCGCTCGATCGATCCCGTGGACTTCCGAGTCTGTAACGCGGCAAACACCTCCTGGTGTGCGTTACAGCTGGCAGTCCCTGCATCTCTGGTCGGGCTGGGAGTTACGACTCCAACCAGCAAAAGCGCCACTGCGCTTTGACTCAGCCGAGTCAAAAAGCGAAGCTCAATGGTTATCCGGTAGAGCTTCCGGGTCCTTCACAGGTGACGATGGGGCAAGACACGGCCCAGGGAGTAACGACTCGACCTACCTCCGTTCTTGCCTTACTGGAGCACCACTCCGGAACACTGCTCTTCACTAAGCAGGTACGTCGGTGTAAACACAATATCCGACAGCGTTGTACCTCCCAGTTCCTCCCTTTATAGGGCGTGTTTTCCTTGAGTTATGTAACAGCTCTCCTGTTTACATAAGGGCGTGTTTTCCTTGAGTTATGTAACAGCTCTCCTGTTTACATAAGGGCGTGTTTTCCTTGAGTTATGTAACAGCTCTCCTGTTTACATAAGGGCGTGTTTTCCTTGAGTTATGTAACAGCTCTCCTGTTTACATAACCTCTCAACCGCTAAGCATCCTGGGAGATGTAGTCCGTTTTCGCTGGTTACCGTTTTCCTCCCCTCGCATGACAGGAATTCTTGACAGTTCGCGATCGCGAGCATGGAAAATAAACCTCCTGGCGAGATTCCCAACGCGAGGAGGTCAGGTTTCTCATTGCGAGGGGTCGTGTATGCTCGCGACCGCTCGCGATGAGAAACTACCAGTTCGCGTTGATAAAGCTGCCGCTCGAGTATAAAATCTTCTCGAGCAGCAGAAAACTACAGCTCGCACTGTGCAAGATGCCATTTTCAATGATTGCACAGTGCCGGATGCTTGTCCGCACTGTGCAATCATTGAAAACAACATCTTGCACAGTGCGAACATGTTACTACTCAGTTCGCGAAGTGCTACGCGTAGCTCGCGTAGTGCGAACTTCACTTTGCGTAGCTTCGCGAAGTGCTACTTCGCGAACTACGCCCACCCTTAGTTCAAAGGACCACCATCTCGCAGAAAACCAAGATGTGGGCTAGGATTGTGGACAAGGTGAACACCCAAGCACCAGCAAGGCGCACAAAGGACGATATCCAGAACAGGTGGCATGACGGGCGCAGGAGGGTCAAGAAACTCACCGAAAAAGATCACGTCCTGAGTCAGTGCATCGGCGGTGGCGCTCCTGCCAATCCAGTCTACTTCAGGACCTGGGAGGTGAAGGTGCGAGACATCCTACCACCAGAGAGCGTCCATGGCCCAACAGACATCCCAGAGCCTGGTGAGTACACAAACAACATACCCAAGATTGTGTGGCAAGGGGACAGTGAAACCATGCACCGCAAGCAAAGCTACACTAAGCAATAGATAATCAGCCCAAGATGTGTATGCCAGTCAGACAAACACAATACCTGCCATCTCAGAGTGACTGGGAACTGTGTCATGACATGCACCAACCTACCAACAAATAGAGCAAGCCAGTGGCACTAAGCCAAATAGACCCTGCCAGACAGTGTGCCACCACAAACACACCACCTCACAGTGCAGCTGACTGTCAGGAGGGAATAGTGGGGATGCAGGTGAAGTGAGTGTAGCCAAAAGCATGATGGGGCCTGTAGTCACAGAGAATGCTCCCCCTCCTGATTGGCCCATCAAGACCTCTCTGAAACATGACCACATCACAGGGAGTGGAAAATGACTGACAAGATGGCTCACACTGGGTCCTGCTGTGGGGAGCACACGGCCCTGCTAGGGATTGTGTGCTAATCAGAAGCAGGACACCACTGACTGACATCCTGAAAGACAACTTGCATGCCCTACAATGGTAGCACGATTCATGATGGGAAGGAGGACTGACAGCCCTGACCATACTTATCAGCATGGGGAGACACCTCCCTCAACACAAACTCCACACAACTCACTGGGTACAATGCATTGACACACACCTCAGTGAAATATCAGCAAAAGATACCCCGTACTGGGTGCTGCTGTGTGAAGCACAGGGGCTCACTTTGGACTTGTAGCCAAACAAACACCAGGATTTCACAGTCAGCCATCTTGACATTGCTGTCACACCCCCACACAGGGAAGCAGAGTCAAGAGGGAGGAAGTATGGGTATGCTGGGAAGGGGGGTATAGCCAAGAGTATGATGGGACTCGCAGTCACAGACAACCTACACCCACCCACATGGCCCAGCAAGATCAAACTGAACCATAATCGCCTCACAGGGAGTGGGAAAGGACTGACAAGATGTCTAACACTGGGCTCTGTTGTGGGGAGCACAAGGCCATGCTGGGAAATGGCCAACAACAAACATCAGGACTTCACAGTTAGCCACCTTGCCATTGCTGTCACACCTCTCACAGGGAAGCAGAGTCAAAAGGGAAATAGCCAACAACAATATCAAACTCTGTCCGTGACAAGCTGGGAAAAAGCAGAGTACAGGCAGGCATCTGTTTGAAAAGTAGAAAATGTCATGTTTATGAACCAACGATGCATGTAGAAACATAAATCACATTGTGTGTCTCTTCCAAACACAGGTGGTGCTGGGCACCCAGCACCAAATGATGAGGATACCCAGTCCCAGACTCTGGTGGACACTGAGCTCTCTGGTCTGACTCTCTCACTGTCCTCTTCGGATGACGACGACCAACCTGGCCCCTCCGGTGTGAGCCATCATGCAGCACCAGCAGCATCAACATCTGCCCCCCCTGTACTCATGCCTCCAGCATCTGGACACCGACAGGGCACCCCCGTCAACATGGACAGACCAAGGCCAATCAACACCCACAGCACAATGACACAGGACCCCCCGGAAGCTACAGCAAACACCACCTGCAACACCACCCAAGGGGTCCTAGTGTCACATGTGCGCCCCGCCGCTGGTCCTGCCCGTGTGGAGAGGGGTGGTGGGAGGGGTGGGAGGCACAGGGCACGCCTTGCAGAGGGGTCTGGACTGCATGATGACCCCCACCTGGCACGCATCTTAGATGCGTACCGGGATAGCACCAGAGGATTTGGCCAAGTAGTGGGGATCCTCAAGGACATGCAACACGAGCAGGTCACCCACCATGCCTGCATGGGGGCCAAGTGGGATGACATCACTGCGTGCATTGGGACATACTACAATGCCTCCGCCAGATCAACACCATCTGTCGCAACACCATCTGCCAGCACCACAGGGAGGGAGGAAGACTCTGGTGGAGAGTCCCCTGCACCGCAGAGGCCTGCGCATGAGAATCCCCCCCCCCCGGAAGAAGAGGGGTTGTCCGAAGACAGACATGTGAGAGGCAGATGTCCCAGCACATCCCCCAGGGCCTCTAAACCTGTTCTGGACAATGTTCTTTGTGCGCAACCAGTTCACCTTGTCCAATCGCACACAACTCGCCCACATGACATGGAGGGTTCATGTTGGGCCAATGTAGCAGATGACTGTGGACTTTACTCTGGACATTTCATCTACCATCACTTCCAACTCCAATGTGAACTTTGTATTCCCAAACCACTGTACAGCACCCACCATCCTGTACACTTCCCTCACACATGTTTGTAAATAAACTCACCAGTTCACCATACTTGCCTCTGTTGTGATTCCAACTTGTCATGTTCAGGGAGATGTCGATCTGCTACACAACACAGTGCATGCCAAATACTGCAACAATGTGACCAACGTAAGGTGAGTCATGGGGATGTGACACATGTGAGGGAGACACACCACTATGGCAACACAAAACATACTCACCATGGCCATGTTACTTATCACACACAATGATGTTGACCTGAAACACATTGGCATGCACAGACACAACACCGAGCCCAGTCAGTGGTAACAAGTCCATAGGTGAGGTAAGCAGATGTCACTCAGATGTGGGAAGACAGACAACGCACATAACAAAGCGTAGCGCAGGTTCATTACACATCAGCAACACGTTTATTCCACACTAGTTGCACGGTAATTCTACATAACAGTGGACACACGCTCCCAATGTGTTGGAGAATGGAAGTCCAGGGATGTGTGGTACATTAGTTGATGTGAATTGCCAACTTCCACACTGGTGTTGGCTTCTGGGTGTTGGGGGTCAGTGTTGACCACACAACAGGCAAAGTACCCTGGGAAGGACAGACAAGAAACAGTCAAAAGCACAGAAGAACAGGAGAGAAATGCAATACACATGCACAAAACATGTTGCAAAACACTAGTTAGCAGTACTACCCTATTGTGGAGTACACATCACCTGAATGGACACATCACAGCACGCATCCAGTCAAGTGGCACACAGACACACTCAGACAGCAACAGAGCTGCCACAATACATTCCACGCTACCTCCGTACATTCACATAACAACCATGGAAACTCATATTCAGGTGAAGAAATTGTTGATGAGCTGGGAGCGGACGTCACCATCATCTTCATCATCACTGGCATCTTGGCCCAGGCCGGGATCCTCGACAGGTGCCGGACGTTGGTCATCGTCATCGTCATCCTGGATGAGAGGCACCTCCTTCTGCACCGCCATGTTGTGTAGCATGCAGCAGACAAGGATAATTTTGCACACCTTTGCAGGCTCATATGGGAGGGCCCCTCCGGTCTTGTCCAGGCAGCGAAAGCGGCTTTTCAGGAGGCCGAATGTCCGCTCAATCACCCTCCTACTCCGACCATGTGCCTCATTGTAGAGCAGCTTGGCTGGTGTCACAGGGTTCCTGAGGGGTGTCAGCAACCACAGCATGTTGGGGTATCCGGAGTCACCTATACACACAAAAATGAACAAGTAGCTGAGTTTTGTAGGAGTGCAGAATACAACATTGACAAACACACACAATGAGAAACAGTCAGTACACACCGACAAGCCAGGCATGCTGAGCTGGCATCTGTGACATCAGCGTTGCAATGCGACTACTCCTCATAATGTAGGCATTGTGCGCAGAGCCAGGGAACTGTGCACACACATGTGTGATTGACATGTCAGCAAGACAGACCACCAGAGCATTGATTGAATGGTAGTGCTTCCTGTTCCGGTATGCCTGCTCATGTGCCTGTGGTGGTACCAGGGCAACATGTGTCCCATCAATAGATCCGATGACGTTCGGCATCCTCCCCAGTGTATAAAAGGCATCCTTTATTTCAGGAAGTTCGGCTGTGCTCGAGAACTTTATATACAGGTTGAGGAATTGCAACATCCCCTCCAAGACATCGCGTAGCACCCGACTAAACATCGTTTGCGACATCCCACCAGCAGTAGCCACAGTGTACTGGAAGGTACCAGTAGCAAAGAAGTGCAGGGCTGCCATCACCTTCACCTCTGGGGTCAGTGCTGTAGGGTATGTCCGGCCAGGTAGCAGATGTGGCGCCAACTGCTCCGCCAACTCCACAATCAGTGGCCTGGAGAAGCTGTACCGTCTGATGCAGTCTCATTCCTGCATGGTTGCAAGGTCTGGGAACGGCCGATGGACAGCTGGACCCCTGCAGTACCGAGATGCACAAAGGAAGATTGTCAGTTCATTCACCCATGTGGCCATGACCACGATCAATATCACATGCTAGTTCATGACATTACACAATGTACTGAGGTGTGTGCTGTTGGTCATGACACATATGTCACCTACATGACCACAACCTCACATCTCAATTCCACATGTCCACATGAGTTCCATGTAGTGCAATAGCCAATCATCTGGCTGTGTCACCCAACCTATGTGCTGCTGCAACGTTCCAAACACACACCACAGTAACAATTGAGGCCTCATGTCGCCCAGGCATCACAGATCTTTGCCATGCAGAAACCCAGGCTCCCTGTATTGCCACATCAACACGGCAATGGACATGGCGAGGCACGTACACACCACAAGGCAAGTGTAAGTCCCACAAGTAGTGGCCACTGTTGTTCCTGCTGGCCCAACATGTACGTCTCTTAGACACACACCCCATCAAGGTTGCTGCATATACCACATGGATGTGGAGACTGTCACCCATTGGAAACATTTGATCAGACACATCTGAGACACAACATGCACACAGACTGTGGGTGCACATCAGTATTGTGGATACAGGTATCACTGTGACATACATGCCATCACCCCCAGGACTCAGGGTGTATGTGACCTGTCCTAAACATATTCAACCTGACACTGTGTCCGTGACTCATGCCCATTGCTGTCCAATTGCACATCACAGTGGTAATGTGCACAACACACAAAGGATTCTGCCCCCATGTACACGTGCACAGCCTGGGAGTGGCTGCACAAAGTGCCAGCCAAAAAAACAGATGTGCCCCCCCCAAACACCCAGGGAATGCAGCCTTACATGCCATGGGACACTGTGTGGCCAATGCTGTAGTGTGGTAGGTGTGCACAGGTGTCCCTGGCCAGTATATGTGTGTTGCATCCATATAATAGTCACACTAATGAGGTCCGACGCGGTTGACAATGCGTACGCATTGCACGGGTCATGTCCGAGCCGTGCGTACGCTTTGTCATTGAATGCAATGAGGGCCGAAGCGGGTGACAATGCGTACGCATTGCACGGGTCATGTCCGAGCTGTGCGTACGCTTTGTCATTGAATGCAATGAGGACCGACGCGGGTGACAATGCGTACGCATTGCACGGGTCATGTCCGAGCCGTGCTTACGCTTTGTCATTGAATGCAATGAGGTCCGACACGGGTAACAATGCGTACGCATTGCACGGGTCATGTCCGAGCCGTGCGTACGCTTTGTCATTGAATGCAATGAGGACCGACGTGGGTGACAATGCGTACGCATTGCACGGGTTATGTCCGAGCCGTGCGTACGCTTTGTCATTGAATGCAATGAGGACCGATGCGGGTGACTATCATGCATACGCGTCGGACAGGCATGGTCTGAGACATGTGTACGCCTTGGCCATTGAATCGTATGGAGACGGGTGCATGTGTATATTCAAAATACGCGTTGTACAGTCAGTTGAATGAGCCTGTCGCACCCATTGGCTCCGGACTGTCATGGAGACGGATGCGGATTCAAAACTTGTACGAGTTGTGCACTGGAAATTCAATTGGATGCCTACAACAATGTCGCAATTTCAAGTGTTCCATGAAGGTGAAGATTTGAACGATGCAGTAGGCGTGTATGAGTCGTACTTTTAAATGGATTTGCCAGATTCATAGAATGCAACCGCGTTGGACCTATCACTTGGGACACATGGCACAGAGTCTGCCTCTGCAGCACAGATATAAGGCTGGCTGGCCCCCAGGGAGCTCACTTGCCTGAACTACATACTACTGGACCACATCCCTGCTACCACTGCTGCTCTCTCTGCATCCTCTGGCTCCTGCTATGGCACGTACTCTGGAGAGGGCCTGTACTGCTCGATTTTTCCCGGCCTTCCGGTGTTGCAGAGCAATCCATAGGACTTCAGTCTCTTTCCATCCGAGTCTAAGGACTGGAGTAGTGAGTAGGGCCTATCTATTAGACACTTGTGACACCATCCCGTGCTCCTACCCTTAGCTCAGGACCTACACACATAGCCTAGGGGATAGATTCGTTAGCCTTGAGGATAATTTGCCCTATAGTGAGGTTGTTTCATGGAGCTGTGTTGAATTCAGGCCTGGTAGGCCTCAAACGGGAGAGACTCCATCTTTCTTTCTGCTCCGGCAGCCCGGGACCTTTCCAGAGGGAGGGGGATGTTTTAGTTATGAGGTGTTATTCGCTTGGAGAGAACCGGTTCAGGCCGGCCCTTATCGAAGGATTGTATTTTTCTTCATGCCGAAGACACTACATCAGGCCGGCCGGCTGGGAAAGTGTCCTTGGTACGGGGAGGTACAGGAATTTGGTGGGCGGCAGGTTTCGAGCTGGAAATTTCCATGAGGGAATGCACTTCTATATTAGTGAAAGTCTGAGTGAGATAAGGGCACTTGCTTCTAGACCATAGGCGGCATCTGGCCGTTAGCAGAAGAGCTATTACTTATTCCAGGGAAGACTGATGATGAACTTGAATCCAAAGAGGAGAGAGTAGCCGATAAGGACGAGGTTCCAGTGACTCGGAGAGGGAGAGGGGAGCAGACCCACAACTGCAGAGGGGTGACTTCCAGGCTAAGCCGAGGCATAGACGAGAAGGGAACCTAGATGACCATTGAGCACGGGCTACGTACCATAAAGGTGAAGTCGACCCCTTTTTCTTTAGAGTATACAACTTAATCTTTCACTTTCCTTGCAGGTTGTCTATATATATAATGTATTCTGCGAATGTGCATGTGGCATTTAAATAAAGTATTTAGCTTGTTGTACGTTAGCATGTGTTGTATACTTTTGTATAGGAGGATAGCCTATTCTTTAGTCAGAGTTGCCTTAAAATGAACAGAGGTTAATCCTGGTCAGGTAAGTGGTAACTGGATGAGGGGGAAAACAAGCCCCTCGAACTAGAGAACAGGTTGTGCTCCGCTAATGGTCTTTGTGTGATCTGATATATAGTAATCCCAATTCCCCTGTCGTGTACTACCGTGATAATAGGATGAGCTCGTGCCGAGGCTGCCGTGTAGGTAGGAGATTCTGGGTCTGACTGAGGCCGCGAGATCGTGTGTGTGTCGCTGCCGAATGGGTAGGAGATTCTGGACCTGACTGAGGTCGCGAGACTTTGTGTGTTGCTACCGGACAGGTAGGAGATTCTGGGTCTGACTGAGGCCGCGAGATCGTGTGTGTCGCTGCCGAATGGGTAGGAGATTCTGGACCTGACTGAGGTCGCGAGACTTTGTGTGTTGCTACCGGATGGGTAGGAGATTCTGGGTCTGACTGAGGCCGCGAGATCGTGTGTGTGTCGCTGCCGAATGGGTAGGAGATTCTGGACCGGACTGAGGTCGCGAGACTTTGTGTGTTGCTGCCGAATGGGTAGGAGATTCTGGACCTGACTGAGGTCGCGAGGCTTTGTGTGTCGCTGCCGAATGGGTAGGAGATTCTGGACCTGACTGAGGTCGCGAGATCGTGTATGTGTCGCTGCCGAATGGGTAGGAGATTCTGGGTCTGCCTAAGGCCGCGAGACTGTGGTTGCTGAGATTGCGAGGCTGTGAGGTCTTGATATATATATATATATATATATATAATAGGAATTCCCTGTCCTTAGGTGGTACATATATATGTGGTTATTTAGGTGTAAAAAGGCCCTAGGGAGGGGGTAACGTTCTGGTTTGGGTCAGAAGGGCTCTGTAGAGCGGGTTCCACCCGATCCGAAAACCCAAGCAGAACAGGGCCCCAGCCTTAACTGAGGAGGAGAACCAGGCCCTGCTGGACGGGCTCCTTCCACAGTACAGCAAGCTCTATGAGAAGCCAGGGGAGCAGGTGAATGTGAAGTCCACTGACTTCATAATTATGCATGTTGGCTGACTAGCAGTACTAGCAGTGTGTACACCAGTGGTAAGCATTCTCAATGACTACTTACATGTACCCACACACCAAAGTGTGTGGGTACATGTAATGAATAGGTTTCCTGCTGCAAAAGTGCCTTATTGCAAGCTTCAACTATCCAGGCATTGTTAACATGTCAGACATGCAGGTGATTCTTCCTTCCCCATGGTTGCACTACCTGTGTAATTCATTTCCCTTTGTGATGACATGTATATCCAAATGTGTGGTGCACAAATGTGAGGCATGTGTGTTAATGTACTTTTCACTTTGTCATCCTCACAGGTTGATGCCCATCAGAAGCAGGAGATCTGGCTGACCATCGCCCGGGCTGTTCGTTCTGTGGGGGTTTACAAGCGCCGGATCCGCAACTGCCAGAAGAGGTGGCAGGAGCCAGAGGATAGCTAGAGTCCGGCTAAAGCTGTCACCTACACGCAGAAGGGGAGGACACCGGACCCTGACTCCCCACATGCTCCGGATACTGGCGGTGGTCTTCCCGGACCTGGATAGGCAGCTGAAGGCCAGAAAGCAGCAGGAAGGGGGTAAGTCCATGCCTAATCTGTGTACTATGTCTGACATGCTAATTGCAGTCTTTTGGCCTGGTCACACTTCCACATTACGTAGGTCTTGTAGTCCAATACTCAGGTCCCTTAATTGTGTGATGCACCCTCCTCATCTGTTCCACAGGTGTGGCCCCTACAGTCTGTTGCTTGTGTCACTAGGGCACTGTGTCCCTGCAGTCAGCTACGCTTCAGCTACCGGTCAGCATCTGGTCCCGTGACTCTGTTGTGTATTACATGGGTGGGTAAATTTTTTACACAATGCCTGAGATCTGACATGTGATCTGTGTGTGCCCTTGAGATGTGTACCAATCGCTGGTCTGACTCGCAACATGTGGCTGGGGTATTCCAAACAAACCTATGCAGCAGGGGCCTCAGGAATATGTTTATCAAGTATGTCACACTTGCTTAGCCACCTGACTACTGCCCAGCGCCAAACACTGTTTCATGTAGACCGGGCCAGTCATGGCTCCTCAAGGGCATTTAGAAACACTCTGTAATCCCACTCCTGTGTATGAAATTGCAGGTTATGCTTAGTGACATGTGCCCTCAGGTGTCTGTCTCTGTGTCATTAGGGTGTGGCTTGTTGTTATGTACAACTGGGGTGTCCATGATTCAGGGTGTCAGCATGACATCTGAGATGTGACTGTGAGAGAGAAGACCTGTGTGACATATAGGTGTGTGATCATCTGACAGCGCACAATGGTGTATGCAACTGTGTCCTTCATGCAGCTGGGTCACATGCATGGCAGACTGTGATGTGTTATTGTACAGGGATTTGTGTTTGCAGAGACTCATATGTATGATTTGCATGATGTGGGGTCTTCTGGGTCCTGGATATGTTGTTTGCATGGGATGGGCAAGTGCGCCGGTCATCAGCAGAGTTAGCTTTACCCCTGAGCTAGGATTGTGAGTCAGTGCATATTGTTGTTGTCTGAATGCCCTTCCCCTGTGACAGGAGACAATGTTGACTGACTTTCAGGGCATCCCAGTGCCATGGCATTGAACTTGCTGTGAGCGATCCTGCATTGTGTTCAAGTGTGCACCATGCACCCCATTGTGGCATTGACCATCAGGACATGGGTACATCATAGTGTGTGTTGTTGGCATGAATCACAAGCATTTGAAATGAGTCTCTGCCAATCCCTTCATCCGGACACCTGTACTGAGTCAGTAGCAAGAGATGTGCTGTGCGTATAGTGACATACTCCTATATGTTCACTTGCATGTACAACTAATGTGTGGGTGGTGAATGTTGACACATTGGGGTGTTAGCATCCAACATGCAACGGACATATGTGTGAAAGTCAAGGCGGGATATGTTTGCCATGGTTGATGTTGAGAATGACAATTGTCTTATTCTAAACAGTGTTGGCACTTTGAGCTGTGTTCAGCTTATGATGCCAGGGCTTGCCCTGTGATGTGATGTACTCACTGTGGTGTGTGCAGTTGGTGCAGGTGACTGATGTTGTTCTCTTACTTCCTATTCCTATCCAGATACATCCACGGCCACAGGAGGGGACAGCTCCATGGACCAGGAGGAGCCACAGAGCCCGACAGAGACAGAAGGAGAGGAGTCGGTGGACCCAGTGGCACGGAGGGCGAGTGGAGCCACACAGAGGAGTCGTCAGCACCATCACCTCCAGCTGAAGGCCACAGCAGCTCTGAGGATGACTCCCTTGTGGAGGCGGGTGTCAGCAGCCACCAAACCCCAGCTAGTGAGGCTGTCGCCGCCACCACCACCCTCCCATCGGCTCCCATCCCAGAGGTCCCTGTGGGCTCCCGTGTTCATGAGCATGTCTCCTTTGTGCCAGGCACTGCTCCCCCTGCCCCTGTGTCCCCTGCTGCCCTGAGTGAGAAGTCTGTGGACTTACTTCGACAGATCCATGTAGGGCAGACGTCGATGCTGAAGGGCCTCCATGCACACACAGGTCTGTTGACACAACTGGTGTCATTCATGGAGGACATTTCCTCTGGCATGTCTGCCCTACAGAGGACCAATCAGTCCATGCCTCCTCCCTGACGGCAGCAGTCTCCCTCCTCCAACAGTCCCGTACCCCTCCTACCCCTGCACCACCCACGATTCCTAGCACCCTACCTGTCCCAAGCACAGAAACCCCCAAACCAAGATCTAGACGTGTACACAAGCAAGAGCAGGGACTGATACCACACTCACAGGGGCTGGTTTGCAGACACACACAGTCATCCACAACCACTCCGCAGTCCTCCGAGACCTCTCCCTCCCAGCCCCCTTCCCTTGCCTCACCTGCAACCCCATCTCCCCAGAAGCTCTTCCTCTGTGACCTTGGCCTCTTCCCCACCGACCCTGCAGATCCTGATTACAAGGGGAAGAGGAAGTCCCCACACACAGAGGGGAGTGCCCCTCATACCCGGACACCCTCCCCCAGGCGCTGTCAGACAGAGATCCCCACCAGCAAGTCTCCCCGGTGCCAGAAGAGCAAGACCCCACCGCCACCACGCAGCTCCAAGGGACAGTCTCCGTCCTCCATCCCCCAGGCCACCACTCCTGAGGTTCCCCCGCCACCCCCTGCCCCAGGTTCTCCCACCCACAGATACACCACCCCCAAAATGCTAAGGCCATCCCCCCCTAGCACTTGCACCTCCACACCTGGTCAGACAGTTAGTGCCACTGATGTGGGGACTGTGTCGTCCCCCCCCCGCCCTGCCGACCTCACCTGTCCCCCATTCCGCTCCCATGGATGTAGGCACTGCATTGGAGTCCACGACCACCCCGTCTGACTTGGGCACTACAGTGGTGAGCCAATCCACTCCATCTGACCTGCCCACTGGAGTTGTGCCAACACCCACCCCATCTGACTTGTGCCCCACAGTTGTGACAGCACCCACCACTTCAGTCAGCTCCACTGCAGTTGCAAGTGTCTCGCCTGCATCCCCCACCTCTTCACTGCCTCCTTCTGCTGCACCCTGATCCTGTCCCTGCTGTGCCTGGCCTGCCCCCATGTATGACCCTCTGAGGGGATGACCCCGGTCCTTAGCAGTGCAGCAAAGCAAGGTGTGACAGTTGTCACTCTACTTCACTCCGAGGCATTTGGACATGGACGGGCCATTGGCCTTTTGTTTACACAGAGGTTTAACTTTTAAAATGCTGAATAAAGCTTTTTTTTTCTACCTGTGAACTAGACTGAGCTATACATTATGTTGATGATGTTTAACATGCCCTTGCACCTGTGATGCTTTGTTTACAATGTTGAATACTGATGTGTTGCTGTGAGGTACTCCCTGTGGTCCATGAGATATGTATCCAATTCTGGTGGGTATCCATGTCATCCTTTGCAGCTACCTGGATGTGTCAGGATCAACTATTTGTGGACATCTCTCTGTGAGCATTTCATTTGCATGGTCACATCTCCGGCTTGCACCCATGCACATATGATGTGCTTCCCATTGTCCAATTTGTCACTTCCACATACTTTGTGCTCATCAACACTGGACCTACAGGTGTGGGTAGCATTGTAATAGGAGCAACTGGGTCCTCTGTGCAACTTGCTAGACATATGTTGTGGGTATGTGCAGATGACTTAGGGGAGACTCATGTACCCAGGCTGTTGTGACCAGAGCCTTCATTGTGTGGTATCTGATGGCTGACTGTGTTCTGCAGACATGAGTGAGACTTGTGGTGAATATGCTTGGCACAGCTGGGCTTCCACAGGAGTTGGGTCCCCTCAAGTGAGTGTGTTGCCCAGTGACATGGCCTGGGCCCATGGTGTGTGTTCTATGAGCATGTGTGTGTGTCCACATCCCTGTTCATACACAGACAGTGTTCCCTTAATATGTTCCTGTTGTTGATGCTTGCTGAGAGGTACTGGTTTCATCCCACTACTTTTCCTATGGGCTACCAGATGTGTGGGTGCATGACACACTACTGTTAATTGGTGTATCATCATTGGGATTTGTCAGTTCTGAGTGGTGATGATGTTGTCACACACAGATGGGACACAGTCAGGGTTCCTTACGGCACCTATTTATTTGCTAAATCATGTAGTTGTCCCTAGGTGGTAGTTTTCAGTGATTGAGACATTTGTATGTGTGTGTGACTGCTCCCACTTGTCGGGTTCATGGCTGCGATGCTGGCAGGTGTCAGCATGTGTGCCTTGTGGTTCTCCTTGGCTTCTGCATTGTCCTGGGACTGTGGCAGGGATTCTGGAGGTTACGTGAGCTTTAAGGTCATGGCCATGAACCGCATACTTTGCAGTATGTCTGTCATTCCCCAGGGTTGTAAACTGTCCTTGTGTGATGTGTCTGTGCACCTTAGTTCCTCCCAACATTCCTGTGTTTGTCATGGGTGCATGTGCAATGTCACCTGTCCATGTGGGCTTTACAGATACACATTGTTGCAGTTCAGGGTGTGTGGTGTTGAGGGTGGACTGATGTGAATGTTTGCATGGATGGTCCCCTAGCTCCCGTTTGTCCATGGATGAGGGGCCATGCTGAGTGATTTGTGTTTGTGTATGTGTGATGTACGTTTGTGGTACAGGACACATGTCTGGGTTTCCCAGTTTGTATGACATCTACCTTTGTCTTCACAGTGGAGGTGTCATGCATGCTTGTGTCACCCCAATGCTTGGTCCCTGGGGGTAGTGCTGTTGTGTTTTGCAACACAACAAGGGTACCCCTAATATAGTTTCCTATCTCAGGGTTTTAAAGTAAATATTTGTGAAAAATATATAGGAAACAATAGTTAAAAAGGTATGGTAATGTACAAATTGTTCAATATCCAAGATTAAGCATGACTATCACAAAAAGGGGATTGATTGAAAATTCATTCTTTAATGTTTTTTGTCGTGATATTTATAAAGTTATATCGTTTTTTTTCACACTTTTTTTCTTTCCCCTGATTTTTCCTTTGCTTTTCTTTTCCCTTATTCATTCAAAGCAATACTTATATAATCAAATTATTATAGCGTCCTAACATAGTTTATCTAAACCTTTCTTAATTGATATATGGTTTGCCAGACACTATACATTTACGTATTCAGTCATAATACAAAGTTTATCAAACAAAGATACTACATAATAAACATGGCTTATTTCAGTCTACGCGCGTTTCGGCGTTCAGCCTTCCTCAGGCGGCCATGGTATTCAAAAAATCCTAAAACATAATGAAGAAAAAGAATAGTCTATGACAAATTGTACATACCCACCGAATCAAGTGCACATTACATTAAAAAGGCCCCACATTGACCCTATACATATATACATATATACATTTATATACACTTTATTTCTATAACGCTAACTGTAAGTTGATTATAAAACAGTAATCATCTCTAATTAGAATCTATATGTTTCAGAGTCAAGAATACGATTTTTATCCATATTAACGACTTCTGCATTTGATACTTCTCATCATTGTTGCACCTATAATGCCTCATTCCCCGTTTAATGTGAATATCCATCTCATATATTTAGCTTCGGGTTTGGGAAGTCTTCCAATGCCTTTCTACAATCGTGTGGCCACCCCATCGTGATTTTGGGGGCTAAGAGACTTCGTATAGTAAGAGACTTTATTGATATGAAAAAAATGAATTAAAATAAAATAAAACTGACTTCTTACTGCATTCGCAGGTATCATATTACACTGCTAATGTTACCTTATCCATTCAAAGAGTATCTGCTTTCAAGGTTCCCTCTGTTAAATGGATGCTGTACCAGTTCTATGTTTTCTAATGGCGGTGTTGTTTGTTGGCGTAATATGTATCCACTAGTCACTTAAGCAGTCACCGAGTCATCGACCATTGATGTACTAAAATAACACCAGATAAAACAGAATGGTGTATTATACTTTTAGTCATGATACTAAAGTTTAAAGCGAATTATAGCTATCAGGGCGCCAAAAAGCACTTACTAGGGCAGCGGAGATTCTGTATACGTCCTATCGAGCTTCTCTGATATCTGGGGAGGAGCGCGTTTTGAGGAAATCACATACGTTCCTTCAGCGTATTATCGCGGGTTCTAAATGGGAACACATAAAGCGGTTGGTTCTAATGCAGCACGTTTGGGCATAGTGTTCGTATCATCCAATTCATTAAGAATCTGTCACAACTTACCCGATCAAATTAGTTTTTTACTGCGGCCCGTTATCTCAACTTGTTTGAAGGACGTATGTTATCTGTGGATTTATTTACTAAACCCACAGCTCGTAACACATTGTTACATTTCTCTAGCTACCACCCAAGGATGCAGAAAACAACTATTCCGTTCGGTCAGTTCCTCCGTCTTCGGAGGAACTGTACCAATATTTGTGATTATGATCAACAGTCAGAAGTAATGAGAGCGAAATTTGTAGCTAGAGGATACCCCAAAAGATTGGTACGAGACTTATAAGAGAGCTCGATACTACGATCGCCAAAGTTTACTAAGTAAAAAAACACCTAAACAACATGACCGACTTGTGATGGTAACGCGGCATAGCACAATGAATGGTAATATATGCCAGATTATTAATGCTAACTGGCATATTTTGAATGCGACAAGAGCAGAATCAGACCATCTACCTAAGCCCATGTTTGCGTATCGCAAGAATAAGAACCTCAAAGATCTAGTGACAAGATCACGGATGCCAAAGAATACACCCACATTCATTCAGACCACAATTGGAGGCCTACCTGCTTTGAAAGGCAATTACAAGTGTATGTCTTGTCTAGCTTGTGATTCTGCACTAGAAGTTAGACAATACTCCATAAATGGAGTCAAAATAGACCTACAATGCTTGACTAATTGTAAATCTACTAACATCATATATGCCATTTTATGTCCCTGCAATAGAACCTACGTAGGGGAGACATCAAGGTCTATGGCAACCCGTTTGACGGAGCATAGGTCAGCGATCAAAAACAAGAAGGTACAAGCGCCATTAGTCCAACATTTCATTGAACACAGCCATACCGCGAAAGATATACGATGGCTAATTCTCGAGAAAATCAATACTAGTGGGACACAAGGAACTGAGATTCGAAAAAGGAGAGAAGTTTTTTGGATATTCTCTCTGGACACTTATAAGAAAGGATTAAACAGTGAGATACCATGGAGTCAAGCCATACGATATAACAACTAATGTCACACCTGATAGTGAACAATTCTCCGGTACTAGAGAAAATAATCGGTGGGATGAACAATTAAGAACTGTCTGTTTTTACATTCATAGGGTTGGAGTCTTTATAATGAATATTTCATTAATAAAATGACTGTATAGGTTTATTAAAAGCTGATTGTTACCCCCCATGATCAGGAATACCGCTATTAGTGTCAGGTATTCCTTTGATGCATTTATCATCGCCTTAATGGAAGATTGAGTGCTGCTTTAAGCAGAAGAGTAATGCTCTCGGGAACTGACCAATGACCGAGGAGTTCCGAGTATAAATAGAGTGGTTTCACGCCTAGTCTCCTTTCTACCTTGGTGATCTGCTGGTAACAGGGAGAAAGGACTTAGATTGCGAGGTGAGTGCTGTAAGATAACACCGATGAATTAGCTCTGCGGTCTTTAACGTAGCGTAATGCTTTGGCACATTCGGTAACCGAGCAGATTTATCTAAATTAATTATATGCTCCTAGGTTCGGACGATTCTGATATATACCTTAAATCACGTCGATGAAGCGTCTTTAAACAAGTTGAGATAACGGGCCGCAGTAAAAAACTAATTTGATCGGGTAAGTTGTGACAGATTCTTAATGAATTGGATGATACGAACACTATGCCCAAAAGTGCTGTTGTGTGTCAGTCTCTTGCTGTGTTAGTTGGTGTTCATTCCAGCTTGTGTCACATGTTTCTGTTGTGCTCCCTCTCATCTCCCAATGCCTGATTGCCCACTGAGGGTGTCCCAATGATGGTTTACTTTTGTATGGCACTGTGTCCACATCTGTGTCACTGTGGTTCAGCCCCCCGCATGTGTTGTGTAGTTGCCTGGGGATACTGTGACACACACACACACATGCTGTGTCAGATGTGCAGTGTGAGTTTGCCTGTTTGTGTTTGTGCATCTGCACCAGTGCATTGGTATTGCTGTTGTGGGCCTTTGTCTGGATGCTCTTTCTGTGATTTTGCATGCTGTTCCTGTGAGTTATGTCACATCATTGTGCACATTCAACCTGGTTGTGAGGTGCCATTGCTGGCATGGAATGTGAGTTTGTGAGCTGACACCTACAGTCTACACATGTTGTTTTGATTGGTGTGTCTATTTTCGAGATGTGTGCATGCTTGGTGATGGTCACTTCTGCTCTTGTGTCATTGTACACTGTATGCATTGTCAGCCCCCATGTGTGGTGCTTGTCTGCATATGGCCGAGAGTGTGTTATGTTTTCACAGCACTGTTAGCCTCACCACATCTCTGTGTGTATGGGACACAACCACTAGTTTGCCACAGAAGTGTTTAATGTGTTGGGAGCAGGGATCATACATGCTGTTTGTTATTTGCAGCTTTGACCATGATGACACTTACCTTTTGGTCACTGTGATGAGGGGGGCGTTTAGTCTCCATCACCACAATGCTCAACAACTGCTGCATTTTTTAAGCCCACACATAACTTCTGTTCTACACAGTGAGGGGGTGTTCTTTTTACATTGCCACAGTGCTATGGTGATGCTTGCCTTGTGTATGTCACACTCATGTGTTGGTCACACATGTGCTGTTAGTTACATTGTATGTTCGTAGCCATAATCACTGTTGTGGGCATTTGTCACAGACTACACACTGTTGACATTATGTTAGGGGGGATGTATTTTGCGGACATACCTGATGTTGGAGTATGCTGGATGTGGTGCGCATCACCCATCCTATTGCTGGGGGTGGCAGGGGTGATGGGCAATAGGTCCCCTGTGAGTGGGGGTGGCAGGAGTGATGGGCAAAATAGTCCCTATGAGTGGGGGTGGCAGGAGTGATGGGCAACATAAGCCCTATGGCTGGGGGTGGCAGTAGTGCTGGGCAACAGGTCCCTTGTGAGTGGGGGTGGCAGGGGTGATGGCAACATCAGCCCTATGAGTGGGGGTGGCAGGAGTGATGGGCAACAGAAGCCCTATGAGTGGGGGTGGCAGTAGTGCTGGGCAACAGGTCCCCTGTGAGTGGGGGTGGCAGGGGTGATGGGCTTCATAAGCCCTATGAGTGGGGGTGGCATGGGTGATGGGCAACAGGTAACCTGTCAGTCAGGGTGGCAGGGGTGATGGGCAACATCAGCCCTATGGCTGGGGGTGGCAGGGGTGATGGCAACATCAGCCCTATGGCTGGGACTGGCAGGGGTGATGGGCAACAGGTCCCCTGTGAGTGGGGGTGGCAGTAGTGATGGGCAACATAAGCCCTATGAGTGGGGGTGGCAGTAGTGCTGGGCAACATAGTCACTATGAGTGGGGGTGGCAGGGGTGATGGGCAACAGGTCCCCTATGGGTGGGGGTGGCAGGAGTGCTGGGTAGCAGGTCCCCTATGGGTGGGGGTGGCAGGAGTGCTGGGTAGCAGGTCCCCTATGGGTGGGGGTGGCAGGTCTGCTGGGCACCATAGTCCCTAGGGGTGGGGGGTGGCAGTAGTGATGGGCAACAGGTCCCCTGTGAGTGGGGGTGGCAGGGGTGATGGGCAACATAAGCCCTATCAGTGGGGGTGGCAGGGGTGATGGGCAACAGGTCCCCTGTGAGTGGGGGTGGCAGGGGTGATGGGCAACATCAGCCCTATGGCTGGGGGTGGCAGGGGTGATGGGCAACATAAGCCCTATGAGTGGGGGTGGCAGGGGTGATGGGCAACATCAGCCCTATGGCTGGGGGTGGCAGGGGTGATGGGCAACAGGTCCCCTGTGAGTGGGGGTGGCAGTAGTGATGGGCAACTTAAGCCCTATGAGTGGGGGTGGCAGTAGTGCTGGGCAACATAGTCACTATGAGTGGGGGTGGCAGGGGTGATGGGCAACAGGTCCCCTATGGGTGGGGGTGGCAGGAGTGCTAGGTAGCAGGTCCCCTATGGGTGGGGGTGGCAGGAGTGCTGGGCAACATAGTCCCTAGGGGTGGGGTGGCAGTAGTGATGGGCAACAGGTCCCCTGTGAGTGGGGGTGGCAGGGGTGATGGGCAACATAAGCCCTATGGCTGGGGGTGGCAGTGGTGATTGGCAACAGGTCCCTTGTGAGTGGGGGTGGCAGTGGTGATGGACAACATGAGCCCTATGGGTGGGGGTGGAAGGGGTGATGGGCAGCATACCCCCTGTGAGTGGGGGTGGCAGGGGTGATGGGCAACATCAGCCCTATGGCTGGGAGTGTTAGTGGTGCTGGCCATGCAACCCCTATGGTGGGCTGTTGTTAGTGTCCAGGATGTGGATCCCCTGTGTGTGTGTGTGTGCTATTTTGCGGGTACGTGTCGTTTGTTTGTGTGGTGGGTGTTTGACTTACCGCCTGCGCCGTCGGTTCCTGAGCCAGTCATAGATGTAGAGTACTGGTATGATCTGCGCGATGGGATTCATGATGTGTTCGTGTCATACACGCTGCTTGTTGCTCCGTCTCGTAGCCGTATATTGAGTTGTGGCTTGAATCGTAGCTGATATGCTTGTTTTTCGGATACTGTGACGTCCCGTACGTGGCGACCCGTCCGGCGCGTAGGAAGTACGCATCGTACTTGTCATGCCGGAAACTGCTATGGATACTGCTTCCGGGCGACTCGGTTCAGCGTTAGGACTTACGGCTCAGACGGAGAATGGAGCTTGAATCACAGCCTACGTGTCGGTCGGGTTTTTGGCAGTTATGCGCATCGTACTTACTCTACAGGACGGACCGGCTCCAGGTACGTGTCGGTCGCACGGTACGGCTACGGACAGCTGTCCGACTGGCTATCGGAATCGGCCCCTTAATGAAAACACTCTGTTATAAAGCTGCCCCCTTTGCAATATTTCTGTATAACTGACATGTACATCGATTCACCAGTATGCCAGGGGTAGCAGAAGTGACATCAACTGCCCTTTGACCCCAGTGACATCACAGGAAGTGACATCATATGGCCTTTGATGTCTTCTCAGCAGTGATGCTATGTGACCTTTGACACTGGTGATGTCACAGGAAGTACATCACTAAAGGTATAAGCTCTACAATTAGTAGAAACGAGTAAAATAGAGATATATTTTATCATATCATCCCATGTCTCTTCCATTAACCATCTCTATATCTCACAGCTCTACCTCACAATCCCTTCCACCTACATAGCTGCTATCTCTTTATCGCCTTTCTTCCCCATATTCCTCTATCCTCCAACTTCTCATGTCATACTCATCACTTTAACAGTTTTCTTCATCACCCTCTGATGCGTTCTCCTCTTCCAGTTCACCTCTTAACCACAACTTTGATATGACCAACTCTCTCTCTGTCTCACAGTTCATTAACTTCTCATCACTATTGTTCCCACATTAACCATCAAAGCTCCCTCTCATTCTCTCTTCTCTATCAGACGAGTTCTCTCTCTTCATTTCCTTTCTCTGCTTGCCCTTCGCTTTCATTTGGGTCGAGAATTTGTCTCTTACTTCCAAATTTGCTCTAATTTGCTCACATTTCTCTTTCCCTAACTCACGTTCACCCTGGGGCAGTTCATGTATTGGAGCATGGGGATGTTGAACCCCTGAGTTCACCACGGCAGCCCACTACACACACACACACACACACACAGTACACATGTCCCCTCTCACGCTTTCCACTCTCACATTCTTAGGTGGTAGTGCAATGACTGAGCTCTCGCTCCAAAAGTGACAGAAACAGTTCTGACTGTGTTAACTGAGCTGGACATGTCGGATTTCACTGTGGCCAGCCTGACATGCACAGTTCGGGCTTTTGCAGTGCTTGGATTGCCTCAATGCTTTTGTTCAGCAAGCAAGTTTGAAAGTAATGTATGTGCCCCACCACTGTCTAAAGGGAGCAGCTGCCATTACGTTCACGTAAATCTTTCCCAGTTACCCCCTCAACTCCACCTCTCTCATTATCACCACCATCCTCATTTCTGTTAGACCAGCAGGTCTTGAGTTCTCTCTGTTTGCACCCTTACAATCTTAACCATTATCTTTGACAACTAAGGGGCATATTATCAAGCACGGCGTTACAATTATCGCCGCTTTAGCGGCAGAAAACTGCAGCTAAAGCGGCGATAATGGGCTTGATAATATGCCGCAGAAAATTCCAATAGAAGCCCATGTAGACACCAGAACATGGGCTTGTATTGGAATTCTCCAGGGTGATAATTGTAACGCCGTTTCTTGATAATATGCCCCCAAATGTATTTCTTGGTTCGCCCTCTCTCTAATCATCTGCTATATCTCCCCCACTGCCGCAAACATTCTCCGTCATCAATCTTCAAGATTCCATCTTCCTCTGTTAGGCAGTAACTCTCCTCGCCTCCACCTTTCCTAGCTTTCATCTCAGCTTTGTTGCACTCAATGCACCCCCACGCACATCAAAGGCACATCATAGACTCAGAGCATTATGACAATGGCTCCCTGCACCTCAGAGGCATGGTTAACTCCGTGGATTAGGTGTAATTACTGGGCATTACGCGGTGTAGACTGATGGTACCTTCAGAAATTAGGAATTATGCAGGAAATCAATGAGTACGCACCCTATTCCCCTGGTAATTCACTGTTTCTCTATGAAGTTTCACCCAGGCATTTCAGCTATTACCAGTGGCCGAAATGTCTGGGCCTAATGCACCGGCTCTGTGGAGTTACCATGGCTCTTGTAACCCCAATTAGGCTGGTAAATGCTGTTACTGGCCTCATAAGGAAGTATTGTGGGCCTTGCAATGAGGCCCTGATAGATTTGTCTTGCAGGAATTTCTTTGATCTCTAGGCAGCAGAGAAAGTGAAAAAGCGCTGTCCATGTGGGTAGGGTATCGGCTACACCTCAGAATGACGATACCTTCCTTGTAGGGCTATTCGAAGCATGGTGATATATCCAACCCTCCATGCCTCCTGCTTTTGAAAGTGTCCTTTGCTTGTGTATCAAAAGGGCAACACTAAACAGTGATAACCAGCACCTCGGAGCAGCTTTGGAGATGTCTGTTACACCTTTGCATGATAACATAATTTTAATTTATCAGTTTGTGTATTGCGTTTCAGGACTTCTATTTTGCAAAATAAATACTTTTAGAAGTATGTAGCACAGTCTAATACATTTAAATGTTCCAGTTTTGAGTGGGGCAGAAGAAAGTAAAGCAGGGCTCATTATCACCCCGTTTTATTCTTGATCCTGGCACAAACATCTCTGGGGATACAAGATAAGTGCCAGGGTTTGCAAGGTACAAGTTAGGGATAGAAGCTGTTGTCACTGGTCACCTTTATTGACATCCATGGAAAGTCTTCCTGACCTAACAGTAGTCTCCCATATTGCTTTGTCATCTCTAATTTAGACTCACAATTAAGTACTGAAAATACAATGAATTCTTATGAGGATAAAAGAAATTCTGCTCCAAAGAAGCTCAATTGGTATTATTATTTATTTTATTTAGGAGTTTTATATAGCGCTAGCCAGACCCGAGGGTATCAGAGTGCTTTACAACATGAATGAAAGAAGCAAAAACAAACATAAGAAGTGACCGTAGTAGAAACATAGTGATTCATGTCGAGTAAAATTCAGACATAAAGACTCGCAAACAGAACATAAAGATATTGAAAGATATTTAAACATAAAGATATCTTGTTCAGTTCCACCACAGCGAGTAGTCAATAGAATCCATGATTCGTGACAAATCCAGAGCGGTGAAGGGGAGCACAGGAGAGAAACGAAAGGTAAAAAGAGGTATCCATCTTCTTCAGAGTCTTTGTATACTGCAGTGTGCAGGATTCTCTGTAGAGCGTCAGCTATCTATTCAGTTGAGAAAAAGGTCTTTAAGCTGGCTTTTGGATTTTGGAAAGGAGGGGTTAGTCCTAATATGAACTGGGATGAGTTCCAAGTTTTGGGCGCATTTCCAGAGAAGGCGAGTAATGCGGTTTTATGTTTGCGAGTTTTTGGCGGGATGAGAAGTAGAGTGTTAGTACTCCTTAGGTTTCTTGACTGACCGGCTTTGTTGAGTTTGGCGGCCAGGTATGCGTGTTTACCGGTATGCAGTGCTTTGTGACTGAGGCAGGCTGTTCTGAAACTGGCACGCATTTCGGTTGGTAACCATTTTAGTTTTCTGAGAGCAGGAGTGATGTGTTTATATTTTATTACTCCGGTGACCATCCGAACTGCTGCATTTCGGGTTGTTCTGAGGGGGGCTAAGTGGGATTTTGCTGTGCCTGTGAGGGTTGCGTTCCCGTAGTCCAATCTGGACAAAACCAGGGATTGGGTGGCTTGTTTGAGGTCATTGGGAGGGATGAATGGCTTTATTTTGTTGAGCAATTTTAGGTTGATGAAAGTGCTCTTGGCTTAGACCATGTCTAAGTTAGGGTCCAGAGTGATTCCCAATGACTTTACAGAGTCTGCTGGGATGAGGATGCAGTTTAGAGCATCAATGGTTTTTAGCCATTCTGTGACTTGAGGGGTCTGTGCATTGTTGGAAATGATGAGTATTTCCGTCTTGTCCTGGTTTAGTTTATGGTGGTTGAGGGATAGCCAGTGTTGGATTTCTTTCAAGGTGAGGTTTAGTCTTTTTATGTCATCAATAGAGGAAGTATGAAGGTAGATCTGGGTATCGTCTTCATATAGGTGGAAGGGGATGTTGGCTTTATTGAGTATCTTGGTGAGGGGTTCCATGTAGATATTGAATAGTGCCGGGGAGAGAACTGATCCTTGCGGAACCCCTCTGTTTACAGGGAGTAGGTCTGATGTGCTGTTTTTAATTGTATTCTTTGGGTGCAGTTCTGCAGGAAGGAGGAGAACCACTGTAGTACAACCTCGTCTGCTCCGACCCTTTCCCACAGTGCATTAATGAGCAGTTTGTGGTCAACTGTGTCGAATGCTGCAGATAGGTCCAGGAGGATGAGTAGGCAGCATTGATCATTGTCAAGTGAATTGTGAATGTCATCTATGACATTAAAGAATCGCTGTCTCAGTGCTGCAGCCTTTTCTGAAGCCTGATTGGTGAGTATCTAGGAAGTTGTTGCTTTCGATGTGTTGTGTTAATTGCAGAAGGACACATCTTTCCAAGATTTTTGCTAGAAAGGGGAGTTTAGATACAGGCCTGAAGTTGTTGAGATCGTTGGAGTCACAGCCTGTTTTTTTTAGAAGTGGTGTGACTTGACCCATTTTTAGACAGTCTGGCATGACCCCTGTTCTTAGGGAACTATTTATAATCTTGGTCCAAAGCGGGGCTAGGGTGATGTTGAGTTTCTTAGCTGGTTGCGCAGGGATAGGGTCTGCGAAGTGAGACAAGGGTTTGGAGCTGGTAATCAATTTAGAGATCTGTTTCTAAGATGGGGGCGAAGGATTTACAGTTATTGGGGGGTGATTGGGTGAGTTGGGGTCTTCTTCACAGGGGGTAGGGCTAACGTTGGGAGCTTGGAGGTTGTTGTCCAAGGAGAGCTTAATCTTGTTGATCTTCTCATTGAAGAAGGTGGCAAAGTTGTTGCATAGTTCTGTGGAGGATGTCAAAGCGGTTGAGGGGGGCTTGGAGGTTTGTTGTCTGATGTTATTAAAGAGTTCTTTGGGTTGATTTTTGGCATTGTTTAGTGCATCACAGAAGAAAGAGGTTTTCTTATTCTTGATGCGGTTTTTATATTCTCTGCGTTCGGATTTGAGTAAGTCTAGGTGGATTATTGATGGGTTGTTTCTCCAGAGTCTTTCTGCTGCTCTTAGTTGTCTTCTTTCCAAGTTTAGATCTGTGTTGTACCAGGATCTTGAAGGAATGGTCCTGGTTTTTTTTAGTTTCAGGGGGGCAATCTGGTCGAGAATGGAGGTCATTGTTGCATTGTATTGCTCGGTGAGTTTGGTTGTCGAGGGTTTGCATGCGGTGGTGGGAAGGAGTGAGCTAATCCTTTCTTCCAGGTCGGTGTGGTTGATTTGTCTAAGATTTCTCACCCAGTGGAAGAATTCCTGTGTACGGGGTAGGCGGTGGCAAGTCTGATTGATGTGGAATAGGATGATATGGTGATCTGACAAGTCGACAGGAAGGATATGGTCTATCGTGATTGCGTCCTCGTGGGCAATGATGGCATCGAGAGTTGCACCTCTGTTATGGGTTCTTTCGGTGCCGTGTTGGGTGAGATTGTTGTTGAGAAGAAGTTCATTCAGGGATTGTGTCAGAGAGTTGTTTTCATCGTTCCAATGTAGGTTGAGGTCACCTAGTATTATGTTGTTGGAGTCTTGGAGAGAGCAGTGGGTTATTAGGTCTGAAAGGTGTTCACCGAATTTAGGGGCGTTACCTGGACGATGATATAGGAGATGGCAGTCTAGTGTTTTGTAGTCGCTCGTCTTAATGGTGGCGTTTAGGTGTTCAAATGAGTTATATTTGAAGGAATCTGATTCTGTTACAGAAATGTTGTTCTTTTGGATGATTGCAATGCCTCCACCTCAGTGTTTCGTTCTATCTTTTTTGATGATTGAGAACCCCGGGAGGATGAGTATGTCCATGATTGTGGAGGAGGGCTCATTTAACCAAGTTTCAGTAATGAACGAGATGTCTATGTCGTTGGTGAGGATGGTTTCTGCCAGTTCGGTGGCATGTTTGTTGGCTGACCTACAATTGATGAGCATGCATTTGGTTGTCTCCTTGATGTTGAGTAACTTCATTGTGGGAATCATGGGGACATTAGTGAGGACGGTTGGAGGCCTTAGTGTTCTAGGTGGGGGGCGTTCTCTTCCATGTCCCATGAAGATCTTGATTCTGGAGAAGGGATTGACCGTTGAAGAAGCATCGTAGGAGTTGGCAAGATTAATCGCCTCACTCATAGACATTGCTGCAGTTGTTCTTTTGGGTCTTAGATGTTTGTTCAGGGAGGGGATAGTGGGCCAGCTGTGCCCTTGAGCCTTGGGGGGTCCTGTGAGTTTAGTGTTGGTAATAGTGGGAATGAGGTGAGGGCGTAGAGAAGGCTCCAGACGTGAAGAGAGGTACGATAGGATATTGTTGATGCCCAGTATTGCGATCTCCAATTTGTTTTCCAGTATCGTCAGTCTCTGAGTCATGATCGAAGAGGAGGTGATGTTGTAGTTCAGGTTTTTGGAGTCCCACACTGGGCTATCCAGGGGAGGGGAGAGCTTGCTAGTGAGAGAGTGTCTCACAGTGTCGGAGTTTGCTGATTTTCCCTTGGGGGTGGTCGAGGACGTGTGGCGTCACCTGTCGTGGTTCAAGCGTCAGCTTTTTGAGAATCGGTGATAGGTGAGGGATGGGAGTCAATGACTGAGGGTGATTCCCTTCATCAAAAGGCCTGTCTCTCAAGAGTCACATTTCCAGTTGCAGGTAAACTGGAGCTTTGTTTTAGCAACATGAAGACTTAGGGCATACATTTTGTGCCATAGGAATATTTTACTGAAGACTGCAGGCTGAGGCCACAGGAATGTCTCCTGCTGTTGTGGAGGTTCTGCTTTTCTTACCTCTTTCATAAAAAGAATCCTTACCTGTTTTTCAATTCATGAAGCTGCCAGTTTTAAAAACCATTTTATGAAGTTTTTGAGTGCCTCATCCTCACACAGGTAAACGGTATCCTACCATTCATCAAGGTTGTTGGAGGGTAGTACATCTGCCACCATGGCAGTATACCTTCAGCTATATTTAGACTTCCCCATCTACCTGACTGTTAATATTGCCTGCCTGGTGGGGACCGCGCTGCTATGAAAGACGCCTACATAATGGCTGCTCCCTTCACAGCAGACATGGCAGTCATTGCCCCAGATAAGTAGAAATGGTAAGAGATGTTCCCATAACCATGGCGCAATTAACAATATAGATTTAAAACTCTATGCATAGAAAGGAACAGAGGAAGATGAACATTCTTAGGGTGTAAGGGGATTGATGCAACATATTAATGTTTTATATGTGTTGTAAAGTAGATTATTGGTAGGGGCAAATGTAGGTCTGCCACTGACAATAAGGCCACTAACACAGTATATGGCTCAGAATAGGTCTTAGAACATTATTCCTATGCTCAACCCTTGGTAACGTGGCTGCGAGCAGGCAGGCTTAACTTCAAAGACAGGTATGTAAAGCATTTAAAAACACCAATTCATTAAATAATTAAGACACAATTTGCTAAATTTACTCCATCTGTACAGTCGGCCGTCTCTACTGGTATGAGGGCTATCTCAAATTGGATGAGAAGCAATTTCCTCCAATTTAATGTTGGGAAGACCGAGATCTTGCTCTTTGGAGATGCCCCTCTATTGTGGATCCCCGAATGGTGGCCAGCAGACCTTGGCGCTCCCCCTGCCCCTAAGTCCCTTGTTAAGAACCTAGGCATTCGCATGGACCAGGCTCTCACTCTGAAGGAGCACACTGCTCAGACAGCTGGCTCCTGCTTTCATACGCTGGGCCTACTACGCCGAGTCTTTCCTTTGCTTCCTGACTCAACTCGGAAGACCCTAACTCAGGCACTTATACTAAGCCGTATGGACTACTGCAATGGCTACTTGGTTTCAGCCAATGAGTCCTCACTCTGTAGACTGCAGGTGGTCCAGGACACTGCGGCGCGACTGGTCCTCAATATCCCTCCCAGGACTGCTTCCCACCCTCTTCTTCGTCAGCGTCATTGGCTCCCAAAACGCAAACGGGTTAAGTTTAAAGTTGCTGCATTATTCATAAAGCTATATTCAATCTCTGCCCTGCCTATCTTTCTGATAAATTTACGCCATACCTGCCCTCTAGGTCCCTTTGTTCTGGATCAAAATCTCTTCTTGTGGTCCCCCGAGTTAGGAAAGCCAGGCTGGGTGGTAAGGCACTCTCCCACCTGGGCCCTCTTTACTGGAATAAGCTCCCCATGCATTTAAGACAATGCCCCGACCACCTACAATTCAGAAAACATCTTAAGACCATTCATTTCTGTCTCTGATTATGTTCTATCAGCTTAGCTTTCCTGTTGCCCATCCGAAGCGCAGAGATACCCCTTCGGGGTCGATTCAGGCTCTATATAAATACAATAAATACATTAAATAAATAAGCAACACAAAATCCAACTCCAATGTATAAACATAGGTAATATTTTTATCTTTTAAATGACACCAAAACTAAACAAAATCCACTACAGGGAACCAGAGATATGAATTTGTAAAGATTAGTCACTTTCTAGTGCTTAGAAACCAACAGTGCCCCTTTTAATCATTTTGTTTTCTCTGACAATTAGAAATTGTTCTGGAGAATTTCTCACCTCTATTGTACAGCCTTCTCCAACAGGCTGGGTCCAGTTAGAACTCCTTCCAGAAGTTCCGCTTGCGGGTCCCAAAGTATCCAATCCACAATCCAAGGTTCTGGATTCTCCAAGAGGGTCCTTGAAAGTGTGAAACTTCAATTCCGCAATCCACTTGAACAAAACCCTTACAAATCCACTGGTACTCCAGGCTGGGAATTATTTGGGGGGATTGTCCAGGTGAGCTCTGGTAGCCTGTAGCTTGCAGGGAGTCCACTCTTTAGTTCTTTTGAAACAAGTGTGATCCACAGGGCTGTAGTTTCAAATGGTGCAAAAAGGCGCAATCAATGATGCAGTATTGAGTGCATGATAGTGTGCAACATTTATTATGGTTTATCGGAGTGGTTATGGGGTGTATGTTGGTGTTTTGAAGACAGTGCTGATGGTTGGGTAGCGCTTTCCCAACTGTAGCCCTGATTGCAAAGTAAGTGACTATATGTGAGGGGGTAAAGTGTGTCTGGGAATAATGTTTTCAAACTTATCACTGCACGTATATCCGGCTATTACAAATTAATCCTTATGCAAAGAGGAATAAATGGTTTAACCCAGGTTTTTGTGTGAAACTCTGTTTGAAATTCCCCATTGTGTGGTTTAGCCCTCACTTTTAGAATATGCTTTTGGCAGATGGTAAATGAGAGTGGAAGTAAATATAGGTGGGGTCAATACGGAGGAGAATGTGAAGAGTGGCCCATCTCTCTGCTCCCCTTCCCGGCCAAGGTCATCGAGAAAATCGTCAACAGACAGCTAACCCGATACCTCGAAGAAAACAGAATCCTGGACCCTTCCCAGTCAGGGTTCCACAGCAACCACAGCACCGAGACCGCCCTCATCGCCGCCACCGACGACATCAGGACCCTGCTGGACAATGGCAAGACCACAGCACTCATCCTCCTAGACCTCTCCGCTGCCTTCTACACCGTCTGCCACCGCACACTACGCGCACACCGCCACACCGCAGGGATCCAAGACAAGGCTCTGGAATGGACCACCTCCTTCCTCTCTGGCAGAACCCAGAGCATCCGCCTCCCCCCATTCCGGTCCGAAGCCTCCGAGATCATCTGCGGCGTACCCCAGGGATCCTCCCTCAGCCCGATACTGTTCAACATTTACATGGCCCCACTCGCACACGTCGCCCGACAGCACGACCTCAACATAATCTCATATGCCGACGACACTCAACTGATCCTCTCCCTCACCAAGGACCCGATCACTGCCAAAGCCAACCTCCACGAAGGACTGAAGGCCGTCGCCGACTGGATGAAGACCAGCCGTCTGAAGCTGAACTCGGACAAGACGGAGGTCCTCATCCTCGGCTCCAACCCTTCAGCCTGGGATGACTCCTGGTGGCTGATTGCACTGGGAGCAGCCCCGACACCCACCGACCACGCACGCAACCTGGGAATCATCCTCGGCTCAATGCTCTCAATGACCAAGCAGGTCAACGCTGTCTCCTCCTCCTGCTTCAACACCCTCCGCATGCTCCGCAAGATCTACAGATGGATCCCTACAGATACAAGAAAGACAGTCACCCAGGCCCTCGTCAGCAGCAGACTCGACTACGGAAACGCCCTCTACGCGGGAGCCCCGACCAAGCTCAAACGAATACAACGCATCCAAAATGCCTCGACACGACTGATCCTCGACGTACCACACCACGGCCACATCACCCCCCACCTGAGGGACCTGCACTGGCTTCCCGTCAGCAAGAGAATATCCTTCAAGCTCCTCATCCACGCACACAAGGCACTCCACAAGACTGGCCCAGCCTACCTCAACAGACGGCTCTCCCTCTACATCCCCAACTGCCAGCAACGCTCCGCCGACCTCTCACTCGCCACCGTCCCGCGCATCCGAAGAACAACCACCGGCGGGAGATCCTTCTCCCACCTCGCCGCCAAGACATGGAACACCCTCCCACTGAGCCTACGACAGACCCAAGACCTGCTGACCTTGAGGAGGATGCTCAAGACCTGGCTGTTCGATCAGTAGCGGCCCCCCCAAGCTCCTTGAGATCCTCGTGGGTATGTAGTGCGCTTTACAAATGACTGAATGATTGTTTGATTGATGTGTTCCGGCATCGGGAGCCTTACATGTTCCCCAGTGCCCCAAAAAGAGATTAGGCATTTGCCAGGGACAGGGACAGCCTACTAATGCTGCATAACCTCAAAGAAACTTTCGGGCTGGTAGTATTAGGTCCCATGTTTCTGGACCTTAAAAATACTTGTGCAGAAACACCAGGCCAATTATATGTGGGTGGAGCTATATCACACTGTGACCCTGATTATGATGTCAGTCCGAGTTTCATCCGACCGACATCGTAGCGGATTCTGGACCTACTGACTTACAGTCAGCGGTCCAGACTGCAGAATTAAAATGCAACCGCACATGGTGCGGTCGCATACTCCCATTTCTCTATGGGAGCTTGTGCTGCGGCTGTAAACCGGCCGTAGCACAAGCTCCCATAGAGAAATGTGAGATTCTTTCAATCACTGCACCGCGTGGCACATGGTGCAGGGATTAACAAGCGGGCATCATAGATACCCTCTTGGCCCCCAACTGGCAGATGTGGAGAGATGGGGGCCCACAAAATCACTTTCCGATAGGCTTTCCATGTCGGAAAGCCCGACATTGAAAGCCTGTTGGAAACCGACATCGTAATCCAGACGGCGGAAATGCCATCCTCAGGGATTAAGGTGGGGCCTCCGACTGGCTGACAGGCTCCTTGAGCATTTCAGAATCCAGCCAGAATGACATGCCAGTTTCACTTTCATCCATCAGCATTGTAATGCGGCGGTCAAATGTGAAACCTATTATGTGAGACGGAAAGCTTCCAACCTGCGGTCAGAGGCTTTCCGACTCACATCGTAATCAGGACTTTAATCTTAAATTCAAATCAGAACCTGGATATCCTGATGGCTCTGGTGTGCCTATCACAGTTTAAAGATCTGTCTAGTTTGTGCTGTCAGAGAAAGAGTATTTCAGTTCCGTGTTGAATAATTGTGTTTGTTGATAATAGTGAGGGCTATTGCATATATATCAAACTATTATACAAGATTATGGACAATCAGAAGTATAGTTTTTCACTGCTGTTAGAACTATTTAAACAGAGCTGAGTGAGTGGAAGTGTAGTGTTAATTGTGTCTGGGTGTTATACGCCTGAGAATATTTAGACTGTCAGACAGAGCTGCTGTATATTCCTGTCTATAATTAAGCACTGTCTCTTAAATTGTAGTCATTAGTCCCATAGGAGAAAACCAGATACTGTTTGTTCAGAGCATTATTCATAATTCTGGGGGCTCTATAGTTTATCAAGAAGGAGCAAGATTGCAGTCCTTGGACCCAGTACTAGAATAGCAACAGATAATATACATCATGAGCAAGTTGAATTGGCATGACACTGCGTGGTTCACAGTAAAGAAATAAAAGGATGTGGTGCACTGCAGCATTTGGGTTCAGTGATGATGAGAGGTGTTCACAGTCCTAAAGTAACAGTTTGTTCTTCAGTACACTACTTGGGGGCATTGGCCATGTTTCAGTGAGTGATATTAATCACTGGGGATTATCATGACAACCACTTCTGAGTGAGAAGTATTTGATTTTTTTTTATTTTCAGGATAATGTGAACGTATGTGTGTTGGAAGCATTTTAATTAGAGGATTCAAATATGTTGCCTGCAAATTTTTAAGTGCTGCCACCAATGTTTCAATACAGAATGTATATAATATACCTCAGACACCATTGAACAACAACAAATTTAAATATTGCTGGCTCAAAACTATTGTTGCAATCCCACAAATAAAGAAAAAAAATGAAAATGCAAAAAACAGTCAACCAAATCTTTGTGATGTGAAACTCAGATTTCAACAAAACCATAGACAGGCAACAAAAAATGTGATGCCTGCTAATAACATGATGCATGTCATTACAAATAGTATCTCAACAGGTTGTACTTAAAAAGAAAGTGGCAATTAGGGAATAAGGGATCAAAACACCATTCAGATGCAGTGTGTTAACATGTAAAAGGAAAACAAAATGGTGAGAGTTTTCCTAATTGGCTAACATTCTCCCTGACCCCAATATTTAGAAAACAAATAAATATCTGTTATTTATGAGCAAATCATAGATGGTTCACCCACAGAGCATGCTGCTTACATTAAGGGTTTTTAAATGAAACATTTCAAAAGGCAAGCAAGCTTTTTTTTTTTTATTAAATCTGCATTTACCTTTCCTCTGTTCAGGCCTTGCTCTTCCTGCTTTACTACACAATGAAGCTCAGCCAGGCATGAAATCTGCAAACTGCAAGATAAGAAAAAACAGCTCTCAGAGCTAAAGGCACCTCAGACTAAAACATTTTATTTGTCACAAATAAAAAGGAAACCAGAAAAGGCATCTGATTAATTAGATTGCACTGTTGCCAGTGTTGATTTTAAACATTTTCTTTCCTACATATGAAACTGAAACCAGAAAGGTTTTCGGGTGAACTGTATAACCCTTTTCACAAACCACCAAAGCTTTCTGCAGATGCCTGTGTAACCACAAAAGCACTTACTTTAATAAAATGAAATGCTGTAGAGCCTTGATTTCACTGGAAGCAAACACATAGTTGCATTTCCTCTCCTCCTCCGTCTTCATCCAGCACATGCAATGAGAAGGCTGTTTTTCAGTGGCTAGACCAGTAGAATTCAGTCATTTCTCATAACTCTGATTGGCTGTTGCCAACCAATTAGAATGAATGTGTGTTACACAATACTGAAAATGAAATATGTTGCTATGACTGAGGGCTGAGTAATGAGGAGTATGGATGTGGCTAAGGTATGAGGAGTAGGGATGACAGATGATGGATGAGGACTAGGGATGATGGATGAGGACTAGGGATGATGGATGAGGACTAGGGATGATGGATGAGGAGTAGGAATGATGGATGAGGTATGAAGAGTAGGGATGATGGATGACGAGTAGGGATCATAGATGAGGTATGAGGAGTAGGAATGGTGGATGATGTATGAGAAGCAGGGATGAGAAGCAGGGATGAGGGGTGAGAAGCAGGGATGAGGGGTGAGAAGTAGGGATGAGGGATGAGAAGTAGGGATGAGGGATGAAAAATAGGAATGAAAAGTAGAGATGAGGAGTGAGGAATGAGGATGTCCTCAAATATATGCTGTAGCTAGTGAAGCAAGTGAGCAGCCCTTTTCCAGGGGGTTTGTCTCCCCTTGAGAAAAACTTGAAATTAATGGGGCCAAACTGTGCATTTTAAAGCTAAAAGTTCCAAAAACGTTGCTAATCAGCTGACAGGTCTTTCATTAAACATTAAAATCCTTTTATTTGGTTCTAAGCCAATGAAAACTGGTGCTCCCCAGGGTTGATCCAATTTTTTTTTAAATGTGCTATGGTTGCCACTTATGTCAAAAAATACCTCCACTCTTCCAGGGCCAACATGTTATCACGGCTGGCCCCATATGCCATGGCGACTCTCTTATACCAAACATTACATAAATTATGCCCATTCCTAAATTTTACTATTATGTGGTCCATATACCATTAGGGACTCTTACGTCAAAAATTACCTCAGTATGTCAGGGCCAGCATTCTGTCATGATTGCCTTCCTACCATATGGCAGGTTATCTGACTTTTTTTCCAAGGATTACCTCCAATATGCAAGTGATAGTATTTTATCACAGTTCTCTGTCAGAATTGCCTAAGTATGCTAGTGCCAGTAATTTTCCATGGGTGTTTTTATGAGACAAGAGTTACCGTCAGTGCACTAGGGACAACAACAAACTTGCAAGCATAACACTACACTCATTCACACTGAGATCTCACTCACTCACACTTAGGGCTTTATTTCAAGTCTGGTGGTCTCACAGACTAATGAGAGCGCAGTGATGGTGGTCTTCCGACCACCCTATTACAATTAGCACTGTCGGACCGCCATTGCCACACCACTGCAGTCAGGGTCCCGCCATTCCCTGGTAGTGTTTCAGCAGTCAGGAGGCCGCAATATGCTTGGCGGGACTGACACAGTCCTGCCAAGCATATTACGAGTTCCCTCTCAGCACCAGTTTTCATGGCGGTTACACCACCATCAAAACCTAGAGGGCCCCCTTGTGCCACTGCGACCTAGGGTGCATGCAGAGGGGCCCCCTGTTTGCATGCACCACAGTTCCTGCACAGCATGGACTTTACAGTCCATACCGTGCAGGAACTGTTTTTGGCGTTCCCATTGCAGTGCCCATATTTAGGGCACTGTCATGGGAACGTAAAAAAAAGGACCGTCAGACACAAAAAAATACTCATTATCTGGCAGGCAGCCCGAATACACCTTGTCATATCTTGTAATCAGGCCCTCAGTCTCACTTACACTCTCTATCACTCTCTTACACTAATTCTTATTCATGTTCACTTACTTGCAGTTACTCTTAAACTCACTCGCTGATTCTCATTCACTTTGAATCACTCAAACTTATTGACACATACTCTCACGCATTCTTAAAACTTGTCCCTTACTCACTTCCTTTCACTTATACAGACATGCTTACACATACAGAAACACATGCTCACATTATATGCACGCTCTCTTTCTCACAAAAGCCCACTCTCACTTGAAAGCATGCACACAACATAAATTTAAAGAGTTTATCTTACCTCAGCTGCCACCAAAGGTCCTGTTCCAGCTAATTGTTTCTATTTGTTAAAGCATTAATAGTTAATAATTCAATATTATTTACTGCTCTGTGCCAAGCTACATATAAGTATATGTATAAAATAAAAGGGCAGAAAATAAGGAGCGTGGAGCCACTCCTGTATTCTTGGTGCCAATTTTGCCTCCTATGAGGCCAGGGTTTGCAAAGGCAGTGTCAAGGCCCACTAGGTGCAAGCTAGGGCTTGCAACCACGTTCCCTGCTGATCCCTAAATATCAACAGTGTACATCTTTTGTATAACTATTTACAGTGTTTTCCAATATTGAAGGAAGTGTTGCCTCTGGAATTGCCAACACTCAGGGGATATTTTAGGGGTGGGTGTTGTAGTGTCATGCAAATAAAGAATAACACAACTCTTTTGATTCCTGATGGACTCTGTAGACCAGTAAGGTAAGCGTTGGTGGGCAATGAAGTGCATGCAGGTTTAGAACGTTAAGTTCTTGCTTACACACTTAAGAATAAAGTTGTGTATGTGTGCGGCATAGTCATTTGCGAGAACCTGGGCTGGGTAAGACGCAACAATGGCAACAAGTAGGGAATAAGTAACCCAGAGATTGACTGCGCTCTCCAAGGGAGTTTGCAGTGGTCCAGCAAACTGCTTTTTCATACCATGTGTGCCACAGTCGTAGTGCAGAATTGACACTAGCACCTGTGGAATCTCACCAATAAGCCAGCCAGTGTGAAGCTTTTCAAACAGAGAACACTTCATTGTAAATCAACACATCGGTGTCCGAGAATCGAATGAGAAGACCGCAAACAGAGGTATTGTGCTACTACACACATTAATGCTGTATGAAATACGGAATGATAATGCTAAAGGCGGATGCAACCATGTCTTGAAAAAAAGTATACTGTGACAATCCAGTGCAAGTTAAACTGTATTCTCATGTGCTAGGAAGCAGAGATCAGCCAGGTGGTTACAGAGAGACATGTAACCACAAAGCCAATTGAATATCATAACATTATCTGCTTATCAAATCAATCGAATAAGAAAAGACTTTTTTACTTACTGAAGCAACTAAAGAAAGTCATCCGACCACCACCATCTGTGGAGTGGCCACAAAGAGAGGGTCAGGGTTGTGCATGTGGAGCTGTTCATAAGCAAAGTGGCCCGCACCAAAAGCTGCCCAGTAGGGGCTCAGAACAACTCCATAGATTTCCACCAAAATAAAGTGCTCCAATGGAGAACAAGGGTGAGGCCAAAGCTCCTCCAACTATCAAGGTTGACTCTGCAGCCAGCATGTCACAAGACTCTAGAGAAAGTTTGCATGAGCTCGTTCACCAAGAAGTGTTAGAGAGACTACTGTTGCCCACCAATGGTTATACTGCTGCTTCATTCTTAAAACAGCCATCATCATTTGATACCAAAAAACACAATATTGGGAATAGATGAACTGCTTGGATAGAGACTTTTGAGGATTTCATAGACGCAATCGATGAAACAGATGACAAAACGTATTCTGAAGCCCTGGGTTTCTCCCATAGTAGTAGTGCCTCAAAAGGACAGTGAAATAGCGGTACGCATTTTCGTTGAAATGTGTTCGGCAAACAAGGCAATTGGGAGAGAACGATATCCAGGACAGCACATTGCTGAAATGATAATTCAATTGAATGGTGCCAAGTTTTTCTCTCAACTTGACTTAATCAAAGGATATCTCTAGTTGGAACTTGAAGAGAATTGCAGGTACATTATACCCTTTTCAACGCACCTGTTTTGCTATAAGTGACTGATTTTTGGTGTATCCTCTGCTACAGAACTTTTCTAATTCAACGTATCATGCAGGCTTTTATAAATGCCTTCAACTATATTGATACAAAAGACACACAATTGATGGACTGAATGCAGAACAAATCAAAACATTCACCCCCAGTCAAGAGATCTGGGTTAAATCCATCATTCTTTTGCTCACCATGCCACCCCAGTTCAGACCTGGCCATATGCAAATCAGTCTTGACCCTGTGCCTCATGGGAACATTCCACCCCGAACTGCCAAGCCAGGTCCTCCTTGGACTGGAAACAAGCATCCTAGGACTGGTTTCGTGGTTTTACCACTCATCAGCCAGGATAGCTTGAATCCAGTAGCACAGTGAACCCGAGACCCATGTCTGGGCAAACCCGGCACACTAAGGCGAGGAAGCAAAAGACACGCAATTGATGGACAGAATGCAGAACAAACCAAAACATTCACCCCCAGTCAAGAGATCTGGGTTAAATCCATCATTATTTTGCTCTTCATGCCACCCCAGTTCAGATCTGGTCCTATGCAATACAGTCTTGACCCTATGCGTCATGAAAACAGTCCAGCATGAACTGCCAAGCCAGGCCCTCCCTGGACCGGAAACAAGCATCCTAGGATCAGTTTTGGGGTACATTGTGGCTTACGCCAGTGAAAGCTTGTCACAAACTGAACATGATTATCCATAACCTGAGAAAGAAAGCTTGGCAGTGGTGTGGGCTTGTGAATATTTCCATGTGTTTTTATATGGAAATTCTAGCACAGTAGTGACCGATCAGCAAGCAGTATTGAGGATGTTTGGCAATCCTAAAGCCAAGATGCCTCCCCGTATTGAACGTTGGGGTCTGAGATTACAAGAATACAACTACAAAATTCTTCACCGTCTAGGGAATGTCAAAAATCTGCTAATTATTTTTCAAGAGTGCCATAAATATCCTGGAACCCCATCTAAGACAGCTGAAGCCTACATAAATTTCTTGTACAATCAAACACACCAGCTGCCGTGTCATTAGAACAAATTGTCACTGCTATGAGCCAAGATAGTGACATGCTAAAATTGAAAGACATTATTGCTCACCAGTTTTGGACTCAGCACCCTGGACTCCTCACCCATGACAGTGAGTACTTAAAATTCAGAAATGTTAGAGATGAACTGCCTGCAATTCAGGAAGGCCTCATCTGGCAAGGTACTTGAATTGTCATTCCAGAGAGTCTACAACAACAAGTAATTGAAGTAGCCCACGAGGAACAGTTGACACAAAGAGAGCTCTTCAAGACAGCCTGTTTTTCTCAACTCGATGAAAGGGTTGGAAAAGAGTTAAAGGCCTGTCACTTGCTTGACTGTCACTCATCACACACTACTCAGCACCCATTAAACATGTCAGAATTGCCTAAGAATGCTTGGGAGAGAATTACTGTTGATTTATTTTGTCCTCTTGACAATGGGCATGATCTAATGGTCACTATTGATTGATACACTGGTAGAAGAGCTTTCATCCATCACTCATAACTCAGGATATTGAAAGATTAGATGGCATCTTTGCAACATGGGGTGTCCCTGTGATCATGAAATCTGACAACAGCCTGCCAATTAATGTTAGATAGTTCAGAGACTTTAGCAGCCATCTCAACATAAAGCAGCAGAAAAGTGCTCCTCTTTGGCCACAGCCAATGGCCTGAAAAAACGATTCATTAGTACTTCAAGGAAAGCTGTGCAGCGTGCTGCATTAGAGAAGCTCAATCTGAAGGTTATTTTGAATACCACTCTTTCAGCTTCCCAATCAACCACTCACTTGACTACAGGGCAAAGCCCTGCAACCCTAATGTTGGGGAGATTCATGACGACCAAGTTACCTCAATGGACCAACCTCAGATCAAAGACTGAGAAAGACATTTGCGCAGAATGTTCTGGTTGCAAATAGAAAATGAAAATCTATTCAAACAAATTACATTATGTGAAAAATATCACTTTCAAGAGAGTGGATCAAGTCCTAGTTCAACAATTCAGAAAATAAAATCTGATGCTTCTTTCAAGGCTGAGTCCTTTACTGTCACAACCACCAAATGACACATTGTGACTGCCCAATGTCTTGGAAAGTCACTTACGAAAGATTCTTCTCACTTCAGACATGTGGCTAATCACTCACCAGACATCAATGTCACCATAGAGACTGGGTCCAGACAGACAGTTAATGATCCTGCATCTGCTGTTGTTTCCACCTCACCTATGCAAATCATGTTTTCTGATGACCAGATCAGCGAGTGTGATTCAAGCACCACAAAGGCTCATTGAAGAGTTACAAGTGCATATGCATTTGTAAGCATTTATGTTATTGTAAAAAAATGTGTAACTTTTTATTTAACAAAGGGGGAGATGCAAATAAAGAATTACGGAAATCTTTTGGTTACAGATGGACTCCGTAGACCTGTGATATAAGCGTTGGAGGGTACTGCATGCAAGGTTAGAACATTGAGTTCTTGCTTACACGTTGAAGAATAATTCGCCATGTGTATCGTAGTTATTGGCGAGTACCCGGGGTAAGTAGGATGCTACAGTAATACCTTGCGTAATTCAGTGCAGCATAATCATGTGAAATTACAAAAAAATGTAACAACATTACACCTGAAGAACATGAGAAGGGCAATTTTGCATTTAGCTCTATATCTTAGCCAGTGGCAGCCGTTTATTTTAGCAGGGAGGGTGATGGACTGGACACACATGCACACATAGACACTCACACACCCATGCACTCATACACGCGCACACACATATATCCAGTCCCAACACTCCCTCCCAAATATTCATACAAACACTCATGCACCAAACACCAGTTAAAATAAAATCCCACCTACAGGCGCAGCTGCCTTTGAAGTTCCAGGAGGGTTGGGACTGCTGACCTTATATCAGCCAAAGAAGGGAGGCAGCAGTCTCTACCTTGTTACAGGGTGGGATGAGAGTTGCTGACCCCACTCCACTCTATGAAGAGGTATCAGTGATTATCACTCAGCCCTAGGCACTTCAGGGCTTAAAACTAAAGCGCCCAGGTTTAAGGCGATGAGTGACGCTCCCCATTTGGGGAGGGCCTTAAAGTGCAAGGATGAAGAGAACATGCCTACAGGAGCTGTGACCTCTTCAGCCTGGCAAAGTTCAGCTCAGGAAGCCAGGAGCCTGCGTGTTTAGTGCATGTCTAGCTCCTGGCTGCCTAACCTGAAAATAAAGAGTGTCTGTCAAGCTTATCCTTGCTCAGCCTGACAGACACTGCTCTTTTTGGGCGAAAGATGAGGAGGCCTGGCCCCTTCACCCATTAGGACTGACTAAGGCTTTTCTTAGCACAAAAACGGCACCTTGCTTCTATTTTAGATGTATAATGCGCTAGGAAATAGTGCTAAATTCAGCACAACACAAAAAGCAAACGTGAGCGCACGCTCGCTAAATGTGCGCTCACATTAGGATTTTCTCCCAAATTACTCCTAATTTCGCGAGGAGGAGTAATCTCACAATTATTGGGAATTCCACATCAAAGAGTAATGTGGAATTGCAGAAATTACTCCAACTACTCTGATGTAATAGAAATTCTACCCAGGCCTAGAATATTCTACTGTTTGAACTACAACTGCGGCATTCGTGTAGCAGAAATGGCTCAATGTGGCATATTTTTCAAAGCTAGCATGGCAGAAATTAGATTCTGCAGGCTGATAAAAGCGAATTACCATAAGGAAATGTGTGCATACACATAGGTGCAAATTTATTACTTTTCCCTATTTATAAAGGCTTTTTTAAGTATGCCTGAAAACCTGGGATTTTTCCAGAGGAAGTGACGTGATCTTGCCTTTCTGATGCATTGGCACAGTTTATTTCTATTTTCCACATGGAGGCATCCCATCCCTTCACGAAGTTTGACTGTGTTCGATTCCACTTACCAAAATAGGAAAGCAGTTTACTTCAGCTGATTCCAGGAGTAAATATATCCAACCATTCCCTGGGTTGGAACTCCCATGACTGTAGGTTTTTACAAACTCTGAAAGCAAACAACTCCCAATCACCTACGTGGGATTTTCTCCAGTGTAATATTATATGAACCTTGAGTAATAAATAATACGTGGTAGTAAAAGGATTTAAGAGTGCAGTGTCACATTTTGTAATTTCTTTCAGTTGTAAATCTAGACAGTTATGCTTGTCTATCTGATTTATGAAGACACTTGGCTTAGTTAATCATACCCTATGTTTTACACCCTCTTCCTTCTAATGTAAATGTGTGTTTTGAGCAAATATCTGTCAAATGGATATTTGCAGGTCGTCCGTGGACCTCTGCACACTATTAGCCCACAATTTTCTGATTTTGTTTGGAATATTGGTAACACTGTGAACTATATCGCACCTAGACAGCCGTCGCTCCTCCGTTAACCCTTTTACCGTGGCACAAATTCTGCCGTGGTGCGGGCGAAATAAAGAGTGGGCGTGGTTCGGGCGGCCCCTGGCCGTCCTCCGCACATGCACACCATGATGTCCGACGCATCGAACGGGTTAAGATGCAGGAGTGCGCCCCACCGCTCTCTCAGCAGTGATTAAACTAAAACTAAAACGATAATAACATTCTGTTATTATTATTTTATTTTTTAGTACGGAGCCGGGGGGGGCTTAGCTATCCTGATGGACAGCAGCAGCCAGCAGGGAGCAGGTGTGGTGGGCTTCATAAGTGCACATGACAGTTTGGCCAGCCATCGTAGGACGGTCAAGCCGACATGGGCAATTAGCATTCCTCTACCCAGCTGTGTTCCACAGGCTTTTTGAGAAAGTGCAGAGGTGGATTTATAAATTGTCATCTTATTGGAATGACCTCAATGACGAAATCCAGTGGCTAGATGTGAAGTGATATATTTCCTGTGACTTCCCAACCTTAGTTTGCTGTGTTACACTGTTCTGTCAATTTATATATAGCAGGTCGAAAAACTTGAAATTGTATATAGCTAACAGGAGAAGGTTAGTATGGTGGGACCCTGACCAACCTGTGGTTACCTAAGGGGTAAAAAGATCTCCTCCCGTTTGCCGTGTATGCTGTGTGATGATACAATACACTCAAGTATGAGGTACATTTATTTATTTTTCAGTTCTTCTATAGCGAATGGCTATCCAGAACATGTTTCCCAGTGCTGTCAGGAATCATGAAAAAGGATATCTTGATATTTATCTAAAGAGATGTGTCTTCAGTTGCTTTCTAAAGCTAAGCATATTTAGTTTGGTTCTTCGATCAATTGGAAGAGAGTTCCAGAGTCTGGATGCCAATATGCCAATATTCTGAGAACGGCCAGAAGGAAATGGTTGTCGGATCTGAGGGCCCGTGCTTTAATATGTGGAGTAATGAGTTGGCTCATGTATTTGGTCTCTGGGCATATTTTATTTTATGAACGATACAGAGAGTTTTGAATTCAATTATTTTCCTGACAGGCAGCCAGTGAAGGCTGGCCAGACTCAAATGTGCCGTTTGTGTTTTTGGGATGTTCAGCAAAATTCTGTCTGCAGCATTTTGGATAGCGTACAGCTTCCTAGTGACATATAAAGGGCTGCCCAGATAGAGTGAATTACGATAGTCCAGATGTGACAGGATGAGCCCCTGAATCACTATTCTGATTTTTTCCATTGTAAGCCATTGATTGTCTTCCTGGGAGCTCGTAAAAGACAAAAACATTTTCCCGCCAGTTTCTTAGTCTGTGAGACCATGTTGAGCTCTCTGTCCAAGTAGACACCCAGACTCTTAATTTCCTTTTTTGGGGATGGCCGGTTACATAGACTTGGAGGCCAGAAAGCTAGTCCCAAAGAGATGGGCTATTGCCAACCATCAAAACCTCCATCTTGTCGGTGTATAGTCTGAAGCAACTGGTGGATATCAATTTGTTCACTTGCTCCATGAAGGTAGATAGATTGGCTGCAGTTTGGAGTATATTGTATGGCAGAGAAATGACGATCTGCGTGTTATCGGCATATGAAACCATTGTAAACCTGGCTGACCAAATGAAATCTGCTAAGGGGAGCACATAAATATTAAAGAGGATGGGGCTCAAGGATGAGCCCTTAGGAACACCACATTTAAGCTGATAGACCTTCGAGAGACAGGTCCCTTCTCTGATCTGACATTTCTTGTGTTACCCAGTGCTTCCACCCTGTGCTTCCATCCAGAGTCAAAGGCTGCACTCAGATCCAGTGGGATCATAACAGATGAACCGCCTTGAACTAGTATTTTCCTACGTTCTAAGGTGGCTAATGGAAGAGCTGTCTCCGCAGTGTGGCTGGGTCTAAAGCCAGTTTGGGTTGGGTGCAGAAGATTGTGGTACTGCAAAAAGTTGGTTAAGTAACCATTGACCATTTTTTCTAGAATCTTACTGACTCCAGGGTGCAGAGGTATAGGCCTGCAGTTTTTTGCTTTGTCAGGATCCAGAGAGGGCTTTTTCAACAATGGACTGACAATTGTACGCTTCCACTGGTTGGGGATATGTCCCTTTTACAGTGAAAGGTTGTACAAGGTGTTCAATACTGGTAGAATAATGTATCCTCCTTTTACCAGAATGTCTACAGGAGCTGGATCTAGAGGAGAGCCAGATTTGATTTAATTGCTGCTTCTCAGATGACGCTATTATTTAGTTGAGGGAAAGTCGAGAAGGTAAGGGTGGTTTAGCCATCCAAGGATTGCTCACTTGCATCTTGAGGTAGGACTTCACCTCCCAGGGAATCATACATGTGGATAACTTTATCCACAGAGAATTTGGCAAAGATGTTACACCATTCCCTGGAGAGGGGGGGGCCTGCTCCAGCAAAGTTGGGTTTCAGAAAGGAGTTTACTATCTTATAGATTTTTCTGGAGGCTTATGAGGACTGGGCGATTCTGTTGGCAAGGTCTGTTAGCCTAACTTTCCTAATTGCATACCAGTAATGTTTTTTTTGTAAATAATCTTCCTTTCTTCCTCATAGTGCCACTGCCTTTTCTCTCTCATATGGGTTTTCTTTAACTCACTAATTTTAGGTGGGTACTAAGTAACACTAGATCTGGTTTGTGGCTTTTCAGGTTTTTGGAATCGATCGAATTCTCAAATGCCCTATATGCAGTATTTAATATCCCCTTCTTGTGAACATAGTGAGGTCTACAATACTTCTTTCCATTGTGAGATGTTCAACTTAGACCATTGTCTTGTCAATTTAAGACAAGGGACACTAGCAATGAGAGTATCTTTACCATTAATGTTAAATTCGACCAGAAGATGATCTGGCCAGAGCACCGGTCGTGGCTCATTGACCATGATATTGGTTAAGTTAGTAAAAATAGGGACCAGAATATGTCCTTTGTTATGTGTAGGAAGTGTAACTAACTGTACAGCTGCAAAGCAGACAAATATTTTAACAGATTTGCTGACTGTGAGCATTTAACGTCATCTAGATGAATGTTCTGGTCCCGAACAACGTGAAGTTAGCTGAATGAAGACTATAAAGCACTATGATTTCTGGTATATTTTGCACAAATTCCATGGCAGGTCCAGGGGGCCTATAGAGTAGCAGTCCCGAGAATATGAAGGAATGTGTAAGTTTAATCGAAAACTGCAGGTTTTCGCAGCATGTGATAGGAATTGGCTTGGCTCTACATTGAAAACTATCTTTAAAAATGATGGCAACCCCCCCCCCCCCACTTCTTTCCAATTCGATCATTCCTAGTAATTGCATATCCTTGGGAGAGGGTGATTGCAATGTCTGGTCTGCAGTCCTCCTTTGGCCATGTCTCAGTGAGAAAGAAAGTGGCCGGTTGCAGATCTACCAACGGAGTAAATATTTCTCCACTGTGCTTAGACATCGACTTGCAGTTCACGACCAACATAGGTCACAAGTTATTTTGCTGGTGTAGGGATCCTTTGTCCACTAGTGAGTTCAATGATCATGGGTTATCTACAACGGGAGAGCCCATCATATACTCATTGGGTTTCCCGAGCCAGTACCCACATGTTTGGCCCTTACTATGTAGCAAATCTGACCACATTAGGGAAGGCATGTTCCTATGAGTGTTTGATTGAGGCTTTTTTCAGATTTCAGTACTATAGGGCATACCATCTGAGGCAGGAGGAACAGAGGTTCTGGTCCCTAACCCCGTTCAGCCATGGATGGGCGCAGCCGAGCTTGCCTTAGGTACACCTGCGGGCGCAAGCAGCACTCCCGCTGCACGCATCCCTGCACCTGGCCTTATTAAATAGTGTGTCGGTTGTGATGCTAACAACCTAGAACGCTGAGCAAAATGGCGTCTGTATCTGTGCTGTCGTGTTGGATCTAAACACAACTTGCTACACGTATTTATTCTTGATGCTAAGGGTGTTCTCAATGGGTCTGCATGAGGAACGAGGGTTCTTTTTATGAGTGAGAGATGGAAACCTCTAAATGACATGATTTCAATTTGCATGTGCACCTACATAGGAGTATAATGAATAGACAATAAGGTGCACTTACTGATGTGTTGGAAATTGTGAGAATAATCAAACACATTAATGTGAGAGCTTCTCTGAGTGTGCAGTGGCTTACGTACACACATATATTCAAATTTTCTGTGTATTATCAAATTACATTTTTGTGTCTCCTATTCCCACAGAAAGAAGAGCTTGGGGTAATTTCCTTAGTGCAACAAAATTGTCCAGAATATAGGCGTGAGAGCATTGTTTGAACGTCATTAGTCTGCCCTCAAAATTTGAGGGCCTGCAAGCAGGGTCTTAGGTTCAGATTAAGTTCGGCAAATGTAGTTCCGAATGAAATATTGTTGACTGAATAGATGCAGGGGCACAATAAATGCACCAGGCGCATCAGTTGTGTTTTCAACCTTGCCAGGGGAGGCCTATCATAATTAACCCGTTCTGGAGTCTCACCCTAGGCAATTTAACTAGGTATGGGCATAACTCGTGTAATTTCATGCAGTGTAATCAAACTTATGCATAATTATGCGGGAAGGGTTATTCTGCATTTACTGCTATTCTCTTAATGCAAAAATGCCTCATCGCGAGGATGCCTTTTGCGCTAAGAAATAGCACTACATGCAACAGAACATGAATAGCGAACGCAAGCAGCTTCTTGTGCTCACTAAATGCAGCCCTGCTGTGGTATTTTTTTCTCCCAAATTGCTCTTAATTATGTGAGCAGGCATAACCACAGCACTACCAAAATTATTCAGATTACTACGGCGTGCTTGAAGTTCTTCCCAGGTCTAATTTTAACCCTTTTTGAGATTCTCACTAGCAAAGCTAGCACTATAGACCACAGGGTGGACCTCATTGATATCTAAGTGTTCCATTCCTGAGAGGGGTAGAGCCCACCCAATGTTTGGCATCATGCCAGGTGCAGACTTGATGATAAAGCAAGCCACATGATTAGCATGTATATGAGTGTCCACATATACAAAGAGAGACATTTTACCCCTACGTATGAAATTGGGAATAAGTATTGGATGAGGTATGTTAGGGCCAAAACTCTTTGTTGGTATTTCTCAACAGGGAGAGTAGAGGGAAGAACAGTGGGTAGCATAACCACGAAAGTTGTGATAGGTTTCTTAAATTGTGTGTTTTGAAGGGAATTGATACATCAGAGAAAATTCAAAATTCCCTAAAAAGGGAGGCATTGTACCATCCCAAGGATAATGGGTAAATTGAGCACCCCAATGCAGATGTGAAGGAATACATTCAATGTGCATCTAGATCTGATATGTGTTGGAGAAAGCCACTGTCTATAAGTTACTTTATTATGTCACAAAATTACACCCAATAAAGTAACAGAGAAACCTCCATTTTAGTTGCTGAGGGAATGTTACCCTACTACCAGACTGGTTCCATGGGGTTTGATAAACAGAAGGAGCGAAAAAATAGGGGTAATGATGTTAGAAGAGTTACAAAGTTGAAGCGTATCAACAGAAGATGAGAAACCACATTGATTGTAGAAGTTGTAAAGAAATGGTCAATGGCATAGTATATCTGTGAGGCAGCATGTTAGATTAAAACAGAAAGCAGGTTCAGCGTCACATTGGTAATGCGGGCACTCGGGCAATGCCCGAGGGGCCGGTATCCGAATTCCAGCTGTGGGCTGCTTTTTTGAGCAGCCTGGGGGCCTGTGTCTGTGTGTTCAGATGCCGCCAGCGGCCGTGTGGGTGCCTGAGTGGCCTTTCTGGAGGCAGATGGGCATCCATTACCTCCCTTTTATCAACAGCAGAGGTGTCTCTCGCTTTCTCTCGCTGGCCCGTCTCATTAATATAGGCATATTGAGCGGGGGCAGGGGGCCTCAGCAAAAGGGGTCTCACTTGTTTTCAGGAGTGTTTCACTAGTGTAAACTAATCTGTGCATTTATTTTAATCGCCCCACTCCCTTTTTTTTAGATAAAATTTTGCCAAAGCAGTGTTTTGCGGAAAGGCAATATGCAAATGTGGGCCACTTTTTTTAGCGTACCCGGGCCGATTTTTAATCCCAATCCAACCCTGAGCAGGTTTAAATGAAAGATGTTGTTCTCAGTGGACAGATTTACACAAGGTCGTGGCAGTAATGCGGTATGCAGTAAGATTACACTCTAGAAGAGTTTGGAATTTTGGGTGGGTCGGTGTGCCAAGGTAGGGATGATAGCATCAGAGCTGTGAGATGTGAGCGAAAGATGCAGGTAGAAGTGTTTCCTATGAAGTAGGAAGAGGGGATGGTCATTTTGTTAGCTCTTCTGGTCCTGCTGTTGGTTTTCTTGGCATTTATTCTTCTGATGATGATGTTGCTGTTCCTAGTCGTGCGGAGGAGGCGGTAGGTTCGCCCAAGTCTCTTTGCGTTACGTGTCCCACAAGTGAGTCACATCGTTTTATGGTACCCAAGGTGGTATACAACACTGTGTCCCAGAATTTGACTCCCGGTGTTCAGAGTTTCAACATCATTCGACTCAGATACCTAGACCCCTAGAGTATTAATGTACCCGGGCCTTTCGATCAGTTTGTGTTAGGTGTAGTAGGTTTCTGAAAGAAGGGGTGTGTGTGTGCGCGCGCAGCGATTTGATTGTAAAGAGTCAGCAGGATGTTGGCATCATTTGGAATCACTCCTCCCTCCGCTTCTGAATCTTCAGTGGAATAATGTATTACCCAAAATGTTACGTGTCCTGTTTCCTTCGCGACTCAATTCGGAGTTCACAAGGGGCCCAATTCTTCGGGTCGCTGCTCAACCATGCGCCCGCCATGCTCGGCAGCACCACCGTCCAATAAACTGTCAGTCGCCGTGCGTGCGTCTATCTGTGCGTGAGCACGCAACGGGCACCCTCACCCATTCTTAGCTATCACAGCAAGTGAGGCAAATGTTTGATGCCCCCAGGTGACGTGGATGAGCCGCTGCTACGTGCTACCCACCACGCCCCGCTTCCCGGTAATGGACGCTTTCCTGTTATGTTTTTGGACTCGGGCCCTCTGTAACCTGATCGTCGTGGTGGTAAATTTGATCAGGCCCTTCAATCGTAGACTCGAGAAGGCAGACGGCTGTGATGTTTGGTTGTCAGGGGCCCTCCGGCTGCTTGTTCCTCTAGCACAGCGCAGTGGAGAGCGATAGATAACAAGCCGGCCTGTCCTCGTTTATCTAATTCGCAATTACGGGTCCTGGTGTGTTTTATTGTAGCCGAAGGGCGTTGCCTGCTCAAATCCTGAGTAAAGACCATCGAGTGTGTTTACGAGATTCATCCCACGGGCTGTGTGGGTTCCTGTCATGCTTTGGACGCCCTCTTGTATAAATAGACACAAGGCCACGCTTTCTTTTCATAATTAGGGCACAGTGCTTTGTGCATTAGTCGACGCTGAATGTTAAAAACAAGGCTTTGGAGGGAGGAAGAAAACAATGAAGCAAAGACACAAATAGAAAAATAGGTACAAGAGAATTTGATTTGATTGGATTTACAGATTTATAGCGCGCGCGAATGCCCAAGGGCGTCTTGGCGTTAGGAATGACCGAGATGCTGAAATTTTACAGGTTTGTTGTAGTTCTGACCATTCAGTTCATAAATAACCATGTTTTCAACAGTCCTCTAAATAACATCAGCGACTTGCTGTTTTTTATTGGCATAGGTAGAGACTTCCAGATCTTCGCTGTTCCCAAAAGGAAGCTCCTTCCCCCCCCAGCGAGCCTGCTTATACCTAGGGATTGACAGTAATTGCGCCTGAGCCGACCTTAAATTTCTAACTTGCGTATATTTCCTGAGATGTGTTCTCTGATACTGTGGCCCTTTCCCCTGTAGGGCCTTATATGCCAGGCATTGCGACTTAAATATGATTCTCTTTCCCACTGGAAGGCAATGGAGGTCTCTCAGTTGATGGGCGACTGATTCATATTTATGAATATCCCGAATCAGTCTTGCCGCTGCATTCTGCATTCGTTGAAGTTTGAGTAAGAGCTGTGACTGAAGCCTCACATATAAGGCGTTACCGTAGTCCAGTCGTGATAAGGTCAGGGCTGTGACCACCGTTTCTAAAGCATCCAATGGGATGAAGAGACGGACCTTCCTGATCATTTTTAAAATGCCCCAAAAGGTAGAGGCAAGCTTATTGATTTGACATTCAAATGTCAGTCTCTCATCAAATATTACCCCTAGGTTCCTAACCTTTGTGACAGGAGCCGGGCATTCACCCAATTCAACCGGCTACCATCTAGGGGGCAAGAAAGAGGTATTTGACCCTAGTAGCAGCACCTCTGTTTTCTCACCATTTAATTTGAGGCAATTGTTCTGCATCCATATATTAATCTGTGACATTTGAAAGTGAAAATTTGCAAGACTGATGAATTTGCGTCTTATACACTAGTTCAACCAGATAAGTACAGACTTTAAGCACTGATCTAAGAATATCACACACTGAGACGCCAGATTTACTGATGTCACCAGATTAGATAAAAATGGTATTTGCACCAGTCTAACCTGGCACATACTCAGAACTCTACTCAGTCCACCAGGATGAATCCTTGTCTCGAACTGAGGCTGAAATCACAAATTAATTAACATTGCATTAAGGGGAAGCAGATTTTGAACCACAGTAACAACAGAGAGGAGTAGATTGCATAACCATAAAGGTTTATTAACTAATTAGAAAAGTTAAAAAATCCATTCAAATCAGTTCAATAGAAATTGATATTGTTGGCAGGGACAAGCAAGATGGCAGATCTGGCATAATTCCTGATCGCTCTGGCAGCCCCAAACCAGAATCCTGTGGAATGCTGAACTACAGCCTACCTATGATGGCTCCCTGTTGGTGCAAAAAAAACATAAGGACGCACGCTAAGAGTAGTTGTGGCTTCTTAGGCCTGTTTCGAGGGTGACTTCTCCGTTCCAGAACTTACCTGAATGCAGCTGGCGTGAAGGTGCCCCTGGGCAACCAAAATGTGCTGCTGCTGCTGGCCTCTTCCTGGGACATCTGAAGGCTGGGAGGCCCAGTGAGGAATGGCGAAGAGATGGAGGGAGTGGCCTGAGACAGACTTTGTGTGCAGAGAGGAGCGCTGAGGGCTCCATGCAGCCAAGGGCACACCATATTCTAGACAGGAGCAGGGCGCAGCACTGAGGTGGTGCACATCTCCCAGAGACAAGTACTGACTGTGTGGGGCCTGGGGCAGGCCTTGAGGGTGAAAAACCAGCTGTGTATGGCAGAAGGCCTGTGGACTGGGGTAAGCGCATTGCAGCGTGTGGCGCAGGTGGAGAGGCAGCCTGGTGGGAGACGGGCCCTGGGCTTGGAGGGACTACCTCAACACCCCCCCTTGAAAAGAGCGTGGACCAGCTTGGAGAGCGTATAGCAAAGGACAGACAACAGGGTGAAGGGGGCCCCACTAGGCAGGTGCTGAGAGGGGAAGGGGGACTCTCACCAATGCACTTTGCAGGCCAGGCGTTACCAAACACCCTGAGGAGGTGCAATGTGGATGAGGTAACGCCTGGCCTGCAAAGTGCATTGGTGAGAGTCCCCCTTCCCCTCTCAGCACCTGCCTAGTGGGGCCCCCTTCACCCTGTTGTCTGTCCTTTGCTATACGCTCTCCAAGCTGGTCCACGCTCTTTTCAAGGGGGGGTGTTGAGGTAGTCCCTCCAAGCCCAGGCAACCACCCAGTCCGTGAAAAGCATTTAAAGATAACGAAAACTTCACTGAGAAGTGTATACATTGTTGGTAGAGAACCTGCTGGGAAGGCTGCAAAGAGAGGTACTGCTCTACTATGCAACTCAAAGCCATACCTCATATGGAGTGATAACACTATAGGCGAATGCAACCAGCTTCTGAAAGAGGAGCAAATTGCAAGATAATATTGTGAACGGAAGTGCTGCAAAGCAGAGATCAACAAGGTGTCAGACAGCACAAAGAGATACAAGAAACAGTCATCTGTTTACCGGTACTGATTAAAGAGAGTCATCATGCCATAGCGCTGGAGAGAGGGACCTCAGAGAAAGCACCCGGGGTTGTGCTTGCAGAGCCGTCCATACCCAAAGCGGTAATCCTCTAAATCTGCAGAGTGGGGCTAAGAACAACTTTAAAGGTCTCTGAAGTTTAAAAAGCTGAGAGCGACGATCAGAATTGTGAAAGTTTGCTTTTCCAATGGAGACCAAGAAAGAGGTCACGTTTCCTGTCATTATCCAAGATGACCCAGAGGCCAGCAGGTTGCAAGGCCTCAGAGATGGTTTGCATAAACACGATCAAGCAGCATCGGAAAGAACTCTACTCTCCACATCAGTAAGTTCCACCAATGGTTATAATGCTGCCTCCTTCTTGAGACCAGATAGGGGAGGGAGCGCACTGCTTCACCTCCCAGCACAGTTCGTCCCTTAGCATTATGGTAAATGCAGTTCATGGTACATGCTTACTTGAAATTTTACTGGAGTATTCCACCAAAGTTGGTGCAGGTTAGTGCTGTAAATCTCTAGACACGTGTTTCTGGATATCATCCGTCATCAGTAGAGATAAAAACAAATGTAATCTGGGGTTGCTGAACAGGCTGCCACAATCCTTCTTGAGACTACCACCACCATTTGATACCATAAGAAAGCTGAATATTGGTGACAGGTGGACTGTCTGGATAGAGACATTTAATGATTTCATTGATGCAATGGAAGAAGCAGATAAGAAGATTATCAAGAACCTTAAGAATCTTACTGGTGAAGGTGTAAAAGTAGTCATAAAGAAAATGCAGCGAGTTGATGAAATTACATATAGGGAAATCAAAGCAGCCTTGAATCTCAAATTCAATCGAATGCCGAATTTAGATTATGAAAGGTACATCTTCAGTCAAGAAGGACAGAAATCTGGTGAGACCATCAACAAATGTTTTGAGAGACTGGATACTCGTCAAATATTGTAAGTTCAATGAACTTAATGATGAGTGTTAGATTTGGGGGTCTCTAGTTGGCATAGGTAGGTACCTGTGACAAATAGGGACCCTTGCGTTTAGTCAGGGTAAAGGGATACACTCCTAAAATAACCCCTGCTCACCCGCTTGGTAGCTTGGCACAAGCAGACAGGCTTATCTCAGAGGCAGTGTGTAAAGCATTTGTGAACACATACAGCAATCAAGTGACAACACTTCAGATGGACACCACACAAGTTTTATATAAAAAATAAGTACTCTTTATATCGACTTATCACAAGACTACAAATGACACAAATCCACAATACTGTTACTTTAAAATGGTAGAATTTAGCTTAGTTCTCTTAAGATGGTAAATGCGACACTCAGAGTTCAATGTACCTTAGATGCGACTCGCAGGGCAACAAAAGTGTTGCAAAGACGGTGATGCGTTGAAGATCCAGTGCAAATAAACAAAGATGCGCTTTCTTCTTGATGCGACATGCATCCCGGTGATGCGGCGGCGCCTGATGCGATGTCAATCCTCTCCCCTGGCTTTGCGAGTTGCTTCCACAACAATGCGAGCCGCGACAGGCCCTGCGACACACTTGCCGGTTATGCGGTGGCGTCTGCGGCGACGTCGATCCTCTTCTCCGGTGATGAGCCGTGACAGGCCCTGCGACACGCTTCTCGGAGATGCAGCGGCGTCTGATGCGACGTCGATCCTCGTCTCCTGCGATGAGCCGCAACAGGCCCTGCGACACGCTAAACAGTAATGCGGCAGCGTTTGAGGCGACGTCGATCCTCTTCTCTTGGCGATGCGAGGTGCTTCGGTGGACCTGCGTCGACTCAACGATTCTTCTGCCACGCTTCACGGAGATGCGGCAGCGTCTGCTGCGACGTTGATCCTCTTCTCCGGCGATGCGAAGCGCTTCGTGCTGTGAAGCGGCAGTTCGGCGACACGCTTCTTGTGCTTGAGTCGCGCTTCCAGCCCTTTGCGACACGCAAGTCCTCAAAAAGTCCAGCACAACTGCAAGCACTTCAAGAGAACTCTTGGGGAGCTGGTGGGCGAAGTCTGTTGTCCCTGAGACTTCAGCAGGAGGCAAGCTCTTTTCCAAGCCCTTGGAGATCCTTAACAAGTTGAATGAAAATGCACACAAAGTCCTTTCTCCTTTCTTTGGCAGTCAGGCAACCACTGCAGGCCAATCCCCCAAGCAGCACTTCAGCTTAGGGATAGTCTCTCCTCAGTTTCTTCTGGTTCCACTCCTCAGCAAAGGTTTCTTCTTGTTTCCCAAAGAGATCTAAAGTTCTTGGGTTTGGGTCCCAATATTTATTCCAAGTTTCTCTTTGTTCTCTGAAGGCAGAGAGGCCTTTGCCTAGTCCAAACCAGTTCTGGTCAGTCCTGGAGCACTTTGTTTACATGACTCCTTCTTTCCTTTCAGAGTGCAGGGCAGAGACATCAGACACGCCACAGGAGGGTGAGCCAGCATTGTGGAGGGAAGGCACAGCCCTATTCAAGTCCAAGGTGCAACTCCTCCCACCCATCCATGCAGATCTCTCTATTCAGCCCTGTGCTGACTCACCCTGTCTCCGGGAATCCCCCAGCCCAGTCACTCAAACTCCAGACAAGGAATACACAGCCTAGCAGAGGCAGGTTTGGATGGTTAGACAAGAAAATACCTACTTTCTAAAAGTGGTATTTTCAAACACAGAATATTAAAACCAACTTCAATAAAATATGTGTTTTATCATTCTGAGTTCAGGCACACTAAATTCGAATTTCTACCATGTTCCCTGAGTCAGTTAGGATTATAAGATGTAATAATCAAACTGCCCATTCTTGTCTATGGAGAACAGGTAGCCTTGCAATAGTGAAAAACGAAAATGGCGGTAATTTACTATTAGAACATGCCACACACCCCAGGGCATGTCCTACCTTGTACTTACAATGCACCCTGGCCTTGGGCCTACCATAGAGGTGTCTTATATGAAGAAAAGGGAAGGTTTAAGAACTGGCAAGAGGGTGCACTTGCCCAGTCAGCATGACAGTACCAGACCACTCGCAGGCTCTGCAATAGCAGGCCTTAGACACACTTTTACAGGCTGCTTCTGTGAGTGGCACAACCAGTGCTGCAAGCCCACCAGCAGTATTTGGATTACCAGCCCGGGGCACTCCTGGTGCATTGTACTAGGGTCTAACAGGTAAACCAAACTAACCAATCATGGAATCACTAATTCATATATCAATTTACAATAGGGAGCAATTGCACTGTGGCACTGGACAGCAGTGGCACAGTGCCCAAAGCATCTAACACCAGCAAAAACACATGAGGCAACAGCAAAAATGGAAGGGAGACCCACACCAAGGTGCCAGTTCTAACAATGAAGAAGCTATAAGCCTCAGAGAGATTGACAGATGCTTGTCATATTCATTTAGTTGATGTATGCTGAGAGACACTCAGTCTGGAGTGAGTTCTCATGGCTGCTAGAGCTCAAGAGCTTGCTGCTCGACAAGCTGCTGACATGGAGGCCAGAGGTGCCCAGAGTGAGTCAGTCATGAACGTGAACAATAAGCCAAAACACAAGTCTGAGGGAGGCTGAGTGAATTCTCTACAGGAAAAGAAGTTGTGCTTCAGGGGTGGATTTTTGTATGCAAACAAATGTAAATGTCCTCCAAATGGGCAAGTCTGCAAAGGCTATAGAAAGGAGAACCATTTTGTAATGGTTTGCAAGGTGAAGGAAAAAGTAAGTGTATCATGATGCATAGTCAAAATGGCCACCTGGGGCCGTATTACATAAAGTACCCCAGTGGCACAGCGGGTGTTTGCGTCCATTTTGAGCACCCCTGGGGCACTTTGGTATTACAGAAGAGGCCACAGACGCTTGTACTGCCCCTTCTGTAATATCAATAGTGTTGATACACATAAAGTACGAGCGCTATCTTCAGGGGCGCGTTCCCTAATTTGCATAGGGGTGTGCCCCATCCAAATTAGCAATTGCTTTTGCCTCTCTGCAAAGGGACTTGGGTCCCTTGCTCACTTTGCCACTGGAAGTGTTACCCCGAAACCGGTCCCAGGATGCTTGTTTCCGGTCCAGGGAAGACCTGGCTTGGCAGTTCAGGCTGGACTGTTCCCATGAGGCACAGGGTCAAGACTGATTTGCGTATAGCTGAGTCTGAACTGGGGTGGCGAAGTGAGCTAAAGAACAATGATCGATTCAACCCAGATCTGTGACTGGGGATGAGTGTCTGAAAAGTTTCAGCACTCCTTCCATCATCTCCTTGTGTTTGCCAAGTTTAATATGTGGCACGGTAACTTTCACAGGGTGTACATGACCCCGCAAATGCTTACTAAAATATATCCGGAGACCACAGTGGCGTGCAGTTGATGCGGTCAAGTTGCAGCAAATTTCTTGCACATAACTTGGGCATGCCTGTGCATAGTCAAGTAATCAGGGAAAATTTAAGCGTGCTACTCACCCGTGAGGGTCTCAAGGCCCTAGGGGGGGGTCAGCTCCATCAGTCAAAAAGCCAGGTCTTGATGGTCTTCCTGAAGATGTGCAGGGTGGGGGCGCATCTGATGTTGATCTGCATCTCGTTCCAGGTCTTGGCAGTGATGTAGGTGAAGGTTCTTCCACCTGTTCTTACTCTGCAGATGCACCGGGGGTTGGTGAGGGTGAGGCAGGCGGATTTGGGGGGTCCTCTTGGGTACACGGAAGGAGATTCTGTAATTGAGATATTGGGGTCTGGTTTTGTGGAGGCATATGTAGGCTTGGGTGAGTATTTTGAAAGTTACTCTTTTCTCGACGGGGAGCCAGTGGAGGTCAAGGATGAGTCTGGTTGTGGTGTTTTGTTTGGCCTGGAGTTTGCGGAGCAGAGACTTGTTGATCCCGGCGTAGAGGGCGTTTCCGTAGTCCAGTCTGCTGGTAATGAGTGCTTGGGTGACCTTCTTCCTTGATCCATTTGAAGGTCTTTCAGAGGATCTGGAGGGTGTTGAAGCAGGTGGAGGTGACAGCGTTGACCTGTCGGGTCATGGAGAGGGAGGAGTCGAGTACGATGCTGAGATTTTGGGCATGGTCCGTGGGGGTGGAGGGGCTGCCAAGGGCGGTGGGTCATCAGGAGTTGTCCCATGCAGAGGGAGAGGGTCCGAGGACAAAGACCTCGGTCTTCTCCAAGTTGAGCTTCAGGCAGCTGCTGCTCATCCAGGATGCGATGTCCTTCATTGCTCCCTGGAAGTTGAGTCTGGTGGTGATGGCGTCCTTGGTGATGGAGAGGATGAGCTGGGTGTCATCAGTGTAGGATACTCTGCTGAGTCTGTGCTGTCTGATGATGGTGGTGAGGGGGGCCATGTAGATGTTGAAGAGCGTGAGGCTGAGCGATGATCCTTGGGGTACTCTGCAGTTGATTTCCATGGGTTTGTAGAGGAATGATGGGAGTCTGATTCTTTGAGTTCCGCCGGCGAGGAAGGAGCGGAGCCAGTTGAGGGTGGTTCCCTGTATGCCGGCTTCGTGGAGTCTGGTGGTGAGTGTGCAGTGGGAGACAGTGTTGAAGGCTGCGGAGAGGTCTAGTAGGATCAGGGCTGCGGTGTGTCCTTGGTTGAGGAGGATGTGGATGTCGTCGGTGGTGGCGAGTAGAGCGGTCTCAGTGCTGTGTTTGCTGCAGAATCCGGATTGGGAGTCGAGGATGGAGTTTGCTTTAATGAATTTCGTTAGTTGGATGTGGACAGTCTTCTCTGTGTCTATTGCCACAAAGAGGAGGCGGGTGATGGGTCGGTAGTTCTTGAGGTCCGCGGGATCCGCTGAGAGCTTCTTGAGTAGGGGTATGACTTCTGCTCGTTTCCAGTCGTCGGGAAAGATGGCAATTTTGAAGGTGGTGTTGATGGTGCGTCGTAGTTCCGGAGCGATGGCTGCGGCGGCTCTGTGGAAAATGTCCATAGTGGGCTTCTGGCGAGAGGTAGTACTGTACCTGATTAGAATCACAGAGATAACACTAGAGTAGTCGGTTAAACTGTGCCTCTTGGACATCATCCCAAGGCAGCAGCAGATAAAGATGGAAGCCACGATGTTTGCCCTGGAAGTGGTATTGGTGCGGTGCCAGATAGCTATACATTGGGTGTATGTAGGGCTCCCTGAAGTGGCACCGTGTAAGAAATATTTGATTGGATGGCCAATAGCTGATGAAATCCACATTAGGTTTACAAGACAAGATGAGGCAGTGGAGGATGACTTGGTAACTTGGGGTGAGATGATCAACAGGATGATAGAGCCCTCAAGCAACAGATCCTTGTGAAACTAGCGGCAGGGAGGGAGAAGGGAGAGTGGGAAAATGGAAAGGGGAGACCCTGGTTAAATTTGGCCTAGAATTAGGATCTTTTGTACAATATACCAAGGCAGATTTGGCATAGAAATTGAGTAAATAGATATTTAGGGATATGCAGGGCCCGATTCACAGAACTAACTTAAGACAAAATCCTAAACTTACTACCATTTTGGTATTCACAGAAGGCACTTACTCATTTTGGTATTCACAGAAGGCACTTACTCATTTCGGTATTCACAGAAGTTAGGAGTCCTAACTTTAGGACTCCTAAATGCCTTCTGTGAATACCGAAAGCCTTAAAATTAGGATTTTTCTCAGTTTAGTAGTAGTATAGTTAGGACTCCTAACTTTAGGACTCCTAAATGCCTTCTGTGAATACCAAAAGTCTTAAAATAAGGATTTTTCTCAATTTAGTAGTAGTAAAGTTAGGACTCCTAACTTTAGGACTCCTAAATGCCTTCTGTGAATACCGAAAGCCTTAAAATTAGGATTTTTCTCAGTTTAGTAGTAGTAAAGTTAGGAGTTCTAACTTTAGGACTCCTAAAGTGAGAAAAATCCTAATTTTAAGACTTTCGGTATTCACAGAAGGCATTTAGGGGTCCTAAAGTTAGGACTCCTAACTTCTGTGAATACCGACGTGAGTAAGTGTCTTCGGTGAATACCAAAATGAGTAAGTGCCATCTGTGAATACGAAAATGGTAGTAAGTTTAGGATTTTGTCTTAAGTTAGTTCTGTGAATCGGGCCCGCAGCATCCACTTAACAAGTGCATTGCTCGATTGTTCATGGTTGTTCATAAATTTCAAAATGGCAATAAAAATATATATATTTTAAAAACTGAATTCGATATTCACCTAAATTCAGCCTGCATGAATATAATCCAGATAGTTGAACTAATAATGCAAATATTGCATTTATAAAGGCAAGGTATGCAAATTGAGGCAAAGTCTCGTTTCCATAAAGGAAACTCCCTCATGCTAAGCTAAAGTTGTGGGTAGATCAGGGAAATTCAGAAGCAAGAGGTGTCAGCAAATATAGCATTGAAAGAAGAACAAGATAATGGCTACAATTAGAATGAGAAGAAATGCACTTGCTGTAAAGCGCATCTCTATGATTAGGAAAATCAGGAGCATTGGTCTCAAGAGAAGAGAAAGGATGTCTGCCTGTAAGGTTGGACAGTGGCAAGTGATCTAACTAACTAAGAAGCTTCACATAGTTAAAACATAAGATTTCATCCTAATGACACAGTCTTCGGGTAGGAACCTAACCAAGCCCAGTGTTCTCTCCATACTTGGTGTCAGCTTCTTTCCCAAGGCTTTCCCAAGCATAATATAATGCCAACTTCTGCTGTCACTGCAACCTTCACACTATCTCCCAAGGGAATATTCACCTCCCTAGCTTTTCAACCACTGCATCTGTTGAAATCGTGGTCCAAACCAAATATGACCTTCAAACTGTAAGCTAACAAAGAATAACATTTTAAATGAGCACTTGGTGACTCTAGTATCTGAAACAGAAAACAGTTAGGCACAGCAAGTAGAAATATGATGTTTATTTCAGAATGGAGTGAGGCACATAGGTAACGCATGTCAACTTTAAATGCACATTACCTAACTAAATGTAATCATTATATATGGTTCATTTTGCTACATCTAAATATAAACCAATAGGGAAAATATTTTAAAGTCATACGAGGAAATAATTAATAAATTGTGTGTAAATAATGTATGCTAGGGTTTTATGGGTTACAGATTAACATATTGTTTAAGCACATATATATGATGGCAACACTGTGCCATCACTGTTCAGTCTTAACAACAGCAATATGGAGTGCAGATAGTATTAGCGCACATGCTTCAATACCATGTTTTCCTAGATTTGTGCACAAGCTAGGTTGGTTGCAGGAGTGACCATAAAACTGAGGGCCGTATTAGCAAGGACTTGCGATAATCATCGCAAAGCGCGCTTAGCTTTTAAGCAGTGCAAATCAAGGAAACATATAATGGCAATAACTTTGAGTTATTATCATTTTATGTTTCCGTGCTGCTTTGCTCTCAGGGCAGGGCAGGGGAGGAGTAGCTTGCCCACTCATAAGTGCACATGACTGTTTGTCCGGCCCTCTGGGGCTGGCCAAACAGTCATGCACACTTTCCCAGTTCTCCACGCAGGCTGTATTACAGCCTGCATGGAGAACATGCCCAGGCCCCCAATCCCTGGCTGAGCATCGAACCACAACGGTCAAACCAATCACAGCGCTGCAATGGAGCATTGTGATTGGTCAGGGGAGCATGGGTGCTTACCGCAGCTTTGTGATGGGTCAGGGGAGCCTAGCTGTGCTTCCTGTTCCTGGAGTCCGAGTGAGGAGAGCTGGACTAGAGACGTGGATTTACATTGCGCCCCCGCCGCTGCCTACTTCATGAAAATATTGTCCTATTAACTCTTTCCGTGCTCATGACGGAACCACGCCGTCATGAGCCACGGTTGTCGTGTGCTCATGACGGAGTGGTTCCGTCATGCTGCGGCCGTTGGCGGCCGCGCCGCCCACGCGGCACTAATTCCCCGCCTGTGCGGGCGATTAGCGCAGTGGGCGGAGTCATGACGGAACCACTCCGTCATGAGCACAGCCCAACCGTGGCTCATGACGGAGTGGCTCCGTCATGAGCACCGCGCCACCGCGCTGCCCCCCCGCACCCCCCAGCGCTGCGGCAGAATTGCCGCCGCAGCGAAGGGGTTAAGAATAGATTTTCCATTATAAACTCCAATGGTGTGATGTTTTGCACACAATACTTATGTTAGATGATATTCTGACAAGGATATTCTGATACCATACTTTAGACGCTATTGAAAACACACCCAGTAGCTGTAGGAGGAACACTGTGCCCAACACTGCTCACTGCTCAAGAAAGGCAGATGGTTCCTCATCTATCCTAATTAATATTTCATTCCGAATAGCCATTAGTGCAGTCTCTGTCCTAGCATGGAACTATGACTGAAAGATGTACAGACAAAGGTTTTGATTCAAATGTTTGAGCACAGGCACTTTAAATGATTCTAATTTATCAGATACTATTATCCAGACCTTTTTTTGAAAGTAACTGAAGATTTAAACTTCCTCTCAATAAGTCGAACTTCATTCTGTAAAGGACCTGACCTTTAGAGGCGGAACTTTCAGTGTACTCCTTAACAAACAAAAAAGAGAAATATGTTGCCATGTGCAGTTTTGAGAAGTCTTAGCATTGTCATGATTCAGAGCCAGACAGTCCTTTTATTCCATTGGGCATTTCCTTGGTGGGCTGGGGTTCTTGGAAGGAAGTGTTTGAAAGCCCAGGGCTGCTTCTCACGCCTCTGTGAATTTCCCATCTCCGTGGTGTTAATGCTGAGGTTATTGTAGCATGCACAGGGAGACTTCGAGAGAGAGAGAAAGAGAGGGAGAGAGGGGGAAGGTGGAGAGAATCCAATCAGAGAAGAGAGGAGAAAAGAAGAGAAAGAGACTGGATGGATGGAAAGAGAGAAATTGTGCAATGAGACAAAAGTAGCAAGGCTGATTTGGGCATTTTTGCCAGAACTGCTATTGGTTCCACAGTCCGGTCTTGTCATCAGTGACTTAAATAACTTTGCATCCCACTGAATTCAGTGGCTTCCAAATGTTAAATATATACCGGGACGGACCCATTAAAGATACATTGTTACAAGAGCAGAAGATTATTCATGATCTGCGGTGTTGCAGCTAGGGGGAGAGTGGCAAGAGACACGGGACCACGTTCATTAGTTGCTTATTTATGAGCCCTTGCGGCCTATTTACAAAGTGACGCATCTAGGTAGATGCCTCACTTTGTAAACCCCTGCGCTACATTATACCTGCGTCAGGTATAATGTATGCAGGGTGAGCGTTCCCTGCATCAAAGCCTCGTAGAAATGGCACTTTGAAATCTATATGATTTCAGTGCGCCACTTTTAGGACGGCATTTCGTGAAAACCTTACACCTGCCTCATGGCAGGCGTAAGGGTGACGAAGGCCCTTTCACATGGGGCTTGCCCCATGTGAAAGGACACATTGTTGGAGTTGCGTATGTTTTCCGACAAACCCCAGCAATGCGCCACTTTTGCGCATACAGATGCATCAGGAATACTGACGTATCTGTAACTCCTTGCGACATGATGCGCTATACTTTAAGTACGGCACATCTATGGTGTCACAAGGGGGGGCACACTGAGAATTTTTGCATCGCTGCTTTGTCTCAGCAATGCAACACTTCTCACTTCCAGCCACGCTGCCAGTTTTATGTGAGCCCCTCTTAATATGTACACATCCTCCCGAGAGAGTCTGCTGGCCCATCCACCCCCAGGCTGCTCTGTGCAGGCCCTAGTTTTAATTGTGTCACCAGCCCACACCCCTGGAAATGAAATATTTGCAACTTAGATCTCTCCTACATTAAAATCAAATCAACAGGAACTTCCCTTAAGTCCCAGTCAAGGCTTCATTGCGTGCTTATTAACGCACGCTCGCTCATCAAACATAAGTTTGAATTCTCCAACTTCGTTGAAGAGCAGAGACTGGACATCCTGTTTGTGGTAGAAACCTGGGCAAATGAAGCCTCAGGTCCTGACCTGGTGGTAGCCATTTCACCTGGTTTCGCCATCTTTAGGAAGGACCGTAGAGGAAAAAAGGCGGGGGAGGGGCTCGCAGTTGTCTATAAGAACCACTTAAAAGCCACCTTTACTGACATTCCTGCGGGATTATCATGTGAAGCACTTGCTTTCCATATAACTATCAGTCACACCTATTCATTCAATGGGATGCTGATCGCCCCCCTGGACCCAGGGACAACTTTCTACAATCTTTAGGGCAACTATTAGAGCACAAAGTGAACTTCCAGGACTACACCATACTTGGGGACTTACATTTTCATTTGGATTATGCACAGGACAATGACTCAAAGGCCCTGATGGACCTTCTCACTAGCATTGGTCTGACACAACTGACAGAAGGTCCTAGTCTCAAAACCGGTCACCTACTGGATGCGGTTTTCTCTGATTGTTTGCTCTTGGAATTTAAAAGCAGCCTACAACTACTTTGGTCGGACCACGCAGCGGTCCTGCTCACTCTTACCTTGCCATCCTCTGCAAGTAACAAGCAGGTGCCTATAAAAAGTTGTTTTCTCTGGCATCGCCTCGACCACACTGAATTATCTTCCAAACTTAGTCGTAATAGACCCCCCCTATCCATTGCCCAGAGAGAGCAGCCCTAGATTACCATGACTGGATCGGGTCTTCAATACTGGCAACCGTTCCCCAAAAAAAGGGAAAAATCACGAGGACAGCCCCCACTGAACCATGGTTTTCAGATGAGTTGAGACTTCTTAAAAGGCAGTGCCGCAGGCAAGAAAGGTGCTGGAGACCTATTAATGATCCCAAGGAAAAAGAGCGCTATAGGGAAATACTCACACAGTATAAAGGTAGGATTCATACTGCAAAAATCAAGTATTTCTCAGAGACCATTGACAAAGCTAATAATAATGCCAAAGAACTGTTTGCCACAGTTAAAAAACGGAGTCAAGTGCAGGTATATAAAAAGACGATCCCAGATCAAGCCTTTTGTGACACCCTGGCTTCCAACTTTTGCAGTGAGGTTTGGGACGTCTACAACAAATTTACATTGAACCCTACTCAGGTGGCAAGAAGTCAGGATCCCCCTGAGTTATAGCACTCTCCGAGTTCCCACCAATTACTTACGAGCAGGTAGTTAAACTTCTTGCTGCCGCCAAATCTGTCTCACCATCGGATCCTTGCCCTGCCCAAGATTGTAATCTCAGTAATCAAACCGATAGCCTGCCACCTCACAGAGCTATTTAATCTTGTTTTGCAAACAGGTATCTTTCCCAAATTATGGAAAAAGACCTCCATTTTACCACTATTAAAAAAATCCAATCTGGACAAAACGGACCCAGGTAACTATCCTCCAATAGCTCATCTGCCACTGCCAGCAACAATTCTTGAAAAATACATGAATCAAGAACTTGCCACGTTTATCAATAACAACAACATTCTGGATCCCTCCCAATATGGTTTTCGCCATGGTCATAGTACGGAGCTTGCATTGATTACGGCTGCGAAAGAAATTAGGCGCTCGGTAGATAAGGAAGGCATCGCGGCTCTGATCCTTCTGGATCTGTTGGCAGCATCCGACATGGTGGACCATGGCCTCCTACTATGTTGCCTTCAAGAAGCAGGCATTGCCGGCACCGCCTTACAACTATTTTACTCCTTCCTTTCTAACCAGGAACAATTTGTGGAGATGGAGGGCTTGAGTTCTCAGAATTTCAATCTTCCTTGAGGGGTCCCACAGGGCACGTCCCTCGGCCCGACTCTCTTCAATCTGTATGTGGTTCCCCTGGCCAGGCTTATTAAATCCTTTGGATTTGCCATGGTGTCATTTGCCGATGACACGCAGATTATAGTATCCATCTCAGAGGACCTTCACAGCATCATTCACAACTTTCATGCCTATATTGTACAGGTGAGCAAACGGATGTCTGAGAACTGCCTTAAACTGAACTCCAATAAAATGGAGGTTCTTCTCTTTGGTAGAGATGTCTCCCATTGGTCCTCAGTTTGGTGGCCCAGTGAACTTGACCCTCTCCCCACTCCAGTCTGCAAGGGGAGAGGAGTTGGCCTAACGTCTAGGGCTTTCAACCTCGAATCTGGGTAACTGGGTTTGCGTCTCTGCAATGACGCTGAACATCCTGTGATTCTGGGTACATCACTTAATCTCCCCGTGTCTACCAGAAATGAATGTGTCCTCATGTAATGCAACTGGTGCTATGTAAAGTGCTCTGATACTGGATTCAGGTCAAGTTTGCGCTGTATAAAACTCTTTAAAAAAGGCTAGGAACCTGGTAGTCATCTTTGACACCACTCTTTCATTCTCCCATCATGCGAATGCAATTACATCAGCCATCTGTTACATCCTAAATATTTTGAGAAAAATCTTTTGTTTTATACCACCTGACCTACAGAAAACAGTGTTCTCGGCATTAGTGCTGTCAAGGCTGGACTACTGCAACAGCCTTTTGATTGGTATTAATAAAGCCCTTCTCATCAAGATGCAAGTCTTGCAGAATTCGGCCGCCCGCCTGCTATTTAAATTACCTAAATATGCTTCTGCAAAGGCAGCCCTTAATTCCCCTCACTGGCTCCCGGTGGAAAAGAGGATTAAGTTTAAGAACTCTTATATGGAACTCTCTTCCTCCGGATGTACGCAGACTCGCCTCGACGACGGCTTTCAAACTGGAAGTCAAAAGATTCTTAATGAGCAATTTCCTACCATAAGGGGTTGTGGCACTCATAAGGCGGCTGTCTCTGTGTTCCTAGCTCCATGGCACAACTAACAGGCACGGATCGTATCGTCTGCATATTATTATACCTTTTATGTGTACCATTGCTTACTGTTTATCATTGTTTTTTATTTTATTTTAATTATTTATTTATTTCTTTTCTTTTCACAATTGCTGTGTATATTTCATTTTGTCCTCTCTACCAACTTATTGTAAAGCGCTCTGATATCCTTCGGGATCTTGTTCGCGCTGTTTAAAACTTTATAAATAAATAAACAAGGCCCTCTGCATCGCCTTTAGGGTGCTGCACAATCAGGGTCCTGCCTATCTGTTGGACCACTTTCATTGATATACTCCTCCCAGAATGCTGCGGTCTGCTTCCCATCGGCTGGTGGAAGTACCCAAGGCACGTCTCTCTAACTGGGGTGGAAAAAGCTTTCTATACATTACCACCAGATTATGGAATTAATTGCCATTCTCATTGAAAAATTCATCAGACCTGATATCCTTCAGGAAGAGTCTGAAGACAAGTTCAGCAGTGATTAGTTCTCTTACTTCCGATTCCCAATGGCGGGCTGGAGATTGGATGTCAGCGCCTAGAGGCCTCCGGGTATTAGTGCGCTATATAAATATATAGATAAATAAACGAGGCCCCTTGTGTTCTTGATCTTGTTGAGCCTCAGGATCCAATACACGATGTGGCATCAACCCTTACTTGGCTGTGGACACTTAAGGGTCGGCCACACGGTTGGCATAGGACTGCGTCAACTAGATGGAAGCCACTTTGAATTGTTTTTCTCATTTTGCTTTATGTCCCATTTAATAACATTGTATAGTGTTTTTTTTCCCCATAGTTTTATATAGCACGTACTTGACCTAAAGGTATCAGACCACTTTACACGAGCACCAATTGCGTTATCCGAGGACACATTCATTTTTGTTAGGCACGAGGAGATTAAGTGATTTGCCCAGAATCACAGGATGTTGAGCATCATTGCTGAGACTCGAACCCGGTTCCCCAGATTTGAGGTCACCGCCCTTGCCGTTAGACCGCATTGTTGTTCTGTGCTTTCTTATAGGGCAGTTTTAGTTACCTATTTCCAATTTTCTTCATATTAAAAAAATGGATCTTAATAAATTACTGTTTTGTGTCCTTGGTCGGAGCCCAATACGTTCTTTGTTGATTAATGGTGTTCATGTTTCGCAGTTTTGTACGCACATTTCACATATAGTTTGTCAGAGGAAGGCCTGGCTGCTTGTACCGAGCTAGCCGTGGTGCAACTTGAATTCCTCATTGAAACCCATTTACCTTTGCAGGGCAGCTAGTTTTGCCTTTTGCAGGTGCCGATTCAAAGCTCATAAATTGGCTCTAGCTGTCCTATCCCTAGCCTGGCATGCAAATTCCATAAAGTGTTAAATTCTAATGGAAAATCCTCAGATACCTGGATGTGCCTGGAGAATACGCTAAACGTGGAAAGGAGTCCAATAATGGAATTCTTTACTGCTATTTGGCGCCGGAACTCTGCACCAAAAACAATCTCTCAATTGCTCTCTTTTCATGTCTGAGAGGGTGGGATATCTTATGTCTTACTAACCATGACACGTTTACCCATTTTTCATATTTTAAGTGTAATCTTAAAGACAAGTGCTTATTTCGTTTTCCAATGTTACTTCTGTGTACATAAAGGGCAGTTTCAATGGAAAACACTGTGGATATCACATAATAGTACAGAGTAGATAAAAGGGGAAGAATATATAACAAATATCTCAAACAGTGAATGATAAATAAAACTAACAAGAACAAAAAGTATAATTCACTAAAGCGAAATGCTCATGATAAGAAGGTAATATATGGAAAAGCTGCAAACAAAATGATCAAGGTGCTGGGATCCCATATTTGTGTAAAACAAGACCAAACAATTGATAGAGCAAATTCAATCAATCAATCAATCAAGGACGTATAAAGTGTGACTACTCACCTGTGAGTGTCTCAAGGTGCTGGGGGTTGAGAGGGGGCTGGGTCTGCGGTCTTTACTGAATAGCGGCATCAATGGTGATTGCCTGAGATGTAGAGACAGTTCCAGATCTTCGCAGCGAGGTTAGAGATGGATCTTCCTCCAGCCCTGTTCTTGTGGATCTGTGGGACAGTGGCCAGGGCCAGTTGGGCGGACTTGAGATGGCTGGTGGGATGTAGATGGAGAGGCGGTGGTTGAGGAATGCAGGTCCTGCATTGTGGAGGACTTTGTAGGTGTGCTTGAGGAGCTTCAAGTTAATTCTTTTGTTGATAGGAGGCCAGTGAAGGTCTCTCAGGTGGCTGGTGATGTGGGTGCAGCGTGGGATGTTCAGAATGAGTCTGGTGCAGTCGTTCTGGATGCTCTGTAGTTCCTTTTGGAGTTTCTGGGTGGTGCTGCCATAGAGTGCATTGCTGTAGATGAGTCTGTTCCTGACGAGTGCATGCATGACCGTTTTCCTGGCATCGGTGGGGATGAAACCAAACACGAGATTGTGGAATATTAAATTGGTGAGCATGAAACTTGGTGCCCTGCCCCCTGGAACTGGTTTGGCTGTGGTGTTCCAAAGGCAGCAGATAATGCCAGCTCCTGTAGAAAACCATAGAGCAAGTTTTTACCGAGCACAGGGTACCATTTCTCCACCAATTTAAGAATACACAGCATCTTCCTTGGCACCAAATTAGTTACGTCCAGCTACACAGGAACATCAAGATCCATCAGTGTGAAAAAAGCATCCCACTTAACCTAAAAAACGCATCTGGCTCACATATTGGCCCGTTATATTGCAGGTCTAAACGTCTAAAGCAGAACTTAAGGCAGAGTTCATGCAATTCGTGAGCGACAACTAAGAGCAACATGTTTAGAAATAGCATTCAGCAATGACCCATGACACTTTCACCCCACAATGAGAATGTCAGACTCTCACCCACCCTCAAAGAATTCCACTGACTCCTTTTAACAGGCTAAGCCCCCTTCAAATACTGCTGTGTCACCATCAACACAGTGAACTCAATCCCTCCACCATATCGAGCAAGCAAAATCAAGAATTGCAGAAGACACTTACAGGAGCATCCTCCTAAGGCAAAAGACTAAAAAGTAGGAAGGTGAAGACAAGATATTAACAGGCACATGCATCAACCTTTTTTGTGAGCGCAAACGGTGCGATTTGCAAAACCGTCCGTTTGCGCCTGCAAAATGGGATTCTGAGATGCATCAAACTGTAAGGCTCTCGCAATTTTTGCGATTTCTTGAATTGAGATTGCATTTAAGGAATCGCAAATTGCGATTCCTTAAATGCAATGCATGGTGATATCGCAAATAGTGATTTCGCTAATAGGAGTCGCAAATTACCATCAATTTGAACATGATGGTAATTTGCAAAACCTTTGAAAAATGCACTAAAGTGAATTTTTCAAAGTTGTAGGTTACACACATACATGCCCTTGGGGCACGTTTGTGCGCAACATGTGTGCACAGATCAATTTCAGGGGTGCAACGGGGTGTCCTATTGACACCATTGCACCCTTGAAATTGCATGCGCAATTTCCGAGTACCTATTGGGTATTTGCGAGTCGCAATTAAGGAATGTTTGGGAATCGCTAATTTTATAGCGATTCCTACATGCATAGGCTTTTGCAATTCCTTAATTGCGATTCCTTAATAATCGCAATTAAGGAATCGCAAAAGCCTACATTGATGCATGTGCCCCTAAGCCTTCTCTGCTGTACTCCTAGGAGCTGTAAGCCTTCCTTATGCTGAACCTGCTTTGAGCCTGCTATTCAGGAACAAATGGAAATCTGTGCTCTTCTAGTAATGCCTCTTCCAAGTGTTACCTTCCAAGTGAATCTTGCCTAAGTTCCTTCTCTCTATCTTTATATAAGGCTCTGTTGCTTTGTAGTGAATCTCGCACTATATAAATCTCCATACATGTTGGAAGGAGAAATGTTTGCAACAACATGTAATGTGTGTGGACTACACTTTAAGGGACATATTATCAAGAACAGCATTAAAATTATCGCCGCTTTAGCGGCAGGAAACTGACGCTAAAGCTGCGATAATGGGCTTGATAATATGCCCTTGAGAATTCCAATAGAAGCCCAGGTTTGATGTCCTTCACACCAGAACATGGGCTTCTATTGGAATTCTCAAGAGCATATTATCAAGCCCATTATCGCCGCTTTAGCGGCAGTTTTCTGCCGCTACAGCGGCGATAATTTTAACGCCGTTCTTGATAATATGCCCCTCAGTGTCTCTCCCATCCCACCAGGAACAACGAAGGTAAGGTGAGAGTCAGTGATGTTGCTTTACATATAGGCTCATGTTGACCGTGGTTCTGACGTAGCCAAACCCTTGGTCAGGGCTAGAGCCATGAGAGGCGCACTGCTACTGATTTGTACCTAGATGGGTCAGGTAGAATGTGGGAAATGGATGTGCAGCTAACACAGAGAACTGATTACGAGTCCGGCAGAGTGGAAAACCAGGATATTTTCATGTGTTTTTTTCAATCTGACCGATTACAAGCTTTCCATATTCAATTTTTCCATATGTAATTTTTCAGTGCATTAAAATCGTATGATGGAAAAACCGTATGCAATTATACCATTAGGTAAAATCACTTACAGAAAATAGGTACAGCTCTTACAAGTTGGGAAGAAAGCCATTCACAGGAGGTGTTTGCACCTACATTTACCACCTGTTTGAAGCTAGTGGTAAATTATTTAAATGTATTGTAAACTTGCTTAATTGTATTAATAAACTCTCAAATTATGTTTTTTTTTACCAAAAACAATTTTGTTAATGTAATAATTGAACTTTATTTTATATTTTTAATCCATAGGCATTCAAACCCTGACAATAAATATTGCCTGTGCGAGATATTACATTTCCAAAACAACTTTTTTTAAACGAATGATAAGCCATTTATGACCAAAACTATGGGTCAAAACAATTCTCACCGTGATTGTGTGTACAAGGAAAGGGTTTGAGTGGAACTGACCAGAGTATTTGCACTAAACAGTCAATATAATTTTGGAGAGGAAGCTTAAGAGTCAACCAGTCAGGCCCTGATGAGAACCCCTAAAGAAATATGAGATTCGAAACGCAAAGCGTCGACGACCATGGGGAGTTATTTGCAATCATTGTGACAATTGCATGTAGGCTATCCTAAAAGAAAAAAGATATTGGGATCCTACACTAACAAAGTGCCCTATATAACCCCTATAGTTGGACCTAAAACGAGAGGTCACTAAGGAGATTAACAATAGAGATCTCACTATCAATGAAAGTGTAGGAAAGATAAATCCTCAAGAAATACGAATGCAAAGAGGCGCCCTGCTTGCTGAAAGATTTATTGCATGTTGTCAGTTCCAGGGTCAGTAGAAGAATGCCTCAATGGCCCAACAATGCATAACTCCCAAAGCTTCCATACATTCAAAAGATGCCACAGGGCAAAGAACGAGATCCCACTAGCCACAGAGCGAGACAGTCACGAGCTGCAACGAGAGATCACACTCGTGATAGTCGCACTCCATGCACACGACACACCTCCCCCCTTAAAAAAAAAAAAAAGAAATAACAATGTAAATGTATATGTAAGTTTCAAAGGAAGGAAGAAAACACATAACTTCATGATAAAATCCTTGAATCTGGCAGGGAGGTGATGATCACGCGTAACTCTGGTGGAAGTAATTTCGTGGTTAGTGAGGGGAGATTTGTGGTTTCTCAGATCATCACTGGACCCGACATCAAGAAACACATTGGTATTGGAATCTTCATGTGTAATTGTTGCACCCTGAAACAGAGATATTCTGTTGAGATTCCAACATTCCCACCCTCAACTCTGACAGCATTTCTAAAAATTTCAATAACTCTTTTAGGAGCCGACCAAATGGAAGAGCCCTTACAAACTCCCTCTTTTTTTAATGCGTATTAAATCACCAATTGCTACTCTTTGTTGACTCATGTTGCCTAATTTTCTCTCCATGACTTCTTTCATTCTCTTTTTGTAAACATCAACTCTGTTCTGAACTAATTCATAATATACAGAAGAAAAATTTAGATTTTCACCCATGTTTTTTTAACCACCAAGGAGCTACTTTGGTGCTTGGTCTTCGTCCTCTCAAGAATTCAAAAGGACCAACTAAGGTGACAGAATTGGGTGAAGTCCTGTAGGCTAATAGCATAGATTGTAGAGCATTACGCCAATTTGAACCACCCTTAACTGATAACTGAATGGCCTCCTTGACAACACGGTTAAAGCACTCCACTTGGCCATTGACCTCAGGATGGAAAACAGCTGTCTTCCTATGGGTAATACCACACTTCTCAAAAAACAAATCCATTTCCTTGCTGAGGTCCATTGTCTGTGACAATTTCCTGGGGAATGCCTTCTCTACAAAAAACATTGTCAAGAAATTCTATAACACTTTGTGAAGTAACTTCCTTGACCATCTTGACCTCTGGCCATTTCGAGTAGTAGTCTATCAAAACAATACCGAAACTCCCATGTTTGATTTGAACATGAAAAGGACCAATTATGTCTAACCCTAATTTTAACCATGGACCGGGAGGAAAATCCACAGGATGGAGTTCAGGTCGCATCACAACAGCGGATTTGTCACTGTTTGAACATTTGTCACATGTGCGCATGAAATGTTCAACGGACAAATCAATGCCAGGCCACCAAAAGGTTTCTCTGATACGTCTTCTGGTGAAGGATATACCCAAATGTGCTTCATGTGCAATTTCCACAATCTTATTTCTTAAAGCAAAAGGGGGTATGACTTTGTCACCTCTCATAATGAGACCATTCTCAATAGCTAATTTATCCTGAATCTTAAAATAACTCATCATATCTCCTGATACTTTTCTTTGTTTTGGCTATCCTTGGATAATGTAACTCCTGATCTTTTTTAATTCTACATCCTTTTTCATTTCTAAAGCCCAAACATCTTCACTCAGATTTGTTTGTTCACTATACAGTAAATTCACGTCATATGTGGTGAACGCAACTTCACACTCTTCCTCATTGGTATCTATTTCACTTGTAATAGGTAATCTGGACATGCAATCGGCATGCATATTAGCTTTCCCCTGTACATATTCTATCTTGTACTGGAATGATTGCAACCTTGAAGCTAACCTAGCCAGACGTGCTGACATAGAGCGTCCTCCTCCGGCGGCCAAAAGGAAAATGAGGGGTTTGTGATCGGTCTTGATAGTAAATTTTATCCCCCATAAAAAGTGTTCCGTCCCCCATACACATGCTAGGAGCTCTCTTTCTATAATGGAGTAGTGCTTTTCCGAGTCTTTAACACTCTGGACGCATATGCAACAATCCATTCCTTACCATTATCTCTCTGTTATAAAACACCCACCAGTCCTGTGTTGCTGGCATCAACCATGACGATACAACTTTTCCCGGATACAAATGGTGTAAGACATGGGGCATTAACAATGAAGTCTTCAAATTTTCAAAAGCATGGGACATATCATTAGACCAACAAAACTTAGCGTTCTTTTTAAGAAGACATCTAAAAGGGTCAATTTTTGAAGAATAGTTAGGGATGAATTTTGCATAAAATTCAATTAAGCCGAGAAAGGCTACTACTTGTTCTTTTGAAACCGGAACGGGTGCGTTGATAATGCTTTCAACATGTTTACGTTTGGGTTTAATTCCCATTCCACTGATGGTATGTCCAAGATATTCCACTGCCATCGCTTTGATTTTGCATTTATCCAGGTGGAGGGTGAGACCTTTCTCGGACAAAGCCGCTATAACTTTTTGCAGGTTATGATCATGTTTTTCATTGTCTTTGCCGTATACTAAAATGTCGTCTTGGAAAGCGATGGCGCCTGTCAAACCCTCCAAAGTGTCTTTCATTTATCTCTGGAAGACAGAGACTGCACTGGCAAGGCCGAAAGGCATATGGCAATACCTAAAAAGACCATCTGGAGTAATAAAAGCTGTTACATTTTTTGATTCTTCAGCTAACACAACCTGGTAGTATGCTGGCTAGATCAATGCCCGAAAATACTTGTGCGCCAGCCAAAGTTGATACCAGTTTGTGTAAATTTGGCAGGGGGTGGACATCCACCCAAATAGCATTGTTTAAACTGCGCAAGTCCACACACAGTCTCAGTTCGCCTGAAGATTTAATTGAAATAACAATCGGAGAAACCTAAGGAGATGATTCGATAGGTTTGTTGATGCTCTTTTCACATAAATCCTTAAGCATATCTTTTAACTTGTTTCTGTATGAGAGAGGTACATTTCTTACCTTATGATGAAGTGGTATTGCGTTCTCATTTAGCTTTATGACATGCTCGAACCCCTGATATTTCCCAAGTTTCCCACTAAATACATTGGGGAATTGTTCAATGAATTCTTTAATATAGCATGAATTTAATTGATGAGATGCTTTTTGGGAAAATATGGAGTAAACAGGGGGATCAGCATTGGGATCAAGTCTAATTCCTAATTTCTCTTGATGAGGCCATCCTAATAGGGGTTGTCCTGATTTGGCAACATAGATTTTACAAAATGTGTGATGTCCCGAAAAAACTAAATGAACACAAAAAAAACCCATTAAATTAATTTTATGCCCTTTGTAGCCACTAGGTGACACATCCGGTGAGAGAAGAATTCTATTTGGCCAATTGTTATGAAAAACATCAGAAGATATAATGGTGTACCATGCACACAAATCTACTAAAAAGTTTAATTGCACATCATCTACAGAAATGGAACAGGAGGGAAATTTGGTAAAACCTGCATCTCCACAAACATTGATGACAGTGTTAATTTCATTTTCTAGAGAATCATACGAATCATCACAGTCTTCCAAGCTTTGTATGTAATTGACTCTCTTAGAAAGAGACTTACAAAACTTCGCAAAATGCCCTTTCCTATTACATTTAGTACAAATTTTCTCAATGGCGGGACACATTTTTAAATTAGCTAGGTGTCTATTACTCCCGCATCTGTAGCAGAGCAATTGTGAATTATTCCTTTCACAATTTGAATTCCTAGATCTATTGTCAGATTTTGCGACATAATCATTCCTGCGAGGAAAGTTTTTTTTTGTTTGTCAGATTCCTTATTATCCTTACTAACATTAAACATGTCTCCTTTATCATTCCCCCTTATTTCCTTAACACATTTTCGGACGTTCAGTGGATTTAGCAATGTCAATTACTGCATTAAGAGATAAATCAGAAGTGGTCCATATCCTTTCTTGGACTTTTTTGTTATTCGTTCTCATTAAGATCTGGTCTCTAAGAACTTGTTCATAAGATATATGCTCGAAATCACAAGCAACAGCTAAAGACCTAAGTGCGGAAACGAAATCTTCAATTGACTCTTCTGCATGTTGTTTATGTGAATAAAATGTAAATCTCTCCATAACTATATTTTTCTTTTTTCCAAAACGTATATTAAGTTGTGAAGATGCGTACTGATAAACATTAATGTTGCCAGGATTGGGTAAGGCAGGTAATGTAAATTCTTTTAATCCAATGCCCCCTAAACAATGTTTCAAAAGAGAAAGTTTCCTCTCCGGTTCACAATCTTCTCCCTCTAACACTTCCACATATGCTGAGAAAATTGGACAAGTGAGAAAGGAAGGAGGGGGTGAAATGCCTGACATAACTGATAATACTAACAAAACTCAAACAAAAGTGACTGGTTCATATAAAATAACAGTAGCCCGTAAAACCTGTATAAATGCAATAAATCCAATAAAGAATAGTTGGTGGCACGCGGTGTACGTATCACCGAAGAAGTACCTGGAATTAATATGCCTCAAGTGGTGTGTGTATCACCGAAGGATACACAAGTCGAATTAACATTTTTAGAAAATCCTTTCATACAACGATAAATGAAAAGTACCTTAAGTTCACTGGTGTGCTTGTCACCGATGTGCAAGCACCGATGTAGGAATACATTTTTCCCGATCTAGTTGTTAGGTGGTGGAAACAAAAAACAAAATGGCTGCTTGTATGTTGCACGCAAAGGTGTGTTTAAGGGTGATGACGTTGCATGCGAAGGCATGTTGAATGGTTATGACGTTGGGCGCAGACGCGGTGAGAAGAAACGTGATGGCTCCGAGAAGAATCGGGTTCCAGGTTCCAGAATGGATAAGATCGTTGCGAAGGTATGTGTATTCAAATGTACACATGATGCTCTTCGATGCTCCTCGATGCAAATAGGTCCAACAACAATAAAGAAAACAAAAACACAAGACAATCATTTTGCCAGTGATCCAACGAAGCACAGCAGTAAAGTTGGTCACCGCTAAAATAAATCTTCTTTCTGGGTGAATATTGTCCAACCGGAAAATGGCTTGGAAACGAGAAAAAATAAAATAGTATTCCTTTTAAGCAAAATAGCGTAGCATAAGGGCAATGGATCCGTGACCGCTCGTCGCCAGTGTAGGAAAGATAAATCCTCAAGAAATACGAATGCAAAGAGGCGCTCTGCTTGCAGAAAGATTTATTTCATGTTGTCAGTTCCAGAGTCAGTACACGAATGCCTCAACGGCCCAACAATGCATAACTCCCAAAGCTTCCATACATTCAAAAGATGCCACAGGGCAAAGCACAAGATCCCACTAGACACAGAGCGAGACAGTCACGAGCTGCAACGAGAGATCACACTCGTGACAGTCGCGCTCCATGCACACAACATAAATGACTGGCTCCACAGCCGAGGGCGTAACCGTTAAATGTTATATGGAAATGTGAAACTATGTTCTTGTTGGATATATATTTTAAGTTGTTGTATGTGTAACCCATAGTTTTGGGCATAAATTACTTATTAAAAAGTTGTTTTGGAAATGTATTGAAATATGTATCAACCACCAAGGTGTAGTGACACAGGAATTGACACTAGTTCCTTGCTGACTAATTAAAACTCCCTCACTCATTAACGTTCACTCACTTTATTACATTCCCCTTGTAGCCAAAAATAAATTGTTCTTAACTCGTGAAATTCACAGATGCCCCCAATAACTTTTTTATACACTGTTGTGCATCACACAGCGCCCACTGGAGGCAGGATTAGTCATCACATGCAACATCAGGCAACTTTGAGTAACTTTGTCAGACAAACACGAAACTCTAAGAACTCGACATGAGTGGAGGTCAGCCTAAATTTAAGAGCTGTGTCTTTAAAGATCTTCTGTACATTGATATTTCAGCTGCCTGTCGATTTCAATGCAAAAACAGCTCATACATAAATGATTGATTTCATTTAAATTACACAGAAGTCGGACTGAAATGCAAATGCTTATATTGAATAGCAGAATTTATATATGAGTTGTATCTTATTTGAATCTCAAGTCCCACCCACACTAGTCCATGTGCGCTAGGCATGGCATCGCCTCCAGTCACCATATTATCATACCCTAAATGTTCCCATTTTCTCCCATCCAGCTCTTCCCTCACCAGCCTCATCAAACCTCCTATGATTACTGCGTGAGGATACATTTCATTATTAATGACCTGAGCAGAAATCTTCAAGAGAAAACAAAATGTTTGTAAATGTGGTTAAGGTTAGAGCTGCAACTGGAGCGCGCTGACATCAAATATTAATTTGTCAGTTATAGCTGAAAAGCTGCCGCACCAGATCAGTGATAGACCTGCTGAGAAAGGAGTTGAAGCAACATTAGCATGGGGAGGGCATTTAAATATTCATGAATTCGGATCTACCTTCATCAAGCATGCCTGCCCCCCCCCCCCCCTTCCTCCCCTCGCATCCACGCTCCACCTGGAATAACACATGGAAACATTTATTCATTTGCTACCACTTACAGCCCTCATGGGCGAGACCCCATCCACAGAATTAAAAAAAACATGTTTTGTAAAAGAAATACAACTTGGCTGAAGACATGTTTGATTGCTGCCCACAGAACAGCATCTTCGCCAGTTGTAATGGTGTCGAGGTTGACTTCAGTGGTAGTGTGTGTCAATGTTTCAGGCGTAAGGGGGCTCTTTTGTTTGTTTGTTTGTTTATTTATGTATTCATTTATTTGCTTATTTATTTATGTTCCTTTGTTGAGTGCTCACACTGCCTTGTGGTTCTTAAGATCTCTAAAATTGGAGGAGGGGAAGGAACGACGGAGATAGGTACTGAGCAGCCGCCGCCCATGCAGGTAAGAGCGGTGGGCTGGGGGAGGCCGGGTGGGGGGGATTTCTACGGACGATAACGAGGGCAAGTTACTTATTTATTTAAAATGTTCCCTCATCATTGTCTGTCGAAATCCCCACCCCTGCCCACCAGGCCCCACAGCTCTTACATGCACTGGCCATGGCTGCGACCGAGACAGGTCATGTAGCCTTTGAGGTTGCTTCATGCTAAATAAAGCCCTGGGCAGAGTAGGAAAGGGTGGTCTTCAGTTCATTTCAGAACTTCAGTTGGTCAGCTTCCAGTCTGTAGGGGTGCAAGTGAGAGATGAGAGGTGCAAGCCATGACACTAAAGAAATTGGCCCGCTCAAGTTTCATTGTGAGGCTGACAGCAGCCGCGGCCCGTGCAGGTAAGAGCGGTGGGGTCGGGTGAAGGGGGGAGTTTGACGGATGATGATGAGGGGACATGAATTATTTATTTAATTTTCCCTCGTCATCGTCCGTCGAAATCCCCCTCGCCACTCTGCCCCAGCCACCGCCTCACCACTCTTGCCAGCACTTGCCGCAGCTGACTGACAGACCGCTGGCAGGCAGATTTTGTAAAGTTGACCTTTGATATGTGTACTACTCCCTGCCAGTCCCCCAGGACCCTTATATGATTACTCACACATAACTTAAAAAACAAATTTTAGAGGAACTTAGGGCCAGATGTATCAAAGGGTTTTGCCCATTCTGTGTCTATGTGAAAATGTGTTCATGCATGTGGCCCTTAAATACTTCAACAATGTCTTTAGTAGAGTCCACTTTTTATTCTTGCTATGTTGTTTGCATTTATTTCTTTATAATAAATTAGAATATCACTTACACCGTGAAAAACCAGCCACCATGAAAAATAAACTGACCTGTTTTACCGACATCCTTTTTCATCAAAACAATCAATCTCATTTTCATGAGATAATTTGGGGATGAACAAATCAGATTTCAGAATTTTCAAATGGCTGGAAAAGTTAACATAGAATAGATGTATATACTCAAAATACAAAGATACAAACGAGAAGAGTGCAAAGCCTGGCATCAAAAATAATTTTTTGATATAAAGAAGCAAGAAGGCAATAAAGGCCTAACCCTGACGGGACACCGCCCACAAATTTAGAGATGATCAGTGGACCAGATGCCATCTCTGTCCACTGCAAGGAACCGCTGTGACAACAGTTCCTTTCAACGTAAAATATTGGGCACTGTCTGGTTTCCTTCCAAGGTAGATTTTTGTTTCTGAAAAACGAATGACCCCTACACTCTGGTAGTGGCGTGGTGTGAGGTCACTATAGTTGTTTGCCTGTCTCTCACCCACAGTGTTTTCCTTGCTGTGATGGACTGCGGAAAAAAGACATTACACCATTCACCGTAAACAGGGTGGATGCTGTAATGTCCTTTCTGCACCACATCGACGAAGACAATGGGAGTTCCATCAACCAAATACTTAAGGACTGACAATCACTAAATTATGTGGGCAGAATAAGGACTTGTCAGGCAGGGTACTCCATTACGTTTGAGCCAGAGTACTCAGTCTGCCAAACTCAAAATCTAGTGCTAAGCCACAAAAAATCTAACAATTAGCTTCTGGTATAATAATGGATGCAAGTCTAGCACCACTTGCACCCAGCCGCGGCCCGTACAGATAAGAGCGGTGGGGCCGGATGGGGGAGGAAACGACGGACGATGACAAGGGAAAATGAAATAAATATTTAATTTTCCCTCATCATCGTCCGTCAAAATCCCCCCCACTGCTCTTCCCTGCACGGGCCGCTTCTTCTTGCTCCTTGGTGCAAAGGTGTGCGCATGATGTCTAGTATAGGTTTTGTACTTTAAGTGTAATCCACCAGAAAAAAACACTAAGCCTAGACAAACTTTAAAACCTTTCACACATTGCATGTGTGTTGTATACACACACATGCAATGTGTAAAAAGTTAGAAGAAATTCAAACATTTCTCCAACTTAACACATGCTTCAAGAAGGTGTTATTTTTTTGGTGCCAAGCTCTGTCTAACATTTTAAGTAGCTAGCGATTGCATTTTACTTACCACAGCTACCAGAGAAGGTCCTGGTCCATTTTTGGATGTTTCTTTTTTTATGTTACTAATGAATCAAATGCAATTATACAAAATAGGCTGAAATGGAGCGTGGGTTCCCCATGGTTCGTTGGAACTGATTTTGCCACCTGTGAGGCCAGCGGTCGCAAAAGCAGTGCCAGAGGTAGCAATGGACTAGTCAGCGGTCACAGCTGCAACCTGTGGCGACCCCGAATGAAGTCCATGGCACCAGGGAGACTGGGATGCTACACATTTCCATGTCTTTGCTTTTAAATAATTAGCAATAATGAATGTAAACAAATATGGCAAGTGCAGTTTGGTAACCCCTGCCTATTTTTTAAGCATTACATTGAGAACGTTGACATACATGTTTGCAGTCTCTTCTGCAGATTCCGTAAGCCTTCCCAGTAAATTTTAACTGCTTGTCCTTCATAAATAAGAACACATTTCCACAGGATTTCCAAAGATTTGAACTAGCTCTACTTAGGTCTTAGGTAGAAGTGTGCAGAATATAAATTCTGATGGCAATGGCAGCCGCCACGTACAAAAAGTGGTGTGGCAGGGGGATGGGCGCAGGAGGGAGCACGGGAGGAGGCACGGGAGGGGGGTGTTTGGGAGGGGGGATGAGGAACCATAATAATAACATGTATATTTTTTTTAAAGTTAAACTACCTGCTGCCGGCCGCCTCCCGCGTTACGCCTCGGTGCTGGAACTTCCTTGTCCCAGCAGACACTGTGCCTTTGTCACAGACACCGTGTCCAATCCCTGTGCTGCAGAGCTCTGCAGCGCGGGGATTTGCCTGAGCGGGGTAGAAAGACACTTCTTAGGTCAGGGAGTCTGTGGGGTTTCTGTAACCAGCTGTTCAATACAGACGGGTTACAGAAACCTAAGTGCTCATGTGTGTACTGGTCAGCCCGAGATGGCCGGGCAAACACACATGAGCACTTAGAGAGTGCATATGGCACTCCTCCTCCCCCTCCCATGCCTCGTCCCGCCCCTCCCTGCACACGCTGGCTGAGACAATGGCTTAGAAATAAAATGATAGTGAAATATTGCTTTATTTTTTTGCTGTTGGCTCCGAGCCGGTGGGGCGATGCTCCTCCACCAATGTGGTTTGCCACGGTTTTCTGGTAGGGTAGACCGAGCATTTTAAGAGTTCAACACACAAGTCGATATGTGATGCAACACAGATGGTCTCCCAATTGAGTACTACATTAGACTCAACCTGTAGACCTGTAGACATTAGACTGTACCTCCTGAGGCGGAAGCCGGGAGTGTGTTGCGCTCTGTTTTTAAAATTGTATATTTTCTTTGACTGCATTTGCCTACCTGCTGATCCCTGCTTCCCGCGCAGCTGGTCCTTTGCTGTTGCGGCCGCAAGCCCACTAACCCACATCCGGACCCCATTCCGGCGAGCGACCAGGCCACGCCCCTTGACAGAGGCCACGCCCCCCGCCGCCGCGCTAAAAGGGCTCCGTTGACAGCGCGTTTCAGATCCCTGTACCTCCTGAGGCGGAAGCCGGGAGTGTGTTGCGCTCTGTTTTTAAAATTGTATATTTTCTTTGACTGCATTTGCCTACCTGTTGATCCCTGCTTCCCGCGCAGCTGGTCCTTTGCTGTTGCGGCCGCAAGCCCACTAACCCACATCCGGACGCCATTCCGGCGAGCGACGAGGCCACGCCCCTTGACAGAGGCCACGCCCCCCGCCGCCGCGCTAAAAGGGCTCCGTTGACAACGCGTTTCAGATCCCTGTACCTCCTGAGGCGGAAGCCGGGAGTGTGTTGCGCTCTGTTTTTAAAATTGTATATTTTCTTTGACTGCATTTGCCTACCTGCTGATCCCTGCTTCCTGCGCAGCTGGTCCTTTGCTGTTGCGGCCGCAAGCCCACTAACCCACATCCGGACGCCATTCCGGCGAGCGACGAGGCCACGCACCTTGACAGAGGCCATGCCCCCCGCCGCCCTCTCTTTCCTATTTAATATGTGCCAATGGCGGACGCGCAGTGGACGAGCGCAGCGGGCGCGACGAATGCGCGCCGAAGGAGCGCCTAAGGAAAGCCCGTCTGCGCCCGTCAGCGTCCCGGAAGCGGACAGTGGCGGACGAGACAGCGACTCAGTGACCTATCGGCAAAAGAAAAACATAGTTTATACCGCCCTACAGCTCCTTGCCTTCAGACAGAGGTACCAGTGGTTGTAGTGTCCATGATCCCGCCATTCGTACTAAACATCTGTGCACTGGGTGTAGCTGGTCGCTGAGGGGCGGGTTGACGGAAACGGATGCTGCAAAGCCTAACCAATGTGTAACTCTATCTACAGAGCAGGCTGCCGCTGACCGTTCTTACAGCTGTGCCCTTCTGGACACTCGATCTATGAGCAAACATGCTCAGGACCTCTTTAACTTTCCATCCGATTCTAAGCCCGCCTGTTTGTTTCTTACGGAAACGTGGCTTTGCGAAGCATCAGGTCCTGATGTGGCAAATGCCCTGCCCGCGAACTATGTCATACTAAGGAAAGATCGGAGAACAGGCAAAGGGGGAGGAGTGGCTCTGGTAATTGACAGACGCTACGAGTGTTCCATCATACCAACTGATGACATTCGAGGGGTTGAAGCACTAGGGTTCTGTCTTACACTTTCTCCCGGTCAATCTTGTGTGGGTTTGCTGGTTTACAGACCCCCAGGCCCTGTTGGATCCTTTATTGAGGAGCTGGACGCAGTGATCTCGGTCATGAGCGTTCAATTTAAGCATTTCATTCTTTTGGGCGACTTCAACGTTCATTTTGATAATGCGGATGGGCCAGACACCATTAAAATCGCCGACATTACTACACCTCTGGGCCTCTCACCCTACGTAATGTTGCCCACTCATAATAAAGGGCACACATTGAATCAGATTTTCCACCTCTTCGGTGACAGTTGTGCCCCCCCTTCCGGTGTTATGGTCTGACCACCTTCTGGTGACGTTTAAAATCCAGTCCCTGATTACTGCAACTAGTAGAGGTGTGGGGTGTCCTGCCCGGCTGTCGCGTCCTTTCCATCTAGTAACCGAGGAAATGATTGAGCAGTATCGGCTCACCCATCCCTGCTCTCTTTCCGGTGATCTGGAACTGGACCTTGCTGGGCTTTCAAGAGTGGCTTATACAGTGCCTGGAGGATTTAGTCCCGCCGAGGCAGTCGCATAAAAAATCCTCGCGAGCATCGGCCCCATGGTTTACGCATTTGCTCAACTCTAGCAGAAGGCTCTGCAAAAAAGCCGAAAGAGTTTGGCGAGCAAATTACTTGGATCCTCTGAAGGCGGCCTATAGAAGTTGCACCAAGGCCTACCATAAGGAAATTTTCCTGGCCAAAAAGGCATACTTTGCTCAACGGATATAGGAGGCCGCTAATACTAGCAAAGAAATCTTTGCAATTGTAAAGGAATTTACATCACCAGTGGCTATCATGCCTAGGTGCTCTTTCTCGGAGCCTTGGGTTCTGCAATTAGCTAGTTTTTTTGCAAATAAAATTAAGAGCATCCAGGCATCTTTTCCAACTTTCGTGAAGGGGGAAATGCCTTGTTTTGAATCTAAGGCCGTTGTATCTGACCTGGAAAAGCCCAGTCTGGTGAGTTTTCCACCCATCACATCTCAAACCTCACTGTAATTCCTCGTTAAAATAAGATCAGGCTCTCCTCTTGACCCCTGTCCCGCGAAGTGTCTTGCTAAATTAGCTCACACTATTAACCCGATGGTCAACCCTAGCTTAAACTGCTCATTGTCAACAGGGACTGTGCCGTCTACCTGGAAGCATGCAATGGTCATTCCCCTTCTGAAGAAACCTTCTTTAGATCGGGACATCCATGCTAATTATCGACCTCTCTCTCTGCTCCCTGCCCTGGCTAAAGTGGCAGAAAAGCATGTTCATTCTATTCTTTAAAAATTTCGTGGAGTCCCATGGCCTGCTCCACCACACGCAATCCGGCTTCCGTGCGAATATGAGCACGGAGACGGCATTGTTAGAGGTGATGGAGGCCATCAAGGAAGTTCAGGACTCTGGTGGGAAGGCACTGCTGGTGCTGCTCGATCTCTCGGCAGCATTTGACACCGTTCCTCATGAACGCCTACTGACGCGTCTTGCGGAGATTGGTGTCGGAGGAACGGTGTTCAAATGGTTCAAGTCCTTTCTGACCAACCGCCAACAGACAGTTTGGGCCCCTCCGTATTCTGCGACAGTCCCGCTTCTGGGAGTGGGAGTTCCTCAAGGATCTATACTAAGCCCGACCCTTTTTAATATCTATATGTCCCCTCTGGCGGCGCTGGTCAAGTCTTTTGGAGCCCAGATCGTCTCTTACTCTGATGACACCCAGCTTCTTTTCACATGTGGAAAGGATTTCGACTTCAATGGAGATTGTATTAAGAACTGTCTAGGCGCGGTTTTTACATGGTTCCAATGCAATCAGCTTAAATGCAACTCAGATAAATCTGAGGTCCTTTTCTTTGGCTGCCCTCCGGATCCCTGCTGGAGGTCTTGGTGGCCTGCTGATATGTTTCCCCCCTCAGACGTGGCCTTGGTGGCTAAAAATCTTGGTGTTAAGATGGACAATTGTCTTACCCTGAAACCTCAGATTATGAGCCTAACTGGTCAATGCTTTAGCATTTTAAAAATGTTAAGAAAATTTCTCCCTGTCCTCTCCATTGCCCACAGGAAAATCACGATGCAGGCCATGATAAGTTCTAGGCTCGACTATGCCAATGTCCTGTATCTGGGTATCCCGAAGTTCCTTCTTTCACGGCTTCAGGTGGTGCAGAACTCGGCCGCCCGGGCAATCTTTGGCCTTAACCGTCGCTCCCATGCTACGGGACTGTTGTAATCTCTGCACTGGCTCCCTATTCAGAGGCGCATCGAATTCAAGGCACTTACTATGACATTCAAGACTCTTCAGGGCTCAGGTCCTCTCTATTTGAGGAAGAGGATCGGTTTTCATCAGCCTGCCAGAGCCTTGCGCTCAGCGTCATTGTCTCTTACCACGGTCCCGGCAATCAGGCGTGCCCGGATCGGTGGGCGTTCTTTTAAATATCTTGCACCACGGGCTTGGAACGCCCTCCCACTTGCTTCAAGAAAGAGCGACAACTTGACGACCTTCAGAAAGAAGCTTAAAACTTGGCTGTTCAGCCTATAAGTTTTCCTCCCCTGACGAAGCCTTATGGTCTCGGGTCTGTCAGCGCCGGGACACTCTACTTGAGTAGCTGAGCGCTTAACAAAACCCATGATAACATAACATAACATAACTCAGTTCCCTCATTGCCCCCCGCCTAGCTGAGATGTATGAAAAAGCTCTACATTCAAAGAGACTACTGCCATTCCTAGATGAATCTGTACTAATATCACTATTGAAACCAGACGGGGACACAGCACTTCTTGCATCCTACTGCCCCATTGCAAAATTGGGCATGGACATCCTGGAGGAAAATACTGGCTGAGGGCTACACCCGGACCCTGCCAACCCTAGTGCACTCTGAACAAAATGGCATTGTTACTGGGTATCACACTTCCCATAACATATCTGATGGCTCAAGACCTGTGCTGGTTCCCTACATGGCCTGCCTCATTCTTGATTTGGAAAAGGCTTTGATACTCTGGAGTGGGACTATCTCTTCCAGGTGCATTCCACCTCGGGGATCTATGCTACATCACCCCCACATCAAGGGTCCAGCTAGGCCGGCTAATCTCCCTAGCATTCCCAGTGAAGAGGGGCACCAGGGCTGCCCCGCACCCCCTTACTATTCGCACTCACAATGGAACCCGTGGTAGCTAGTGACTTCGCGTGAAGGGAGAGGCCTGGGTGTACAATGGACAGCATGATCAATGCGGTATGACTCTACGTGGATGACCTACTCCATTACATCAAGGGCATCCACACAGACCTCAACCCATCTACACCACACTGCAAAAATTCACACATATTGCCAACTTGCGCATTAACTGGGCAAAGTCATGCATCTTCTCCTTGTGGGCCACCCTGCCCCCGTTGAAGCTCAGTTGGGGTGATGGTTGTTGGACTGAAGAAGTGACACCATCCAGTACCTTGGGGTGCGCCTCTACCACTCTCCTGCTGACCTTTTTGAGGGCAATCTTAGGAGGGCCTTCACAGCCTTGAAATCACAGGTACAATTTTGGAAAACACTTCCACTGGCCATGACAGGAAAAATGGCCATTTACAAAATGATAATCTTCCCTTGCCTCCTTTACTACTTCGCCAACCTACCTATTGTTCCCTCCTGCAGCTTTTTTTATGTTCTTGATACACTGCTTAGAGAATTTCAATGTGATGCAACATCAACTCAACTTATTCTTTCCCACTGCTCACTTGGACTGCCCACACGATTTCAGCAGAATTACAACATATGCTGTGGTCTTGCCCAGCCCTAACTATGTACTGGCATACAATCCATACAACACTCATTCGAAGTGACATAACTCCCAGACATATACACTTGGGAGTCCAAAGCTCTGGGAATTTGCAAACATGGAAAGCACATAGTGGTTAAGGCACATTTCACTAGCCTCACTTTACTCCTCGCCAAGCGCGCTATCACCCTACACTGGTAATTAAGTCAGGGCCCCAAATTTGAGGCCTGGTATGGAGCAGTACAGAGATGAGGAGGGTTGAGAGTGAAGCCCTACACTTCAAGGAGGTCCAGCACTAGGCAACATCCCATTTCCCCCACATGGCACACCCTTCTTGATCACTTTCTCCAACTCACTCGGCATGATGACCGACCTCCGTGAACCCTGGATAGCAACCCCGTAACCACTGGACCCCCTTTCTGCTCACTGATGTCCTTGGTACATTACTCTGCCCCCAGCCTACCTCTGCCAACGATAGACCTACCGGCCTCCCCCCTTTTTTCTTGCTACCACCAGGGACCACCACCCCCAGCAACCATACTACCCTAGACACAACCATACACATTTGATAGCCACATGCCTTGTAAGTAATCGAGAGCCTGGCCTGACCATGCCCTGGTCCCTAACTCTCCCCATTAATCTCCACTCAACTCTCTCCATTTCCCAGCACAAGAATTCACCACTCAACAGCACTGTTTCTCTGGATATACTTTGAACACAGCCTACCCACATATTAGATGCCTCACTGAATTGCCCACTCCTATGGCCAAGTTGACATTGGATACGAATACATGCAATTCTACGACTGGTTATGTACCTGTTATTGTCTGTTGAAAACCTCAATAAAAACACTTGGTAAAAAGGAAAAATGATGCAACACAGATCTGGAACCATTTGACTCCTTCAAGAAAAGTGTTTCTATACCATCAAGGGACAAAATCATAATCTCAAATGGTCAACCAAGGAGCCATATCTACATTTGCAACTATTCTAAAACATATAAGTCAAGAGTCTGCATATGGCGCGAATATCATTTCATGACAATAAGGTACTGGCAGCAAATACTGAAAAATATAGAGGGGATGTGGCTGGTTGCTCCTTGGCTAAAAAATGTAACTTAAGTAATATTTCATCTGCACTCTCACAGAGTGCTGAACAGTATGGCAAATCACTGAACAATGTCTAAGCTTGTCTTCCACATGCCAGCAAGGTGTTTTCATAGACTCCTTTGTCATCTTTCCTAACTAATTCACTCCATGTATGCTAGAGGTCATTCCAAATGTCTGTCGCAGCTTGTGGTCCTCATTAACTCTCGAGTCCATTACTGGTCGAAATGTAAGCCTTCTGCCCAGCAATGATGCTATAACCTCAATATTAGAGGTCGCTTGAACACCTCTGCAGGAGAAGAGGGGCCGGGCTGTGTAGAACCATCATCTTTCATAAAAGTTAATCACTTTGAGGCATATTATCAACAAACGGCGTTAAAATTATCGCCGCTTTAGCAGCAGAAAACTGCCGCTAAAGCGGCGATAATGGGCTTGATAATATGCCCTGGATAATTCCCATAGAAGCCCATGTTGACACCAGAACATGGACTTCTATGGGAATTCTCAAGGGCATATCATCAAGCCCATTATCGCCGCTTTAGCAGCAGTTTTCTGCCACTAAAGCGGCGATAATCTTAACGCCGTTTCTTGATAATATGCCCCTTTGTGTGGAAGCATGTCCAACAGGCTGATAGTGAAGACTAATGCTGTGGGGGTGATGGATGAGGGATATTATACTAGTCCTTCAAATAGTCAGTTGTGTGATTAGATGATGTGAAAAATCACTGGTATTACATCCCTCTACGAGTGCATTCACATCACTGCTGAGTGTCTTCATGACCAGGTCATCTGTACAAAGCCGGGGAGAAAGGAGCCAAGTAGGTGCACAGGTGGGGAGGGACCTTTGACAAAGGATTGACTACAGGGCCACCCCGTTACCCTCCACCCTTGAGAAACAAGAAACTCATACATATTGGGTCGGATCATAAGAAAGGGGCAAGTATATTTACTGCCTATGCATGCACTTTTATTTTGCATACTTTATATGAATAAGAACAGCACATATAGCTGGAAAACTGGGAAGTTGAGTCATATCACCCTGACGAAAGCCCCAGACCTGTTGAGGCCTTTGAGAGTAGGGCTGAAACATGTTGGACTATGAAGGGTCATAGGATCATAGTATCCAAAATACCCTTTAATATTTCGTTTTATCATCCCGGACCACCTCACAAATAAAGGAATACCGAGGGGCGAGCAAGGGATTTTTAATCTATAGTTAGAGCCCCTAGTACATTTCTTTTAAGAGCTCCCTGGAACACCTTTGAGCCTGCCCCGACATTTAGGAGTCAGGGTGAACCCGATGATGAAGCATGACACTACTAGAGTGTGTGAGGGTTATTTAAAGAAAAGGAATATTTTCCTTTCCCGCGCCTAGGGACGCGGAGTCTAGGTAGGGTGAGCACTCCACCCTCATGCCACATTGTCATGACTCTAGGTGGGATACCTATATGTTTTTGTGGATTAAGTTCATCTGTACCCCACGCCTCAGATGAGATACAAACTTTTATTTTGTCACAGGGAAGACCTGTAACTCTGATGGATTTGCTAATATGAATAATTGGCTTCACTTGGGTGTTGAACCTCTCTAGAAATCAGTCCCTTTAAGTCAAGGGAAGCCAGAGATATCAACATAAAAATCAAGTGTCCTTCAATAAAGATGTCTTGTGTCAGCTTGATTTAACATATAATACATGTGTTTATTTAACACAGCATACTGATTAAGCTCTTCAAAGAGTTAAACAAAGATTGTCCTAAACACAAAGGAGTCTGGATTTAGACTATAAAGGTGGAACCATGAGCCCTATACTTTGTTGAACAGCCATAATCCATGTGCGTGCCGTAGTTTATTACCCCACTTGTCAGGAGGGGAACACCATGAAGTGCAGCCTCTCGCCCTTGTGTACGCGGCCACCTTTAAGTGCAACTTGTCACCCTATGTGCGATGTAGGAGGTGACCCAGAATGCCAGGTGGGGGCCACTGTGAAGTGCAGCCTGTTGCTCTTGTGTACACGGCCACCTTGAAGTGCAGCCTCGCACCCTGTGTGCGATGTAGTCATGTAGAATGCCAGGATGGGGCCACTGTGAAGTGCAGCCTGTCGCCTGTGTGCGCACTGTAGTAGGTGACCCAGAATGCCAGGAGAGGGTCCCATTAAGTGCGGGCTGTCGTCCATGAGGGAACTGAAGTTGGAAACCCCTGCGTGCCCGGAGTGGGCCACCATGGAGACAGGTCAGTTGCCCTTGTTCATCGTACCAAGGATGCCTTATAGAACACTTACCGATTGCTGCTGGAGTTGAAAGAGGATGTGTGACTCCTATGTGGGCCATCCTGGGACTAAGGAGGCCAGACACCTCATTGGTGTGAGAACATGAGAGATCGAGGACCCTTGGAGAGAGAACGCTGGAGCTCATGATGGAGCATCCTGGTTCACCCTACATCGCTAGCTGTCAATGGGTCTGGTAAGACTGTTCTAAGCTGCTGGGGCTGCTGAAGACGTGCATGAACATAGCAAAGGCAAAGCATAGACTTTGGGGCGTGTGGGACTAGCGTGGGCTGCATCCCAAAGCTGCCTCAATTCAAATGGATAATAACCACCCTACTGGAAGAGTAAATTGGACTTTGCGAGCCCCCTCCAGATAGCATCAGCCCGCTGACCTTAAAAGAGCTGTGTGGATTACTTATTGTATTGTACATGCTGTGTGTTTTTATTAAATATTCCTTTTTAATAAGAACAAGTATTTGACTGCACATTCATCTTATTGCTGCTACTGTTTGTATGTTGACTTTGAAGCCTGTGTATATCTAGCACCTAGAGACTTTGAAAACCTGACCAGTGCTCCTACTAAAAGTCAATTGCTGGACAGGGTGGTACTTGTCCAAGTTACTCAGGGCCCATAGTAAGACGAGCCCTGGAACATCTGGAGTAAGAGATCATCATCCCTAAGCTCCCGCTTGCTCTCTGGGCCCCTTAGAGAGATTTTGACACTCATTTTGTGGCTGAATTGCACAATGTGTAAACAGAGAACCTGGGTTCAATCCCAAATTCACCAAATTATGTGATTCAATTCAATTATTTCCTTTAATGGACTTCCTTTTGCTTGCCCATCACATTTGAAGTCATTCTTTACAGAATGTGTCCTACAAAAACTTCTCCTTAATACAGTTCCATCTTTTAGAACAATGTAGGCTATACATTGGGGCTAACTTGGGTCACTACTTCACTGTTAGTAGGGGATGATTCATGGATATTTCTATGTTAACGTTTAAAAGCTATCACTTCTAATAAATGTCAGAAAAAGAAAGATATATAATTTTGTGCGCTAAAGTGAAATGCTTCCAAATATTAAGGGATTATACTTTCTTTTTTTAATTCCAAAGAGTTTTTCTTAAAAATGTACCTGACGTTTGTTGTTTGATTTACATGCCAAATATTTTGTGCCTCAACTCCTGCTCTGGCTCTTAAGGCAAAGCAGACCCTTTATTCAGTTCTGGCTCTCCCTATTAATTTGCTGGGTTGCCCTCCCTTAAGTCGTGCAAAAATAATTTAAGCATAATTGAGCTTTTTAGAGGTTGTTAAATTTTGGTAGTAATACTATGATTTGGTAACAGCATTACCTCAAATCATATAATCATGATATTGCTGTAATTTTAGATTTAAATGGGGAATGCCATGTGAAAACAGTTATTTGTAATGTACAAAGATTTCTCATGTAGAGGAGGGGTGTTGCCAAGAGTTAAATGCACAGAAAACCACTCAGTGTGGAATGTGTCCTTCCTCCTACAAACTCTATAGAGCGTGTTACATTAAATGTGCACTACGTGTGCTAATTTATAAGACCCGCGGCATATCACATACATTGGGCACAGGAAGCACTAAGTTAAGGCACAAACTCTGCCAGAATGTTAGCTGACTGGTTTCTCAAGTAACTGAAGAGCTAGAGATGCATTATTTTACCATCTTAGACATTGGTAAATGGATGCTTGTCACAGGAACTTAAAAGGCATGTGCTGCTTTTGACTGAAAATGCAGTATCATTTATTGGCGAGTCTTAAAGTACACAACTGGACATATCTCAATAGCATACACAACGCAACATAACAGAATTTCAACATAACACAGCACATCACAATAAAACAATCGAAACAGAACAAAACACAACTGCAGTACAACACCACAAAATCACATTGGAATAATGCAGAACACACACTCCACAGCCAACAAATAACAGAGCACCTTATCACCACAACAAAATGCAACACAACACATACACATAAACGTTCTTGTCACACATTACCATTTTCAGAATCCTGATTTCGTTATATGATGGTAAAAGGTGTTTGCAACAAGCACTGCCTTAACTTACCCACAAGGACATGAAATAGAGCCAGTCAAAAATGATTTGCCATCTGGACCTAAATGCAAGCTTCAGTTATGTGCAAGAGGCAATTAGAGTTTGACTGCAGAGAGCGAGGGGGAAGTGGTGGAGAGGAAACACGAAGTGAATAAAGCAGAGAGGCGCTATGGAACAAAGTCCCTGCTGTCGCTGTATCGCTCTGTTTCTCTTGGCCACAAAGGAAATAACATGACATGTTGACGGAACAGCAAAATCCTATTAGAAATGTTTGTGTATTCTCGTCACGGGTGCCAAGTTCTCTGCCTTGGCAGCAGAGATGGCTCATATAACCTCCCATAGAGGGAAAGCCGGAATTCTCAGGTCATGTGGCTTGTGATACAGTGCCTTCCGAATTGTACAATTGGAAATGTGGGCCAAACACTAGTTAAAGAGACACCACTGAGTCAACGAATAGGAAAGTGAAGCGTGGTCTGTGTTTTCCTGGCTCTAATGTCGACAGCCGAAGCAGGAGTCCAGGAGATTTTCCCGAATCATTCATGGACGTTATTTGGAGGTAAAACACACAAGATGATGGACGGAATGTTGCACATTGGCAAAACATTCACCCCCAGTCACAGATCTGGGTTTAATCCATCGTTATTTTGCCCACCACGCCACCCCAGTTCAGACATGGCCATATGCAAATCAGTCTTGACCCTGTGCCTCGTGGGAACAGTCCAGCCCGAACTGCCAAGCCATGTCTTCCCTGGACCGGAATCAAGCATCCTAGGACCGGTTTCGGGGTTTCACCCCTCTTCAGCCAGGATAGCTTGACTCCAGTGGCGTAGTGAGCACAGGACCCACGTCTGGGCATACCCTTCCCACGTAGGGCGAACAGCAAAACACACAAGATGATGGATGGAATGTTGCACATTGGCAAAACATTCACCCCCAGTCACAGATCTGGGTTTAATCCATTGTTATTTTGCCCACCACGCCACCCCAGTTCAGACATGGCCATATGCAAATCAGTCTTGACCCTGTGCCTCATGGGAACAGTCCAGCCCGAACTGCCAAGCCATGTCTTCCCTGGACCGGAATCAAGCATCCTAGGACCGGTTATTTGGAGGTAGTCAGGGGTCCCAGCTGGGACCTCTAGCTTGCTCCCTGCAACTCCTGGCACTTCCTATGCGACCCCTAGCCTCAGAGGAGGCAAACATTTTGCCCCCTCTGAGACCAGTGTTTGCAAAAGAGGTGCTATAAGTAGCAGGGAACAAGCTAGAGGTCACAGCTGCGACCCCTGACAACCCCCAAATGACATCCATGGAAGCATTTACAAAAGTGAGGTAAGGTTCGCGGTGGCCGCCTTCTAGCTCACTCAGGGGCATATTATCAAACACGGCATTAAAATTATCGCCGCTTTAGCGGCAGAAAACTGCCGCTAAAGCGGTGATAATGGGCTTGATAATATGCCCTAGAGAATTCCAATAGAAGCCCATGTTGACACCAGAACATGGGTGGGCTTCTATTGGAATTCTCAAGGGCATATTATCAAGCCCATTATCGCCAGTTTTCTGCCGCTAGAGTGGCGAAAATTTTAACGTCGTTTCTTGATAGTATGCCCGTCAGTGCTGCTGCGACTGCTCACATCGTTTGGCAGAGGGTGCGTAAAGACAATAGTGCCATCATACTGGGGGTGAAAACAGTGGTCGGAGTGCCAAATGAAAAGTATGCAAACCCTAATCCTGAGTACATTGTTGCGAGGTCAACGAGTGTGGCGGCGGGATCAGAGGCGTGGCTAAAAAGAACAAAATATTCTGCAACTTTTTTGTTGACGTTCGACCTACAGTTACAAAATATAATGCACACACCTCAATGAAACATAAATACACATATTTAGATAGCAGAAAGAGGAATATCCATATCTTTTCCCCAGGGACATGCATTAAAGAAGGGTACATTTCAGGTAGGAGAAAGCAAAATTAAAGCAATTGGCTTTAAGAATCCCGAATCTCGTGCCTGAATTGGGTCTGCTGATATATGTAAATGCAACTTAAATATATCTGTGGAAACTATAATACACACTGTATAAGATAGATTGCGTAGAGTGTAAATAGGTTGTCACAAAATGTGCCAAAAGATTTTCTTAAAATATTTACAGTCAAAAGTTATGTTTTCAGTATTAAGCTCTTTTATTTAGTGCAAACCTTTTTTTTATAGGTTTCCATTAAAAGGCCAAGTTCCCCATTCTATCAATTAAAGCCCTTAAGGGCTCCCACACCCATTTACATTTCTTCTTTGGCAGTCCCTCCCGCCGGTCACTTTATGGTAAAATAGTCCCTCCTTTTTCCTTTTCAACCAGCAGCAACTCAATCATCCAGGAACAGTTGTGTTTAAATAAAACATTTGGAAACTGTTTGGATCTCATTAACAAAGCTTAGGAATGCTGTCTCCCTTCCCCTGTCCACTTCGATCTCTGTGCGAAACTGACGAGTGAGGAAGAACTTTTGCCTGAATATATCTAATATTTGATATGGCTTAATATTGCAGTGCTCATTGTAAGCAGCCTCGAGTTAGCTCTGGGATAAATAACACAAAGAGAAAGGAAGATTGTATGTTAGAAATGTTTGAATAGCAAGCATGTCGTTTGTAGGGCCTCGAAGCGCTATAGGAAGGCATTGTGTGTTCTGACTTATGAAGACAAACAGGAAATGTTCCCCAAGGCACAAACCTGTACTACCACTCGCATTCACACTACCACAGCCCACTAGACACTGGGTTCATAAGAACGCAGTGAAAGAAGCACACGAGTATAAAAAAAGTCCTGTATTTATTATACTTATGGAACCCTCCTATAGGCACATTTTATAAGTCTATCATACATCATAAAAAACAATATACATTTAAAACCAGGACAAAATCATTAGCCATGAATCTAATACATATTCACCGCTGCCGTCACTGTACAAACATGAATTAGTTTTTCACATAAAATCATTCATTGCTTTATTGCTTGTGGATCATATGATATGAAACATTGAGAGGCCTGTGGTGGCAGTGTCTGCAGTTGGGTGTCGCGGAAACCAATGATGTGGCCTGTCTGGGTATGTTAGGAATTCTATCTGTAGTGTTGTGGTGGAAGTTAGTTACAGCAAGGCCCCATCCTACTTTAGGTCTTTGGTGGCTTTAATGGATTTCATATGGTAGGGATCTTTCTGTGGGATGGTAAACTTTGTTCCATGGCCACTCCCATTGACTCTGTCCATCTAACCTACAAACAGACTGTCTGCTCCATTGACCCTCCTCTGTCTTTCTGGTGTGAAAAGACATCCAAGGGGCAGAGAGGGACACAGTAGCAGTACAATAGTGTGGTCTGGGCTCATTCACTTGGTTCACTGTGAGTGGAGACAATGAGATTATGCTGTCACTATGAGCGGGGAAGAGGCAGGACGATAAGGCCATGGTGTCACTGGCTGGAGCTGAGATTAGACAATGAGGTCATGACATCACTGTGAGTGGAGCTGAGGCAGGGCAATGAGGTCGTGACATCACTGTGAGTGGAGCTGAGGCAGGGCAATGAGGTCGTGACATCACTGTGAGTGGAGCTGAGGCAGGGCAATGAGGTCATGACATCACTGTGAGTGGAGCTGAGGCAGGGCAATGAGGTCATGACATCACTGTGAGTGGAGCTGAGGCAAGACAGTGAGGACGAGTTGTCAGGGTGAGTGGATAATGACGCCATGATGTCACTGTGAGTGGGGAAGAGGCAGGAGGATAAGGTCATGATGTCACTGACTGGAGCTGAAGCTGTACAATGGGATCTTGATGGCACTGTGCGAAGAGCTGAGGCGGGACAGTAAGGTAATGGTCTCACTGTGAGTGGAGAAGAGTCAGGGAAATAGGGCAATGGCGTCTTTGAATGGAGCTGAGGCAGGGCAATGAGGTCGTGACATCACTGTGAGTGGAGCTGAGGCAGGGCAATGAGGTCATGACATCACGGAGTGGAGCTGAGGCATGGCGATGAGGTCATGACATCACTGTGAGTGGAGCCGAGGCAGGGCAATGAGGTCATGACATAACTGTGAGTGGAGCTGAGGCATAGCAATGAGGTCATGACATCACTGTGAGTGGAACTGAGGCAGGGCAATGAGGTCATGACATCACTGTGAGTGGAGCTGAGGCAGGGCAATGAGGTCATGACATCACTGTGAGTGGAGCTGAGGCAGGGCAATGAGGTCATGCCATCACTGTGAGTGGAGCTGAGGCATGGCAATTAGGTCATGCCATCACTGTGAGTGGAGCTGAGGCAGGGCAATGAGGTCATGACATAACTGTGAGTGGAGCTGAGGCATAGCAATGAGGTCATGACATCACTGTGAGTGGAGCTGAGGCATGGCAATGAGGTCATGACATCACTGTGAGTGGAACTGAGGCAGGGCAATGAGGTCATGACATCACTGTGAGTGGAGCTGAGGCAGGGCAATGAGGTCATGACATCACTGTGAGTGGAGCTGAGGCATGGCAATTAGGTCATGACATCACTGTGAGTGGAGCTGAGGCAGGGCAATGAGGTCATGACATAACTGAGTGGAGCTGAGGCATAGCAATGAGGTCATGACATCACTGTGAGTGGAGCTGAGGCAGGGCAATGAGGTCATGACATCACTGTGAGTGGAGCTGAGGCATGGCAATTAGGTCATGACATCACTGTGAGTGGAGCTGAGGCAGGGCAATGAGGTTATGACATCACTGTGAGTGGAGCTGAGGCAAGACAGTGAGGACGAGTTGTCAGGGTGAGTGGATAATGACGCCTTGATGTCACTGTGAGTGGGGAAGAGGCAGGACGATAAGGTCATGATGTCACTGACTGGAGCTGAAGCTGCACAATGGGATCTTGATGGCACTGTGCGAAGAGCTGAGGCGGGACAGTAAGGTAATGGTCTCACTGTGAGTGGAGAAGAGTCAGGGAAATAGGGCAATGGCATCTCTGAATGGATCAGAGAGGACAATGAGGCGCAGTACTGAGGTCATGGTGCTCCTGTGAAGGAAGCAAAAGCAGGGAATAAGATCGTAACATCAATGAGTGGAATGGAGGCAAGACAGCTAGGTTATATCTTCACTGTTAGTGGGGCTGAGGAAGGACATTGAGGTCATGATGTCACTGTGAGTGGCGCAGGGACAGGACAATGAGGTCAAGATGTCACTGTGATTGGAGTACATGCAGGGCAATAAGGACATGACGTCAGGGATAGGATCAGAGGCAGGACAATGAGATCATAAAGGCACTCTGGAGAAAAGGCACAGCAATACCATCATGATGTCAGGGAGTGGAGCAGAGACAGGGCGATGAGGTCATGGTCCCACTGTGAATGGCGCAAATCAATAAATCAATCAATCAGGGTTTTATAAAGCGCGCTACTCATCCGTGAGGGTCTCAATGTGCTGGGGGTGTGGAGGGGGGGTGAGTGGAGCTCCGGTTCAGGCGAAGAGCCAAGTCTTGAGGTTCCTCCTGAAGGTGTGCAGAGTGGGTGAGTGTCTGATGTTGACTGGTAGCTTGTTCCAGGCTTTGGTTGTGACGTAGGAGAAAGCTCTTCCTCCTGCTCTGGTTCTGCGGAAGCAGGGGGTCTCTGCGAGGTTGAGTTCGGCGGAGAGGAGGTTCCTCTTGGGTACGTGGAAGGAGACTCTCTCGTTGAGGTACTTGGGTCCGATGTTGTGGAGGGACTTGTAGGCGTGGGTGAGCAGTTTGAAGAGGACTCTCTTCTCGACAGGGAGCCCGTGGAGGTCTCGTAGGTGTTGGGTCATATGTTCGTGCCGTGGGGTTCCGAGGACGAGTCTGGCTGTGGTGTTCTGGATGGTTTGGAGCTTCTGTAGGAGAGTTTTGTTAATTCCGGCGAAGAGGGCATTGCCGTAGTCCAGTCTGCTGGTTATGAGTGGGTGAAGTTTTTTCTGCATTCAGGGGGTATCCATTTGAAGGTCTTGTGGAGGATCCGAAGGCAGTTGAAACTGGTGGAGGCTATGGAGTTGATCTGGCGGGTCATGGTGAGGGAAGAGTCTAGGATGATGCTGAGGTTCCGTGCATGGTCTGTCCGAGTGGGCAGACTCCTGAGGGCAGAGGGCCACCAGGTGTTGTCCCAGGCAAAGGTGGAGAGTCCGAGGTTGAGGACCTCAGTCTTCTCAGAGTTGAACTTTAGGCAGCTGTTTTTCATCCAGGCAGCGACGTCCTTCATTCCTTCCTGGAAACATAGTCTGGTGTCGTCGGGGTTCTTCGTGAGGGAGAGGATGAGCTGGGTGTCGTCTGCGGAAGAAACTATGCTGAGCCCGTGCTGTCTGACGATGGTGGTGAGGGGGGCCATGTAGATCTTGAAGAGCGTGGGGCTTAGTGATGATCCTTGGGGTACTTCGCAGGTGATCTCTGTGGGTTCGGAGAGGAAAGGGGGAGTCTGATCCTTTGGGTTCTTCCGGAGTGATAGGAGCGGATCCAGGTGAGGGCGGTTTTTCGTATCCCAGCGTCGTGGAGTCTGGCAGCAACAGTGCTGTGTGAGATAGTATCAAAAGCTGCGTAGAGGTCTAGTAGGATGATGCCCGCTTTGTGTCCCTGGTCGAGTAGCATGCGGATGTCGTCGGTGGTGGTGAGGAGGGCGGTCTCGGTGCTATGGTTGCTGCGGAACCCTCACTGGGAGGCGTCTAGGATGGAGTTCTCTTCGATGAAGGCAGTCAGCTGGGTGATTACGAGTCTCTCTGTGACTTTGGCTGCGAAGGGGAGGAGAGAGATGGGCCGGTAGTTCTTCAGGTCTGTCCGGTCGGCCATGGGCTTCTTGAGGAGGGGTTTGACTTCTGCCCACTTCCAGTCATCTGGGAAGATGCCGGATTCAAAGGAGGCGTTGATGGTCCGTCATAGTTTGGGTACGATGGTGGCGGTGGCTGTGTGGTAGAAGTGCGGAGGGCAGGGGTCCATGGGGGCTCCTGAGTGGGCGTTCCTCATGGTCGCCGTGGTGAGTTTGATGGTGGCGGGATTCCAGGTAGTGATGGTCGGCTCTATGTCGGTGGTGGGAGGGGGGCTGGTGTCCGGAGTCTGTTCGCTGAAGTTGTTGTAGAGGGTCTTGATTTTCAGATGGAAGTAGGAGCTGAGTTTTTTGCAGAGTTCCTGGGATGGTGTGACGTCCATGGCTTCGCTGGGGGTTTTGATGAATTGTTGTATGGCGTTGAAGAGTTCTTTGGTGTTGGTTGCGTTGGTGAGGATTTTTGATCTTGATGAACGTCCACTTGGTGTCTCTTATGCGCTGGTGGTATTCTTTCAGGGTGCTGCGGTAGCTGTTGAGGTCTTCTGTGGCTTTTCGGTTTCGCCAGGCTTTCTCGAGGAGTCTGCTGGATTGCCTGGTTTCTTGGAGTTTGGTGGTAAACCACGTGGCTTTCAGGGGGCGTTGTTTGCTGGGGTGCGAGCTTGTCGGCGCATCTGGAGATCCACCGGTGAAATTCCTTGGCTGCGGAGTTGGCGTCAGTCTTGATGCAGAGAGGGTCTAGGCGGAGGGTGGTGTTTAGGTGCTCCTCTGTGATCTTACTCCAGTTTCTTCGTGGCGGTCGCTGGGCGGGATTTGGGTCCAGTGGTGGTGTTGAAGTTGAAGTGTACGCAGTGGTGGTCCATCCTGAGGGGCTGCGAGTTCTGGCTGAAGTGGATGTTTGACCTTCCTGTGAAGATGGGGTCAAGAGTGTGTCCAGCTCTGTGGGTGGGGGTGGTGACGAGCTGCTTCAGTCCGAGGTTGGAGAGGTTGTCGAGGAGGGTGATGAAGTTGGAGTCGCTGCGGTGGTCGAGGTGGAAGTTGAGGTCTCCGAGAAGGATGAAGTCCATAGAGGTGATGGCGTGGGGTGCAATGAGGTTGGCAATGGTAGATGCAGACTGGGTGGGGTTAGGTAGGTGAGGGTGCTGCGTAGTGTCGTCCTGGGGTTGGGTTGGATCTGGAAGTGGAAGTGTTCTGTGTTGGAGTGGGGGTCGTTCGTGTTGGAGGTGGAGAGTCGAAGGGAGGTCTTGTGTGTGACGGCGAGTCCTCCACTGGGGCGATCCCTTTGCTGGATCTTGTATCCGTCAGGGATGGCGGTGGTGATGTCGGGCCAGAGGAGGCGTTTGTCCAGGTTTCGGTGAAGAAGACGACGTCGCGCGAGAGGGTATCAAGCAGGTCCCAGATCTCTACGGCATGCCTGTGTAGCGAACGTTCGTTGAGGAGGATGCATGTCAGGGCTTCGGTAGTGCGGCATTCCAAGGAGTCTCCGGCGGTCATGGGTGCGCTGTTGATGGTGAAGGATCATCAGCAATGTCTGCAAGAGAACTGTCCTTGGGTGGTGTAGGGTGCGGCTCTTTGACAGTCGTCGTGTCTTCCGAGGTTGAATGCGTGGGCGGTGGAGGCGTTGTATCGGCGGGGTTCTGTAGATCCAGGGTTACTGGCGCTGGCCGCGGTCGGGTCGCGGACGGGCGCAGACCTGCTAGCCTTAGGTGTGCCAGCAGCGCGCCAGCGGCGCGACTGCGAAGCAGCCGCCATGAAGTAGAAGAGGGGGTGGGACTTGAGGTAGGGAGGCGGGAGTGGGGTCTTTGTCGGGGGAGGGGCCGCAGGGGCAGCAGCGGCAGGAAAAAAGGTTGAACTTTAAGTCTAATGAATAAAATAACAATGCACAATATACAATTTACAATATACAACTTATAATTATACACTAACTCCAAAAACGCTTAGGAGACCAAGTGGGGCACTTGAGAAAATACCGGAGCAGCAAGTGAGCAGGGGGCTGCCGGCGTGAACACTGGAGACAGTAAGAGGGCTGTAGATGCGGCGCTGAAAGCGGAGCTGCTGCGGAGAGTGCTGGCCTGGACCGGAGGTCTAGGTTATCACATGCACTCCTCCTCAGCGGCCGCCATTAAGTAGGGGAGGGGGCGAGACTGGAGGTAGGGAGGCGGGAGCGGGGGCTGTGTCAGTGGGAGGGGTGCCAGGGGCAGCAGCAGTGGCAAAAAAGGCTAAACTTCAAGTCTAAGGAATAAAATAACAATGCACAATATACAATTCACAATATGCAACTTACAATTATACACTGACTCCAAAAGCGCTTAGGAGACCAAGTGGGGCAGGACAATAAAGTTATGACACCCACTTGCGTAACGAAACTTGAGGGTTCCTCTCTGCAAGGTATGTGGAGGGGCCCCTCCGAGCTCAATCAGGAGCTCTCGGGCCAGATTGCTGTGCTGAGGGGGAGGGCTGAAGCTTGGGGGCCCCCCGCACTGCGGGGGCTCCGGGAGCCTGTGTTTCTATTTCTATTTCTATTTTTCTATTTAGGGAGTTTTGTAAAGCGCTTGGTGACGCACAGCGGCGTGTCCCCGCGCTAAGGAGCGGCTGCTAACTGGAACCTACAGAAGTGGAATACTTTACTGTTCGAATAGTGTAGTTTTGAGCTTGGCTCTAAAGATTAGTTCAGATGGTTCGAGACGCAATATTAAGGGTAATGTGTTCCATCTGACGGCTGCAAGGTACCTAAAGGATCTTCCGCCCATCCGTGCTCTGGACACCTTGGGGACAACAAGGCGTCCCGAGCCAGAAGATCTGAGGGAGCGGGACGGTTCATAAGGTGTCAGCAGTCCTTTCAAAGGGAGAGGAGACCTCCCGTTGATGATCCGATGGCACATGCAGAGTGCTTTGAAATCAACCCTACTTCTGATCGGGAGCCAGTGCAAGGACCGAAGGGCCACCGAGGATGCGGCTCTTCTGGGTAGTCTAAGTACTAGCCTAGCAGCGGCATTCTGTAGGACCTGTAAACGGCTCAGATTCTTCTTCGGAGTCCCTAGATAGAGGAGGTTGCCATAGTCCATCTTTGAGGTGACTAGTGCATGCACAAGGGTTTGACGGGCCTTTACAGGTAAAAACTTCAATGCCTTCCTGTTGGACCTATGTCCTGGGGGTAGCTTGGCTCGGGTCAACAGGCTTACACCTCCCTCTGGCTTCTCATGCTTGCATCCTACCCAGCTCGCAATCTGGCGCAGCCTCACCCAAAAAGGACTCTACACTGATTAAATGTAAAGCTTTATTAAAAAGACTTTAACACCTCTCTTCCTTGTTAGGCTCAGATAATCAATTTCCTATTAACATTTCAGTACATTTCCAAATTCCCCTATATGTCGAGGCTCACGAGGTCTTACAGTACACAATAAACTTTTCAAACAGTGTTTTCAACAACAAAAGCTTAACCCCCCCCTGTCACATTTCAGTCTGGCATTTCTCAGTATGACTTGACCTCTCCACAGGGTATGTTATTTCCAACTTGGCACCCCACTACTACTTCCCTGGGGCCTTTGTACGACACCTGGACCCTCTAGGATGTCTCACAACTTAATTAAATAACAGTTTCTAATGCCTTTCATGGTAGCCATGGTAACAGCCCTGGCAACTAGAGATTAATAACCATTACAACCGTGCATTTCTTTACAAAACTACTTAGGCTCTAATCTCCTCGAGGTCTTGGCTTTCAAGAAAATAAAGTTAGCAGGAATATTTATGACGCCCCCTGCAGTCAGCTGTGAACCTCACAGAACTCGCTCTCCCCCTCCCCTCTGTACCAGGCCCAGCTTACGGTCCAGTCTCGATGTCCTCCGCTCCCGGTGTTCTACCGGTATGAGAGCTGCTGTCCCCTCACACCGTGAGCGTCGGGTCTGCTCCTTAGCGAGGAATCCTTCCCCTTTTGTATGGCAAACCTCCGGGAGCTTCTTCAGGTTGTCCCTCACAACTGTGGGACCAGTGCTCCCTCCGCTACGGCTTCGCTACCAGCCAGTCGCGGTAACTTGAGTTGGGGCCCTGGATGTTCCTTGTACTCCCCCCCCCTGGACACCAACCCAGGGCGCAGACTTCCTTACTCTTCTTGGCGAAGGGCGGCGCTTCGGGCCCTCCTCACGTGATACGAGGACGGCGGCCTCCAGGCCAGGCCCGCCCCCTCCGCTACGATTTCTTGAAGTAACTCTCGCCGGAGCTTCAACGGAGTCGCTGACTCCCGGCCCCTCACCTCTTCAGGCCCCCGGGCTCCGCAAGTCCATTCAGCGGACCACCAGCCACTCGACCATTGCGATGGGGTCCATTTCAGGTAGGGACCCGACCTGGTTAGATTACGGGGAAATGAGGCTTCGGGAAAGTTGGACAATAAGGCCCAGTCCTCCTGTTGCGGCTGCGTCCCACTCCTCACACCCCAGGACAAAAGAAAAGGGGGGGGGGTAGTTAACGGGTGCCGAATCCCACACGGGGGCAGACAGAGGCCAGATAGACTCTTGGGGCTTGGGCACGATCACCTCTTCTGTCGGTCAAAGGGGTTTGGCCACAACCAGCCCGTCCTGCAATCCCAGGTAACAATGGTTTCGGGGAGTAGGCGGCCCCAGGCGTTGCTTCACTTCCAGGTCCAGTGAATCAGGGGTTCAAACCACCTTGAGACCTTCTCTGGTACGGGGATCTCCAAGTCCCGGCTGCGTTCAGGGATCGGTCAGGTGGTTGAGGGTGGTGTCACTGACGAAGATACCCTGGCAAATCCTGAGATCTGTCCACTCCTTGTCCAGCGCAGCCACCTCCCCACTCACGTGCCTTACTCCTGACTAGCCTGCTGCCTCACACTACCCTAAAATGGCTGCCCCCCTGCCACCTCTATTTATCACCTTGGGCCTGACTTGCCAGAGGGGCCCAGAAGGTTCCGGAACCTCTCATGGCAGTCATGGCCCAGGTGCTGAGGTGACAGTTGGAGCCACCATTTTGTGAATCCTACCTTCCCCCATTATCTACCTCATTGGAGCATCTTGCGCCTTTTCCTCATGTGAGGAGGAAAAGGCGCCCAGAACCTCTACATCAGCACCCCAAAAAGTTTAGTAGACAGGAAAAATGAGAAGGGGAAAAAGGACAAAAATAATAAAATGAGGAGGGAACTGCCAAAGGGCTGACAGGTCTAACACTTCCTGAGACTTTTGAGGGTCCCAAAGCATGATCCGACCACCCGGTTGATCTGAGGGCCGAAGGTCAGGTCGGAGTCGAACCAAATGCCCAAGTTCTTTGCTTTCAGGCATGGGATAGGTGTTACGCCCCTGATGACGCCACTGTGAGGTCATGATGTCAAGACAGCATGGGGTCGCTGTGAATGGAGCAAAGGAAGCAGCCAGGGCATGATGTCTCTGTCAGAGGAGCTGGGGCAGTACAATGAGGTGATGACATCATTTTGAGGGAAGCAAGAGCAGGACACTGAGGATGACGTCACTGTGAGTGGAGCAGAGGCAGCATACTAGGGACACAACGTCATAGAGTGGAGCAGAGTTAGGTAGGACACCGAGATCATGATGTCATGGAGTGGGCCAGAGGCAGGACTATAAGACTATGACATCAATAAGTGCATCAAAGGCAGGACATCGAGCCCATAACACCACTGTGAGTGGAGGAAAGACGTCAGGATGAGGTCATGACGTGACAGTGTCACAAGGAGCCTGAATCTACTACCATGGCTCACAGAAGCAGGAGCTTCAGCGAAGGCACCCAAGTGAAGCTGTGAGCCTAAGTTGGCTAAGACAGAAGCACAGCGTCGCAGGAGGGAAAGGCGTTCTCCTCCTGCACTAACTGCCTGGAAAGAGAGAAAGCGCAGGGCGGAGGCGGGCACCATGATAAGTGTCGCCGCGCGCTCATAACTCTTCTGTGGTTTGCGTTTGCAGAAGATTTACACTCTGGCATGATGTACCAGCAGCACATCAATTGCTAGTCAGAGACATGAGCACAGATGGGCTGGTTCATTTTATGCACTGCGGCGTGCCCTGTATTTATCCACCAGCTTACCAAAAGGCTTTTTAACAAGTCTACTGCAGGGAGACAGAGACAGGCAATCACTTTAGCAGTAAACTGGGCTCAGCCACTTCAAGGGAACGAGATACTCATTGGCTGCTCCCACATGACGTAATGTACATCATCCATTCGACGAGCAGCCAATTAAATGCTGGGGACGGTGTTCAAATACAGATGCTTTGAGTCATGGGTTCACAAATAAACTGCAGCCCCGCCCACTAACACACCTGGATGGGGCAGTTTTAAGATCAAGAAAACAGACAGGGCACTTTTCTTATCCATACAGCGTATCATTAATTGGCTGTACATCCAGACTCCTGGGTCTTAGCTAGTGGGGGAGAATGCTGATGTGTTTCATTCTGGACTTCAGCAAACATGTGCCAGATGTCTTTGTTTTCTGGTTTTGTATGGATTTTACATAAAGCCCTTGTCTGCTCTTAAAAATGAGCTTTGACAATGCCCCCTGGGCAGAATATCACAGGCATTTGCTGAGGATTGTTTGCTGATGGAGAATGAAGCTAGGACCCTCATTACAACGGAAGCGGTAATTTGTGAAATACCATCCAATTATGAGATTTTGGGGAATAACATGCAGATGTTAATGCATACAGCACCAAACTCTGTGCATTCTCGTAAATACAGGACATTTCCCCCTGAAAAATACCGACAAGTTTGACCTGCCAATAATTATCATATAAATCATCAGGGCCTTATGTGCAGTAACAGCAATTACCACACATTTCATAATAAATCAGGCCGCTCGTTTTGAGGGCCAAAGTGTGTCAAAGAATATATACAGCTCTAGCAGCAGAATGTGCCCTGAGCTATGTCAAGTTTCATGGCAGAGTCAGGAGCGCCACTGGCAGCTGTTCTGCTGTAACAGGGAGAAACTGAGAAGGGGCTTTGGAGACGTTCTTACATTTACCCAGTTGGCATTTAGAAGTCGGCATCAGAGATTTTTGTTTTGTAGTACAACATGGCTTTGAAATTTGGGTTGTTTTTAGTTTATCAGGACAAGCCGTGCTTTAAATGAGACGGTACTGTGCGGTACGGAGTACTGGCACTTTTTAGGTCTCGCCTGACCCAGCGCATGCGCTGAATGGCGAGACTTTTAGTAAGGGCTTAAAAAAATGCTACCATGGCCGGCCTACAGCTTGCGTGCATGTGCGCGGGCGCGCGCTTACTAGCAGAGGCGCCATGCTCATTAAGCACATCGCTCGCCATGCTTGATCGCTTTCACTTTCGCGGCCGCGCAGCCAATGCTTGTTATGTTTACCATCTGGTTCTTGTGGTGAATATTCACCGAGCATTGCAACAGTTATCAAGGGTATCCTCAGATCTGCTATAGTAATTGCGTTGGCTACAAGGCTCAGTCGCCCCCCAGCACTTGCTGTCATTAAATCACTAATATCCAGCTTCATCTAATAACGGTCGCTGCTCTAAGTATAATCTGCATTCAGTCAAAGCAATTTCATTTTTATATCACCCCCACAGCCTCTGAAGCATACTATAGTGGTTATTGAGCGTGGTGCACAGGCGGACCCGGAGGGCTTGCATTTACCCGTGATTTGACTGTTTTAATAAAATGGTCACCTGTGGAATGCCACAAAAGAGAGTGGGCCCGCCCTCATCCGTCCGCAGACGAGCCCACTCTTGGCCTGGTCTTCTCCTGGGCACGCGCCTGAGTGTGACCGGCACAGGGTGTGCAAGCATCCTTTTATGCCACCTCCTCCTGGCAGGGCCTCATGGGAGGAGTAGTACTGCTCCCCGTGGTACTGCTCCCATCGTTTATACTAGGACGTTTGGTGTTAGTTACCTACCTACCTAGTCACTTACCGATTTCGCGCGCCCTTTTCAAATCCCTTTAAATACTTGTCCATTCATCTGCACCACGGATGGCTTTCCGTGAGTTGAGACAAAGTTGCAACTAACTGCAGGTAAGCGCCTAGCGTACCGCTGCACTTGGTGCCTCGGATCTAATTTAGGAGGAAGTTTCATTGTTAACTCCTCTCGCGGTGTCTTTTCACCACACACGCTTGTACAGACAGGCCAGAGTGAAGGTTTAACGCGCTGCAGCCTGATTGAATGATTGCTGCCCTGCCAGACAGCATGTTTCCTAGGCTGGGGGCACGGCTAGTTTCTGGAAGCATTTTTCCTATTTACATTAATTGTTACCGACAAGGGTGGCGCGGTGTTTTGTGCAAGGCACTCCCACGCCGCGCTTATTCCTGTGTAGCATGCACACCATATCCGCATATCAGAAGATGTTGTTTTCCATTAGAGATCCTGACTCCTGGGTTGATCATTCGCTTTAGGCATGGTCATTTTTAAAAAATCATGGTCATCTAACGGTCTTTCCCATTATGGGTGGACGCAGACTAGCAGTCACCAGAACACTTATAAGAATTCCCCTTGGCGCATTACATGTCCCTTTCGGACAACTTTTGTCCTTGGTGACTAGGATCCCTTTTTATATACTATTCCTAAATGCTGCCTACCTTTTCATGCATTTAATACGTAATTGTGGAGGACATTACACAAACGCGATTAAGACTGCTCCTGAATTTAGGTTTTGCGGACCCTGCGGTCACATTTTTTTAATTTCACTTCCTTTTTTTCAATTTCACTCCTTTGTTAAATTGTCTTTTACATCGTGTGGTGTCACGTATTTTTGCTCCGATCAGTAATGTTTCTGAACAGAGCTTCTGTTTAGAATTAAATGTTTTTTGAATCTTTGTTCCGACGTGTATTTTAACTGAGCTGGTGTCACGTACCTTAGCTCTGATCAGCAACAAGAGAGTGATGACACGTCCATCACTGCTCCCCCTTTACCAGACTCCCCGTCCTTTAGGATCAAGAAAATTAAACTTTTAGGAATTTGACATCTTGCATTACCCTAGTCCCAAACATGCAGTTGCACATGCACTCTTTGCAAGAGTGCCTTGCTAGATAGTGGCCTCATGGGACCGAACAGTGGGACAATCTAGTATTAGTGGAGTATAGTTTAAGAATTAACTGCAATGGTGGAACAATAAAAACCTACTGGGCTAGTTATTTCAAGTGACCATCAACACAGATACCTCACCCATTGGGCGAGGTGCTCACATGGCGAAGCTCACAATTCAGGGTCAGAGGTCTCTGCAGCAACATACTGGGACTAATGCCAGTTCAGCTAGCATTGCGTGCCTATCACACCCCTCGTAACAAGACTGTGTGCATTCACACAGACAACATGACCACCAAGTACTAATTACAACAAGCATCGGCATAGACAATAGGTCTCGCTATTGGGAGCTTTTAAGTGTTTAGCCATGCAACAGGTGATGTTGTGATGTCACATAAATAGTGCGCGCCGACGCAGGGCGTCGCACTAACGACAGGACTCCTGAGGCGGAAAGCCGGGAGCGAGGAAAACGCTGATTTTAAAACTTTTTAACATTTGATCGTGATACTATGCTCTGATTACCCCACCCACCTACCTGCACTTTCTGGCTTCTTGAACAGCGCTACACGCTGCAACGACTCCCTTCTTTGGCTGCCATTCTCGAGGGCGCGGCGCGCTAACCAGACACGCCCCCTCGGTTGGCCACGCCCCCTCGCCAGATCACATAAATAGTGCGCGCCGACGCAGGGCGTCGCACTAACGACAGGACTCCTGAGGCGGAAAGCCGGGAGCGAGGAAAACACTGATTTTAAAACTTTTTAACATTTGATCGTGATACTATGCTCTGATTACCCCCCCCACCTACCTGCACTTTCTGGCTTCTTGAACAGCGCTACACGCTGCAACGACTCCCTTCTTTGGCTGCCATTCTCGAGGGTGCGGCGCGCTAACCAGACACGCCCCCTCGGTTGGCCACGCCCCCTCGCCAGATCACATAAATAGTGCGCGCAGACGCAGGGCGTCGCACTAATGACAGGACTCCTGAGGCGGAAAGCCGGGAGCGAGGAAAACGCTGATTTTAAAACTTTTTAACATTTGATCGTGATACTATGCTCTGATTACCCCCCCCACCTACCTGCACTTTCTGGCTTCTTGAACAGCGCTACACGCTGCAACGACTCCCTTCTTTGGCTGCCATTCTCGACGGCGCGGCGCGCTAACCAGACACGCCCCCTCGGTTGGCCACGCCCCCTCCAACTTCTTGTCCTGCTGCTATAAATCATGCGTCTTGGTAGGAAGCGCAGCGGACGAGCGCAGCGGGCGCGTCGATTGCGCGCCGAAGGCGCGCCTAAGGCAAGCCCGTCTGCGCCCGTCCGCGACTGGCCGGGACTAGGGGCGCCTCACTCTGCCCCACTCATCACCTACACGCCGGATCTACTCCGTAGCTACCAGGGCCCCTGGCCCATCTCGGCCGCAACAAACTCCCGCATCTCTGCTCTTGGCATAACTCCCCCCACCCCCCTTTCTCGCCCTCTTCCCACAGTCGATACTTCCCCCACGATTTGTGAGTCAGTTCCTTTGCCAACTCCTAAAAACTTCACTGCCTTCTACCTCAATACCCGGTCTGCTGTTGCCCACGCGCACGAACTTTCGGTCCTGCTGGACCTTCATGCTCCTGATCTCCTCTTCTTAACCGAGACCTGGTTCTGCGACGACTCCCTCCCTGCCCTCCTATCCACCTTACCGGCCTCCTACTATGCCTTGAGGGCGGATCGTTCTTCAGGCAGAGCCGGGGGCGGCGTGGCGGTCGTCGCACGTACCGATCTCCCCTTTCAAATTCTATCCCTACCTACTATTGCCACCACTGAATTTCTGGTGATCCGCACAGTCTCCACCTCTCCCCCCCTAACCTGCTTCCTCACTTACCGTTCCCCTCAGTCCCCCCTACAGTTTCTCCCTGACTTTTTGGAGGTCCTGGCCACCATTACAGTCAACAACTCCTCCATCTTGCTCCTTGGCGATTTTAATTTCTGGCCCTCTGATCCCGCCGAATGTCCGTCATCAAAGGAATTTTCCGAAACCCTTCACTCCCTCAACTTTATATCTCATGTTCACTCCCCCACCCACATTAAAGGTCATCGGCTTGACCAGATCTGGTCCCTGAACTGCCCTGTGGAATCACTTTCTATTTCCCCTTGCCCTTGGTCTGACCACCACCTGATTTCCTTTCTCCTTCCTATTCTCCCTCCAGTTAAGCCCCTTCGGCCCAAAAACACCTGGGTCCGATCATGGGGCCGTGTCAACCTTGAGAATCTCTCCTCCCTCCTTACCTGTTCTCTTCCCTCTCTTCAGGGCCTTACCACCGCCTCCCAGGTTGATGCCATAGATCAGTGGCTCTCCCATAGCCGCGACTCCGTTGCCCCGCTCAAGCGCATTACTTCCAAACGCGACAAAGACGCCAATCGGTGGTTTAATAAAGAGCTTAAAACCACCAAACTAACAGTTCGCCGCGCGGAGCGGGCTTGGAGGAGAAACTATTGCCCCACTTTGAAACTGGATTACACCAACATCCTGAGCCAGTACAAAAAACGCATCTTAGAGGCTAAAACTTCTTATTTCTCCTCCAAGATCTTAGCAGCAGAGAACCAGTCCAAGGAGATATTTACCATCGTTCATAACCTGGCGTTCTCGGACAGAACTACTCTAAAACCAGCCCCGTCCGAAGATCTCTGCCTCTCTCTCAATAATTATTTCATTCACAAAATTGCCACCATCAAGGCCAACATCCCTCTTCCTTCCCCATCTTTTGTTGACCCTCAATGTCCTCCCCCCAAAGGCGCACTGATTACCTTTCCCCCTATCACTCGGGAAAGCCTGACCTCTTTGGTGCCTTTGATCAAATCTGGTTCCCCGCTCGACCCCTGTCCTGCCCACATCCTCCGTCACATCTTTGTTTCCTGCCCAGACCCTCCCCTTCACCTCCTTAACAGTTCCCTTTCTCAAGGCATAGTCCCTAGCTCCCTGAAATCCGCGGTAATTGTGCCCATTCTGAAAAAACCTGGGGCAGATCCTTCTGTCCCAGCCAATTTCCGCCCCATCTCCCTTCTGCCATTTCTGGCTAAGGTGCTCGAGCGCCATGTCACCTGCGCTCTGAGTTCCTTTGTGGAGAAGCACGGAGCCCTTGCCCCCCGCCAAGCCGGCTTCCGCCCGCACACTCTACGGAGTCCGTTGTCATGTCGGTTCTAGACACCCTCAGGGAAGGTATGGACACCAATCAGCACCAGGCCCTTGTACTCCTCGATCTCTCAGCCGCCTTCGATACGGTGGATTATAACATCTTACTTTCCCGTATCAGGGCGGCGGGGATCGGAGGGACTGCCCTGGTCTGGTTATCCTCCTTCCTGAGCAACCGCACCCAGGCTGTCCGCCTGGGTGACTTCACAGCGGACATCCGGAAAGTTCCGTGCGGGGTACCCCAAGGTTCCTCCCTCTCTCCCCTCCTGTTCAATTTGTATATTGCCCCTCTGATTTTCTCTCTTCAACAGATGGAGGTCGCCGTATTTAATTATGCGGATGACCTCCAGCTGGTCTTCAATCTTTCCTCTCCCTTTGCTGTTCTTAATTTCCAAACTGTCATGCTTCATATCAGGGACTGGATGAACCACAACCACCTTAAACTCAACCCTGATAAAACCGAGCTGGTGTTGACGGGGGGTTCATCCAGTCCCTGGTCCCCTCTTTTTTGGCCCCCCTCTCTTGGTTCTTCTCCTGTTCCCTCCTCCTCAGTTAAAACTTTAGGCATAAAACTTAACTCTCAACTCACCCTTCACTCCCAGGTTAGCTCTGTGGTATCTTCCTCCTTCCTCTCACTGCGTACTATACGCAGGGTGTCCCGCTTCTTCACTTTCTCTGCCCTTAAACTCATCATCCTGGCCATGGTGGTGTCCCGCCTGGACTATGGGAACGCCCTGTATGCCGGTATCCCTGCATACAGTCTGCGTCGCCTACAACAGATACAAAACCAGGCGGCCCGCCTGGTTTTCAATCTCCCTAAATTTCACCATTCTACCCCACTTCTGAAATCACTTAATTGGCTCCCGGTGCGAGCTAGAATTCAATTCAAGCTCGCATCCATCACTTTTCTGGCCCGATCGGGTTTGGCGCCAGCCTTCATCTCCTCTGAGATTGTTTCATACGTCCCCACCAGGGCTCTACGTTCCTCCTCCCAGTCCCTCCTCACCATCCCACGCTTCCGGAGAAAGAAGCTGGGGGGATCCAAATTTGCTATCCTTGCCCCCACCCTCTGGAATTCCCTTCCTCTTGAACTTCGCTCCATCACCCTCTACTCACAATTCCGCAAATGCCTTAAAACCCACTTATTCACAAAGTCCTTTGAATAAATGCTCCCTCCACCCTCCCTGCTTATAAACCTCAGTCCCCGTTAGCTATAGCGCCAAGAAACCGCTGGTATACGTGCGCTCTAAAAGTACTTTCAAACTCAAACTCAAACTCAGTTGTTGCACCAAAGATATTGTGCTGCATAACTAAATACTTATAAGGTCCCAAAAGCGAGACCTATTGGCTATGCCAATGCTTGTTTATTTTGAGAGGGAGATTACCTGCACTTCTTAAGAAAAACATAATACTTTTCATTGGAGAGTACAGGCACTTCTCAAAAACAAGCAAGTACCCTGGTACAGAGTTCTTGGACTTCTATTTTCCATTTCAAGCACTGAGGTCAAGGGGACAACATTCTGATAATTTTGCACCCAGCTTTCTGTGACGCTGGCTAGACACTTAAGAGCTCTTTACATGAGCACCACATTACATTGCATAAAATCAGATTATATTTTTTTTAGGAATTGAGAGATAAAGGCCTGATTCACAAAGTTAAACTTACACATTTATGTTAGTTTACACTTTTTCAGTATTCACAAAACTGCATCTCAATAGCACGTTTACGAGTGTGCAGATTGTGCAATTAAGGCATAGAACTCCACAAAATGTGTGACCAGAGCATTGCCAAGGGGATAGGCCTAAGAAATAGGGAAGTCAAAACCAGAAAACGAGAGTTGAATATAGGGTGGTAATACCAATGGCATAATTATGGTACAACTGGGAATTACCCTGAACATTCCTTGTGCTCAACGTCCATCTTGTAACGCAAGCCACGAACTTCCTATGATGTCCTCCAAAATGCACTAATGACTTTGCAAGACTAATTGGTACCTTGTAGTAACAGCATACATTGACTAGTATGCTGGGTCGGGCCTATAATGGAACCAGAGGTCACAGAAAATGACAATTTCAAAGAAGATTAATTGTTCTCTACACAGCCGACCTTTGAAAGTAAATTAAGATGCTGAAGGAGAGTATATACAGAAAGAGAAGCGGGGAGGGCAGAGGAACTATGGTAAACGCTGTGATAAATTTTCCCAGCACTGACCAGGGATAAAGACTTGTATAACTGAATGTGTGCGCTACATACACTTACCCCTCTATTCACAATTGGGTGACAGCCCAGTTCCAGGTGGCCACCCAGGCTATTACCAGCCAGGACAGAGAAGACACCCATGAATCCCAACCAGGGACCCTTAAGAAGAGTCATCACAGAAACAAGACAACTCAAGTAGTGTGCACTGCCTACATCAAATGCCTTCACCAACTCATCGTGGCCCCTCTGGGCCTCCATCAAGAGGCATTGACAAAGTTGGTGGAAAATTAAAAGAAAGAGATAGCATGAGCATAGGGGAGCTTCAAAAACTAAGAAGAACCGTGTGCTGAGAGCACCTCTAGGGTCTCAGAAAGACAATAGCCTGCATGACCCTGGTGGTTTCAACCACTCACTGACAACAGATAAAAGAAAAGTCAAGAGATTGGCAATCTTTTTCCTGGCTTTGACTCCATTCCAGGGTGCTGCACATAGACTCACGATAATTTAGTCCTTCTACCCCGGTTTCCTCCAACACTGCATTTTTAGGTCTGTAAGAGATTTTCAAAGATCACAAAGTACTTGTCTTCCCCCTTTTAACCCTTACCTCTGATCACAAAGTAGTCCTTGCATCCAAAAGTATTTTTGCTACCATGTTCTGGTTTGTCTTCCCTCTTATTGTATCTGACATTTTTACTCACTCAAGTTTTATTGTTTCTCATTTTTATCTGTTCTAATCATCCTTGAGAATAATTGTAACTGCATTCAAGTCAAGTCAAACAAGCTTTATTCGATTTCATATATGACTCAAAGCATTACAGACATTATAAAATAATCACCAAATTGCTTCAATATCCCATTAATACAATTCTTATAAAACTATGATTTCATTTTAGTTAAAACAGTTGTCCCTTAAAATTAAATAATTACAAGAAGCTATATCAAAAAGCTTTAAGATACGAACTCACCCTTTTATCCATACCTCTTTCTAATTACCATCCAAAGATACAATTGAGAACACAGTGACAGGTATCAGGGGTAACCTGGGGAAAAAAGAAACCTAAAACCTTCTATATAAGAAACGAGGTGTTTTATACAGGACACAAAACAAGGTAAAGGGCAGAGTGACTGCATTCAGTTATGAATAATTACCATTTCATTAGCACCTTTTGTTTTCACAATTATTTTTTTGATACATTTATATAACACTACTAGAAATAATTGTGCTCAAATGACGAAGTAAGGGGCATATCAACAACAACCGGCGATAATTATCACTAAGCGCACTTAGCGCTAGGATAATTATCGCCGGCTAGTGTGGATTTTTATCGCTGAGATAGCGTGCTATTAGCAACGCTTATCTCAAAAGCGATAAAAATTCTAGCGCTAACCGCCAAAATGTGAGATTATCGCTGGAAACCCAGCGATAATCTCACGAAGTTTGACGGTAGCTTGATGATAGGGCAAGGAAAACTTGGCCATGATATCCACCTTCCATAGGATATCATGGCTAAGTCAGTCGTGAAGCAGGCGTAAGGAAAGTAGCGATAACAGGGGTTAACGCTACTTTTCTTGCCGCTATGCTTCATAGCGTGGGGCTTGATGATAGGAGAAATGTCGCTTAGTGACATTTCTCCAGTCATGTCAGGTCAGGAACTCCCACTTTGCATCTCATTAGAGATGCAAAGCTGGGCATAAGAATTCTTGCGCTAATGCAAGGTTTCACGCGATAGCGTGACCTTGCTGATTAGGTGATAAAATTATCGCCGCTTTTCGGCCGAGAAAAGGCCGCAAAAGCGGCGATAATTTTCTATCGCCACCTTGTAGATACGTCCCTTAAATTTCATCTGGTTGCACTAAAAGCGTATAGCGCCCAAACAGTTGATAACAGCTGCGGTCGGTAGTAGGAGTAACTGCAGGGCGGTGACGTGGGGAGGGGGAGGGGCAGGGTGGGGGGTAGTAAACTATGGATTACGGAGGTTTACAGGTAAGTTAACATATAAATTAATAAAACGAATTTCGTAGCGTGCACTGCATCGCGTTTGGGGATGCAGTGCACGCAACGAAATTCGTTTTATTAATTTATATGTTAATTTCTCTGTAAACCTCCGTAATCCATAGTTTGCTACCCCCCACCCTGACCCTCCCCCTCCCCACGTTACCGCCCTGCAGTTACTCCTACTACAGACCGCGGTTGGTTGATAAAACTTGACTGTTACCGTTAGTTGCACAACGGACTGCAAAACATTTAAGTGTTTTGTTTTGTGCCCTTGATTCGGTTTTGTTGACATGAATCCATACCTCCAGGCCCTTGCTTATACTACACCACCCATTGCTCTCTGTAAAAGGCTTCATCTCTCACACCCTGCCCCAGATTTACTATACCGGACGCAAAGCGTACCTCAAGTGTGAAACCAGTGATAATCTGTGAAAAGAGGGTGTAACGTTGCAGGAACAGTCCGACAACTCTTGGATTCAATTTAAAGCTTCATTTAGGGGTAGTAAGGGCTATATAAATGCAATTAAAATACAATAAAATACAATTTAAAAACACACAATGGAGCCCGGCCTACTTTGCGTGGAATCCTAGCCCCACATGAAAACAGGCACAGACAATATGAAAAAGGCAAACTTCTTGATATGTCCATGCGTAATATGTTTAGTTGCAGTGAAATGACACGTATTGCATCATTCAGTGGTTGTCTGCACATATAAATTTCAATTAGAGACTGTGTCTCAATTAAAAACCTCATGCAAGGCATCACTTGTTCACCTTTGCGCTGCGGCGCATTGCTAAATGATATGCAGTGTTGCATAAACAAGGCATTTTTATTACAAGTCTCACTGATGACATCATCAGCATGTGCTGTAGAATAATGTGGCGCTAAGCAATATTTTGCCATTCGTGCAGCGCAGCAGTGCAGATTTCCATGCAGTGTTGTGCTCTACAAACCCAGCTCAATCTGGTCAGATAGCCTTATGACACAGTCACACATGGCTTCAAGAGGGCACCAGATTGTAGAAAAGAGCTGGAAATAGTTATTTATTGCTAGATGGAAAGTAGTGCCCCAAAGGTGAAGTTTTATTATACCTGACGCTGTAGAAATCCTTGCACTGAGAGTCACTGTTACACACCAAGAAGTTAAGATACTTGAGGGCATATTATCAAGCACGGCGTTACAATTATCGCCGCTTTAGCGGCAGAAAACTGCCGCTAAAGCGACGATAATGGGCTTGATAATATGCCGCAGAGAATTCCCATAGAAGCCCATGTTGACACCAGAACATGGACTTCTATTGGAATTCTCCAGGGCATATTATCAAGCCCATTATCGCCGCTTTAGCGGCAGTTTTCTGCCGCTAAAGCGGCGATAATTGTAACGCCGTTTCTTGGGGCATATTATCAAGACAGGAGAGAAAATTATAGCCGCTTTAGCGCGATAATGGGCTTGATAATATGCTCTATGAAATTCCAATAGAAACCCATGTTAGATGTGAAGGACATCTAACATGGGCTTCAAATAGAATTCCATAGAGCATATTATCAAGCCCATTATCGCCGTTTTAGCTGCAGTATTCTGCCGCTAAAGCGGCGATAATTTTATCGCCTGTCTTGATAATATGCCCCATATTACGTCCCCCTTTCCAACTCTCATCCTCCAGATCTGGGTTAGACGTGTTTCAGCGGTGCTATTCACAGGTCACTGAAGTTTATCAATGTAACAATTTCTTAGAAAGAATACGTGCGGAAAAGGACAGGATGTTAAGAAAAAGAAAGAGACAATGAAAGAAGACAAAGTAGAAATAAACAAGTAAAATGGAAAAGATTGAGGAGGGAAAGTTTAAAACATTTGGGGGCATATTATCAAGCCAGGCGATAAAATTATCGCCGCTTTAGCGGCAGAAAACTGCAGCTAAAACGGCGATAATGGGCTTGATAATATGTTCAATGGAATTCCAATTGAAGCCCATGTTAAATGTGGAGGCCGTCTAACATGGGCTTCAATTGGAATTCCATAGAGCATATTATCAAGCCCATTATCGCCGTTTTAGCGGCAGTTTTCTGTCGCTAAAGCGGCGATAATTTTATCGCCTGGCTTGATAATATGCCCCTTGGAGAGAGGCTGGTTAAAAGGGAAAATGTGCTGTGAAGATCAGAAGGAGGGCAACAGAGAGAGGGCAGGAGAATGTGAGAGAGAGTCCGAGAAATGTGGCGGGAATTCAAGGACAGAAAGAACAAAAAAGTAAAAGAAAGAGAAGGAGACACAAAAGGTAAAAAGAGAGTGACTTGAGGGGCGAGAGAAGTAGAGAAACAACGTCCGAAGGGCTGGGAGAAATTTAATTTGCAAAATAGAGATGTGAGGGGGCGACAGAAAGTGGAAAGGAGGAGAGTGACAGAAGCGTGGTCGTTAATGCAGGAAAGGAGAGTGACAATGAAGACTGGGAAGTGAATAAGAGAAGCAGAGGAAAGAGCAAATGAACCTAATGATGGAACATGGAATCAAATAGAGACATCTAGGAACCAGAGGACAACAAAGAGGGGATGCCGGAGGATGAGAAAGAGAAGTAGTAGGGGAGACAGAGAAAGAGAAAAAGAAGAGACCGAGAAAAACATTTCGTAGCTTGGTAATGCAGATAAACTCAGAGAATGATTCGAAGAAATAGATGCGCTGTATTATAAAAGAATGGAAGAGAAAATCAAGAGACAGAAATATAAATTAGTAAAATCTAATGCACAGAAAGAGGAGCCATTGATTGTGCTGAAGAGGAGTCAATGTGACACAGAAGATGCTACTGATCCTTAAAGACCTGTGATGCGGCAAAGACTGGATGGGGGAGAGCAGAACTCTTTGAGAGAGAGGGTGAGCAGTCGTGCATGACAGTGTGAAAAATACTGATGAGTGGACGTGAAAAATAGAAATAATGGGGCAGATCAACAACAACCGGCGATAATTATCTCTAAGCGCACTTAGCGCTAGGATAATTATCGCCGGCTAGCGTGAATTTTTATCGCTGAGATAGCGTGCTATTAGCAACGCTTATCTCAATAGCGATAAAAATCCTCACGCTAACAGGCTAACGTGAGATTATCGCTGGAAACCCAGCGATAATCTCACGTTACCTTGTTGATAGGGACAGACAAACGTAGCCATGATATCCTCCTTCCATAGGATATCATGGCTAAATCAGAAAAATACCAGACGTAAAAAAGCAGCGTTAACCGCTGTTGGCGCTGCTTTTTGTGTCTCTAAAAGGGTTAGTGACATTCTTGATAATAGGAGAAATGTCGCTTAGCGACATTTCTCCTATTATTTTACTCTGGAACGCCCCCTTTGCATCTCATTAGAGATGCAAGGGGAAGCGTAGAGTAAAAGGGTGCTAACATGCAAATTTGCATGTTAGCACCCTGTTGTTGATAGGGCGCTAGTTTTATCTCTCCTTTTTTGGCTTTTAAAGCCAAAAAAGCAGAGATAAAGCCCTTGTTGATATGCCCCTAAGACATTGATATTCAGTGAAAAAGAGCTCTGAAGAAGTGCTGAGTGGGCAAGAATAGAGCACAGCCACAAGCGTGAGAAATATGCTAAGATCTTGGGGAGGGTACAAGAGCAGATGTGAATGACAGCAGGGCTAAAAGTGGGAAAAGAGACATGGAGCTGAAGACAAACAAGCATGCACAAACCGGCAAGTACAAGCCGGCTGAGGCCAGGACGCGTCAGGTGACTAACCGCCACTTAGCAGAATAGATTCAAGATGAAGAGACAAGGAAATCAGCTTAGTCCACCTTAATTGAGCCTGACAGCGTCCATGTACAATTACAGACACTCACCTCAAGGCAAGCAATGAGAAGTGGATGTCCAGGGGGTGAGGCGACAATCAAATTTACCAACCACCAAATGTGATTAGCCAATGCAATTGACCCAAGCGGCATAGCTGGGCTGCCACATAAATGGCTGAGGCCAGCAGTTCGGCACACTCTGCTCCTACTCGCTCCACAGCATGCAGGCCGCCGTCAAACAGCTCTGCACCTGGCCAGACTTCAGGCTGCGCGAGGCGGTGTCCCTCTACTTCACCATGGTGGCGGTCTTCTTGGTCATCCTAGTGGCTGCTCTTCAGGGCACCTCCCCAAAGGAGAGCCTCTTCCCCTATACGGTGCCCCTAGACCCCGAGGGCCGGCTGCAGCTCTCCTGGAATGTCAGCTACCCAGAGGAGGCAGTGTACTTTCAAATCCTGGCCAGGGACCTGCGCTTTGGGCTACTCTTTGGCATGTCCGATCGGGGGGACTTTGAGGACGCAGACTTGGTGGTGCTTTGGAGTGATGGCTCCAACTCATATTTTGGGGTAAGAACTGCCAGTTTTATTTATGGTTTTTGAAAAAAAAGATGCTTGTCTGTACTGTCATCACTTCAGCGATCAGTGTACCAATAGCACCAGAGGTCACAGGTTCAAGTCTAATTCTCACAATGTAAGGCATATTAGATGTAGGTATCTCCCTGGTCCCCCAGATATTGGTTCCCGTGTGACGCATGCTGCAAGTGAGCTAATTAACAATGTTAATATACTGTTCGAAGGAGCTTGGCTCATTGAGTGACCTGGCAATCCCCTCACCTTCCCTCCCCAAATATTCCAGTCTGACCGTCCAGGAGACGGCATCTCCCATTTGCCTCAGTCAAGACCTCGCTGTATGCACTTGCCCACCTCGACATCCCAACTCACTACACTGTGTCCCCCATACTGGCTGCTCAGAGTCTGAGCTCCTAGATTCATCAATACTTATTCCTTGACAGTCCTTTCCAAGTTCTCATCAATATGACCCCTTTAATGAACTATCTCACTCCTTAGAATGTAGGATTTCATTTATTTTAACACATGCATGACAAGTCTGCTTAATGTTCCCTTCGCAGTATTCTTCACTTCTCTTGCTCAGGAAAGTGTTTCTTTTGTAGTTTTGTGTTTTCAGAACCAGAAGTGTTTTATTCATTAGATGATGGATGTATTTTTTATTTTTGCTGAGAACATGAAACAGAAATGAAGTGCATAAGGTACAGGAAAGATATAGGTTACTCAATGATGAAGGATAAAGGAAATCCAATATTTGAGAGAGAGTGAGGTAGTCCTAGGTGACTGCAGACGGGAAGCAAGTCAGATGTTACAAGACGAATACAGCAGCATAGTGAGCAGGGCAGGGGAACACACAACCTCATTGCAGCCGGCCTATTATCTCGCGAAAAAATGATGGGGGGTGGGGGGGGTCCCGTGGACTGCAGGAGCTCACGCACATCTTGGAATTTTGACTCAGGACTAAACTGCTATTTACACCCAAATTCGGATTCATGGCCTAATTGTAGAAATTGCTCGATGATTGCAACAGGGCTGCTGGCGATGCTCTGAGAGGCAATTACAACAGCGTAGAGTGAGACATTACTAGTCGATTGCTGCAGTTACATCCATCCATGATGTTTTCTATGCAAGAGACATCACCGGTGTGCTTGAGGGCTACCTTCAGGGTACCCAGGCAGGTGGCATCCTCAGGCTGAGGGGAGGGAGGGGACCTGCCTGGAGGTTCCATTCCAGAATCTTGAGATGGTGGAGCTGGGTTTGGGGCCCTGAAGCTGCAGTTTAAGGGGCTGCAGACATGCAATAAGGCAGGGATTGCAAAGGGCCGGAATAAGATCAGCTAAAAAGTAACTAAAGGCTCACATTGTGAAACCTCTGCTTGGGGTACATTTCAGAAATCCTCTCTCCTTTGAGGTGCATTACACTAGCATTATCTCACTGGTAAAAGAAAAATGCAAATTCGAGTCCAATTGATTAGAATCACATTATCTCGTTAGAACAATCTACTTCCTCGCTTTACTGACCAAATCATTGATTAAAATGACTAATTCCCCTGGCAAATTTGGGCTTCAATAATGATTTAATTCGTTTTTTCTCTAGTACGAGTATTATCCCAAAGGAAGGCTGCTTGATTGATTCTCCTGAAGTGCAATTCGGTCCGACAAGAGTTAGACGCTGGCAAAGTCTCTAATGCCCCGAATAATCTCTAAACACCACAGTCACTCTGCCGATGTATGAAGTATCTCGCTCTTTGTTAAAGTAATGAATTCACATATCTATAGCAATTCTACAATTAACCAATGCTGTTCATTTCTAGATGTAGCAGTCACTCAATGGCACGTGCCCAATAGGATGATAGAATGGGAGGGCCTGGGAGTGAATCTGCAGGATGGCTCAGTGAGTTGGACACTCGTAGGGGCATATTTACAAGCCCCTTGTGCCACTTTTGCGTCACTTTTAACATGGGAAAAGTGACGTAAAAGTGGCGTAAGGGGCTTGTAAATCTGCCCCATAGTATACTATATATGTCCTGATTCAAAGGTCGTGAGTTTGAATCTGGTGAAGTTTGAGTCAGCATAGCGTTCTAATGAGGTTAGTCAACGGTGTACCGTTAAAACAAATATCACCTCCTTGTGCTTAGAAGCTCTAGCGGTGCTATAAAAACAAGGTACTTTTTATATAAAGACCGACGTCATATGCTCTGGTACCGAACCAACTCCTTGCATGTATTGTAGCTGGCAGGATAACTCAGCGAGTTCAGCGCTCGCTTCTGTGCGAAGGCTGCATGTTTGAACTCCAGCATGGCTGTGCCAGCCATTAATAATTCCAACATCAATACACTGGGAAACAATGACGCCTGTAATTCATAGCGCTCCGAAGTGACACATCTGCGGTAGCAAGTGCTACATGGAGGTAAGTTTATCCTTGTATTTATCAAATCCCAGAATGGAAGTCTTTCTTTGTGATACAATGTATCCCTTCGTAGTAGAGGACCGATCCAGGGATGCACTGAGCACGAGGACAGCACAGTGACCCATTTTCAGCCCGGTGAATGCTCAGAAAGGACATTGATAGCTCCCTCTTTGTCACTGCCTCACTGATGTGATTGGCCTAAATGAAAACCTGCCCAAGCTTCAACTGCAGTGAACAATTCCCCACCCAGTCACCACCGACCACTCCAAATGAACACCCTAAAAAGCAACCCGACTCTTGATACGATTATCAATGCAAAAACGTTCACGTAGAAATTATTTTTCAGTTTCCATGCAGTAATCACTCCCTTTACATTTACCAACCACAAGGTATTTATAGTAGGTGTCACTCTCCCTAAGACACAACGCATCTCACAACATGGTGGGCAGTCCTACAGCACTGTCACAGTCTACTAACACAGTAGGCCCGGTCATTGGTGTGATATTTATTGCACCTGATAAAATCAGGCTCCTCTAAGTCAGAATGTACTGTGCGGTGAACTGACCTGTCAATAGTTATCACAAAATTCATAAGTGCGATATGTGTAGTCACAATAGTGACCTCACGTTTACCCATTAATCAGGCTACTCGTACTAAGGACCAATGTGTATTTCATGGGCGCACTGATGATTCTACGTCACCAAAATGGCCCCCGAGTCATGGTACACCAGCCCATCTCTGCCAATACCCTCTGCAGGACAATTCTTCTCCACCACATGACATTTCTACCCACCACATGACATTTCTACCCACCACATGACAATTCTTCTCCACCACATGACAATTCTTCTCCACCACATGACAATTCTCCTCACCACATGACAAATCTTCCCCACCGCCTGACAAGTCTGCCCCACCGCCTGACAAGTCTGCCCCGCTGTATGACAAGTCTTCCCAACTGCATGACAAGTCTTCCCAACTGCATGACAAGTCTCCCCCACCGCATGACAAGTCTCCCCCACCGCATGACAAGTCTGCCCCACCGCCTGACAAGTCTTCCCCACCGCATGACAAGTCTGCCCCACCGCATGACAAGTCTGCCCCACCGCATGACAAGTCTGCCCCACCGCATGACAAGTCTGCCCCACCGCATGACAAGTCTGCCCCACCGCATGACAAGTCTCCCCCACCGCATGACAAGTCTCCCCCACCGCATGACAAGTCTCCCCCACCGCATGACAAGTCTCCCCCACCGCATGACAAGTCTCCCCCACCGCATGACAAGTCTCCCCCACCGCATGACAAGTCTCCCTCACCACATGACAATTCTTCCCCACCGCAGGAAAAGTCTCCCCCACAGCATGACAAGTCTCCCCACCGCATGACAAGAAGTCTTCCCCACCGCATGACAATTCTCCCCAGCGCATGACAATTCTCCTCACCACATGACAATTCTCCCCACCACATGACAATTCTCCCCACCACATGACAATTCACCTCACCACATGACAATTCTCCCCACCACATGACAATTCTCCTCACCACATGACAATTCTCCCCCACCACATGACAATTCTCCCCCACCACATGACAATTCTCCCCCACCACATGACAATTCTCCCCACCACATGACAATTCTCCCCACCACATGACAATTCTCCCCACCACATGACAAGTCTCCCCCACAGCATGACAAGTCTCCCCCACAGCATGACAAGTCTCCCCCACAGCATGACAAGTCTCCCCCACCACATGGAGGAACATTGAAGGAACTGATGCCTGGCTGGCGGTTCCCTCTGGTTGTATTGCAATCCAATCATAAGCGGTCATCAGCAGCCGCTTTCTGCCCCAGCCCTACAATCCAGTGTGTGGTCAAGAAGGCTGGTGTTTGACTGGGCGTGGGAGGTGCCAACCACATGAATCAGCACAGTCAGGAGCCATAGTTGCGTGTGCAACCTACACTTTGAATAGAGGAGAGGTAGGAGGTGGACCCACATACCACATACAACCAGGTAGCAGAGGCGACCGCTGGCAGGGGAAGTTTGAGGAATGGGCCCAACTTGTACATTTCAACAGACTCCCCAGACTGCTGTGGTGGCAAGTAGCCCTGGGCATGATACCTTCCGGCACATGCCCTGGCATTAGGCAATGGAGGGACTAATAATGCGGTACAGTTAACTAAATTACATGGCAACACAACAATTTATGCAGTTTTAAAAGATTATGTGGCATATCAAGTTAAATACAAAATCTGGCATTATCTAGCTTTTTTTGCCATTTTAACATATATTCCTACTCAAGACATGTGGACATGTTAGAAAACACATTGGTTGCCAAACATCCCGTTGAAAATGTTAGTCACCTAAAATTAATGATTTTGTCATGCACGGAAGCAGAGGAACACCATTTCGTCTCTCACACATTAAAATAGTGTTTTTTTAAAAAATATGAAATATTTCTTTCTCGTCGCTCACACATTAAAATAGCGTTTTTAAAAAAATATGAAATATTGATTTGGGCAGAAAGGAAGCTTGCCTTCAGACACTGTGTATTCAAATGTATTTTTACTCTGCTCCACGCTAAGGAACTCTTGAAGAATAACTTTCTAACAAGAAACAACCCCCGCAGAACATAAAGGATTACAGATGGGGAGCAATCAATAACAGTTGCTTTCTACTTGAGGGAGTTCTAAGAAATTTGATAGACAAAAGCCCTGATTACGAGTGTAGGCGCTATTCATCACACTGATAAATAACATACCACGGGGTGCATTATCAATCAGGTGAAATACACAGCACCATCACGAGTTTAGGGGCATAACTTTCAGATTTTGGTGTTTAGCGCATCAAAATCCGCATGATACGTTAAATAGCGTATGCTTTTCCCTGTTAAATTTCGGCAGGTTTGACCTACCGAAATGTATTGACCCTTGAAGTATTTAACGCATCTGACAATTATCGAATGCGTTAGATAAAGAAAACTTGTAATTCTGACCCATGCATAAATATGGGTTTATGAAAAGGTCCGAGTTAACTGACCCTCAGAGCCATATTACCAGTTATTCTTCAATTCCAATGCAGCCAGTAACAAGAGTTACAAACTCCTTTGGAATTACAATTCTGCAGACTTATCACAGATGTGCTACAGTGCGTATTCACATCCCCAGAGCAAGTGAGATACCTGGGTGTAAGACAAGGGGGTGGAGAAATAAGCAGTTACTGGGGAAATCGGATGCGAATGTGACAGTTTCCTTTATAATTCCTCTTTTCTAAGGGATCCCATGAATAATATCAGAGTTACTGGTACTCTGGGTATCAAAAACTCTGAAGGTGGCGAGAAGCCATATTTATTGGTGTAGAAGGAGGCCCAAAGAGATCAGAACTGGAGTTTTGTACAATAACACTTGGCACCCAAGGTGGACAGTTTCATGTTATTGACAGCTATTCATCTACTATGTTATGTTGTTTATGCCCCCAATCCACAACCCATAGGCATCTGCCTTAATGGATCAGCTATGTAGGGGCAAAGAGATCACTAGGAACCTATACCAAACATCGTCTCGTCTCCCTGACCCTTATTTCCTGATCCCATACACTAAAAAAGGCAAATACCACATGGCCTGTCAACCAAAGCCCACCACCATACAATAAACCAAAATAAAATAAATGTTCCCCATTCATAGCAGCACTCTCCCTTTCTCCCACCATTGACTATACAAATATACCCACTGTGATGCCATCCTCTCCCAGCATCCTTGATTTTAATATCCTCTCTGGGTCATGACTGACTAGGGAAAAGGCTGTTGCTGGTACAGGAGGGTGCCCTACATTTCACATCTCCCTTGGGCCTACAGAGAACCACGAGAGGTTAGGGGGTGGACTCCCATATTCCATTCCGATGCCTGCTTTAAAGGTTTCTATAGACCTCAGGGTGGCAGCAGATGTCCAGTAGCTTAGGTGTCCGCTTTGGCGTTTAGCTGTCTGTTTCTCACCAAGCTGGTATCAGGCAAATACTAGGTTTAAATGCCAGTTCTCATGAGAATGGCTCTATTATAGAGCGATAAAAACAGAATTGCGTATTGCACATTTATGATGCCAGTGTTTCAGTAACAGGCACCGTTAGATTGAAGATACCACACTCTAAAAGGAAATGTAAAACTAACATATTAGTAACAGTTGTGGTATCGATTACTGCAGTCCTGGTTGTTCCAAAATACTGGTGCTACGCTCCCTGGTTTAACTGTTCCAACGAAAACCAAAATCACAAATAGAAAAAGAGTGGGAGGAGCCCTCAGTAAGCAACATCAAAGCACTTGAAGTTGTCTAAGCAGAAAGCACAATATCATGTGTCAGTCTGATAGATTTCCGAATTAAACAACTCCTCTAGTCTGATAATGGACTTGTATCTTTTATTTCCATTTTGACAAATTCAAAAAAGACATGGACACAGCCAACACGTTTTGTCCCATACCACTGGGACTTCTTCAGGGCTGACAAAGAAACATATATATACCAATAAACTAAAGCTAAAATGCAATATCAGATAGGTATGCACACAATATAAACAGTAAACAATTATGCTTAAAAACATATACTGGTTCAAAAAAAAATCAAGGGCATTGTTTCCCAACTAGACATTTATAAATCACGCTTAAATTTAGGACATAGAACAACAAAGAGGCTTAGTCCTAATTTGAAAATAGGAACACATGACATATCTAAAGGCAAAATATACTGTCTAATTATTGCATGATTTATGATCAGTACACTTAGGCTCTTTTTATTGCAGTGGCAGTCAATATGTATCCTGTTGATCATAGCTATTCTCCCTATAGAACTTGCTGTAAATTCTGAATGTATGACATTATTTACTGCTTCAGAACACATGGCCTACACATTATATCCCTTCATTTGACTCCATTAAATTTATTATGTCCACATTGTTGTTTTCCTTTTGTGAAATACACAAAATTATCATAAAATTATGTGGAATACACTTCACTAGAATTTCAGTCATTTTCCTCTTTGTGCATATGCTTGGCACAAAAAATGATACCAGCAAAAGACTGGTTCGAGGATAAAATGTCTTGTTCAAGGTGACAATGTCTCTTCAGGCAGCTGTCCAGCAGTTGAATGCTGTTGATTCTTAAACCATGCAGCATCAATGTCTTGAGGGAGAGGTCCAAGAGCAAAAAGATGTTAAACACAGCGTTGTTCCTGTAGGGAGCTGTCCACCTGCAGCCTGCAGACAATTCTTCACCATATGTTATTCACAATCTCAGCATCCTTTGAGAAGTTGTCCACGCTGTAGGGGGCATTTTTTTTACAGAGTTTTATATAGGGCAAACTTGACCCGAATCAGGTATCAGATTGCTTTAGCACCAGTTGCATTACATGAGGACACATTCATTTTTTTTTGTTAGGCACGGGGCGATTAAGTGATTTGCCCAGAATCACAGGTTGTCCAGCGTCATTGCCGAGACTCGAACCCAGTTCCCCAGATTCGAGGCCTACCGCCCTAGCCGTTAGGCCAGCTCCTCTCCCAATTTAACCATAATATATGCACAATGCCAGTCAAAGCAGGGAATTTCCAGGAGCTTAAATTATACTAAACCATACACTAAACCTCATTCCATTCCGGGAGCTGTACAGATATTCATTACGCCCTCGAATGCTGCATTAGCGCTTACTGCAGTCCTAGAGTTAAGGCTACTGGGATTATACAATTCTAAGGCTGTGGCCGTTTCTTCATAATTATGGATGTGCCACACTAGACCCAATATCCATTATCAGCTGCATAATTTTCAGATTTTAAGAAGCAATTTTATTTCTAGCACAAACTGATCAAACGTTAATGTCCTCATGAGTTTTGCAGAGCAATCGAAAGTCCACTGGAAAAATTAAGTGGTCTTCTTTCAGTTGTTGAGTACTGTAATTTAGAAGTTAAACTGGTACTAATGAGATGAAACCTTGGCCCAAACAGTGTTAACCTGTGTAAAAATGATGAAGTAATACTGCCGAAAAATGGGCTGCTTAATTTGCCTTTTGTTGCTGCCTCATTTAGTCACCCCTATAGCATAATTTGGTCCCCCATGCCGCATAATTACTGTGGTTCTGTCTGTTAGTTGTTGGGAGCTGACCAATAGTTTAAAGATCTTCACTGCAACCTCATTCCCTTCAGGGAGCGGTCCAGGTGCTGAAAGATTCTGTTTGGCGCTCTCCAGCGTGGAGTTGTGCGCGCACTGAAAGCTCCTCAGTGCAGTCTCATTCCCTGCAGGAGCTGTCCAGGTGCTGAAAGATTCTGTTTGGCGCTCTCCAGCGTAAAGCTGTGCGCGCACTGAAAGCTCCTCAGTGCAGTCTCCTTCCATGCAGGCGCTGTCCAGGTGCTGAAAGATTCTGTTTGGCGCTCTCCAGCGTGGAGCTGTGCGGGCACTGAAAGCTCCTCAGTGCAGTCTCATTTCCTGCAGGAGCTGTCCAGGTGCTGCAAGATTCTGTTTGGCGCTCTCCAGCGTGGAGCTGTGCGCGAACTGAAAGCTCCTTAATGCAGCCTCATTCCCTGTAGCACGAGTGTCTGAAAGGTCCTGGCTGCGGCTTCAGTCACTGCACTAGAGCTTATTGCAGCTCCCTACCCAGCAGGGAGCTGTTCGAGTATTGGAAGCTCCTCGCTGCAGCCACATGCACTACAGGGAGCTATCCAAGCCCTGAAAGACCTTCGACCTCTAGCCCATCCGTTTGTAATGGTGCAGCGACGTTCCTGTGATAGATGCGCGTCATCAGCATCCCTGGGTTGTTAAGGGCAAGTGATAAGATTAACCATTTTCGCCAATTGTTGCACATTTTAAGCCGTTGCTCCTAACTTTTATTGTTGTAAAAAGGAGACAGTGTTTTGTCAAATTTTCATTTAAAAAACGACTTCTTAAAATAAGCACTGGCCAATGAAAAACTGTTATAACAGCATCTGCGCTCATCACAACAGAGGCACGTGTGCAACTTGATGATTGTGCGCATAGTTGACGCAAACATTGCTGCACCTGTGCAAACGGAGGGGCACAAGTCATGTTTTATGTTTTTTGCATATAAACTCCCCGTCCGTGACAATGCCCGTCTTCGTTGCCTCCATCAGACCGCAGGGAGCTGTCCGAGCGCTGAAACAGCCGCACTGCAAGCTCAGTCCTTGCACCGCGGTGGCCATGTGCTGCAAGATTCTCGGTGCACCTTTGCTGCCTGCAAGGCACCTTATAAGATGTTTACGTTTCTAGGATTGGCTGGGACAGTGACAACATCCTGTGACTGGCAGACATCCACGCTGACCATCTGCTATATCAGGTGACTGGCAGAATTCGACCAGACCCTTGAGAGTCTGAGGATATCCAGGGCCTGGAAGAAAAAGAGAATAGTCATCTTTCTGGTGACACGCTCTAGGAAGTGAAGGGCCCCCTTATCTAGTAAAAGTGTAATCGGGGAGATTCATTTACAGGTATTGCGCATGTGGCAGGTTGCGCCATCCCCTCCACGGACACTGAATGTTCCTCCTAGCCATCCTTAACTACCAGGCAATGTTAAAATGAGGAGCAGAGCACCTCCACCCAATTATGACATCACAGGTGTTAAGCGCGCCTAGCGCGAGTATAATTATCACCGGCCCTTGCTGATATGCCCCCAAATGCTTCAGCCCGCTAAACTTTAATTTAGCGCAAGGATAATTATCGCCGGCTATCGCTGGATTTTATCGCTGAGATAGCACGCTCTCAGCGACGCTTATCTTCAAAGCGATAAAATTCCAAGCGCAAGCTTCCAAATGTGCGATTATCGCGGGAAATCCAGCGATAATCGCACAACGTTTGGCGATAGCTTGATGATAGGGCAGGGCAGACTTAGCCATTATATCTTCCTTCCATTGGATATAATGGCTAAGTCAGGCTGAAAGCAGGCATAAGGAAAGTAGCGATAACCACGGTTAGCGCTACTTTTCTTATCGCTATGCAGGTTAGCGATCAGCTTGCTGATAGGAGAAATATTTGTAAGCGACATTTCTCACGTTATTTTGGGGAGGAACGCCCACTTTGCATCTCATTAGAGATGCAAAGCTGGGCGTAAAGGGAAAGGGTACTAAGGCATGGATTCACGCAATATTGTGACCTTGCTGATAGAGCGATAAAAATATCGCCGCTTTTCACCCGAAAACAGATGCTAAAATGGCGATAATTTATCACCGGCCATTGCTGATATGCCCCTTAGTGAGGTTTGCATACGTTTTTAACGTAAACGACTCCCACCATCCAAGGGAGACATTTTAATCCTGTGGCATATTCTTTCCTTAAGACTCGACCCATGACTCCTCCACTTGATAACGCAAATGGGCGGAGTTTGAGGAGTTGCATTACACCGAATTCCGCAGAGTTGCATAAAACCTCAGTGGAATTCCACGGAGTTCCGATTCACCCTAATGTTAGTCTGCAAGCTGCAAATAAAAGACTCGGACGTGGGAGGAAGGGGCGGGGCCGGTGCACCCAAGGCACGCCCTGCCTGGCTCGCCTAGAATTAGGTGATGAATTGAGGGAGGGCCCTCATGTTAATAGCTTTCCCAGAGCACCTGGGGCTTGTTAAGTTATGAATGCCGCGTGGTACCCACTGGCTGACATCATTATTATGGGCAAATGAGAGGTGATTTTAAGGGGCCGGCCGTGCATTCTATCATAGTGCATCGCGGAGGCTGGGTGGGGTGCTTCGCATTTGCTACTGCTTGGGACACAGGCTGCATCTTCCCCTGATGAATCCCGGGCAGCTGATGTGTGGTGAGCAGTGAGCACAGAAGGTAAACCGCCGTTCTCTCAGCAGTGAGTGGCGCCTTCTGGGTGGTGAAGGATGCTGGAGCACTTCTGGGAGAAATTATTAGAACTTTCCCCGGGATCGGAGCAGAGACTTGCACCTCCAGCAGGGTGGCTCCCAATACACTATGGGGAGTGGTTAAAGTACAACAAAGTGGGAAGCACAAGGGACCACTTGTTGAATTTCTAAGTAATCTCATCTTATCTTTTTTGATGCTACTAATTGGTTTCATCATTTTTTTTAACTTTTCAATGTCTTTGGAAACTGCCTTCAAAGTTTTATGGATAGCCCACATGTTAATATTATAAGATATCTTCTCAGTATTTGAGGTAATTTCCCCCTCTGAAGTTGGGCACACTGTAGTACTTGATGGTGCTCCAGTGATGGGGAAAAGTGCCGGTTTAAGTGTTTAATAACAATATCTCCCGTCTGTCTGGGCCCCGTTTTATAGAGGGGTTGCTTGCGTGCAACGGGGCGCCTCTTTCCTTGTCTGAAAACCAGGGGGCAGATTTATGTTTCCTGGCACATCACTGCAAATCAGCAGGGATGCGCCAGGAAAGATGCGTCACGCAAGTTCACCCCTGCGCCACCACAGATGCACCGCATTTACAATGCAGCGCATCATGGCGCAAGGTTAAACAGATGCGTGACGCATCTGATGGCATAAGGGCGGCGCATTGCTGGAGTCGTGTCGCAAGCACGACGCAACTCCAGCAATGCTCAGGGGCTGCCCATACCGAACATGCTGCGTCATGCCTTACACCTGCTTCAAGCAGGCGCAGGGTTTTGACGCAGCAGCGTCGGAAAAGTGACTCAGTGAAATCTTGTAGATTTCACTGCGTCACTTTTCCGAGGCTTTTTCCGACGGAACGCCCACCCTGCATACATTAAACCTGACGCAGGTTTAATGTAGCGCAGGGCTTTACAACGTGACGCATCTCCCTAGATGCGTCACGTTGTAAATAAGGTGCAACATGGCGCATGGTTTACGCCGCCGCTGCGTCACAGAAGTGACGCAACGGCGGCGTAAATGTCTCGCAAGGGGCTTGTAAATCTGCCCCCTGGCCTTTTGAGGAATGTGGAGTACATTTACAGCACCAATGTTTCTCGTTGCTACCTTGGTTATTTTAATTGATGAGCTTTCTGAATACAAGGCCCGAGCACACTCCGTTTTAGATGCATTGATGACAATTTGGATTGAGGCAAGATCTAAGCGCATGCCCAGTAAATGTTTTTCTGTTCTGTGGCATAGTGCGCTGTGCAAGGCGGCCCCTGGAAAATCTCTCAAGCACAGTGCCTTACTAGGGGTGGGCGGCGAGGCAAAACTTCTCCATATGGCAGAATCAGAGTTTTTTGCCCAATTCATTAGGGAAAACTCTGCAAACTCTGCTGGCGGAGTGGAGTTCACCACCTACCGCTATATATGACTTCCTTTTACTCTGCCACTCACGCAGCCTCAGTGGTCCAAAGTCCCGTGACTCAAGCCCATTCCTGCCGCTGGACCAATGTGGGACCTTGAAAAAGATTCTGATGTTCGGATGGAGAACCCATTGATAAAAACAAACATTGGCAATGCCAATAGGTCTGGCTTTAAAGGAATGTTGAATGGTAATTTGAAGCTTTACAAGTAAACAGGGGAATAGATATTTACACATAGTTATGTGGAAGCAGAGAACTGTAGAATAATATTGATGTAGGTAAAAAGGCCAGTGACAGTTGTACTGTGAAGCCAGACCTGAAAATACATGTAGGTTAATGACTGCCTTACTCCTATCTGTGCTCCTGCAAGAGAAAAACAACATTAATGATATAGTTATCTAAGACACTTTGACAACATTTCAATGTCATGTGTATGGCCCTGAACAAACCTGTCTAAGAGAGGTGACACCAGAGGGGGTGCAATTCTTTAGAACCCTGGAGGAAGTCTGGGACTGGGTCAAGACACACCCGCAGGCCAACCACAGCTGAGGGTCCCCTGGGCGTAACCCTAAGCGGAAGAAAGCAAAGAAGCTCAGCGGAAGGGCTCCAATGAGAGAAGCAGAGGGCAGTGGAAGTGGTGGCTGCAATGAACAGCAGAGGACTGAGCCCAACGCCATCACTGAGCAATAATGGCGCCCAGGACTCTGATTGCATGAGAGGCACCAGCTCAGTGGAGGACTCAGACGTTTGAGCGGCCTCAGGTTATGACTGGCACAGCAGATTATCTTATTTGAGGCTGTGGGTGAGATGTATGGACTTGTGATTGGCTGTTTGTTGGGGAGGGTTGTTTATACTGTGGAATGTCTGTGGGGGCATGCACCTGGGAATCACACTCGGTCTGTATGCCTGTTGGCTGATTGTTTGGATGGGGGGGTTACCCTGCTTGTTCTGGGGTGTGGGAGTTGGGGTGTTTGCTGTTTGTTGGAGAGTGGGATTAGATGTGAGCCTCAGGTAGGAACTTACTTTTGTGTGAACATGTGTGGTGCTGCCGCATTTAGGATGAATTTGTCTGGCGGGGTCATCTGAGGTAGTCTTCCCGTATTCAATGGCGCCCTCCGTGACATATAAAGTGTTATCATGGAATATCAGGGGGATACACAATATAGCTAAGCAGCATATGGTCTTCTCATATCTCAAAACGAGAGGAGTGCAGATAGTGCTGATTTAGGAAATGCACCTCCTGGCTCAAGAAGGGGCAGCGCTGCAGCGTAGATGGAGAGGGCAGGCTTATTTCACAGATTACTCTGCTTTTGGAAGGGGTGTTCTAGTATGGCTGAGATCTGGGATCCCCTTCCAGCATACTGGGCATCTGATACATAAGGAGGTCCGATCTGTAGTAGTCACTGGATGGTTAAATGGCTGAGATATTACTATAGGTAGCACTTATGGTCCAAATGTGGGCCAAGGGTCCTTTCTAGCTGAGCTTTCAAGAGTATTAGCCCCTCATCTGGTGGGTCAGGTCCTCCTGGGAGGGCACTATAATTGTGTGGCCGACCATGACGTGGGCGGTTCCTATCCACCGTTGCGGGACTCCATGATAATCAGAGCATTCACAAACTGGTGGACATAATGTGCCCTGGTGGATTCTCGGAGGTCACACCACCCTGGGAAACATGATTACTCCATTTTCTCCCACTTGCATGATCTCCATGTGTGATTGGATGCAATGTTGTGCGCACCTGCTGTGTATGAGATGGTCCAGACCACTGAGTATCTTTTCAGGACCCTTTCTGATCGTAATCCCCTGCAACTTGGTCTAGGTTGGGAGGGAGAGAGTGTCTGTGTATTGACTTGGAGGCAAAAGCTGGAGGCACTGGGAGACCGGGTCTTCCGGGAGACAGAGGGCCTATTAGGTAATATTTTGCCGACAATGCTGGTTCTGCCCTGACCCCCCAGGTAGAATGGGATGTGTTTAAGATAGTGATATGGGGCAGATGTGTTTAGGAGTTGGTGGGAGTCTTGAGGAGCTTACTGGCAGAGATAGGCGTGGCCGAAGAATCGCTGAGGGACATTGAGAGGTGCAGACGAAACTTTGAGAATCTAAAGAAAAGGTAGCGGAACAGGTAGAACAGTTGTACTGTTTTGATTGTAGGAACTACATGATTGCTATGGTAGCGACCGAATCCGGCCAACAGGGCTCAGTGGTAGTGGAGCTCATTGTGGACCAGGGCAGCACACTATTTCATCAGATAGACATTAACCAGGAGTTCCATGACTATTACACTAACCTTTATAGTAGTTCAACTGACTGCTCAGTTACAGACATTGAGGCCTTTCTGGCACCAGTTGAACTGCGAACTGTCACACTGGCCGAAGCAGAAAAAAGGGGGGGGAGACATTATGCTCCCGGAGATTAGGGCAGTCATAAAACCCATGGCCTGAAACACAACACCTGGCATGGATGGACTGCCGGTGGAGTTTTACTAAGCCTATGCAGAAGACTTAAGACCCCAGCTGGCGGAGGTCTATAAAGCAGAGAGGGACACAGAACTGCTTCCCACTTCTACTTGAAAGTCCCTGGTGGTCCCCCTTCTAAAACCTGTCAAACTGGCTAATGAAAAGAGGAGCTACAGGCCACTGTTGGTGCAGAATGCTGATTATAAGATATTGAGCTGGATATAGGCCACCTGTCTTTTACAGCACATACTAGCACTTATACATCGAGATGAGGCAAGGTTTATTCTGGGCCAAAATACGGCCCTGAATATTCAGAGACTTCTCCGGCTGTTGGAGGCAGATACGTATGACAAAAAGGAGGCTGTGATTTGTGCAGTTGTAATTGAGAAGGCGTTCGATAGCCTTCCTCTATAAGGTAATGCTGCACTTTGGCCTTGGTCAGGGGTGTGTGTCTTGGACCTGACTATTGTACGCAGATCCATCGGCAAGGGAATAGAATGCAGCACCCATCAGGCATGCCCCTATTCCCTCTTGCTCTTTGTCCTGGAGCTCCTGGCCCATTGCGGCAGGACGGGGACTGTGTACCTGGGTATCACACTAGGCGAGCAAACCCAACACATTGCGCTTTACGCCCATGACCTAATGTTATTTCTCCGGGATGCTGGGGAAGGTTTGGGGGTGCCTGTGACCGGCTGGATTAGTTCAGGAAAGTGTCTGCGCTACAGCTTATTTGGCAAAATTCGTGCCTGGCCACCATTGAGGGTGAATAGGGTCTTACCAGGTAGATTGGGGGAGGTCAATTGGGTGCCTAAATGTCTCCCTTACCAGGGAGGGCAGATTTATCATGATCCGGCAGACCTCCTTGAGGGCAATGTGGGCAAGGCGGTTCATGCAATTCGATGCTGGCTTTTGGGCCATGCTCACTCTCTCTGTAGCGGGAAAGATATCACTACTGAAAATGGTAGTCCTCCCCTATCTGCTGTACTACTTTTTGATCCTGCCAGTGTGGGTCCCTTGGGGTATCTTTCGGGACCTTACCATGATTTCGACGAGTTTCATCTGGGAGACATGTTGCAGGAGAGTAGCATTGGCCTCACTGAAGATGAAAATAGCAGAGGGGGGTCTGGAGCTTCCTGACTTTGAAACCTACTATTTAGCAGCAAAGCTCCAATGGCTGATGCAGTGGGTGGAGGGCAGGTTTGCACCTGGGAGAGAGCTTGGCACTTCTGTTCCAGACCTTTGTGAAATATCTTGAGTGATGTTGCACCTAAACGCACCTGGGGCTGGAGACTCCATTGAGTTTCGGGTACTGCACAGCTGCTTGACCAGGGGCCTGCAGAAAATGAGGGTGTGGATGGTAGTACAGTAGGTATTTATAGTTAAAACCCAGTTTTTAGTGGAAAAGCATTTTTATTTTGCTAATAATTGTGGCGCCGTTCGACAAATCTTCATGAAAGTTTTAAATAACCCCGGGCGTAGTGGGCATAGTGGGGCTACGCAGAGGGCCACGGAGTTGAGAACCAACTCCGTTGAACGCCGTGGAACTCCGCTATGCCACCCGCCTTCCACCCCCCTATTAACAATTACTTAAAACTACTTTCAAAGTAAATAAAAACCACTTACCTAGAAGGTCTCCCCATATGTGTTTTCACTCCTTCTCTGTAATGTCCCTTCCTATCACCTGTTCCCAGAAAGGCATGTATCGCGTCCATGGAGAATGTATCGTTGCTAATAGTATGGCATACAGTGAAGAAATTGCTCCTTTCATGGAATCCACCCTCCGTACCAGTTTTTCTATCGGTGTATGTTCTCTAGTGGCGGCATCTCTTATTTGTGGGTGGGAGACCCAATGTTTAAGCTGGAGATAGTGATAGTGCTCACTTTGCGGGACCTGGAAATCCCTTTTGCAGCTCTCAAATGTGAACACATCAAAATTGTGGAACATGTCTGACATCATTAGCCAGCCCCTTCTCTCCGTCGGTCAAAGGGTCCTTCTCGCAGCGCAGGTGGGACGGCAGGGTTGAAGTGAATCAGGGTATATGGGGAAGGGAAAGAGGTCCAGCCCTCCATTCTCGTGATCTCGTCCCAGACTTTGAGTGCGGTTGGTGTGGGGGTACTGAGATATGCATTGGCTGGCCTGTCCATTTTCTGCTTCCGTAGGACATCCCAAATTGTTCTGCCCACTATCGCCCTGTCCATATGGAGCCGATGCTTGTCAGATTCCCTCATGGACCACTCTACAATCACCCGTAACTGAGCCTCTTGATAGTAAAGTGCAAAGTCCAGTAATGCCACCCCCCCTTCTTTCTTCCGGCATCAGAACACATGAAAAGGAAGGCGTGCCCTCCCCCCTGCCACTCAGTGGCTCTGAGGGAGGCACACTATAAGACACTCTTCGACTGGTACCTTTATCCCGCTAAACTCAAACAGATTTTTCCAGACTCCTCAGATCTCTGTTGGCGGGGCTGTGGCCTACAAGGGGACTTATGTCACATCTGGTGGGACTGCCCTGGTATCCTTCCATTTTGGGAGGAAATACTTTCACACATCAAAGACATGCTGGGGTACCCCATCCCGACAACCATAGAGGGAGTTCTGTTGGGCATTAGGGACCCTGATCTTGAACACCAGTCTAAAGCAGACAAGGCTATAATGTGGGCATGCTGGGGGGTGGCAAAACTCACAATAGCAACAGCGTGGAAGAAAAAAGACACACCAGCGATATCGCTGTGGCATTCCCGCCTATGTAGAATCCTCACTATGGAAAGGCTGGCTGATATTTTCAGACGAGTACAAGAATTTTGAGTTTCAATGGGGCCCATTGGTAACCTTTCTGTCCCGTGGCTTGCCCTCAGCGGTATGCCCCCCTTCGATACGAGCCATGCACCTCTTTCAGTTCTAATATGGGTTGGAGGGAATCTCTAGATAACGCCAGATGGAGAAGTAGTGTCCCATTAAGAAATGGTTGTTGAATTCTCGCCGCCTTACCCATAAGACATATCTGAAGAACTGACTAGTGACTGCAGAGATACTACCACCAGGAGGGGAGGAGAGAGGGGTAAGGGGGGGATTGTTACATGTTTTAGTTTAAGGGGTTACCCTTACTGTTTGTTGTAATAAAACAGGCATTCTTTGGTGCGGGGGGGGGGGGGCTGGACCTCACAACATGTGAAACTGGACTCAAACTAGCAGATTGTATAGGTCCTGCGCACTCTACTGTGGAATTTGTGGTACTTGATTGAAATGCTGAATAAAAAGAGTTTTGAGAAAAAAACACTTACCGTGGCTGCGCCGTCCCCAGCCTGCTCTCCTCCTCTTCATCGCCATCTCTGGGGAAACTTCGCATGCGCTCGCACCCACGCATGCGCATTTCTCGCTGTTTCCTTAGAGACGGCGATGAAGAGAAGGAGAGCAGCCCGGGGATGCCGCAGCCAAGGTAAGTGGTTTTTATTTACTTTAAAAGTAGGTTTATTTCAGTTTTAAGCAATTATTAATGGGGGGTGGGAGGCGGGGGCTGCCAACTCCGCTCGGCCGTGGAGTGAGTGAAGATTTGCCTACTCCGCGTTCTCCCCGGAACACGGAGTAGGCCAATCTTTGCACACTCCACGGGCAGAGCTGAGCTCCCTGCACGGGGTTAGTTTTAAAGCTAGTGTGCCAGTCACTTCAGCTGCTGTTTAGAAAGTTTTGGGGTGATTTGTCAAGCGGAGGCCAAGCAATGGGGGATCCCAAAATATGTTTTCGTCTATGCGATTTCCACTTGGGATTTTCGACACAACTACAGCCGAACTGCTGAACAAAATTGCACCAAATTTGGCAGAAAGCTAGTTCTGGGTCTCGAAAGAGTGCATTTTGTAATTTGGTATAAATCTGTTTTTTTAAAAACTTTATCATTTTGCATTAACAACAAAAAGTACTGTTCTTTGTTCATATTTAACAGGTACACCAAATGTGTGGTACGCTTAGAGACGTTACATATTAGCCTAATTTCTGTCAGGTACAGACGTGCTTGTTCATGCCACGCAGTCTTGGTCTGCATCTATAATTTAAGTTATTACACCATCCCACCATCACAAGAGTGCATCATCAATAATTTTGCTGTGTATTAGTGCCCTTTACCTGGTTGTGGGCGTCAGGAATGTGTGGCTTTGTCCTTGAAATTGGGAGCCTTGGGTGCCATCCATATCTAGGAGATGCTTTCACAGTGGCTGCCAAATGTTGCGGAGCCTTGTTGTTATTGGTTGTAGATTAGCGTATAAGTCACAGTTAGTGTTGCAATAGATTAAACTGTTAAGCCATTTGCTGCCCCAATGTATGGCTATTTCCTGTTTAGCTAGCAGGAGGTAAATTGCAACAAAGCGACGTACTGACTTCGGGACCTCTCGTACATATACCAGAAGTGCCAGTTCTGGCCAGCAGGGTGTAATAGTGGTGTGCACCATATACAATAAGGCTGTGAATATATCCTGCCAGTATTGTTCGATCTTGTCGCAGTTCCACATCATATGCGCAAAGTCCACAAATTGCGTGTGGCATTTGGGGCAGGTGTGGGCGCAGGTGGGGTCAATTTTATGCGGTTTAGATGGCGTTGTATAGGTCTGCCATAAAAATTTGAACTGAAGTAGTTTGTCTCTGGGATAAAGGGATATCTATCGTGTCTGTGCACAGCAGTAGTTCCACTGGGAGTCTGATGTTTGGTGACCAAAGTTGCATTCCCATGCCTCTCAAGGCTTGGTATCCCTAGTCGGAAGGAGGGCCAGACTTGGCTTGTATAGTTTAGATATTAAATGTTCCCCAGCTGTGTTGGAAATGAGTAGTGTTAAGGGGAGGAGATGTCTGGTTCCAGAGGGAAGTTGGGGATCTGAGCTCTCAAGGCTCCCTGCAGCCTGCTCAGTATAAACTGGCCCATAAGTGGGGTCTCCTAGAATCGGACAGCCTCTGTTTGTGAATACACATGCCCCCCCCCCAAAAGGTTGCCCGTGGTGGTGAGGGCGTATTTTGTGAGGGTACTGTGCACCAGCACTTCTTGTGTGATAGACAGCCACTGGTTGCCAGTTAGAGGGATAGCTGAGGAATACAGCGAGCGGTCTCCAGTCAGAAGGGCCAGTTTTTCCTGGCCCAGCTAGAAGTTGATACAGTTTGAATGTCATGGGGGTCTCTAGGGAGGCCCATTGGCAGTAGTGTAACCAGCGGGGTCGGATCTGCAAGGTCTGCTTCTGGTTTAGTGTACGGGACCCGGGCTTCGGGGTAGTACCAGTGGTGTGCAAAGCTGCACCGGGCCACTAGGTAGTATAGTTGAAAACTAGAGTCTCCGAACCCCCCACATTCACACGGCAGGATCACCATGTCCAAGCTGATCCTGGGTTGTTTGCCCCCGACCAGGTGTGTGAGGGTGGCACGTATTGTATTGAAAAACCCATTGATAAGCGGGATGAGGATTTTGAGGAACATATACAGGAATTTGAGGAGCACTACCATTTTAATAATGGCGACTCAACCAGCCAGTGATAGTGGGAGTTTCAACCAGTGCTCTACCTGCATGTTTAGTTTGCTCAACGCTGGTCCATAATTCAATCGTATTATCTGTTCTGCCTCCTTGTGGATGTGGATCCCCAGATATTTCATGGACATGCCGCACCATGTCAATGGAAATTCGCAGTCCATGCTTTCCTCCACCACAGTCAAGGGGAACACTTCGGACTTGCTCAGTTTATGTTGCGCTCTTATAACGTACCGTATAAGATTACTTCTCTAAGTATGGGCGCCAAGTTGTCACTGGGGTGCCGGACATAAAGAATAATATTGTACACTTAGAGTGTAATCAAGAGTGGGCCAGGCTTGAACTGGAACCCCCGTGGAGATGTCGCTCCTGTAAGTGCCGTATTAGGGGGTCACGCGCGATGATGACTAACAGCGGCGACAGCGGGCATCCCTGTCTCGTGCCTCACGTCAGGGAAAAGGGGGGTCTCAGCGTCCCATTTACTCAGATTCGAGGCATGGGCTGAGTGTAAAGTAAGGTAATGAGCGCAATAAATCCCGATGGCATGCCCATCTTATTCAGTATGGCTAAAAAGAACGGCCATTTCAGGGAGTCAAAAGCCTTCTCAGTGTCCAACAACTGCAGGTATTTCCGGTGAGATCCTATGCAGTACTGCAATCAATGTGCACAGATTCATTGCCGTGGATCTGTGTAGGACGAAGCCCGATTGACATGATGAGGGAAAGTCGCGTTGCGATCATTTAAGACAAAATTTTGTTATTGAAGTTTAATAATGAGAGTGGCCAGTAAGAGCCACACAGCTGCGGGTCCTTCACAGGTTTGGGAAGTAGGAAGATTATCGCTTCTCGCAATATGGGTGGCAGGACTTTGTTCTCAAGCACCTTGAATCCCGTACAATTCAAGGAGGTGTCGGGCAAGTAAATGTTTATAAGCCAGATGTACGACGCAAAATTGCATGCGCAAACGGGTTTGCGACCCATTTCCTCGTGCAATTTTAGTCTGGGCCATGTACAAATGCTATTTAGCAAGTCGCAATTTATTTGCGACTCGCTAAATAGTGTTTGCGACTCGCAATTAGGAAGAGGCGTTTCAAGGGCATCCCTTCCTAATTGCGACTCTGAGCCCTATTTATGACTGTTTTGCGACCACAATAGCGGCCGCAAAACAGTCGCAATTTACCACCTACTCGAGCGGACGGGGATCGGAGGGTGCCACGCCCAAAGGGTAATCCTGGCTGGTACTCCGCCCCCTGTCGGAAAGCGAAGCGAGAATTAATTATGGCAGTGAAGAAAGGGGATGGAGGGTTAGTGGCGGCTGTGCGGAAGAAGTACAGGTCAGCTCAACAGGTCGCTAAGAGAGACTGGGAGGACAAGTTCTGGAGTGACCTGAAATCCGCAAGTGCAGAGAGAAATCCTAGGGGTTTTTGGAACCTAATTAGAGCTAAACACAGGCCCATAGACTCGCTCATCACTTGTAACATTCCTGAGGAGTCCTGATTTGAGCACTTTTCTTCCCTCTACACTGTGAACATGGAGGATGAACTAGACCCTTTTTTCCCAGCCATTTCTGGTAGTCACGACCCAGGGGTGGATGTCCTTTTTACAGCTAGGGAGGTTGAACACACTATCAAATCCCTTGTCCCGTTGAAAGCTGCAGGGCCGGATGGTTTGCCTGGGGACCTGTTCCGTCCTTAATTCGGGAGAGTGGGGGGCTCTTATTGCTTCCTTGCTTAATGTATCTAGGCAAGGAGCTCCACTCCCAGAGTCGTGGATGGGTGCAGAGGTCGTCCCGATCTTTAAGAAAGGGTCTCGGGATGACCCAACTAACTATCGCCCCATAAGCTTGATAGACTCATCCCAAAAAGTGGCAGGGAAAGTAATTCTGAGTAGGGTTTTCCAATGGGCAGAAGAGAATAAAATACTGTCTGACTTCCAAGCAGGCTTCAGGGCTGGTACCGGGACCATCGAACAGTCATTTCGACTGTTGATGATTTACTGGAAGGTGGTAGTGATAGGCAAAGGCAGTCTGTATCTGGCATTCATTGACCTGCGGACTGCCTTTGACCTAGTACCCCAGGAGTGCCTGTGGTGGGTCTTGGCAAAACTAGGCATGCCCTCGTACCTACTGTGTCTAATAATAAAACTCCATGAGAACAACTTTGCGCAGGTGAGGTGGGGAACCCAGGGACAAAAGGACTGCTCGCATTAAAGTTAGCAGAGGTGTGCGCCAGGGGTGTGTCCTCGCTCCCACCCTCTTTTCACTTTATATAAATGGAGTCGTGGATCATCTCCTTAAAATCCCAGCTGATACACCATCCTTGGCAGGGAGGAAGATCCCAACCCTACTATTTGCCGATGACACCCTGCTAATTTCCAAGACCCCGGTTGGCTTACAGAGTCTCTTGGATGGTTTTGATCAATTCTGCGAGTTAACAGGTTTAAAGATCAATACTGACAAAACCAAGTTCCTTGTTTTGAACCCTCCCAAAAAACTTGGACGGCCCCCAGTGCTTAACTTGGCTCCTTTGGAAAGGGTCAAGGAATTTGATTACTTGGGCATACGCCTTCTTGATACCATGAAGTGGGACAGTCACCTCCACAAAATGACCTTAAGCCACAAAAGGGTGGTGGGGGCTCTTCTGAAGGAGCAGAAGGCATCCTCAATGAAACCTATCGCCCCGGTGCTCGACATTTATGCTGCTAGAGCCGTTAGTGCGGCACTCTATGGAGCAGAGCAATGGGGCACTCAGAATATGAGCCAGTTGGTGCGCTCAGAGAATAACTTTCTGAGGGACCTGATGTTCCTTCCTAAGAGTACTCCCACTCTCCCCCTTTTGTTGGACATGGGGTGTCGTACCATCCAGGACCAGGCTAAGCTGCGTCCTCTTTTGCTGTGGGCTCGCCTGTGGAGGGTCCCGGAACTGGCCAGTTATGCCGAGGGGCTAAGGGAGATTTTAGGCTTGTCTGCATGGGCAAAAATAAGGTGGTTAAGGGACGTGAAAAGCTTGCTGACTGATCTTGGTCTTGAGGGGGCTTGGCATTCTCGGTCTGCCCCTCCCAAATCAGTCTTGAAGAACTTATACTGGTCTTGGGTAACAAGTAAAAGAAATACCGATCTTAGTCTGTGCCATGCCTCCAGGGATTTTTTGCTTGTAAAGGATGTGGCAGTTCGGGAACTTTACTTGGACCTCATTACAATTCCCAGGGACAGAGCTCTGTTTTTTAAGTTCAGAATTGGTGTGTTGCCGGTGAGATCATTGACCGCCCGGTGGAAACCTCCGGCCCAAACTATACCCTACTGTCCTTTTTGCCCATTGAAGATAGAATCGATCCCCCATTTTCTGTTTGTATGCCCTGCCTACAAAGCGCCCCGCTCCAGGTGGCTAAAGCCACTGTGCAGGGAGTTGGGTACTCGACAATGCAGCGTGGCCATGCGAATTTTGAGCTCAGATACTCGGCCGCTGTATGTTTGTGGCTTAGCCAAATACTTAAGCTGGGCGTGGCTTATTAGGACAAAATGGCTTTTACTAATTGTTTAATTATGGTCTTTGTGACTTGACCTTTTTTAGCCACTTATTGTTCATGCTTTTATAGATTTTAATGAACTTTGTTGTGTTTTTATTTCTGTAATACTTTTAAAGATATTTTCATATCGAAATAAAGCCACTTTGATTGATTGACCTACTTCAAGTAGGTGGTAATGCAGCCGCAAAGGGGAAGGGGTCCCCTTTGCAAATGCATGCAAGATTTTTTTTAATGGCAGGTAGTGGTCCCAGGGACCACTGCTTGCTCTTAAAAAATTAAACGAAAAAGTTTCATTTTTTTTTTAAATGCATCCCGTTTTCCTTTAAGGAAAATGGGCTGCATTTTAAAGAAAAAGCTGCTTTATTTAAAAGCAGTCCCAGACATGGTGGTCTGCTGAGCCCAGCAGGCCACCATCCCTGGGAGGGCCAGCCATTCTCAATGGGGTCGCAAAATGCAAGTGCCTCATGAATATTGATGAGCCTCGCGTTTTGTGACCCCATTGGGAATCGCTAACAGTGTTTCGGACACTGTTGCACATTTGGAATTGCATCTTGCAAATTGCGACTCACTATTTTTCGCAGTTTGCAAGTCGCAATTCCAAATGGTCATACATCTGGCCCCATATGTTTTATAAAAAATGCCTGTGTAGCCGTCCAGACCAGGGGCCTTCATTCCATCCATTGCTTTAATGGCCTGGGTTATTTCCTCCATTGTGAATGGTTCCTGCAGAAACTGCTGATGTGCAGAGCTCAGCCACACCATGGCTATTTCTTCCAGGTATTGTGTTCTCTCAGCAGCATCGTCTGTAACCCGGGTTGTGCATAAGTTGTGTAGTAATTGAGGATTTCGTTCTGGACGACTATTATTTCTGTTATTTGGGTACCACCTCTAATGCGGAGACTGGTGATGTAGGGCTGACACTTAGGGGGTTGTAGTAATCGCGCGAGAGTGCGCCCCGGTCTATCATCTTCACTATATCTCCTGGCAATAGCGTGTTTTCTTAAAAAATGCTTTTCCTGTTCTGCTGCTTTGGTGATGTAGTGTCGCCTGCGGGCTAGGCGATGCCTGTTCCCAATCCATCACCTCTAACTGCTCCTCGAGCCGGAAGAGCTTGCGCCTCAAGTCTTTTAGAATTTCAGAGTGTTTAGAGATACAAACCCCTCTCACGTATGCCTTAAAGGCCTCCCATAGTGGGGCCCAGGATGCCACTGACCCTTGATTCAAATCAAAGTATTCTTCAATAGCTGCGTGCAGTTCAGACCGGAATACCTCATCTCTAAGCGCCAGCCCCGAAATCTCCTTTGTCTCTCAAATCCGCCTTCTCTGGGAATGTGAAGTTTAAGACGAACCGGGGAATGGTCCAATAGTGTTCTGGGGAGATAGTGTATACTGTCATACAATGGTGTAATATTGGGGGATAGAATACAGTAGTCTAGGTGTGTCCATTTGTCATACTGTGCCACGTAGTGTGCATAGGCGGACTAGGCGGGGTGCATAGCACCAGATGTCTACTAGGCTCTGTGTGATGCAGAGGTCTACCATGCCCTGTTGGGCCCTTGGTTTAGAGTGGGGAGTATTGGCAGTGCTGTCACATTTGGGATCCAGGAGTAGATTGAAATCTCCTCCCATGCATATATAGTCCGCCACAACCTGATCTATCTGGGCCTGCAAGATGCAAAAGAGTTCTGGACTGTACGTATTGGAGTGCATAGACGTTGATAAGGGCCTTGGTGTACCCCTTGAGGCGGCCAACCACCAGGAGGTAGCGCCCTTCAGTATCTGCACGAATTTTTGAGGGTTGGAAGGGTATTCGCTTATGTTTTAGAATGGCAGTCTCCCTGGCGTATGTGCTGTAGCCTGCAAAGTATCGGTGTATCCCGCATGTGGGCGCAAACCCAGGTGGTGGCATGGGGGTGTGTGTTTCCTGCAAGAAGGCAATATCAGCCTGGTGTCTTTGCAAATAGTGCTGGACTTGCTTGCCTTTGCGTGCATTATTTAATCCCCTGATGATCTAGGTTACTAGTGTTAAGTCCAAGATTGGATGTAGCCTACCATGTGCGTTCATGAGGGGTGTCTTGTGAGGTATAATGTCTGTGATTTGTACCATGGTGTGTTAAGAACAGTAACCAAAACAGGAAATTGTTACTAAACTTCCCATTCAAAGCTAGCGTCTCCCCTTCCCTCCTCCACCAATCCCTGCGGTAGCCATAACAGGGACTACCCAACTTTAACACAATTGCCGTAAATAGAAACATTTTCAATTTCTTATCTGCGATTCAAAAAAGTGTGATACACACTAAGGGGGTGACAATGCAACACCAGTTACACATGCCTGTAGAACATTCCAATTACTGGACTATGATGCTTCATTTGCCATATTCTGATTACAGGAACTTTAAGCAATGTCGGACAGGGTATTAATCAGTGGAGAAAAGGTCGGCACTAGCTCCGGAGTAACTATCCGACGGGGAGCCCCACAGCGGTTCCCTCTGACGTGTTCCATAAGCCTCTGAATATGTGCGGCAGAATTCCTGCACCGCAGTAGGGGTGTCAAAGAGCCACACTTCACCATGACACACAGCCGGGCAGGGTAGATCATGCCGTACCTAAGGCCCAGGTTCCGCAGTGTAGCCTTGACTCTGGTGTACTTGCGTTGGGCTTCTTGCACCATGGCGGTAAAATCTAGGTATTGGTGTAAATCTGTTCAGTAGTTTTGGAGTTATTAAAGAATTTCTTTTAATGTATATCTAGAGACACAAATCCATAGTGTATCCACTACGGAGGATCCGTGGATCAACGCGCCAACAGCAATGCAGCCACCATTTTGTGAACTAGACATGTTTACTAGGGAGGAAATAAACCCAAAAAATAAGATATAAGGTGTCAGAATAGTGGTATCCTGACCCCGGGGACTGATGGAGGGTGTCTGTGAGGGACCCCTAATGGGTAAGGAAATGTGGAAATGATTTACTTTTATAAGCATGAGGATGCATTGATCCACTGCAGCACTCAGTGTGGCCCCATGTGAATTCGCCAGCAGATCTGTTGATCCAGACCAGAGCTAAAAAAACACATACACTCACTCACGGACCCACACTGCCACTTGCACACTCACACACCAATACTGCCACTAACACACCCACTCACAGATCCACAAAACCACTACCACACCCACTCACACAGTCACCCACACACCCACTCATACACCCACGTGCACACCCACTCTCACACACATTCACACATCCATGCAACTTCTCACAAACCCAAACCTGTGTGAATGGGTATGTGAGTGGCTGTGAGTGCATGTGTGATGGGTTTTGTGGGTCTGTGAGTGGGTGTATGAGTGGCTGTATGGGTGTGTGAGTGGGTTTGTGAGTTTTGCATGGGTGTGTGAATGACACACACAACCACTCACACACCCACTTACACACTCACACAGCCACACACTCACACAGCCACTTACACACCCACTCTCACATCAAGTCATGCACTCAAACAAAACAAAACGTTACAGGGACATCATGTTAGGAAATAACGTTAAAACATGGAAATACACTGAAAAAACGAATGGTTACAGGGTCATTATAGTTAGGAAATAGAATTTAAAAAACCTTAGAAATTCACTGGAAAAAAAGGTTCCAAGGAGGTTATATAGTAAGGCTCAGATTTTAACACACAAAACCTTAGAAATTCAGCAGGTATCGTTATAGTTATCTCAAGTAACTATAACTTGTGCCCTAAGGTAACTATACCTCGCACCCTCTCCATGAGAAAACTGTGCATATATATATATATATAGATATATAGATATATGAACAATTAAAGGAAGCCTCTCTGTTGCACTCAATGCTACATCCCAATGTTCACATTCTTTCAGGGCACCATGGTCTATCAAGTAGCTTGTCAAGGGTAGGATTTTACTTTTCAGAAATATGTGTGTGAGTTTGTGTGTTAGTGCATGTGCATACGCTCAGGCACACATATTAATGCACTTCTGCGTGCCCAAATATGTACGATCAAGGGTAAAACAAAAATCATCCTTCATTGCTGCACAGAGCCATGAATCACGCTGGGAAAGCCATTTGGTTAATGAGGCACATACAAAAAACAGAATTCAGAGAAAGAAATTTAATATGAAGAGGGAGCCAGGGACTTCACTGCATCAAAATGATGCAGAGGAATACATAACAGTAACGCTAGGCTAAAAAGGAAAACAATGATGTTGAATATTGTAAAATGTACGAAACAAATGCACACAATGGCCTCACGTTGCAGACTGACGTGCTCACCTTTACAGCAAACTATTATTTCAATGTTCCCAGATTTAAAATCAAAATATATATATATTGAGAAGGAGCACCCCAGTGCTAATTTTTGATGATATATATAGACTGGGGTATCAGAACATATACTATGTTGTAAGTAAAACAATTAATGAAACTTAAGGATAAAGCTGGATTGCTAAATCCTTCCTAACACATAAGATCCTCCACCGAGCTAATAAAAAAAGGCTTAATTTTGTAATTTACATAATTTTAGGAGAATACCTCTAAATTTGCTTCCATTTTCCTAAACGAGTTTTAGCTGGGAATTTGAAGATTTAATAGGAGCTATTCCAAAGTCGGTTTACCAGGAGCACATTTGTGATTGAATTTCAGGTATATTCAGTAAAAAACGTACATTATTGTGGCCCATAGATTTGTGAGCAGGAGTTAGGGAAGCAAAATGGCCTGTTTTACCTTTAATGTGATTGTCCGAAGCTTGATAATGTATATGCGCACGTGTCATACTCATGCACTTTGAGGCATCATGATTCTGCCACAGCTATTTTTTTTACTCTTTACTTTTCTAAGATGCCAGATGTGCAAGTTGAGGTGATGAAAAAATAAAGTTGGCTAAAGAGCAAAGCAGAATAAGCCATAGCTAGCCGGTAATTGCAACTGCCATCTCCTCTAATAAAAAAAAAGTGGTTCCGGGAGGGGTTTGGAGCACTGGAGGATTAAAGGCCTCCAGGTGGCAGGAAGTAATGTAGGAGCTGTGGGCGGGAGGAGAAAAAAATAGGAGCAGGTAGTATCCCCGACCAGCAGACAGACGAGCGGCTGCCCGTCCTTGTGCTTGACTGACTGATGGGGTTACAGTTGAAATTTTGGTACGCCGACTCTGTGGTGCATATTATACCGACTTCACAGTGTGGATTTGGTCAATTTTCAAGGACTTGTCTCTCCATCCCATCATACCCCAAATTAAGACGGGCCCCTGCCTCTTCCAAGCTACCTAGCCCCTGGGGCCAGCCGACCATATCAACGCGGTCTCATCCTTGATGCTTTAAGACTTGCCTCCTGACATTTGACTTGTTGATATTGACGTACCCGACCAGGATCATACTCGCTTCCTTTCGAGATCACTAAATACTGCGTGCTCACAATCCTTGTCCTGATTAAGAACTCAAATTTGTGCGATCGAAACGCCATCGACTTCTTGTTACAACGGAGCTCCTCTATTCTTAAAATTATACCAAGGAGTTCTGTTTATGTTGTCAATGCGATGTATGTTTTTTATGCTTTCTTCAATCACCACATCACGCTTTTTCTCACTTTTTTGGTGAGTACTGGATCTATCCACTTGTTATGAAAATAATAATATTGCTTTAATAAATGAACCAAAAATTAAAAAGCAGGTGCTGCTGCACCTGTATACCGGATGTACAGCAATGAAAAAACTACTAACTGTTTCGCAATGTACACTTGATCGGGTAAATTGTCATTACTCGAATGGAGCATAAAGAATCACTAACATTTCTCGTAACATAAATTATGCTCCTTTAATTATTGAGCTGTCAATCATCAAAATGAGAAAAGAATTTTTGTTGAAACAAACATCATAGTTAGATACTGAATAAACATGTCAGTTATCAATCTCAATTCATTTAAAAAAACGTCAGCATAAAACTTATGACACTGAAGTAAGCGGCGATTGTAGTTGTTGATGCCCAATGCATTTCGGGATTCTCAAAAATCCCTTCATCAGGGCGCTGTATTTGAAAAAATAAGATAAAAGAACATATGCACATATTCACTGTATGAAATGTTAAAACAATGAATACACATATTGTATGTTGATACAACGTGCATAACCAGAGTGGTGAGAACATACCTGTACATGTCCTTAACCAGACAAATATCAACTCTTGTGGTGGAAACAGAAATGAGTGAAATTGAAGTTGTGTCTGAAAGCTTTGGTAGCATCATTGTGTGTGAAGATAAGAAGAACCAAAGACCGATAACCAATAGAAACCGCTCCCTCTGTGGGTGACCAGTTATGTGTTCGAGAAGGAAAAAAGAGAAGAAAATTAGAAGAAAAGGAGAATATAGTGCTTAGTTAATGGCTCTTACTGAAAATCGCGGAAATCTGTAAAGTTGATGCTGAGTATTGAAGTATATGTCCTCTCAGCTACAAAAGCAGAGCAAACACGCTGTTGATGAATACTGCCACCAAATGATACCTGGATATGTAGTACCATGTGTATGTTCGTATACTCACTGTAAATAACTATTGCCCGCACTCCTCTAAGTGATGTGCGAAGACTTCAACAAGTGTGCTGAAATATATAAAACAACTCAAACTAAACTCGCTTTTCTAAAACCAATAGAATCTGAACATCAAAGAAAAAATCAAGTACAACAGTCAAATTACCCAATGACACGTAGCTGTGACCCTTGATGTTAGTTGAAACCGAGAACACTGACTAGTTCAAAAGACGAAAATTCCGCTATTAAAAAATACTACCAATCGTGACCATGCAACAATGGCTGGCAACGGCAAGACCTGTAGACAAAAGAGACAACACAGAAAAGAATAGTAAACCGCTCTGCGGTCATTGAACCGTAATGAATGCTGCTTGGTATTGGCTAGATACTCTAGGTATTAACCAAAAGTTCCCCTTTACCTTGGTTTTGTTCAATCAATCTCGTTAGAGCTGGACGGCGAGGCAATTGCGTGTACACATAGTATGGAAAAGTGGTGAGGAGCCGCGTACGTTTAAATCACTGAACCACGTCTGACGTCACCTCGTGTGTAGTTGCAATGAATAGCAAAAGAGGACTGGAGCAGATGGCTGCTCCCTACGTGCATACCCTGTATTACGTGGAAAACTCGAAAAAAGAAAAAAAGAAAAGATAATAAACGACATCCTCGTAGGTCAACAGCAACTCGGGTACTTGAAACCTATGACTCATACAATCTCAAAAAACGTGTTAATAAATAAATGGCCCACAAATTGCTCTTAAGTAGAGCAAATCAGATATATCCAAATGAGTAAACAATGCTCCGCAGTCGAAGTGTATGAACGCAATGGCAGATGCGTAGTTGTGACTAAGCCACTAACAAAGGGCAATGTATTTAATCAAATTGAAAGGATGCGGAAGATATATAAATGAACCACCTTTCAAATGTCCACTTGTGTCCCTTCCTACATTTTTCTAGTAAAGTGCCTTATGCCAGAAGTTAATTAATTAATAATTTGCCTTAGATAGCAGTTCCTTGTTTAGGACCTGCTGGCCACATACAAACCATTGTTCATTGAAAACTATCTAACATCCCAGGTTCAAATTTTGGGGTCCCCGTGTTTTGTAATATAGAGCTGGACTGAATGGCATTGGGAAATCAATGGACACCGAGGGAGGAGCAACATGGACAGTGCGGGGACCCAGGCAGGTGAGAAAATTAGGGGCGGGCATAACTGGCATGATTTCCTCTAGGCTAATTCTTATAATTACCTGAAAATTGCTTGTAATTATGCGTAATTATGTGAGAAGCGTAATCCAGCATTTAGCTCTATTTTCTTAGTGCGAAATGCACCTTCGCATCCAAAATGGGCCCGAGGATGCATTTTGGGCTGAGAAAATATCACTAAGTACTACAGGACACGAACAGCAGAAGCCGACAGCCACTCGCTCTCTCTTAGGAGCATATCATCAACGAGGCAATAAAAAATTATCACCACTTTTGCGTCCGTTTTCAGACGAAAAGCGGCAATAATTTTATTGCCTAATCAGCAAGGTCACGCTATCGCGTGAAACCTTGCATTAGCGCCTGTATTCTGAACGCCCAGCTTTGCATCTCTAATGAGATGCAAAGTGGGCGTTCCTGCCCTGACATAACTGGAGAAATGTCGCTAAGCGACATTTCTCCAATTATCAATGGGCACGATAACCTGCAGAGCGACAAGCAAAGTAGCGATAACCTCTGTTATCGCTACTTCCTTATGCCTGCTTCAAGACTGACTTAGCCATGATATCCTCACATTTGGCAGTTTGCGCTTGCAATTTTATCGCTTTTGAGATAAGCGTTGCTAATAGCACGCTATCTCAGCGATAAAATTCCACATTACCCGCCGATAATTATCCTAGCGCTAAGTGCGCTTAGCGATAATTATCGCCGGTCCTTGATGATATGCCCCTTAGTTCATTGTTCCAGTGCACCTGGGGTAGGATTTTTGCTCCAAATTACTCTTTGTTACTCAAGCTGGCATAATTGCTTAATTTGAGTACCTCTGCATCACAAGAGTAATGCGTAATTACTGAAATTCCTCTGTTTACTCCATCATAATTAAAATTTAGCTCAGGCCAAGAGAAAAGGTGCATACAGGGGAGAGAGCAATAAAACACATTCATTCCACTGGTGTGCTGAAATGAAAAGAAACATGAAAACAAAACAGGAGATAACCCTCAAACCCAGTCGAGACCCGGTTAGCTATATCTAACAATGCAACAATGTCTCACCCGGTAATCATTTAGTAGACATTCATAAATAAAACAAGTCAATTGTAGCGCAAAGAAAGGAAAGGGAGGCCACAAAAATTAAGAGGAAGCATATAAAATAATCTGGATTTGAGCAATTATAGGTATATTGGCACTAAACTACATTGTATGCAAGTATTACCCAAACATTGGTGTGCACAAACGTTCTCATGTAGAAGGTGAATGGCACATTTGAGATATGAAATAAAGTGAAATAACAGCGAAAAATGGCACAAAAAATCATTTGAGGAATGGTTACAGAAAAACATATTGATAGTTCATTAAAAATGTAACTCTTTTAAGAAACCAAGAGAATGCTCAATGATGCGCTGAATGGTCGAAACTCTTTCAACCTGTAAGAAATTCTGGTCATCATCAGGACCGGGTTACAGAGAATTGGTCAGTGCTGTATAGAAGAATAAAAAGGGGAAAGAATAAGAATGGGGCAGGCACATGAATGGGGAGATAGAGCTTAAATTAAAATAATATTGATGCTACCTGTTGTGGTGGTAGCTGGTAGCGGGAAATCCTTATGGCCAGAGAGAATCAGTCGAAGATTTTGTGTGTCAGCTTCTGTGTAAGATCTGTGAAAGAATGAGAGTAATTACCCCAATGCACAATGAGGCTGATGGACAGAGCCCCAAGAGGCTCGTGAAGTTTGATCAGCAAAAATTTAAAATTAAAAGGGGGCAGAAAGGAGATTCAGGACATAGCAATTAAAGAAGGCTTACTGCATCTGAACTGGGGCATATGCATCAACGGAGGTGCATGCGGATGCCGGGAGATACATACGAAGGATATGGGAAGAAAGCCAGGGACAGCTGTGGTAAATTCCAAGGCGTGGAAGCTGAATGAAGCAGGACCGCGGCTGGGAGGAAAGGGAGGGGAAAGGGTGGTTTAGGTGAGGGAAATCAGGGTATGGGAATGAAGGGACGGATTCATACCTTGTTTTGAGTTATTCGGCAAGTATATAGAAGCTCCAAGAAATGATCGGGCCCACCTCAGGATTGAAACCAGGTGGTGAAATTCCAGCATAAGTCTGGAGCCAGAGCACGAATAGATCAAGTCTGTGCCATGTTCAAGGTAGCAGCGGGAACTCGATACACAATGAGCTCAAAGCACAGTAGCTTGCGGAGTCAGAACAGGGTCATGGTTGGGAGAGTGACTAGACCGATAGGAGTGAATAGTGATTGCATTCATCAGTAACCCAGGGGTAAGATCTTAAGAAACAGAAGGGGGTGGGGACAGGAGAAAGATAGGGAAAAGAGAATTTTTAAACAACTCGTGATTCGTATGGACAATTGTAGTGTTGTATAAAAAACATACTAACTTAATTCACACTAATATATACATGCTGAGAGAAGAACAATTTCAACCATTTTATATAACAAAAAGGACTTGATCTAAAATAGTATATACATACAGGGGGAAAAAATAAGTTTCAGTAATGGTGTTCTGTTCATATCAATTTAGGCAAACAATACAATCAAGGGTATATTCGCTCTAGTCGTATATATCATGGTGTAGAGAAAGTAGGGACCAAAATAGGACATGACTAAAAAGTATTTGAAAGGTGGAATGTTAGGACAGAACAATAGTCCCGTTCATATCAATTGGGCAAATAACGCAGTCAATTGTGTATTTGCTGTGGTCTTGTGTGTCATGGAGTAGAGATGATTAAAATGTACTTGAAATGTGGAATGTTAGGACAGATAAAGTAGGGGAAATGGCTCAATGGACGTAAATGGTGGTATTCCATTTGTCTAGTGTATTCGTTCCATGATTTACTGAGTCCCAACGTGAGATCCACCTACATTTGTATTTGTTCAAAAGTAGTTGTAGGTTGCCACCATCCAAAGACAAGGTGGGCTGGTCAATGAGCTGCCAAATTAAGTTAATTTCCAAGTGATTTTTTTTCCATGTAATGTGAGACTAAGGGGGCAGTCTCGACTTTACATCTGATGCGACTCTTGTGTTGTATGATGCGTTGCTTGATCATTTGGGTAGTTTGACCAATGTATATTAAGTCGCATGGGCAATGGATGGCATAAATTACATTTGTAGTGCGGCAGTTAGAAAATTGTTTTAGTTGATAAGTATGGTCCTTGTCCGTGAACTCTTTTGTGTTGATAGTAAGGGGGCAAACCTCACAATTTTGCCACCTATAGTGTCTGAGTATAGGGGGAGACCCCAAGCTGAGGTTATGGATGTGGTGTTTTTGGTTTCATTAGGCCATATAACGGCATGTACTAGTTGGTCAGAGAGGTTGTACACCCTCTTGTAAGAAAAGAGGGGGGTTGTTGAAAAGTGGTATGTATCTGAAGGACATTCCAGTTCCTCTTTATGATTTTGTTGACTTTATTGCTTGAGGGGCTATAGGTGGAGGCAAACGAGATGCATATATTCACATGTGTGCCACATGTAGGTCGGACTTTGGAAAATGGATGCTTTACATATGGGTCAGCTCCTTGGAAGTAATTATTTGAAGACTAGTTGGAGGAGATGGTTAAGTGGATCTCTGAAGATGGCAATGCCCTGCTTTCTTCCCATCCTCCAGCAGGGAGATGGTGATTCTCATTACTGCAACGAGGAGCTAGCCTGTCTGCTCCTCCATACTGTGGTTCCTTTCATGGACGGATCTGTAGTTAGGAGACCAGCTTTGCGAATAGCTTCCGTTCTCAGCATCTTGCACCTCCTCCTTAACTCAGTGTAATTAAGCCTAGACGGCATGACTATGCCGAGAATCAAGGGGTGGTCTTCTTCTGCAGTCTCTACAGCACTAGAGTCTACAGTCAAGGCTAAATGGGTGACCTAGAATCTGCAATGGTGTTACTCAATTCACTTTGTCTCCATGTTTTTAGAGGATGTCTTTCTCTGTTTTCTTGGCAGTCTATGGAACATGTGGTTCTCTTGTAAAGCATCCAAGCTCTCTTGGCCAATCATCAATTCAAGCTCCGAGATTCTGACCTCTTCTTTGACCAGAAGCTACTTGGAAGGTTCAGACTGGGGTAGAATATTCAGCCTCCTCATTTTGATGCTGACATTATAATCCCTTTGAATACTCTTTCAACTAGGTGACTTCTTGACAGCCTTCGACCTCATGGATGCTTGCTGACACATTCTAATTGTTCCATCTCAAAGATGTTTCTTAAGGTATCCAGTGAGAGATCCCAGTTCACAGTATTATCTTTAAGGCTGGCATCAGCCAAGAGAGCCTTTTCTAAGGTAATATTACCAGTGGCAGCATAGTTGCATGATCTGGGGTGAGGGTGTTTCCTGGTATAAATAATTGGTTGATTTATTTCTCCTTTCCCAAGGCAGAGGCACAAGGAAGGCTGGTCTGTGCATCCCTAGAACAAAATGGGGTTTCTCTTAACTTTGTCAAATCCTTCCTGCCTCCAGCTCAAGGTCTGTAGTTCATCTGAGCCCATCTCTGGATTTGTGGCAAGTGTTTCTGACTCTCTACAGGGCACTTCATTTCCTGTAGAAAAATATGTTTCTGGTACACACCATCAATCAGAGGAGGAAGAACCATTTCACCTGGAAGGAGATGTTATCACCCATACCTGGACAGGACTTCCTACAAGGTGTTATTTGAAGCTAAATTTGGAAGGTCTGTCAATGGCATGTCTACCGGGGATGGGAAAATATGCATGCAGGTCAGTTGACCAGGAGTTTTCCAATTTCAGTACAATTTCACAGTCCTGCAATCTGTTTCAACAGACTTTATCAATGTGAGGTCTTCCAGTGCTGTAACTATCTGTCAGCAAGAAACATTTCTTCGTCCCTATTCTTTTTTTTACATCCTCCATCCAACAGTGCCCAGAGGATTGATGGATTATCTCTGACATGATGTCAGTGCCCTTTGTATGCTTTTCCACAGTACCTTACAAGACACGAGGTTTTGTTGAAGATCAGAGACAGGGGCGATTGTGCCTCTAATTAGTCCTTGGTGATTACCACACCCTTGCTATGTGCTACGAGGTCATTTAGCAGTGAATCTGCCATGGATTTCCAGAGTTCATCTTTCTCATCCCTTTTGATTGTATTCTTTCTGAGAGTGCCCTCCTTCATTACAGTCTCACAACCTGGAAATTTAGTGGGAAGGTTGATAAAGAAAAGGGTGTTCTCAAGAAGTGGCCTTGGACATTCAGCAATATTGCTGACTATCAACTTTCTGGGTCAATATGCATCTCCAAGTGGTGTATGTTGATTGGGCTACAACAACGGACGCAATATACAGTACCTATTTTGGATATTTTATGGGATGGGTTTCTTTTGAGTTTATTGCCTTCTCCTGTAAGAGGTCAGGTTGGTCCTCTGAGCCCATACAGAAATGCAGATAGATGCTTTCCAGTTGAAACCATTAGCCAGTCAACACTTGGAGAATTTTTTGCATTTTAGTCCTGGGAACTATCATTTGCTCCAATCTTGAGAGTTACTACTGGCATTTTCTGCCCTGCAGGAGGTTTAATTTGCGCCTTTGAAGAAACTAGCAGTCTCTTTTCTCACATACCTGGTACAGTGCGTTTAGGCTCATAATGTCAGGCCATCAAGTCACTGAACTAAGAGCTCTGCTTTTTTGGTGTCCATTTGTCAGTTTTATTCCAGAAAAGCTCTTTGGACCAGCCGCGGCCCGTGGAGGGAGTTCCGTAGGGCGGTAAGGCGGGGTGAAGGACTGGGTTATTCTTAAGACCCAGCGGTGCCAGGGAACAACACCTGAAACCTTCGTGGGTTACCTGTTCTGGCGTACTAAACACAGAGACACGGAACACTTCCGGCGACGTCAGAGATCAGCGTTTATTTACTGCAGGGATACAGAGGTCACAAGAAGTACACAACGTGTAGGTTCTCGGAGACTGCTTCAAATTCGTAGAAGTGGGTCGGTCCTTTTATACAGGTTTTTGCCATAGCGCAGTATGGCGAACAAAGGTTACAACTCAGTTCCCACAATAAACTTCAAAAGGGTCGCATTCATGTCTCAGGAGGCCGGAACATAATTACGACAGTCTTGCCGGTTCCCAACTGTAAAAACATATTTCCCCGCAATAAACACATTCCATCCTAACCATAAACACATTAAGAGGAAGGACGAAAAACAGATGCAAGGAAAGGACAAGGATGCACAACAGGTTAGAAAAGAGTGTTGGGGGCAATAAAGGAAACTTGATAGAGGGGTCAAAGACCCCATGTCTAATGTATGCATGGCTGAAACAATAGACCGGCGCGGCAAGATGAGCCTCGAGCGGGGCCATCTGCCTTAGTCGTGTCGTTTCCCTCATCGTAAAAGTCACCTCAAAGAAACACGTGTCCTTCGTGTAAGCTTGAGAGTCCCAGGGTCACGGAGCGGACAAGAAGCCCGTTCGCTGGCTACCTGAGGGCAAGAAACAAAATGGATGCCGTATCTAAAATGGAACCCGAGGGTCCAGATGAACGAACCCAAAAATGGGACGAACCATACGTGGCTGCATAGCGAAACTGCGTACACCCATTATACTCGTCATTTGCGGTTCGTAGATACCAAACTCATCCATATTCGTTACCACTCAAAACTGCGGTCCCGTGTCATACGGAACCTCAGACCCTCCTTTTGCCCTCATGTAGGCAAGCACTAGTCAAGATCTGAATCTATGTCAATATTCATCAGATCGTTCAGCTGCTGCTGGAACATCATCCTATTCATCAATGTCTCCTTGGTAACAGATGGCCGCCTTATACACGTCGCAGCACATAGGCCACATAAGGCAGGACCACACTGTACACAAAGACAACACGTGAACAGAAACGTTACAACAGCCCCTACGATCATTAGAATCTTCCAACCCCAGGTTGACATTAGGCCCCACAACCATCCTAGGAGCGTCCAATTACCTTCGTCCACGTGTATGGACTCGGAAATCTTGTGCAACTTCGAGATGGCTTGGTATACAGTTGGAGCATTGTCAGGAATAAAAATGCAACAACTCGAATGGATAATTTTACACACACCCCCTCTATCTGCAAGAACAACGTCTAGAACCATACGGTTCTGCAACGTCATGAGTCTATCCGCCTGTAGTTCAGCTGTTAGATTACCAAGGGCATTTGCAGTAATATTAGCAGTCGACTCAACTACACGGGTCAACTGTCTCAGGTTCCTACTATTAACCATAGGTCCCCAAAACGGCAAGAAACCTTTAAAGAAGTCTCCTGCTTCTTGACCAGCAGTGTCCTCTTTGCTAATAACGCCTCTCACGACTCTAGTTCTGTGGTAGTCTGAAGCAACTGTGAAAGTCGGAGGTAAAAGATTCGCAATATAACAGGTACCCGAAAAGTCGCGGGGTAACCATGTATATGCGCGTTCATAACATACAAAATAGGTGCCCTTAGCAGTCAGAAAAACAGGGGAGGAGAGCATGGGTAGAACATACGTATCAGTGCAAGCACTGTTCCCAAGTTGTGCTCTCGGATTTCGACCCAAACCTTTCAAGCAGAAATTACCAAGGTGTGGTACAATCCATATCGGGGACGAGCTCTTAAGCTGTCTATCACCCACTGACGTACTATACTCAGTCTCACTCAGATCCTTATAGGCCTGCACTTCTTCATCTGGAATGAGTGATGCATCAAAAACATCTCTATCCAGATCTGCTATGGCTATCGCCAAAGGCTTGTGGTACGGCCCAGGACCAAAATTGACAGACCGTGGCTCTCGACTGGGGTAGGAATCTAGTGCACTACGGAACATAGTTTGGAATGCTCGAGCTGAACCCTGGGAGCTGTAAGGAAGGACCAAATACGGAATACCCCTATCCATAGTGTGTGGCATTAAACCACATACCCAACAATTGGTAGTATTCACCACCAACTGATGCTGATGTAGAAGTTGAACAAAGGAATTATTCATGAATTCCGCACGTCTAACCTGCTCATGCTGAGGCAAAGGATGAAAGGAATGTGGGGAGACAGTGGTGAGGGAACTTAGGTTAGGAGAAAAGGTAGGTGAAACAGAAGGCAAGAACAACGATACTCCAGAATACACTCCACCCACCAATAGCATAGATAAAGTCAGAAACAGTAGAAACACCTGAAACAAAAAACATTTTGTTCGTACAACCCTCCATAACTCTAATCTCCGTGCCGACACCCTTTCTTCTTCCAACAGCTTAGAGAATGCCATCCTCTACAAACCGTCCGTGACGTACTTGACGCACTTCGTTCCGAATAGCGATTATCAATCCCCAGGAGTTCCCAGAGATCGACAAAAGTAACCGACCTAGCGTCAGAAACCTGCTAAACAGAAACAAGTACCCGCACGGCCCTACGGTAACCCGGATGGAGAGGTTTCCTCGAAACTTTCAAATTTATTACAAATCTCTTAGCAGTGGAAAGGCACATAAAAACTCAAAAAGAAAGGATGTAATTGTCCATAATATTCGTAACGTCAAAAACCATCATACTATTAATTTTTATTAGTCCTTGAACGAAGAAAGTATCGATTTCTTCCAGGTCGAGTTTGCTCTACAAACAATTGTTCAGCTGGCGCAACAGGATTCGATGAAGTGGACAACGAGTCAGACCTTGGGTTTTCTGCTACTGATGACTCCACATATGGGTTTGGCAGTGACGAATCCTCATCCACAAGTTGAGCGTCACTAAACGGTACAAAGTGCAAAGGAGTCTCAGTTTCTGTGGCCGAAATCCCAGTCCTCACCCAACCGTCAGTTGGTAAAGGGATCGGTACCTTCTTTGTGTGGCTGGCATGGACCCAGTTTTTCCGGCCCTCCAGTCGAACCGCTGTCCTCGTCGTCAACAAAACTTGAAAGGGCCCAACGAATCTTGGCTCCAGGTTACGTTTCCGACCAAAATTTCGGGTAACCACCCAGTCCCCTGGCCGGAGCTGGTGTCCAGAACCCTCTGTCTGCGCCGGTAGAGCTTCAAAGACCTGTTGATGGATTAACCGTAGTTTAGTGGTCAAATCATGCAGATAATCAATCAACATTGGATACTCAAGACTATCAAAAGCCCTAGGCCTCGGGACTCCCCAAATATTCGCAGGGCGACCGAACACAATCTCATATGGGCTAAGCCCTACTCGAGAGTGTACGGTTGCTCTGGTCGATAGGAGAGCCAGAGGCAAGGCATCAGGCCATGACAGACCAGTCGTAGCTTGAATCTTAGCGAGTTTCAGCTTTAGGGTACCATTGTACCCTTCAACCAAACCCGCTGCCTGAGGATGATTAGCACTGTGGAATTTCTGCCGAATTCCAAGGCCCTTACACACACTACCCACAAACTCGCTTCCATTATCCGACCACACAATCCGTGGCATTCCGTACCTAGGAAAGTACTCCTTCAGCAGGATTTTTGCTGTGGACAGGGCAGTATTATCCTTAAGAGGATAGGCCTCAATCCATCTGGAGAACGCGCAAACCACAACCAAAACATACTTCAGGTTATTGCATCTCTCCATATGGATAAAATCCAACTGGATAACCTCAAAGGGACAAGCAGGAGGAGCGAAATGACCAGGCGGAGTGGGGGTACCTTTTCCGGGATTGTGCATCAAACACACCATACAATTCTTAACCACTCTTTCGGCACACTTAGCAATACCCTCATTCCTCCATACAGGGGACAAGAACTTACATATTCCTTTCGCACTAATATGTGACAACCCATGAGCCATCGTCACAACAGCTAATACATACGCATCTGGTAACATCCACCTCTGACATTCCGTCAGGTCAACCCAACATCCATGCATATCCAATTTTCCTGTACTTTCTTTCCACTTGGTCTTTTCAGCTTCAGTAGCTTCATTCTGAATTGCTTTCACACTCTCAACAGTATTCTCACACATACCAGTCTCCGTCGGCCACCTCACTGAACTCGTGGCATACATTCGAGTCGCAAGATTCTTAGCCGTTTCCTTAGCAATCTCATCCGCAAACGCATTACCACGACCAACATCATCCGTCACTTTCCGATGTGCACTACATTTAACGATCGCCACTTGTTTAGGCAATGTAAGTGCATCCAAAAGATCATTCACAAGCTGCCCGTGTTGGATCTTCGTACCATGCGATGTCATAAATCCTCTTTCTCTCCACAACCTTCCAAAATTATGCGCAACACCAAACGCGTACTGACTGTCAGTAAACACATTCACTCGCTTTCCCTTCGACAAAACACACGCTCTTGTCAATGCAATTAACTCTGCCGCTTGTGCGGAATTCTGATTCAATCTCGCGGTTTCCACAACCGTGCTCAACGTCACTACAGCATACGCAGTCGTCACATCGCCATTCGGCAATTTGAAGCAAGAACCATCCACATACAAAGTACCATCGGGATCTGCCAAGGGAGTGTTTTTCAGGTCCACACGACCTTTTGTTTCTTCCTCAGTCCGTAAATAACAATCATGTGGCAGCACATCATCTGATTCCATATTAATCGGCAACAATGTCGCCGGATTCAGTACATTACAACGTTTAATCTGTATATGACTTGCCAAAAGGGTCAGCTCGTACCCAGACAACCTTGCACTCGTCAGATGTTGAGTCTTTGTCCGATTCAAGAGCGTATCAACTGCATGCGGAACCATTACTATGAGCATATTATCCATGACCAGGCCTGCGGACTGTCGAATAGACGCCGCCGCTGTCGCCCTCAAGCAACTCGGCAACGCTCTAGCTACCGGGTCTAAGGTCGAGGAAAAATATGCACACGGACGCTGTTTATCACCAAATTGTTGCGTTCCCTACCATCAGGAAGCTGACTGCGCCTTTGTGCGACATCTGAAAGAGTCGAGCCAAGTATCGGCCCAAAAAGCGGAGAATAAAGAGAAGCAACAGTAGTCAAAAGACGACTACGAACAGAAGGAGAAGAGGAAGAAGATGCGGGCGCAGCAACAATAGGGGTGGAAACAGTAGAAGTAGACGCAGCAGCAGGAGCAACGGGAACAACAGGCTGAGGAGGTACTTGGAAAGGTGCAGTAGGGAGAGAAGCCGGAACAAGAGGATGTACGATCTGGGGCCCAAGGGGATTCAGGAGTACGAGAGGAACGGCGGGCTGACCAGCAGCCGCAAAAACAGCGGGTTGAGGAAGAGGTGGACGCACGGGACCCATAACATCGGGAGCATAGGGAGGTGGCGATTTCATCAGATAAGACAAGAGCGGATCCTCCATCGCTTCTTCTCCTGTCTTATCGATATTAGAAGGTAGCACCGGATAACACTTATCCACTGCCATATGGTGTAGCCGAGCACTAACTTCCTGCTCTTTCTCATCTTTGTCTAATTGATATTGTTCAATAACACCTTCTCTTTTATTTTTCTTATTCTGTTTGATTTCTTTCTGCTTGGCCTCTTTCCGCCACAACCGGAAGGAATCAAACATGGCCGGCCTAGCTTTCTTTTTAAACAATTTAGCTTCCAAATTATCTAAAACGGCAGTCTCGAAACTACCATGAGATGGCCAACTGAGGACGCCATCCTTTTTAGTGTAGCGGACCCAATATTCATTATATACGATAGGACCCACGCCATGACGACTATAGAGCTCGTAAATCGGAGTTCCAACCGGAGGTATCGGACATGAATCCTCCAGCCGGGAATCCATGCTGCAACATTTGAGAAACCCAAACAAAGTACTACGGCCAGGCATCGTGCACACTAACCGAGTTTACAAACTTCAAGGGTTATCGAATTACGATGTCCTCACAAAAATGCAAGACCCTCGGTTTTGGCAATTGCAATCGTCAAATAAAACCCAACTACTAAGAACCACGAATGCTATGGAACCATGCAAACAACAAAGCAACACTGGGAGCGACCCACAAATACTTAACTGAGAGAACAATGGCGTCACCAGGAAGGTCCGTCGATCGTCTCGCCGTACAAAGGACTACGCCAGGCGCCAAAACAGGTCGACAGTCAGGGCATCGGTCCGTCGCAGCCGTCAGGAGGCGGGGATCTTCGCGGGAAAAGACGTCGGGCCACTTATCTCGACAACTGGATCGATGAAGCGGGGTGCACCTTCCCTCGGAGATTTCACACGAAGTTCCTCACGATCGTCGGGCTTTGGACCGGTACCGTTGATGTCGCCCCACGTTGGGCGCCAACTGAAGGACTGGGTTATTCTTAAGACCCAGCGGTGCCAGGGAACAACACCTGAAACCTTCGTGGGTTACCTGTTCTGGCGTACTAAACACAGAGACACGGAACACTTCCGGCGACGTCAGAGATCAGCGTTTATTTACTGCAGGGATACAGAGGTCACAAGAAGTACACAACGTGTAGGTTCTCGGAGACTGCTTCAAATTCGTAGAAGTGGGTCGGTCCTTTTATACAGGTTTTTGCCATAGCGCAGTATGGCGAACAAAGGTTACAACTCAGTTCCCACAATAAACTTCAAAAGGGTCGCATTCATGTCTCAGGAGGCCGGAACATAATTACGACAGTCTTGCTGGTTCCCAACTGTAAAAACATATTTCCCCGCAATAAACACATTCCATCCTAACCATAAACACATTAAGAGGAAGGACGAAAAACAGATGCAAGGAAAGGACAAGGATGCACAACAGGTTAGAAAAGAGTGTTGGGGGCAATAAAGGAAACTTGATAGAGGGGTCAAAGACCCCATGTCTAATGTATGCATGGCTGAAACAATAGACCGGCGCGGCAAGATGAGCCTCGAGCGGGGCCATCTGCCTTAGTCGTGTCGTTTCCCTCATCGTAAAAGTCACCTCAAAGAAACACGTGTCCTTCGTGTAAGCTTGAGAGTCCCAGGGTCACGGAGCGGACAAGAAGCCCGTTCGCTGGCTACCTGAGGGCAAGAAACAAAATGGATGCCGTATCTAAAATGGAACCCGAGGGTCCAGATGAACGAACCCAAAAATGGGACGAACCATACGTGGCTGCATAGCGAAACTGCGTACACCCATTATACTCGTCATTTGCGGTTCGTAGATACCAAACTCATCCATATTCGTTACCACTCAAAACTGCGGTCCCGTGTCATACGGAACCTCAGACCCTCCTTTTGCCCTCATGTAGGCAAGCACTAGTCAAGATCTGAATCTATGTCAATATTCATCAGATCGTTCAGCTGCTGCTGGAACATCATCCTACCACTCAAAACTGCGGTCCCGTGTCATACGGAACCTCAGGGGCGGGGGAGGGGCAGGGTGAGGGGTTCTAAAAACCGGAATATGGATAATTGCAGGTAAGTAAAAAATTCAATAAATAAAACGAATTTCGCAGCGCACTCTGCATCGCAAAATGCCATGCAGCGCGCGCTACGAGATTCGTTTTATTTATTCAATTGTTTACTTACCTGCAATTATCCATATCCCGGTTTTTCGAACCCCTCACCCTGCCCCTCCCCTGCCCCGCCTTACCGCCCCACGGAACTCCCTCCACGGGCCGCGGCTGCTTTGGACATAAGTTGCTTTTCAGTTACATTAGGATCGAACATTGTGTTTTGTTATATTTCATATCGGCACCCTGACATAGGTTTAGAGGACATTGTACTCTTTCCCTACATCTTCTCCCGTTCATTTCATATGAACGAGCCTTATAAGGACATAACGCCAAATAAGGACAGAATGCCTCATAGGGACTGAACGCCTTATTAGGACTGAAGCCTTTTAAGGACTAAACCTTTCACCAAGTTTAATGACGAGGGTGGGTTTTGCCCGATCGATATTGCTAAGACGTCATCCTTAACGCATATGAATAATTTATGAGAACACTCTCCAGGGGGCATACTTCACCTCTCCTATCTATGCAAAAAGGTTTAATCCCCAATGTCATCCTCATACTGCCTAACACACATACTTAGACTGTATAAATACAGCACCACTTGCTATCAGTAAGCGGGAGGGAACCAAAACTTCAAGGCCGACACACTGACCAGAGACGCTGCGGCTCCGGCATGCCATCGCTCCAGCTGACAGTGGCATGTCATCGCTCCAGCTGACAGTGGTCTGACTATCCCTTGTGGGGTGTCCAGCTCAAGTCCAGGACGAAGTCCCACACTCTCACTATTCAGGTATGGGGTTTTGACTAAATCCTAGTGGGATTCTTGGCTCTTAGACTCTTAGACTATTAGGCTCTTAGGTTTATTAGCTCTTTAGCACCTACTCACATGTTAGGTACACTTAGGTACATCTAGACAGGGATCTTAGGAGTATGCACTTTATTTCATCAATGCATTTTATATTCATGTATGTGTTCATGACTATTGCAAAAATGGTAGAACAATACTATTCCTTTTTATTCACTGTACTGCTGGTTCTATATCTCTGCTACTGTGTTACAGTTATAGCAGCACATATATTTTACATGAGAACAACAACAATACAATAAATTCTTATTGTAAACACGCTCAACTGTTTCTTCTATGTGTCTCTCTGAGAGCAAAACAAGCAAGCACAAGTGACTGGGTGAAAAGTAGTATATTGTTTCCACGAGTCCGAGGTTATTGTGTTCTGAGGTTGCCGAAAACTAATCTCTCTGATAACAGGAGAGTCTAGTGGCACTGCGAGCTAGCTAATGCAAAAACATAGGCTAACATATGCGGCGGGGGTGTACGGATTCAGTCTGCCACCAGACCCACGGTATATGTTATCCGTAAACAGCGTAGGTCCTGCATGAAAGGGTACTATTGGAACTACACTACAGTTTCATGTATTTTTTCCATGTTTGGTGTCACCGGATTTGGAGGCACTCATTGGCCCTATACAGGGCACTCTATTTATCTGACCAGACTACCTAATTTCAATTTCCAGACTCTCTGTCAGTGTCTTTTCAGCTCTCTTGCATTTGCAAAAAGCCTTCTTTGTCAACTTTGAACAGGTGGTTGCAGGCAGCCATGTTGGTTGTATTGCAGCAGCATATTGGCCTGAGGTCCATGGTTTCCCTGTAAGACATGTGTTGGGCCAAAACTATATCCAGACGTGGGTACAATACTCTCTACGCCACCAGATTCAAGCTAGCCTGGCTGACCGATCCCTGGATGCTGTTTGTGGTCAGGGAGGACCTGGCCTGGCAGTTCGGGCTGGACTGTTCTCATTGGGAGCAGGGTCAAGACTGATTTGCTTATGGCTGGGTCTAAACTTCAATGGCATGGCGTGCAAAAAAACAACAGATCTGTGACTGGGGGTGAATGTTTGATTTGTTCAGCATTCTGTCCATCATCTGCTCTTTTTGCAGAACTAGGGGTGGCGGAATGTTTAATTCTGCCCGTAGAAATGGCAACACTTGGCAACTGCATTATTCTTGTAACGCCGAGTTCCAGCCAAATTCCGCCAATCACTGCATAGTGGAATTGTTTTCTCCTAAGGCTCCAGAAATGTGAGCTGGCGAACACCAGCAAGATTTGGCACCCCCTAGAGCAATTGTCTAAAGTGGGCAGTTCTGAGTTGTTGCTGTAAGAGGGCTGGATCGCAAGTAGATTTGCTGCTGCTCAAGTAGATTTACTACTTAAGCAGCAGCAAAATCAACTCAAATGGGCACGTGCTCTTGCGCACAACATGGTGCCATCTGCGCTGATTTTTCAGCACTGCTCGCGCTGCCGGTACTAAATTGGAGCAGGGGAAGCACATAGTGCATATTTTATGCCCTTTGGCAGAATTCTGCAGAATCTCGTAGGGTGGGCGTAGTTCGCGAAGTAGCACTTCGCGAAGCTACGCAAAGTGCAGTTTGCACTACGCGAGCTACGCGTAGCACTTCGCGAACTGCGTAGTACCTTGTTCACACTGTGCCAGATGTCGGTTTCAATGATTGCACAGTGCGGACAAGCAACCGGCACTGTGCAATCATTGAAAATGGCATCTTGCACAGTGGGAACTGTAGTTTTCTGCTGCTCGAGTAGATTTTTACTCGAGCGGCAGCTTTCTCAACGCGAACTGGTAGTTTCTCATCGCGAGCGGTCGCGAGCATACGCGACCCCTCGCAATGAGAAACCTGACCTCCTCGCGTTGGGAATCTCGCCGGGAAGTTTATTTTCCATGCTCGCGATCGCCAACTTGATGTTGCTGATCGCGAACAAGGAAAAAGTCTCGCTGGGATGTCATTTTGCATGCTTGCGGTCGCCAACTTGACGTTGAGGACCGCGAGCAAGCAAAAAATGACCGCAGCACTACGCAACACTACGCTACGCGTGTTCGCACTGTGCTACGTGCAATTCGCGTAGTGCGAAGTAGCGCGAACTTCGCAAACTACGCGAGCGTAGTGTAGTGCTTTGCCCAGGCTTAGTTTTATGTATCTCACCTGAATTCCACAGAATGAAAATCCACGAGTACCGCCTACCGCTGGCCAAAACCTGGCATCCTCTTCCATACTTTTATACATCACTATTGGCTTTTGGGCCAATTATTTTTTTCTCAGTCTATACTTCACTTGCCAGCTTTTCGTAAAATGTTTTCTGTTTGTGATTATTTCTAGTGCATTGGCTGTTTCTTCCAGCTGCTTGTGAAGGGCTCAGTACATCCACCCTCAAATAGTAAGGGATGTAAAAAGAAGGAAGAAAAAGGGGTAATGGATTTCATAGATGTAATCTGCGTCCTCGCTTTACTCAACACAGTCGCGGGTTTCCTCCCTCCCCGCCCTTCTTATGGTGGTATGACTGTTATGAAGAAGGTTGGCACTCGCAAAGAAGCCTAGCGGTAAGTATTCAAGCCATTCACACAATACCGCAACAGATACATTTAGAGGTCTTACCTGAAGATGCCCAGAAAAGGTAGCTCTTGAAACTATGGATGTGGGAACGAGAATCAAACCAAGAAGATGGGCTTTTAGCAGCTTCCTGATGGCAAACAGAGAGGAGTGCAGAGAGACAGAACAGATGTGTATCATAATTCGGTTTATACCATCTACATAAGCCCTCCTGTTACCTGTCTGCATTATCATCTTTTTTTTTTCTTTTACTTCAATATTTTGCTGCTTTTTGTGCTCCTTTGGATCACTATCATAGTGCAAGGTTTACAATGTACAGCTTGTTGTTCAGATATTTTTTGGGTGTTTTATGGGTCTTTCTGCATATTTGCCAACAACAGTATAAACAGCACTTTTCATAGAGTGAAAGAAAATTGAGTATGTATATGGCTCCATTTGGTGCTAGTCACCAACTGCTAAACAAACAAAAATTATACTGATATTCAGTTAAATTCTATGAAAAGAAATGTTGAAGTTTATAACCAGAAAACAGCTTTATTCCTAGTCTTGGCTGGGAGCACTGAAATGTGTCAGCACGGTATGCAGGCTGGCCCGGAAGTGAAAGCTGTGGGGCATATTCTCAAGGACTCATCACCGATTTAGCGGCACTTTTCTGCCACGAAAGTGGCGATAGATTTATCGCCCTATTCACAAGCCTGCGTTTACCTGCGATAGCTGCCGCGAAAAACATCGCCAAGGCTGACAGGGACAACTAATGCTAATCACATGCAGAGTAGGCGTTCCCGTTACACCACTTCGCGATATTCTCAATGACCAGCCAGATCGGCGATGCGGTCCAGAAACAGGCGATAAGGCACGTTAGCAGCAGGGACTTAAGACCTGCTTTTTTCTGATCTTAAGTAGGAGACCAGCCCAGACCAAGAGATACCATGGAGCTACTAATCATGCAGCTTGGAGACCCAAGAGGGCCACAACACCCACTACCACCACCCCCAGGACCACCCCCACCCGCAGGACCACCTCCACCCCGGACTAGCACCAAGGCAGTGCAGAACAAGACAGCGGACCTTCCAAAAATGCACCAGCCTAAGAGACTTAACGCCAGAGAATGTCATTGCCCACTATCGGCTCCAAAGGACCACCATCCTCCGCATCCTTACCCACATTGCCCACAGGCTGACGGTACCAACACAGCGGACAACTAACATCCCTCCGCAAACAAAGACAAAGCTGCTGGCTGTGCAGCACTTGTTGGCCTCTCGTACCTTTCAATCAACAACTGCCAGAGTCGAAGGAGTCTCACAGCCAGCCTTATAAAAGTTCCTCACATCTGTCTTGAATGCCATCATCAGCTTGATACCCCAGCACCTTCACTTCCCCCACACTGCTCAGGAACAGCTGGAGACCAAGCAAGGCTTCTATGCCATAGCTGGCTTCCCGCACGTGTTTGGGGCAATTGACTGCACATATGTCCTACTTGTACCCCCTGCCGATACTGCACACAATTACCGCAACAGGAAGCACACACATTCCATCAATGTGCAGGCAACAGGGGACTGTTCACCAATGTCGTCGCCAACTTCCCAGGCCCATGATTCCGTCATCTTCCGACAGTCCTTTATCAACCAGCGCTTTCAGGATGGCACCTATGGAAATGTACTGCTCGTTGGTAAGTACCAACGGAACACACCACACACCTCAATTCCACAATCATACAACTCACAACTGTGGGAGTGCACACGTAACAAAATCACATACAACATGCCAAACAACATGCCCAAACTACCAGACACGACATCACAATTAACTGTGGTAACAGGGGTCAGACATGTAGACAAACCATCTACAAAGGCATAGCCCCTGTGCCACACAATTGCAGAATGTGGGGAGAGGTGGGAACTAAGAATATGCGAAGGAGGCAAGTGACCCATGAATAAGAATGTACGCAATGCCAAGTGTGGCGGTGATGTGCTGGACAGTCTTGAGTATGCAGAGCACAGACATGTCCATGTGGACATATACTGCTGGTGCTTGTAGTGTTGTGGACAGTGGATGCAACCATGTTACCTCAGGCCGTGGGGAAGACCTTGGACATGTAGCTATGTCACCCCACCTGTAAGCGTAAGAGTAGTGGGCTGGGCCGGCGTACGCCAGTCCAGTGTAGGAGTGAGAATAAATAGCCCGGGGCTCTTGGTGTGATTCCCTTCTGGGATGGCCACCAAAGTAACTACTGCGTGTGTCTCTGTGTCTGCCATATCCTGACCATAGGCCTACACACACGCCACTGACCGCCTTCAACGGCCAAATTTACACCGGCGACAAGGTGGCTACGTCACACGCCACCCAGCGCACATCTCATCATCACCTGCATGGGCGTGTCTGCCAGGGCGGCGCCCCTCACCCTGCCATGAGGCCGCCACTGTAACCGGTGGTGCCTGCACAATCCTGTGCGCCTGCTGCACCCCAGCCCACTGGTCCCCAGACTCGTCCGGCACCCAGCTGTGATTTCCCTCGCCTGCGCACCCAGGCCTCACTGCTCGCCTGCCGCCACAAGCGTGTCTCCAAGAGGGCCCACCACATGCCGGTGCAATCTTCAAGCCCGAGGCCGGCGAGCTTGGCAGTCTCCTCAGCCAATCGCTGGCTTACGCGCAATAGCCCCCAGCACCCCCTGTGGCACCGCACCACTGAGTTCTGTGTGTGCTTACTGCTCCCTCCGGCCTACACTGTGGTCCAGTCAAATCCATTCCAGTCTGGACCTACAGGCCTACTGCATCATCGCAGGCTGCACACCCGCTCAGCTCCGCAGGTGGGCCTACTTCACTGCACCGCAAGTCATCGCTACCTGGCAGTAGGCCAATGCCGGATGCAGTGCTTCAGGTGCCACTACCTCTGTGCACCACAAGTCACCGCCCAGCCTCCAGTCCTACTGCATCATCGCAGGCTGCACACCCACTCAGCTCTGCAGGTGGGCCTACCTCAGTGCACTGCAAGTCATCGTCGTAGGTAATGCCACTGAAGCCCCCACAGTCACAGGGCCACCCCCGTCCCAGGAAGGCCACTGGAAAGCCTGGGAGGAACGTCTGGAGACGTACTCCAAAGCGCACAACAACCCAGCGCCGCCGCGGCGGCCAACATGTAGGCATGTGAGGAGCGTGAAGAAATGGCCCGGGGCTCTGGGTGTGGTTCAGTTCTGGGCTATGGGCTTGGTTCAGTTCTGGGCTGGCCACAAAAGTAACTATGGCGTGTTGTAGTGTCGGCGCCACCCGTGGCGCCGGAACTTAATCGACAATGTTTCAATGTAGCATGCACCCGGAGGGCGGGCTCACCTGAATGGATACATAAAGGGGCGCAAGATCGCTCAGGGTCTTGGCTCATACATGTCAATGGTTGTGTGTGTATCTTCATTGCCGCAGCATAATCCAAAGGCCTAGCCTCAATTGCATACTTGCTTGATCATAGACATGTCACATCTGTGTGAATTAGAATGCTTTTTTTTTTGTTTGTTTTGTTTTTTTTGTTTTAAAACCTTTATTGTTGCTTCAAAGTGTACACTGCTATTCAGCCAACAACCCGGAGGCAGGCAGCATGGTTTCGTGGCGGCACGCCGCCGAGGCACCTCCACATCGTACCTCTAAGCAAAATATCCAAAGTAAGAAGATGCACTATTCGCAACAACAACAACTTAAAGCGATAGTCGAGGAACAGTAACATATGTGAAATACTAATACCCCTTTTGCTACCGACACGGTACCCACGCAGTGCCGCAGCCGCGGAAACACCAGTCAACCCATTCATTCACAGCGCGGCCCAGCCTCCAGTGCAACTACGGGCAATGCAGCATTTCCCACCGTCGGTCGCCGCCGCCATGCAGACCCAAATCGCACCCGTGTCAGACCACCAATCCATCCGCACACGATCTCAGTCTTCGCCAGTCGCACCCTTCCTCGCCAGCCAGTCCACCAACGGCTGCCAAATATCCACAGGTCGTGAGCGCTGCGGCAACTGGTCCCAGTAGGCAGTGAGTTGTTCCTTACAGTACATCGCGGACCTAACCCATCCCGCAACAGTCGGCGGGGCCTTCCTCTTCCAGTGTATCGCCAGTTGACGCTTGGCGAGCAATAAGAGAAGAGCCACCAGGCGACGCGACGCTTGGGTATATGCTTGACGAAACCCAGGAGAGCCACCAGTGGGTCCGGAACAAGAGCCATGCCCACAATTTCGCCTACGGATTTTACGATAGCGTTCCAGAACCTATTTATGGGTCCACACGTCCAGACAAGATGAAAGAACGTATCGTCCCCCTCGCCACATCTCCAACACTTCGCGTCAGCCTGCAGTCCCATTTTGAAAAGTTGTATAGGTGTACGGTACGTCCTGTGCAGGTAGTTGAAGTGTACCAGCCGCAGTCTATAGTTAGGCGACAATTGCTCAAGTTGGGCACAACAGAATTCCCACTGCTTTTCCGTGATGCGTAAGCCTGTTTCCCCCTCCCACAGTGTCGTGGAATCCACGTGCGCAACAGGTGTCTCACGCTGTGTAGCCCTATATATGCGTGTTATTAATTTCCGCGAGGAGGAGTTTGAAAGCACGTCCTCCAAGGCCGCCAGCGACGGCGGGGCCTCCAGGAACGTAGGATACTTCTGTTTACAGGCCGACCGTAATTGATAGTACAGTAGCAGCTCCGATGCCGTCGGATCCGAAGCCGCGGCCAAACCCTGTAGTGTAATGAAAGTATCCTCCGGATACAGGTCACCTGCCACTGTCAGCCACACGCACGGGCCCGGCGCACCACCGCCACGTCCGTCAATGGACCCAACAGGGGATTGCCATCTAAAGGCATGCTCGGGGCGTAGAGATCAGAGATGCCCGCGCGCTTTGCAACGCCCGCCCAGGCTCAGCGCACCATCTCCACAGTGTCAATGTCGTCCCTAGGTCGTTTGTATTTCTGGTACACCACTGTCCGTAGCGGGCAGGGCGTCGCCACGTCCATCTCTATCGCCACATGTGGCTGGTAGGGAATCGGGTGATGCCAATAGTGCAAGTATTGTGCCTGCGCGCTGTATGCATACAGCTCTAAGTCCGGGGCTGCGAGGCCTCCCTGACGGAAGGGAAGTGTAAGGAGGTTCCAAGCCACTCTGGGCTGCCTTCCCGCCCAGACCAGTTCGAGCACAGCCGAGCGAAGGCGGCGAAAGAATGCCTTTGTGAGCGGTAAAGGGATATTTACAAATAGATATAGGAACTTAGGCACTATGACCATTTTTGCGATAGCAATGCGGCCCAACATAGAAAGCGGCAGCGTCTTCCATCTCTTCACCTTGGTCTCCAGCCACTCCATGGCCACCCCAAAATTAGACAGCCAGACTTCCTGAATTGAGCGACTGATCCTAATACCTAGGTACTTGACCTCGTCAGTGGCCCAATCGATTGGGAATTCCGTATGGCACACGGCCGTGCCGTCAGTCAGCGGTAGCATCACCGACTTTGACCAGTTTATATCTATGCCGGTTAGGCCACTATAGCGTATTACCTCTCTCATCAACGGATCAAAGTTCTCTGACGGGTTCAACATGTAGATAGTAAGATCGTCAGCGTACATCGATATTAACAGTCCACGCGACGTGAAGCCAATGCTTCGCTGGGTGTGGTGTTGCCTCAAACGAGCCGCCAGTGGCTCCAAGGCGATAGCAAAGAGTAACGGCAAAAGCAGGCACCCCTGTCGGGTCCCTCTGGTTATGCGTATAGGTGCAGACGTTTGACCATTCACCCTCACTCTTGCCGTCGGGTCATTATAAAGTACGCCGATGCGCCTGGCAAAGGGCGGGCTAAAACCCATTCGGGTAAATAGCGTCCGCAAGAACTTCCACTCCAGGGAGTCAAATGCTTTGGTCGCGTCCAATAACGCCGCCGCCTGCACCCTGGGATCCAGGTAGTGTAGGAGACCAAAAAGCACCCTCAGGTTATGTGAGGTGGACCTCCCCATGACAAAGCCCGACTGATCTGACAGCGCTATCTGTGGCAACATAAATTTCAATCGGTCAGAGAGCAACTTCGCATAGATTTTCGCATCAAGGTTTATCAATGAAATAGGCCTGGGCGGTAAATTCCGTTCCGCTCGCGGAATTTGCGTAATTTCGCGTTCCGCGGAGAACGCGAAATTGCTCAAAAGTCTGCTTTCCGCGATTTTGCGAAATTTTTGCTTGTTCGCGTTCTCAAAATGCGTGTTCGCGAGATATTTCTCCCCGAGCACGCAAACCGCAATTGTGAACAGGAAAAAAGCATCGCGAACAAGCAATTCCGCGTGTTCGCGGAATTTCTGCATGTTCGCGGAGATTTTTTACCGTTTCGCGGAGATTTGCGGAACGCAATTACGCAAATTCCGCCCACCCCTACAATGAAAGCGGTCGATAGGAGTCCGGGCTGGTAGGGTCTTTACCCGGTTTGAGTAGCGTGATAATCAGTGCTTCGCGCATTGACTGGGGGAGGATGCCCGTTTCCACCGCCTCCTCGGATACCTTGTGCAAGCGCGGAACCAAGATATCGGCATATTCTTTGTAGAAGGCCGCCGTCAGCCCATCAGGGCCTGGTGCCTTGCAAAGGGGCAGGCCAGAGATTACTGCCCGTATGTCGTCCGGCGCAAACGGGAGGTCCATATACTGTCTTGCGCTATCATTAAACCACGCCAACGCTATGGTATCCAGGTATTCTCGGAGAACCGTGTCATCCGGATCCACCCTGGAAGTGTATAAATCTCTATAGAAGTCTGTCATGGTGGGGAGTATATCCGGAGGCTCCCTCACCACTCGACCCTCTACACTCTGTAGTTCCAGGATGTGGTCCGCCCCGCGCGGTGCCCGCAGCAAGTTCGCCAGCGTACGGCCAGCGCGGTCCCCCTCTCCATATTGTCTGGCCTGACAGTCCTTAGACAAATACGCAACCTCACGGTCAGCTTTCTCCTGGTACCTAGTAAGCGTCGATCGGAATGCAGCCCGCACGCTATCAGAAGGCGCCGCAAGCAACGTGGACTCTAGCTGCGCGAGCTCCGTCTCCAGGGAGCGAAGCGTAAGCCGGATGGATCTCAGCACTCCCGTCTTTAGGGACATGCAATACCCTCTCGTGACCACCTTACAGGCCTCCCACAGTGTGCCCGGGGACTTGACAGAGCCCTCATTAAGCTCAAAGTATTCCTCCAGCTTTTCGCGGAGACCCTGCTGAAATACCTGGTCGCGCAATGCCCGGGAGGGGAACCGCCAGCTAAACGGTGTAGCATATTTGGGGGGGGGGTAGCCATTGACAGGAACACCGGAGCATGGTCAGAGAGCGACCTCGGCAGGTGCTCCACCTCTTGTACCGAGGTGTGTAAGTCTCTGGACAACAGCCAGTAGTCTAGCCTGGACCAGGCAGCTCTATGTGCAGTTATGCATGTGCCCGCGCGATCCCCCGGGTGTAATAGCCTCCAGGAATCCACCAGCCCCGCATCTTGTATAATACTGCCGAGCGCCTCCGCCGCTCTAGGATGATGGTCCCTGGCCGCGCCCTGCCGATCCATCGTGTCAGATAGCACCACATTGTAATCACCTCCCCACAGTACTGCCGCCGGTCCCCGGGTCTGTACCTTATGCCATAGATGTCTGGGTTATCGTCATTTGGGCCATAAACATTCACCAGCACCACTCTCATACCATGCAGCGCCCCCACAAGGATTATGTATCTGCCGTCAGCATCCCTAATCGTCTCCTGTGTGGTCCATGGAAGCCCTCTTCTGATTAATATCGCCACCCCTCTGGAGTAGTTGGAATACGCCGCATGTACTATCTCTGCCCATCTATGCCGCTGAAGCAGCTTCACCGTATTAGCAGTTAAATGACTTTCCTGCAGGAGGCAGATGTCTATGTCTTTCCTAAGCAAGTAGGCATGCACCAGCCTGGCCTTACGACCATCGTTCATACCCCGCACATTCCAAGTGAGGCACCTTACGTTCTGCACGGCGACAAGAACATCAGACAATCACGGTCCAGCAGCAGGCCATACCTACGCAGCGCGCCACACTCTCCCCATTCACAGATGCGTGGGTCAGACTCCAGCGGCTCGACGAGCAACCTAGCATAGTAGTGAGCGCAGCACCTCGTACAAATTGGCGAACAACATTTCAGTGAGTACTGTACAGTAATTGATAGATCACAGAGATTCTCATCCTCTTGTTCTTCGCTACCAACCCAACAAACAACCATAACATCATCCAAACACACAATTCCAGAAGCCCCACCCGCGCCAACCCCCCAATCAGGTTGTGCAAAATCCCCTCAAGTCACCCTCCCTACCCCACAAACTTTAGCTAAGTCCATTGGCATCAACCAATGAATGGGAATCATCCCCTGAGGTGCGCAGGTTGGCCACCTACTAACCCCGTACTTTTGACAGGGCGATCGAGCGCCTGCTGAATGTGCCAGCTCAAGGACCTCCCCCCCCTAAATCAAAAAGTCATATTAACAGCAGCCCGGCCACCTGGAGGTATCTCCCAATGTCCCCAGCAGTCCCCAGTCTCCAATCCAGCCCATTCAGGCAGGTCATATTGGAACACCAGATACCCATCGGATATAATCATTCATTATCACTTAGCCTGTCCTGGAGAGCTGGTCCCTCCGCGGGCGGGTGGTTCTTCTGGTCTCTGGCCAGGTGCTTCGCATACTGGAGGGCTGCCTTCGCATCCACGAAAAAAGAGGGTTTCCCCGGGCCCTGCACCCGGAGCTTGGCAGGGTAGATCAATGAGTACTTCGTGCCCGTTTGTTGGAAAATTTTCTTAGCCGGCATGAATTCTCGGCGAGCCGACTGGACCTGTAGAGTGAAATCCGGGTACAGTGCGATGTGGTTACCCTTGTATTGCACGTCCTTCATGTCTCGTGCCATGCGCAATATAGTGTCTCGGTCCCTGTAGTTCAAGATGCGCGCAATAATGGGCCTGGACGGCGCTCCCGGCTTAGGCCTAGGTCCCAGCGTCCTGTGCGCCCTCTCGACGAGGAACATCGGCGAGAGACTTGTCCCGAACACGTCTTTAAGCATCTGCTCAACATACTGCTCCATGTTGGTGATGTCCGTCGATTCTGCCACCCCCGTGACGCGGATGTTGTTGCGCCTCGAGCGCGACTCCAAGTCCTCGTTTTTTTGCTGTATGAGAGCCAGTACTTTGTCCATGCCCTTCATTTGTGCGACCAGTGTCGACTGGCTCTCTTCTGACTCCGCGACGCGCGTTTCCAACCCTTCCACTCTGCCTTCTTGCTTGTCCATTCGCGTCGTAATACCATCCATGCGCACCGCTAGCGCGTCCATCTTGCCATCTATTCCCTGCAGGCTCGCCTTCAGTTCCTGAAACATTGACTTGATGTCCGCGTCTTGAGAGCCGCCCTGGGCATCCTTCGCAGCCTCAGAGTCCCGAGCGTCTGGGTCTGGCGTTTTTTGTTTAGATTTGTCGAATGTCAGTCTCGGTTGACGGGTATCAGGCTTGCCCATTGCTGCCCCACACCGCTAACAGAGCAGGCACCGTCCCTCACGGCAGAGTATGCCTTCCACGGATCAATCCGCTCACCCGGTCCAGCCAAGGCACGGATCACCAGCCGCAGGCAGCCCCCAGCGCAACCGCTGCGCTTTTGGATTTACAGGTCAGGGCCTCGTGGCTGTGCCGCCCGGCCTCAGCAACGCTCCAATCTTGCAAATGGCGACTCACGCGGCACCCCCCGGGCGGAAACGCCGCCTGCTCTCGTCCCCACAGGCACTATCACCCGCCTCCGAGGGGCCACGGCTCAGCAACGTACATTCTCCGGGACCGGGCAGCGGGCACACCTCCCCAAGCTACAATTGCAGGCAGTCCGCCGTCACGGTGAGCCCTCTCACAGGGAACAGTACCTTCGCAGTTACGGACGCAATGGCCGCCCTCCGCCACAGGTCCCGAGGTCCGGCGCAGGTCCCAGCGCCCAAAGGGGAGTAGAGGCGCCCCACAGGCACAGCACGTGTTCCTTCGCCAGGAGGATCGGCACATCAACCCCGGCTCGCGCGATCCCTCAGTGTTCCTCTCCGGTCATCGGCACAGGCCCATGCTCCACGATTTCCGAACGGCCTCTAGGCGTCCCAGGCACGGGGTCACAGAGCGCCCTCCCGGCACCGAGCCGCGATGTCGCCAGCAACGATCCTCAGCACAGGGCACACAGCCCCCGAATCTCAGCGCCCCCCGTGGGGGAAGATCCTGTGAGGCGGCGCAACCGGGTCCGGGGCGACCAGCCGCACGCCGCCGGGTACCACCGCTCCCCTCCGGGCACCAGCCCCACGCTAGTCCCCGGCGTCCACGAGCGTCGCAGGCCCCGCCTCCGGCCGCCTCTCGGCAGGTCAATCGTCGCTGCAGCCGCAACCACCGTGGCAGGGATTCCCTCCGGCCGAGCCCCAACATAAGGCGTTCAGGTGGGGACGAGAGAGCCGAGTCCAGGCACAAGTTGTTCGGATATCTGCCGGATTAATTAGCCCGATCGGCGGAGCTGCGGTTTCAGGCAGCCATTCCGCCTCGCAGCCAAGCCACGCCCCTGAATTAGAATACTTTAATCACATTTGGTGGAGTGTTGAAGCTGGACAAGTACATGGCCATGCAAACCCCACTTTACATTGTTGTCCCGTGGAGGGCCAGCCAGAGTCCTTTAAGGATTGACAAGTTCATCGGAATAGGAAAAGTTCAGTCCGCAGTCTGATTGCTGTGTCATTGGTAACCAAACCAAATATGGCAGTCCATGTCAAGGGCCAAGGTGAGTGTCGCAGAGTGTATCGGGGGACAGTGGAAGGTGTTATTCCAGGGCATGATGCCGAGGGCAGTACCAAGCTGAAACAGGCCATAAGGTGGAGATGAATGCTACCACTTCCTTCTTACCACAAAGACAGAATCATCCATATCATCGTCCTCTGATGTGTGGTGTGCCTCACATGTGGGTGGTGGTGTTTTGTCTGCAGCACTGTATGGCACTGACCCATCAAGGGCCGGAGGTGGAATGTCTGCCGCACTGTGAGGCACTGACACATCAGGGGGCGGAGATGTGGATGGAGTAGTAGCAGCAACATTCATCTGCACCAGGCCTTGTGGCAGCAATGCCATGATGAGGATCTGCAGGGCATGGAAGATCCCAGCTACATCTCGCTGGTGTGCAGTCGTGGCAGCCATTCTTTCCGCCTGCATCCTCTCCATGTTCTCCATGATCCTCCGCATGTGTCCCACCTCCCAGGTGACATCGCTGGAGCCACTCTGACTAGACAGTTGTTCTTGTCTCAGAGTCATGACTCCAGCGATGTCAGCCATGGCTTGTTGGAGAGCATGGAGGGGAATGTGGGTGTCCGTTAGGGACTGTAAGTGGTTACTGATGGGACTTAGACACCCACATATAGCATCTAGTTTGGCTGCCATGAGGTCGAACCCCACCTGCACCTGATCAGCCATCTCCTTCTGGCCCTCTAACACACGGCGTTGGAATGTCATGTGTTGGTCATGGGAGTCCTGGGAGATAGCCGTGGTGGTGGGTGATTCCTGCTGTGTGGTCTGTGCAGGGAGTGGGGTCTTCTCGATGCAGCTGGGCTACATTGCTTCTGGGGGTGAGGTGCTGAGGGTGTCCATGAGCTGTTGGAGGATGTCGGTGTTGATGGTGTGGAGGTCCTCTTCCTCATCAGTGAAGAGATGTACGGTCTGGTCTACAGGAAGTGTTGATTCTCCCCCTGCAATGTAAATGGGAGCTGCAGTTTAACAGTGTGTTCCATGTATGTTCATGCATTGGACAAGTTTACAGACAAACTGCATGACAATGTACATTATGACTGTTTGGGAGGAGATGCCTATTTAATGCAGGACAGTGGACATTTCTACACCATCAGGGATGTGAGGTTGTACTTGTACATTAGCATCTCACAGTTTCCTGCTATGCCAAATGTGATTGGCCAGTTTCTACACCCAAGCAGCAGCAGTTGTGTCCTCTGTTCTGATCTGTAAGTGTTGCAGTTTGAACCACATTGTTGTCAATGTTGATGTGCTCTGATTCTAATGTGTGTGTGCTGCATTGTGGGAGAGTCACCCCTGCAGCTATGATTTTGCTGGCCCTTATCCCTTTCAGGCGGTGTGCCTTTTGCTTTTGTGCTCATACAGTGCTGAGATGTTGCAGACTTGGATAAATTGTGCTCTTGGGAGTTGGGACTCTTGGGCATGGTTTGTCTGCAGATGTCTTGTTGACGTCAGGGGTTGTTTATGCATGTGGATGTGTCAGAGCGTGACCTGCTACTTTATGGATGTGGTCCACACTCGGCCACCTCAGTGTTGTGGCGTGCACCATGTCATGATGATTGGACTACAGCCATGCTAATCGTCATGCAGTGTTACTTGCATTGTCAGTGTGGCTCATGGACCTGCAGTTTTGCTGGGTTCAGCACATGTGCATGGGTTTGTTGTGAGATTAGTGGAGTGGGGAGGGCCCCCTCTGGGCACATTGTCGACGGGGGCCTACTTGCTGTTTCTATGTGTGCTGCAGTATACCAAGGAGATCAAGGACATGATCCAGAGTCATTGTGGGTGTGCACTGTGCTATACTTAATTGTGCATGTGTGCCATTGTGCCCATCTACCCCCGTCCCCCCAGTCCCTGGTCGTTACTCACCCTGTTGCTGTTGGGTCACGTCATGTTGAGCAGTGTCTGGTCCCCCAACTCCTGCCACCATCTCCCCACTGATGACTGTGGACACCATTTCCTCCATCTCATCCAGCTCCTGCTGTACCGCTGGACTCCCACCTCCAGTCTGCATTGCTGCTTTCCGGTTGTTAGCGGGTTTTAGCTTGGTTTTGCGCTTCACATCATTCCAGCGCTTCTTGCAGTCGTCCACTTCCCTTCTCTTCACTCCGACTGCATTCACCTTGGCCAAGATGGACTGCCATATTGCATTTTTAGTTGCCAATGACACAGTGGAGGTGATGAACAGTTGTTGTTGGTGTCTTGTTTTCCTGTGGACTGAATCGCGGGTTCCTCTTCTTCTTCTCCTTGCCCTTCTCCTTCCCCGAGGTCCCTGGCTGGTCCTCCGGGGGTTTGTGGGGTTCTGGTTGGCCTCTGTCATTGCTCCAGCTTCCTCCATGGTGCTTCTCAGTTGTTTGTGTTTTGTTTTTTTGGGGGGGTTTTTTGCAGCTTTTATGGTGATTTTTCCCACCTGACGTGGGAATAGCAAGCCTGGCACTGATTATCACTGATATTTTTATCGCTGTTGGGTCCATCGCAATTTTTTTCACGTTCGGGTTTCCTTTTTTATCGGCATCCCGGTAATTTTAACGTGGACATTTGACTCGTTATCGGGAAACAATCGCCTGTTGCCGGCGTGTTGAGAATACGCCTTTTTCCCAACACGGCAGTAGTTTTCCGTGATAGATGGCCTTATGTAAAATTACTTTAACCTAGGTTGGCGATAATTAAAGCCTGTTCTTCAGAATATCCCCAAGTGTGTCGATCTGAATCCTAAAGTATCAGGTGATCAATCACTGTGTTCATGTGATCAAATTTGAGATGTGCTTTTGTTAAATCTCATACAAACAGTAGTGTGCCAAATAAATCTCAAGGAAGAAAGTGTAACAGCTGGAGGAGCAACCAGAAAGATATCTTCGACCTCCAGGCACGAAAGAGCAAAGACTGGTTCTAATATGAGAGGTGGCTGACATGGGCTTTATGTTTGTCAGCAAAGGAAAGTTGACAAAATATATAATTTACATTATATTAATATGCACTAAATGCAGTAATGAGATAAGAGAAAAATACAGAGACTTCACTTGAGGAACAAGCGTTAGTTTTTTGTCCTAGTGGGGAAATGCAACATGTCACTGTTGAACAGGGAAAGGTATAAAAGGGGATGCAAATCAGAGGAAGGGCTACAAGACCATAGCGCGAGACCAGTGTACATTCAACTCACATTACACTTTACAGTACTATTGCCATCTCTCTCCTAATTGAGGTACATATATACACACCCGTACTTCAGGGATGACGTCCATTAGACTTTGCTTCCAGTTTTATCATTAACATGACCCAATCGGTGCTCGCCCTTAGTTCACCCCCATACTTAGCTATTTGTTGCAGTGTCTCTGCTTCAGCCACAGTCCACGTTTTAACATCTTTAACCATGTTTTTAAGTTTGATGCAACAGCAGCCTTCCATGCCACCACTATACAATTCTATGCCAGTACCAACATCTAATCCCCCAATTTTGTGGGTGGCACAACCAGTGTTGTAGGCCCCCTTGTAGCACTTAGATTACAGGTCCTGAGTATGTGGTATGCCACTTTACAAGGAACTTCTAAGCAAACTAATTATGCCAATTGTGTATACACCAGTGTTACCATGTTTAGGGGAGAGGCACATGCACCTTAGCACTGGTTAGCAGTGGCAAAGTGCTCAGAGTGCTAAGGCCAACAAAAGATGCAGCACAAAAAGGAGATAAGCAGGCAAACATTTAGGGGAAGACCACCCTAAGGGTGACTGGTCTAACAGATACATAATTCCTGCTATTTGTATCTCAGTGCAACACCTCAAAGGCACTCTAATGTTGTCATTGCAACATGTGTGTCTGTTATTTCTCCTATTACAGCTAGACATAATTCTCTTGGTTACTATCATCAGGCAAGACCATACAATAAAAATCAGCCTCCATCACCCCACGCTTTGGACATCCCAAGCTTGACCTCTCATATATTCGACTTATATGTTTGGGTGAAATATATGCTTGATTGAGGACATTACACTGGATGCCTTTAAACTGTGGGTTCCTTGAAACTGTTTTCGATTATGCTAAACACCTCTCCCACTTTTCATCCGAGATCAGATTATTTGAGTTTCCTATTTAAATTTCAAATTGTTATGTGTGTAAATAGGAAGCAATATAGTATACAGTATATGGCTTTCCTGCCTTTCCCCTGAGTAAGAAGCAAGTTTAAGGCATCTATTACCAAAGGTTCAGACTCTCCTGTTCCTATGTTTGAATTAATGCTCTAATAAGTGCTTCATTTGTTAAAAAGTGTCCCACAGTGGGTCTGTATGCTTCCTGAAGTCATTGAGCATGTCTTATGTGTCCTGCCTCCCTCCCCTTATTACGTGTTATTGTTAGCTCAAAGCACACCGCAGACAGCACTAAGGAATATCAGGCATGCAAGGTGCTTTTATACCTGCTTGTTTCACATACGTTTCCCGACGTGTCTTTGCCGCCCGTAGCAGCAACGGGTAGATAGTGGAAGCCTGTCCTTGTCCAAACTACCAGATCTAACTATTACCTGTAGGCAATGCTGCCTCTATGTCATCTCTCTTGTACGAATCCTCAGCATCGCTCACCTATCTCATTACATGCTGTAATTGACTATCCATGCAGTAAACTTCATAATTGGGCGCCCGGAATCCTCCTTCTTGAACTGGCTTCTGTATTTCGGTAACTGCTGCTCAGCATCTGCCCATTCTCCAGACAAAACTGGACATCAGTCTCTGCAAGCCCGGAGGAAGGCAGTGTTTATCGGTGGTGCCACAAAACAGTATGACAATCTGGGGAACACTAACATCTTTGACACCGCGACCTTGTCCATTGGGGATAGTGGAAGTCCAATCCAACATGGGATCACTTGTTTAGTCTACCCTATTTACCTTCCAACAATTTTTTTGAGGTGTGATAAACCTTAACACCCAGATATTTAAATGTATCAAATCTGAATTCCAATCTAGCAGTTGACTGGTGAGGGCGTGCTTCACTTGGGAAATAGCATCTTTTTTTGACCAGTGTATTTTATGTCTTTTCATTTCCCTAAACTTATCTAACACAGACATTACATCATCTATTGCCAAGGCATCACCTCTCAGACATAGTAATGGATCTTCTGAATATAATGAAATGGCATGCCAACAATTATCCAGCTTAATTCCCCAGTCTGGCCCTCTCATTATGCAGGCCAGCGGCTCCATGGCCAGAGCAAACAATACAGGCATTCCTACCTCATGTCCCGTTTCACCTTCCAGGGTGTCGACGCTATCGCTCCTGTCTTGACCCTTGCCAGTGGTGACATGTAAAATAACTTAATCAACTTCATAAACGAAGAATCCACTCCTAATTTTTCTAACACCCTCTTAGATAAGATCTTCAAAAAGTATCAAAGGCTTTCTCTATGTCTAGAGAGACCGCCCAGTTGGTATACTCATTGATGATGTCCTGTCCATAATCTGAAACAATCACCTCAAATTTAAGAAAGTGTTATGACCAGAAAGGAAGCCATTCTGATCCTGGTCCACTACTTCTGTCACCAAGTGCAAACCTATTTCCTAACATCTTCCCTATAGTCGTGTAGTTTTAATTTAAATGGGATAGCCAGGGATATGACCGATCATTAAATAAGTCCGCCCTACTTTTCGTGATATTGTGATGGTTGCCTCCCTCATTGACTGTGACAGGCTCCCTGTTGATCAGCTGCCTGGTAAAGTTTCAGTAATTTAGGTGTCAACTGATTCCTGCTCCAGGATTCCCATTTCTATGGGAGTCCATCCTCTCCCAGGGATTTTCCACGTGCAAACTGGTCAGTTGCCTTGTTTAACTCTCCCAGTGTCAGAGCACCTTCTGGTGATTGTAAAGGTCTTCAGGGGTATCTCTTCCAAGTAGGATTGTACATGACAAGTCGCCTATGTGGAAAATCCTCATGAAGTTGTGTGTTCTGTTTGGTGAAACCATCATTAATATGCAGCTGTTAGGGATTGTATCACATAAGGGCCCTGTTTATATCCAACTGCAGCAGCCACGCCAACATTTTACCCGCTCTATCGCCTCTACACGTTGCCTTACTATATATCACTTATAATCAATGTTAGAGATTGCGAGGGCTGGTTCAGTGCCAGCTCAATGCGTGTTTTCCTTGACTCAATTAATTCTTAGGCATCCATTTGGGATACGGGTACCTTGTTTTCCAAAGTTCGTATTAGATGCTCACGCCTACCGGAGTACAGATACTAACCAGACATGATTTGGTAATGCCTTTGTTTTAAACCAGGATTATTGTCTGACTTAATTATTGTGTCCTAAGTTTCTTCTACAAAACATTTTTTCTCATCAAACTTAATATTCGAAAATCACCACTCAATGGTATGATATTTGTTTTAACTAATCTTTAGTCAAGTATATTTTTGTCAGACGATGCTTCTGAAAACTATATCCTGACCTTCAAGATACACAGATTGTTGGGCTCGGCTTCTACCCCACATCCCTGCCTCCGGCTCTCCCCAGGAGCTACTTGCAGCCCCCACCAGCGCCCTAGAGGCCAAGCAAGATGGAAAAATCCCACACAGAAAACTTTAGGTTGAAGGAAACATATTCTGCATGTTTATTTTTCAAGAACAATATGTTGCCGAAATGCCAATTATTTCTGGATCTAAATCTTGTGAGGACTGTCTAATTTGTTTATTTTGCACTCCCTGTCTTCCAATTTTAGATGTGCGGCAGATCAGCTGCCTGTCTGCTCAAGAGTTTTTTTCAATTTCCAAACTGTGAAATTCGTGCAGGTCTGTATTTTTTTTCAATCCATCTGTTCTTTGGTTCTGATACGGCTGAGGTAATCCCTAAATGGGGCGGATTGCGCTGTTCCCATGGCAATATCGAGGGATTTGGGGTATTTTATTTTAATGGGGTGGCCATGTGGTTTATCCCCATACCAAAAGCCAGGGTTCAGAAAAGGTTTTATTAGGTAAGCGTAACCCCCCAGAGTTCACAAGTATTGGGCTACCCATAGTTCACAGAGTAGCACACTTTTACAAAGCCTCAATGCTTCTGTAGGTCTCTGGCGAAAATTAGTTGACACTAATAACTCCTAAGCAGGGGCTCAGCTTCAGGGGCGTGGGGTGTTTGGGGTGCTACCCCCCCCTAAAAAACCAATTCTCTAGTAAAAATGTTGGGTACAGGTGTTTTCAGTCGGGTGTAGTGTGGAGCTGCGACGTAGTGTGGGTTTCCGGCACCTGGGGCAATGAAAGTATTGCGCCCCCCTAACCCGTGGACCGTTAGCACTTCCTGGCTCAAAAGTTTAAAGGCAAAAAATTAGTAATGAGATTTTTTTAATTTTTATTTTGCGTCCCCTATGAATTTTGTTCCTGGGGCAAACGATCCTGTGGCCCTGCGAACGCTATGCCACTGGTGAGGAGTATGTTGGTTTGCACCTAGGATGTTTGCTCTCTCTCTCTTTTTAAAGGTCTTAAAACATGTTGGTTATTTTAATGTATTTCAACACGATTTGGCAGCATAGTTTGGGTAGAGGAGTTGTCCTAACGGCTAGGGTGGTCGACCTTGAATCTGTGGAACCGGGTTCGAGTCTTGGCAATGACGCTGAACATCCTGTGATTCTGGGCAAATCACTTAATCTCCCCGTGCCTGACAAAAATGAATGTGACCTAATGTAATGCAACTAGTGCCATGTAAAGTGCTCTGATACCCAATACTTTCGGGTCAAGTTTGCACTTTATAAAACTCCGGGAAAAAAAAATAGTTGTTGGAAAAACTGAAGCTCACACCCCCTCCTAATCTTACTGGCCAAGCTACACCCCAGCTCCTGAGCTTTTGCAATGCAAGTGCATACTTTACTAAGCTTTTATTCATGAATAGCTCAACACAAATTACATTTACCTACATAACTTACCAAAGACCTGATTTTCGTATAAAAGCTGAACTTCAATAAACTTTGCAACTGTTTAGCATTATTTTTTAAAGCTTTTGCAAGAAATATCTGAAGTTTGTGAGAAAGGAAATGTTGCAATTTCACAAACCCTGGGAGAGCTCCGTTTGCCCTGCTCACCCAGGACTAGGATCCGCACACATCTGTGACAGGCTTGGCGGGGCTTGGGTGCACGTTCTTTCTCGGTTTCTCAAACCAGGAATCTTTTCAAAAGATTAGTGGGAAAGTGTTCATTTTTCCAGAGAATTGGTAAAGCAGCATATGCTTTTGAAGAGAAATCTGCCGGCAGACTTGTGGGCTGGCCCCAAAGCATCCTTTGGAATATATGCTGTCGACCCATGCATTTAACTATTATTGTGTCAGGAACATCAGTCAAAAATGGATGGGTCCTGAGATAACTTTACAGGGCTCCTACGGGGTTTCCACCTAGGGAGTTCTCACTGGGCCAGTAACACCTAAACTGGAAAGAGGGTTGAAACAACCTTAAAAGACCAGTGTTAACCCCAATAACGAATTGTGTGGTAGATGATGCATTTCAAGGAATGACAGAATAGCAACAGATCGGAACAAGATGCGATTCAGAGACATTTTTTCAGAAGAGTTGTTCTTCTTACATAACCAGTAGCCTCCCAAGATGCATTACGAAAACATTACTGTGAATAATGCACCTTCAAGTGAATTAGATTGAGTCGCAAGCTTTAATTAATTAAAACTACTTTGAATTACTCTGGACCTCATTCCAGGCTGTCTGTTTCCTACCATTTATCCTCCTCCAGCCATAACAACCCTCTGGTAAATTAGGCTTGGTCCTGCTTCAATAGGCAAGGCCAGGTCCCTTCTAAATGGGAACCAAGCAACTCCCGACTGGCTGAGGCCTATCTGAGCCTCATCCGTGAGATGCATCTTGAGTCATATGGCGCAGCGAGTACAGGACCCATGCCTGCGCATACCTGACACACTTAGACAATCGCCCTGAAGAAACAAAAAGGTGAAGGGTGGAGCACTAGAATGTATCTTTGCAACTGGTAGTTATTCTGGGACACATTCCGTTTAGTGGGGTATCAAAGAAGGATTTGCCAGCGAGAATTAGAGTAAAAGTTTCACACCTGCTGTTGGAGGACGGGAAGCTCGATGCCAATATGGTAGACCGGTGGTGCCAGGAATAAATGTAAGGATGTGGATGGGCAGGACTCACAGACCCTGTAATTAGTTTTGGGTGTGTGGAGGAGGTACCCTAGCTATCCCAACAGCAAGCACGTGAAGTAAATATTGGATTTGTGCTATGATGAATGGGAAAGTGGGGACATTTCAAAGAGTGAGTGGCAAAGTCATGGGACATGTAGTTTGGGTGTGTTCTCGTGTAGTCATATCTGAGCAACCTGGTAGGAGAACATTAGAGTTATTTTGGGAGTGGAGATGGAGCAAGAACATACTTGCACAGATTGCAGTGAATGTTGTAAAACAGGAGGAGACATAAGACCAGGGGTCTCCAATGAGTAGAAACTGGTAGCTTACCAGTTGTCTTAAAGTAGCCCTCGGAAGTGAAGCTGAGCCTAGTATCTCATTTAAAAGGGTTGTGTACATTAAAGAAGGCAGCACTGCTCAGCCCAAGAGCTGAGTAGAGCTGGCATGGAACCAGAGCTGAGACAATTAAGATTCTCTTGTGCATTCATCTGTGTTTGTGTGTGTGTGCATGCACATTCATGTGTGTGCCTGTTCATGTGCGACATTGTTTCCCTCCATTTTAAACAGTGCTAGTCACTGGGACCTGTGCCTGATGTCAATGATCACTAAAAGTGTTGGCTACCTCCAATTATAAAGGGTTCATTGCCTGCACAATTGTGTCTAGTCATGGCATAATATTGGTAATGGCGTGATAATGGTCATGCTGGACATATTTTGAGAATTCTTGGTATACTATAGTTGTGGCATACTCGCACCCATGATTGACATATTAAGAGCATTGCTGGCCTACTTTTAAGCACCCCCTACATTATGGTTGCCCCTCTCACGTAGTAATAATAAGGGCCATAACTGATAAATGTTGGGCATACAGCCATTATGGGCCCAACTTTGACACAATGGACAGCCTGTTATAATGGTGGGCTTTATTGGCACATTGCATGCATCCTTGGTGCTAATGGTGAACATCCATGGCCTATGATTTTAATAGCAGGGCATTTGCAGCAGAAGATGTCTATGTGATATCTTTAGAGCTGTGAGTGCTCACTTGTATTTCCCAAACATGAAAACTGATGGATTATATTTTCAGAAATAGTTCTTCTTCTGGAAAATTGTATTTGTTTTCCCAAAATGGGACGTGGTTTAGAAAAATATGTGTTGTTTCAGATAATTTTATGCGGATAAAGACAAAATGTGGCAGGTGCAAAATCCATTTAAAGTTGATATTTCTTTATTCCTGGAATTTCTGCTGGCAACCTTACCTGAAATGCTTGGGTCACTACCAAGGGTAGTCACAGTGTAATTTTAACATAACAATGTGCTCCCTATTTTACAGCGATAACATTTTATAGCAGCTCAGGAGGACTTTTCTTGAGCAGAAGTAGCTCTATCTACAGAAAAGGTTGGAGATCCAGCCTTAGACAATGGAGTGGGATGTGGAAAAGAGTGCTGATTGAAGAGTAAGTCAGCCAGACATTGGTATGTGCTATGTCATGTGGAGGAACTATCAATATCCTTGCGTTGAAAGGTGGCGAGGGCTACAAAATTTGCTAGCATGTGAGGGAGAAGAATATCATACCAAGAGGAGAGTCAGGAGAGACATTGGTTAAGAGTTATGTGGCACTATAAACAGAAAGTCAGAAGCAAGACAGAGTTTCAATAGAGGCATGAGTCTATAAATGAACCTCTTTTTTAGGGTGGACATTAGGTGTGTTAGTAATACAGCAGCTACAACTAATTAGCTCCACAAGAAAAAAAAGTAATGCTTTTCCTTTATGTTCCGGTTAAACTAGGATGCTTGGAGCGACCGAAAAGGAGAGCTGCACCTGGATTCCCAGCAGGACTACCAGCTTCTGGCAGCCCATAAGAACGAAGACGGCCTATATTTGATCTTCAAGCGAGCGTTTAGCACATGCGATCCCCAAGACTACCTTATTGAGGTACTCTCTTTTCACATGACATAACGTTTGAAAGAAACAAGAAGCCACTGCTTCTAGACAACCTGGCTGCAGTTGCTATTGCTTGCCTGTGAGTGGGCAAAGGTCTTCCTATTTTTTTCATTATTTGGAATTTGGATCCTGCAATCATAATAAGGTGATCACATTCATTGGGATATGCTTGACAAATTCCCACACTGTGACTGCAACTGTGTGCAGAATTAATTTCCAAAAGCACAACACACTTTTACATGGGTGGGAAACCATTTGGACAGTTTTTAAAATTCTGATATAAAATAAAAGACTGGGCAAAAACAGTTTTTCGAAAGATCTGATTATTTTAGGTTGTAGAAAATATTTAGGGTGGGTAAAACTTTCATTATGTGGGCAAAAACCTGACAAGTTTGATTTATACATAATAATAGAAATTTCCTAAATTTTAGTGCTTGATTTTACATAATTGTGTCTCACTGGGGACCCGTTCAAGCAGAAAATACCTTGTGTGAAGGATAAAACCAAAGCCAGGGGAAATTAAGCGGTCTCTTTCTGGTATCCTGGTACAACTGAAAAATAATTTTTATAGGAATTAAATGATTGTAGTAGTTAGCAGGATGCTTAACACCGGCTTGAGCCCTGAGATTGTTTATCTCCTCCCCAAGTATATATGGTTAGGAACCTGGGTTATAAATCTCACAGGAAATCAACTTTGACCCTCAAAACAAGTGGTTACTAATGCTTGCTTTAGCACCTGTGCATTTTGCGGGCAAGTTCTGCTTTTCTTTTGCATGAAGCATAAACGATTGCCGGCTGGGTGCTGTTTAAGTCCTGCTCAGTTTACGAGGAAGCACTCTAGATGGAGACCCTAGCCTCTCTGTTTAACAAAATGAATGTCTGCACAAAAAATGGGGTGTCTGTCTGTCTGTCTATCTGTCTGTCTGTCTGCCTGCCTGTCTGTCTGTTTGTCTATCTTTCCCCATTAATATCAAGCAATGTCTCCCTTTCTCTAACCAACCAATATACCTTAGCTCTGATTGGCTGCTGGCTAAACCCAGATAATTGCCATCGTTAGTTAATTACTATGCAATTGCTTGTGTTGGGATGTAGATTATTCTTCATTGACTTACTCACTGTGTGCAATGCAATTTGTGAATGTTCTTTCTTCCTGCTGTTAGGATGGAACAGTGCACCTTATTTATGGATTTCTGGATAAACCTTCCCGCTCTCTCAAAGGGATCAATGTCTCCACAATCCATCGAGGGCTCCAGAGGGTGCAGTTGCTGAAGACTGACGTCATTACCCCAGACCTCCCCGGTGATATTAAAACAATGGAGATAACTGCATCCCAGGTTATGATCCCTAGCCAAGAAACCACCTACTGGTGCTACATTGTAAAGCTTCCGGACAACTTTGAGAAACACCACATCGTCATGGTAGGACTAACTACTTTCATGAAAGTGTGCATAATATAATGATCTTTATTCCAGATCTCTATTGAGGTCTAGAAATCTGTGGAGAATCGATAGTCATTTAATGGATACCTGAATCAGTGGTCGATTGGTTGGGATTATGTAGAAAACGCTATAAATAGAATAATAATAATAATTCCACATCTGTAAAGTACAAACTTATCACCCCTTAGGGTATCCATGTGCTGGGGGGAAATTGGGGAGATTAAGTGAGCTATTGCCCAGAGTCACATGATGCTGAGGTGCCGCCAGCGATCGAACCGTGAGCCCCGTGCTGTAAAGTTAGCCGCACTGGCCGCTGCGCCACACCTCTCCCTGAGGACAATGTCCTAAAATAGATATAGGTACATCTTAAAAGAGGCCTTCTGCTTTTCTGTGTGATGTATGTAACATACAAAAATGTGATCTGACCTCAATCCCCTGATGCACCTACGATATTGTGTATGACGCTTGCAATGCTTTGCTTCAGAAATCATGCTTCATGAGTTGGGGCTAACCTTCTTCTTGCACATGGATGCTATGGCAATACTGGAAACAAGCATAATTCTGGCTCGGTTAAGAGGGTTTTTTCTGCAGAAATCAGAGAGTGAACGAGCTTCTAGAAGACCTGAACTGGGCATTGTCTAGAGAGTTCCTTTCATCAATAGTTCAACTGATGTAAGTAAGAAATAGTCACCTGGTTACAGTGCCTCTTGAAAATAGTGCTGTAACTAAGGAGGCAGACTACTACCAACCCATAATAACATAAAAAAAGATGAGACTTGTACTAAAAAATACTTTGCAGCCAAATTCCGACCACAGAGTCACGTGGCCTAAAACTCCTCTAGTTAAATCTGCAATCTCACTGACCAGCTCACATTTGCCTGTTAGCACCAGCACAGACACCAAGGGCCAGATGTATCATTCTTTCATGCAGCGCAATGGAGCAAGCCACCTTGCTGTGCTTGCTGAAAGGAAGAGGGCAGGGATGTGCCAATATTACCATTATGTGGTGCATTTCTATCCTTTCTTAGCACTGGCACACTTTTGGCTGTCTAGTGCCGACGCAAGCACTCTTGTGTCATGGTACAAGGGTGCCTGCATTGTAGGCAGGATTGGTTTGTGCAGGAAGGAACAAAAAAACAATCCTGAGAGGCATTTTCAGAATCCAGCACACGTAGAACGAGAAAGAAATGAGGAGAAATAAAGATATTTCTCCTTGTTATGTTGACATATTCCCAGGTCTACTCCTAATGGCAAACCTGTGAATGCACCAAAATCAATGGAACGCCTCCTTGTTGCAGAGTAACTCAAGGCAGCAATTTGCACGGCCTTGCGTTAGTCAATTCATGCAGGGCCAAGCAAGGTGGCCTGCGTGGCTTGATAAATCTCACTTAGGTTTTGCGTTGCTCTTGCAGTCCCTTGTGTGGTCCAAGGGTGACACAAAACCTTGATAAATCTGGCCCCAAGTTCATGTGACTATATAGAGGCATGAGAACAAACAATAATTTTAAAAGTCCCTATCCCGACGCCTGCTAGGATGGGCCCACCTTTATAATTTATACAGTTAACTGTGATCCTGCTGTGATCAAACTACATACAGCTCACTTTCATGATCAGAAGATGAGACCGTAAATATCAACAATCAGCAATTCCAAGTAATTAATTGCACACCCCATAGGATCCACTATTACAATGTTGAAGAAATATGTTTCAAATAGTAAACATTCAGTCATTATTGAGTGCAAGGAAAGGAAGGGAATTTGCATTGCTCAATATCCAAAAATTGAAGATGAAATCAGGCACTAGAGAAAGGTTAGCCCATGCGCACTCCACTGAACATTAAAAAAAAACTCCTTTTATGGCTTTTACAAAAACCTCCTTGTTTTACTTCATCCATAGGTTATTGTTTCAAAAGCAACATACACCTACAAATTTCGAACCACCAACATTTCGTTTCTGATAAACTTTCCCTGTTTCTTCATCAGAGCTATTATAGCATGTCCTGAACCAACTTCTCACATTACAAAAGATATGCACTTCTACAAATATCTAAAACAATAATGCTGCAGTCTGGGCCGAATTTTTCAAAATAGATATTTCCATCATTGAGGGAATAATAACTATGCATTTAGATGCAACTAAATATTAGTAAACTTGGCAACCCCAGGCGAGCTTAGGGGATTCGCTGGGTAGCACAAGAATGTTTAAAATACAATTTAGGATATCTGTGGTCTGAGGGGTCATCTTGCATGGGGCTTTCTTAGTGGTGCTCTAAGTGGTGTGGTCAATCCACCAAGAAGATTAGATTGGGATTCCTAAACTCTAAGAATGTGCTTTTCTGGGGCTCTGTTTAGACAGCTCTCTCCCCATTCAGGTAGAGCATCAAGGACCTCCCCATCAGTACCTCAGGCCCTGATAACCTCCTGGCCTGAGGTCTCTCAAAAGTAGCACCGTTCTGACCATCAATGTAGCCTACCCTGCTTGCGTGCACTCCCCAAGTGCACAGCTGCCTGGGCATTTGCAGGGCCCCTGTGTGTCATGCAGGAGGGTACCCTTCCCAGAAGTACTGCTGGAACACATACCTGTGACTATCTGGCTAGCCCCAACACTGATCCAATTTAGGAAAGATTTGAAGATGCATCTCTTCAAAGAACACTGCATCACAATGCAGTAACAGTACACTTCGGCTTCCAGAATTCAACTCCCTCGCCTATCATTCGACTGGATTCTTGCCTTTGACTCCGTACAGTGCTCAGTGGCCTTTTGGCTTTGTTTACTCCAGTCAAATATCACATAAATACATTAGGCTTCCACTATTCAAATACCAAATAAATGCCAACATACATCTTTAGCCGGAACTGTCAACAGATGTCCAATGAAAGTCTCTCCTTCAGGTCCCCAGGAAGTCCACCTCCGATAGACAGTTAAAAGGAGCAGCCTACAGGCTGCCCCGTGCAACATTCTGGGGATTTGAAAATGGTAAAATCAAGATGTGGTCTGCAAGAGCTCTACCTGTGATGCAGCCCCGCCCCTGACACTGCAAATCTCAATTCTTCGATCCAAGACTTCAAAGGGATTTTCCAATATGACTTGTGATAAGATCAGTTAATCTTTCTTTGCAGATTAATAAAAATCATGGCAAAGAGTACAGTACAGATACTTTTTAAAATGTGCCTGTTGTATGGCGTGTGGAATAAGTAAAAAGAAATGTACAATATACATTGTGAATAAAAACGTAGTTTGCAGTAAAAGGCATTGATACCCAGGCAGCCGTGATGGGTGCAGAGAGTAGTGCAAGGGTTCTATGCTCCAGAAGCAGGCGGGGAACTCTCTAAAATGCATGAAATGTGGGTCTGAGGCAGATGGAAAGGTTATGTGACACCAGAGGTCGCCTCCCATGCTGCTTGCAGTCTTTCACCTTGTGATGAAGACTTTGTAGTTATTGGTCCCTTGAAAATCGCGGTAAGTGTGGGCAGTAGTGCAAATGTTCTATGCTCCAGGGATGGGAAGTAAAGTCTCTGAAGTGGATGAAAGGGGCTATTAGGCAAAGAGAAAGATTATGTGACACCGGGGGTCACCTCCTGTGCTTGTAGCAGTCTTTTTGCTTGTGATAAAAACTTTGTAGCCCTGCAGGAGGTCTGGATGTTATGACCATTTGGTAACGACATCACAGCAGCACAGCAGGATCTGATCTGGGCAGCCCTTAGGGTTGGACGCAGCAATTGCAGTCTGAAGTGAATGACGGCGGGCAAATGCACAGAAAATGTAATACGCTCTCCTAGAACAGACTGCAGACTCGACAGCAAGGGTCCGACCAGGTTTGCTTCCAAGCTGGGATCTGATCTTTTAAAGTAAAATCTCCCATGCAGTTTAACAGGAGAGAGTGTTGGATGGTCGGTCAGATATGGTTTGTGAGATAGGGTTGTGGGCTCCAGTTAACATAGGTGTGTGGGTCTGTCCATCCATCCTTCTTGCCAGCCATCTCCGCTTTATCAAATGACCAGGAATGTAATTTGGGCACCTTGTGGGTAATTGTTTTGAAAGTGGTAGAGCTAATGTTTGCGTCTCAAGCATTGGACAGGTTTAGGGTGGTTAATGCTTGCTGAGACACTGATGGCCAATTGTTTTTGTGTGTTGGCTGGTTTCGACCAGCGCAGAGAAGCCAGGGAATCAGGTGGGGCTAATCTCATCTCCCAGCACAGTTTGATGATTATTGCCATTCTTACCGAGGATTGGTTAAATAGCCCAAACTCCCATCACAACTGTGCCTGTGAGATGTGTAGTGGAAGTCGGAAACTGCGTTTAAACAAGAGGGACAGGAGTTGATTAAGGGTGGTAGCTGCGATGTGCTCCCCATCCTTTTTTTCAGCAAGTTGAAGGCGAAGCATTACTTTTTTTCCAAGGCCCTCATTTGTTGTAGATGCTCCTTGAAGAATAATCTAGTGTCCATTACTACTCCTAAGTATTTGTAGGATTTGTCCTGATCTAAATTTATTCCAGCTTCTTTCCACTTAAATGTGGCATGGGGAGGGGTGGGTTTTGCTGATAAGCAGAGGACCTTTGGTTTGTTGTGATTTACTTCTGGCCCAAAGTTTCGATGTATCCCACACGGTTTTAAATTAGGTGTTGGAGGCCAATCGGTTTCTGGCTGCATAAGACGATGCCATCCGCATATTGTAGGCAGCGCACTGGATTGTTTTCTAATTTAGGAGGGTCGCCGTGACTTCTGATAGTAGCGCTCCAGGTCATCCATAACAACGTTAAATAAGCAAGGGGCAAGGACGCGCCTTGCTTTAGGCCAGTATGTGTGGAGATCCTGCTGGTTGTTCTGTCACCTTTGCCAATTTTTACTCGGACCCAGATGTCTGAATACAGATTGAATATGCCCTCCAATAATTTCTGTGGTACAACCCATCTGGCCATCTTTGGCCAAAGGTGGTCTCTCTCACTTTGTCGAACACTGCTTTTAGATCGATGAAGCAGATGTATAGATTTGCACATTTGTGTTTGGCTTTTTCGAGACAGGAGACTGAGTGCGTGAAGGTTGGTCATTGTGCACATGCCAGCTCTAAATCCCGTCTGAGTTTTCGGGAAGATATTTTCTTATGATGTCCAATCTTCCAGGTCTATTATAATTTGGAGGCGTAGAGTTTGACTCCATTGTCGATGAGAGCAATTAATCTGTAATTCATAGGGTTGGACTGAGAAGCAGATTTGAAGATAGGATGCAAGATGCTGCCTCTTGATGATGATTCCGGATTGGATTTGGAAAAGAAGGCCTGATTAAACAGTGGAGTGAGATGCGAAGCCCAAAATGATTGATTGTACTTAAATTAGTAATTTGGGAGCCAGTTCAGCCCTGAAACCTCGTTTGATCTCATTCTTTTGATGGTTTCCCAGACTTCTTCATATTTTGGCCATTGGTCTTCCAGAGATGTTAATGAAATTTCTAGAGCAATGGCTATCAATGTTTTTGTTAACGTATGCCTTGCTTTTTCAGCATCTTGTGCTGGGAATGGCACTTTTATATGGGTTATTTAGTCAGCTTCTGAGATGTCAGCATTGTTGTGACAGAAGCTGCCATTTGCAAAAGTTTTTTTTTTCAGCCCAGAATAGCTTACTGTTTTTTATTTTACTGGTATGCAGGAGCTTTAGCCATATGTTCTTCTGGACCATTTTTTTGGCTGTCAAGATAGCCTTTTTGTAAGTTTGCCTTAGGGTTGTGATTTGATTCCTGGTGGTGTGGATGAGCTTTGGGCCCAGTTTCTGGAGTTTCCTGATCACCTAATTTAATTCTTGTTTTTCCCGTAGCAGAGAAGTGATAAACCAGGATGCGCCTTTGCTTGGGGAGTTAGAGTGTTGTGGTGGTTTCGATGAAAAGGTGGCAGTCAGTGCTGCTATCGAGATCTCCCCGTGTTGCCATGGTGACAACCTGTGGGTGCAGAGCATTTGAGATGTGTGTGTGAAATTGTAGTCCATATTGTTACTGCCATGGTTCCATTTCAAGCAGGGTATTTCAGATTGTAGGCACTGGGTGCCACCAGCAGATCTTTGGCTCGAGATGCTGTCTATGGAAAATCGTAAACTCCACATGCGGGGGGAAGTGGTCGCTCTCCACTCTAGCTGGAATGTTGAAACAGGTAATCATGTGGAACAGCTCTATGTCTACGAATGTGTAATTCAGAATAGAATTTGTTTTGTTTGATTTCCTTGTTTGATGGCTTCTGGTTGGTCGTGGGGGAGGCAGCCGATAAGAGAAACCCAGCCGATGTTTTGGAGGGCCATGGTACATGCTTTTCGATGATGTTTGGATGTGGAGTGAGTTGCAATTACTGAAAGGATAATTTGCATGGAGCTACATGGGTGTTGGTGGCACTGTTTAGTATTGGTTTGCAGAGGGTACATCTTAAAGTCTCCTGACAAGATAATGCGATCTTGGCTCGTCCGGCAGTGGACACCAAACGCCGGTGGTAAGGGGAAACATGGCGGCAGCTAGGTGAGCTGTCGCAGCACTCTAGCCTGAGTTCCTGTTCGTGCGGATGAGCGTTGGCAGCAAGGCTAATGTGAGGACGCGTATCTGTATTGCGGGTCTGTACTCGATAATACCTTGTGTTCAATGTGTGTGGACAAGGAGCGTCTTCTTGGCCCAGGACCCATCGCCATCATCGTCGCCGCCGGAGCTGTTAATCCGCGGGCTGATCCCCGCGGAGTTGCTGCCGCTGTGTTTGCTCCTCCCTCCAATCCTCCTTCCAGTCTCGAGTCGGATACTGCGGGGGAGAGGCCAGCGCTGCTGGTTGACTGCCGAGTCCCGAAGCAGGCCGTTCTCGGCATGCAGCTGTGGGGTCTGGCTGCGCTGGAGCTCCGTCGAGGAAGGAAGGCCCGTAGCCTTCTCCAGGGGCCTCGCAGGGAGGAATTCCACACCGATATCACCTCTGAGCTTGGTAGGAGGGGTAGGGGTAGGGGGGGTGTGGAGGAGGAGAAAGAGAGGGCTAAAACCACAAGAGAGGTATGGAGGTGTGTAAAGACTCGGGGGGAGATTTCTGAGGCAGCATAGTCATTGCAAGGGGGTTTAGGCAGGTCGAGGGGCCCAGAGGAATCAGTGGGATTTGTGCCTGTTTGTTTGGAGGTCCCTGACATTAGCCCTGTTTACGGGTTGCCGCCTCCCCCGCAAGACATCGTTAAAGCTAATATTTCCCCTGTAAACCTGAAGCGGGGGATCAGGGGAGGGGGAAAAGGTGCTTTAAATAGAAAGGCTAAAACTGTTGGAGTGACCGTTGAATCAATTGAGGGAGGTCTGATGCAATTGAGTTCAGAGGTGCCATCGAATTTGAATCAGACCTCTCAGATCTCTCAAGGGACCCCCTTAAAGACAAGAGTCTCCTCATATCTTTCGGGTGAGGTTAAGGCGAAACGCGCTTTTACTAGTAAAGCAGAAAAAAACCCTAAGACCGTTAAAAATATCAAGGTAGCTAAGAATACAGCTAAGATTACAGCTAAGAGTATAGAGTCTAGGATAACGCCGTCCTTGCGGTCCTACTTTAAGGCTATTCCACAAGTCTTGCTGACCAGCAACTATTTGAAAGTACTTCTTTCACGATGGCGTCACAGAACTATCTTGAGTCTTCTTTATTAACTGCAGGTACAGACCCAATTATTCCTTCAGGGCCTGTTCCTGCTAAAACAAGCGCCTCGCTGTTCCTGGTTGAAAAGACGGATACAAATATAGAGAAGGACGCTGAGGCTGTGGATAATATCGGTAGTCTTTTAGTCCTTCCCACCCAAAGTTCCAATCCCCCTGTTATGAATCTCAGTGCTTCGGGACAACCGTCAGCCCTCTCGTCCAATATCTCGTCCAGTATCTTGCTTCAAATACTAATGATGGGTTAAATTCTATGGAATCACCGAGTGTCATCCCGTCGGCTACCTTACTACAAAATCAAATAGATCTTCCATGCTCTACTGAGCCTTTGACCCCCTTGTCGTCCCCAAAGCATTTGGCTATGAAGCTTTTACCAACGATGAATAATCCTGTGTCTTCGTTATTAGGGTCATCACATAGTATCGGTTTACCACAGGAAGATGGTCGAGGGGCACAGCTTCTGCCTCAGATACGTACTCGGCTGGCGGGGTCGATCCATCTTGAGCCTCATACCTCCAGTCGATGTCCTCATCTTTATCAGCAGACATCAAAAAAGGCTTTGAGGCCTCGACAACTATCCAATCTGAAATTTGGAATTCCTGCGAGTCTTTAGATAGTAAACTAGTCAGCCTCGCTACAAGAATGGAAAGATTGGAGGATAGTATGACAGTCATGTTTTTGCATTTGGATGACGCCAAATTGGATATTGGTAAGCTTAAAAGGGAGGATCTGATGTTGGCTGAGAGGATGGAGTCTTTGGAGAATAATGCACGCCGCAATAACCTCCGTATTCTCAATATTCCGGAAGGTAGCGAGGGGTCAGATATTAAGCAATATATCACCCAATTGCTAAAAGAATCTCTGAGATTGGATCAGTCAGTCGAGGATCTATCTCTTGACATTCAGCGTATCCACAGAGACCCCTTTAGGAGGAACCCTCAAAGGGAAAAACCAAGAAAAATACTGGTGAACTTCCGCACTTATACTCTAAAGGAATCTATCCTGAGTTTGGCCCTAAAGCAGAAGTCATTGAGTGGGAAAGGGTTCAACTTTCAGGTTAGATCAGACCTTTCAAGGGTCACGCTGGATAAGCAGTGGGAGTTTGGGAGGAGGTTGGAGGCATTCAGGAGTCTTGGTGCGGTGGCTCAGCTAGTATTCCCAGCCGCCCTGAAGGTCATGCATAATAATACTATGCAGAATATTCGATCAGTGCAGGCGGCTGATGAACTCCTAATCTCTCTGGGGAAGAGTAGAGATAAGAATAAAGATAGGGGGGGTTCAAGTTAAGAGCATAGCAGAGTATTGTTTTTGTAAAAGTGGGTCTATTTATTGTTATAGGGAAAGCTATTAAAAAAAAAAAAGAAAGGAAGAGGGAAAAAAAAATCTTTTTTGGACACTGCAGGATTTATAATACAATTGCTTTTCCTATTTTCTACTCTTCTTCTTCTTTTTTCTCACACCTTGAGGATGTAAATGTATCAGCAAAGATAGGTTAGGATAGGATAGGAGCTCAGTAAGAGTGCTATCTACTGGTTCATCCGGATAGATAAAGCAAGGGTTTCCCATGGGGTGGGGGGAGGTTTGGGGGGGCACGAGGGGGGGGGTGCAAGTAACTTTTTTTTTTAAAAGTCCTCTTTTTTTGCCCACTGTTACCTTTTTTGGGTATGGAGAATCATAGTTTTGCAGGGGAGAGGTAGTATTGCCAGTAGAGGTTTTTCTTTTTGTGGCCATGGGGCGAATACTTGGTTGGGGAGTGGAATTTGCCTCTATGGATAAGCTTAGAGTTCTTTCGTGGAACATTAATGGTTTGCGCTCTAGTCCAAGAAAATGGAAGATTATGCAGTATCTTCGAGATTTTGATGCTCAAGTATTTATATTACAAGAAACCCATCTTACAGAAAAAGAGATTCTTTCTTTAGTTAAAAAAAATAGATGGGTCGATTTCTGCATATCTACTACACAAAACTCTAATACTAGAGGGGTCGTGATTATTTTTAAAAAATCATTAAAAGCAAGGTTAGTTGACAAACTTGCTGATTCAAGTGGGAGGTGGTTTATTGTTTCGGTAATTATAGCTGGGGTCTGAGTTACCATAGTAGGTTATTATGGGCCTAACCAGGATGACCCATCAGTTCTAGGTACTGTGTTCTCCCATCTGCTTCTTTATCCAGAACCGATTATCTTGGCTGGAGATTTTAATGTGGTCTTGGACCCTCTTCTCGATAAATCTTCATCTAACAGACCTATATCTTCATCTAAAACTAGGTCTTTTTTACTTGATAAAATGAAGGAGTTTGGGTATGTGGACATATGGGGGCATATCAACAAGGGCTTTATCTCTGCTTTTTTGGCTTTAAAAGCCAAAAAAGGAGAGATAAAACTAGCGCCCTATCAACAACAGGGTGCTAACATGCAAATTTGCATGTTAGCACCCTTTTACTCTATGCTTCCCCTTGCATCTCTAATGAGATGCAAAGGGGGCGTTCCAGAGTAAAATAATAGGAGAAATGTCACTAAGCGACATTTCTCCTATTATCAAGAATGTCGCTAACCCTGTTAGAGACAAAAAAAGCAGCGCTTACCGCAGTTAACGCTGCTTTTTTACGTCTGGTATTTTTCTGACTTAGCCATGATATCCTATGGAAGGAGGATATCATGGCTAAGTTTGCCTGTCCCTATCAACAAGGTAAAGTGAGATTATCGCTGGGTTTCCAGCGATAATCTCACGTTAGCCACTTAGCGTGAGGATTTTTATCGCTATTGAGATAAGCGTTGCTAATAGCACGCTATCTCAGCGATAAAAATTCACGCTCGCCGGCGATAATTATCCTAGCGCTAAGAGCGCTTAGAGATAATTATCGCCGGATGTTGTTGATATGCCCCATGGAGACTTAAGTCTGGTCTAAGACAGGGCGTCTCATTTCGTAATTATAAATATCAACACCAGTCGAGGATAGATTTAGCATTGGTCAGTTAGGAACTAGTTAAACTGGTGCAAAAGGCTTATTATCTCCCCTTTCATCTCTCTGACCATGCTGCTCTATGCCTTGAATTGGTTGGGCTGTCGGAAACTACAGTCAGAACATGGTCATTCGACCGCTCATTCCTTAATGTTCCAGACGATATCTCTTTTTTAAGAACCGAAACACAGTATTTTTTTGATAACAATACTGGCTCTGCTTCCTCCGGTTTTGTTGGGACGCGTTCAAGGCCTTTTTGCGGGGGCTAATTACTAACAAGGTCTCGTAAAAAAGAAAAATTTAAAGAGACACGGTCACTTCGTTGGAAGCTGATATGGCTAAGGTGCAGGAGAATATCCTGCTACATCCTGTCGCTCCACCAGAGATATTGGAAGACTGGCAAAATAAATTATCTACATTAAAGGGGGAACTGGGTTCTATCTTGAATTTACGAGTCCTTCAGAGATGGGAGGCCAGTAAGATGGCCCATTTTGAATATGGAGAAAGCGCAGGAAAGCTTTTGGCTTGGAAAGCAAAAACGGATCGTATTAGAAATAATATAGATCACATTTTGGTAGAAGGTACGGTCCATTCAGCGGATAAGGATATCAGAAATGCCTTTCGTGATTATTTTAAGAACATATATCACGAGGATAAGAGCATTGATGCACGACAAGTTGAGGACTGGCTGAATGGAGTATCTCTTCCCTCTCTTTCTCCTGTTCAGAAAGCTGCCTTGGATAGACCTATCACAAAAGAAGAGGTAACTGGAGCTATTTTAGGTAGTAAGAAGGGTAAGGCATCAGGTCCTGATGGCCTCCCATCAGAGGTTTATCAGGTTTTATTACCAACAATAGTTCCCTTCTTAACCCAGTTGTTCAATCAGATTTTCTTGGAGGGGGTGTATCCTCCTGAATCTTGGAACGATGTCTCTATTACGTTGATATTAAAGCCTGGTAAACAGGCTGATAGTTGCGGGTCATACAGACCAATTTCCATCCTAAACTCAGATTATGAGCTTTTTACATCTGTCTTAGCCAAAAAACTGGGGGAGGTGGCACCCTGTATTTTACATCAGGACCAGCGAGGTTTTGTGAAGGGCCGCCAGCTCTTTGAGCTGACTTATGATCTGATGGGTGCTATCGACATGGCGACCGCGGATTCCTTGCCTTTAGCTGTTATCACGTTGGATGCCACCAAGGCCTTCGACAGGGTGAATTGGACATTCCTGTCGGGGGTCTTGGTGAAATTTAACATTGGTGAGGCTTTCCGTGGAGCGGTAGGTTTGCTGTATCGGAATCCTACAGCTTCCTTGTTGGTCAATGGTGAATTGTCAGATCCCTTTAATATCACTCGGGGTACCAGGCAGGGCTGCCCACTCTCCCCTCTCCTATTTGATTTATACATCGAGCCCTTTGCCCAACGACTTAGGGATGATGTTGATATCAAGCCTTTTATCTATAGGGGATGGGAGAGAAAGGTAGCCCTGTATGCGGACGACATTCTCATCTTTTCCTCCGACCTGAGTACAGAACTACCTGCGGTCATTGCACAGGCCAATGACTATGGTGGGATGTCAGGATACCAGATTAATGCATCTAAAACAGAGATGATGATATGGAATGAGGCAGAGCCAGTGGCAGGGGTCCAGCCAAACCGTTCCATGCGGTATCTTGGACTTACCATCTTTAGGGACATAGATAAAATCGTAACGCTGAACCTAGATATAGTCATGAGAGATTGTAGAAAGCTTATGAGGTCGTGGTCTTCGCTCTCCCTTTCCATCTTGGGTAGAGCTAATTTGGAAAAATGTTTATTTTACCCAAAATTTCTTTTTTGTTTAACAATATCCCGTTGTATTTTGAACCTTCTACTCTACAAAAGCTGCAAGGCTATATCAGTTCTTTCATTTGGAACGAGCATATACCTCGGATAGCATGAAAAAAGATTAGGCGCCGTAGAGAAAAGGGGGGACTAGCAGCACCTGTCTTACAACTATATGCTTGGGCTTTCCAACTTTCCCATGCTAGGATGCTGCTTAAGATGTCGATTAATGTGGGTATAGGAAGCATGTTTGCTGCATTATTGAGAGGAGGGGGAGTAGACCAGCAGGGGTTTTTGTTTAAATTTGGGGATCCTAAGTTTAAAAAAAAAATTAAGTTGAAGATTCTGTTGGGTTTTATAAAAACATGGGTCAAACTAAGAGGTGCAATAAAGGTGGGCTATTTTTCAGGTAGGTCACCATTATGGAACTCTCCCGGTTCCCCGGCATGGCTTCTTGATAGCTTGGCAGCACCTTTGAGAGAGGCTGGTCTGGAAATTTGGGGAGATCTCTTTTTTGATGGAGTTTTGCTATCTTGGGACCACATACTAGCTAGAGTAGGGTCGGGTCTCTCTAAATTCAAATATTTACAGATGGCAAGTTGGGCCCGTACTCAGAGCTCTGCCAAGGGTAGATTCCAAATAAGTGGTGAGAGCAGTATAGTGACCCTGATGATGGACAGACCTCCTGCACCTAAAGAGATTTCGTTCTGGTATAACTTGTTACTAGATGAGGATGACGGGGAGTTTGCCTTACCCGAGACATTGTGGAGTTCCTCTTTCCACGGGAAAGACCTTGAGAACATCTGGTATTCCTCCTTTAAAATCTTGTGGGACACAGTGAAGCCATCGTGGTTGTGTAGGAATCACCTTTTTACGCTACATAGGGCTTATTATTCCCCACAGCGGTTATCCAAATTCTCCACTGAATCCACGGTGGCATGCCCTAAATGCGGATTGTTAGAAGCCTCGGATCTACATATGTTCTATGAATGCCCATTGGTGTTACCTTATTGGGACGCTATCAGCACTTTGTTGACACCATCTGTGGGGCATTAAATTTCAATTAACGCGCTGCTCGTAATTTTTGGAACATCATTGGAAGTTCAAGGTCCTGTTAAAAAACTCTTGTTTTATTGTATCCTACTTGCAAGAAGAGAGATCTGCAGGAAATGGAAGGATCCACTGCCACCCACCTTGCTAGACTGGCGTTCATCAGTACTGCGAACGTCAAAAACGGACCTAGTAAGATCCGGTAATCCCGAAAAACGAGATTTTTGGCACCTTTTGAATTGGTCCTAGGTGTGTGATTGGGGTTTTTTTTTTTTTGTTTTTTTTTTCCCCACCTTCCGATGATTAACGCTGCTTGGTCTGCTCTCCCTCCTAGATATAGATATACCCAGAACATGGTTTCCACAATCGATCATGGGTATTCAATAGCAGCAACATTGCCCCTACATGGATTAATATCTCGTGGTGCATCCTCTGGAGAGTTTTTGAATAACACTGAGTGCTATCCTTGCTTGTGATAGCACTACCAGTTTACCTGTGACAGTGTATTTAATTTTTCTCTTCTCTCCTAGAGCTACAATGCGACTTTCCAAGGGCAAAATGAGGACAAAGAAAAAAAAAAAAAAGGGAAAAAAAAAAAGATAATGCGATCTTGCGGGATGGTGTATTGAAATAATTTTAATATTGCTATTAATTATTCAGTCATTTCTCCTTTGCTCTTCTGACTGGGGTAGATGTATATGTTACAGATTAAAAGACTAGGATTGCGAAAATTACTTTGCGTTGTTGATTGAGGAGGGATTGAAAGTTTAACGCATTGTACCCATGTTAGTCCCAGATCTATGTGTTCTTAGTGCAATCGTAGGTGGGTTACTTTGTATGTGGAGAGGCCACCTGCAGCTCTGCCTTCCTTGGATCTTTTTGATGCTTCTTGTGAAACTCCTTGAAGCCTGTCATTGGAAAAGGTTGTTCTGCCCAGGTTTTATGTTAGAGTAGGATATCAAAATTTTGAATGTAGGTTATTAAATCGGTCTCCCCCGCCTAACTTCGGATGCTGTTCACGTTCCAAGTGTTTTGGACAACCAGGGGACCCAAGAGGCAATAGGTTAGGGACCTTGTGTGTGTAGACAATTTCTAAAGACAATGGTCCCTAGACAGTTTACGAATTTAAAGCAAACGGTAAACATATGCTAGATAGACTATATGTTCTTTGTCCAGCCACACAGGATTTTAATGATTAAATAAATGCATATAAGGGAAATCAAGTACAAATTTTAGTAGGACACAACCTGCGTCCAACTCACAATCATAGACAAACAACAAGAATAGGGGAAAGGGTTTTCTCAGGCAAGGGGAAATTGTCTGCACATCATACAAGGTAACAGACTAGAATCGCATGAGAGTACCATCGCACACTACAATCCACAGTGTTTATGCATATGGTATACAGAGTGTCAACGACGTTTCGATCCCTAGGGCAAAATCATGGGATCATCTTAAGAAAAATAATTATTTACATGCCTGTGTACGAACAATTCTAGACATTCAATTTATGCATGTCACATATCGCTTTTAACTTTTCTGACATGCATAAATCGAATGTCTATACCATATGCATAAACACTGTGGATTGTAGTGTGCGATGGTACTCTCATGCGATTCTAGTCTGTTACCTTGTATGATGTGCAGACAATTTCCCCTTGCCTGAGAAAACCCTTGCCCCTATTCTTGTTGTTTGTCTATGATTGTGAGTTGGACGCAGGCTGTGTCCTACTTGAATTTGTACTTGATTTCCCTTATATGCATTTATTTAATCATTAAAATCCTGTCCGGCTGGACAAAGAACATATAGTCTATCTAGCATATGTTTACCATTTGCTTTAAATACGTAAACTGTCTAGGGACCATTGTCTTTAGAAATTGTTCACGTTCCAAGAGCACAGTGTTAGAGGATAGTGGGTATTGATGTTGTCCCTATGTTACTGCCTTTATGGTTCACTCCTACCATCTTGGGTGGATCCCTGTGAGGTTTACAGGGAAACATGCCTCATGTAACTGGGAGCACCTGGGGCCGTACTTTGAGGGATGTTTAAATTCTGTGGTCTAAGAAAAGTTTGCTCTCTTCAGTACCCCACAGATAGGGGGCTCACTCGTCAAGAGTTGTTTTGGTTGGGGGTGAAGAGGGCTGGGGTATAGCTCTGACACTGATCTTCTTAATTTAATGCCCCATTTAGAGAAGCAATCGTTTTGTTTCCATACCTCCATGGCTATCTTTGGGTTGGTGCGGGTGACAACCGTTATTTCACCTCCTGACATTGTTGGGTTTGGTTTGAAGTATTTCAGTTGGTATTTTTCTGTGTCAGATTGTTGGAGGGCCTCATACATTGCCCATTGTTGTCTTTCTAGGTTTTGCTGGAATTGGTCTGAACCTGCCATAGGTGGTAGTGGTGGACTGGGCTCAATAGGGGCCGTGGAGGCTTGCTGTCTTGTTAATAATGCTTGACTTGGGTCGGTCGAGGGTGGCATGATTCGTGATCTTGATGAGACTAAGTGAGTCGGTTGTTCTGGAAGAGTTGACTGTTGCTAACCATCTGCTTCTCCTCCTTTTGCCCCTGTGAGAAAGGCAGACACAAGCTTGTTAGTTAATCCAGTTATGCCGATTTCTCCCCCTTCCACAACATGGATAAAGCTAATCACACCAATTTTCCAGGATGGCTTTGAACTACCACCTGGCCTTCAGAGTAATTACCTTGGCCATGCAGTGTAGTTCAAATCCCTAAGTTCATTAGGGCTGACAAAGGGAACATTGCAAAAGAGTAAAATAATAAAGGAGCACACGTGTGCCAAAATAAATATTTTATTTGTGCTCATGACTTTTTTAATCGTCGAAAAAGCAATGTCAGTAATTTCTCTGTGTTTAGTCAATCTAAAATTAATATTTTGTGCAGTTCCCCCCCAATTCTAACTACTGTGACGCCAGAGGTTCCCAATATAGTAAAAAAAAAAGTGGACTTTCTTTTTGGTTGCTCAATAAAGTTATAATGCCTGCATGATATGTAACCAATGTATTCAGGGCCCCTTCTAGGAAAGTATACTCGTGGCCAGGTACCCTGTTGAGTTGAACAGTAATCCTTCTCGCTCAGCTCGCACCTGTGTACATCGGTGTGTGCACACATTTGAAATTAACCAGTGCAGACCGACTGACCTCAGATGCGTAGCAGTCAGTCATATTTTCAAAGGCAGGAACTGATGGTTATCACTCAAATCAATTTCAGCAGAACCTTACAGTGGGTAAGACTTCACTTTTGTGTCTCACACACATTACAGATCCCAAAGCCAGGCAGCCCAAAATCAAAACATCTGGGTGGGATTCAGCAGACCAGGACCTACTTCAGACATGTTGCAATCTAAAAGTGAGAGATGGCTTGAATGTCCCTGTGGAGCCACCCTCATCAGCACATTCTGATGGTGAAGAAGGCCCTGCTTTGAAACTTAACCCTCGCCAGTCTTGTAAAATGATGTTCTGGCACAGTACGATACAGAATATGTGGAAGTATCCACCATCCGGTAGGGCACAGACAATGCTACTGCCATTGTCATGGCACAAAGAGATAATTCAGTCCCCTTGGTCGTAAGCATTGAAGTTTAAAATGATGTTGGTAGTTGTGTGTGCTTCCTTCTTGCTGAACATTACAATTTTAGAATGCTGGTGAATGCCTTTCATGGCATTATGGATGCTCATGACTGCCCTGACACCAAGCACCAAGATCGAGACCCAGAGGGGGGTGGTGCTCTTGTAATCAGTAGCCTGGTTACTGCTCCACATTCCCCATCAGATGGAAAGTGTGCACTACCATTGTCATACATGTACTTACAAATAATTAAGGTATTTTTTAGGAGGCGTGGCATGAAACAATTTATCGACAGTAGTCTGCTTTTCTGCTGGCAACATAATTTACCACTGTAAAGTGGTGGTGACTGTAATCCTGAACATAGGTGCTTACACTCATCAACAACCACAGGGTGCTCTTCACCTCCATCATCTCTAGCGCACAGCGAACTAGGCGTCCCTGAAACTTTATTTGCTTTGTCTCCCTCAGCACTGCAGCTCAAGGAACAGTCACTGTCATCCTCATCTCTAGGGGGTTTGCTGAAATCAGGGACTTGGACTTAATTTTCTTGGAGGAGATGTAGAAAATGTTTACCAAGCAACCTCCTATTCTGCTACAACTTTACAGGTGTCTACGTTTTGCTGTTATGCTTGCCAAAACTCCTCCTGTGTAACCTATAAAGAAGTGTTTTTTCTGATAGTTCAGTGAAGTTGCCAGAGGCTACAGGACCACCTCCTATTCCTCAGAAACAATGGGTGCACTAAGTACATTACACTGTGCACTGCACCCCAATAAAATAAGTGGTTTGATGTCCAACAGTGTGTCAGCTGGTGTTGGCCTGTTTTAATCTGTCAGTGACACTAGTCACTCTCCTGGCCTATAACAGTAATAGGAAAGCAGCAGACTGAAAGCCTGTGAAGATTGCTGTCGCCTCCATGAAGCCCGGCACACAGTGGGCGAGGCCATGACGTAAGAACATCCCCATGTTTGGAAATAACCCATGACCAATCACTAGGCATACGACAGACAGGGCACCCGCAGGAGCTTTGAAAGAAATGATGGAATTCAGTATAAATATCGGTGGCGTTCAGAGAAGCCCTTTTGTAATGAACCTAGGATGCAGCAAGACTATGAGACAAGTAGCAGAAGAATGCAAGGAAGGTGTCTGTGTGATGCACAAACAAGACTCTAACCACACCAGACCTCAGCAGGCAAACTGGAAATAAGCAGGACATTCTTAGAAAATATCTATAGCTCAAATGACAGAGAAAGCAAATAAACTAGTCAAGGGGCACACACCCACGTACTAATGGGCACACACACAATTGCCCTCTAGATTTACAACATGGTGGCCCAGACCAGCAAGTGCATGAAGAAATACATGCAGGGTATGAAAAAGTAGCCTGGGACAGCACATTTACATCCATGCAAACCTCTGCACAAAGTAATAAGAAATGACGACCCGTGCAGCACAAAAAAGTACCCTTTTTTCTGCCACCAGGAACCAACTATCCTCTGGTCTCAACCTGGGCCGGCACTCCGGTGCATGCCACGAGCTTGTACAACAGCAAACAAAAGATATATTGCATCTTTCAAACAAACAACAACTCACTTGGTTACCCAAAACAATGAAGGGGATGCCACAGAAAAATGAAGCTGTCCTGTGTGATCCTTTCCTTACAGTATCCAAATCCAAAATGGCTGGGCAGTGTGAGAGAAATCAGGACAACAGCTAGAGAATGTCATGCCAGTTAGTACTTGCTGTTCTCTTTGTCTTTTTTTAGTGATGTACTGAAACAAATTACACATGAGGCAAGAGAAACGTGTTCCATTTATTCATCCATATTCTGTAAAATGCAAAGAAAACGCTGCAAAAGCAACACGTGTCACACATCCTGGACCAGATTTACTAAACTTTCACTCAACATAACGCAGAAGGGGAACTTGGGGGCATATCACCAAGGGCCGGCGATAATTATCACTCAGCTCTCTTAGCGTGAGGATAATTATCGCCGGCCAACTCAGAATTTTATCGCGGAGATAGCGTGCTATTAGCAACTCTTATTGACACAACTTTTGGCGATAGCTTGCTGATAGGGCCTCACATGCTTAGCCATGATATCCACCATCCATAGGATATCATGGCTAAGTCAGTTTAAAGCAGGCGTAAGGAAAGTAGCGATAACAGAGGTTATCGCTACTTTTCTTGTTGCTATGCTAGTTTGCGTGAGGCTTGATAATAAGAGAAATGTCACTTAGCGACATTTCTCCCAATATCCTGGGGAGGAGCGCCCACTTTGCATCTCATTAGAGATGCAAAGATGGGCGTTAAGGGAAATGGCGATAAGGCAAGGTTTCACGCAATAGCATGACCTTGCTGATAAGGCAATAAAATTATCGCCGCTTTTCGACCGAAAACGGACGCAAAAGCGCCGATAACTTTTTATCGCCTGCTTGCTGATATGCCCCTTGATGCACTGTGTTGCATGAAATGGCAAGAACATTACTAAGATATGGAACCCTTCTGCTCTCTCCTTGCACTGGGGTACATGTGGAAACCTAACAACAACACAGGCACCCTTGCACCATGAGGCAGGAACAGATTGGAGCTCTGTGAACTACAGTAAGCCTAATATTCTGGTAATAAGTAAACCCACACTTGAATTATGCACACTTTGATCACCTCTAGTTTATACTTTTCCTGTTCCATCAAGGGTAAATGACCCACAGTGTTTTAAAGCACTATTGCATAAGCTCCCCAGTCAATAAGATTGGGGGAGGGGGGGGAGTTTGAGCTTTAGATTCCTCAACAGTCATGCTGGGATATCTTGTTAAAATACATTATACAAGAAGCAGGACATGAGAGGGGTTTAGGGAGCAGTGGAAAGAGAGAGGAGAGCGTATGGTTAGGGGCACTTAAGCTATAACACAGTGGGCCTGATTGCAATGTCGGTCGGAAAGCCTCCGACCGCTGGTCAGAGGCGTTCCGACTGACATGGTAGGTTTAAAATCCGACAGCCATATTATGATGATGGCGGTCGGAGTTTAAACCAGCTGGGGAATCCACCATGGTTCTGACAGGCACCAGGAGCCAGTCGGAAAGCCCTCATACTCCCATAAGATTATGATATCGGTTTTCAACAGCCAATCCATGTTGGCCTTTCGGACATGAATTGTCTGTCGGAAACTGACTGTGGGGGCCCCTAGCAGAGCCCCCCACCCACCTGGCCCTCCGCATTTGTCCCTGGGAGGCACCCATGGTGCCCCCCCCCCCCCAGCATCCCTGCACTGTGTGGCAGGCTCCATGAGGTTGTTTAAAAATGTCAGTTTTTCAATGGGAGCTTGTGCTGCGGATGGCTTCAGCCCGCCGCGCAAGCTCCCAATGAAAAATAGAAGTTTGCAACTGCACCGTGTGCGGTCGCATCATAATTACGCGGCCGGAACTGCTGGCCTATGGTCGGGAGGTTCCTTCCACGAAACGTGTCGGTCGGAGGCAACTCCATCTGACATCATAATGAGGACCAACATTTTCTAACTAATCAACATTTTGTAAGACCTTCAAAACAGAGACGAGAGAGAGAGAGAGAGAGTGTGTGTTTGTCCCTGTAGGCATGAAAACATGGCTGGAAAAATCCGACACCCACTTCATCATCCCTGACTGAAACCGAGCTATTTACTCCAGAATACACCTTTTTTGGGTTGGTGTAACACCCCATACACCCCCTCCCAAAGCTAGGCTTCTGAACCTCCCCAAGATGGTTTCAATGGCTTGTTGGGGGGAGAGGGGAGCGCAAAAAAAAAAAAAAAAAATTCTCCTTGTATCTCCCAAAAGAACATCTCTGACAAACCTGACAAGACGATCGCACTGATTACTTCCAGCCACCGTCAGCAGGGACACTGAGGTACTTTAATCATCGCGAGACACAGCCGGAGCTGGATTCCTAAGGACAGTAGCAGGAGGGTTGTGGGAGCTGTCTACTGGCTGATCACTCAGCAGGGGAGCTCAGCAACCCCCCCCCCCCCCCCCAGCAAGCCCCTGTGCTCATGCTCTGCATGTCTAATGCTGCAGAAGCTGATGACATTGTGTAAGGCGTCCAAGAAGAGTCATTGTAAAAAGCAGTGGAATCAGGCGTCTGTTCGCAACTGCTGTGACGTCACAGCAGTGAGTAACCACTTTGATTATATCCTGATGTGATGTAATAGTGCCTTGATGGGAGGGAGAGCGCAGCAGAATGGGCAGATCGGAGGGGTAGGCAGAGGAATACAGGTCGATGTTTCTATTTATATTTGAAACGGATGGATGATACTGAGGAGGCTGGTGATGGATGACAGAAATTCATATTTTTGACAATATTTTAAATAGGACGACGGCTATGTTAAAGAACGCCTGGGAGGCTGGCAGTGGACGAGATAAATTGTTTTGTGGCGAGACAGTGGAAATGTATTGAGGTTGATGACAAGAATACAGTAAACCCATCAATTCGTTTTAATTTGTAAAGTTTAAAACTTGCCTTCTGTATATTAAGTTGCTCTACATCAGGTCGGGCGTTGCACTTGATTCTGCATTTCCTCCATGTAATGATGAAAAAAAATCTGGTAAAGTTCCATGTGACCAGAATCAATGTCTGGAAGACCAAGGGGCATATTATCAAGCACGGCGTTAAAATTATCGCCGCTTTAGCGGCAGAAAACTGCTGCTAAAGCGGCGATAATGGGCTTGATAATATGCCGCAGAGAATTCCAATAGAAGCCCATGTGGACACCAGAACATGGGCTTCTATGTGAATTATCAAGGGCATATTATCAAACCCATTATCGCCACTTTAGCTGCAGTTTTCTGCCGCTAAAGCGGCAATAATCTTAACGCCGTTTCTTGATATTATGCCCCTAAATTTCTTATTTTGGTCAAAATCCCAGCACCTAACTCAATTCGCACAAAACCTGTGATTTCAAATCGGCATTCCAACTGCAAATAAGTTGCTCCCTCAGGATACCACATAACCCATTTCTCATCCCTTACTTTGCTTGTCTACGAGAATAGCTCATTGAGTGGCGTAAAGATATATGTAACATCTTGCAGGTAATAAAATCAGTGGTGCCAAATTCTGTATTACTATGTTTTTTTCCTAGGATTGCCACATAATAGCTCCTCCTGTATATAAAGGGGCTTATTTACAAGTCCCATGCGCCGCCAGTGCGTCACTTTTTTTGATGCACAGGCAGCAAAGTGTGCTGGCTCATATTCACAAGGCCACGCAAAGTCACCCTGCATGACTTTTTTTGGTCTTGTAAATAATGACCCTTTTCATGCATCACATTGCGTGGAAGGGGCGTGCCATGGGTGCTGTTGTGGGTTTTCCAACACAACACCCATGGATTCCCAGATTCACAACATTTCATAAACCTGGAAATGCATCAGAATTCTACGCCTCCCCAGGGGAGGCATAAGGAGGCACAAGAAGAAATACTTTTACTTTTCCTCATGTTTTCCTCTTTCAATGCTTGCTGCATTCTGCATCCCACATAGAAAGAGGCCAATGCCATCAATGATTGTTTTTGTGCAGGAAGGTGTTCCTTCCTGCACAAAAATAATCATACCCACAATGCAGGCACCTTTGCAACATGACGCTAGGATTCCTGCATCGGCACATGGCAGCCAATTGTGCACCATCGCAGAGGAAAGCACAGGGATTCGTCATTTTGTTGTAAATATGACACATCCCTGTGCTTTTTAAAATGATGCAGCTTGGGGCAGCAAAATGGCTTGCGGCGCCATGCTGCATCATTTTGTTGGAAATGAGGCTCAAAATATCTGAATGAACCATATCAACATTCGAGCTGAACATCACACCCTATTAACTTTTGATTCAGAGCTAATCAAGTCAGGTTGAGCACTGTTCTGCTTCTCAATGCCAGGAAAGGTGCAACACTTTCCAACTGAGGTTTAACTACAGAGATCCAAATGGAATGGGTGTCCCATAAGTCAGAAATATAGGGCCTTATTTATGAAGGCCTTGAGACAGCTGTTGCATCACTTTTCGTGCCGCAGCAACGGCGTAAACAATGCACCACATTGCGCTATTTTTACAAGGTGACGCATCTAGGCAGATGTTTCACCTTGTAAAGCCCTGCGCCACATTATACCTGCATCAGGTACAATGTATGCAGGGTGGGTTTTCCCACGTAATAAAGGGTTGTAGAAGTGTCGCAGTGATATCTACAAGATTTCACTGCAACACTTCTAGGACGTCCCTTCTTCAAATTCTTACGCCTACCTCATGGCAGGCGTAATGATAACGCAGTGCCATAAGCACAGGCCTACCCCATGCATTGCTGGAGCTGTGTCATGCTTGCGACACACCTCCAGCAATGCATGACTTTTGCACTGACAGATACGTCAGGATTCCTGACGTATCTGTCATTCCTTGCGACATGGAGCGCTGTAGATTAAATAGAGTACATCCATCAATCCATCATGTCGCAAGTAGGGCTCAGTGAAAACTGTTGCATCACTGTTTTAGCACAGCGATGCAACAGTTTTCATAAATGAGGCCCTGAGTGATTGTTGTATGGTGCTCCTTCAGTAGAGGCCCAAATATGTAGCTAAGTTTTCGAAGGATATTAGTAATGGAAGTGATTGAGTTGCACTTTTCTTCAATTAAGGGACCCCAGTTTATCATCAAAAGAAATTTACAGATGTGTATAATTATAAAGCCTTCCAGCTTCATACTCCTGTTATATCAATACTTACTCAAAGCATCATTGAAAAAAAAACATAGTTTGGCGCTTTCCATATTTTTGTATATCCTAATAAATGATCCAATTTTCTTTGCACATCTATACAATAAGGTCAAAAAGCAAATGGTAGCCACTATAGTACGAAGCCGCCAGCCTATCAAGAACCAGACTAGGTGGAAAACACTTAACTTCCTGCAACACACTATCTATATCACACATGTTGAAAATGGTGAAGCAAGAACAGAGCCCTCACAATCTCCTACAACATAAAATATATAGGGAAGCCTGCACAACTGGCAAAATTAAGATGGAAGTTTGACCAAAATTTTACATTTTTAGTTTCTCAGTACAGGTCAGTAATGTGCTATGGAGCCTTTTTATTCTGATTAAGGGGGAACAAACCAAGGAGCAAATAAGGAAATCGTGTAATTCGCTGGTCCGGAGGAAGTCTAAAAAATCAGTTTATTGGCTGAGAGAAATCAAACAAAGGATAGGTGTTTCAAACAACTGAAAAGGTTTTGAACTGTGTTTTGAATAACTTCAAACATATATATCTAAATCAGTAGCGTTGCTAGCCCTATGGCCGCCCGTGGCAGTCCCTGCATATGCCGTTTGAAGAGCGTGGGGGGTGCTGGCAAGATTCAGGGGCAAGTGCCTCCCCACGACGGCGGCAATATGGGTGGTGTATGATTGCCCCCCATGAGATGGCAGGTAAGAGCGAGAGGAGCCCGCCTCCCCCAAAACTCATGCCCCCCAGGGCGGACTTACCCCCTGTCCCCCCTTGCTATGCCACTGATCTAAATTCAAGACAAAAGATCCTTGACAGAGGAGACATGGCAGCCCTCATTGTCCTAGACCTCTCTGCAGAATTTGACATGGGCACACACCCCAATCCCATCAGGCACCTGCACGAGATTGAATTCCAATGATGTGCTATCCGCTGGATCTGCTGCTTCTTAATAGATAGAACTCCAGCTGTCAGCCTGGCACCTTACTTCTCAGAAGGCCGCAAACTCATTTGTGGAGTGTCTCAAGACTCATCGCTCAGCCCCACCCTATTCAACGCATAGATGATCCCTCTGGCCAAATACACATTAAATGACATGACAATGGTAAAAGCATAAAACCCTTTCTAAAAGGTCCAGCCGGGTGCTGTGGTCTAGTATGGACTCCAAATCTGGTCTAGAACCCTGAAAATGTGTAACCAATAGAAGGCAGAATGCAGCAAGGATAACATCAAGCTTACAGTAAAGGGAACTGAGGGAGTGATAAAAAGATGAACATCACAGTAGGCCAGGGGTGAACTATACGGAAGTGAGATAAACCCACCAACTCACAATGTTGTCAGAGAAAGTGTGATTCTCCCATTAGCATTTTATACCATTTCTGCCTTAGGTGACTCAGAAGTGCAACCTCAAAATGTGGCAAAGCACAGAGTCCCCATGCAAGATAGCCCAAAGAAAGATGTTAGCCGATATCTATATTACACCGCTGTGCTACTTTAACCTCTTTGTCTCCCCAAAATGACTGCCATACGAGCACAACAATGATTTTCCAAGCACTGGCAGACTGTGCGTAGTCTCCACAGATGCCAGAGACCCTGCCCACCCTCGACGAATCCTTCCCTCAGGGGCAGCTCTCTGCACCTATGTGGGCATGTGCAGCCTAGCGCAATACTGGGACTGGTACTGATTCCTGACTGTACACCCCATCCCAGAAGTACACCCAGGTTTGGAGGGATATATAGAGAAAAACGAATAAACTAGTCCGGGAGCATGCACGAAAGAAGAGGGTTCCAGGATCTCTCAGGTGGACCCTATTCTTTCCGAGAAACCAAAAACTGCAACTATGGATGCCTGAGTCAAGAATGGCATTAATTTCTTTTTCAATCTCATCATTCACAGCAAAAGGAGGAGGAGGAAGAGAACCCCCCTAAGGAACTACAGGAATGGGTTCCACAAGAGAAACATGGAAACACTATTGTGGAGGATAAATCGGCCGAGCAGCCACTAAATTATCCACCTGTGAGATAGAAAAGGGCCTCACAGAGCAAGGGGCAGCCTTGGAATGATGACCTGGGTTACTGTAGGTAGTGTGTAGAAAGGCAGACTCAGGGCCTGAACTCCAGTTTGTCCAACGTGTTATTCTGTCACAACATGACAGATATCCTGTCCGCCTTATTTATAGTGCACAACATCCTATTGTGCTTGAAATAGGGCAGATGGTATATATAGCTTGTTCTGACAGTGTAACCCATTTGCCGGCCTTTGCCACCATCCTGATAGTCAGGGGAAGGACGATGGGTGTCTGCTAGCACAGCTTTGGCAGCATTCAATGAAGAGATGGCAGATTCACCAGACAATGAGTCACTGAAGGAAATGAAGTAGATAAACCAAATGGCAGCAATGGAGGATTAATGCCAATGTACAGAACAAGGGTGAATAGGGAAGAGAATTGTAGAGCCAATTATCATGACAAATTCTGCCAGTGCAGTCCATGGGACCCAAACCATTTGATATTGAGCGAGTACGCCGCGTACTATTCAGCTGCTTGACTTACTCTTTCCATCTGTCCAGCTGTTTGAGATTGGTAGATAACTAGACTTACGACCAACAGTGCCTAACAAGCCTAAAAGAGCTGACCATGCCATCAAGAAGAACTTTTATAGAACAACCTATTTAAAAAAAACTGTGGCACATAATGGAGATGAAGGTAGGGTATGAAGAGGTTTGAAATGAGCCCCTTTTTAGAATATATCTATCGCAACTAGGAATACCATACAAGAAACATATATCGGCAAATCAATGCCGAAATCCATATAAATTATGGATTTTTCCTGAGATGGAGTGGACAGATGCATGATTAATTCTGCTGGCTTTGCATGATTCAAATCTTAAAAGTAGGATTGAACATTGCTTTAGATCTTGTTGAAGATTTGACTAAAAAGAATTGCTGTGTAATTTGATCAAATGTACATGTATACCCTGGATGGACATCTACAGGTGCTTCATGACACCACTGTTATTTTCTTGCTTGTAATTATTCGGTCTGTAAAAAGACTTGCTTGTTTCTATAAGCAATTAGACTGATAAGGTTCTTGTCCATGCCATTCTGTACAGTCTAACTGTTGAGTACCCAGTTTATACTCATTCTGATTAAATACTATTCTAATGAAATCAAAATGGCGAAAAAACAATTTAAAGAAGTTTCATTTTGATGAAATAGCACTTGACGAAAATATGATGAAAAAAGGTTTATAAAGTAAAAGCCTAATTTAGAGTATGGCGGATGGGTTACTCTGTCCCAAACGGGATGGATATCCCATCTGTCTTATGACAAGTGCCATACAAAATAATGCACTTGTTGTAAGACAGACGTGATAACCGTGACTTTTGTGACAGAGTAACTCATCCGCTAATCTCTAAATAGGCCCAAAAGCAATTAACTTAATTTGATTTAAAATGCTTCTGAAACACGTGTGTAATATAGAATAAGGCACCAGGCTGCATTACACAGCCTGGTGAGGAACATGCAAAGGCTCCCTGTCCCCAGCTGAGCGCCAAACCACGGCGCTCAGACCAATCACAACGCTGCAATGCAGCATTGTGATTGGCTCAGGGGACACTGTGCTTCCTCCTGCCTCCTGCTGCCAAACCAGAGACAGGAAGAAAAGGATAGAGAAGAGGCGGCGGCTGGCAGTCACAGGTGTTTTAAAAAAAACTTTTTTCGTCCTCCACTCCACCACCCGGGTCCGGTAGCAGCCGCTACTGCACGGAGTGTGGGGTCTATTTTCCTCCCCAGTGAGGACCGATGTGGGACAAAATTGCAGAGATGAAGAAATTGACATATTTGCCGTCATTACTTACTCCTATTTTGGGGAACCCTGGTTTTATACTGGCCTTTGAGTTAGAATATTTTGGCAAATGGTGGCAGCAATCTCTAATGGAGATTAAGAAATCTTCTGGTCCTGCATTGGATCACTCAGTCCATTGAGCCACTCACTTTTATTCAGAAATTTACAAACGCACACAGTGCTAGACACAGCTATCAAAAACCCCGAAGTCTGAAAATGGTGGGAAGAAGACATTCGGAGCATAATCACAAGCAAAGAATGGGAGGAGATATGCCATAGAATATGGAAAACCTGTAGAAGTGCAACAGGCAAGGAGCAGAGTATGAAGATAACAGCATATTGAACCTCTCCTAGAATCCACAGCTGGGCCCCAAGAAAAGGAGGCTCTTGCTGGAGGGGGTACAGAGAGTCAGGCACTGTGTTGCACCTCCTCTGGAGTTTCTCAAAATTGACTAAATACTGCTCAATATTTATATATTGATGAGATCTTTGATACCCAGATTCTCGGACTCCCAGCCTAATACTGCTTAAGTATGAGTTTAGGAACTCAAGTGGGAGTCTATATTTAACCTTGACCATACATAGGAACATAACCGTGTGCAGGAGGTTAGCCAGAATCAACTTAATAAACTTCATGCACGAGATTAACCAGGACATATAGAGCTCTTAGAATGTTTCTCTATTGTTGCATTGTAAATTACAGGTGTTACAATTATAATAATCAATAAAAAGATAATGAAAGTAATTGTACTGCTCATGAAAAGCTGTGCTTGTACAAAATGGGATTCAACCTTGCACATACTGGTCTCATTGTGGAATGTGAAACTGACATGGTATAGCATATTTCTTTCTACACTGTGCACTGTAAGGTGTGGTTCACCGAATATACTATATGGCACAATCATATACGTCAACAAAATAGTTGCTGTAGTGAATGGGATGATGGCACTGTGTCTGTCTTGTAGTGAGTAGATTTGATGATAACCATGGTGGCTATTCTGTTGATGATAAGGAGGGTGGCGGTAATACGATTCTGGTGATAGTTTTAATGATGATGCATTTTGTCTTCCCAGTATGAGCCCATCATTACCAAAGGCAATGAGGCTGTGGTCCATCACATGGAGGTTTTCCAGTGTTCTGCCAACTTTGACACCTTTCCTCAATACAACGGGCCGTGTGACTCAAAGATGAAACCAGAGCGCCTCAACTTCTGCCGCCATGTCCTGGCTGCATGGGCCATGGGTGCTAAGGTTAGTGAATCTTGGCTATTACACAATAACCATATTATACCACCACACCACACACTTTGAACACCCCCACAGACATGTTTATGACTCTCATATTTCATTAGTTTGTGAATTTTAATTTAACTTACCTGTCATTTAAACGTGCCCACATATGCTCAGAATGTACTCCATAAGAATGGCGAGCACCAACTTTCCCATTACTGCCGAAAGTGATGGTTAAGTTAGTATAGAGATATTGTCTCGCATAGATTATGTAAAAAGCTGGGTCATAAATTATGTGTCATGCCTCTCCACTGAACCATATCAGGGGCATATTAACAAGGAACAGGGCAAATTAACGCTAAGGGCGCTCAGCGTTAATTTTTTTAACGCCCGCTATCGCTGGATAATATCGCCCGGTTATCACGTTATTAACAACGCTAACTGCCTAGGCGATAAAAAATCCAGCGATAGCGGCATTTTGGGAGGTTATCGTTGGTAATGCAGCGATAAAACTACAAGGATAGGGATATCCTTGTTGATAGCCCATGGTGGACTTAGCCATGTAATCCACCTCTGTTAGAAAACCCCGGGCAACCGGGGTTTAGCAGTCACCCGGGGGTTTCCCAACACACAAGGGGTAGCTTGGCTCGAGCGGTCGGGGGTCAGGCACCGTGTTAAGCGTACGTCACACCCTCACAATAACCATGCGTTAATCCGTTCCAAAAATGACTCTACACCGTAAAAATTTATGAAAATATATCTGTGTTTATCTTGTTTTCTCTTAGTTGCAGGTTAAATAAATAATAACACACTTACAGTAAACAAAGCTTCTTCTGTAAAAAGGGTAGGTCAAATAAATAAGCTCAGATCATAAATAATCAATGAATAAATAGATGTGCATAAAATACATAGGCAAATAAATACTGTGAGACAATAAATACTGTGAGACAATAAATACTGTGAGACAATAAATACTGTGAGACAATAAATAGGATAAATACAAAGAATACAATACTCTCAATAAATATAAGCCATCAGTACACTTTCAAATCAGGTCACATTTGTGAAGTACTAAGGGTTGATTTGGCCCAATCACAGCTTGTGGTTATGTGGATGGCCTGAGGGTGTCTCACCTAGCTTGGATAAGGCTGAGGCTAAAACTGAGGTAGATCAAGGGTAATCTAGGAATCTGGCTCTCCCAAACTACACAACCCCTCACACAGGTCACTGTATCAGTCTCAGTCCACCCCTGGCACTCCCAGGCTGGTCCTAACACCTCTCTAGCCCCTAGGATGGTCTCTTAGGGCTCCACAGGGCCTTAGGCGCCCTCTATTCCACTTACTGCCCTCTTTATGAACTTCCGACTCCGCCGGAGTCGTGTCGACGCCGTGAGGCGGTTCCGGTTCGATGTCGCTAGCCGGCCTCGGCTCGATGTCAGTTCTTGTCGACGCCGTGAGGCGGTTCCGGATCGATGTCGGCGGACGGCCTCGGCTCGATGTCAGTTCCTGTCGACGCCGTGAGGTGGTTCCGGATCGATGTCGGCGGGCGGCCTCGGCTCGATGTCGCTGGGCAGCCTCGATTCGATGTCGGTCTCCGGCGTCACAGGGACACGATCTCCCTACTTCCGGGTGTTTCCGGAGTGCGACCTCCACTCCCGACCTCCGGTGCTCTTCCCTTCAGGTTCCGGCGACTCCGGAGTGCGATCTCCACTCCCGACCTCCGGTGCTCCTTTCCTCAGGTTCCGGCGACTCCGGAGTGCGATCTCCACTCCCGACCTCCGGCACGATTCACCTCGGTCTCCGGCGACTCCGGAGGGCGGACTTCACTCCCCCGTCGACGCCGCACACTCTACCTCAGGTGACTTCCTCCTCGACCTCTGGTGTCTCCACGACCTCCGTCGGCGCCCTCTCTCGACCTCTGGCGGCTCCGGGTACGACGTCTGCTTTCCAGTCAGCGCCGCTTCTTCACCTCCGGCCCCAGGTCTCTAGGCTTCTCGGCGCCGGACTCCAGGAAGATACCAATAGACAGGTCAGGAACTTGCTGTTCTTTACTTTCAAGGCCTGTTCCGGCTGTTCAGGTCCTTGAATTGGTTCTTCTTGACTTTATACCACACAGGGCTCTAGGCTGGGCTCAGTCAGTAGGGACTAGTATCAAGGGTGGGTTTCTGAACCCCACTCCAGGCACAAGTTTCCACCCCTGCTGCCTCACTCCTTCCTCCTTCAGTGTTGTGCTGCTCTCCCTTCACCAGTCAGGTGCCAACTGCCAACTCCAACCGCCAACTCTGAGCTGGCTTCCCAACATTCTAAACCTGCCTCACACTGCCACAGGGTTCTAGAATGTTCTGGAAGGTACTAGTAGGTTCCAGTGATGTCACAGGTGACAATGGGTGGCCACCATTTTGTGTTTCAGGCCCTCAGACAGAAGTTCCAGGGGTAGGGAAAATGGCTCCCTGACCCTGCATCAACACTAAAAAGTCTGGTGGTTCCCAAAAAGGAAAAATACTAACAGGGTTTTGAGGCAAAAGTGGGACAAAATAAATAATGATGAGGAGGGACCACCCAAAGGGCTCACAGGTCTAACACGCGTCCCCCCCAGCTGAAAGTGGGATGATCTACCCAACCCCTTGGGAGTTCTCATCACTAAGGCGGAAATACCTTGAGAGACCGTCTGCATTGGCGTGGTCCACTCCAGGCCGATGTTCCACCTGAAAGTCCATTCCCTGTAGGGAGATAGACCACCTTAGCAACTTGGGATTCTCCCCCTTCATCTGCATCAGCCAACGAAGGGGTCTGTGGTCGGTCTGAACTAGGAAGTGCGAGCCAAACAGGTATGGCCGCAGCTTCTTCAGAGCCCATACCACTGCAAAGGCTTCACGCTCTATTGCACTCCACTTCTGTTCCCTGGGAAGTAGTCTCCGGGATAGGAAGACCACGGGTTGATCCAGACCCTCTTCATTGAGTTGCGATAACACTGCCCCAATGCCATGTTCCGATGCATCCGTCTGGACAATGAACTCCTTGGAAAAGTCTGGGGCCCTTAAGACCGGGGCCTCGCACATGGCTTGCTTCAGTTTTACAAAGGCCTGCTGACAAACCTCCTTCCAGACTACCCGTCGAGGTTGTTTCTTGGACGTAAGCTCCGTGAGGGGGGCCACAATGGTACCGTATCCCTTCACGAAGCGGCGGTAATATCCGGTGAGGCCCAGAAAAGCTCGGACCTCAGTCTGAGTCTTGGGGGGTTCCCAGGCCATGATGGCCTCGATCTTCGCCTGGAGGGGTTGCACCGCTCCCCTACCCACCAAGTGTCCAAGGTACACTACCGACCCCTGCCCGATCTGGCACTTGCTGGCCTTGATCGTTAAACCAGCTTGTCTCAGGGCCTGGAGAACAGCTTGCAGGTGACGCAAGTGATCCTCCCAGCTGTTACTGAAGACGGCTATGTCATCCAGATAAGCAGCAGAGAAACTCTCCATTCCAGTGAGGATCTGGTTCACCAGACGCTGAAACGTGGCAGGTGCGTTCTTGAGCCCAAAGGGCATCACACAGAACTGGTAGTGGCCTTTGGGCGTGGAGAAGGCTGACCTTTCCCTAGCTCCGTCAGTCAGAGAGATCTGCCAGTACCCAGAAGTAAGGTCAAAGGTACTTAGATATTGGGCAGCTCCCAGCCGGTCAATCAATTCATCCGCCCTTGGGATCGGATGAGCATCAGTTTTGGTTACTGAGTTCAGTCCCCGGTAGTCCACACAGAACCTCAGTTCCGGTTGGGCACCCGGTGGTGCGGCTTTTGGTACTAGCACCACCGGACTGGACCAGGGGCTGCTGGAAGGTTCGATCACTCCTAGCTCCAGCATCTTAGTGACTTCACTGTGAATGCTGGCCTTCACCTTGTCTGACATCCGGTAGATCTTGGACTTCACAGGTGGGCTGTCTCCTGTGTCCACATCATGGATGCACAGGTGAGTCCTACCCGGAACAAGGGAGAACAACGAAGAGTACTGTCCCAGGACCTGGCGGCAGTCCTCCTGCTGTTCAGGAGTTAGAGATGGGGAGAGAATCACTCCCTCCACCGACTCATCCTTCTCTTGAGACGCAAACAAATCGGGGAGAGGCTCGCTTTCCACGTCCTCTGCTCCGTCAGTCACCATCATCAAAATGACTTCGGGCCTCTCGTGGTGGGGTTTGAGGCGGTTGGCATGCAGCACCCGTAGGGGCTGACGAGGGGTCTTAAGATCCACCAAGTAGGTAGCCTTACCCTTCTTCTCCAATACCTCAAAGGGTCCTGACCAGCAATCCTGGAGGGCGCTAAGCTCTCCTGGTTCGATCACCCACACCTTCTGGCCAGGCTCCAATTCCACCGGGTGAGCGTTGTGGTCATACCACGCCTTCATTACTGCTTGGCTGGCCTCCAAGTTGTCAGAAGCTTGCTTCCACAACTTAGCCATTTGGCTTCGGAAGGCCAGCATGTAGCTCACCACGTCCTGGGGAAGCTTTCTGGGAGTTCTTTCCCATCCGTCTCTCACCAGGCTGAGAGGTCCACGCACAGGGTGCCCATACAAAAGCTCGAAGGGGCTGAAGCCCACTCCCTTCTGTGGCACTTCCCTGTAGGAAAACAATAGACAGGGTAGGAGGACGTCCCATTTCCTCCGCAGGCTTTCAGGCAGACTTCTGATCATGCCTTTCAAGGTTTTGTTAAACCTCTCCACTAGACCATTGGTCTGGGGGTGGTAAGGAGTTGTGAACCGGTAGGTCACTCCACACTCCTTCCACATGGCCCGCATGTATGCTGACATGAAGTTGGTCCCCCTGTCGGACACAACTTCCTTGGGAAAACCCACTCGGGTAAAGATTCCCATCAGGGCCCTAGCCACAACAGGTGCTGTAATGGTCCTCAGAGGTATTGCCTCTGGGTACCGTGTGGCATGATCCACCAGAACCAGGATAAACCTGTGACCAGCTGTAGTAGGTGGATCTAACGGACCCACAATGTCGATGCCCACCCTTTCAAAGGGGGTGCTAACGACAGGAAGTGGTTCCAGGGGAGCTTTCAGCTTCACCCCTGTTTTCCCACTGGCTTGGCAAGACACACATGTCCGGCAGTAGGTGTCGGACGACACTTTCATTTGAGGCCAATAAAAGTGTGGGACAAGACGGGCGAAAGTCTTGTCTTGCCCCAGGTGTCCTGCCAAGGGGATCTCGTGAGCCAATTCCAGTAGGAAGGCTCGGTAACGTTGAGGGACTACTAAGGCTCGTGACGATCCATGTAGGGGTGCCTTGGGTTCACTGTAGAGGAGGCCATCCTCCCAGTAAAGGTTGTAGTTCCCCTCAACGTTCCCTGCTGCCTGGGCTTCGGCCTGTCGCCTCAGTCTCTCAAGGGTAGGGCACTCCCTCTGGCCCCTGCAGAATTCCTCCCTGGTCGGCCCTCCCTCCACGTGCCACTCGGCCGGGATGGGTAGGTCCTCCAGTTTGGTAACATCCCCCACCGCGGACTCCTGGTCCACCACCTCCGGTGGCCTATCCGTCACACGGGGCGCGGATGCCGAGGCAGGCTCCTCCTGTCCTCGGTTCTTCCCTTGGTCAGCAGCCGGCTGTGCCTTTGTTCCAGTCTCCAGTCGAAACAAACTCCCTCTCCGGGTAGTCGCGGACCCTGTGCTAACACAGGCCCAGTCAGGTGTACCCAGCATCTCAGCATGAGTCCGGTATTCCACCTCCTTCCAAGCATTGTGCTCCATGTCATTCCCCAGTAGACAATCGACTGGCACGGCAGGGCTTACGGCAACTCGAAGTGAACCTGCAACCCCCTCCCATTCAAAGGGAAACTCGGCCACCGGATAGTGGCCGGTTCTGCCGTCAGCCATCGCGGCTGGGTGGAGTACATCGGGAATTACCTGCTCTGGAGACACCAGTTGGCTACGTACCATAGTCATACTGGCTCCTGTGTCTCTCAGAGCCTCCCCTCTTTGGCCGTTGATGGTGACCCACTGCCCATACTTTATGGTATTTGCGGGCACCTGGATCTTAGGAACCATCTCCCGTTCTCCCAGGGACACTAAAGTGACACCCGCCCACTCCCTTCCCTTAGTTAAGGGCATCTCCTCCCCGAGCACTGCACTAACTACTCCGGGGGCCTTTCCTCCAATGGGAGGGGGTGGTCTTTTCGGGCACTTCGCATCTCCCTTATAGTGTCTGAAGCCACCGCACTCGAAGCAATGGACAACCCTTGGCTGCTGACTCTGGCCAGGATTAGGGTTTCTGGGTGGGTTAGCCCTAGGGGTGAATCCTGTTCCCTTTCCTTGGAAGTTATTTTGGGGGCCTTTAGAGAACTCCTTTTTCTTTTCCCCTCCCTCTTTCTTCTGGGGGGCGCCCTGTCCGGCCTTTTGAGTATCCCCTCCAGTCCCCCTTGTGGACACCCGGGTACTAGCCCAAATGTCCGCCTCCTCAGCAAGCTTCCGGGGATTGGTCAGCTTGCTATCCACCAGGTGTTGACGCAGTTCAGGGAAACATTTTTCGAGCAGGTGTTCCTTCAACATTAAATCAAACAACCCCTCGTAGTCCCTCACCTCACTGCCCTGAATCCAACCCTCTAATGCCTTCTTTTCATAGTCCAGGAAATCCACCCAATTCTGTGTGCCCAGTTTGTGGCTACCCCGGAACTTCTGTCTGTACTTCTCGGGTGTTAGTCCAAACTTTCTTACGAGCGCCACTTTCATGGTGGGGTAGTGGGTCTGCTCCTCCTGCTCTAGGGCCAATAATGCATCCCTACCAGCTGGAGGCATGTATTTGTACAATCCCCTTCCCCAGTACTTCTCTGGCACCCCATGGGCCCTTAAAGAGACCTCATAGGCCGCTAGCCACTTGGCAATATCATCCCCTGCACTATAGCTAGCTACTATGTCTTTTGGAAGATAGGGTTTGGGTTCCCTAGTGATTTCTTTGTCTTTGCTGCCACCATTAGGAACAGTTTGTGCCCCGACTCGTAGGATCTGGAGATCTATTTCCCTCAGCCTCAACTCGTGAGCCATCCTCTGTCCCTCCTTCTCTTTCTCCAGCTCCGCCAACTTCCATGTGAGCTGTCTTTTCTCCCTCCGGTCAGTTAATTCTACTTCTGATAAGCCACCGCTAGAGACAGTGCTGCCCTTCCTGGAAAGTTTTCTGGGCCCCGCTAACAGGTTCCCCACCTCAGGTTGGTACAACCCAGCCCCCTCGCTATCAGGCTCTCCATCCCTGTCCTCCTGCTCAGCCTTACTTTCTCGTCGTGCCTCCCCCCAAGCCCTCAAGCTGGTCTGGAGTTCACCCTTCTTGGCACCTTGGGGACAATACACCCCCTCTCTCTGACAAAACTCTCTGAGTTGGGCCACAGTATAAGTTTCCAGGTCTTCCAACACAAACTCCATTTTGCCCACTCAGAATAGAAGACAGGTGTTTACAGAAGCTATGCAGGGGGGTACCTTTTGTAATACCTCCTCCCACCACCAGAGTAAATTTGGAAAAAACAAAACTCAGAATTAGGAAGTCCGCTTTGAGAAAACTCCCGGTGTAGGCCTATGGACTACCCACAGTTATTGTCTAGTGGACGCAAGCACAGCTCTATCCCACCGCTGAACACCAATTATGTTAGAAAACCCCGGGCAACCGGGGTTTAGCAGTCACCCGGGGGTTTCCCAACACACAAGGGGTAGCTTGGCTCGAGCGGTCGGGGGTCAGGCACCGTGTTAAGCGTACGTCACACCCTCACAATAACCATGCGTTCATCCGTTCCAAAAACGACTCTACACCGTAAAAATTTATGAAAATATATCTGTGTTTATCTTGTTTTCTCTTAGTTGCAGGTTAAATAAATATTAACACACTTACAGTACACAAAGCTTCTTCTGTAAAAAGGGTAGGTCAAATAAATAAGCTCAGATCATAAATAATCAATGAATAAATAGATGTGCATAAAATACATAGGCAAATAAATACTGGGAGGGAATAAATACTGTGAGACAATAAATACTGTGAGACAATAAATACTGTGAGACAATAAATAGGATAAATACAAAGAATACAATACTCTCAATAAATATAAGCCATCAGTACACTTTCAAATCAGGTCACATTTGTGAGGAGCTAAGGGTTGATTTGGCCCAATCACAGCTTGTGGTTATGTGGATGGCCTGAGGGTGTCTCACCTAGCTTGGATAAGGCTGAGGCTAAAACTGAGGTAGATCAAGGGTAATCTAGGAATCTGGCTCTCCCAAACTACACAACCCCTCACACAGGTCACTGTATCAGTCTCAGTCCACCCCTGGCACTCCCAGGCTGGTCCTAACACCTCTCTAGCCCCTAGGATGGTCTCTTAGGGCTCCACAGGGCCTTAGGCGCCCTCTATTCCACTTACTGCCCTCTTTATGAACTTCCGACTCCGCTGGAGTCGTGTCGACGCCGTGAGGCGGTTCCGGTTCGATGTCGCTAGCCGGCCTCGGCTCGATGTCAGTTCTTGTCGACGCCGTGAGGCGGTTCCGGATCGATGTCGGCGGACGGCCTCGGCTCGATGTCAGTTCCTGTCGACGCCGTGAGGTGATTCCGGATCGATGTCGGCGGGCGGCCTCGGCTCGATGTCGCTGGGCAGCCTCGATTCGATGTCGGTCTCCGGCGTCACAGGGACACGATCTCCCTACTTCCGGGTGTCTCCGGAGTGCGACCTCCACTCCCGACCTCCGGTGCTCTTCCCTTCAGGTTCCGGCGACTCCGGAGTGCGATCTCCACTCCCGACCTCCGGTGCTCCTTTCCTCAGGTTCGGGCGACTCCGGAGTGCGATCTCCACTCCCGACCTCCGGCACGATTCACCTCGGTCTCCGGCGACTCCGGAGGGCGGACTTCACTCCCCCGTCGACGCCGCACACTCGACCTCAGGTGACTTCCTCCTCGACCTCTGGTGTCTCCACGACCTCCGTCAGCACCCTCTCTCGACCTCTGGCGGCTCCGGGTACGACGTCTGCTTTCCAGTCAGCGCCGCTTCTTCACCTCCGGCCCCAGGTCTCTAGGCTTCTCGGCGCCGGACTCCAGGAAGATACCAATAGACAGGTCAGGAACTTGCTGTTCTTTACTTTCAAGGCCTGTTCCGGCTGTTCAGGTCCTTGAATTGGTTCTTCTTGACTTTATCCCACACAGGGCTCTAGGCTGGGCTCAGTCAGTAGGGACTAGCATCAAGGGTGGGTTTCTGAACCCCACTCCAGGCACAAGTTTCCACCCCTGCTGCCTCACTCCTTCCTCCTTCAGTGTTGTGCTGCTCTCCCTTCACCAGTCAGGTGCCAACTGCCAACTCCAACCGCCAACTCTGAGCTGGCTTCCCAACATTCTAAACCTGCCTCACACTGCCACAGGGTTCTAGAATGTTCTGGAAGGTACTAGTAGGTTCCAGTGATGTCACAGGTGACAATGGGTGGCCACCATTTTGTGTTTCAGGCCCTCAGACAGAAGTTCCAGGGGTAGGGAAAATGGCTCCCTGACCCTGCATCAACACTAAAAAGTCTGGTGGTTCCCAAAAAGGAAAAATACTAACAGGGTTTTGAGGCAAAAGTGGGACAAAATAAATAATGATGAGGAGGGACCACCCAAAGGGCTCACAGGTCTAACAACCTCCCATTGGATTAGATGGCTAAATCTGAAAATTAGCAGACGTAAAAAAGCAGCGTTAACCGTGGTAGGCGTTGCTTTTCTTTTGTCTCTAACAGGGTTAGCGTGAAGCTTGATAATAGGAGAAATGTCGCTTTGCTCTGGAACGCCCACTTTGCATCTCATTAGAGATAGGGCGATATTTTTATTTCCACTGCTTTGGCTTTTAAAGCCCTTGTTAATATGCCCCTCAGTTTGTTAAAATTATATTACCAACAAAATATTATTGCCCATCAGTTTTCCCAGTGGCTATTGCTTTGGAGCAAGTTGTGTGTGAATGATTCCAGAAGCAAAAGCTCCCACCCTACTCGTTTGTACCCCTGACCAGAGCCGTGCTTTACTGGGGATCCTGGAGGAGATTTTTTTAGTGTGTCCCAGCTAGCCCATCATTGCCTGAAACCCCCATACATTCAAACATCACTCTTCTCTCATGCCTCCACATCAACTGTGCAAATATGCCAGAATTTGGTGGAAAGTAGGTTATGCCATGCTGTGAGCCTGTGTTTGCCAATGCAGAGATGCCTTTCATTTCAGTATGAAAACATGGTTATTAAACATGCAACAAGTAATGGACTGAGATTCTATCAAATCATGTTTCTAGTTTATTTTTTTGTAATGTGACTGTGTCATTGAGCTATGAAAATCAAGCAGATGGAGAAGCACATTCAGTGATTGGTTTAGAAGCTGCTCCAGGAAAGTCATAAAAACTGTCACCATCCCCATTCATAATTCTATTCTATAATTATTATAATTAATTTTAATCACTTGCTTGTAGGCTTCTTTATTTTCCTTTTATTGCAGTTTGAAGTTCTAAAAACACATGCCGGCCAGGTTCCATTTTGGATACAGTGCCAATTTTAGTAATCCTGTCTGCACTTTAGTTCACAGTCAGTATTTTTGTCATCTTTCACAGAACTTGTGAAAGTGGTATTTATGTCTAAACATCCTTTAGCCTGAATTATTACACTGACATTTGCCACAAGTTTACAGGGGTGATGAATTTTGCATCCCAGTGGTTTAGTCTGGTTAGATCTAGTGTCTTAAAATCTCCATTTGATTCTGAAACAGAAGATAAGAATCAGTGATCAATACCCTATAAAAAACAGGAATTAACCATTGATTCAGAGAGAAACTTCACCCAGATGAAGATCATGATCGACGTGGCAACAGATTCCACCCTAACCAAAGAAGACAACGCTCCTCCGAGCATTTTGCCTTCAGTGGCTGGTACCAAGATTCTGTTCTCACACAGTCATAATCTTGTTGCCCTTGTGCTCGAAATAGCGAGGAAACAATTCCAAACAGACAACAAACCTTGTTATCCCAGGTATTCGCACCACCTATGAAACTTGAGAATTAGGCAAATTATTGCTTCATTCTTGTAGAGCTAGCATAGCGCTCAGAGATAGCACAGTGAGGGTGTTCGGGCTACAAACGGTGATAGTGATGTTACAGTTTGTCCCTATTGTTTTCACTCTTCATGAAACACACAGCTGTTTCAAATTTTTATCTTCTGTGAAGTTACAATGCAATATTGTGTGCACCAGATTCAGGAATTTTAAAATAACTATTTTAAAATAAATGTCAAAATGCATATCTCATTTCTAGTGATCCTTGAGTGCGCAACTCTCTAATGAAAGATCATTTGGATTACCACCCTGTCCCTGAATCTTTTATGGGACTGTTAATAACCAAGAAAACACTACCCTCGCTGCAATGCTTAGTGGGTTGTGTGGGGCTATAGTTCAAAAGTTATTTGTTCCTCATCGAGGTGTGCTGAACTAAGTCCTTGCACGCAAGAGTTAGAAATCCTGCCTTTTCAGACCTAGGGTTTCTAGGTATCCCATGAGCAAATTATCAATATGCAAAAACGCATTAAAGAGTTTAACTTGGAATTAGACTGTCCCAGGCCCGCCATATTCTAGGAAAGAAGTTTACCCAAGGGGCAGCATTGGAAGTTTTATGTGTCTTTTTGAAGCACTCAGTGCACCTGCTACCCAACTCCAGGGAACTAACTCTTCTCCTTTCCCAGATTCCCTGGCCCACTGGCCCTCATATCCCACAATGTTTGTCACTCTCCTCTCCATGGGCCTCATGTAGGAAGCCAAATACCGGTCGGTAACGGCCGATTTTCGGTAATTATACCGTTACCGACCGGTATTTTGGCTTTTGAGATGTAGGGGGAGAATTTCATGATTCGGTATTTACCGAATCGGTAAAATTACCGAATCGGTAATATTACAGATTCGGTAAATTTACCGATTCGGTAAATACCGAATCATGAAATGAGATGTAGGGGGAGTGTGTGGTGGGTGTGGGGATTCGTTATTTACCACCAACTAAAGGTTGGTGGTAAATGACGAATAGGTGAAAAAAAGCATTTTTGTGCACGTTTAAGTGTGCAATGTGGCAGACATACATGCCCTTAGGGCATGTATGTGCGCCACATGTGCACACATGGCCGAATCAGGGGTGCAACAGGGTGTCAATGTGACACCCTGCCACCCTTGCATGTGCTCCCCCATTACCGAATCGGTATCGGTATGATTCGGTATTTATGAAGTGGTAAATGCCAGCCCACCTACATAAGGCCCCATATCTCTACCAATAGATATTGTGATATCTTTCAGATTTGCAGCCCCCCTTCTACTATATGAATCCTAAGTGGATTCCTGAGTGCTCAATATAAAACTATCAGACTTAGGATCTATGGTCACTTTAAATGGAAAAACATCAATAAATGTTTTTTGGAAATGATCCATGTTGCCCAGGATGAGCATTGCAACAATCCTAGAGCTGAATGTGACTTTAGAACTCGGAAGAGGAGCAAGGGGATTCAAATACACCCGGTCAATAGCTCCACTTGATATCAGACTCAGGGCCTCAATTTCAAGTACGAGCTGCAAAATAAAGCTTCTATTCAGTGGGCCAAATTCACAATCAAACAAGGAAACAAAATTCAAAGTATTGGAGATACGACCAAAACCAGTTCCTTCCACAGAATCATTATTATGTTTTCGCCTGGCCCCTTAATTAAGAAGCTTTGCTGATGGAAACAAAGGAGGAGCCTCCCCAGTAAGAGGCCTCGTGAACGTGAGAGCAATGTGTAGAGAAGATTCCCCACAAGGGAGGGCTGAAGAAGATCTTTTGGGACCCTCTCAGTCTCTTGGCAGACCCCACGACCTTCTTTTTCGGTGCACTCCAAATCAACATTCCCATATCCAACATCATCATTCAGTGTACCCTCATCTGTGCTGCCCCAATTACTATGGACAGTTACCCCCATATCCGAGAGTCCCTTCTCCTGCCGATGGCAGTTTAATATTGGCACTATTAGTAAAGGAGGGCGTGCTAATTATTTCTGGGGAATTGAGCTCCTGAACTAGATGTAAGTGGGCCTTCTTCTGCCCTTCTACATCTTGTGGCTGAATAATGGGAGCAGATTCTTCTAAAACATTAGAGAACCTACGTTTTTTAGACTTACATTTCATAATGTGCTGAGTTCTTTACCTTTTCCCCTTCTGGCGTTTTGCCCTAGTATGACCAGAAGGGGCCCCTTCACAGGAAAAATACCATCTCGGTGAGCCAATGGTAAATTAGCACTAGAACAATCATTTTGCAAAACTACAACACCAGAGGCACGGGGAGACCCTTTTTTAAATATCGGAAAAATAGGAAAAGGATTCTCAGTTCCAGTCACTTTTGCACTTTGGTCTACATAACATCATTCTTCAGATAAATGATTAAAAGAGTAGGAGCAGGGCATTTTAGCAGTCTCCTTAGTGGCCTCTGGATTACCGTTGGATTCCCCAGAAAGAGAGGCCCCAAGTCCAAGTCCACCAGGGTCACCCACCTCAATTTCAATTTCTCCCACCCCATTTTTCACCACTATGTTAGTCTGGGCGGCCTGAGATTTCATTTCAATACCCCTTTCTTCTTTCCTTGGATAGAGGCCGAAGGAGGTAAGGTGCCTCACCCCTATTAAAATTGGTGAAAACACATCCAGCACATGATCAGAATTGGTAACTGATCTATTCAACAAGGCCAAAATCAAGGATAAGATCCTCTCCACACATAATGAAATATCAGAATGGGCCCTTCCCCCAGCAGCCCCCTCCCCTTCCAAATTAAAGAACTGTACAACTACAAGTACTTGAGCCCTTGCAGACACAGATAAATCACAGTTCAAAGATTACATCAAGGCCATTAGGTTTAGTTCTCTATTCCATGTTAGAACCTTAGGTTACAGTTGAGGCAAGATGGTGGCTGCCTGAGTGTTGTGGGAAGCCGCTTCTCCTACTGCGGCAATATTTGTAAAAGAGTGAGAAAAAGCATGCTGTGATTCATTACTAACACGATCATAACTTACTAGGCTTTGGAACGGAAGGCTGATGAGGCTGCGGACGGAGGCTGGAGTTTTGACGGCGCGGGCATTAAGGATTTTTCTTTCGGCGGTTACGGCCGTGAAACGTGAGGTGTTCCGGAGGCCGAGAGAATCCCGCTGATACTTTGTATCCGCAAGTAGACCGCCTGTGCTCAACGCGGTAAACGGCGAGCGATACACTGTTGCCACTGCAAAGGGGCTGACAGGTTTTGGACTCTCTGACATATCGCAGAGAGCAAAACTGGTGGCGAAAGATCCCAGCGTGGCCGGAGGAGCTAAAGAGATATCCCTGAATCGGAGTGCTGCTACAGAGGGAAAAAGTCTGAATCCTAGCCTGGAACTGAATGGCACTCTACAGGCTGACCTGACCGAGGACGGCCGGTCCAAGGAGAAACACAATGAGAAGTGCACCGGGGAACAGCGGACAGAGATGGCTACTAGACCCAAACAGCAAACTGTACCCGGGATGTTTGCTGGACAGGGGTCCACAATTACCTCGGTGGAACAGAAAGCAAATAAAGGTAAAGGCAACCTTTTTTCATAAATAAACACTGACAGTTCCAGGAAATTAAGTGAGGCGGGAGGGGTGCTAGGTAATGTCTCTCTCAATGTAGGCGAGATCCCCCCAGAGACTGAAGAGCTGGATAGGTATGTGGCTGTTACTGGACCTGCCATTCTACCTGAGAATAATTCAGAAATTATTCAGCAAGGCATGGATGAGGAGACGCCAAGAGCTGAGAGTACTGCACATCAAGGAAATATTAATGTTTTTGCACAAGCCTCAAATGAACTCCCCCATACACCAGCATTTAAAGGGAAACATGAAACTATCACCCAGGTAGATGGCATATTTTTAGGGACTCTAGATTTATTCTTTGACAGACAAATCGGATTTGTCTAATATTAGCGGAAAGGACGGAACAGGAGATGATCTCACTGATGAGGACAGTGGCAGCCCTTCAGTGAAGCCTGACACACAAAACGCATCCCGATTCGCTCCAAAAAGGAGAGCACAAGTGAGTTAGTTAAAGACAGTGGCTTTACTTCGGATTACAGTCAAGCCAGTTAAAATGGGACTATTCTGCCTCCCAGTTTGGGACAGAAATTAAAGACGAGCTCAGAGCCCAAACAGAAGCTCCCGAAGTCACGACAGAAACTAGAAGTACTATGGGGCTCCATGTAATACATCCATCAATGGAACTAATATATTTAACGTTGAAGCAGATGCAGATGGAGGCCTGTCATGAACACAAGAGGGCCCATCTGGCACTGGAAGAACGCATTGTACAACTTGAGGCCAGTGCAGAAATTTCTGATCAATAAACCACGTCTAATTAAAGTAGAATGACTGATGTACTTTGGAAGCTGGAGGACTTTGAAAACAGACAGAGAGGGACCAATCTTCGACTACTTGGGATTGCAGAAAAGGCAGAGGGTGATGATATCCGTGGCTTCATACTGAAGCTACTCAAGGAGGCCTTTCCTGAACTGGCTCACTGGAACTGGGAGTCTGAGGTACAAAGGGTGCATCGTTTTCCTTTGATGCTTAAGAAGAGGCCAGGACAAGATGAAAAACCAAGAGCCATTCTTATATTTTTGGGTAATTTTCTCCTTCGACAGTCCATTTTTGAAAAATCCGAGCCCAATGCGAGGAGGGCGGCAGCGGGGCACTCCTTTTTCGCCCAGCCTGACTTTTGTCATGCTACGGTGGAGAGGAGATGGAGACTCCGTCTGCTAATTACGCCATTCCAGAAACTGGGATGTGAAGTCTTTTTAATGAATCAGGCTAGACTTAAGGTTACTTGTAAAGGCACAACTAGAGTATTCTTGTCAGAGATTCAAGCCCAGGAATTCCTGCAAGAACTCTCTAAGAAATAAGTTATGAGCAGAGAACTGAAAATGCTAACAAATAATCGGCTGATTTCTTTCTGTTTTTTTTTGTCTTTTTCTCCACACTTCTGGTTTTCGGTAGGAGGCGGCTAGGGGCACAACAACATGCAGTAGGCATCACAAGGGTCCTTGGACCTTTTTTGCCTTTTTGAATGGGATGGAGAGGGGGGGTGATGGAAGGAATCAAAGGGTTAAAGGGAGGGTTTTTGGCACTGGGACTAGCATTTGTTGTATGGGGTGGGTATTTCATAGATTGCACTCTTATCTGTTTTGGAATTATTGTATATTCATCAATGAGGAAGCTTAGAATTGCCTCCATTAATATCTGTGGGCTAAACGACCCCTTAAAGAGAAGGAGAATTAGTCTTGATGTTCAATTTTGAAGGCGGATATTTTATGTCTTTAAGAGACACATATTGAAGCATGCAGGAAGCGGGTTTTGGAGATGTGGGGATACCAGGTGATAGCTAGCACTACACAAGACACTAGGACAAGAGGGGTGGCGGTATTGGCAAGGAAGGGAATGGGTAGCTTTCCGCGCTTATCCGTAGACAAAATGGGTAGATGGGTAATTATGCAATGTTGTTTTGATAACAAGATGTTCACTCTCTGCTCAGTATATGGTTCACTGTTGGACGATCCAGCATTATTTGAATGGTTGAATATCGAGCTTGTTGGTTGGCCTCTTCCCCTGATTCTCTGCGGAGATATGAATATAAATATGAGTTGTCAAGTTTCTAGACACAAAGGAGCGTTGTATCAAGGTCGGAAACCCAAGGTTTTTAAGTCACTGTCGCAGCTTAGATCTTTGCATGGGTTAGTAGATGTATGGCAGAACAACAGGAGAATGATCTTGGCTTCACGTATTTTTCTGCACCACATCAAGTGCATACAAGATTAGACTATTTTTTCTGTCACAGGAGTTTTTTCAGGGTTGTAAGATAAGCAAATATCCCAAAGTTATGTCTGATCACAAACCTTTGGTGATAGAAATAGATATTAAACTAGAATCCTCACAGACTCGATGGACATTTAATAGGGCTCTACTAAGTGAAGAAGAGTACATACAGCACTTTGAGGAATGGATTCCTAGATTCATTGGAGAGAATTTAGCGAGTACTAATATAAGCATAGTATGAAATACATTAAAAGCAGGGGTTAGAGGAGAAACTTCTAAATACGGCTGGGAGGCACAAAGGAAGGATAAAATATTGCCACAAACCTTGTATGAGGATTTAGGTAAGTCAGAAGCCAAATTAATCAAGGTATTGTCTGAAGGGGGTAATTCAGAAACAGCCCAATCAGCTATTATTATTGCTATATCTGCCATTACTGAGATTTCTATTAAGAAATCGACTGGGAAGTATATGGCGTGGCGGAGCAGGGTTTATGAGAATAGTGAGAGGGTAGGCCACTTACTTGCTGTACGCACTAGGGAGAAAATAATACAAACTTGGATCAGTGAAATTAGAGATCCTAGCGTAGGTATGGTAAGTGAGCCAGAAGCCATTATTAATACATTTAAAAATTTTTAGCAAAGATTATATACTGAGGATATTCAAGATGGGGATCAAGAAATTGAGGATAATTTAAGGGGCACATTTTTGATCAGATATCTCCTGAACAGAAAGACAGCTTAGGTGCACCATTTACTATGGATGAACTAAAAGCAGCAATAGACTCGATTCCACTAGGTAAGGCTGTGGGAACCGATCTGATACCAGGGTAATTTTATAAAACATTTAGGAGACAGATTATGGCACTCATGCTGGAGCACAATTAGATTTGTTAGCACCCGATTCTTGGAAAAGTGCTAATATTATAGTCTTTCCCAAAAAGGGCAAACCCATAAAGGAACTGGGCTTGTATTGGCCAATCACGCTGGTTAATAGTGATGCAGTTTTTTTTCTAAAACCCTGGCAAATAGGCTAGCAGTAGTTATTAAGAAGTTAGTATCCCCTTTCCAACATGGGTTTGTCTCGGGTAGGGGCACGACGGAACACATCCGGCGAATAATTACGCTATTTGACTATACTAAGGTTTCAGGAGACCCTATGGCCGCCATATTACTGGATGCTGAAAAAGCATTTGATAGGGTCTCCTGGCCCTTTTTATGGGCAATTATGGGAAGGAAAGGTCTGGGCAAGGATTTTATTGGAGCTATCAGATGTATGTACCAAGAACCTGAGGCAAGAATAGCTATGATGGGATATGCATCTGATCCAATTAAAATAACTTGTTGTACACGGCAAGGGTGTCCCTGCTCCCCGCTAATATTTGCCCTCTATATCGATCCTTTAATTAGAAAAATTGCGGAGAATGACAGGATACAGGCCATCCATTCTATTGGAGGAGATACTAAGATCTTCGCATACGCGGATGTCCTTGCGATAATCACATCCAATCTATTAGAGGCTCTTAGAGAGGTAGAAAGGGAAGCTAAGGAGTTTGGTAAAATTTCAGGATATTATCTTAATGAGAGTAAGACGATGATTGTTAAAAACTCCAAAATAGACTTGGATGATATACGGGTAGTGGAAAATACTAGATACCTGGGGGGTTAAGATCTGTGCTAGTATCGATGAAATTGTGAAAATTTATTTGGAACCTCTGTTACTAAAGACTAAATCAGATTTTAATATAATGAATGACCTGCACCTCACACTCCTAGGGAGGTGTAATGTTATAAAAATGTTATTCCTGCCCTAAATCTTATATTTTTTTAGAGTTATTCCAGTGGAAATAAATAAGTTTTGGTTTTCTACTTTTAATCAAACTATCTAGAAATTTTTCTGGGCCGCTAAACGACCATGCAGAGCACTTAGATATATGACTTTACCCAGGGATCGGGGGGCTGGTCTGTTCCGAATCTTCAGGTTTATTATTGGGCAGTAGCTTTACAACAGATGGCAGTTTTGTTGGGAAAGGAGATAGAGGAAACATCTAATACCTCGATTTATAGGCTAGTATTAGGGGTGGAGGCCAATGGTTGTCTCATGCGTCATATAGACATTGCTTACTTTAAAAGAGTGAAATTTAAAATTTTATTGGGAGCTTTTAAGGTCTGGACGGCAGTTAGGAAGAAACTTGGAATAAGCAGCATACATGGATATTCCCCCTAGGCTGATAATGATCTACTGCCGAAGATTTTTCACGACGGATATATGAAAATATGGATGGATAAAGGTGTAAGGTATATTGGAGATGTTACGGAGGATGATAAAATACTGTCCTTCGATACAATAAAGAGGAAATTTGGGATAGGAAACAATCATTTCTTTAAATATTTACAAGTGAGGGATTATTTATCCAAGAAGGCAATTAGCTGTCATAAAGTTCCCTTACGAGAAGCAGTATTACGGGCTCCATCACCAATATCCAAATTTTGTACAATTACTGAACAATATAGTGGGGGATAATCTTTTGAAGCACACTAGTCGTTGGCAGAATTTACTGCAAGCGGGGGTAGGGGAATGTGAGGATTCTTTGTTGTTAAGCCAGACTGCTTCTTTTTCGGCAAACTTACAAGTGCAATGTTTTAAAACCTGGCTTAATTTGTACATTACCCCAGCACGGATTTCTAAATGGGGAGGCTGTACTGGTATATACTGTTCTCGCTGCGGTTGTCTTGCCGCTGATGGTGTACATATGTTCGCGACTTGCTCCCGGCTAATAGCTTTGATTGCTGAGGTGGGTAACTATATTAAGCTTATGTTGGGGTTGGAGGTGGATTTCACGCCGCAAGTAATTGTGTTGGGGGTAAGCAATCAAGCAATGACCGAACCGAACCGTGCTCTGCTTTCTACAGCTATGGATGTGTTCAGGCTATGCCTGGCTAGTGCTTGGTTAGATAGAGAACCTCCTTCCGTACACTGCTGGCTTGGGAAATTTCTAGCCACTTATCGCTGGGAAACAGCGGTCTGTAAACGAAGGGGTTTAAAAGTCAAGAGAAGAGGGTGTGAAATATGGGCACCAGTTACTAATTGGATTAATGAGGTTTGAGTTGATTTGAGTGATTTGATTTATTGAGATAAGCTCCATTAAGTTGTAATGAGTTAATAAAGAGAAATTAAAATGAGATTCTACCACATATCATACACCAAAGTTTAGGGCACATTAGGGTTTAATCTGAAATCGAATTTCCTTTGGTTCCGTAGGGAGGAGGGAGGGGGGGTAGGAAAAGGGGGTGGGGGAGGTCTTAGTTTAGAGGGAGGGGTGGGTGTAAAAACAAACACCTGGCATCTTGTACATATGTGTTGAAATGTATATTCAAGTGTATCTACTGCTAATACAATGTATGTGTTGGATGTCTAAATAAAGATTTATAAAAAAAAAGACTATTAGAGAAACTCTCGAAGATGGAGTACTACTATACAAAGCAGGTAATGATGAACGGCTAGGGAGACAATCCAAAGGTGGGCTCAAGATCAAGTCCAAGGCAATAGGTGGTTTTACGTTGGCCTCCCTGATTCGATTCTCCTCTGTAACAGCAGCAATGTGTGGCAGGGATCATTTCTCCAGTATGCCAGGGTCCCCATTACACAGTCCTTCATGAGTCACTCTGGAGGTCTCCTTAGGTAGCACAATGTCTGGCACAAAGACAGCATCTTGGCCAACAGATGAAACCATGGGACACTTGGAACCAGACTTAGACTCAAACTTGATGCCAACCATATTCATCGTAGGAACAACCTCTACGTCCATTTCTTCCACTTCTTCGACTAGAAATTGTGATTTATTGGACTGACTTAGGGGAACAGCCATGGCTGGGCTGTAGTCAAATCGACTGGCCTGAATAGAGGGATGCCCTGGGACAAGGCTGTAACTCAACTTACATCGCCTTCTTTATATATGCCTGAAGCCATTTCCAGTTCCTTATTTCCTGCCCGCTTCCCCTCTTTGAGAATAAGGATAGCATGGAAGGGTGAGATTTCAGGGGAGATTAATGAGACTGTGGCTTCTTTTGCTGATTAGTTTTTTTAGTTTAAAAAAATTGGAAGAACTAAGGGAAGTAGTAGTTGAACCATAAGTCGAAATTAAGCAGCCAGGACGCAAACACCTTGATGGCATCTTTAAAAAAATTACCGGCCTCAGATGCTTCGGGTGCCCCAGACGCATGCTTGTCCACTCCTTTCCTTTCTCCTGCAACTCCACAACCGAACGTCAACTCCTTTCTAGTTATCCAGTTATCCTGGCACAGCCCAATGTGCCCAAATATGCCCAATATGCCTTAAGTTGTGACCAAATAGTAGAAGTTTAATTTCTCCTACAAAGTGTGCCAAAATGCCGCTGCCTCCACTGCAAAGAAGCACAGCAAGGGGCTGTTCCACAGACCTGAGCTTGTTACCCAGAAAAATAACAATTAGCAAGCAGTGTAAGCATGCAAGCAACATCAGGCAACAATAAAATGTATACTTTTTTTATTTAGTCAAATGGCCAACGGCAGGCAAATTGGAGGGCAAAAAACAAATGGGCAATTGAGTGTGTGTTCAGGGAGCAGGCTCCCCTCCTTAAGGCACAAGCTGCACTGGTCTAATGCCAGCCGCCTTTGCACCACTGAGGGGGCCTGCGGCCTGGGCCTCAACCTGCACACTGCCTCTGGCGACCTCGAACAGTGGAGTCACGAAGCTGGACTAACTTCAACTCTGCTCAATGCAGGAAAATTACTGGCTGTCTACCTCTGCCTCCTACCATAGAGTGAGGGCAAAGAGGGCAGCAGGCCAACCGATATGAGGAGTAATAGGGCTGGGACAGGCCGGACCGGCCCAAGCGGGTAGCCGGGTGGAGCGGGATGAGATGACATGGAGCTCTCCTATCGCTCCCGGTGAAATCTGGCTCTGAGCAGAGCAAACCATAGCTACGGTCACAGACTGCTGCTGAGCCCCTCCCCGTCAAAGCTGAAAAGTCACCATGGGGGCCACGGTTTATACACGGAAATCCACTTAGAGCCCTCAAAGCCACTCCCGCCTTGCTCCTCTGACTACCTCCAACCTTGCACTGAACGCCTGGCGTCTGATGTCACAGCCTTTGGAGGAAGCACTGTTACTTTCAAACTATGGGGCTGAATATTTGATGGGACTGTTAATAACCTGGAAAACACCACCCTCGCACTAATGCTTGGTGGGTTGTGTGTGGCTGTTATTCAAATAGTATTTGTTCCTGATCGAGGTGCATTGAACTAAGTCCTTGCACTCATGAGTTAGAAATCCTGCCTTCTCCGACCTAAGGTAAAACTAACGATTCGCAACAGACAGTAAATGTTAATCCCATTGAACACATCTGACATTCCCACACTCTGCTCATAATTTTGTGATCATTGTCTCACACACAAAAGAAATATAGACCTGCTCCGGCTTAAATATAGGATCCCAGAAAAAAGATGCAGGAAGTCTCTTCTAACAGCTCAATCAGGAATCAATTTCATGGTGTAGAAAATGACTTTGAATAGATGTGTTTGTACCAGGGATCTGACACACTGTTTAGTTGGAGTGTCTAATTAAAGAGTTTGTTTAGGAACATTTTAAGCTATTCTGTTCTTTTCATGCATTGATGCTCCTTGCACTTAGACAAGGAACTCAAGTTTCATATGAGGTCTTTGCTATTTCAGCCATTCTATTACCCGGAAGAAGCTGGACTTGTCTTTGGAGGACCTGGCTCTTCTAAATACTTACGGCTTGAGGTTCACTACCACAACCCGCTGGAGTTAAAAGGTAAGATACAGAGGATGTGCATATGATTCCACAGGTACCTTTTGCTTGCTTTCAAACATTTCACCTTACTAGCCTTTCATACGCATGCTCTTCCCAGTTCCTGGTCTTTTGCCTCCTACTTTAATAGTTCACTTCCAGACTCAGAGTCTTGCAGATGCTTCACACAGTTTGTCACACACAATATCTATTCTAAATTTTCAGGCAAAGGCTTTCAGGCTACCAAGAGATGAGATTCTATTTTTTCATTGCATAAAATGTACAATCCAGCTGAGTGGACAGTCATTTTTAACACCAGGAAGTAAGTGGAGTCAAATTTAATAAAAAGGGGATCACGCTCTGCGTATGTAGAGGGTAAAATGAGTCAATTGTCTATTTTACAACCGACTTGCTGTCCCACAGCACTGCAAGACTGAGGAAGGCTGTGTGGAGGGGTCTCTGGTGGAGGTCAGGTCCCTTGAATGTTCTCACTCCTCAGTGGGTCCCTGGGGACACCTGCACTACGCCCTTCCCTGAAAGCCTCCAAGCCACAAATCAGTATAACATAGGTCCCCCTCCCACCTCTGGATGTGCTATACCGATAGTGGAGGGTTTCAATCTTAGTAACCATTCGACAAGTACATATTGTCCAATATTAACATTTGTACAATGCTTTCTACAGTATTTTCTGTTGTAATTGATCTATCAGCGCTGTAAAAACTTTACTTTACTGGTATTCTTTTTATTGACCTCAGGAAAGATGTGAAACCACCGAGGGATGCACGTTTTGATCTGCATGCCATTTAAAGATGTGAGCAGTGAGCGCTTAACTCACTGAGTCAATTTGCCTGCAGTTTGGGGGATTTTAGCCCCACACTCACCCAATGGATTGAATCCATCCAGTTCCATATTAACACCCAGCCCTTCATCAACGCCCACATGAGCAAAGGTTCATTAATGGCCATGTATGTTTTGGATTTACTTTCCAAGAACAAACGTTTCCTTTCCACATTCATGTTCTATTCCACCTATCAGGTCCTTGTCCTTTTCGAAATTTACCAAAGCAATGCACTTTCTTAAAAAAATGCCGGGCCACCCTAACACCAATAAAAACCATCTTCTTTGAAGCAAAAATGTAATCACACGCAGGGGCGGCTCCTCCGTTGGAGCGGGGGAGCTTCGCCCCACTTAAATGACCCCCAAAGCCCAAGAGATGGAAAATAAAATGGATAGTCATTTCGTGCCCGATTCACAGAACTAACTTAAGACAAAATCCTAAACTTACTACCATTTTGGTATTCACAGAAGGCACTTACTCATTTTGGTATTCACAGAAGGCACTTACTCTTTACGGTATTCACAGAAGTTATGAGTCCTCACTTTAGGACTCCTAAATGCCTTCTGTGAATACCGAAAGTCTTAAAGTTAGGATTATTCTCAGTTTAGGAGTCCTAACTTTACTACACCTAAACTGAGAAAAATCGTAACTTTAAGACTTTCGGTATTCACAGAAGGCATTTAGGAGTCCTAAAGTTAGGAGTCCTAACTTTACTACTCCTAAACTGAGAAAAATCCTAACTTTAAGACTTTCGGTATTCACAGAAGGCATTTAGGAGTCCTAAAGTTAGGAGTCCTAACTTCTGTGAATACCGAAATGAGTAAGTGCCTTCTGTGAATACCAAAATGGTAGTAAGATTAGGATTTTGTCTTAAGTTAGTTCTGTGAATCGGGCCCTTCCATTTTATTTTTCATTCCCTGTACCCAACAAAAGTCAGGACGGGGCTGGTGCTGAGTGACAGCAGCACGGAGGTGGTTGAGCTGTTAAATGCACTGTTTAAAGTGCGCATGTCTTTTTCGCCAGCTGTCTTGCGATGGCCAGCCACACATGCACACTTTAAACCTCTCAACAGCTGTCTTAAAACAGCTCAGTTTAGAGTAAGTGCAGGCCTCCAGAGCGCTGTGGATGGCCGAATGAGGCAGCTCCCTCCAATCACGGTGCTGCTCTCCTGGTACAGGATTGGTCAAGGGAGTTTCCTGGTGGCTGGGCTGCAAAGGAAGAAAGAAGAGCAAGGAAGGTCCTGTGCATCTCAGGTAAGTGTCTAGTTATTTATTTTTTTCCGCTTGCTCACGCTAACACCCCAACCCCACCCCCCCTTTCCCGGTAGATGCCAGCCACCACTGATCACATGCCAAAATGGAATTCAAGCACACCATTCCAGTCCAATGCCAACCACACTGGCTGCCCACTGAACTTCACTTTAAAATATATACCATAATCTGCAAGGCAGTAAGCGCCATGAATTCAGACCACCCTTCAAGAACATAGTCCATCTAAAGCCGCTTTCCGATCGCTTGCAGAGACTCATGTAAAACCTGACAACCCAGAAAACAAAGACAGACCCTGGAGATAAACCTTCTCACACGTCAAGGTCATGAAACTATTTCTGTCCCCAAGCTAATGATATCCCATCCATCGACACATTAGGAATGAATTTAAGACTATTCTAGCAATTTTACTCCAACCCTTCTTGGCACATACTGAGTTTTATTGGTGCTAGGATTGCTGGGTGCAGTTCTAGCATTAATATCCCAGCTGGCAACGGGCCTGGTGATTTAGTGCCTACCTAGTTTGCCAGGGAGGGTGGTGCCCATATAGTTAATATTGACTCCTCCTGCTCCCCTCCTCTCTCCCTGCTGTCACGTTCATTAGCCTCGGGAAGTTATCCCCACACAGTCCATCATGGGTGCTTCGAGAGTGGCAACAGTAGCAGCTTTTCTCTGACGTGTGTAACTCTGTATTAGTTTACAACCCCATGTGAATGTTAAAATGTATATTTTTGCATTCGTTGTCACCTCCCACCACTTGCTATGTTGTATTGAATATATTTGCATTTGTTATCCACAGAAGCTTTGGCATTCAGAAGCACAATATACGACAATTAAATTAATTTGTTTGGAAAGAGCTTATAAACAAGTTAATCTATTATAGTTTATACAGCATATGCTGACATGCTGTCACAGCGTTTTAAAAGTTGGCTGAGTATTGATTCAGCTTCAAACAATTTTAAATGTCAGATGATAGAATTAACCATCTGGGGGGGGGGGGGGGGAGGGGGCAGGGCCTCATTTTTTATATCTCAGAAGTGTAGAGAACTGAGTTGGCCATTCAAGCCTCTGGACCCATGGCCTCCAGGACACACAGAGTACTGCAGCAAGGGCTTAACCCATTGAGCAGTCCTATTCTACAACGCACACGTTTGCAACCATAGGCTCTTTCTTTTGTGACACAAAAGCTGTGGTCCTGCGAGTATTGCATGAAGCATGGCTACCAGTGCAGACTGGGGCTGACATGCCATGTACCTCACACACCCAGGCCCATGAGGCCTCTTTACCTGCTGCAGCTGCCAGCCTTGCCCATAACCTGGTGCCTCGGGAGCAAATAGCAACCGTAGAGAGGCAAAGAGTGTACCAAAGCATGACATTTCTGATGCCATCTGGGGTTGCTGAATGGACGTCCATGAAAGATCAGCAGATGAAGCGCCCCTTAGTAATTTTTGGTGCTAAGCAACCAAGATCTGCCTCCTTCGACAGGAGCTTCATGAAGGGATGTGGGGACAGTGGTCTGCACGCGACTCCTTGCTGAGCATCTGACGCGTCATGTGATGATGGGCTCCCACTCTTCTCCCATTGCTTGCACCATCCTCAAGAGCATTGGGGCGTATGTACAAGGTGTTCATGCAGCGCAGTGCAGCAAGTAAAGTTGCTGCCCTTCGTTTCGTAAATAGAAGAGAGCAGAAGTGTGCCATATCTTCAAAGAAATAGTGCAGTACTGCTCTCTCCATGCGCTGGCGCACTTGTGCCTGCCTAGCACCAACACAGGCACCATTGCACTATAGTGCAAGGGTGTCTGCATTAAGGTCAGGGTAGTTTTTGTGAAGGAAGGATAACCTTCCTACCCAAAAAACAGCCTGACCCTAATGCAGACACCCTTGCACTATAGTGCAACGGTGCCTGTGTTGGTGCTAGGCAGGCACCGTTGCACTATAGTGGATAGCCTTGCTGCACAAAAACTAGCCTAGGACGTTATTTCCTTTCTGCATGTGTGTTCCAGAATACAGCACACATGCAAAGAGGAATAACAAGGAGAAATATAGCTATATCTCCTCATGATGCCAGTCTCAGGCAGGCACTTCATTTTGGCACACACCGGGGCAGATTTACAATAACTGGCGCATCCCTGCATATCAGCAGGGATGCGCCTGTTATTGTGTGTCACGGCTCTGCCACCATGGATGCGCAGCATTTACAATGCGGCGCACCATGGGGCAAAAATGGACTGATGCGTGACGGGTCAACTGCAGTAAAGGTGGCGCATTGCTGGAGTTGCGTCGCAAGTGCGACGCAGCTCCAGCAAGGCTCGGGGGTGCCCTATCTTTAAAATGCTGCGTCAATCCTTACACCTGCTTCAAGCAGGCGCAGGGTTTTGACGCAGCATGGCCTTAAAAGTGGCTGAGTGAAATCTTGTAGATTTCACTCAGCCACTTTTAGGAGGCGTTCCTGTGCCGGAAGGCCCCCCCTGCGCCGGAACGCCTACATGTGGCGCAGGGCTTTACAACGTGACACATCTCCCAGATGCGTCACATTGTAAGTACCCCGCACCATGGCGCTGATTTTGCGCCGCCGCTGCGTCACAACAGTGACGGAGCGGCAGCGTAAAAGAGGCGCAAGGGGCTTGTAAATCTGCCCCACCTTGTCTACAATGCTTTGTAGCTATGGGTTTGCATGAAAATCCTTGTTTGAATGCATGGGAACTCTTATGCACCACCCATGGAATGCCTCCCTGATGCAAGGTAACACCCATGCAACGCAATGAGCGTTACACGTTTTTACAAAGCAATGCGTATTGAAATGTGTTGCTTTGTAAATACCTACATGGATTTTGCATTGGTTCTGAATTAACAAAGTAACACAATCCCCAACGCAAAATCTTTCTAAATCTGGGCCTTCATTTGCCAGTGTTCCTTTCCCTTACATTTCTCCTTCATTTTCTTCTTGTGTTTCATTTTCTTCATCTGCACTTTGGGTTTTATTTCTATGGCCCTCTTTATGAGTTGGTGTTAAAATTCCAAAGTGTGTAATACCCTCTGTACCTGCACAAATCAGAATAATGAGTCGGTCAGGTCAATCCTGCTAATATTTATCAGGGGAAAATATCCCGTAAATAGCGGACATGCCTGTTGGGTTTGACACAGAAAGCACCAAAATGGGCTTGATAATATGCCGCAGAAAATTCCAATAGAAGCCCATGTTGACATGAGAACATGGGCTTCTATGGGAATTCTCAAGGGCATATTATCAAGCCCATTATCGCCACTTTAGCGGCAGTTTTCTGCCGCTAAAGCGGCGATAATTTTAACGCCGTTTCTTGATAATATGACCCATAGTTTTTTATGATCACCGGATGCAACGGTGGACTTCTGGAAGCGCACCTCCACACAATTCCTTAAAATTCAAAAATGGTGCACTTCATCACAGGTATCAGCCATTGCATGATACCACTGCCAAGCAGAAATAGGTACAGACACAACACAGAATGGTACACCGAAAAGTCCACAGCTCTTTTTGATGTTATTTATCTCCTTTATTGAAATGTTGTTGTCTTTTCATAAAAACAGCCATGGTTACAGCCAACACGTTTCATTCAACAAACTGATCATTATCAGGGCCGCAAGTAATATATAAAAAAAACATATAAGACACACACCATACACTGAAAGACACCATATTGATGCACAAATACTACAACTCTATATATAAAGACAAAACATTAAAGCAGTCATGAGCATCACACTGGTCTACTAATAAAAATGCTACATGAAATATACGCACATGTAAGCCATATGGGAAAAGGGAGCCCCATATGACAACATACTATAAACAAGCATTGGCAAAGCCAATATGTCTCGCCAATGGTTTGTAGCCATGCTGCACAGCGTCCACAATGCTGTGCAGCATAGCTAAAGTAAAATGTAAAAAAACGTTATGTGGCTGCCAGCCTCATTGTGTAGGCACCATGCATGTTCATTGACAAAATGACATGGACACTTTCTGTTTTTAGATACTGATCCAAGTAAGATCGGTAATCAAAAATAAAACGTGCAAAAGCGTTTTTTAATACTTCTTAAAGCAATCAGGGAAATAGAAACAACAGGGAGAGCAAGGGGTGAAGCAACATGGGGAGGGCAGCGGAACACAGCAGCAACACGGGGAAAGGCAGAGGGACACCAAAGCAACAGGAGGATGGCACAGACGTAAAAGCAAGATGGGGAGGGCGGGGCACACAGAATCAACAAGGGGAGGGCGAGGTACACACAAAAGCAACAGTGGGAGGGCAGGGGGGGGCACTGAAGCAACATGGTGAAGGGCTGGGTTCACGGAGGCCACAAGGGTAAAGAGGGAGGTGCGGTTACAACATACAAAAGCACACATTACGCGCAACATAGAGGGAGTTCAGGGAGAAGCTGTGAGGACAGACTACAGCATGAGAAGGGGGAAGAGGTACATGAGGGGAATGTCCCGAAAACACCTGAACTCTCTGTGAGTGTTTACACAAAAAGAACAAGCCAGTAGAAGCTTGTATGGGTCATAAGAGAGTGAGCAAGCTGCGAAGGTCAGGTATGCATCACATCTCCCCGTGCGTGGAGCATAGGAAGGCGTCCTGTGGCACCGTGATCTCCGGGGAAACTGATGCGAAAGCCATGGCGCCTCTGAGCCATGTTTGGAGCAAAGATGTAAGGCAGCAGCAGTAAGTGGCCGGTTCGACATTCCTGAGCCAGCGCTGTAAACGGAAACTGGTCTAGAGTATAGGGGCCGTATACCAGACCTCCCCGGATGCCATCAGCCCACCATCAGTGAGAGCATGGGACTATGTAGCAGTACTGTTCAGGGATGAGCCACAGAGCAACCAGACCCACTCGGCTCCGGAAGGTCTGCATCAGTAACTCTCGATTTTTCTCACCCTTGTCTACATCGGTGCCACGCCACGAGTAGCAGTCGATTCTTGGTCTTTCAACGTGTTATTGGAAGAGAGATGGATGGCTAAGCTAAGCGGAGGATTTATAAGCGGTTTTGATCACTAGCCCAGAGCTTCCTAGGAGAGCTCCTCTCGGTCTGCCATCTTAGATGATATGTGTTTATTTTATGGGCATAAAGAACAGCAGTCCTCCACATTACAGCACCTTGTCGAGAGGATTAGATTTTCTGCTTCAAGGGGGTGCAGGGCGGGTTCAAAACCCCTGCAACGCTGAAGAAGTAAAAAAAACAAATGGTAACCTGACCCATGAGGAATGCAGCCACCACCCTGTGCACCCCTGTTTGCTCCCGAGAGCAAAACGCAGTGGGAGTGCACATTACAAAAGAGGTGGGACTTGGACCCGCCTTTAGTCATTTGTGTGCTTTCATTATTGAAAGACACACGCAAAAGCCAATCCAATGTATGGGAGGAGTCAGACCCACACGGAGTAGACACAAGAAGCCTCGCAGAGCAGTGCATGCGCGCTGCTAGGCTCGACCTAAAAAGGATTTAATTGTATGTAATAAAATACCCAGCCAGACTTTCTCACTCTTTTCCTTCAATTCCCATCTTTCCTTTCTTAGCAGTTGTTGTATTCTTTCTGAGATGCGGCCCTCCGAGCAATGCCTCGATTTATTACATTCAGGTAAATAGAAATTACTGTAGCGGTATTACGATTAATGGCAGTTATTTCAGCATACTTAGCAGGGGGCTGGGAATGGTTGGTAAAAACAGGAGGTCATAATTTTCCTGATAGTCATTGTCTCAGCATTATTAATTTTGATAAGGATCATTTCCACATTTCTTGGCAGCCAGACAAATTTGCTAAAATGACCAAAAGGTGGGCAGTATTGTTATAGGAACTCTGGATGATCTGGAAATGTTAGTGATGCTGAGTGTAAAAAGCCCAGCAAATTGGCTATCGTACCTTTCTTCTACTACGCATGTACCTGTAAAAGCGAAATTACCCCCAAATTGGCTTCAGTGTCAGCATGGATGCTGTTCCAAGAGTAAGTCACATTCTTTAGTATAAGTTGGCACAAGTCTTTCTTTAGCAAATATTGGGGCTGCGGGGACAGAATTAAATAAGTTACATAAAATGGAAGAGTTGTGCAGCAACATTTATGCATTATCTATATTGTGCTGGTAAATATTTTACACTTGTCAATTTTCCGATGTTTTGGGGACTAGTTTCCCCATGCTAGTGTAATGGTTGATATGTTAGTCTATAATTACACTTGCCACTGAGCATTCTATTTGAGTTTTGCAGGGGGTACTCCATCGCAACATGAGCCATGGTATATGATGCACTTAGAATAAGGCAAACATGATATCTATCACTGCTGTGATGAGTAACCATCTGCCAAAGTCTAAATCGTACCCGGAATCTGCTCAGATTGGGCTCCTGCTGCTTTTTAAAGAGATTTCTGACTTCACGGGAAATCACAGAGATTGCGACTGTAGTCCTGGGTGGTGAACTCCACTCCTTTCGCGGAGTTTGCAGAGTCTTCTTCACTCCGCGTAGCTCGCAGAGCGCAGAAAACTCAGCTCCGCGTAGTGCAGCAAAGGATTTTCCCCGCTTAAGCTCACAAACGGTAAGTTGGCGAGCGGGAGCTGCCACTCGGCTTAGAATTTCTACCTGAGTGGCAGGAAGATCAGCATGAAGGGCAGATCGCACTGCACTCCACCACTTGCGCAACTCTACGAAGTTTTTTTGTCACTTCGCGGAGTTCCGCGTAGCGAACCTCAGTGAACCACAAAGTATTTATGAAAACCTGTAACAGGTATGGATTTCCATGGGTGCACCTCATTTGAAAATATACTTATGCACATTATGAGTACATTCTTTTTTCTCCACAGGGAAAATATGTTTTCACGTGTAGATGTAGAATAACCTATTTTCCTACAGGTTGTGCCTCTAGAAGGTGTACTTGTGTTTGCAGAGTGGTCACCTACCTGCAAAATGTTAATGGATAGTAATACACACAAACCTGTAAGATTAAGTATGTCTACTACTCTGAGTATCGCCAATCTCCAGGTAGTGAGGTTTCTCCTCACTTGAGCCTTCAGTTTTGTAGTTCTCAACCACTGGCATCTGTCGTTGCTTTGACTTCTGGCTTTGCTGTATCGTAAGAACATCAACAAAGTTGATAATGGAACAGATTTGAGATGTTACCTTTAGTTTCTTTTTAGGTATGTCATTGGAGCTTGTTGGCTGTTTTTACCCTATCATCACATGAAAGCTGTCTGTGTGGAGTGGGACCAGTTTCCTTTCCTTTCTTTGATATGTTCCTCTGCTTTTGTATTGTTGCTCTGTGTATCGAGGTGCATCAGTTTATGTTGTGTAGGCAGGACAAAGTCAGCGAATGTAGACCAGGCGCCCAGACTAGGCTCTGACACTCAGGCGCTGCCTCTTTGTGCTTTTCAATCTACGGACTCTGGGGCACATCTGAATGGCCGGGCTTGAAGGCTCAGTTACAGTCTAACTTGAGGAAGACCACTGCCTTCTGCGTCCCTTCATTAATAGATTCTGATTAGAAGCGGGTGGTAGTAAAGGTTCTTCCAAAAATGTAATTTTCTCCACCCACACGTCAGGCAGCGCCCATCTCTCACAGGTGGAGACTTTCCTGGGGGCACCATGATGAGGTGCAAATTCCACTAAAGATGGTGGCTCCTCTGCTACTGTGTCTAAAATGGTCCTTGACCATATTTGCCATTGTCAGCCCAGCGGCTGAATCCCTGACATACTGGTAAACATCTCCAGCTTGTTGGAAAGGCAAGACTGCGGCACAGACAGTGGTGGACATCCACTTGGAAATACTCCAGTGCCGACAACGTTGGAGGAAATTTCACCATCCAAGATGGGCTTTTTCCAGAATTTTCACTCGATCTCACCCACTCTGCTACCTCCTTCACCCAAGGCACCTTCCATATGCAGAGAGCTACTCTAACAGGGATGCAATGGTGGAGAACTCAAACTGCAGGCCAATTTTCACTGCCCTGCTCGTGGAGAATGTAATCTGTCACGCCAGCAAGCACAATTTCTTCAATTTTCAAAGCAGCCTGTCCAGTTTAGGCAGTGCACACAGTGTTCGCAGCCTCTGTTCCAAATGCACCTTTCAAGCATCTGTTTTATTGTGTGGGGGAAGAAGAGGCCTTGGCTGAAAAGCATGCCATATAGTTCAGCGCAGGAAGAAACATGGGGCGAATCAGTCCATACCTACTACCCCTGCCCACAATGTTATCTCCACATCACCATTATCACCACACAATAATCTCCTATCTGTTAAGAAATTATACAAACAAATACAAAAATAACCTGGAGTCTCAAAGGAAAGAAAAAGTTGTCTCTAGCTGGTTACATATTCCAAATGCAAACTTCAGGCAGGTGTGGGGGCCCCTCAGCTGGTCTCCTTTTGTGTATGTCCAAGAGAATGCATTGTGCCAATACTTCTCTTCCAGGGGCTGAAGAAAGATGTTGTGAAATTAATTTCGGAGCTAAAGGGTTACATGAAGGCACTGCTTCAGTGCGGGATTTCTAAATATATTTATTTTTACTTTTTCTCTTTCAATAGATGTTGCAGTTTTTTTAATGACTCTTGTATATTGCAGCGATCAGAGTAGATATCAGTAAATATGCTTTAACAGAATTTGACAAAACCAATAGTGTTGCACTCACATACATCTAAGGATAATCAAAGAAAAGAGGAAGACGCATGTTTTAAATCCTATTGGTGCTTTCTTTCCATCACAAAGGCTGCAAGATCAATGGGAGCCAAAGTGTGTTGTAGATTTGCACTTTCTGTGGACTCACCCCAACTATGTTGCCCTTTTTTTCTGAACTCTTGTGTTGCTGGTTATAGAACTCTGTGCACTTTACCGCTGCTAACGAGTGGTAAAGTGCTTGGGCTCCTTTTTTCAACATGGTAACATTGGTATGCTCTTGAGTGGCATATTTAACTTCCCGCTAAGTGCCTTTAGGTCCCAAGTAAATGGTACCACAGCATACCCAGGACCTTGAAGTTAAGTGAAACAAATGAACTACAGCACCTGTCTGCCATCCACTACAGTTACAACATACACATGACTGTAGTCCTGCCACCAGCAGCCTTCTGTGCAGGTTTTAACTGCAAATTCAACATGTTCAAAATTGCTACTTTTGCCAGGCCTAAACCTTTCTTTTAAATATTTATGTCACCCCTCAGTAGGCCGTATTGCCCATGAAGGTAGGGTACATGGGGCCATCTGTATGAAGCCAAATTGCAATTGCAAAACGCTGAAATTTGCAGAATTTCTGCGTTTGCGATTGCAATTTAGGCAGTGTGCAATGTAGCGCACAAAAACCCACTCGCAAAATAAGGAATCGCAAAATTTGCGATTCCCTATTTTAAGGAATCCCAAATTGCGATTCCTTAAATGCAATGTAGGAAGCACCCAAGTTGTGCAATTTTGGCTTAAGGAATCGCAAATTACCATCAACTTCAGGTTGGTGGTAATCTACGATTTCTTTGAAAAATGCACTTTTTTGCATTTTTCAAAGTGCCATGTGGCCACATGTGCACACATGCTTATTTCAGGGGTGCAACAGTGTGTCCTATTGACACCTTTGTAACCCTGAAATTGCATTCTCAATTTGCGATTCTCTAATTGGGTATCGCAAATTGAGAATATCTTCTCATTCATTCCTATGGGCCTTCTAGCCCATAGGAATGAATGGGAAGGTATTCCTTATTTGCGAATCTCAATTTGCGATTCGCAAATAAGGAATATGTAGGAGTCGCAAAATATTTAGCAAATCCTACATACATTGCATATTACTATTCTCTAATTGCGATTCCCTAAAAATCGCAATTTGAGAATCGCAAAACACGTTTTTCATACATATGGCCCATGGTATTTAAAAGTAGGGTATGTAAAAGAATAATGTTAAACGTCCTTACAGTGAAAATGCCCTCAAAGGTATTTTCACTGTAGCAGGTTTGGCTGTTTCATGGAAAAACACTAGGTTTCAATATTAAATACTAATCCTGTATCTCAGGAATGGGACAAGCTATAAAAATAATTAAAACAACTATTTTTAATAGTTGGTAAACATCCAATTCAACTGTGAAGTTGGATGTGTTCTAAATATTATGGAAAGGTAACTTTTAAAGACCCTTTGTGTGCCTAAAGCTTCTAAGGCCTTTCAGTGCCTTTCAAATGTCACATGGCAGTTTAATGGTTCCCCTGAGGTGAGATGTGCACTGCTCCCAGCACAAGGACAAAGGGCCTTGGGTGCGGGGAGGAATTTTCCTCTCCTTGACAGGATGACCTGGCGGCTGTGCCCAGACCATTGATGCACTGAAAAGGGACCTCAATCAATCTCAAAACCTCCCACTCGACCTATATTTATTTTTCTAAGGCTGAACCAGCTCAATTGGAAAGGGACCTCTCCCGTCACAGGCAAATGCTAGCTGACAATTGGCCCTTATGTTGTCTTCCCAGCCAGTCAGGCCCCAATCACAGTGGGCCTCTTTACCATTACAATGTCACAGCCTGTTTGACAGGTCTTCTAGGTTTACATATAACATTATAGAAGACTTCATTGCAAGGAAACATAATGGCAAAACAATTAGTGTGTACCACTGTCTGGTTGCTGAAAGCTCAAATGTTTTGTACCAGACGTCTATCTCTGAGGTTGCTGTGGGTACAGGGACTGCATCAAACTGGATTTTGGTCTTAAATATCTGATGACATTGGGATTACAATAGTACATTCCCCCCCCCCACACACACACCTTAAGCCCCCAACATTAGTGTAGCCGATGACTTCAGCAATTTCGAAAGTGGCCAAAGTGGGTAGGGTTGGTCCCGGACACCTTTACCCCATTGGTTAGCTCTATACCAAGGGTTATTCCCAACCACTAGCATAAATGTTCAGGACACTCCTGGACCTGTGGATGATCATCAGAGGACTGAACCTGCTGTTTGAGACCTGAGAAGAGGCCTAGAGGGATGGACCTGCTCTCCCTCTTGCACTCAGGACAAGGAAGTGGACTCCTAGAGTCATAAGGCTGACTTTCTGTTAAAACGACAGGGACACAACAAGTTACATGATGGCCTTTTCCTGCAAGCGCCATGCTGACCAGTGACACCTAAACTGGACCCTGCTGTGACCGCTGCCTGATACCCTATGAGTTTGTAAGTGCCTCCCCTTAGATCCTAGGGTCTTTAGAAGTGTATTCTTGAATGACTACAGTCAGAAGGTAAAATATTTGACTCAGATGAACCTGGTTAGTGTATCCGACCTGCGCTCCATCGCGGTTAGTGTCAATCAAATGGCGTCTAGGTCCTGTTCTCCTAGGACCATTGATTATCATTGGCACTTTGTGATTCTTGACACTATTTCTACTTCCAAATTTATAAAATCATATCTCCAGTTCCCCTTATTGGATTTTTGTAAAGTCCAATGTCATCTTGTTTATTAAATTTTCCCCCGTTTTTTACATTTATTTTGGGATTTGTATTGTTTTTTCTTTTCAACATTATTAGTATTTTAGTGCTGGATAAATACTTTTCACACTGTCTCTAAGTCAAGCTGAGCTGCTGTTTTCCCCAACCTCGAATGGTTAGTACAGGTTTTTTAGTGACTTTTGTGATTCATCCTGACGAGTTCTATGATTATTATTTGAGGTGGGTTCTCACCGCTACACAAATAGCACTTCAATTTCTTAGAAAGTGTAGTCAAAGCTGCACCAAAAATAATTTACCAAAACGCTCTTACATGGGGTCTGATTTATTTGTGGGTGGATGGCCTGCCGCTCCTCCATGGGAATGGAGTAATTTACTCCGTCCACATGGTGGAGAGGCTGCCTGGCCAATTTATAAATGCCCGCCATGCAGGTGGTCATTCATAAAAACATCGCTACAAACTGAGATTTTATGTTTGTAAAGAAAAATATAATGGTCTCCTCTGCATGGGAGTTTTCTCCCATAGGGGGAGCATAAAAATGTTTTTGTTATAATATTTTTACTGTGCAGTAAGGGCTACCATGGCCAATCTTAAGGTCTGTCCGCAATTACATTTGGCAGGCGGACTATATTTGCTAGGAAAAAACTCTGTTGCCATTCCTACGGAGTATCTCTCCACTAATATATAAATTTGTCTTTTTATCATTAGATTTATTAGCAGCAAAAAGTAAAAAGCAGAAAGTCAATTGCTTGCGTTCAGCACATCGATTTTTAAAAGAAACCCCACATGATTAAGTTTAAAAAGAAACAATCAAATAATCAGGTCTATGAATGAGACATAAATGACATTATGTGCTCACAGAAAGAGTCGGCTGCTTGTGCACACCGAGCAACTGTATATTAAGTTAAATAAACCAGCAGTCCAAGTTGTGCCCAGTAAGTTGAAGTGACCTTGCAGTCAATGAGATTCTAAAGCAATAATAAAACAGATTTGCAACTCTGGGGCATATCAACAAGGGCTTTATCTCTGCTTTTTTGGCTTCAAAAGCCAAAAAAGGAGAGATAAAACTAGTGCCCTATCAACAACAGGGTGCTAACATGCAAATTTGCATGTTAGCACCCTTTTACTCTACGCTTCCCCTTGCATCTCTAATGAGATGTAAAGGGGGCGTTCCAGAGTAAAATAATAGGAGAAATGTCGCTAAGCGACATTTCTCCTATTATCAAGAATGTCGCTAACCCTGTTAGAGACACAAAACGCTGCTTTTTTACGTCTGGTATTTTTCTGACTTAGCCATGATATCCTATGGAAGGAGGATATCATGGCTAAGTTTGCCTGTCCCTATCAACAAGGCAACGTGAGATTATCGCTGGCTTTCCAGCAATAATCTCACGTTAGCCTGTTAGCGTGAGGATTTTTATCGCTAATGAGATAAGCATTGCTAATAGCACGCTATCTCAGCGATAAAAATTCACGCTAGCCGGCGATAATTATCCTGGCGCTAAGTGCGCTTAGAGATAATTATCGCCGGTTGTTGTTGATATGCTCCTATATAAGTAAAATCACAAAATTAAGGGGCATATCAACAACAACCGGCAATAATTATCTCTAAGCGCACTTAGCGCCAGGATAATTATCGCCGGCTAGCGCCGATTTTTATCGCTGAGATAGCGTGCTATTAGCAACGCTTATCTCATTAGCGATAAAAATCTTCACGCTAACAGGCTAACGTGAGATTATCGCTGGAAACCCAGCGATAATCTCATGTTAGCGTGTTGATAGGGACAGGCAAACTTAGCCATGATATCCTCCTTCCATAGGATATCATGGCTAAGTCAGAAAAATACCAGACGTAAAAAAGCAGCGTTAACCGCGGTTAGCGCTGCTTTTTTTGTCTCTAACAGGGTTAGCGACATTCTTGATAATAGGAGAAATGTCGCTTAGCGACATTTCTCCTATTATTTTACTCTGGAACGCCCCCTTTACATCTCATTAGAGATGCAAGGGGAAGCGTAGAGTAAAAGGGTGCTAACATGCAAATTTGCGTGTTAGCACCCTGTTGTTGATAGGGCGCTAGTTTTATCTCTCCTTTTTTGGCTTTTAAAGCCAAAAAAGCAGAGATAAAGCCCTTGTTGATATGCCCCAGAATTCGTCTAGCAAAAATAACTCCAAATGTGAAAGAGCAGCGCAGGCCGGCAAAGATCCAAGCAGAACGGAGCCCCAATAAGAAAGAACCACCATGACAGTAGTTGGAGCCCATTTACACGGTGTCACACAATACACGTTACACTACTCAAACTGTGACATTTTTCAATACATCACCTTCAGACAGAAATAGATTTAGGAAACAAGATGTTACACAAAAATAGAAACATTTCTCTTGCTTCTCTCGGAGGCATTAGTTATTCATATATGTTTTGCTTCCAAAAGCAAAATAACAACTTTAAAAAGCCCTGGATTAATTCATTTCTTGCACATTGTCAAATCATTCTTCCTGCAACATTCTCCAGATATCATGGTCGGGGATGGCTCTAGGGCGGTTTGATCGGATCGCAAAGTGCAATCAATGTAAATAGGTCAGTGCGTTACTGCTTCTGCCAGAGAGCCACTTTTGTTACTTGCAGTTTATAAGTTTAAATCCTAATATACAACAATGAGCTATTCATTTCATCAAAGAGCTACATGCAAACTGCAAAGTATAGATTAGAGAATTACGATGTTTTCCCCAGTCTTTCATTATCCTAATGTTGCTAATTTTTTTCACTTTGGTAGAAATCAATTCTTATTAGTAAAGCCAACCCCATGGTGGTATGTTTTAAATTCTGTGTGTGCTTCTGCAGACCAAGCACTGTTAAAACATACACTCTACCAGTAGGGATGACTTGTGACTCCGACACTCAGTCGTAAATCGCATCCATTGCACACCACGGTTAGCTTCCGACCGAGACGTACGGAGCGGTTTGGACCCGGAAACGACTCGGACGGTGAATTTCACGCAGCTCGCATCATACTTACTCGCTCGTACAGCTGTACGAGTCGGCCGGAAAACACGCGTACGGCTCGTAGTTTTTCCGGCCGGATCGCGTTCGGTGCACTTTCGACCCAGATCGGAATTGGCCCCTTTGTAGTTCTGTGTCTGATGTAACATTTCCGATACACTGATTTGCAAACTATGATTATTTGTGTCTGTGTAATGTATATGTGATATAAAGTGCTCTGACACCTTACACTGGTATGAGTGGCACTATACACTTAATTAAATGCATCTGAGCAGGAGAGTGGTTGGAGAGACCTGAGGAGCACTGTTAAAGGGTGATAGTTAGGCTATCCATGGCAGGGGTGGTCATTGATGGGCGCCAACAACCATTGGCGCACAGGGCGCCACCAGCGCTACAGCCAGTCCTGATCATGGTGTAAGAGTTCACATACTAGGTAATGTCAACATTTACTTCCGCAACAGGCCACTGCCTTCAAGCTTGAAAAGTTACATCTTCAGCTAAGAAAAGATACAGAAATCGAAAACAGAAACAGCAAATAAAAATGAATTCACAATATGTTTTCTTTATACAGAGAGCGAAACGCATGCACATTTTTGGCATGAACGTTATTTAAAAGCCTACAACTCGAAATACAAAATGAATGTCAAGTATATTTTTGATTTGTAAATTAGCTTTTTGTGGGAAATATGAGTTGGCATGATGTATCACCATTTCCTGACTTCTAAGCACAACAAATAACAGAGTTATGACAGTCTCACTTAATATGAGGTAAGCTTTGAGCTGCATACCCGAGTGAATTAATACCAATGAATTCAAGTGGTAATTTTAGAGCCGCTACTTATTTTTTTCTTATAAGATAAGTTAGCAGGTGAGTAAATGCATCTGCTGCTTAGGACTGTATGTAAACTTAAGGGCATGGGTTTAAACCCCACTCATCATAGAAGTTTAATCATTGTGGTGGGAGGAAAAGATAAAAAGCAGCTAGGAACTCACCTGCCCTTCAGTGCTGTTTGTGCTTTGCTCTTTCTGCCTTGATTGCCTGCAACTTCCCCAACCAGGCTTGAGATTCATATGGAGTATGTGCGGTCATGCAGCTGAAAATCATGCATACTATAGAGTGGTCTGCACGCTTGTGCATGCACTAATACTTAGCACTCTTTTTTGGTTGAAAGGTGGCAAATGAGGGTCACTTCACTAGTGAACCGTGAGTGAGAAGCTGCTACACTTGGGGTGAGCCAGCGTGGCACCGAGGCAATGGGCTGGTGGAGCAGTGGCACTATCAAAACTACAGCGGTGCTGTGATGATTGGGCAGAAGGCGGCAGTTCAGGTGGCGGCACCAAGGAAGGTTGAGGAAGCCGCGACCACTTGACAGCCAATACCAGTGCCAGCATGAATCATGGCACTCTGACTCTCACATTCCTCCCATGCAGGCAAGGATGCGCCCACACGCTCACCTGCTCTTCATTATAGACAGTAAGCAGCAAAGGTCCCAGGTCATGCACAGCAGAGGTAGCACTGTCAGAGGTTCCCAAATAGTCGCCCAAGGGCAGTCTCCAAATCCCTGGACAGACTTGCCTGTAGAAGAGAGTAGCACCATTGCTTCCAGCAAGGGCACACTGTGTGAAATGGGGGTGACTCCTTCCATAACAGAGCTGAGGCTGCCTAGCTCACAAGAGATCTCCTAAAACAAAATTGCAACATTGCAATTAGCTAAAACGACTGACTATAGACGACTGAGTACTGGGTTAAATAACCTGGGGGCATATCATCAATGGCCAGCGATAATTATCGCTGGCCGTGTTTAGCGTGCACAAAACTAACGCCGCCTATCGCCGGATTCTATCACCCGGTGAGCGCACTATCAGCAAGGCGCATCGCCGAGGCGATAGAATTCACGTCAATAGCGGCGATGAGGAGCAATAACGCAGAATAACCTGCGATAAAAAAGCAGTGATAATTAAAAAACACGGCGATAGGGAGATGTGGACTCAGCATGAAGATCCACCTCCCATGTTAAACACGGTTAACTCATAGATTTAGCAGGCGTAAGGAACCGGCTATAAAGCCGGTTAGCGCTACTTTAGAATGTCGCTAGGCAGGTTAGCGTTTCCCTTGTTAATAGGGAGATCCTTCATTAGCGATTATTTTCACTATTTTTCTCACGGGAACGCCTACCTCGCATCTCATTAGCGATGCAAGGCAGGCGATACGAAAATGGGCGCTGAAGCATGGAATAACGCGTTAGCGTGTCCATGCTAATAGGGCGATAAAATTATCGCCGCTTTTCATCTAAAAACGGACGCAAAAGCGGCGATATTTTTTTTCCGCCGGCTTGTTGATATGTCCCTTGGTATTTTACCATGTAAGGCGGTGAAGATGTAAATGCTGGAAATAAGGATACTCTCCTTACGTGAAATTCCTGAAATGACCCCATTACTCCAGTTCACATTAGGTGCCATCCGTGGTAAGTTACCATCAACGTGATAATTGCAGGAAAAATGCAAACACACCGGAACAATAGCAAACAAGGTACTGTTCACAGTGCTTTTGTTTTAATGTTTCCTCTCACTAAGAATTAATGCAAGGTCACGTTTTGCTCTTAAATATAGGCCAAAATGATAGATTTGCATTTTGCATAATTACACATAGTTTTGCATAATTTTGTTGAAATTTCACATAATTATGCAAAAGCAAATTAGGTGAATTTCGCTAACCCCTAAACTTGGGGACTTTGATTCTGATTCCAGTTTAAAGAATGGAGGTCAACAAGCATAGATGTGGCTTAACGACTGTCAGTGTAGATAGTGGAGACCGTGTCTCTTTATGCAGAGGCCAAACAGCAACAGGTTTAGACTCAAAACTCCATTCAAGAGTGTTTTTACTCAAAATACTGTTCCCATAATTTTTCAAACTTTTTGATCTCCCTGTTGCGCATTGCATGTAACTGTTCGCTGTTTCTAACTTGCTTCATTTTTCGTCCCCAATCACACATTGTTGGAACCTGTCATGATCGCCATTTTTGGAGCTAGAGGAATCTGGCCACCGCCATTGTGATATAAACTAATCTGGCCATTTGATAATTAAGGCCAAGAGATGAATCATATCCCAAAACTTTCAGCCACCTGATAGAAACCAATCTAATTTGCCATTCAGTCTCCAAGTACAGGAATATATCCTCCAGTACTCCTGGATAAGAGGGCACTGATCGATGATATGAACCCAGTTGGCTGCCGGCCCATTTAGACACCTAAACCAATGACTCAGTCAGTTAGGATTAACTTGTAAGAGAAATTGTGGAGTTCTGTATAACAACCATTTACTGAAAAATAACATTCATATTTCAGAAATAGTGAGCCATCGTTCTGTCAGAAGGAAGTCTCATATTTTCCTAAACCCTGCTTTTGCCCATTTTTGGCCTATTACTATCGGTAATTTATTTCCTGATTTTATGACAAGTATTGACAGAGGTGTTGTGTCATTAATATGGGGAATAGCGTATCTTCTCCAAAAATCCCTACATTTTCGAAGAAACCACTGCATGCTCTTATATTGGACGTTTTTTTGGGTGAATTCATGATTTGTAACACATTGCCTATCTGATGTTCTGCACAGATCAGCTGCATAAAATAATTCGAAAATATTCCTGTATGGGGCTTTACCTTAAACCGAGACATATATTGAGCAAATTGAGCAAAGTAGGCAAGATAATAATAATCACTAAGATTGGGGAATGCCAACCCGCCTTTCTCAAGGTCCTCATATAAATTGTATAGTGCAATTCTAACAATTTTGTTTTGCAAAATGAAGGACATAAAAATAGTCTATATCTTAAAAAAAAAAAGATACAGTTAAAACAAATGGGACAGCTGTAAATAAAAAGTTAAACAGCGGAAGAATAGATATCTTAATCAAGGAGACCCTCCCCAAAATGGTCAAGGGGAGAGAATTCCAGCATGAAAATAGATCTTGTTTTTTTAAAAGCAACAGAGAGAAATTGAGATCATATAGATCCTTGATGAAAACGTAATCCCTAGATATCTTTCAGGGTGCGGATTCACGCATAGGGCGATATCTGAATGCAGAACGTCTGAATTACACCCACATAATATTATTTTGGTTTTCTTTTTATTAATTTTATAACATCCCAATTCCTCGAAATGTGTAAAAGTCTCAGATACCTTCTGCTGCATGCCCTTACTGCAATCAAGAATGAACATGATATCGTCGACATATAGATTTTTCTTCCTCATCAAAGGCAGAGGGGGACGGACATTGACGTTTTCTCTAATTGCGATAGCCAGTGGTTCAATAAAAAAGGCAAATAGAATAGGGGGAAAGCGGGCAGCCCTGACGGGTTCCACGTAGTATGTTTATTTTCCTGCCCTCTATTGAGTTGCTAATTATGCTGGCTTCTGCGTTGCAGTACATCCTTTGTATCAACCCCGTGATCTGGGATGGTATCCTGAATCTAGACAGAATACGAAATAACGTTTCCCAGACCACGAGGTTGAATACTTTCTCTGCGTCTAGCAGAAGCACAAAGGCTGCTGTGTTATTAGTTTCTTCGGGCAGATAGTGTGTGTTTGTCCCCAACTGCCTCCCTGCGATAAAACCATTCTGGTCTGCATGAATTAATTTTGATGCAATCAAATTAAATGTATTGGCTAAAAGTTTTGTGATGATTTTGTAGTCAGTATGTAATTCTGTGATTGGACGATATGAGTTGGGATCCTCACCATCCTTCCCTTTTTTTAAATAACTTACCGCATTCCCCATATGAAATGAAGCAGGTATAGGGCCGCCCTCAAAAATTGTATTGGCGACCAGTAAAAAATATTCAACTAAGACTTCTAAAAATGTTTTGAAAAATTCAGCTGGGAAACCATCTGGCCCACAGGTTTTACCATTCGGGAGATTCCTAATAACCTCAGCCAATTCTTCTGTAGAAAAGGGACGCATTATATTCATCCCTTCTACGTCAGATAGCGCCGGAATATTCTGTTTCTTGAGGAACTCTTTATTGATTGGTTGATTTTGTGCATAGACACGTCTATAATGTTCTAGCATAATTTCGTCCACCCTCCTTACTCCGAATGTTGGTGGTGGGACATTTCAGAATTCCAATCTGATTATTGGCCACTTGCTCATGGGCCCTGTGAAATTACTTTCCTCATATACTTTTTGCATATGGGCACGATATATTGTTTCACATTTTATGTAATTCGCTTCACTGAGCGCATGTTTTAACCATTTACATTTTTATTTTATTAGACACAGATGAATTTCTTAAAATACTTTCATATCTTTGCTGCACATTTCTTTCTAGAATTTGTTTTGTCATTAGTTTTTTATGGTGTTGTCCGTATCCTTACCTATCTCCAGCCCTCGGATGCATGACTTTAGATTATCCCAGACAGTGCTTGGGGAAGCAGTCCCGTGATTTATAACCAAAAATTCCTTTTTACAAAATTTCACAAAAGCTTAGTCCGGTAAATACTGCTTATTTGAAAACCCAGCGCCTAGGATGTATTAAGGCTTTCCCTATCTTAAACTCGAGAGTGATCATGGCATGGTCTGAAATGCCATTGGGTAGGATTCGTTGGGTGTTGAATACCAAAGCTTTAGAGAGTAGGAAAAAGTCCAACCGGGATGAGGTGTGTAATCTTCCAGAAAAACAGGTATACGCAGCTTTCGTAGGAAAGACCGCTCGCCAGGGATCAATTAATTCCATGATTTTAAAATAATTTTGAATCACTATAAAGGTTTTTGTTTTTAGCTGCCTTTTTGATTTAGCCGAGGAGTCGATTTTGGATATTCCAAAAAGTTGTAGTCACCACACAATGATTATCTCACCCGTAATTTGTAATACGAATTGGAATAGCTCTTCAGAAGGCATGGTTTTCTCTTCAACTGGGGCATAGGTACTAACAAACGTAAGGCACCTTAACACCACCATACAGGTCACCCAACACAACCTGCCATTTTTATCACTTCTGCATCCAATCTTTTCCCCAACAAAAATCACGGTGCCCCACTGTGCCGCTTGGGAGGAAGAAAAGCCACCATATGATGCCCCAGTTTTAAAAATATAGAATTCCATCAAATTACCTGCTGGAATATGGGATTTTCAGTTTTAACTCAAGTTTCAATAGCCCGCAGTTTCTTTTTATTATTGAGCCTGTTTTCATTAAACAAGACTACCTTCAAAATGTTATTCATTGTCCTCTACTGAATCCTATTCTTAAAATCGGAGGCAAACTGAATGTTACTAGACCGTCAATGATCCAAATATCTGTGCTATACCTCTAGTGTGCCTTCCCGCTCACACCTAACTTGCTCTACACCCCCCCCCCCAAAACCAGCCTGGCACTACTTTGACACTGTGCCTGTGCGCAACAGCTGGTCTCCCCCACACCTCCCTGCACCAGGAAACCCGAGAAAAGGAAAGACGAGAAGAAAAGAAAGCATGAAGAAAAGAAAAAAAGAAACCTTAAAGAAAAAAAAATAATAATCAAGCACTAGTGACTTAGCCTCCCTTGATCCACTATATCCTTATATCGCTATCCCTGCACTTCCAATTGGCGGTAGATGTAACTCCTATGTTACATAACCTCTCACCAGGTGCTACCTATTTATCAACACTTTTTCAGAAATATGTTGAAGCAAATTTTGTGCCTCCAAAACAGCGTAAAATAAGTGAAATTTCCCCTTGACCAGCACCTTCAACTTAGATTGCTGAGCAATCATTGCTTGAGAACCCTGAGCCTTAAACAAATGAAGCATTTTTACAAATTCTTCCCACCGCCTGGCTGCGGTTGCTGACAGGACCCAGAATATATGACACAGGGGAACATCCGGCATGATAAACTCTCTCTGTTTTATTGCCTTGATTAAGACTTGCTCCTTAATGCTATAATCCCCGAAGTTAACAAGTATAGTGTGTGGAAACTTTAAACTGGGAGGCTGATACGATGGTACACGGTGCACTCTTGTTATTGTCAAATCTCCAGAGTGTTCAGGTAAGACACATGTTTTTATGAAAAAGTCAACCCATTGAAGTGTTTGTTGGCCCTCCCGGGACCCCAACAATACAAAGGTTAGTGCTACGAGAATGGTTTTCCAACTCTTCGAGTTAGTGTTCTAAAGTAGATTTTTGTTTTTGAAACGTATCCACTTTTTGCTGCATATGGGTGACCTGATCCTCTAAAGACGAGATCCTAGACTCAGCTTCTTTCAGCCTTTCAGGGATCTGGGCCATAGCGTCCTCAGTTTTGGAGAGACGAGCATGCAGAACAGCTGTTTCTGTAGTTTTCAGATACCGTATCTCTTCCAAAATTAGGTTGTGCATACTTTTAGCATCCCACTGCATAGTTAAGGGTGTATCTTCTTGTGCCGTGACTTCACTTGAGAGTTCTAGGAGCGGTGCGGAGTGTTCCCTTACACATACGGAGTCAGCCTGTTCAGACACCAGAGACAAAGACAAGGGCTTCTGTTAGGCCGTTGCTGATGACAGTGGGCTATCAAAGACTCCGCCCGAAGAAGCGACCGGCACTGTAGGAGGAGATGAAGCAACAAACTGGAAAATCTCTGAAACCATTGTTTCCATGCCAGAGGTGCCTAAGGGTACCTTAGCTTTAACAAACAGAGGATATTCCTTAAGCCTTACAGCAACAGCATTGGAGTCCAGCGTAAAATCCACTAGAGTTCCTCCAGCCATTGAGGGCATCCCTCCAAGCAACTGTTTTAGTGGATCTGCTCTGGTTATTTCACTGTCAGCAATGCCCGCGTGGCTGATTGTTAAGTCTTCTGGCTCTTCAGCATCCTAGATCATCTATGACAGTATTCACGTATTATAGGCTAAGAGAACCCCATAAAGCCTTTAATGACGGGGGGCCCAATTCACAGGACTAACTTAAGACAAAATCCTAAACTTACTACCATTTTGGTATTTACAGAAGGCACTTACTCATTTCGGTATTCACAGAAGTTAGGAGTCCTAACTTTAGGACTCCTAAATGACTTCTGTGAATACCGAAAGTCTTAAAGTCCGGATTTTTCTACGTTTAAGAGTAGTAAAGTTACGACTCCAATATCTGAGACTACGAAGCTTGCAATATCAAATATATGTAATAAACCCAAGAGTCCAGTAAAGCTCAGCACAGCTACCCTCACCTGGGAAGTAACTCCCCATGCTGTGTGGAGCACCCCGCAAAACTAAGCGTTATCCCCAGTGAGAAACCTGGCGGGGTCACAAAAATTGGTTAATTTTGAAAGTGCCCAATGGGGAGGAATCATGCTCATGCAGACCCCGTTTAGGGCAGTCGAGCTCAAATGAAGATTCTTATATGTCCTCCGGGTAGGAAAAACAAAGGCTGTAGAACTGCTGTAGCCGAACAGCTATGCATCGGCATCAAAGGGCGATGTGTTGGTTCCAATTGATGCAAAGGTGACAATGCTTTGGTTTTGTAGCAAAACAGTTGCAGAACCCCCTTCTGAGGCTCAGGACTGGAGGGAGGAACCTCGGGCAAGGGTAGGACTCACAGAGTCCTGCAGCACCATCAGAATTGCTGGAAGTCTTTTATGTCCATGAGACTTCACAAAACAGGAGGCAAGCCAGCAAGCCCTTCAAGTCAAGTGAGATGGGTCCAGACCTTGTCCTCAGCATGGCACAGATCAGCAGGAAGCAGGGCAGCTCCACAAAGCAGAGAAGAAGTTCCTCAGAGCAGTTAGTCAAGGCAAAGTGGTAATCCTTACAGAACAGCAGTATTTACTCCAGCAGCTTTCTTCCCAGGTCTAGTAGTGTACTGATTTGGTAGGGTCAGAGCCCCAGTACTTGTATCCAAATGTGACTTTGAAGTGGGGGGTGACTTCAAAGCAGCTCCTTGAAGTACACAGTTCCTCTTTCATCCCAGTCCTGTCTGCCAGGCTATCTTTGGGGAGTCCTTTGTGTGGGGACAGAACACAGCCTATTGAGATATAAGTATGAGCTCCCTCTTCCTGACCAGGAAGGCTATCAGAATGCAGATGAATCCTCTGTCAGAACCACCCTTCCTGTGTCTGTGTCTGCCTAGTGGGATGTACAAAGTGTAGCTATCACCAGCCCAGACGTGTATTAGAGACTGGCTGTAGGTACACAGATCAAAGTAAAGAGCAGAGAAATGTCCACTTTCTAAAAGTGGTATTTCTAAAATAGTAATGTCAAATCCAACTTTAACACTAAAGAGTATTTATCATTACCAATCCAAAGATATTAAACCTGTTTTAGCTACTCCTTTCTAATCAGGAATTGCAGCTGAAAAGTGTTTTAAGGAATTCTCGATGCTAGCCTATGAGAGGAGTAGGCTTCACAATAGTGTAAAGTGAATTTATCTGTTTGTCACCACCAGGACATGTAAAACTGAAAAGTACATGTCCTACCTTTTAGTTACACATCACCCTGCCATTATGGCTACCTAGGTCCTACCTTAGGAGTGACATATGTGCAATAGAAGGGGAGTTTAAGGCTTGGCAAGTAGTTTTAAATGCCAAGTCGAAGTGGCAGTAAACTGCTCACACAGGCCTTACAATGGTAAGCCTGAAACAGGTTTGAAAGGCTACTTGTGTGGGTGGCAAAATCAATGCTGCAGGCCTACTAGTAGCAATTAGGTTACAGGCAGTTATGGTAGTAAACTAAATATGCCATTCAGATGTATACCAATATCACCATGATTTAGGGGAGAGGCACATGCACTTTAGCACTGGTTAGCAGTGAGAAAGTGCTCAGAGCCATAAAGTCAACAAACAGATACAGCAACAAGTGAAGGTAAGCAGTCAAAAAGTTGGGAGAAAACCATCCTAAGGATGACAGATTTAACACACACCAGTACATGTATGTGTGTGTGTTGTGTGTGATTGTAAATATCTATGTATGTAATGGTATATATAAGCCGGCATGTATGAGGATCCATTTGTCATTGTAACTGTCTCTAGAATTATGGGGCATATATACAAGCCCCTATCGCCACAGGAACATCACTCTTTCCAACATTCCTGTGACGATAGGGGATTCACCTCAATCACAAGGTGGCATTGAGCCACGTTAAGTGGCTTAAGGCCACCTTGTGAATAAGGCCCCCTTTCATGCTACACTTAGTGTAAAAGGGGCATGCAATGGGTGTTGAAGAGAACGTTCCTCAGAAACACCCATTGATTTTGGCGCTGCGCATGATTTACACGGGTGGCATAAATATGGTGCAGCGCCAAATTGAGACCAGGGAAAACCTGGTCTTAACATGGCGAAATGAGGAAAAATGCTTTATTTCTCCCCGTTTTTGCTGTTTCTTTGTGTGCTGCATTGTTCAGCAAAATGCCACTGATTGCTTCCTGCACATAAACAATCATTAAAAACATGGCAAGTTGCAACTTCTATGTGTGCTGCATTGTGAAATAAGAGTCAATTAGCTCAGACACCTTATCTCCCCTGCCACCGGGAAAGGTCACCACTACTTTTGAACATAGGGCTCACAGCACCTCGACCTCCACCTGCCAATCTGACAAATCCTTCTCCAATACCACCCCATGCGTGCTGCAGCCATCGTCACCCCAATCCGGAAGGAATGAGTCCCAAACCTAGTCAGGTATCTACCTAGTCTGCTCAATGCCATGCACAACACTACCAACAACTGAAAGGGAGTGATCCTTCTGCCATCAGCATGACAAAAAATCACTGATAAACATCTGCCACAGTCCAGGGGCCGTTTTGCACCCCGCTGGCATATCAATCTGTCTTCTGGCCTCAAGCGCCGGTCTTGCGCCTCCTTCCCCCAACAGGCAGGTCCAACCTGGCGGGGTCCTCCACACCACTAGGCCCCTGGACTGCATAAGCTTCCACCTTACCTACCTCCTGCTTGTGGTCCTCGGGAACCCACACCCACTGTCTGGGGCCCACCGAACTGTGGGACCAGCCCTGTGTATCTTCCTCCTGTGGTTCCCCATCCGCAGCTGTCCTCTTCCTGGCCTCACACATCCTAGCCTAGTGCTCCTCTGTCTCCTGTATGCACAACTCTAGGTCCACACCTTGCCACTCGCTTGGCTGGGGCTCCCAAGAGCCCAAAGGTCCCTCGTCCCCCACAGGGTCCACTGAAATTACCCCTTGTTGTGAAATGGGGCCCCCCCAGGCCCCTCCATCCAGGGCCCAGGCCCAACCAACTTACATTTTTTAAGAGCTGGGCGCAGAGGCCCAGTCACCTGCACTTCAACACTTCCAGAGGTGGGCCATGCCTAAAGGTCTAAAGGCCCACCCCCACCACACCTTCCCTCCCCAGGGAGCTCACCAACATTGTTCCGGCGCCCGCTGAAGCACACCGCCGTCCAAATCCAAAGGCAGCGTCCTCCCACCCTCAAGCATTTCAACTATCTCCGTGTCTGAGTAGAAACACGCTGAGAGGCTTTTCCGCCGGCCCCTGCGATTGTCGCAGGCTGCAGCGTGCTTAGCGCACCTGCCAAAGCCCGCTCCTGATTTCCTTTTTTTTTAATGTTCTTTATTGTGTTTAATAACCAAGAATATACAGGATATGAAGAAGTACGAATGCATCAAGTTTCCCACCGACTCCCGCCCCCACGAATCTTAAGGCTAGACCTTGAAAGAAAGAAAAAAAGAAAAAGAGATAGAGAAATACGTTTGTCTACTGGTATGAAAAAGACAACAAAAAAATCCCTATCCAGAAGTGAAGACAAACAATAACTTTGCACATATTATAAAACACATTTGGGCCATAAACAATACACATGTACTTTATCCCTGTTCTCTTCATCTTGACTGTCTTCAGACCATCTAATCTGAGCGGCCCAAATATCCATCCCCTTGGCTCTTGCTCTCTGCCCCCTTCTAGCATATACTGCATTCTCTAGCCTGAAAACTGCCAACAGTCTCCCCAGCCATTGCCCCAGCCATTGTTGACCCGTAGGTGGAACAGGATCGAGCCAATGAGTGGCTAAACAATGTCGTAATACTATCATAGCAACAAAAAGAAATGTCTGGAACCAAGCTGGTAGGTGAGGGCTACTCACTCCCAGTACAATCAGCTGTGGTGTCATCTCTATTCGCTGTCCCAGATGGGATTCAAGCATGGTACCAACTTCCCTTTTAATTATACTCAAACCGGGGCAGGAAGCAAACATGTGTACGATATCTGCTGCTGGAAAGCTGCAACGTGGGCATGTTGTTCCCGCACCTCCTCCCCATTTAGAGATCTTCTCCTGTGTTATATAGAGATTAAACCAGGTCTTGAAAGATTGCACTTGGAGGTTGGCGGTAATACAAGAGGTTTGGGCCATATTGAATGAATCGTCTACATCCCCCGCTTCAACCTTTAGCTGCTCCTGCCAACGTTCACAGTGTTTGGGTAGATCATCAGTCATCGTCTCATTTAGTTTTTTGCAAGTCCCACCTAGTGTACCTCACCCTTTAAGCAACATCTCAACCAACGTCAGCTGGGCAAAACCGCTGTTGCCACCAGATTTCCTTCCTAAGAAATCTCTTATCTGAAGATATTTAAAAAATTGTCTATTATCGACCCCAAAAGTTTCCTTAATTGTGTCAAAGGTAATCATCCCTACCTGGTATGGTCCATAATGTACCCAACCATCCTAACACCTTTGTCATGCCATATTTTCATATACCCATCATTAAAAATAGTAGGGAACGATTTATTGCCATACAGTGGGGTATAAGCATGGATGAGACCCATACCGAGCCTTTTTCGAACTGAAATTCAAGTAGCGCTGGGGGTACGCACCGTACATACACGGGTGGGGGTACGACTCGAACGTACTCGGGTGTACATACACGGGGGGGTTCGACACGTTCTCGGGTGTACATACACGGGGGGGTTCGACACGTACTCGGGTGTACATACACGGGGGGTTCGACACGTACTCGGGTGTACATACACGGGGGGGTTCGACACGTACTCGGGTGTACATACACGGGGGGGTTCGACACGTACTCGGGTGTACATACACGGGGGGTTCGACACGTACATGCGGGGGGGTACGGCACGTACATGCGGGGGCTGGGGGGGGGTACGAGGCGTACATGCGGGGGCTGGGGGGGGTACGGCACGTACCGGGCACCTGTTTGGATGTCTCCATGGTTGTTATAGGAGTTCGGTGCGGACGGTCTTTTAACCATACGGTTGTACATTCGGACGCCCGGGACGGATCGTGATTCCCCGGTCGGACTTCGCTTTTCACGTTTGTACGGTAAATCGTACGAGGACGTGTCGGACACTTTTTCCGACCCGAGGATGTGTGGGGAATTATTCCCAATGCGATTCGTATGGTCTTTTTCCCATGCGAATCGTGATTGCCAGTTCGTACGGCACTTGTACGATTAGTACGGTAAAAAGACCGGATACGAGTCGCACGGGGAATTTTTTTACCGGATCGTGATCGGCACCTAAATATCGAGTTTTAAATATCGACCTACAGTAATATCGAGTTTTAAATATTGTAGGGATAGAATATCGAAATTAAGATTATCAACGACCAGAATATCGACCTGATGGTAAGAAATATCGTTATTGTTAATATCGAAGTTAGTAATATCGATGGCAAAAATATCAATGTTACTAATATCGATATTTATATTAGTGTTATGTGTTTTATTATGTATTTTATATGTATGTGTTATATATTTTTTGTTAAGTATTGTACTGGTTTTTAAATATATATATAACATTTTGAGAAGTTAGTAATCTTTTTTTAAGTAAATTATGCATTTTAGTACCGTAGCGGGTTGTGGGTTTATAGGGGAATAGGGTGGGAAGTAATGTAATTATAGTAAATGAATTAATAAATGTTCGGAATTATTAATTATTTTTAATTACATTTTGCATTTTAGTTCTGTAGCGGGTTGTGAGTTTATAGGGGAATAGGGTGGGAAGTAATTTAACTGTAATTAAGTAATTATTTATTTTTATGTCTTGGTATTGATAATTAATTTATTGTTAAATAATTATTAATTGGTAATTATTTTTTATTAATTGATTAATTGGTAATTATATTCAATCAATCATAGCATTTGTAAAGCGCACTACTTACCTGTGATGGTCTCAAGGTGCTGGGGGGTGGGAAAAGCTGCTACTGTTCGAAAAGCCAGGTCTTGAGGAGTCTTCTGAAGGTCAGCAGGTCTTGGGTCTGCCATAGGTGGATGGGGAGGGTGTTCCAGGTCTTGGCGGCGAGGTGGGAGAACGATCTGCCACCGGAGGTGGCTCTTCGGATGCGGGGACTGTGGCGAGGGCGAGGTCAGCGGAGTGGAGCTGGTGGGTGGGGTGTAGAAGCTAAGTCGTCTGTTGAGGTATGCTGGTCCGGTGTTGGGGACTTCCTTGTGTGCGTGGGTGAGGAGCTTGAAGGTTATCCTCTTGTTGACGCGGAGCCAGTGCAGGTCTCTCAGGTGGGGTGTGATGTGGCTGCGGCAAGAGATGTCGAGGATCAGGCATGCAGAGGCATTCTGGATTCGTTGAAGCCGTTACAGGAGTTTGGCTGCGGCTCCTGTGTAGAGGGCGTTTCCGTAGTCAAACCTGCTGCTGACGAGGGCCTGGGTGACCGTTCTTCTGGTTTCAGTGGGGATCCACTTGTAGAGCATGCAAAGCATGCGGAGGGTGTTGAAGCAGTAGGAGGAGATGGCGTTGACCTGCTTAGTCATGGAGAGGGTGGAGTCGAGGATGACCCCTAGGTTGCGTGCGTGGTCGGTGGGTGTTGGAGCTGTTCCCAGTGCGGTCGGCCACCAGGAGTCGTTCCAGGCCCAAGGGGTGGAACCGAGGATGAGGACCTCCGTCTTGTCCGAGTTCAGCTTCAGTCGGCTGTTCCTCATCCATTGGGCGATGGCCTTCATTCCTTCGTGGAGGTTGATTTTGGCGGTGTCAGGATCATCTGGGTGTCATCGGCGTAGGTGATGATGTTGAGGTCATGCAGTCGAGCGACGTGGGTGAGCTGTACCATGTAGATGTTGAACAGCGTTGGGTTGAGGGATGAGCCCTGGGGGACGCCGCAGATGATCTCGGTGGGTTCGGAGCGGAAGGGGGGGAGGCGGACGCTCTGTGTTCTGCTGGAGAGGAAGGAGGTGGTCCAGTCCAGGGCCTTCTCTTGGATTCCGGCGTCGTGGAGGCGTGTGCATAGTGTCGAAGGCGGCTGACAGGTCCAGGAGGATGAGGGCCGCGGTTTCTCCGTTGTCTAGCAGGGCCCTGATGTCATCGGTGGCGGCGATGAGGGCAGTTTCGGTGCTGTGGTTGCTGCGGAACCCGGATTGGGATGGGTCCAGGATGCTGTTCTCCTCGAGGTAGTGGGTCAGTTGTTTGTTGACGGTCTTCTTGATGACCATCGCTGGGAACGGGAGCAGGGAGATGGGCCGGAGGTTCCTGAGGTCCTTGGGGTACGCCTTGGGTTTCTTGAGTAAGGCGTTGATCTCGGCGTGGTTCCAGCTCCCCGGGAAGGTTGCTGTCTCGAAGGAGATGTTGATGACTTTCCGGAGATGGGGTGCGATAGCGGTGCTGGCTTTGTTGAAGATGTGGTGTGGGCAAGGGTCTGACGGGGATCAGAGTGGATGGTGTTTATGATCTTGATGGTGTTATCGTCGTTGATGTTGGTCCAGGAGAGCAGGCGGTTGGTGCGGATGGTGGTCGTGGGGGCAGGGGTTTCAGTGGTTGTCGATGCGGTCGTGACGTTGAAGCTGTCGTGGATGTCTGCGATCTTGCGATGGAAGAAGGTGGCCAGTGAGTCGCACAGGTCTCGGGAAGGTGGGATGTCGTTGGTGTTGGAGCTGGGGTTGGTGAGTTTCTTCACGATGTTGAAGAGCTCTTTGCTGTTGTGTGTGTTGTTGTCTAGGCGATCTTTGAAGGAGGCTGTTTTGGCTGACCTGATGAGGTGATGGTGTCTGCGGTGTATTAAGTGTATTAATTTATTATTGGAGCGGGTTGTGAGTTTATAGGGTGGGAAGTAATTTAATTCCAATTAAGTAATTATTAATTTTATTGTTGGGTATTGATAATTAATTTATTGTTAAATGGTTATTAATTGGTAATTTGTTTGTAATAATTATTTTGTTTTTGGTATTGAAAATTATTTTATTGTTCATTAATTATTAATTGGTAATTAATTTTTATTAATTATAATTATGTATTGGTATTTATAATTAATGTACTGTTAATTAATTATGAATTGGTAATTACTTTAATAATTATTATGTTTTTGGATTGGAAATTAATTTGTTGCTAATTAATTTGTATCTGGTAATTAATTGTTATTAATTATTAGGTATTGGTATTTATAATTCATTTATTGTTAAATAATTATTTATGGGTAATTACTTTTCAATAATTATTATTTTTTGGTATTGAAAATTAATTTGTTGATAATTAATTTTTATTTGGTATTTAATTTTTATTAATTATTATTTATTGGTATTTAGCATTAATTTAGTGTTAATTAATTATTAATTGGTAATTATTTTTTTATTAATTATTTATTGGTAGTACTAATTAATTTATTGTTATTTAATAATTAAATCATTATTTATTTTACAAAATATTTTAATTATAAGTATGTTATTTTTGACCAATACGCTATCCAGCACTTTCCCTACTGTGGGAATAGTAATGCAACCTTATGTTGGGTCTAACTGTGCTGCACAGAAGTGACTGCATTCTAATCTACATTTCTGATCAGTCCTAACGGAGGCTTGCGCGTATAGCTGGAGGATTAAACTGTCCTCATATCATCATGAAGAAAAATGAAATAGCAGGATGTCACCTAACTCATTTGTAAGTTCCAATCAAAAGCACATACACCTTCAATGTATGGTTTTAAAATATATTTTAAGAGGTTATCAAACATGCTGGGTTGCTGAAATGCTAGTGTCACATGTCTTGTCTGGACAAAAGCAGAACAAGGTAGATGTGAAAAGAACATGTCTCTCCATGTACATTTTAAATGTAGCACAGCGAATGGGCTGCTTTGTACCCACAAGCAGAATGATACTTTCAGCACTAAAATCTGCACAGCTTCTTGGCACTAAAGAGTAGGGGTGGGCGGAATTTGCGAAATCCAATTTCGCAAATTATCGCGAAAATGTTAAAAATTATCGCAAACACGCGGAAATATCGCGAAGATGCAGAAGTTTTTTTCCTGCATGTTCGCGAGATTTTCTGCATGGTTGCGGCTCGCCAACTTACCCATGCGGTTGCTCGTGGGCGCGGCCATCTTGTTTTCAGTTGTCTCGTGGTGCATGATTGCGAGAAGAAAGACGTGATCGCACGAGGCATGACATCACTGCGGGCGCGAACTGTCGCGAGACAGTGCAAATGGCTAAAAGCAATACAACATCTCATGGAGAACGCGACCGGATCAAGAAAACTTGTCGGCGAACGCAGGGATTCAGGTAAGGCGATCGCGCGCGCGCGAGAATGTATTATTTTACAGCGCGAGCAAGAACCAAATTATCGCAAAGCTGCGGAATGTGGAAATTTTGACATTTTCGCGCTTTCCGCGGAACGCGAAAATGTCAAATTATCGCAATTTCCGCGAACGGAACGAAATTTTAGCCCAGGCCTATTAAAGAGCTCCTGGCGTACGAAAGTTTAGTACAATATTCAACAGGGAATACAGCTTTTTCAACTTAGGAGAGAGCTTTCTGTACTTGAGTAAAAAGGAATGGAATTACAGGTTTTTGTGCCTGCCAGAGGAAAGCCTTGTTACTGTATCTGACGTATGGATAGCGCTCACACCTGCAAAGCCTGTCCACACAACTTGTATCATATTAACCTCTACCAAAAATGGTACAACAAATGCCATAGTCAGTCCTGATAATTGATTTTCACAAGGGTTGCTTGATATCTACAGCCCTCTAGGGGTTTCTGTCTACAAAACATTGCTAATTTTTAGAAAAATGTGATTTCCTTTTTGGACACATATCAGAATGCTGCAGAATGCTGTGTTCCTTCATTATATTTTCTACTTCAGAATATATTGATTCACTCGGTTGCACATGTGCAAACTCTCTGATACAGTTAGATGCTCTCGTTAATTTTCAATTACTTCTTACGCTCATGCTGCAACATATCTCCTAGGAACACGCAACTTTTCTGTAAAGTCTCTTTTTTGTAGAAATCCCTGTAATAATGGTAGTTTAAAGATGCAAAATGTTAAGCCATTTAATGGGTCACGTAACCCCCACTCCTCCGTAAAATGCCAGCCATATTACATCAATTAATAGTTTTAAAATGTTCTGGAAGCTTTGCTGAATTTATTCTAACTCGAAAACCTTATGAAAACGGGGTCATAGCCAGATTTTTCTTCTTTTGACGACTCCTCCAATTAATTCTTCCTAATAGGGTGATGAAAGTGCACAACTGTGCAGCAGAATTACGTGAGCGACGCCAAGTCTACTTGTGATCAAAGCTTGAACAGTTTTGCTAACATGACACTGAACTTCAAGTTGTTTTAATAGAAGCCTGAAAGCAGTGAACTGCATTCGAAAAATTACAGTATACTGAAAGAATCATAATGGCAATTACGAGCAGTATAAATGCCATTTTATTCCCCCAAATTTTCATCAGTAGGTTGGTTAAAGGGGAAAGTTGATATTTTAAATGTCTTGAGGATTTCAGTGTGAGATTTGACTTCTGAAGCCAGGTACCATCATTCTCTGAATAGAGACGGGCCATAGGAAGTGTCCAAATAAAACACATTTAAAGAGCACCCAATGGCCTCTCGCTTTCTAATTGTCCAGCATCTATTTTATAAGACATTCTACCTTGCAGCAATATTGTCCCGAAAAAGGAAAGAGTTACCCTTAAAATCCCTCCCATCAACCACCCGCTCTCAAGTGATGCCAACCGGCTTGCAAGGTTTTTCATTGGGTCAAATGCACTTCAGATAACGACCACAAATAACCCCCAGCATGCCACCATGGAGCTCAAAGCCCAGTCAGGCAACAGCCGTAGAAACTGTACTGCATAATCTATCCCAAAACGTAAATGATCATAAACTTGATCCAAAGATTGTTGTGAAATTGAGCCTCATCATCACACAATCTGCCAAAAAGCATGCCACGGACACACGAGAACTCTTCCTCAAACCAGAATGCCATAGGCTTGGTCTTAGGGAGACCTGGTTCAATGATCACTCATATCATTTTTGATGAGATTAACATATTCCTCCGCGATACAGTATTGTCCACAATGATTTAAAATACAAGAATTCCAGAGGGGTGTCATTAATGCAGTTTATACCATTGACCTGCACAGAAGTGCAAAAGATCAACACTTTTTCACCTTCAAGTATGTACTTACAGGCTGTGTCAGCAACCCATCATTTTCCTTCACAACAACAGCCATCTATCGATCTCGTGCTTATGGATAAAATACTTGCATTCGCCTTGCGCCTCATTACCATAGCACAAAAAAATATTGTTGTGCGAGACTTTAATCTGTTTTCGGACAATTCACAAACAAACCTCCTACAGTCCTGATTGAAGATATGAAGACCAGTGGCGTAGCTGGACCTTTTGCTGCCCGGGGCATTTCCCTACGTTGGCCGCCCCCACGATGGCCGCAGGTAAGAGCGGGGGGGAGGTGGCACTGAGGAGACAGACGGCGATGAGGATAAGGGTAAAAATACCGCCACCGCCCCCAAAACTCGTGCCTCCCGGGGCTCCCCGCTCCCCCCCCCTTGCTATGCCACTGGGAAGCACTGGGTCGCTCCAGTCACACATTGTCCAAACCCCTCTAAATCTAGACTTCACACATAAATAGTGAATCTGAGATGTTAAAGCTGCAGGCCCGAGCTAAACACTAACCATCCTCCTGTGCAATCCGATATATCAGTATTTTTCCAGCAGGAAGACAGATCCAAATGCTATCTCGAATAGAAAATTCAAATTGAAGAATATAAACTGACGGTAATTTCACAAATTGCACAATGCACTCTAGAGATCCGGCTAGTTTTCCTGCAGTGTACAATAACTTAAACCTTGGCCAAATAAAGCTCTTCACTCCCTTAGGGGAAAGAAACTGAGGAATATTATATCAAAGTGGTACAATAGCAAGCAGGGCAAATAGAAAAGGAAATTATATAAAATAGAGAGTAAGTGGCATACCTCTCTGAAAGAGCAAATGAGCCCAGTTGCAAGATTCACGTGAAGGGATGCTACAAAGCAGTAAAATGCGCAAACGTGGCTTACCTCACTAAATGCATTTTGGAAGACCCAAACACAATAAATGAAATCATCAATATCTTTCAAGCAATGACAAAGGTCGACCTGCTCAATACACTACTAAGTGCTTTCCAGCAACACTTTTGAAGACCTACTTAACTCATTTGAAAGAAAGATCCCAATTATACAGGATGTCATTGCTACTAGCAAAGTAGTGTTAACTTCTTAACATCTTCCCTTGCTGAACCTCCACCTCAAGGCTGCCCCAGAAAATGGATTTCAATGAAAAGATTGAAGGATTGATCAGGGGCTATCAGGTCTGGTCCTCAATTGGATTGAATCATTATTCTACCACCAGAGTCAGCAGAGACATATAAGATCCTCTTTATCATTATCCTTTAAAGCGCAATGTGGAATGTAACTGGATTCATCCCTTGCCCCTTTTCTCTTGAATATCTGTATGCTTCCCCAGATTTAAGTACTTGCTCTATGGCAGCTACATTTGCAGATGCTACCCAAATTCAAATCCATTTTGAGAACAATGCTGAGGGGCACGGCTACCTGGTGGAGTGTTTAGAACATTGCTCCCACTAGGTGTGGGGAGGTTTCCTCTACTACAAATGAACTAAGACTGAAGTCTTCGCCATAAGATGGGTTGGGCCTCTTTCAAGTGACCTACTAGTAAAGGTCTCCAACGCACCACCACAGAACAAGCCACACACCAGTGGGCCATCTTCAGTTCTTACCTGAACTTCAATCCGTAAATTAATTAAGTCTTAATGGGAACACACCTTCAACTATCGCACATATGAAAAATCATCCTGATCCTGAAAACTAATCTCTGAATTGCGGGCATATATGAGCTATTGTAATGCAATCTGTACGAGGCCCACAAAAAAGTAATTACTGGGCTTCAGTGAAACCAAAATTAGACAACCAGAAGTTACCTACACTTCTGGTGACATGACCAAATTAAAATCAGCCTTGTAAGACTCCTCTGCCTCATAGTGGAATCAAGCAGAAAAAGGTCAAATACTCTGTATCATGTAGAAAGCACTCTGGGGCAGAGGTCCTGGTTACATTGAACAGCTAACTCACCGTTCGGTGCTATGCAGAAACCTATAGTCATCTTCATTTAGCTTGTTTAACAATGGTCCTCCATGAGACTAACAAGCAGTCGAAGATCTTTGGTGTCCAGTGTGCAGAACTCTGGAACACACTCAGCACTCAAAAGCAGGTTGAAAGCAACTACCTTCAAGTCAAGATGCTCCTGAAAATCAAGCTTTTCAATGCATTCACCAACTAGAACCATTTATGTCCAGTGGAGTGACTAAAGACTGCCAGTGTGTGTAATCACTCAAACGCTGTCTCACTAAAACTCATGCACTCTTGTGTACATCCTCGGTTGAACTGTGACACGCACACAACAAGCTTATTCCGCTCTGAGCGTGCCACTGTTGTGACACCCACACACACGCATTGTGAGAAGTTGGCCTGGCATATGCTGGTCACTAGTTATAGTGGCCACCTTGCAACAGTCCAATTCGACTCTTATGGTAGATAGGTTTAAGACAACCTTTTAAAGAAAGCTATCCTACTGGTAGCTGTGGAGAGCAGCCTTCAGGCTAAGTCTCTGAGGAATGTAAAGCAGCTTGTTTTACCTTATAATCTCTTGAATTACCAAATGAAAGGACATCACACAGGTATATATATCAAATATATACGTATTTATTTCTAGACACACTCTACTAATCTCTTTATGAGATTAGAAGTCAGGAACACATTCAAATATCAACGTTTCACAATAAGTTAAGCACAAATATGGCTGGGGCCCTAGGGGCGTACCAGACCATATACTAAAAAAGAGGTTTAGGAAAGTCGACTTGCAGAATGACAAGGCCTAGGGCCTGTAGAATCGCTGGGGCTTCACTAATGCAGTAAAAGCAGGTAAGTAACAGACCCACGGGAGACGCATGCAGTGTGAGAACACAGCCGCGGGTTCCCAATTGATTACAATGGAGCAAGTGGCGGTTTGATTTCTAGAGTTTTAGGGTACTTCGAGGAAGTCTACAAGCAAGCCACTTACAAGGTAAGTAATTCGAGGGCCAAGAAGACTTGCTGCTTGCGAAGACTGAAGAAGTGTCCGGTGGAATCCAAGGCTGGATTCAAGATGCAGATGACCTGAAACTTGAAGGGACATTGTTCACAGTCACTTGCCAGTGACCCGGGGCCAGGAGGATGGCTGCCCACGGAAGTCGGGTGATTTCATGTGATCAATGGTGTTTTGACTCTTCGCTCACGAGTCCCAGGAGGCATTGACGATGACCAGCAGCTGGATTCGGAGTGTCCCACGACGTCTGCTGCTTACTGAGTTGTCGGCAACCGGATTGGAGCCAAAAATCCTTGGCAACAGCAAGTCTCGTGAGAAGTGATTTAAGTCAGCGTTGCAGACCAGCAAGGTCTGAGGGATTCACTCAGCAAGGGTGAGTGAGGGCAGGCCTGGAGCAACTAGGGGAGCCCTTTGAGTTGATAAGAAAGTCTTCGGGGGACCCACAAGCCAACGGGCAAGGGATCGCGAAGATGCCTCTTGAGGAAATGCTTCACAGGAGCCCACGGTCACTCGGGATGGGGTAGGCCTCTGATTGTCACTACAAAACCTGCTGGAGGCTTGGGCCACAAATGATCCAATGCACAAGTTCATAGAGCATCGTGAAGTGGTTGCACTTGACAATAGTGCACTGTACCCGGGTATTGCTGTTCCTCGTCATTCGTGGGGGCCACTCGCCTCAGCTCTGCTGGGAACTCACAATGGCTGTTGAGAAGTCAGGAAATCCACTTCTGGGGCTGCAGGGACTTCAGACTCCGGCAGGAGCGGGAAAGTTTGCGACTTTTGATTAGAGTTTTTGGTGCCTGCCAAGCAGTGGAGTCACTCCTTGACTCCAAGGGAGATTCTTCTGTCTTCCAAAGGTAGTGGAACATCGAGGGGCCAGGATTCGTCTTTGTAGAGCGTCATCCAGGGTTATCTACTTTGCAATGGCAAGGTTTCCTATCTTATACTGAAGGTAGGGGAGGGACTAGCTCTAGGACCACTCCTCTGGGAGTGTCATGATAGGGGGTGGTTACACCCACTTCCCTTTGTCCAGTTTCACACCAGAGCAGGGACAGGTAGCCCCTGAACTGAGCTGGCATATGCACAGAGGAGCCTACTGCTCCCCCAGTGCACGACTTCAAAGCACTCTAGAAGTGCACCCACCCAGCTCCAATACACTAAATCCTGTCTGGAAGGTAGTGACACCTCCCTGTGACAGGATGCCTATTGTTGGGCCTCCTCCACTGCGAGTTTCAGTCAGCAGCAGGAGGGCAGCCCAGTGTCTGTGCTGGTGGCATCCATTTTGTGATGCCAGGGCTCTTTCAGATTTCTACTGTGTTACCACAGTAGGTACTGGTGTAGGGGTATGATTCCAAGTTGTTTGACACCAAACACAACATGTTTTGATGCAGTCATTCCAAAGTTAGCATTTACCGGTAGGTTATAATGCACTTAAGAGTATATGGTTTAACCGCATCCACAAACAGCCACAGAGAATAGACTCTGCCAGCTGCAGAGGGGTCCTACTCATGCAGAGGCACCCCCTCACATTGTAAACCAAGCACCCTGCCCTCAGGATTGATAGGGCCTGCCATAGTGGTGGCTGATTTATATGTGTGTGTATGGTGAGATAGAGGAACCTATACCTCAGTGAGGAGTGCTAACACTACCTCACCCAGGCTGCAGTAGCAGGCCTGTGGTGTCAGATTGAGTCTGCTTCCCAGGGGTGGTATAATACATACTTCACCCCCTGGTAGGCCTGTGAAGTGCCTATGCCCTAAGTACCTAACATACCATATACTAGGGGCTCATAAGGTACCACAGTATCCAATCACTAGTGCATCTAATATGCACACCAAGTCGTTTAGAGAGAACAGAGTGACTGGGGGCCCTGATTAGCAGGGACCCAGCCAGACTATAGCCAGAAACCAGTGTGTACATCAGAAAAAAAGTGGGGGCAACATAAGTGCAGATCCTACTCTCCTACATGCATGCATGTCACATGACACATTCTGCAGGCAAGAAGGAAAGCACACCATTGTGAAGGAGAATACATTTCTGTTTAATGGTGACGGAATTATTTCTGAGATATGCTCACAATTTCTGCATGATATGCACACGAATATAGCTTGTTACATCGCATGCGTTTACAACGCATGCGATTACAACGCGGTCATTACAACGACCGCATTGTTACGTTGCAGTACCATTACAACGCAAGTTGTTACAAAAACTTGCTCAAGGGGACACGCTGGATTTAGGAATAGTATAATTCACTATACTAACTCCAGTGTGTGCAACAGTAGGGAAGGTGTTGCAATAGTAAATTATACTATTCCTTAGTTTAGAGCGCCCCCTAGAGCAAGTCGTTGCGATGACTTGCATTGTAATGGAACAGCGAAGTAACAAAGCGGTTGTTGTAACAACAGCGTTGTAATCACATGCGCTGTAATGCATGCAATGTGATGGCTGTTTCCCATGCACACACATACTTTGCATCACATCCTGGAAAGTTGTGTGTGAAAGGTCTATTGAGATGTGCACTCAGGGTCTACAGATTTAGCGCATAGTCTACAGTGAAGTTTTTGAATAGCATGTACAAGGTGTCTGTGTGGGGAAAAATTACTATCTGTATATTGGTATTCACAGTATTGTTTAGGCTGATAAATACATATATTCTGTTTTCATCATTGTTAGAAGATGGTTCTGACCATCTGAGCCGCCCTTTGAACATCTTATGGTTGAGCTTTTACTGTGGGAGAGCCTCATAAGTTGGGACTCACCCACAGTGAATTCATGATGAAAGAGACTGCATGTGGATTTTACTGGTGTCCCCCTGGTAAGAGTAGGCCGCTGAGCTGCAGCCGGAGTAAGGGGCACGGGGCTGGTTAGATGCAGACATGTGTGTCCATGCGTGTGCACACGTGTAGGGGCTGCGCAGGGGAGATTCCTGGCATGTGCAGCCCAGGAGCAGCTACAAATTGAAGGGTGTGGCAGGAATTATGCAGAGCTGGGTGGTGACATGGAATAAGCTTTATACAATTGGAAGAAACATGTAAGGGAAAGTCAATGTGCTTTACTGTTGTCACTGAAGGACTACTTCATTATTCTCCTATGAGGATTGGGATCACATGGGATAGTTTCACTTTCCTAGGGCCTACAAATTCCAGACACACACTAAAGTCCACTGCAACATAGGTGAGAAGAAGTATTCTGCTGAATTCAAAACCGTAGATGTACTGCTTATGGGTTACCCAGAAATGTCATATTCCGCTGACTCAGCTCATAACCAGAGCCAGGCTACGGGCTGACCCTGCCAGGCTGGATCAATGACCTTCCTCCCCAAGCTGTAGCATCAGAGGCCTATCCCTTCACAACAAGCATTCAAAGGGCGAAGGTCTCCTCTCCAAGAGGGAGAGAAGATGGGTGGAGCTACACAGTTATCCATCAGCAGCTGTCACCTGGTGCCAGGCACCAAGCTGCTCTGGAGAGAAGGCAGCAAGGGGAAGGGGCTTTCAGAGACCATGTGGCATGAGACCCCTGGACAACGCCATTTTGAACTGCCCCAGAGGCCTGGGAAGGAAGGAGGGAACAGGGGCACGATGTGAGGTGTCGCTGTTTGATAGGGCAAGCAGAGACTTCCTGCCAGCCCCTCCAAATTCTTTAAAAGCGCTTGCACAGGAAGAGGAGCTCTCTCTGTGGTGTGGTCTGCTGAGGAAGACTGGTGCTGGAGCCTGGCGCCTGGTGTCATGGGCAGCTAGAAGGAAGATCCTCCAGACTGGCCGAGGACCGTGACTTGCGCCACAAGGGGAGACCAGGACCAGTGAGCAGAAGCCTGCGTCTCTGCGCAAGGAGGAGATAGACCCAGGAGGAGAGCCAGGTGAAAGGCTGGCGGAGGGATCCAGTGAAAACCGTGCACTGATGAATTCTCCCTCCCTGAGAACAGGAGGGTGAAAGAAAGTGCTCCCAGTGGCTGGGGAGTGCCACCAGGAGCAAGAAGAGGCCAAAAAGGAGCAGATCGGTCACCTGGGGGCCGAGATACGCCCCCCCAGAAGGTAGGCGACCTTTGACCTCAATGAGGACCGACGACGAAGCGCGTGGGGCTCTGTTGCCGGTCCAAGATGTGCTCCCGGGGTGGGTCAGGTCCTGGCGGCTCCCTGTGAAGTAGCCCAAATGGGGTGCCAGGAGCCCACCCTGGCCGCTGGCGATAATGGAGCGTGGGGACCACCGTCACACCCCCCGCCACGAAGAGGACTCAGGGGCCCGGGATCCCAACTCCAGGCCTGACATCAAAAAGGGAAGCCGGGGAGCGCCGTTGCGCTCCCCCGTGAAGATTGCCAGGGGGCCCAGAATCCCAACTCCGGGCCCCAAAGCCAGGGAGCACCATCGCGCTCCCTGTGAAGAACTCCCTGGGGGAAGGGACCCAGGACCCCAACTCTGGGCCCTGGTGTCCCCAGCATAAGAGGAGGAGTGCCGCCACACTCCCCCAGGGCAGGAGGAAGGCGAGGGGGAGTGCCGTCGCACTTCCCCGCGGTCCAGCCGTACCGGCAGGAGTCTCTGCATTTGCCCAGAAGGCAAACCAGAAGAGAGGTGCCCGCTCCTGCGGCAGCATGTGAGGGTGCTGGCCAGTCGGGGAGCCGGCAAGGGCAGCTGGGGGTGGGCTCCTTGAGCTGCCCCCCACTGTACCTACCAAGTGGGGTGCCCGGGTGGGACCGGGACCCCCAGAAGAGGCGGGAGCAGCCAGGGGGTGGGCTCCCCGAGCTGTGAGGAACTCACCCTAGAGCAGGAGTCTGGGTGAGACCGGATCCCCAACGAAGTGAAGAAGCGGCAAGACCGCTGAGGCCGGTAGCGCAGCTCTCCCCGAGCAGAGGGGGAGACGCTGCTCTGTTATTCACAGGCAGGAGCGAATCGCCCCATAATGCCTTGCAGGCCCGGACCGGCCTGCAAGGAAAGCGGATCGTTTTCTGCGTGTGGTGGCCCCAGGAGGATGGGGTCACTGCCAGGTGTGAGCGAATGTGCAGGGGGAGCTGCAGGAACAACACAGTCTCCCTCATCACGGAGAGGAAAGTCCCCCCCCTAAGTCTCTGGGGACTCCAAAGACATAACCCCTCAAGGGTTCAGCCAACAGTCAAAGTATCCAGGGGCTGGAATTTTAGTTCTACAGCTGGGGGTGCGTAGGGGACTGCACCCCTGTATGAAGGGCTGAGCTGGGGATGTCTGGAGAAGGGCATCCCCAGGAGGTAAAGAGGTGTTTTTGTTCGAGAGGTGCATATACACGTTATTTCTTGAGAGGGACTGAAAGTCACATATGTAATGTGAGGTCATAAGCCAAGTGGGGCTATGTTGCTGGTCATTCCTGCTAGGGTGTCTGGCTGTATATGCTTAATCCTGTGATTTTAACTGTGAAGCCTTTTTAGGGGCTTTAATTGCAATGCATTATAACTGTTATCAACTATGATGAGTACTGTCATTTTAAGTGATGCCTAAACATGTATTTCTTGCTATTGCGTTAGGTGAAGAACAACCCAAACTGTTACACTAAGAGGTAGAGGTGTATACTGTACGGTCCGTATGGGTTGCGCCGTCAGGGTTATGTGTCACCAGGGCAGGTGTACCTATTTTAAATGCTTGTTGAGATGATGGGATGGGTCGTCACTGGGAAGGTGCCAGTGGGCAAGCCCCTCGCTCCAGGTTATGTCAACCCAATGCATTAGGGGGCAACATGATGTGCATACATGGGAGTGGTGATACTAGACCCCACCACCCCTGCAGAGGGGTGGAAATGTTATGCAAGGTCACAAAGTAATTCCAAAAGCTTATGTATATTTGTATATTGTTGCATAGTATTGAGTAGTGTGTGTGTTTAATAAATGTACTCTTCCTTTTATAAAGCAAAGTACAGACTGGACAATCAATTATTGAGTCTTATTTCTGCATACTTGTAAATTGTGAATACTAGCCCACACCACCTCCCTTGAGTAAGCCTTAGACTGCTCTGCAACGCTACCCTTTGAGAGTCAAGCGCTACAATGGGGTGTTTGGTTCCCAGTGAAGGACAAAAGTAATCATGTTATTTGTGCAGGCCTCACAGACACTACCTCGTTTTCCAACAATTATTGGGGCATATTATCAATGGCATGCGTTGAATATCGCAAATCGCGCTTAGCATGAATTTGATTATCGCCGTCTATCGCTGGATTACATCGCTGTGCTAGCGGCATATTAGCAACGCTTAGCTCACAGGCGATGTACAAACCAGCAATAGACAGCGATAATCAGCATTAGCGTGCGAAATCAAGCGATGATTTCACAGCGCTAATTTAAAGCTTGTTAATATGGGAATGTGGACTTAACCTGTCAATCCAGCTCCCATACTAAACATGCTTAAGTCAGGTTTTGACCAGACTGTGGAAATATGGATTTTTCTGATCAGTTATGTCCCCTATCTTGGACCCCAACGGTTTCATGTATGAATCACAAGTACATGTATGTTCCCTCCAGTTCCAGTTATGAAGACGCAAACACATGTGCGTCCACCGTCAACATGTCCTCTTTCAGATCCGCCATGAATAGGCCGGATATTCCATTCCTAAGTATGAAAGGCCACCGGCTTTATATGGTTCACTTATGCCATTTTACAGTCCAGGCAAGTAGGCCCTGATTCTGTCATCAAGCTTTTCTTGCCTTTTGCCTCTGAAAACTCCAGTCTGAGCCTGCATCTGTGACCATGAACTTTGTCTCATTCCCTGCGCGGCTCACGAAGTCTGACATCAGCCTGTTGCCTGCCAAAAAACTGTATTTCACCTTCGAAATTATCTGCTCCGCTCCCTGCCCAATGCATTCCTGTCTAGTAGTTTAAGTAAACATTCTTCCAGCTACCGAGCAAAGGCCCGGCTTCTCTGTCTTTATGCAAGTAATTCATAGCCCTATTACTATGGAAGACTTCTGCCCTCGCATCTAGTGTAGACACTTAGACGCTTGTACACGCACTAACAGTCAGTATAGTCAGTATAGAATAAGATTCTACTCTAAGAGACCTCTCTTTTGGATAATATAGTTCTTTAAACATAGGATGTTAGATATGATTTGGGATTAGGTTGACTTGACCCTCCAGACTTCTGTCGCCACATGTAGAGCTAAATGTCAAGTCCCCTTCACCCCCTAGTTGCAGGTCAATCACACGTCATGTTGCTGCGCGCGCATTTCTGCCAAGTATTTCTGCTGACATTGCGAAATTCTCTCATGGAACCACCCTATTATGACATCACATCTGATGACGTTCTTTAGTCACACCCAGTTACGCCTATTTTTTTGCTACGTATGTATCTTTTATCCACACTATCAATTGTTACGCCTCTTGCATTTGCTTCACTGTAATGCCTATTGTATAAAAGTGATTAATTATCAATAAAGTATGTACTTCACTTCCTGAACCTTCGTGGTGATGGAACTTGGAGCAACCGATTCGAATCGTCCATTGGAATAAAGCCCATTCCGAACCTCTAATACCACGGATTCTGCCTCTTATTTACTGAGCTATTTTTATTATGTTTCTGTATCAAATTAAGTCCCGGTAATTAAATTATTTACCACATGAATGGCGCCCGAATAGGGACACTTTCTCATCTCACGCGCCGGCGGTGCGTTGCAGGCCCGGTCTCCTGCCACAGCTGGACGGACAACAACGCGTACCAGCAGGATTTCCTGTATCTCCCTCCGGTCAAGCGGGGGCGACTGAGGCTGCGATCAACACCCAGACGAGGCGGTGAGAAGTGCGAAGTATCCCGACCAGAGCCTAGCTGAGAGAGCAAGATCCGAGGTATACAGAGGCCCGCCAGGTGTCCGAAGTGTCCGAAGTTTTCGAGTCGAGTCCAGTCCGGTCCAGTTCAGTTCCGTTCCGAGGCCTTCCGTTCCGAGCTACCCGGTGAGTACCATTACTGGGGAGGCGTTCTGACGTGCACATAGGTTGTGCCGGTCAAGACGGGTTTGGGTACACAAATCCGGTCTGCACTGTTTCAGCAGTGTATCTGTACTGTTTAGCAGTATATCTAGTATATCAAGTATATAAATTCAGAATAATCCAGATAATGCCGAGTATTATGTTTAGTGATTAAGTTTTCCTTAGATCGTCATCATCATTGTTGCTCAGTTAAATGTTAAATGTTAAATGTTTTAAATACGTTCTGCATATTGTGGTATGAATGACTGTTCATTATTTTGTTTATTTGTATTAAGTTTGTTCAAGATCAAGTATCAGATCAGTTCTCAATATGCCGCTCTTTTCGAAATTAAGACAGATCACAACAAGAAAAGGGGTACTCGAAGAAGCTGTTCCTATTCCTCCTAGGGACACTCCAGGGTACTTCATGTATCATAAACATGGCTTAGACGCTATATTATTTCTTGATTTATGGGTAGACTACACCAAGGAATTACCAGAAAGTCAGAGGTGGCCCGCAGCTGGGACCTGGGATGCAGAGTGCATCATGAAAGTAGAGGAAGAGTTATGGAAAAGGAAAGTCAGACAGTCACAGAAAGACGCCGTTGAGTTATGGCGTAAAGAATCTCATAGACGTACAGAAAAAGCACTCCGACAGGAAGAGAAAAATAAAGAGAATTCAAATAAAGTCCGAGAAAATCTATTAATTGAAGAAGGTACACGAGTGAAATCAGAACAAGTAGACAGACAAAGAAATGCCCTTATGAATGGTATGTATCCCCTCCTGGCCGAGGGATTACCTAAGGCTACTCCGGAAATACCAAAAGACTTGCCACCCCCATTGTTTCCAATAAAAATACATCCTAAGGGGCATCCTAGAACCGCAGAAGATGTTTTTCTTTCCTCATATTTAGATGACGCAGCTCCCGAGTACGCTAATCCCGCCCCACATAGACCGCCTGCCAGGGAGGTTCAACGCCAAGATCCAGTATCTGTATCTCTACAGCAACAAATCCTGACACAAGTTCCGGCAAGCACATCTGTTTCTACATCTGTTCCTACAGCTACTTCTATAGCTGTGTCCACACCTATAGTTGCTGTATCGCGTCCAACGAATCCTTTCACGCCCGATACCCCAGATGGGGCTACGGGAGGTGCTACCAACATTTTTTCTACGCCACCCAGAGTAAATAAACTTACCTTTCAAGAATCAGCACATCCTCGTACCCCCAAACTCATAAATGCCCGCACGCTTAAGGAACTTCTTATAGATTGTAGATATGACCCTGTGCCCGGCAAAGAGGACGAAATGATCATGGCATCATTACGTATCAGACGAGCCGCGGTGTATTTAGGGAAGATACCAGGAATGACTGTGCATCTAGATAATATATATCATTTTGTCCAAACAGGGCGAGATTCTGAATGTATTAACAGAGCTATGGAATACCAGAAAGTGGAGATACAGGGGGAACTGTTACGTTTCCTCATAAATTGTGTGATCAGAAATCAAGACCGACCGGGGGTAGACCCGGAAGCAATGCAAACTCTTACCAGATGGAGCCAGAATATATCAGAAGGGAGACATGATAAGCAGAATTGTATAATAGCCATGTGCCGAAAGATCCGTAAAGAAATAGAACGCCTACACGAAGAGAGATTAGCGGTAGACCAGTTCGAACAAAGCGAGGAGGAAGGATCAGGACTGCCCACAGGACAGTCAGACACCATAGCCTATGTAGGTAGAGGAAGATCTTGTAATAGTACTAGATGTTTTATTGACCCGATACGTCCGATATGTCCAGATAATAACAGGAATTTCCAAACACCTATAATAAATATAAGGTCCCCCGAGCATTCGTTCCAAGCCGCTGACAAATTACTCCGAGAACGAAGGGGTTATCATTTTCTCGATTCTATGGATGAACAAGAATTAGCCAGGTCAGCCGTTCATTGGGTTGACAGTCCCGGAAAGTATGGTGATGATACAGTAGCACACACATTTTTGAATCTCACCCCAGATGAACAGCGTTTAGCTGGGATTTATATGATTCAACAACTCCTTATACTATATCAGAGTCAGCATTCAGATCCTGGTCCCTTACCTGATATATTGACTGAATTACTCACAAATAGATGGAGAGGTTCAGGTACTAAATTAATTAAAGAAATACTAGAATCAAGAAAGCAGTACATTCTCTTTGTATGCCCAGAACATGTCTCACTGCCCATCAAGGAAAGAACCACGTATTACATGGACAGACAGAATCCCTTACGAGAAGTACACCCAATAAAAGGCGAGGACAATGAGTTTAAACGTGTATTTGTATATACGCCCATATCGAAAATAGAATTGTTACAAATGAAGAAAGTGGTACCCAGTCATGACAAAGACCCAGCGGGTTTCCACCGAGAAATTAAAGACATGTTACTCATGGGAGAGTATACCTATCCCGACATTATGACAATATTAAAGGTATTGATGCCTGCTGGCATTTATGAAAAACTCAAGGAAAAAGAGTGGGAGGTGGGAGACCAAAAGATAGACTGGTCAGCATTAGAAGCAGAAGAAAAGGCCCGAACTGCAGGAGCAGGGCTTGGGGATAAAACTAAAGCACTACCAGGTTTACTAGTACAGGTACTGCCACGTTTATTAACTACGAAAAAGGAAGACTGGGGTACAATTTCAGCCTGTAAACAAAAGCAAGATGAAGACACTAGTGATTTCTATGCCCGATTTGAAAAATGTTTTGGTATAAATAGTGGCATAAAAGCAAGTAGCGAATCATACCCACATCTGTTTGTGACAAAATTAGTTGAAAATTCCTTACCCCAAGTGAAGAATAGAGTATTAAAATTCGAGAGTACCTGGCAAGGTAACACCCCATCACAAATGTTACAAATGTTACAGTATCATCACAATAGAATTAGAGAGGAACAAGAACATGAACAAAGACGCATGAAAGACACGAAAATGAAAATGCTAGTCTCCCAGACAGTTCCAGCTGAAGGACATAAAAAGGGTACGACACATTCCGGTGATTCAGCAGGACCTGTAAAAGGGACATGCAACTATTGTAAACAACCAGGTCATTATATACACGATTGCCCAGTACTGAAGCGTAATATCGCCACAGGTATTACAAAAGAAAGACCACGGCCACTTAGACAGGATCAGAATGAACAAGGAGCCCCGCAGCATGCACAGTCCATGCCAGCTCCACCACAGTCTATACAGTTTGTGCCAGCCGCACCAGCGCCGCCTGTTGCTGCCACACAAACCACGACACGACAGCTGTACCAGACCGCACAGTACGACTATCCTGATTATCAACGATACGCATGAACCAGCCTAGAGAGGGAAGTTGACTTACCCCTTATCGAGGTCCCTGTAGACCAAGAAGGACCTTATGTACATAGTGAATTATTAGGCCAAGATAGAACATTTTTACTCGATACAGGGGCAAGTCGAACAACCATAAAACGTAGTGAAGTTCCAGGGGCACCCCTCTCAGGCTCACAGAATATTTCCCTTGGTTTTTCAGGAAAACCTATTGTTAATGAAGTATCACAGCCTCTTCCACTTACGATAGGACCTTTGACCCGAACTACAGATTTATTGCTTACTAAATCATGTCCAGAAAACTTGTTAGGTATAAAAACACTGAAAGCTCTAGGAGCTATAATATGTTGTTCTCCGGAAGGAGTAAGATTGTTTTTACGTGATTTTAAAGGTCACTATGTGTCTAGAGACATGGATCCCCGACTGCAGACTTTACCTACACATCTATGGGCACAAGGCCCTACTGATGTTGGTTGCATGAATATTACACCATATCGAGTTACACTAAAGGCAGGAGTGGTACTACCACGAATGCGACAATACAAGTTACCACCAGATGCTGTAGTGGCTTTACTGCAAATCATTGACGAGCTCATTGCCCAAGGAGTGGTTGTGGAAACAGACTCCAATGTATATGTATTCACCGATAATTCCGATTCTTAAACGAACAGATCCAAAGGCCCCGCCAGTATATCGATTGGTTATTGATCTGCGCGAATTAAACAAGTGCATTGTGCCACAATTCCCTGTGGTCCCAGATATCTCGTCATTACTGACAGCTATTGATTCCGAAGCAACATTCTTTACTGTAATTGATCTCAAGAATGCCTTTTTCAGCGTCCCAATAGATCCGGAAAGCCAATACTTGTTCGGATTTAGTTTAAATGGACGTAGCTTTAAATTCTCACGCGCACCTCAAGGATTTACAGAAAGCCCCAGCATCTATAGCCAAGCACTGAAACGAGAACTCGACAGTATCCACATGCCAGTTAACACTGCCTTGCTTCAATATGTCGATGATCTGCTGATCACCGCTAGAAGCGAACCCGAATGTGAGAAAGCATCACTGACAGTTTTACAATTTCTAGCCGAAAAGGGGCACAAGGTGTCCCCTTCTAAGCTGCAATTCTGTGTCCAGCGAGTTGTTTATCTTGGACACTCGCTGTCCAAGGAGGGAAGGCAGCTTACACCCGACCGCATTCAGTTAATAGCTAACATGCCAATACCCAAGACACAAAAGGAGGTGCGGGCTTTCATAGGCCTCACTTCATATTGTAGGCAGTGGATCCCTCAGTATGCATTTCTAGCAAAACCACTCATTCAATTGACAACACAGGAGGCAGCCACATCGACTGTTCTCCCTTGGACTCAGGAACATACACAAGCTTTTGAAAGCCTAAAGAAAGCCTTATGCCAAGCACCTGTTTTAGCAACACCATGTTACAATAAACAGTTTACACTCTTTGTTACAGAGCGCGAAGGTACTGCCTTGTCAGTACTCACACAGGAACAAGCAGGATCACACAAACCATGTGCTTATTTTTCTAGTACATTAGATCCCGTAGCTCAGGCTTTGCCTGCATGCCTAAAATCAGTGGCAGCAACAGCTTTAGCAATCAGACAAAGCGATGCCATAGTGTTAGGACACCCATTGACAGTTCAAGTACCACATGCAGTAGAGGTTCTCGTGAATCGAACGCAAACACAACACTTAACTATAGCGCGACTTACAGGGTATGAATTAACATTGTTTCAGCCACATATAGAAATCAGACGTTGTAACACATTGAATCCTGCCACACTTTTACCTGTAATCGGAACAGACCCACTAGCTCATGACTGTATTGAAGTTATTACAATCACGACGAAACCCAGACAAGACTTGACAGATGTCCCATTGTCAGACCCAGACCTGACGTTGTATGTAGATGGTTCATGTATGAGAACAAGTACAGGAGAGTTAGTGGCCGCTTACGCAGTCACAACAGATACTGAAATCATTGAAACAAATTGCATAAATACCTTGTCAGCTCAAGCCGCAGAGCTCATCGCTCTGACACAAGCCTGTATTCAAGCCACAAATAAAAAAGTCAACATATACACTGATTCACGTTATGCATTCGGAGTTGTACATGACTTCGGCGTGCTGTGGCGAGAGAGAGGTTATTTAACTTCTCACGGTGCCCACATTCAGCACGGACCCCTCATCCATGCCTTATTAGAGGCAATACATCTACCCACTGCAATATCAATTATGAAATGTAAAGCTCATACGAAAGTTACTGATATCATTTCCCAAGGCAATGATCTAGCTGACAGAACAGCTAAACAGACTGCTCAAACTCAAACATCCGACATGACAAAGACAATAGTCCTGACGCCAACACATTGTATGACGATTAAAGATCCTACTCTTGACGTAATTGACATACAGACACATGCTACATCAGATGAAATAAGGAAATGGACTGAATTAGGAGGGATCCAAACAGATCAAGGATGGATGACGAAGGAAAAATCTGTGTGGTTCCTTCCTGATTCAATGGTCCAAGTTATAATTAACACTATACATAGTCCAGCGCATCTAGGAGAAAAAGCTATGCTAGATAGCATTCAACACATTTGGTTCAATAAACATTTACGAGCAGCAGCTAAACAAAAAGTTCGTACCTGTATGATCTGTTGTCAGTTCAACCCAGGAAAAAGCGTTCCCGTAGAACAGGGTGGATTTCAGCCTCCTGATCACCCTTTTGAAGTCCTCCAGATGGATTATATCCAGATGGAACGATGTCGAGGATTCAAATATGTTCTCGTAGTTGTCTGTGCTCTTTCCCGTTGGACAGAGGCATACCCGGTTTCAGATTACACTGCCCCGACTACTGCCAAACAGTTGGTTCGAGAATTCTTCCCACGATACGGTTTACCACGTGTTGTCTACTCAGATAACGGCCAGCCGTTCTCATCCGAACTAATGAAACACGTTTCACTTTTGTTAGGCTATCAGTGGAAATTCCACTGTGTCCGACACCCCGAGGCAGCAGGTCTTGTAGAAAGACATAATCAGATCCTGAAAATCAGATTGTCCAAAATATGCAGAGAGAAAGGTGTCGACTGGGTAGTAGCATTACCAGTTGCACTCTTTTACATGAGAATGGTAGCACACTCTCGAACAGGGCTATCCCCGTATGAGGTGATCTTTGGCAGACCACCAAATATGTGGGGGACGCCCATACCACGCAAAATAACTGATATTGACTGTAATATGCTGACAGATTACTTGGCTTCCTTGATGTCTGCACTACAATCTTGTCGTTCACAGGTAGCTGCAGCTTTTCCTGACAACACTGAGGTGAAACCCCATGACGTAGTCCCGGGGGATCTGGTCTTAGTGAGGAACTTCGATCGGAAGACTCAGCTGGATCCTAGGTGGAAGTCGCCGCAACTTGTCTTGCTCACCACAAGGACAGCCGTGAAGATCGAAGGCAGAAAAGGCTGGGTACATTCAAGTCAGATCAAGAAATTTCATGGACTACCATCGGATGTAAATACCACACCTCGTGTGTCTTCACCCATTGACTCAAAACTTCCTTTGGTTGAAACGAGTAATCACGAACATTATAAACTAAAACTCAGATCTAATCAGTCGAGCAATTTGATTGTTTAAGTCCTCTCCAAGGTGAAGCGGTTGAATTGTCTCTGACATGTATCCCTTAGACCTGAATAGAGAACACACCCGAAAAATGTTGAAACGACATGCGTACTGTAAATCACTGCGTAGTCATTGCACAGTGACGTTATTAATTTTGTTCTTCTTAAGTCTTTTTATAATTACTGCAAGTATATTGTTGCACATATATTATCCTATTTCTAGACATGTTTATAATATTACTGCTGAACATTCTTTTAGTGAATTACCTCCGCTTGAGTTGTCTTATAGATTTGCGCTGCGCAATAACACGTTTATTAGTATGTTACATCATTCCCATCAGGTTAGCAATGCTACAAATTGTTGGATATGTGGCCGACTCCCTCCCTATCAGAATTATAAAGGAATTCTACCTCTCTTTCCATACCCGTTCACACACAACGGCTCCTGTGGAGCATGGTTTAGTTTAATTAATTCCCTAGATTCGAATTCTGCAGTTTATCAAGATAACTGGGTATGGGGAAATTTGAACTTAGTTTTACTTAAAGTCTGCTACCCTAACAAGGAGGGACTTCCCAGGAGAACAGGAACTGATCTAGAAAATGAAGTGTATGGATTAGGTAATTTTACGCTTAATCTTATGATCCTAAATGTCGAATCCGAAGCTACTCCAATTTTGCCCGCTATGTCAATATTTCCAGTAAAAGGTGAATTATGTGTAAGAAAGAATGGTTCCATACATATGGGCCATAGTAGATGCACCACTGTAGTAGAATTTAGTGATCAAGGCAAGTCTACATTTAGAGCTTCCCGCCATTCCTATTTCATATGTGGTCAGACGGCATATGTACGTTTGCCTCTAGATTGGGATGGTACCTGCTACATTGGATTTCTTTTGCCACCTGTTTTCCTAGCTCCTCCTGATTATCACAGAAATACTCATTTAGTACACAATAGAGAAAGGAGAGATCTCCCAATAGTCGATTACACTGAAACAGCATGGGAAAAATACACAGATTTCAATAAAGGTCTCTTTCCCTATATAGGTACCGTTACTAATAGTAAGCTGATACGTAGATTAACTAGAACCCTTGAAGCAGTAGTGAACGAAACTATTTCCGCCTTAGGCAATTTAACAGAAGAGCAGTCTGCTATGCGGATTGTTGTGCTTCAAAATCGTCTTGTCCTTGACGTCATCCTGGCCGATAGGGGCGGAGCTTGTAGGGTCATCGGATCAAGTTGTTGCATTTTCATACCAGAAAATTCGCCATCTGTATATAAAGCCATAACTCGCCTTCATAAGATTGTAAGCCAGATACACCAGAATCCAGGCACCTGGACTTGGTCCGGTTGGTTTTGGAGTGTATTATCTACCTTTGGATGGAAGGTCCTATCTGTCCTAGGTATTGGCCTTCTCATACTATTCAGTTGCTGTCTATGTCTACAATGTGGACCAGCGATCTGTGGTCTGTGTGCCACATCGTGTATTCCACCACCAAGATTTCATTCATCCCAGAAGAAAAAAGAAGAACAAATGATGCTATATGAACAGATCAACGGATTGATGAAGATTGATATCTCTTAACGGGCAAGTAGGGGACAAGGAGGGAATGTGGAAATATGGATTTTTCTGATCAGTTATGTCCCCTATCTTGGACCCCAACGGTTTCATGTATGAATCACAAGTACATGTATGTTCCCTCCAGTTCCAGTTATGAAGACGCAAACACATGTGCATCCACCGTCAACATGTCCTCTTTCAGATCCGCCATGAATAGGCCGGATATTCCATTCCTAAGTATGAAAGGCCACCGGCTTTATATGGTTCACTTATGCCATTTTACAGTCCAGGCAAGTAGGCCCTGATTCTGTCATCAAGCTTTTCTTGCCTTTTGCCTCTGAAAACTCCAGTCTGAGCCTGCATCTGTGACCATGAACTTTGTCTCATTCCCTGCGCGGCTCACGAAGTCTGACATCAGCCTGTTGCCTGACAAAAAACTGTATTTCACCTTCGAAATTATCTGCTCCGCTCCCTGCCCAATGCATTCCTGTCTAGTAGTTTAAGTAAACATTCTTCCAGCTACCGAGCAAAGGCCCGGCTTCTCTGTCTTTATGCAAGTAATTCATAGCCCTATTACTATGGAAGACTTCTGCCCTCGCATCTAGTGTAGACACTTAGACGCTTGTACACGCACTAACAGTCAGTATAGTCAGTATAGAATAAGATTCTACTCTAAGAGACCTCTCTTTTGGATAATATAGTTCTTTAAACATAGGATGTTAGATATGATTTGGGATTAGGTTGACTTGACCCTCCAGACTTCTGTCGCCACATGTAGAGCTAAATGTCAAGTCCCCTTCACCCCCTAGTTGCACGTCAATCACACGTCATGTTGCTGCGCGCGCATTTCTGCCAAGTATTTCTGCTGACATTGCGAAATTCTCTCATGGAACCACCCTATTATGACATCACATCTGATGACGTTCTTTAGTCACACCCAGTTACGCCTATTTTTTTGCTACGTATGTATCTTTTATCCACACTATCAATTGTTACGCCTCTTGCATTTGCTTCACTGTAATGCCTATTGTATAAAAGTGATTAATTATCAATAAAGTATGTACTTCACTTCCTGAACCTTCGTGGTGATGGAACTTGGAGCAACCGATTCGAATCGTCCATTGGAATAAAGCCCATTCCGAACCTCTAATACCACGGATTCTGCCTCTTATTTACTGAGCTATTTTTATTATGTTTCTGTATCAAATTAAGTCCCGGTAATTAAATTATTTACCACAAGACGTTAGGATCCGGCGATAACTGCGGTTAGCGGGACTTTTAATATCGCTTCGCAAGACTGGGGCCGCCTTGTTAATACATCGCTGTTGTGTTAGCGCCCTCTTTCATGTTGTATTTTTGCCTACTTTGCATCTCATCAGCAATGTTTATTGCTGGCATGAGAGGCGTTACAAAATCGCCTGCTACTAACATGCACTAAAGCATGTTAGCGACGCCTTGTAAATAGGGCGATAAAAATATTGCTGCTTTAGCGGCAAAAAGTGACGCTAAAGCGGCGATACTGCCCTTGAAAATATGCCCCATTGAGTTTAAAATACCACCACGATTTCTTCAAACACATGGAGATCCGGTCAAAACCTTGTAAAGCGCGTTTCAGGGCATTCATATAATAAATTGGAGCCATAGGAGGCAATAGATACAGTCCAGAAAGGAAAAGCTATCTTCTTGAGCATAACTTAGGATTTGAAGGACAGTTCATCTATGAACTTTTACCACCACTTGCGTTAAGAGAGGATCAAAAAGATGTGGATGTAGCTGTGTTGAAGCTAGAAAAACACTTTGATGTACAGCCAAGTTTAATTGTTAATCAACATAAATTTTAGACAGGAGAGCAGCGTGAGGATGAGTCGACTGATAGTTATGTGGCAGCACTGCGCATTCTTGTGGCTGATTGCAAGTTGGAAAATTATACTACGCAAATGATACAGGATCAAATTGTGTTAAGATGAAAAATCCAACCCACTTTAAAACAATTGTAAAAAGCATTGAGCTGTCATGTAAGTCATGCAAAGAATTGACACATAAAGAGCAAAGTGGTGTTGCTGTAGTAAAAGAGTCTGAGGGGTATATTCACAAGAACATGTGATAACTACCGCAAGAGTAGCTTAACGCAACTTTCAGCACTGCAGCCTATCGCAGGAAAATAACCCCATGTCAACGTGGAAGTCACAACAAGGCAGCCCCATGCAATAGTTTGCCGAAACCGTAGCCAATGCCCGCGATACAACCACCTCGACGGAGATAAAAACACAAACCCCAACGCCGAAAGACCTGCGATGGGCCAAAGAGCGATAAGAAAACAGTGACAACCAGCGCAAGGCCAGCAATACTCACGTGTAATGCGGGGAAAAGCACAAGAACAGCATACGGAAAATGCCACAGAAAAAAATGCATCAACAGCGGAGTACCACGGATGCACCCTGACCGACTGTACACCACAACATCCAAGCACTGTGGAAGAACAGAACCGACAGGCACACTGCATGAAAGAGACCAGTGACAGACAAACCAGACCCGCAGGAGCGACTCGCCCACCGTGCAGCATATGCACATAAGCAGAAGTGCACCTCGACATTGACAACATCCCAGTACAAACAGCAACCCGTCCACAACTGAACACAGGATACAACTGGTTCCGCAAATGTGCACGATTTGGGAAAAAGGGGGTGGTGATGGACAGAGTTTCTGAATGATGCAGAATACTCTTACCAAGTCAAGAGATCATGGTTTTAATCCATCACCGTTTTTTAGCTCACTGCACCATCCCAGCTCAGAACCTGGCTACATGCAAATTAGTCTGTACCTGTCCCAGTGCATGATGGGAACAGGGCAAACCAAACTACCAAGCCAATTCTTATACTGGGAAGGAAACAAGCTTCCGGGGACCGGTTTCTGGCATCACAGCCTTCGTTGGCCCGGCTTGCCTGAATCCTGATGGTGCAATGAGCAAGGGACTCACGTCTGAGCATACCCTCCCACACTGAGTGTGGATAAAATCGATTTGGGAAAAAGGGGGTGGTGATGGACAGAGTTTCTGAATGATGCAGAATACTCTTACCAAGTCAAGAGATCATGGTTTTAATCCATCACCGTTTTTTAGCTCACTGCACCATCCCAGCTCAGAACCTGGCTACATGCAAATTAATCTGTACCTGTCCCAGTGCATGATGGGAACAGGGCAAACCAAACTACCAAGCCAATTCTTATACTGGGAAGGAAACAAGCTTCCGGGGACCGGTTTCTGGCAACACAGCCTTCGTCGGCCCGGCTTGCCTGAATCCTGATGGTGCAATGAGCAAGGGACTCACGTCTGAGCATACCCTCCCACACTGAGTGTGGATAAAATCGATTAGAGAAATGTGCACAACATGGCAAATCACATCTGAAAATGTAGGAAAATGTAACATGACAATGTACAAGTACAACTTGTAACCTGCAAATATGTTTTAATCACACATGCAGTGCAATTGGACATCTTCTATTGTCCCATGATTGCCATGGATGGCCACAATGTGACATGCTCATGAGAAGTGTCAATGATGGAATTCCTACGGGCCATTCCTGCCGCAGCTGCAGTGGGATGTGGGCCACCTGCCCCCTCGTCACTATCATCGTCCTGTACCTCTGGAACTGGGATCCATGGGGCATTGGTACGAACACAGATGTTGTGCAACACACAACATGCAACCATCATCTTGCACACGATGTCCGGGCTGTACAGGAGCTTTCCACCTGTACTGTCCAGGCACCTGAAACGTGACTTCACCACACCAAATGTGCATTCAACGATGCCCCTGGTGCGTATGTGGGCCACATTGTACTGCCTCTGGGCAGGTGTGTCCGGGTCTTCGAGGGGTGTCTTCATCCAAGGGCAGAGTGCATATCCTTGATCCCCTGTGACAGTGCAGGGAGAAAAGAGGCAACACTTGATTCGGCAGGATGTGATGGCTGGCCCACTAATACTACTAAGCCTGTGCTGGCTGTGTGTGGGGTGAGTGTAAGCCTACCCTCAGGGAATAGCTGGTGCTGGCAACAACTCCAACAGTCATCAGGCCCTCAAAAATGCAATGTCAGTACAACAAGGGGGAATGACTCGAGTCGCAAAGGGCTAGTGGCCCCAGATGCCCAGCGGCCGACGTGGGCCCACCGCCACGGGACGCTGACCTGTGGGCGACTGGGGTAGGGTCATGAGGGCAGAGCAGAGCCTCACATGTGTCATGGGTGCCTTCCCCGGAGTGTCACGGGGGAGAATGGGAGGCCTACCCCCAGGGCATGATGCAGAGGGCACATGCCAGCTGTGTCCGGCAACATGGTGGATATGAATGCCACAGACCCAGGCCAGACAGCAAGTCTGTACCTGTCCGTTGCTGATGACAACCCCCAGGCCACAGACTCAGACACCAACGATGTTCCACCGGAGGATGACGGTCACTCATGGTGCACAGGGTTAGTGGCACCACGTGTCCCCGGCTTGTGTTGAACAGGGTTAGTGGCACCATGTGTCGCCGGGTTGTGTTGAACGGGGTTAGTGGCATAACATGTCGCAGGCCTGCGATATGGAATTATGCCTCACTGATCTAAGGGAGTCTTGTGCCGTGGCCGCTGCCACGGACTTGGGGTCACTGCCATTCAGGACTCAGGGCACTGTTCCACATGTGGGACCTACTGGGCCGAAGAGGACGCCAATGGACCATGTAAATTAGTAAGGAGTGATGTGGACGAGCGTCGGGGGGGCCAGCAATGGTCTGCGGAGGCTGCAGAGGTTGCGGAACTGGGGCTTGGTGCTTGCACCGGCACGTGTTGGGCCCTCTTTGACACACAACGGTGTCGGCAGGTGAGCAGTGCGGCACTGGTGCGCTGGGGTGGGCAGGCCTGGTCTGTGCATCAGCTTCAGTGATGTTGGCCTTCCTGGGAGTGGACTACGCCATGCGCAACGGGGTTTGTCACCACACCTCTGCGTAGCCCTGGGGTACTCAGAGCCAACCCACTATGCTCACACATACGGGGGGACTCAGCGTGTGACACTTCCGCTATCTGTCCCACAGCCTGGGGTGACATGGTTGCATCCACTGCTCACTACTCTCCAGTCACCAGCGGTTGTGGTCTGCATGGAGATATCAGTGGTTTGCATAGCCATGTCTGTACTGCACATCCACGCCTCACTTCTCGTTGTGTACATTCCCATTCACGGGTCCCACTCATTTCCACACGTTCAGCTGTTGTGTGGCTGTGGTGCCATGAAATGTCTGTATTGGGTGCAGGGGTAGCTCAGGATGACCATAGAGTGGTGTTGTCATGTCTGGTAGGTGGTCGTGTAGTTTGACATGTTGTATGGGGTTTGGTCACATGTGCATTTCCACAGTTGTGCGTTGTGTGTTGGTGGCTTTGGGGTGTGTGATATGTTGATTTGGCACTTACCAACGAGCAGTCCCATTCCATATGTGCCATCCTGGAAGCGCTGGTTGATCATGGACTGTCGGAAGATGAAGGAATCATGCACACTGCCTGGTTAGTTAGCGACCACATTGGTGAAGAGTCCCCGGTGGTCCACTATTGCATGCACATTGATGGAATGCTGATGCTTTCTGTTGCGGTAGTGGTGTGTAGTATCCGCAGGGGCACAAGTGGGACATGTGTGCAGTTGATTGCCCCCAACACGGCCGGGAATCTGGCTATAGCGTAGAAGCCTTGCTTTGTCTCCAGCTGTTCCTGCGCAGTGTTGGAGAAGTGAAGGTAGTGAAGGTACTGGGATATGAAGCTGTTGTTGTGATTATACGAGTCATTCCCAGAATGGTCATCCCTGCCCAGCTAAAAATGTCAGTTGTTAATTAAAAAATAATAGAGTCAAAGCCATTCTTGAGAGAGAAATCAGTGAAGGATCGGATGATGAACAATGCTTTGGAAGGAATGTTGTCTTAGTTGTCCTGGGTGGTAATTCGGAGACAGTTGAATGTATTGATCCTTATGAGAACATCACTGCAGGTGGAAAGGTGTTCAATTTGCTTATTGATTCTGTATCCTGAATGACCACGATTACGGATGTATTGCACAAATAAATGCGGCCAGATGGGAAGTTATGCTCAGACCGAAGAGTTAACAGGAGATCTTGAAACCATCTTGGAGTTCAAGGGGGGAAGAATCAATGGGAAGGTATATGTGGCGAAGAAAGGCCTTAACATACTGATTGGTACCATGAAGGCCTGTTTAGCATTACACTATGACCAGGTAGGAAAGTCCAAGTGTCAGTGGTTTCTGAAGAGGATGTATCCTTGAAGGACAATGTCTGGATTAAATAATTCAAATCAGTTTCGACTGGTAAATTGGGCAGAATCAAGGGCTTTAAGCATAAGATTAATTTCCAGGGAGGTGTTAATCCAATCAAGCACATTACGAAATGTACCTTTCAGTGTAGATGTTCCACAATAGGACCCTCAAAGGTTTATTTACTACTGCCCTGTCCATGTGGATTAAGTGTTTTCGGATTCCCTTCTAGACTACTCTCCTGGGTTATTATGTACTGGAGCCACTCTTTAGTAATTTGTGACATATTGGAAGCCAAGGCCTTCCCTTTCTTCCGGAAGCATTAAGGTTTTTGTATAGACTGTACACAAATTTCAGCAATAAAGCCTGTACGTCTCTGAATCTTTTTTCCGTATGTGGATAGAAAGAGCCTGCAAAATGTATAATAGATGAGGAACTATCTTCATCTTTATGGTTTCATTTTGCTCTAACCAAGATACATATATTTTCTGCCATCAATGTAGGTCTTTTCGTATTTTCCCCTGGAGTCTGGATATATTTGCTTTGTGCCATCCTGAGAGCCAGGATCTTGTGTAGTATTACTCTAAGTGATACTTCTTGCTGTGTAATTTTTATGTCTGCTCTGTCTAATCCTAATGGGAGTATTTCTGTTTTAGACTCATTGATTTTACATCCAGACTCTTTAGCACCTTCATATAAAGTTTTTTTTAAGTATTTCAAGTATAGTGTTCGGGTAGCCCACCAACAATAGCGCATCGTCAGCAAATAGGGAAATATTCTGTTCTTGTTTTCAAAATGAAGACCCTCTATTGCATTTTGAGCACGTATTTTCAGATGCACTGATTCTGTTACCAAGCTGTAAAGTTGGGGAGACATCCCTTTCTTGTACCTCGGGAGAAGTATATAAGGTTCAATCGCACTCTATCTATCAGTGCCTGAGCCTTGGGACTGGTAGTTTGACAACACCATTCAGATATATTATTCTGCCAATTTGAATGTTATCATGACTGCCTTCATAAACCTCAATTCCACCACATCGAAGGCCTTCTCTGTGTCAATGGTTCCAAAAGTGCTTTCTGCTTCTTTTTTTGATCTTTTCAACAAAGTAGGCCATTATTAAGTTATTGTCAAAGGTCTGTCAACCCTAAACAAACCCTGATTGGTCTTTGCCTATCAGATTGGGAAGTAGTGGCATTAGTCACATTCAAGCACCATCATAAACATTTTAACATTTAGAATGAGGAGTGTAATTGGCCAGTTGGAGACGGTTTCAGCATGATCCTTGCCTGGTTTGTGTATGACTGTTATGTTCACCTCATCCATAGATGGAGAGATTGTTCCACTTTCCCAGAAAGAAAGGAAAGGAACAGCTTGCTTAATGAGGGACCAGTTTTATTGGCACAAGTTTGTAAAATTAGGCAGTATACCCATATGAACCCAGTATTTTAATAAATATCAGGCTTTTGAGTGCCAATTTAATTACCTATTCTTTAATCGGTGCTCCTAATTCCTCTGGAAGTCAGGCAGGTAAGTGATAGATCTGCCAGGTATGTGTCTACAATAAACATTTCAGGCCCTATAGAGTATAGCTCTAATAAAAGGTCTGAAAGAGGGTCAGTGTGTCCCTGTTATAAAATGTTCAGAAACCTCTCTCATTTTTCATACCTACAGTCTTCTCCTTATTCAGTATCGCTTGAAGGCTAGTTACAAAACTTTTATGAGCTTTATCCCCTTATTTGTAACCTAATATTTCTGGCCGAGTGCTTTCATCTTTATTTATTTGTATTGCCCTAACTTGGCCTTTCACAGCATGCAATTGTTTCAGATAGGATTTAAACCCAATGTATTTGTGTTTTATTTGGCGTTTTTTAGCTTGAATTCCCGGTCTCTGCGTTAGAAGGCCTCTCTTTCTTTTTGCTTCTAAGTACCACTTGAAAGGAGTCCCACATAATGGTGGAAGACACCTCTCCCATGGTATTGGTTTCCCAGTAATCATCACTGGCCCGTAAGATTTCCAGTCTGTTTACTATGTCGGGTAAAATGTATTTACCTAATCTCCAGTTTCCAGCTCCATGATTCTGTGTAAGACATCTCATTGTGATGTCTGCTGGCAATTGGTTTGAGACTGGTTTCTATAGAGGTGTCTGTCACTTCTGTCATCACTCCCCTAGGAGAAAGATCATATCAGTTGTTGAACAGGTTCAATGGACCAGCGGTAGAAGGAATAATCATTCTTCTTAGGCTGATTTCCCGTTCGCATATCTACTATGCCCTTCTCTCCTATCTGGTCTTTGACCTCTCTGGAGATTTCACTTGAGGATCCTCATCCACCCACTGATCTATCTAAGTAGTACTGTTTTGGGCTTAGTCTTCTCTACAAGGTCACCCCCAAACTTTTTGCATTCAGCCCTCCTCTTTTCTGAAACTCGTTAGCAAATTAGCCCTTTAAAACATATCTCAGCCTTTCCATTGCAGCCTGTAGTGAGGTTTTAAACTGACATTTAGACCGGGCAAAATTAAATTTTCACTAAGCCTGGACAGTCTTTTTTAATACATATAAATCACCTGCAAGGAAGGCCTCAAAGAGCCCATAGGGCAGGGTACTTCGTATTTGAAGAGTAAGAGGTTTGTTTTTAAGTTTTACATGTCCTGGTAGTGAACATCTCCTAGCTTTATTTTTCACTTGCCTATCTCTCACCGTTGGATAGCAATTGGTCACCTTATTACATTTATTAAGTGCTAACCTTTGATTGGCAACCTGTAGAAATGTCATGTTTGGACTCAAATGAATTGTAATTTAAAAACCTTGTCAATGGTAAAATCAGATTTTAGCTTACTATTTTGAAAATGCCACTTTTAGAAAGTTAACAAAGAGAAACAGGGGTTGGGCCAATACAACATTAGCAAGGCAAGGTCACTAAAAATAGAACAACAATTGATTTGCCAATGCTGATGATCCTTTAATACATTCACTTGTTTCGTGGGCGCTCAAATTCATTATTGCATCAATCATTTATATTTTGAAATATTCATAAATCATTTTTGCATGAAAAATTCGTAGACAGTAGACCAACATACATGAAAGACAATACCAGCACATTTTTTCACTCACATTAATAACCCGCAAAACATTTAACTCAAATCATAACTTACACATATGAAAAACATCAGCAACCTATTCACACCTGTGTGTACAGCTAAATAACCTTGTATCCTGGTTCTGAATTAAATAGCCCACTGTGAGCCACAGTAATTTATTCATTCACCTGGCACCTATCAGATGGGCAAAACCAGAAGCGTGACAAAAATAACTTGAATTCAATGAATGGTGCCAGGGATCTATTCTTTACATTATTTCAGCCTAATCATGTTCCCTGTACACCAATTCTGTGTGTGGGGGGGTAATAGAATTGTCTGTGACCCTAAACTGTTTACCTTAATTGTACAGCAGAACCGATAGCATGGTCCTCCCATATTTTTTTCTCTGAGACTGTCCCAATAATTTATATAAAACTAATACAGGGTTTATTTTAATTACCTGGCTAAGTTGAAAAGAACTGGAAATTCATATAATCAGGACGAATTCTCGTGCAGTCACTTAAATTTAGTAGTGTACAGACAACTTGACAGTGGTGGTCTGTATCTTTCAAGGAGAACTAATTCAAAGGAGATCTGCAAATATATGCATATGCCAATAAGTGTTCAAACTAACAAATATTTTCCTAAAGCTGAACACAAATTAACAGAAACCATTTGATGTCTGCCAACAATTGCAGGTAGCATTTAGAGTGGCTGCGTTGTGACCGCTTGATGAACTCATGTCTAATGTGTGCAGGCAAATTCACGCTTTTAAAGCGCAGGGTGTGTGCATTAGTCTAGCCTAGGTTTTGTACAGGAAGGGTAACCTTCCTGTACAAAATACAATGCCCAGACAGGATGCAAAAAAAGCTTTTCGCACTTTGTATGCGTGCTGCACAGTGCAACATGCATGCAAAGTCGGAAGAGGAAGGAGAGCTAAGGCATTTTTCCTTTCTTGCACCTACTTGAAAAGGGCGCAGTTTTCTCACGCTAAACCCAATCTTCTTTATTTAGGTAATTGGGTTCAGCGTGAGAAACCTTGGGTGGTTGCATGTGAATGCCCATGCACCACCCTTGGTATGCCCCCGTGGCGCAATGTAATGCAAAGCAGCGCTATGTGCTGCTTTGCATTACTTTTGCGTTATTTCCAGCGCTTAGCAAGTTTAGTGCTGGAAAGTAAAAAAAGAAAAAACGTTTTTGCACCTATTTGCGTCACTTTTGTGACACAAACACTTTACTAAATCATAGTAACGCTCCCCCTATGTTTTCTGTCAGTTTGAAGCATTCCCAAAGTGTAGTGTGACTTAATTTGAAAAAAGCTGGAGAGCCATACTCGGCAGTGACTTATGAGTACACTGGGCGAAGAGTTCTCCTGTGACACAGTGTTGTGATATCTCGCATTTTAATGACTGTTTGGGGCAGTGCAGTCCTCCCTCAATCGCAGCATCAATATTCCAATTGTAGCCGTTGTACTGTATATCCTTTCCGAAGCACTGTATGAGGGCACCCTCTAACCCCACATTCTCCTGTTTGTAGGGTTTGGGCACCTCTCAAGTCCCCCCACAGACCCCACCCCGCTTCAGAGAGGTCAAACTGGCACCTCTATCTTGGCACCAGAGCAGGCCTTCGTTTCCTTTGATCTAGCAGCGTACAATTAAGGGGACACCATCCTTCCGGCTGGCTTTGGTTGTGAGAACAAGGGTGAGAAAATTGATGGCTCCCCTAGTTGTTTGGGCTCTTCTCTCATCTTGTCTGTCTTATGCCTCTTTCCAGACCATCATTGAGGACTTGCGTATTCCGCTTTCACTTTCTTGAGGAGGCTTGTGGCACAAATATGGTTGTGGTAACTTTCGAGCTGAGTGCCTCTAGAGCTTCTCCTTCTTGCTAACTTGCCTCCGGACCAGTGCTTAATTTGAGCCGGTGGTTTCTGGTGCTCTGCGCCAACACTTAATTGTCAACACCGGAAATGTTGACAGTCTGGCACATGGTGGCACTGTTTGTCTAAATTAGAGATGAACACAACAACAGTTGTTTAGTAATTCAATATACATTACAAATGACTAATACCTGCTGTCCATGCCATTCTTGTAGGTTTGGGGGCCCGGGATAGTCTGACAGGTCACACTTGTGATGGTTAGTAGTTGTGTTGGGTCTATCAGTGGCGGCGCTGGCAGTGGCAGTGGCAATGAATGGTGCAGGCTGCAGTGGCCTCTTGACAAGGTGACCTGAAGCGACTTCTTTAAAAAAAAAAATGGCACAAATTAAGCACTGTTCTGGGCTACTTTAGTAGTATTATCTGGATTCAACGATTACCTCCTCCTCCCCAACACAACTGGGGATCTGTGCATGTCTACTTGACTCTTCTGCCATCATTAGTTCGAGTTCAGGCCCTGGAGCTCAGAGTCTTGTGCCAGCCATGTTTCTCTGCCCTCCTAAAGCCCTTTTTTAACTTTCTTAAAAACATCTAAATCAGAAGGTCGATCTCTTGATGGGTTTGAATAGCACGCCTTTAAAAGCCTCCCTCTTTCACCACTCAGTCTCGTAGGGTGCTAAACACCTCGACTGCTGCGCTAAATTGGTTAACATTGGATTTTAGTTTTCCCAATTGTTTTCTACAGATAATCTTTTAAGATTTCTGTAAGTCATGAATAATAGAGTTTTAATTACTGCGATGTATTTTTAATCAATATTCTATTCTTTTTTCAACTAAATTTGTTTGGAAATCAGAAAATATATATTTCATAACTGTACTATTGTTATTGCAGCTGTTCATGTACAGCATGCAGTAGTATCTGTGCCTTGCTGATGTACCAAGCTACTAAGAAGATGCACAGTGCTCCTCACAGAAACCTGGTCACTCCTAGGCGCTTTGAATTGGTTAGCTGAACCAGAGGTCACATAATAAACTGAAGTCTCTCTCACACACATTTGAAAATTCCAGCAATTAAAGTTACTAATCAGGTACATAAAAGGTGAAACACCTCTTACTGAATAGTCTATATCAGTGGTGTAACATTAGGGCCCGCAGCCCCCGTGCAGTGGGCCCCCGAGCTCCAAGGGGTCCCCTCAGCAAAAGGGATAGGTGTGGTCCCCCTCAAGGTTCGTTACGCTATATGTAAAGGTTTTCTAATCAGTGTAATCGTAAATTTCCTAACTAGATGTGCAAGGAGCTCACAAATATATTAAAGACATAGAAACATACATTTTGCATTTCTATCAGCCCTAAACAATCAGCAGCAAAATGTCAAGCCATGCACAGAATAATAACACTAAATCTATGGATTGTTCTAATAACAGTTGTCAATTGGAGTCATCCAATTGGCCTTATATTTAACTAGTCTCTAATATACCTTAATGATGCTACTGGAAAACAAAATTCTCGATGTTAAATCCACACAAAAAAACAAAACAGTTTTATTGTTTTGTTGTTGAACTCAACGCAGCAGTAATTAAACCTTTTTCTTTGATTTTTTTTTATTGCTTATATATATTTAAACATACAACTAGGTGCAAGGTAGATCACTCCAATTATGAAACAAAAAACTTCAGATATATCAATGTCTCAATTTGGGCTAACAGGGATCAGAGGACAATGGACTTATCAATCCTTAGGACATTAACAGGACAGAAAATATTCACAAGTCAGGATAGATGGGCCCAGAGGAGAATGATTGAGGATGAAAACTATCCCTCCAGGAGCTCATTGATCATAGTGGATAAATTGCACAATCTCACGAATCCTCAGCTCACTGCTCATCACCCTGGTCATATGGCTTCCCTCTGTTACTGACGACGGGCCATATTATTAAGGAACGGCGATAACATTATCGCCACTTTAGCAGCAGGAAACTGCCGCTAAAGCGGCGATAATGGGCTTGTTAATATGCCGTTGTGAATTCCCATAGAAGCCCAGGTTCTGTGTTATCGCCGTTCCTTGATAATATGTCCCGACGTTCTTACATCTGTTACTGGCACACAATACATACTGCCAGAGTTTTGTAGCCAAGATATTGCTTTTCATCTTTTAACAAGCAGCAGGCAGAGTGCCTCATATTTATAGAAATGGTCACATTGTAGCTTTGGATGATTTTCCAGTGCACATTCTTTCACATTCCTGAGAAGAAAGTCATCTCTTTCAGCTCTACGTATCGGGCACTCACCAGCGTGTAGACTCTTTTCATGATGGCACATGTGATGTGGACTCTGTGCCCAATGTTCCGTTATGTGTGTCTGAATAGAGCATCACCCAATACTTTTTAATATAAAAACATATTCTAATAACTTTGTCATCATATAAGTGGTTCCCACAATCGTTCTCCATAGTATCTTTAATTAGTAGGGGCACATACTGCGTGTCACCCATGTAGTGCCAGATACAGCGCATACATGGTGTTTATTGCTCTAATTCAAGGAGGATAGTTAGATCAGGCGCTTTATTAGGGAATCTGTAAGAAATGTGGTTGTTGGTTGATCAGGGTGTGGGCCCTGTTAGAGCAACAACCACAATCTTTGTCAGAGAGAGGCACAAGCCAACCCTAAATTAACCTGTGCTCAACCCGTGGTAGCTTGGCACAGAGCAGTCAGGCTTAACTTAGAGGCAATGTGTTGAATATTTGTGCAACACTTTAAAGAGTAATAAAGTTAAAACACCACACAAAAAGCATCCTACACCAAGTTAGAAAAATAGCATTTTTTTAAATAAATAAAACAAGACTTAAACAACTAAAATTCAATCAGTAGAATCAGAGATATTACAATTTAAAGATTTCAGTAAAAATGGTGGCAAAAAGCACAATTCGCTAAGTGTGGGTATATGGTCATGCTGGACAGAGACAGCGTGACAACTTCAGGCCGACAGCAATGAGGTGTAGGCCAGCTACAGGGACCCAGTTAGGCTCCTGGAACACAGTACCTTATGTTGAGAGAGTTCACAGTCTATTCACGTAAAAGTGGTGCTCGGCCTAGCTCCTCCCTCCCATCCTTCCAGTGATGGCCCATCCAGTCATACCTAGGCACCCCATTGTGTGTGGCTGTCCAGGAGGAATACACAAAGGCCAACTGTCACCCACACCCTGTCAGGTGGCCCAGGGACAGGCTGTAGGCACCAAATGAGTAAGGCAAGAAAATGACAACTTTCCAAAAGTGGCATTTTTGGAATTGCAATTTAAAATCCAACTGCACCATAAGTTTGGATATAAAATTGTGATTCCACAGACACCAGACTTGCTCTTCAAAAATGTAATAAGGAAATTCCAATGTTATCCAATGAAAAAGGTAGGCCTTGCAAGAGTGAAAAATGAAAAGGTAGGCCTTGCAGGAGTGAAAAGCAAATGTAAGAGTGTTTCACTATTAGGAAATGTAAAACTTAAAAGTACAAGTCCATCTTTTCAAATACATTGTACCATGCTCTAGGAACTGTCTAGGGCCTACCTTAGGGGTGACTTATATGTACTAAAAAGGAAGGTTTGGGTTAGGTAAAGTGCTTATTTTGCTAGGTCGGCATGGCAGTTTACAACCGCACACACACTTGCTGCAGTGGCAGGCCTGAGACATGTTTAAATTGCTACTTACATCACTGGCACAACCAGTGCTGCAGGCCCACTAGAAGCATTTCATTTACAGGCCCTGGGGACAGATAGTGCCACTTTACTAGGGACTTAACAAGTGAATTAAATATACCAATGGGGTATAAGCCTATCTAACATGTTTAAAGGAGAAAGCATGTTAGCACTGGTTAGCAGTAGTAAGGTTGGCAGTGTCCTAAGGCCAGCAAAAATGTAGTTAGCCAATGCAGGAGGTCTGAAGGCAAAAAGTTAGGGGAATACCATACCAAGGATGCCAGGTCTAACCAAATCCCTCCCAAGTTTATTGTTAAACAATTCTAAAAATCAGTACATATTTAGAGCTCAGTGGTAACAGAGCATCCACCAAAATATAGTGTATACCCAAGCCACCCAACCTTTGGTTACACCATCTCATTTACAGGCAAAAAGACAGCAGTATTGCACACATACAATGAGCTTTCCTTTGTTTCTTTAGGCAGAAAAACATATTTTGCAGGGGCATAGACTGATATAGACCCCCAAAATCTCATGTTACATAAATATCTTCTTGCAGAAATGCTGACCAATATTTAGTGCTTAAATCCAGCCTTGGAGACTTCCCACATAGTTTACCACTGGATTAATTTACTGTTTCAAGCAAATGAGGCATTGCCAGTATTAACAAAGGTAGCATGTGAAGAAACAAACTGTTAAAATTATTTTTTTGCAAAACCCTAAACAAAAGTATAGACCACAAAATTCTCTATCCTAAATATACATTTCTCTTAAAAATTGGATCCTTGCATCTACATCCACTGTTGAGCACTTGACTAGCAACTTGCTAGGGCTATACTTGCTTACCTAGGAACACTATAGGGCTGTGGTCCCTATTCCCAGAACAAGGACGCGCATAGGCTTTAACCTTAATGGTCAGGGCATGGAGATAGAAGAGTTTTGAAGGAAAGTTAATGATGACAGAGTAGAAGCAATATCCTCTGTACAAAAGACCGTGGCAACAAGAAAATAAAGAGAAATGGAGATTTTGTGAATACAGCAATAATGTATTAGAATTAGGCAAATTAAAGCTGTAATAAGGGGTGAATAGGCAGTAAGAAGCAAAAAAAGTAGAAATCATGTCATGGTGGAGTTTTCAGAAGAGGAATTTCCCAAGGAAATGTAAACAAAAAAGTGCCTCATTGAGGGTTAATGATGTATTTTTGTGGTTGGTCCATGTCCCTCCTTAAATCCCTCCCAAACACTCCCTAAACCCCTCATTACTCCTCTCTAAAGCCCTCCCATTTAGTAGTGAACATGATCTGTTTTGTGCCACTCTCCTTGTCCCTTCCTCATTTATTACTTTGTACTAAACTTTCATGTATGAGGATCTCTTCATAAAAAAAGATTGGAGAGGTAGAGATAGAGATTTACACTTGAGGCCAGATTAACAAACCACTTGCGTCCCTTTTGCGCCATTGTTGTGTCACTTTTGTGACGCAGCGGTGGTGTAAAAGTTGCGGCCCATTTACAACGTGACGCATCTAGGGAGATGCGTCACGATGTAAAGCCCTGCGTGACATTATACCTGCGTCAGGTATAATGTATGCAGGGTAGGCGTTCCCACGCAGGAAAGCCTCGTAAAAGTGACACCGTGAAATCTACAAGATTTCACTGCGTGACTTTTAGGACGCCACTGCGTCAAAACCTTACGCCTGCTTAAAGCAGGTGTAAGAAGTGACGCAATGTATTGGGAATAGGCTGTAACACGCATTGCTGGAGTTGCATCGTGCTTGCGACATGAATCCAGAAATGCGTGACTTTTCCATCAGCAGATGCGTCAGAATTTCTGACGCATCTGTCAATCCTTGCGCCATGGTGCGCCGTATTGTAAATACGGTGCATCCATGGTGACGTAAGGGTTTTGCATGGTGGCGCAGAGAAAGTGAAGCATCTCTACAGATGCGTCACTTTCTTGTAAATCTGCCCTTTGTTGTTTTGTTAATAGGCTTTTGTGGAAAGTACATACTTCACATACTACAAAATGCAGTTTGTGAATTGGGCCCAGCAGATTAATCAACAATACAGTTTTATGATTGTCCTCAATCACAAAACTCGGCAGTAGTACACTAGGAAAGATATGTATGCATGTATGCGGTATTTTTAGAGTGCAAAACTAGCCAAAAGGCAGGAAGCACTGTACAGGGTCAAAGGGAAGTATACAGCAACCAATGGTAGGGGGCGGAGTTGGGTTCTTAGAGAAGTGCATTGTTACTGCATTACAATATAGTCTTCTTTACAGAGGTGAAACCGTTGTGGATATGGAAATGATGCCTCAGATCCTGGGTGCATTAAAAGAAGAGGTCTGCTTTTTTTTCTTTCTTTTCTACACTGCTTAGTCTCTGTTCTCATTGTGTCTTGGCTGCAGGTGTGCCGGGAGCCACCAGAAATCGTGAGCTTGACTGGAAGATAAGTGGGTGTGCTGCTTGTGATGGCTTTGTAAATGTGAAGATGGTTTTGAAGATGGTGTGAGCTGGCAAAATAGCCTGTGGATAGGATGTGATCATATTTCTTCAGACCCTGGGTGAAACATGCATCTGCATGTAGTATGCCCTTCAGGGGGGCCAGAATGGGATCTTGGAGGCCATGTAGGAGAGAGTTACCACTAGCCAGATAGGAGAGTACATTTGCTTGAATAGGAGTTCTGAAGACACTTTCTGAAAGAACATAGAAGTGGTATCACGCCTCTTTGAAGCCAGAAGCTGCTGGCAGGGAATGAGCGTGGATGGGTGGGAGGGAGGAGGAGTGGCAGGGAAGGCAAAATAAAAAATAAATAAAAATCCACTTGCCTCTTCCACCGGCTGTGTCTCTACTCCACTTCTGGTGAGTCCCGGAACCAGGAAGCACCCAGGCTCCTCATCCCCAATCACAATGCTGCATAGATAGGCCATAGATAGGCCCAACTGGTGTCCTGGGCATTTTCCTCACCAGGCTGTGTAAAGCAGCCTAATGGGGAACATGCAAAGTGTGCCTGACTGTTTGGCAAGGCCAAGACGGCCACCCAAGCAGTCATGTGCGCTTGGACTGTGCAAACCACTCCTTCGCCCTGTTCCTCCAGTCCAGTCCTGCCACACCCTAACCCAGTCCCAAATCTGTGAAAAATAAAATGATAACTAGGTTATCATCATTTTATTTTTCCTGCTCAAAGAGGAGTGAGGCGACACTCCTCCGCCATAGCGGAGGAGCCGCCCCTGTTTGAAGCTGTCAAGGTTTGTTTCATTATACCAGGTTTGTACTATTTCTTGCTTGTGCTTGGCAAATAAAAAAAAATTCTGATTTGGTTGGGTTGCGCTTCAGGTAGACAATGGACATTCAGTTCCGGATGAGGTGCAGGCAGTGTCTGAGATGTTGGATGTCTAGAGCAGATGAGACTTAGAGTTGTTTATCATCTGCTTATTGGTGCATCTTGATGGTGAAGGTGCACCAGTAGTAGATTTCCAGGTATACTTCATATTGAAAATAACATAAAAGTGCTGGTTGGAGAGTTTGCATTATTCTCAGCCACAGGTAATTACTTGGTGCCACATCGATTGTCCATTGTTTTTGTTTGCCCCACATTCCACCTCAGACTAGACCTAGCCATAGCTAAATATTAGTCCTGCTCCTATAGGAACAGTCCAACCAGAAAGGCCATGCCAGGTTCTCTCTGAACCAGAACACAAGCAAGCCAAGACCACTTTCAGACTATTTTGTCCTCTTGAGTTCAGTGCAGCTTGGTTCCAGTGGCACAGTAAGCAAGGGACCCACATCTGAGTACACCCATCCCACATCGGGAGTCAAACTGAAGAATACATAAATCCCTTCATATACAACCCACCAAGTTAAGTGGTGATCCATGAATGAAGAGTTACACCAGACTTCTGGCCATTTCCTGAGGGAAGAAGAATCAGGCAGGAGTTTGTTAATAGCTACAAACTCACGTGCTTGTGGGGGTTCACAAACTTACAAGCCAAACAATGCCTTGACCCTTCCAATTATGCAGTAATCAACCTGTTAAGCCTGGAAGGGACCCTTTATGTGGCTTGCTGCCAGGCGCAAATTGAGTCACTTTTTGCTGCAGTGTAAATGCAAACTTACAACCTGTAAATGGCTTGGTGAATCGGGCCCATTAGAAGCAGATTAGGAATTCAAGCATTTGTTTCCATTCTAGATAACATCATTTGATGGTCAATAGCAATCTAAGGCCTCCATTAGGGGTTCCCTGTAATCTCCACAAGGAGATACCGGGGCTGGAACCAATGACTCTTACCAGTGTCTTCCCAGGAGATACCAGGGATCGACCACAAGTCCCTAGAATAGGAAGTATCCTCCTGGAACTAGAATTACCAGGGGCATTGGGCTGGTTTTTCTGATTCCAGGGAGTTTACCGCAGATATTTACAATATGCTCCAAGTAGGGGGCCCCTGCAATGTTTTTTGGGGGTAAAATCCAAATCTGGTAAAGTCATTCCTGTGTTGTTTTTGAAATCAGTAATTTAATGTCTGAAAACACCGAACAAGTTCCAGTTACCAGAGGAATTGCTGTCCGAGAAAATGATAATGAAGGCTTTAGATGGCTGAGTGTCTTAACTTTTATTGACCGATTTATCAGTATTTGGGTAAAGGTGAAATGGACAAACTTTTCTGCAAAAGCCACACTCTATCAAATTAAGAGGCATGCTAAAAAGAATCCATGGGCTAGATGTACGACGGCCGTTAGTGGTCGCAAACGGAAAATCTGGCAGTTTGCGACCACTAACTAGCCTTTTCACATGTACTAACCCTATTTTGCGAGTCGGTAAACTATTAAGGACTCGCAAAATAGGGTTTGCGATTCTCTATTAGGAAAGGATGTAGCAAGGGTGTCTCTTCCTAATAGCGAGTCACAGTGTGATGTACAATCGTTTCGCGCCTGGAATGTGGTTGCAAAACAATCGCAGTTTACCACCTAGTTCAAGTAGGTGGAAACCCATTCGCAAACGAGAAGGGAACCCCTTCCCCTTTGTCAATGGTTGCAAAAACGTTTCCTAAGAGCAGGCAATGGTCCCACGGACCACTGCCGAACCCTTAAAAAATTTAATTAAACGTTTTGTTTTTCTTTTTGAAACGCATCCTGTTTCCTTTAAAGAAAACAGGCTGCATTTCCACAAAAAAAGTTGCTTTCTTGAAAAGCAAACACCAGCAGTCCACCAATCCTGTGTTATTGCCTAGTCCCAATGGGTCACAAATTGGGAAATGCCTCATTAATATTGATGAGGCAGGTCTCTTGCGACCTATTTGGGAATAGCTAATGTGACACATTAATACATTTCATTTTGCGAGTCTCTAATTGCGAGTCACAAACAATTGGAATTAGAGACTTGCAAAATGAACTGTACTGACATCTGGCCCCATATTGGGTATGAAACCAATGGCTGTCCAGGATACTGCTGAGAGAGAACATTTGTGACAGGAGTTGTGGTAAAAGGCGTTGTCAGGAGGACTAGCATTTAGGTATAAATTCGGGTATTCTTTAACGCTTTTTTAAATATCATTTTGTAAATGAAAATTGTGAGATCCCCTTCTGTGGAGAAAAGCAGAAAAATAACACTGCCCCACTACCCTCTGAAAATCCATTCAAATGAAGGGCAACCACAAAAAGATGCACAAATTAAATAGCTTTCATTTCTGAAATTATGAAGGATAAAATATGTAAAATTCTGCAATATCAGATTTTTTGTAGCTCTTTCGGATTTTTGAGACCTCACACTTGACTTGACCCAAAGGCTAGATTTCTGCTGTTACAAGGCCTCTTTTGTGCCATTTGGTACGTTTGTCCCTGAAGAAGGGTGCTGGAAATATCACACCTGATATATTCTGACACTACAGAGATCGGAATTTATCGGATGCAAGAAACAGCACCCAATTACAATTATTACCCAGAAAATTGGGTATAACCCGCAAATTTTGGTACTTGTTGTGTGACTTGCAGAAACGTATCTGAGGAAATTGGCGGGAGTAGTGGAGACGCGCTTAACACACAACTGTTAATCAATTTGTGAGTGGTAACAGGAAGTACCACTCAAATCAGAATTCAATCGAGGAAAACCATAATCGGGCTCTATACTTTGATACTCTAGTTGTACAAATATTTTAATCTGTGCATCAATAACCTAATAGTTCTAAGCCACTATGATTGAAGAGCCTCTCAAATTGTACATTTGATCCTATAAAATCTTCCTCGTGTACATTTTTAGCTCCCACTCATCTCTCACATCCTCTGTATGTGTCTGTCATTCGTATCTTCCGATCTCCCTTCATATGTCCCCGCGGATGCTCCTTTGATAGGCTCAGAAGCGTTAAAGACAGGGATGACAGAGGGACATCTTCTATCTGTACCCGTCATACGTCCCTACTCATGAGACACGGGCATGATCACATCACTTATTGTTATCCCGCTGACTACAAATTGCTCCCTTGCGGATTTAAGATCCTTGAGGGAGTATTTATTGATTAGAATTCAGACATTCTATAGCTGTACACTTGAAGAGCAATGGGGTGATCTTCAGTCAAAGATAAGACTTTACAAGAAGGCTTGACTCGTCCACTGTCTACTTTGGCTCCAGCAAGTTGTCCCCTGTGAGGTTTGCTCTAAATTTCCTTATGGGGGCGGCAGGAAGGCCATTAACCCTTCCAGGCAAATATCTGATTGGACAGCACAGATGTACCTGAATGTCCAGGGCTGGTTCCCTGCTGACAACACTGCACTGACCATCGCCTCAACCTTCTCCCTTACCAAACCAGTAGCTCATTTCAACATAAACAATACAATTCACAGTACCTATATAATGAGACTAAGAACAACAGTGTTGCTGAACATAAGCTGAACATGACAGCTTCTATTCCGCGAGAGACAAAAAAGTGATTTGTGGAGAATTTGAAACAACCTCAGTCACTGGTAATTCATTAGGGTGCTTTCCAGTTCAACATGTTTTTCCCTTCCTTGCCACTAGGGATGGGGACCAACCATACACAAATCAATCTAGGTCCTTCCCCAGTAAGAACAGTCCAGCCCGAACCGCAAGGCAGCGTTCCCTCTGAATGTAAATAAAAGCCATTCAGAACAATTTTAGACTTACCGGCCGCATTTGTGAGATGGGCTTGAATCTTATGGGACACCTAGCAAAAGACACACACATTGGCTAGCTGGGCACCCTTAGGGTGACTCATTGAGAAAAACAAATAAAAGATAGGGGGAATATTAGAATCAATTTCAGCCGCTGTTAATTACTTGTGCTGCCTTCCAGTTCATCATTTTCTGCTCACTGTCCATTGCAAGGATGGACCAACCCTAAGCAAATCAGGCTTGGTTGTTTCCCTATAGTAACAACCTGCATGGGAATACAAGCAATGCCAGTCTGGTGTCAGCCTTGTTGGGCCTTATCAGTGAGGTGCCGCTTGGAACCCCATGGTGCAGAGGGCTCAAGGCCCATGTCTGGGCATACCTGAAGCACTATCATAATGCAGCACCTCCCTCTCACAGTCATCTACAAAAACAATGTGCCAGGTTACCAGGGCACTGTGATGTGCACGGTATGTGCATGGAGGTGAAGGTGGCACAAGTTTAGAACTTAGGCTGCAGCAGCATCCTACCCAGGCTGCTGGTGGCATTCTGTATGCCAGTACCATTGTGCCTTATCAAAAAATAACTTTAAACAGAAGCCCTACATTATGCAGTGCCATACATACCTAACAAATGTATGCTACTATATGAATGATTAAGAGACCTGCTTTAACATTCAAACCAGGAAAGTCATTATGATGTATCCTGATTTTTGCTTGCGTAGCAAAATCATACCATAACACATACTATCATTTCACAGTTCATCGACACTGGTCTTATCCAGAGAAGATGGATCAAGGGCAGATTGGTCCTGCAATGCCAAGTATCTGTGATCTGCAGTGCGCTGGCAACTCAACGAGCATGCTTGTTAGTTGGGTCTATGGGCTGTGAAGCTAGATAGCTACTGCATTGTGGTGTGGCTATGTTTGCTGTAGTTGTTTCATTAAACGGGCTGGTTACTTTGAAGTCCTTCGACACTCAGTGGACATTTAGAGTTATGTTGACTGGATTTACATAGACTATTGTGGCTAAACTACATCCTTTATCAGAATGAGGGTGAAAATGCCCTGTCGTTTAGAGGTCACCACCGTGGAGAGTTTGATTTCTGCAAAACAGTGGCCGCTTACACCATATTTTCCTACTGACATCGAAGGGCAATGGCAGCCCTGAGTGATAGTGGGAGAAACTGGCACTTGTCAACTAATTCCCAGTAGCTTGAAGACGCATACTTCTTTGGCGTGCCAATGGTCTGCATGGAATTGGAGCTGGTTAAACAAAACTTCACCTCGAGACAAATCAAGTAAAGTTAGGAAAGTGCACCTTTTCCCTTGAAGGATGGAGTTTCCCAATTTCGTCCAAGTGGGCAAGGTTTTTGCAATCCCTAGCATGAGTTTTTCAGATACGTTTCCACTTATTGTCCCAGCTGTGATATCTTATTAGCTGATGCTTCTGGGTCCAGCAGACAAGTCACTTCATTATCATACCAGGGAGCTGATATTGAAATAATCTAGCAAATCAAGTTGGATGAGGGGCATCCCAACCAATAAATAATCCACCTGCATCTGCAGGCCAATAATAACTTGAGCATTCATGTACTTAACGATTTTTCATCATCCGTTCTTGATAGATTTTCTGGCTCCTAAATGTAATATGTGCAACAGGTAATTCACTGGACTCAGTGGTTAGCTCCTGCACCTAGCAGCAGGTTGCTCTTTCATCCGAAGGATCAGCTCTCCTGGTGGTCTTTCATTAGTAGCCATTGAAAGGTATGTGACCAGGTCCTCTACGAGGGTCTCTCTGATTGTCACATCTACTGGGGGCAGCCAGATCACAAGCAGTTCAGAAATGAACAACTTGCAAGAAATCGCTTGTCATCTCATCTAGATCCAACACGTCAAGATCTACTAGCCTCGACAATATGTCGGAGCAAAATGATGGGGCGGATACAGAGAATCTGTATAGACCCAGTCGGCGAACGACCTTTACAACGCGGTCGTTACACCGTGATACATTTACATCGCGGTCATTACAACGCAAGTCGTTACAACGACTTGCGCTGGATGGCACTATATACTAAGGAATAGTATGATTTACTATTCCAACACCATCCCTACTGTAACGTAGGATCGAATTGGAATAGTAAATCATATTATTCCTAAGTCCAGTGCCTCTAGCGCATGTCGTTGTAATGACTTGCGTTGTAATAACTGCAATGTAACGTACCGCGATGTAAATGATTACGTTGTAACATCACATATTTGACCCAGACAGACAACATAGGAAATCCGACTCAATTCAGCTAGTTCTGTAAGGTGGCCCACCTTTGACATTCACCCTGTCCCATCCAAACCCTAAGTTGTGACAGTGGAATATCTGCACCCCCGCTGCATTCCCCGCCATCTCAAAATTCAGCATTTCTTTGGTTTATAAGGATATGTGACTCTGAGGATGTGTGGCATTCACAATCAAAAATAGTTTTTCTTTCACACCACTTAGGAATGATTCAAAGTTTAAGAATCTGGTCCTGTGTAAACATATGTCTGCCTCTTCTGCACTAACTAAACTCTGTGTTCAAGTGAATGTACGTTTTAACACCAACCTAATGACCTCTCTAGGATGCGATTTAGTTCAGTTACCAAAGCCGGCAGCTTAAAGAACTTCGCCCTTCACCCGATGCAGCCACTTAAGACATGCAGAAGTTATGACGGATAAAATAGTAATCCCGAGTGCCCAAACCGAGCCGACACATTTGCAAATGAACATCGACTTTCTTCGCTGCAGCTTTAACCAGGCTCCGCCGATGTTTTAATGAGCTTTTTTGATCCTTTCTTTTGCATTAGGCTAACTTCTTCTTTTCCAATCTTCTGCGGTCCCTTAATGGGAGACACCTTTTCAGGTCTGGCTAAAGACATTTTAGCTGTCTGGAAGTTTTTAAAAAAGAACAGTAAAAAGTACAGTACAGTACTTGGACGGGCTGCCCATCATGGTCCTGGAATTATGTGGCTGGTTACACTGCACCATTTGCGTCCTCCTTAATTTTTGGTGATGAGACATCAAGTAGCCTTTTTTTTTAACTGGAAACAGTATGCAGTGTTTCATGCATTTACTTTGCTGACACAGGGACGTTTTATTTGCTGGTGTATGGCTTTTTATTTAGAAAGTGCTTGCTATTTGGACGCCTTAAAGAGAGAGTGCTTTCCACTACTCACCCTGGTGTGTTAATTTATTTTACTTTGATGTTATCATAACATGTTTGATTTACAGCTTTTTTATTTGCTGTATAAAGATATGTGTCCATAGGCATTTTCAATAGATGTAACAGAAAGTCTGTTCCTTTTTCAAAACTGCTTCCCATGCAATATTTTGCTGTGTATGTCTTTTATGTTTTCCAATTTAAACACAAACTTCATTTTATGACTCGTTTGCATAGCTATAGAATGTGTCAGGTTTTACACACTTTGGCTCTGATTTACGATATATTTGTGTGGGTGCTTGCACCTCAATTGGTTGTGCCTACTAGGGATGGGTTTCGAAATTTACTTTATTTAACTATGACATCAGGAAATTAATTTTGATCATACTTGTCTGTATAATTCAAGATAAGAAATCAATCCACAAAGCCGGGTGTATTTTTTGTTCATTCTCTTTCATTCAAAATCCTTTTATTTCATTAGAGGTTCAAAGGCAAACAGTACTTCAGTACATTGACAACAGAACTAAAAATCCTTACCAGTTAGATTTCCCAAGTCATCAATGCAGCATAACTCATTTCATACAGTATCCAATATGAAGATTGTCCTATACATAGGATCAAAATCTCCCCAGATGAATCTTAACAAAAACTAAAAAGAAAATTGGGTTAAGACGTGGACATTTCAGTCTCTCTTGTGGTATATCAATGAGACCGTCTTCGGGACAAAACAATTCATATTAAAAGCCAGGGCCCGGGATCAATAAGTCAGAAGCTCAAGTAAGCTATTTCTCAGGGTCCGATTCACAAAGGTAAAGAGAGATGAAAGTCTAACTTTACGACTTTCAGTATCCACAAAGGGCATTTACTACTCGTAAATGCACGTTGTGAATACCAAAAGTCGTAAAGTTTGACTTTCAGTATTCACGAAGGGCATCACAAATAGTATGACCTGCTTTGCATGAAATTAAACCAGGGGAAGAATATCTCTTAATATAACATGTGCAACATGTGTAATTAATGCAGATTTTCCTTGGCTTACCCTTTGACGATCGCCCTTATATGGAAATTTGTAATGAAGTGTGTACCTCATGCACAGCACCGTGTCACAATGTTTAGTGTCGCACTGAAGCTGCGTTTTTAGCATGTCTTTGTTGGTGTGTGATTCTTTGTAAATCAGGTCCTGCACTATTTCTTCTTATTCGCACAAAGCGGCACGATAGATCTTCATGCAGCCCTGATTTGCATTAATATTAGTAAAACTGGGCTCTTCAGCACCTCGCACACTGCTGTCATGCTGTCAGAGTGCTGCTTTAGTGGTGTACAGAAAGAATGTCCAATGGCCCTAAATGACCTGACTCAACGTTTTGGAAGCAGAGTATCATTCACAAGCGTAGCAAAAATAGATCATTCCCCACACTGGTGCTGAGACTTCTGCTACATTGTGAGTTTGTTGCAGCTGCAGAGGGGGTTCTCATTTAAAGTGGTTATTCCTGCTAGGAGGAGGGTCCGTCTCGGGGTGGTGTGCAGTGGTGGAAATTATGCTAATGCCTATATTGGGTGATGGACTCTTCAAATGTATCTCCAAATTGCAGGCACATTTTTAGAGCCCACATATCATATCTCCCTAACATGGTGGGGGTTCTTTCACGGTATGTTAGGGGCACAATAGTGACCTTTCTGTGAAAGTACATTGCCCTTAAAGGGCAGTTTTTCTCATGTTGATCTCCACCAAATCTGGTGACTACATGCGACCCTAGATGAGTCGAAGGAGCAGCCACCACCAGTGTAAGAGTTAACACTCACTTTGGTGGCTGCGGCGGTGGGGATGGAAGCATCTAGCTTGGCAGAAGTCCATTGTAGACAATCCAAATAGAATGGTTTTGTCATCTCATTTCCTCTGCCAGAGCCTTGCACCACCTGAAGTAAAGGTCAAAGGTCTGCCAGTTTTTTACCGCCCTTCCCATGCTCCGGCCCATCAACCTCCAGATCGCAAACTGCTGATGGCATGCACGGAACCCTTGGAATACAACACAAAGTGCTCTGACCTGTTTTGGCATGTGTCCTGCCCTGTGCATGCTAGTAACATTTTGGAGCATTTTGGGGCATATTATCAAGATCCGGCGTTAAAATTGTCGCCGCTTTAGCGGCAGAAAACTGCCGCTGAACCGGCGATAATGGGCTTGATAATATGCCCTGGATAATTCCAATAGAAGTCCATGTTCTGGTGTGAACATGGGCTTCTATGGTGTGAAAATGGGCTTCTATGGGAATTCCCATAGAAGCCCATGTTCACACCAGAACATGGACTTCTATTGGAATTCTCCAGGGCATATTATCAAGCCCATTATCTCTGCTTTAGCGGCAGTTTTCTGCCGCTAAAGCGGCGATAATTTTAACGCCGGATCTTGATAATATGCCTCTTTATCTTTTTTTCCAGATATTTCCCCATAGATTTGCTTTGTTGAAATCCCACTTCCTTGTACAAAGCAAAGGGATCTTTGCAAAATATGCATACTTGAGCCTTTGCTCAGGAGTAATCAGCGGGTTTGGGCAGGTGACACAGTAGGCAGTTGACTCTGTGGCTTTTAATAGGCTACAAATTCGAGTTTGTGTCTGCCACCAGGCAGTAGGTAACTCCAAAGTTGTCCTGGTGTGTACCAAGATCAGATTCCCCCTTACTACACGTTCTCACCACACTTGCACACCACTCCCCGAACCTCTGTCCTGAATGTCACCATAACACTACATACTTCACATCCTTTATGTCAACTCCACTACGACACAACCAGATGCACTTTTGTAATGCCTTTGCCATCCATACATGATTGAACTTAAATGCCTTCAATGATACAAAGTCAATGGCAATATTTCACTTCCGTGGACTTTATACAAAATCTATCTATGTTAATGCAATGCTTGGTATCCTATCAGGGATTGATTCACAAATGTAAACTTACACTTTTGTGTAAGATTTAGATTTTTTGTATTCACAAAGGTATTTTACTAGTAGCCTTTTTAGGACTGTGGTGTCTCTGTACATAAAAAGATAGGACTGTCCTAACTTTTTATGTGCGTGCACTCTGCAGTCATAAAGATACTACTAGTATAATACCTTTGTGAGTAGCAAACACTCGTTAACCTACACAAAATGTATGTTAACATTTGTGAATCAGGCCCAAAATGTTTAAAGACTGGGATGAAGAAGAGAGTCAAAAGCATAGTTGAGGCTTACTTACATGTGATTATAATTATCACAAACCCTTTTCCACCTCTTCATAGTCCTTCATTTCTCCTTTCTCCCAAGCCCCGGTCTGAACCCATCAGCTGGGGGTAGCTCTCTCCATTACTTACTACTAATTTTCATTACTCGGAGTCCAAGTCTTCCTTGTGGAAGTCCTTGTATTCCTGCTCTTGCCTAAGTACCAGTTAGGCCTATCCAGGATTACATACTTGGAAGTAGTCAGAATGTCTGGTTAGTCCTTGCGGTTCTTAAGGAAGAGCCAAAAAATGATTGTTTATTTAAAAAACTCCTTTTTTTAAATGGGTTAATGGATTGGGAGAGGACTCTTTTCTTTCTGTATGGACTCTGATGAGGAAGAAGGATCAGGTTGTAAGGTTTAGTAGCCGACAAGAGATAGGGTTCATCTTAGTCAGTGCTTAATTAGTAAAAGAATGAGTGCTGATGCCCAAAGCTCTGCTCAGATGTCAACGGTAGGCGTTATTAAATGTCAATGCACCGAATACCAATGCTGTGTTCAGTTTTGAATCTACCTCATGCCTCTTTCATCCACTATCAGACACTTCCAGTTCCCTTTTTGCCCACTTGCAAGTTCCTACTGCCTTTCTTTGTGACAGTGTTTAACACTTCCAGGTCCCTTTTTGCCCACTTGCAAGTTCCTACTGCCTTTCTTTGTGACAGTGTTTCTGTCTTTCTCTTCCTCCTTCATTCCCATGTTCCCTCTCTTATTCTCGGTAAATGACTGATGAAGAAAAATAAATGTTGGTCCCCAAAAATGACGGCTGGTTGGCCCCATCATCAACCACTGGCTCAAATTAAGCACAGGTCTTGGTGAATTATAATGGCCTAAATAGAAGTACAGGCTTATTATCTTTACTTTATTTTTAGAAAACATAGCTTCTCCATGATAATAAGGTCGTAGCTGCATGATGACTGTGCATGAAGACCATGATGAGTAAGAACTGGATTCAGTGTGAAGTGTTCGTGCCCAAGCTGGCATACATCTATATGATGTGCAATTCAATCCATTAAACTAATAGTTAAGGCTGCAGGTAGAGGCTCACATTCTCAAGACATGCGATCCATACAAGAACCTGATAAAACAGACTTAGCATTGTTTTCGAACTATGCTTTGTTTGAACTGGCTTGGGAAAATCAAGAAAGATATTTTAACATTGTGTTGTGGTTGATCTTTCTTCATTGTCCAAAAACTTTATTTTTTCAATAGTGCACTAATCCCTTGAACTGCTGCATCTGGGAAACCTTGGAAACGTGAATAGGCAATCACCAACTATACATTTTGATGCTCTTAGGGCCACTGGAATAAGGGGGTTCTGGGGATGCGACATTTTCCACATTAGTATGGATTTGCCACATTTGGAACATAATCCATCATCAACTGTATAATCTACAGATTTTAGCACAAAAAAGATATGTTTTTTTGTTTTTAGCACAAATAGATCAAACTGTACTAAAATCACAGTGACACATGTTATCGTGCAGTGGAAGGCCCTATGCAAAAGTTGACTGGTCACCTTTCAGTGCTAATGAGGCAAAAGCTTTGCCTAGACATTGTTAACATCTGTGAAAAATGTCTAAATAATGCGGCATATTATGACACATTTTGTAATTGCATTACTTCATAATTTTGTCTACCCTGTCACATAATTTAGTCCTCATGTTCCTTATTATTGCGGTGACCCAGCACACAATATAGTGATCTAGTATACATTGGGCAACATTTATGAGCAATTGGCGTAGGGCAGCACCGCAAGCCTTCTTGCTAGGCTGCCCTACACCAATGTGAAATGGCAGGAATTCACCGTATTTATGAAATGTGGTGCATTCCTGTCCTTCCCCCCTGCGCTGGTGCACAATTTGCTGCTTTGCACCAACGTAGGCACCCTTGCGCAGTGGTGCAAGGGTGCCTCCATTGCAGGCAGGATTGTTTTTGTGAAGGAAGGGACACCTTTCTGCACAAAAAAAATCCTCTTTCTACGTGTGCTACAGAATACAACACCCATGAAGGAAAAAATGAGGAGAAATAAAAATATTTCTCCTCGTTACACCTGCTCTGGTGATGAATAAGGCTATGGTGCTGCCCCATGTTTAAGTTCTTGCAGGGTTGTTGCCAAACTTGTTGCCTTAATCCTGGATTTTTTCTGACCTTTTTTTTGTTGGTTTTATGACTCTGGTCACTTTACATCTGCTGATTAGTGCTAAAGTGCATGTGCTCTCTCCTATAAACTTGGTAAGATTGGTCTACACCTGTTTGGCATATTTAATTAACCTGTAAGTTCCTTGTACAGTAGTATCCTAGATACCCAGGGCTTGTAAATTAAATGCTTCTAGTGGACCTGCAGCGCTGCTTGCACCATCTACAGAAGTAGCCTTACAAACCTGTCTCAGACCTCTGCCACTGCAGGGCCTGTCTGCACAGTTTACTGCCACAGTGAGTTGGCAATTAGAGTGATTTCCAAGACCGAAACTCCCCTTTACTACATATAGGTCACCCCTAAGGTAGGCTCTAGGTAGCCCTATGATCAGTGTGCTGTGTAGGTAAAAGGTAGGACATGTGTCCTTGTTCTGTGGCATGTCCTGGTAGTGACAAACAGCCTATTTAGTTTCTCACTGCTGTCAGGATGCTTCTCTCATAGGTTTGCATTGTAAATTCCCTGATATGTGTGTCAGTGGTAATCTCTAATCTGGAAGGAGTATTGTTACCATGTTTGGTATGTTTAAAATAGTGGTGATAAACCATGCTTATTCGTGAAAGTGGATTGTTAACTACCATTTTGAAATGTCACTTTTAGAAGTGGGCATTTCAGTGTGCTTATGACTCTTTGTACTTTGCAGCCTGACTCCAATCAACATCTGGTTTAGACTGGCAGGGACCTGATCTGTGCATTCACTCTGCACAGTCACAAAGGGAGCTGAGCTGTGCCCCACATATCCTGATGAGTCTTCCTTGGCTAGATTGGTGGGAGGAGTTGTCACCTGCACCTGAATAGGTCTGTGCCTACCCTTCACAATGCTGTCTCCGCCCCCCTGTAGTGTCTGGAGCCAGGACTGGGGAGATTAAAGGGAGTGCTGTGCTCTTCTAAACTTGTTTGAAGTTACCTCCAGAACAAAGGCATTTGAAGTGTAAGTACAGGGGCTCTGACCTAATGATTTTAGACACTGCGCGGACTTGTAATCATACGCTGCTGGCTCTACATGCTGCCCCAGAGGATTGCTGTGCTGTCAGAAAAAATGCCACTTGGTCTTTGCTTTGTTGTGCTGACCTGCTGGATGGACAGCCTCTTTGCCTATTGGGGACCTTGTGTGCTGGACTGCTGCCTGCCCTCCTGCTTTGGTTCCCCCAGTGATAACCCAGGGTTTGGTGGCCAGCCCTGTGTTTTTGACAACTTAGCACCTGGTGAGTGCTTTGTTTTTCATTTACTGTTAACCACAAAGAAGTGTGTGTCGAGTGCTTTATGTTTCACCCCAAGAGCTGTGTGTGGAGGACGCTTCTTCTTCTCTCATAAGGAAAGTGCCAGGGGTATTTTCCCCATGCGGTACCCCAGTCAGAAGGCCGCAACAGTGCTAGGGGAAGTGCCCTGTTGTGGTGTTGCTGAGCGGAGAGAGTGGAGCGACGATCTTAGCACTGCCTGGCTCTAAAGAGCAGCAGCGCTGCAGGCAGGAGAGTGAGGGTGGCCCCACCTCCGGAGCAGTTTCGCATGGGACCAGATTGTGGAGGCTGAGATTGGGACAGGCAGCCCCCGACCGAAGCTACTGGTAGTCCCTCAGGTGTTTTTCATTGCAGCTGGAAAGGTACTGACCCTCCCCACCTCGTACAGAGGGTAGCCGGCATTTAAAGCTGCAGGCCCTGTGCGCAGAGCAGCTTGGTGCTCATGGGACAGTTCATTGGTTGAGACAGCGGCCCTGCCCGTTCGAAGGCAGCTGCTGTTCATTGTTGGGTAGGCAGGGGACCCAGTAAGGTATCCCCACAGGAGTCAGCCTTGTGCACCCCTCCTTTTTCTTGTGTTGGTGCACACCTTGTGAGGGTGCCTGGCGGCCATGGTGGTAGCGGCACAGGGTAAACCTCGATGGAGGCCCCAGCTCCCTCTATGAAACATCACCAGAATTACCGCATTCACTGTTGTAGGTGGGCAGGGGCCCTGTCTCCTACCTGTTGTGGAAGATTACTGTTTTATGTATATTAGAAGCTTAGAAGCGTTGTGCTCTATGAAATTATGGTGATACTGGTTGTTAACTTGCAATATTTGGTGATTTATGTACAGTGATATGTGGCGATTCATGTGTCTCCTCCCTCTAACCTAACTGCTGCATTTCATGCCCTGATATTGTGGTTTATGTTGTTTTCTACCTTGCAATGAAAGGATAACAAGTATCATTTCAGGACCTGCATAATATGTACAGTGATGGTGTAGCATGTTTTCTATGACGTGAACAACGTATAAGTATTTACTTTACTGCACTAACTGTGATGTTATGACAATTGCCTAGTAGGCAACGTGGTTTATGTGATTGTGGTCTATGTGTTAAATACAATACATGAGATATTTTTATATAAACCTCTGTGTGGAGTCTCTTTTGTGGTGCATTTATTGTGCCACAGGTGTGTGTGTGTGTGTGTTGCGCAAATGCTTTACAAATTGCCTCTGAGACAAGCCTGAAGGCTTTGCCAAGCTACCACGGGGGTGAGCAGGGGTTATTTTCGGTGAGTAACTCCGTACCCTGACTAGGGTGGTGGGTTCTACCTGGCTCAGGTGCATACCCTAGCCAACCAAAAATCCTATTTTTAAGAGGCAGTGTCAAAATCCATGGGTGCTGTGTGAGAAAACCCACCGCAATTCCCATGGAACCCCTCCTTGATGCAGAGTAAGGCAAGGCAGCGGCTTGCTCTATTTTGTCTTACTTCATATCTATGAGTGTATGCAAATCTGACCGGGAGTGGCTTTGTGCCAACTCATATACAAGACTGAGAGGATTACGCCACTGGAGCATCAAAAAAAGTGACACTCCGGAGGCACAAGCCTCTAATAAATAAGCCCCATTGTTTATTGTACATTGTGTGTCATTAATTGTTTCTTTGTACCATTCCCATGAGATGACATCTCAAGCTAGTTTTGAACAAAGGTAGCAAAAGTCAGTGTTTTTAAAGAATTGTTCCGAAATAATATTTGTTTTTTTAAATACGCTCATCTGTAAAGATTTCTGAAAGAAAGCTGAAAAAACCTCACAGCTGAAAAAAAACTCAGTTCTGAAGCATATTTACCAATGCACTCTCCAAAACACTATCTGAACCGAGTAACATAGATGATGTCCTGGAGAAATTCACTTCTTTTGTCATTATTTCCTGCATCTCATTTTCATATATGAAACCCTGCAAATTTGTCCGGTTCTCTCCAGATATACATAACGCAGTGCTGTCCAAGGATGGTCCACAAGGTGCAGAAGCATGCCATATTTTCAAGATGTCCCCAAGAAACAAATATACATACAATTAATCTAAATGGGAATTATTTCCATAGTGGTTACCCTAAAATCTGCCTTGTCAGCACCTCTTCTAGACCAACGGTGGGACCACTGACCTAATGCACAGAATACATCAGTTCCAGCTAGAAGGGATGGAAACAGGGGGGCATATTTACAATGAGTCAACACCGCCAGGACGTCACTTTTCTGACGTTCTGGTGGCGTTAACTCCTTTGCCTCATTTACAAGGCGACGTTAAGCCACTTAATGTGGCTTAACTGCGCCTTGTAAATAATGCCCCTATTCACGCAGCACTTAAAAGGGGGTGCAATGGGTGTTGCAGTGGGCGTTCCACGGCAAAACCCATTGCTTTTTGACACTGCCCCAAATGTGCATGTTATGGGCCAGCGCCAAAAGTACTGCAAGGAAATACCTGGTCTTAAGCAAGCGATACGAAGAGAAATGTTCTATTTCTTCTCGTATTTTGCTCTTTACATGTGTGCTGCAGCACACATAGATCAAATCGCCTGTACAGATTGTTTATGTGCAGGAAAGTGTCCCTTCCTGCACATAAACAATTGTCCCTGCAACACCGGCACCCTAGCAAATTGGCGCTAGGGTGCCAGCCTGGCACTAGGCAGATTTTTAGCACCAGCGCTAGGTGTAACGCTAGGGTGCGCCGCATTATTGTGAATATGGCGCATCCCTGCGTTTTGAAACTGTTGGAGAGCGGCATTACCAATTTTTGTGTTAACCAGTTTCTTGTAAATATGCCCCAAGAAGTGGCAAGATTGGGTGCAAAGGCAGAAGCTTAATGTTTAAGAGTTGTTTTGAAAGGGTTGAGTGAAAAACTAAGGAAATGTGGGATGGGCATGTGTCAAAAAAGAGAATAAAATAAATAAAATGAAAAAGTTCTCTGCAGTTCTGAAAAGGAGAAAGGAATAAATAAACACAGCAAACCAGGACAATGGAAGCAGGACAAACAAGGACATTGCGTGACACAGGTGGTGTGCTGCTGCTTACAGCCACCTTTTTGTTTACTATGGGTGTACAATGTACATTCTTTTAGGCCGGATCCATGCCAGATTTTCAGGATAAGCAGTGACAATGTAAAAGATTTCTACTTAACACTAATTGAATGTAAATGTATTTGATGTGAATGTACCATACCTACACTGGACACCCCTATGGATAAGAGTTCTTGAACTGCCATTACATTATAGATTGGAGGGGGGGAGGGAGCACACTGCCTCTCATCCCAGCACAGTTCACCCCATTGCATCCTGGTAAATGCAGTACACTTACTTTCAAAGTTGCTGTAGTCTTTCACCAAAGTTGGTACACGTGTTTCTGGGTTTAGCCCGTCATCAGTAGAGAGCAAAAAGTAGTAAGAAGCAGAGAAAAGGCATCATGGGATGCTGAAATGGTGCCCAAGTCTTCACAGGTCACAGTACCTCTCCACAGACACACAGGTGCATCCCAGGAGAGCTCGTCAGCTCGTTGGCTCAAGGGAGCCTTTTGAACACAGGGGGGGAGGGAGATTGAAGGGAGATTGAAGGTAAAGGGAAATCACGTGCTCAGGTTGTGCTTTTGTGCATCCTGTGGAAAGGGATGGTGTCCCCAGATTCCCTGTTACAAGATTCTACTCAGAACAGGCTCTGTAACCGGAGGGTTCATTATCCGTTGACATTTTCGATCGAACTGAGTTGACGATCCAGAGACGCTCTTCACCGGGAAACTTTCTCTGCTAATTATTGTCGCCCCGGGCAACATCTCATCATCAACCGGAGCCAGGCACATGTGCTTCTCCTTTTCAAAAAACCACACTTCAACAGCATCCGAGGGAGCTAAAAAAGGAAGACATTTCATGTTCCAGACTCCTCTACAAGTTTCTGAAGTTTATGCTTCGTGATAGTGAAAAAACAAGCTTTTTCCAAAGTCAGAAGGTCTCTATTCTAAAATGCTTAGTTGCTGGCTTTGAATTTTTTTTTTCCAATTGCAAACTCGTGCATGCAACAAATAGCATGCACACACATAGCTCTTAATTTTGGAATAGGTTTTCTAGAAAAAAAATGACTCCAAGATGGCTGCCTATGCGCATGCACATGTTGAAACGGCAGAGTTTGCGGAAATTTGGCAACTCCTCGTTATGCTTGTAAACCTGCCAACGATCACGTGGTGGAGTTGTTTCTCATGCACGGCACACCAGCGGTAAATTGGCAGGCGCATGAAAGAATCGTCATCCCCTAGCATGAATTTTAAGATTTAAGAGGGCACCCCACAACATTTTCTCAAAGCGGGCCGTCGTCACCGTTCACGGTGACAAGACTGCCGCTTCAGTAGAAAATCTACTCAAGCGGCAGCAAAGAAGAAGTGCCCTCAGGCTCGCCGCGTGGTGCAATTTGCGCTGATTTTGCAGCTCAGAACAAGCTCCCAGAGCTAACAATGAGCACGAGTAGAACACCGTGCCGATTTCCACCAGTTCGCGTAAGTCCGCAGAATCTTGCAAAGTTTTCATAAACCTCTCTTGAACTCTGTGGAGTGAAACTCCAGAGTTCCACCATCCCTTAGTTGTGACACAAACACATGAGTGTGTTGTGATGCATGTGCACATGTGCATTGTGATCCATGCATGCATATGTTTTGTAACATAGGCAGTCATTTTTATTTTACCAATCTAACACGGTGGACAGCCATTTCAGAAAAGTAGATTACAATTTAGGGGGGGTGGAGCTAAACATGTTGCATAAAGCACAAAATGCAGTGGATTAGTCATACACTCTAATGGATGCCTGGCCTGAACCTGAGAATGTTGCTCTTGTGATGTGGGCTGAAGTCCCACCTTAAGAACAGTCAAAGGACATAAACCTTGAGAGTGGGAGCTTGGTTCCTCAGGATACAAGGGTAATTAGATCTAGCCTGACTGTGAGGATGTGGCTGTTGTGATGAGGTTCCTAGTACCTTCTTGTAAATGATCTAATAGTGTAGTTCCTAAGACGGTGATATTGGGGTTTTAGGAGTCTGTATGGGTGTCGGGGGTGGGCTGGGAAAGGCAGCTCATTCTTCCTCTTGCTCGCCTTTCCTTTGGGACATTGGAGTGCCTCTTCCTCAATAGGGGAATGTCCTGGATCTGAGTACAAGGGATGCCCTGGATTCTGCCCTTTAAGGACTACCTGCCATTGCAAGGCAAACGTGTGTCACGCTGCAGGAAACTCTACCTCACTTGAGAGCCTCGATACCTCATCACGTTGGATCAGCTGGCCAATGGGATTAGGGAGCATGCTTTAATGGAGTCGCCATGCTCTAGTTACTCAGGAGTGCCTCGTCACAGACCCTAGCTCATTGAAGGAGGCACTGTCTCAGCTGTCCCCCTTATGGGCTTGCCTTGACTGGACATACAAATACATGAAACTCTATTTATACTGCTACACACAATGAAGGTGGATTTGGGAAATCAGATATTACCTAGAAGGTTTTATTAGGTAAGTTAAAAAAAATACTAGCCAACATTTCATTTGATACATCTTCATAAAACATTAATAAAAGACCATTGTTTTAAATATAGCCAAACTAGTTCATCTGCTTCATACACATATTTATTTTCAAATAGTTATGTAGAAATCACGTCTGTCTGATGATAATCAAGTAACTATACTCATATGCTCTATTTACAATTGTGTATCGATGTTAATAGTGCAGTCTACATTCATGCATGCTCTGGAAACAAAAAGGACAGCTCTTGGGAGGGAGACTCATGGTGACACGCAATTTGGCACCAGACCCAAATGTCCTGTAGATACAGAACAAGATCCAATCAAGGGGGTCCCTAAGGTGGGCGAAGTAAGCCAGGGGACAGCATGCCTGTAGCTTGGGCTTAGGAGGCACACCCTAAGACTACCTGGAAGTGCACATTGTAATTGTATTTATATTGTTCATACTACCCCTGACGAGGCATCAACGCGCTTTTCGGTGAGTAGCATGCTACTCCAGAGCCCAAAAAGGATTAATGGTGAATTAGTAAAGGGAAATATGAATTAAATTGAGTGGTGGACATGTGAATCTTAGTTGGATTGAAAAGGATAATGGAGGGATAGAAGAAGGAAGAGTCTAACGGGAGATCATAGTAGTAGTAGGAGGTTTGGGATGGGTAAAGGAGAGATGGAGGAGGGAAGAGTCTCTAGAGATAAATTAGAGAGGTCATAGTAGTGGTCTCAGTTGAGTCTAAGAAGGAATACATGGGGGAAGAATTGAGGAACGGTTGCTTGGGAGATCTTGTGGTAAAATGAGGTTTGGGTGAGGGAAAGAGGAGTCTAAAAAGGGTTATTTGGACTTCAAAGTAGTAGAGTGGATTATTCTGAGATCATAGTGGTAGAATGAGGTTTAGGATGAGTCAGAGTGTGGAGGTAGAGGATGTACTGAGAGAGGTGTAGGGTGAAATAAAGGGTAGTGCATGGGAGAGACGCAAATGTTTTTTTTCACAGTGGGAGTAAAGTAGTAAATATATAGATATATAAGTACATGGAAGGTATATATGTATAAGGAAGGTAATATATCATGATTTAAGTTGTATTTAATAAACTCAGACTGTCAAGAGTTGCTGTACTTTAACTTATGTGTGTCTTTTTAAATGTATCTTTTCTTTTTTTTCTTTTCAATAATTCAATAGTGAAGCAATGGTAGATAAATAGTGATGATAGAATGCACATGTTGTGATAGACAGATAAATGGAGAACCATCAATAGCTAATCAAATACACTCAGAGGCTGCCTCTTTGTCAGTGTCAAGGGTTGCTTGCAGTATTGTTAGAGGTGGCTCAATAGTATCCAGTTGGGCTACCCAGTTGGTTCCAGACTTTGGGCATGAGTGAAAGGAGAGTGTCCAGAAGGTGACCTCTGATCAGAGGAGCACATAGAGGAAGGTATATACCAGTCCCTTTTGTGCGAGAGCTCAGTGTGTGGATTCCATCACAAACAGCTGGGATGTGTATTTGATCAGGCACCTTCTAGCTGCAGTCTACACTGAACTACTGAGTTGTTTTATGCCTAATAAGGGCAATCAGGATGGCAGCCCAGAAATCCTGCAGTCTCTGTGTTGCTCAAAGCCTACACAGTTTCTTCTTTAAATACAGAAGCAAGCTGAAATTTAGCTGAAGGTGAGAAAAATAGGGACTTTTGCATTTACAAAATAATGTATACAATTTATTTTAATTGTTTCTCCCATAGTGTTTGATAATATCCAGGGACCTGTGTAGAAGTGTTGGACCTGGCCCTTACTGCTGTGCCACCCCATATTTTGCCTTCCTCTAACTTCCATTGCTGAACCAACATGTGTTGGCTTCTAGGACTCTGTGCACTTTATTCCTGCTAACCAGTGGTAAAGTGTTTGTGCTCTCCCTTGAAAACATGGTAACATTTGCCTACACCTGATACATTTAAGTTACATATAAGTCCTTATTATATGGTACTACATGTAACCAAGGCCTGTAAATTAAATGCTACTAGTGGGCAGCAGCACTTATTGTGCCACCCACTAAAGTAGCTTTTTAAATGTTTCAGGCCTGCCACTGCAGCCTGTAGTGCAGTTTTAAACTGCCATTTCGACCTGGCAAAATACATCTTTTGCCTAGCCTAAACCTTCCTTTTTAATACTTATAAGTCACCCCTAAGGTAGGCCCTAGAGGCTCGCCAGTAGTCTAACATGGGTTGCCTTATTTCACACAATAAGTACTAACTTCAGTTTGGGAACAGATAGAGATATGCTAAAAACACTCAAATTAGTTGTAATTTAAAATCCTCTTAAATGCCAAAGTCAGATTTTAAGTTACTATTCTGAAAATGCCACTTTTAGAAAGTTGACATTTTTCTGTCTAAACCAAATGTGCCCTTCTACCTGTGTTCAGGGTCGCATGACTGTTTGTAGCCCTCCTTTGGTGTTTTGTGCACTGCATCTAGACATGGTAAGAAATAGGCCTAGGTGTGGAGGAGATACTTACACAAAGGAAACTGAAACCAGGCCTGCTCTTGCCTTTGTCAAACTAGACAGTTTGAAGCCAAACCCAGCGGAATGGGAAGGACTGGCCAGAAACCGTTTTCAGAGTAGGCCAGGGAATTCCTCCACACAAAGGCTGGAACCTGGTATAAATGTGTAATCTTCAGAGCCTTTCGTCAGAACACTCCCAGACCTGTGGAAGATTTAGAAGAAGGGCTGCCTTGCTGTCGGAGGAAGAAGGACTGCCATGCTGACTCAAGAAAGTATTGGACCAGCTTGCCTTGAACCCAGGCTAGCCAGAGTGACTCCAAGGACCAGTTGGCTAACCTCCTATGTGAGCTATAGGGATACAACAAGCTTCCAGAGGCTTCCCATAGAAACTCCTCCTCAAGAAAAGTTGAAAATCCTGAAGTTTGGGTTCCTTGTGACCTCAAAGTGACTTCTGAATTGGAAAGATCAGCCACAACCAGGAAGCTCCAGCAGGACCATAAAAGGCTTGTGACTTTTGCCAGGTCCAGAACAACCAGATAACCACAAGTGGCACTTTATACTTTTTGCCACCATTTTCACCAAACATTTTAACTCACATCTCCGGTTCTACTGATTGGATTTTCGTCATTTTGGTGTCATTTTATTTATTACATTTAACTCCATCTATTTACATTGTGTTGTGTTTGACTTTCATTACTGTTTATGTGTTGCATAAATAATTCACACATTGGCCCATATTTATGAAAATGTGGCGTAGCGTAGCAACCTTGCTGTGCTGCATCATTGTGAAAGGGCAGGATCACTCTGTATTTAAGGCAATACGGTACATTCCTGTCCTTTCCCCTGCGCTGGTGCACAATGGGCTACCTGGTGCCAGCGCAGGCACCTCTGTACCATGGTGTAAGTTTGCCTGCATTGCATGCAGGGTCATTTTTGTGCAGGAAGGGGCTCCTTACTGCATAAAAACAATCCTGAGGGTCTTTTTCCTCTTTCTATGTGTGCTGCAGAATGTAGAACATAGAAAGAAAGAGGAAAAGACGAGGAGAAATAAATACATTTCTCCTCATGATGCCTCTCCTGGGGAGGTGTACATTTTTGGTGCATTCCCAGGTTTACCTGTTTCTGTAAATCTGGGAATGCATCAATATCCATGGATGCTGCGTGGGAACTCCTACACAATACCACGGAAATGCCTCTCTGGCACAGACTAATGCAATACAGCGATTTGCGCTGTGTTACATTACTCAAGATTTATGAAGCCACGCAGGACCATGCAAGGGGGTCTTGTGTGGCTCCATAAATCTAATTTTTCATCTGTGTTGCTTTTGCACCACTTTGGGTGGTGCAAAAGCAACACAAAGGGGCTCATAAATATGCCCCATTGCCTCTAAGTTAAGCCTGAGTGCTTTGTTCCAGGCTACTAATTAATCACAGGTTAGTTTGGAGACTTTTGCGGTTCACCCTGAAAAGGATTGTTTTTCTTATTTAAGTGGGGCTTTCACTCCTCTCAGCTAATACCTCTGGGGCATATTATCAAGACAGGCGATAAAATTATCGCCGCTTTAGCGGCAGAAAACTGCCGCTAAAACGGCAATAATGGGCTTGATAATTTGCTCTATGGAATTCCAATTGAAGCTCAGCTTAGATGTCCTTCACATCGCCTGTCTTGATAATATGCCCCCCAATTTCTTACAAATTCTTCTGCACATTTACTTATCTTATTTCATTGGAGTTCTTTATGAAATGCAGGCCTGGCCCTGGAGTGCAGTGGTACAAGGTACATAGCAACAAGGCATAAAGCTTTATAGCAGGTAAATAAAACATGTAAATATGCTTCTATTAAGAGCTCAAGACAATCAGTGTGTAGTATATATGAGAAAACACTAATTGGAAAAGGTACTAGGTCAGATTTCGGCAAGCTATTTTGATGTTTATTTGTTTTAATTTTTTATTGCACGTGGTTGCCACAAAACATAATAGGAGTATGATTGAATTAAATGTTTAAATAAAAAAAATAACATATAATTTAATAGAAAAGCACAGGCGCATTCTAACAGGCAGGTGAACTGGGAAAACATACATATGTTTACCATACAGAATAGGTGCAATTGGCTTTACACTAGTGTCTCCTTAAGGTATAGTTTAAATACCAAAGATAACTAAAACAAAACTAAAAAGGTAAACATATGGATAGAAAAAAAGCATTAGCAAATCAAAGTATTGTCCCAGTAGTACTTAATTTTATTGATCAATCAATCAGTATTTGTAGAGCGCAGCACTGTAAGCCCTAGGGGTATCTGGGTGCTGAGGATGCTGTGTCTTCATCGAAAAGCCAGGTCTTGAGTTTCTTTCTGAAATCTGCCACGGAGGGAGCTGTTCGGAAGTGGATGGGCAGGTTGTTCCAGGTCTTGCCGGAGATGTAGAAAAAAGAGCCGCCTCCGCTCCGGCTGTGAAGGATGTGGGGGGTGTGGACGAGTGAGAAGAAGCAAAGGTTCCTACAGGGTAGATGGAAATTCATTTGATGGTTGATGCTGGATGGTCCTTGATCGTGGAGGGCTTTGTAGGCATGAGTGAGGACCTTGAACTGGCATCTCTTCTGGATGGGGATCCAGTGGAGTTTTCTGAGGCGGGGGGCGATGTGCGACTTTGGGAAGGTTCAGGGTGAGTCTGGCTGCAACATCCTGTATGGTCTGGAGTCTTCTGAGGAGCAGGGTGGAGATGCTGGAATAGAGAGTGTTGTAGTTGAGGCAGCTGGTGACGAGGGCCTGAGTGATGGTCTTTCTTTTGCTGACTGGGATCCATCTGAAAATCCTGCACAGTATGTGAAGAGTGTGGACACAGGAGGAGGCGACTGCGCCGACTTTCCATTTGATGGTCAGTTGGCTGTCGAAGATAATCCCCAGAATGCGTGCATTGTCTGTTGGTGTAGTGGTTGGTCCGAGTGCAGTTGTCCACCAGCTCTAGTCCCTGGTGTAGGTGTTTCTCATCAAATTGGCTACGTTGGTCATGCTGCTGGAGAAGTTGGTTTTGGCATTGGTGGGGTCCATGATGAGTGATAGGATCAGTTGAGTGTTGTCAGGGTAGGAGATTATGTTACGACAGTGGGATCTGATGACATCTACGAGGGGGGTCATGTAGGTGTTGAATAAGGTGGGACTGGGAGATGATCCTTGGGGTACGCCATCAATGACGTCATTGGGGGCGAAGGTGAAAGGAGGCAGCCAAATACTTTGTGCACATCTGTAAAGAAGGAGGCGATCCGTTTGAGGGCATCATGGTGTATGCTGATGTTGTAGAGCCTGTTGATGAGGGTGTGTAATGAATGTGCTTTTCACAAAAAAGACACACCCAAACTCTGCACTCCCACCTGGGAGGCAAATTTACCACTGCACTTTTAAATAATATACACTTTTGAGCATGTAATGAGTGTGATTTTCTCTAAAAGGACACACCCAAACCCTGCACTCCCACCTGAGATGCTAATTTACCACTGCACCTTTGAATAATACACGTTTGCACAGCACTCCCACTCTGGAGGCAAAAGACAAATTCAGGTGCTTTGAAATAACACACACAAGTTTATTAATGCAATGTTTTTAAAAAGTTTGCCAAATATATCAATAAATGCAGATTCTCAGGTATCAAACACTTTTAAATGAACAAGTAAAATAAAATGCAGTATATACACAAATAGCAAAGAGTAGAAAATATATACAAAATGGTTAACAACACTTCACCGAAGGATTTTGCATCATCCTTGCCAACTCAATCTTGGGAAGCCTGTCAAAAGCCCAGGAAGGAGTTTCAATCAGGACTCAAGTTCCGTCACCTCCACAGCAATACGTCTATTCTGTGGTGAACTTCCACCTGGCGCCCGAAGGCGCCTAGCATTAATACCATTACTCAAAGTGAGGCGAAGCTTCTAGAAAACCTCGCCCTCTTCTCATTAGAAAAAACTGAGCTGGCTGTACCTGTCTGCGTCAAGGCAAAGATAGAGGCTGGCCAAGCTCCCATATTTTGACTCTGAGGCAGAGTTGTACATTCCACAGACACTTCCCACAACATATTCAAGTTCACTCTGGTCAGTGAGGAGCGAAAAACAAGTGAAGAGCAGAAACCTGCCCTCCCCACAGCTACGTGCGAGCAGCAAGGCAAAGCCAGTCATGAGGCCATGTCAAAGTCAGAAAACAAGATGACATGAGGCCATGTCAAAGCCAATAGTCAAAGTCAGAAAACAAGATGACATGAAGCCATGTCAAAGCCAATAGTAAAAACTCATAAGCAAGGCAAAGTCAGAAAACAAGATGACATGAAGCCATGTCAAGGCCAAAAGTCAAAGTCAGAAAACAAGATGACATGAAGCCATGTCAAAGCCAATAGTCAAAGTCAGAAAACAAGATGACATGAGGCCATGTCAAAGCCAATAGTAAGAGCTCATAATTCTCACCAATGTACAACACAATGCACATGTGTGCACCACCACTCACAAAACTGCACTTCGAAACCAAAGAGTACATTCCACACCTCTCTCTCCCTCTCACGCTTTCAAATGCACATCCCACACCTTCTGTTCTTGGCAAGACTGTTCTACTCCGTGACAGCTCCCACTGAAAGACAGCAAGATTACAAGACAGAAGAGAAGCAGACATATGCAGGACCGTCTCATATATCCAGGCTAGGGTATAATAACACACTAAAGTCAGTTAAAATGGTGGTAGTTGAAGGTCATCATAGGGTGCCAAACCACAAGAGTGGCTCTTTCACTACAGGGTGTTGTGGGAGACGGTGTCAAACGCAGCATAGAGATCGAGAAGGATCAGGGCCACTGTTTCTTTGCGGCCGAGGAGAGCTCTGATGTAATCTGCGGCTGCAATCACTGCTGTGGTTGGGATTGAATCCAGATTTTGAGGCATCCAGTAGGTGGTTATGTTGCTGGAATTCAGTAGTTGGTGGTTGATGGCTTTGTCAAGTACGTTTGCTGGGTATAGGAGCCGGGAAATTGGTTGATAATGTTTTAGGCACTGGGGTCCACATAGGGTTTCTTTAGGAGGGGTCTGACTTCTGTGTGTTTCCATCTGTCCGGGAAGGTTGCTGTGTTGATAGAGGCTTTGAGGATGCTGGTGAGTTCCATGCTGATTGGGTTCACTCTGGGGTTGAAGAGGTGGTGGGGCAGGGGTTGGGGGGCACTTACGAGTGGATGGAAGACATGATGGCTTTGGTAGTCTGGGCGGTGAATGGATACCAGGCAATGAGTGTTTGGCTGGTGTTCACTGGTTGCTTGAGGTGGTTGAGGGTGGTGGCCTGGGGATCAAAGTTGTTGTAGATGGGGGCAACCTTACTGTGGAAGTAGTCTGAGAGGGTATCGCAGAGTTCTTGGGAAGGGTGGATGGTGTTGTCTGTGGCTGTCAGGTTGGAGAATGCCTTGACTATCTTGAAGAGTTCCTTGGTGTGGTTGGCCAGCTGGCATATTTAGAAGTTTTGTTTGCTTTTGCTGGTTTCAGTAGGGCAACTCTGTCAGTGAAGCTGGTGATCCAGGTAGAGATGTTCTTGATGGCCAGGTCGAGATCTGCTGAGGCTTTGGGTTTGGTGATAGTGAGCATCTGTGTCCAGTAGGAGATGGTGACCCTGCTCCAGTTGCAGTGGAAGGAGGTGTAGCACTGAGTGATGGGGTGTGGGGCATCGGCGATGTAGAAGTGTATGATGGAGAGGTTAGACCAGATGAGTTTTGTGGTGTGGCTGAATTTGATTCAGCCACTAGAGGTGAATGTCTGGCTTTGTGTGTGGGTCCGGTGACCGGTTGGGTGAGGTCAATGTTGTTCAGGTTCTCTATGAGGGTGACGGAGTTGGCATAATTGGTGTCATTGATGTGCAAGTTGATGTCGCGGAGTAGGCTGTAGCTGTTGTAGTCGATGGCCAGGGGGGCTGTGATGCTGAAGATGGCATCTCAGAAAGTAGGACAGGGTCCCGGGGGTCTGTAGGCAAGTATGCCCCTTATCATGGTCTTCGCGTCTTTCTGTAGTTGGAAGTTGATGTGCTCCATAAGAGGCGTGGGGAAGAGATTGATGATGGTGCATCCAATCGTTTGATGGAGACCTCCCCCAAATAAACGTAATTAAAAAAAATATAAACACACAGTCATAATCATTTATACATATACATATATTTACTGATTTTCTTTTATTAACTATTATCTTTATTTAATTTTTAAACTTTTAAATTATATAAAAATAACATACATCTATATAATTTTAAATAAAAAAGGACATTCTATAATAAATTTAAACATTAAACTATTTAAAAAAACTAAACTAACATTTCCAAATACAATAAGTGCAACAGTAGGGAAAGTGTTGGATAGCGGAGTGGTAAAAAATACTCTTCCCACTTCTGTGATAGCAACAGTAAGGAAAGGGTTGGATAGCGGAGGGGAAAAAATTACTATTCCCACTCCAGTGAGTGAATAGTAGGGTAAGTGTTGGATAGCGAAGGAATTAAATGTACAATTTCAACTCCAGTGAGTTCAACAGTAGAGGAAATGTTGGATAGCGGAGGGGTAAAAATTACTATTCCCTCTTCAGTGATGGCAACAGTAAGGACAGTGTTGGATAGGGAGGGGACAAATACTATTCCCACTCTAAAGAGTGCAACAGTAGGGAAAGTGTTGGATAGCGGAGGGGTAAAAATTACTATTCCCACTCCAAAGAGTGCAGCAGTAGGGAAAGTGTTGGAAGCAGAGGAATTCAATTTACTATTCCAACTCCAGTGAGTGCAACAGAAGGGAAAATGTTTGATAGCGGAGGGGTAACAATTACTATTACCATTCCAGTAAGTGCAACAGTAGGGAAAGTGTTGGATAGCAGAGGGGCAAAAATTACTATTTCCAATCCAAAGTGGGTAACAGTAGAAAAAGTGTTGGATAGCGGAGGGATACAAATTCCTATTCCCACTCCAGTAAGTGCAAAAATAGGGTAAGTCTTCGACAGCAGAGGGATCACCTTTACTATTCCAACTTCAGTGAGTGCAACAGTAGGGAAAATGTTGGATAGCGGAGGAGTCAAAATTACTATTCCCACTCTAAAGAGTGCAACAGTAGGGAAAGTGTTGGATAGCGGAGGGGCAAAAATGACAATTCCTTCTCCAGTGAGTGCAATAGTAGGGAAAGTATTGGATAGCGGAGGGTTAAAAAATACTATTCCCACTCCAAAGAATGCAACAGTAGAGAAATGTTGGATAGCGGAGGGATGAAAATTCATATTCCCACTCCAGTGCGTGCAAAAATAGGGTAAGTCTTGGATAGCAGAGGAATTAAATTTACTATTCCAACTTCAGTGAGTGCAACAGTAGGGCAAAAGAGTAAAAATTACTATTCCCACTCTAAATAGTACAACAGTAGGGAAAGTGTTGGATAGCGGAGGGGCAAAAATTACAACTCCCACTCCAGTGAATGCAATAGTAGGGAAAGTATTGGATAGCGGAGGGGTAAAAATTACTATTCCTACTCAAAAGAATGCAACAGTAGAGAAATGTTGGATAGTGGAAGGGTAACAATTGTTATTCCCAAACCACTGAATGCAACAATAGGATAAGTGTTGAATAGCAGAGAGGTAACATTTTTTATTCCCACTCCAGTGAGTGCAACAGTAGGGAAATTGTTGGATAGCGGAGGGGTAAAAATGACTAATAATACTTAACCAGTTGAAAAGAAACAAAAAATATTACAAAATTTGAAAAATCATAAAATAACAATATTTTAAAAATATACATTTAAATACATTAAACATATAAAAAGAACACATATTATAATATTATTTACATACAACAAAAACCTACAAATAATATATAAAATAAATTAATAAATACATTTATAAACAATAATTATTTAAAAGTAGCAAATATTAACAAACAAAAAAAATGGATTTAAAACATAAATGTATTTATGTATTTTATACCCTATAACACCACACCAATAACAAAACACTTCAACATTTTTATTTACATTTATTTTCATAATTAACATAACTAATAATCAATTAAAAACATCATGTTGATAAAAAATAAAAATAAAATAATTGAGTACCCAAGCTTAAACACTCTAATATCAGCAACACACACCTAAATGTAACTATAAAAATAATAAAACACAATTAAATATTATATTTTGAAGAAATACTATTACTATTAACAACGAATAATTAAATAACAAAATGTTATTTAATACCCACCCTTTACCCTTTCAAATGTAATATCAAAACACAAAAAATAAACATTTACCCAAAATAAATATCAAATAATGAACATTATTTAACAACTATATATTAATTAATTAAACACAAATTACTTTCCACCCTTCACTCCTATAAACACCACAACACACAAAGATAATTAATTAGACAATTACTAAAATTAATTACAAATTATAAATTATAAACACCACAATACACACCTCAAATTAATTACACAATTACCATAATTAATTGCCAATTAATTAACATGAATTAAAAATCATTAATAATTAATCAATAATAAATTAATTTACACATTTAACACTATAACATCTCAATTATACAAATATTAATAAATAAAAATCAATCAATAAATTAAATATAATTACGTTACTTCCAACCCTATTCCCCTATAAACCCACAAACCACTACGGAACTAAAAACACTAAATTCACATAAAAAAATAAATTTAGATAATTAAATTACTTCCCACCCTATTCCTGTATAAATCCACAACCCGCTGCGGTACTAAAAGTGTAAGATAAAAAAAAAAAAATTAATAACTACGAAAAATGTAACACGTATATTTAAAATACAAACGAATCTTATACAAAAAAGCATACATCAGATACATATAAAATATATACTAAAATACATAATAATAAAAAAAGATATTTATAACAGCTATATTTTGGCAAACGATAATAAACACTTCAATATTTAAAGTCGATATTCTTGACTACGATATTCTTGCTGTTGATATTCCTGACCCACGATATTAATGACTCGATATTTGTGCAACTTGATATTTTGTACTCAATATTCTGTCTCTGCACTGGATGGGAGCTGTTACCCATGGCAAAATGCAAATCCTGATGTGCTGAATTTAATTCTTGGCATATGGGGTGCACTCTTAGCATTATGGTATTAGTGGTTATTCTAAGGATGAAACATGGTGATATTTGTATGGCCTTGCATTACTTTTGACCTGCAAAGTAATGCAAGGTAGGGCCTTTCACTGTCTGGTGTTGCCCTGTGTCATGGAGGCGTTACATGGGTGGAGCATAAGCATTCCTGTGCATCCACCAATTTATTTTGACACAAACCCATACCTACTAATGTCCATAAACCTGGATTTGCATCAAAATAGTGCGCCTACCTGAGGCTGGTGTAACAAGAAGAAATGTCTTCTTTTCTCTTTGATTATTTTTGTGCTGGAAGGTATTCACAGGAAACACAAAAACAATCCTTAGAGGCTTTTTTCCCTTTCTATGTGTGCTGCAGAAGGAGGAAGAAAGAGGGCAGAGGAAAAAACAAGGAGAAATATAGGTGCACATGCCTCAATATAGGCATTTGCTATTCCTTAATTGTGATTATTAAGGAATCGCAAATAAGGAATCGCAATTGCCTATGCATGTAGGAATCGCAAAAACAATTGCGATTCCTACACATTCGTTAATTGCGACACGCAAATTGATAGTCGCAATTAAGGGATGGCTTCCCATTCATTCCTATGGGCCTAGAGGCCCATAGGAATCAATAGGAATTGCATGCGCAATTTGCGAGTACCCAATAGGTATTCTCAAATTGCGCATGCAATTTCAAGGGTGCAAGGGTGCCAAAAGGACACCCTGTTGCACCCCTGAAATAACCATTTTACCACATGTTGCGCACACACCTACCCCAAGGGCATGTGTGTGTTTAACATGAAACATTAGTTTTCGCAAATTGCCATCAACATCAAATTGACGGTAATTTGCAATTGCTATTTGTGAAATCACAATTTGTTGTTGTTAATGCAGTGCATTTAAGGAATCGCAATATGCGATTCCTTAAATGCAATCGCAATTTAAGGAACCGCAAATTTTGCGATTCCTTAAATTGCGAATTTTGCATTTGGGATGATGCATCCCAAATGCAAAAATACCGGTCGCAAAGGGGCAGATTCTGTGAATCTGCCCCTTTGCGACCGGTATTTTTGTTGATGCATGTGGCCCAAAGTTATTTCTCCTTTTAGCACCAACCTCGGAATGACGTACTTTTTTTATGCATGCCCAGGTTTACTACTGTAGGTAAATCTGGAAATGTGCTAAAATCCCTGAGTAGAAGTGTGAGGAGTCCCACCCTTCACCCATGGGACGCCTTCCCAGGACAGAATAACGCAAGACAGCAACGTGCGCTGCCTTGAATTACTCCAGATTTACTATGCCACGCAGAGCCAAGCAAGGAAGGTTAAAGATGTTCTGCGAGATACCTGCATGCTTATCATCAGTTCAGTTGGCTCCTCATACTGTTCTCTGCCAGGTGAGAACAGAGCCAGGTTAGTTGTCATCTGGTCCATACAGTGCCTGCAACTGTATGCATTGATGTTACAATTTCGTAATTGGTTCTTTTATGTATATGGTCCTTTCTGGCTTGTACTTGCTCGGTCACCCATTCATGTTAAATTGCCTCCTCAGGACTTCAGGACTCTTCGGGAATCCGCCTGCATTATACCCCTACTCTCCGGAAATATGACGCGGGCATTATGGAACTTGGCTTGGTGTACACACCGGTCATGGCAATCCCACCGAAGGAAATCGATTTTGTTCTGTCTGGATACTGCACTGACAAATGTACACAGAAGGTGAGTAGAAGCAAGGACAGGTGGGTGCATGGGGGTGTTGCCGCTGCCATATGATTAAGTAAGCAGATGAAAATAAAAATACTAAGGAGGAGGAAGTATCAATGCTTTAGGCGCTCTTAAGTAGGTTCAAACAAATATTTATTATTTTCATATAACACAAAACAAAGAACATTAGTTGGTAGGACACTGGGGCTCATTATTATCGCCCGCCATCATAAAGATGATGAGACCGCCCGCCAGACATGCGGCGGTCCCACCAGCCCAATTAGGATGCGCCCGCCACACTGGCTGCAGCACCGTCCGCAATATGAAAATGCGACAATGTGCATTTCCTTGCACAACGTGGCAGGCATCACGCGGTGCCTGCCACCTTGTGCATGGAAATGTAGGGGGGTAACATGGGTAATCCCCCAGTGCACCCCCCCTCAGAGGGGACCCGCAACGGTCTCCCAAAACCAGTCTCTGCCTGTCTTTTTGCGGCAGGATATCCGTCGCAAAAAGACAGGTGAAAGGGCTCATCCTAATCACTACGGCGGTGCCGCACCGCAGCAATGATGCCCTAGTTCCGGGTTCCACAAGGCGGGCGGAAAAGGACTGCCTTGCAGGACCATGGCGGACGGACTTTCCATCCGCGGCGGAACCAATGTGATTCCCACCGCCATCCTAATTTGGCGGTGGGTGAATCACATTGTGATGGTGGAAGGATCGACACCTCCGGCCTGCGGTGGCGATCCTCCCGCCATCATAATGAGCCCCACAGGACTTCAAGTAGCCATCTTTTCTAATCCCTTTGTTTCCCCAACTTACTACAAAGACGATTTCTGCGGGGGGAAAAAACACGCACAACCAACTTTGCTGCATAACAAGACAGTTGTAAAGATTGTCACAAAATATCATGGGTCACAAGTACTGCACATTCCAAGGTATTTTTTGGTGCTTACAAATCACAGTATAGACTTGTTCTATCCTTTTCCCTTTCATTATATTTACATTGAAAGACTCAAGATCATAAGGATGCAGCTGGAGAATGGGTATGTAATGGCATGAAAGGTGAAAAGCATTCTCAGTGTGAGTCTCTTGAAGAGTCACCCTAGTCAACAGGATCACTGGATTGTTATTCGGGTGCTCAACGCAGGGTTTGCATGTTCCAACTTTTGCCAAAGAATTAAAAAGTACTTTGCCTATGATCACACAATGTCTTCTAATATGGAAGCTGGGATGAAAAGTCAGGTCTCCTAATTATGCAGCGGACCACAATCCCACCATTATAAATTAGAGCATGTAGATAAAGTCAGCCTGGCTGGCACTTTGCCTGTGGCCTGCAGGGTGGATGAAAATTGACAAACAGGGACCAATGTTAGTGACAAACTGGGATGTGTTGAAAGCCTCGCTGTCAGGGTAATAAGGATCACCTCTCCCAGGCATCATCGAAAATTGAGGAGGGAGAAGCTGCAGCATTCCTCCATGTTAACCCCTGTCAATTATTCTAAATATAACACCTGTTGTTTTCCCCCTATTGTGCTGCCTGCAGGAATCCTGGCAGGGAAATAAAACATAATGATCTGCTGCGGCAATGAATAGCAAAAAAGTGTCATTGAGGCGCAGTGGGGGGATGATGAGTCCTCGTTTGATTAAATTCTCTTTGACAACCATCTGCCTAGTCTGCGGTTCCAAAAGCATCACTGCTTCACTGCCCCATTGAAAACTGTGCGCGCCCGCCTCTGCCTGCCGCACACAATAAGATGGATGAGGCTTAATTCAGTACTGTATTAAAAAAAATCCTGTTTAAGAATGGAAGCGCCACCATCATGGCGTATCCACTTCCTTTCAAAACAGCATTGTATACCGAAGAGATAAGCACCATGTAATTATGCAAATTACAGGGCTGGGTAATTCAATTCTCCCTCTCTCATTTTTTTCGGTGATGCCCATTATAGCACTCCTACTACAATACCCTCTCATGCGGAGAGGCCGTAATTATTCATAGTTTGTCAAGCCGCGCCTATGTTGTCATTCTTGCACGCTATGTGGGTGGTGAGAAATGTGGCTGGGAATACTACAAGCCTAGAATCCATGAAGAGACTACATTTACATTTATATGATCACAGTTTATGGGGGCAATCCGCACTCCTAAACCCTGTATCACGCAGTAGATTGCGATACTGGAAGATAAAATCATGCAGTAATCTGACATTATCTTCCTTTGCTAATTTGATTTATCTTGCATAGCACAAAACACTGGGTAGTTATATAGTTTCCCTAGGTAAGCATAAGACTGCCTCTTACATGTCAATTAACATTGTTTATGTGATTCAGTGCCAAATCAAAAGCTCTAAAAATCAATGCGTAGGCCAAACAGCGAATGACCTCCGTAGACGATTCAGGAATCACAAATCAGCAATAACTACTAAGAAAATTGACCAGCCTGTAGATAGTCATTTTAAACTTAAGGACCATTTGCTATCAGATTCGAAGACTTTCCCTGGGGAACATGTTTAAAGGAAGAACGACTGAACTTCAGAGAACACGTCTGGATGTACTGTTTAAATTCAATGAATACCAAAGAACTGAACATCACTGACAACACCACCTGATGACTGCATATCTTAAGGGATCTCAGGACTGCAATATTGGAATGGAATATTCACTGAAGAGGCTTTTTGACAATTCAGAAGTGTCAGCTGTGCATCCTCTGAGCAAACAATCTTGTACAACCTGAGGAAGGCCGAAGCCGAAACTCTGCAGTACAAAATTGTTTTTGTTCTTTGGTGAGTCCATCTGTTTTGAGTTACTTCTTTCTTGGATATCCCATAGTTAATATGGATGAAATGGTATTTTTTAGTTTCCTATGTAATTTGTTGCAGTGTTTTGTGCCAAAAGGGACAGTGGTTACCATCAGTCAGACAAATGAATGAACAAATAAAGTTGTAGAGGTTGTAGGATAGCTTACATTTTGGGGTGTATCTTCTGAGCTGGCCCTTAGGAATTGTGGAACAGTTAATATCATGCGAGATGGGTAGCACAGCCAACTTTTGGACAACTATAGACTCTCAGTACAATCTATAATTATTTTGAGTTTGGCTTATAGGATTCTTCATTGAAAAAGGGGCAGATATCTTGTCTGCCAAGCTTGCAGTTCACTTGTTCTATTTATATTTGGACAAGCTGCCATGTTTCCGAAAGCAGAGCCTATGCTGGCTCTGCTAGCGGATGCCTTTGACAGATATTGGGCTGTCGATCAGAGTTCCTCAGACTGTCTCCTCTATTTAGGATACACGTTCCCAACATACTTTTTCCTCTTCAGGGCTATGAGAAAAAGCCTGCCAGTGCTGAACAGGAAACTAAAGTAATGACCCCCTCTCACTGAAATATAGCTCTGAGCATGTCAGATACATTTCTTTTTTGTTCTTCAATACAAAAATCCTACTTTGGGAGTTTGTTTGTAAATAACAATTATTCCTCTCACTAGGGCTGTTAACCCCTTCAGCGCTCATGACGGAGCCACTCCGTCATGAGCCACGGGTGCCGTGTGCTCATGACGGAGTGGTTCCGTCATGCTGCGGCCGTTGGCCGCCGCTCCTCCCACGCTGCGCTGATTCCCCGCCTGCGCGGGTGATTAGCGCAGTGGGCGGAGTCATGACGGAACCACTCTGTCATGAGCACAGCTCAACCGTGGCTCATGACGGAGTGACTCCGTCATGAGCACAGCGCCACCGCGCTGCCCCCAAACCCCCCCCCAGCGCTGCGGCGGAATTCCTGCCTCAGCCAAGGGGTTAAACATGGTCAATACTTAGAAAAACCTTCAGTGAAGCTATTGTAACAGAGGTTTTCCTAATGACAACAAGCTCTTTACCTGCCTGGTGGAGATTTCTAAGTAAGGAAGTCAGTCTTCTGCCAGTTAAGTGGAGTATATTCCACCCCTGCCATGGCAGCCACCATACTCACACATGTGAGTCTAAGTCGCCTGAAGCCACTGGACCCATATTCCAGGTAAGTGGAGTATATTGCGCCCTAGCCACTGCGGACAACGTACTCCAAATGTGAGTCTAAGGGGTTTATGTGGAAGAAAATGTCAGAGCGTGGTGTTACTCCAAAATTGGTAATGCCAAGCCTCAAAATTTTTCAAACGCAGGGATGCACCATATTTTCACAAATATCGCGCACCCCTGCATTTTCCCTAGCGCCGGCACTTTAAAAGCTGCCTAGGACCAACGTAGGTACCACTGTGCCATGTTGCAAGGGTGTCTGCCCTTCAGGGGCGATTATTTATGTGCAGGAAGGGACCCCTTTCTGCACATAAACAATCTTTAAAGGTGGTTTGTGGTTTCTATCTGTGCTGTAGCAGCACACAGAGAAAGAGCAAAATACAAGGAGAAATTATTAATTTCTCCTCGTATAGCCATCCTAAGACCACGCTGGACATGGCCTTAGTTTTTGGCACTGCCCCATCCTTGTAAATATGGGGCAGCGTCAAAAAGCAATGGGTGTTGTGGCGGAACACCCACTGCAACACCCATTTCCTGCCCCTTTGCCGCAGCGGACTGCTGGGGAAAGGAGCATATTTACAGGGTGGCGTTAAGTTACATTAGGTTGCATAACACATCTTGTAAATATGGGGTATGGAGCAATGCCACCGGAGCATCAGAAAAAGTGACATTCCAGTGGCATTAGAGGCTTGTGAATATACCTCCCAGTGTCCTGAAACCACTGAGCCCATGTGCTATTTGAAATCAAAGTGTAGCCTAGGATAACATCCACAATATTTCACAGTATGACCATACGCAGCTGAGACTTGAAATAAATCTTAAAAGGTCTATGCACTGAACAAACATTCGCCAAAGAACCAATATGGGTAAAGCTGTTTAACACACAGCAGTCAGATGAACTTTTTAAGGTGCATAAGACAGTCCAATCACACAGATTTACAATCTTAAAGGAACATATTCAACTCTAGAGATCTGAGGCACAGATTAGTGCACCATTATGGAAAACAACACAGCAACAACAAATAAGAGGAGATAACTGTTACAGGGCAGAAGTGACATAGATAAAAAGCGATTAATTGTTCCAAAGTCTGGTTTGTACTTTCTTTAGGGGATTTTGAAATTTGGTATTTTGGTTCTTGTATGACAGAGAATGTTTCAGCAATGACTACATCATTTGTGTCACTGCTATTGAATTGTGGTGGGAGCCCTTACTGGGCCTTGGTCTTCTTCAGATTGAACACACCTTGCTTGTTTATTTGTGAAGGCAAGCTGCCTGTGCCATGAAATTAATCCAACTTGAAGTTGGTGGTAAATACCGATTTCTTAAGGCTCAAAAGCACTCTTTAATGTGCTTCCTACACTGCATTTAAGGAATCGGTATTACCGATTCCTTAAATGCAAGAGCAATAAGGAATCGGTATTAAGGAATCGGTATTTACCGATTCCTTATTTACCGATTCCTTAGCTACATTAGGAATGGCTAAATACCGGTCGGTAACGCTGAAATATACCGAATTTCGGAGTTACCGACCGGTATTTACCCACCTACATCTAGCCCTTGTTTGTCTGTTTGTTTCACCTTTTATGGTGATTGTTTCAGCCTGACGCATGTGTGGACTGCAGGCCTGTTGCAGGTTTTCGCTGATTTTTGTATCGCGATTGGCCTCATCGCAGCTTTTTTTGCATTCGTGTTTCGCATTTTTGCGGTGTGGCGTTGATGTTAACGCGGCCATTTGATGCGTTGTCTGGTGACAATCGCATGGTACCGCAGTGTTGTGAATACCTGGTTGACACGGCGTAAAATTCCCACAGTGGTCTGCGATGCTGAGGGTGGCGTTAAGTAACTTTTGCGATGGTTATCACACGTTCTTGAGAATATGCCCCTATATGTGAAGACCATTGATTGCCTCTACCTGTGCACCAACTGCACAAAGTCGTACCAAGTCTACTAAATTATTTTCTTAAGAGGTCCTCAACATCGCAATATAAGATCGAAACATGTTGTGTACACTGAATATGACGATTTCTTGAATCTGTTTCTTTGGGACTTAAAAAAAGCTAATATTCCTTAAGATTTCATGCTTTTCTCTCCATGATTTGGCTATCTGAATGGAAAACTTCGTCAAGAAGGCTTCATACTCTGTTGGGCTAGAACATGCAAACAAAAGCACAATTTCCCCTAGGTGGGTTGCAGTTGAAGAGTTCCATTTAAATGACTGTGCTCTATGCCTTGTGTTCCCTTCAAAAACTCTTTTATTTTCTTTAGGGGTTAAGCATAAAATGCCAGAAAGGACAAGTTTATCCACAGATAATTTGTAAAAATGCACATGTTTAATTTGTATTTCCAAACTGATGCCTTCTGCTGGAGTATGTCTCTCTTCACTATTAAACGAGGAACTATTGACTGAGATTATCTACCTAAGAAAGAAAATGCAAAAAAAAAAAAAAGCGTTACAGGTTAGATGGCAGATTTATTCCGCTTATGGGACATCTGAACAATAAAATTAAATCTGCAATTATTTAAGCAAGAGTATAGCCCTGGAGGACTTGTCCACCCTAAACTGAATGAGTACCTGCTACACTTGTGGTAGTGCAAAGTTGTATATCGTACAATTAGTCACACTATATATAACCCTGGATAGGGGTCATATTTCTGGTTGAAAGAAGACAATTGCAGACTGAACATAGGACTTCACATCCAATGGTATTGATCATAAATAGCAGCCATTGTTCTCAGCAGGCACCATGAATAATATGAACATTCTTCACAAACAAACTCCAAAAGCAGGAGTTTGATATTGAAAAACAAAAAAGGAATGTCCATGACAAGGTGGAAGTTTTCTTCGAGCACATTGTGGTCGTTATTTTGGTTCTTGATCAGCACCGCTGGATTTTGAGCAGGAAAAAAGTACCATGGAATGTCAGCATGGTTTGTCTACCGAAGAGTGTATTGTGCCAGGAGTATTAGGATTGTGTTGGAAACTGGATTATTAGTAGTGGTAAATATGCATATACCACTGGCAGTAAGGCTACCAACACAATATAGGGCTCAGAGTAGGTCTTGGAAAATTATTCCCTTGCTCAACACTTGGTAGTTTGGCTGCGAGAAGGCAGGTTTAACGTCAAAGATAGGTATGTAAACCATTTAAAAACACCAATTCAGTAGATAATTAGGACACAACACAGAAGAAAAGTCCAACACCAACTTATAAAAATAGGAAATATTTGCATCTTTCAAATGACACCCAAAAAAACCAAATCTAAAGTACGGAACCAGAAATATGCATTTTTAACACTATATAGCACTATATAGCACATAGAAACCTATAGCGCCCATTGGGACATCTGATCATGCTACACTGGGACAAAGTTAAAGGTTCAGAACAACCGTGATGGAGCCCTGCGCAGCTACCCATCCCGGTATATTTCAGTCAAAGTTTTTACCTTCGGACTTAGAAACTTTTCTGGACCTCTTCTTTTTCAGGGTCCCTCGAAGCTCTCAGCCAGTCCGGATTCGGTGAGGGTTCGCCGGCTTACCTTGCGACGAGCTCCGGGTCAAACTTATGGAAGTCAGATATCTGGGGCCATATTATCAAGAACAGCGATAACATTATCGCTGCTTTAGCGGCAGGAAACTGCCGCTAAAGCGGCGATAAGGTGCTTGATAATATGCCCTTGTGAATTCCCATAGAATTCCAGGTTTGATGTCCTTCACATCAGAACCTGGGAATTCACAAGGGCATATTATCAAGCCCCTTATCGCAGATTTAGCAGCAGTTTCCTGCCGCTAAAGCGGCAAAAATGTTATCGCTGTTCTTGATAATATGGCCCTCAAACTTTCCAACAGGACGAACCAGGGACACAGGCCGGCTCATTGTTGAAAGTGGGCGGCTTGACTCTCGTGGTTGGTCCCGGTCACCTCTCCTACATTTGGACTTAAAACGTTTACTCTTCAGGAGTCCCTTGCTGCTCTTCAACAGGCGTGGTGCGGGTTTGCTGGATTGAGTTTCAGCTAACTCCGGGTCAAACTCTGGAAGTCGGATCTCCAGAGCTTTTCAGCAGGATAAACCTAGACAGCAGGCTGGCTCGTGGTTGAGAGGGCCGCCGGCTTGACTGGTCAGTTCGAGTCGGTCCACTAATGGAGCTTTTTTACAAAGTTTTTGCAAAGTTCTCCAAACTTCTGAAACTTTGTCCCAAAGTGTACAAGACCTACCACAAGGGTCTGTAAGCTCCAAGATGGTCCTTCAAAGTTTGGGACTTCAGTTCCCACCATCCACTTGGACAAAACCCCTACAAATCCACTGGTAGTACTCCAGACTGGGGATTCTTGGTGGTGATGGTCCAGGTGAGGTCTGTTAATTTGTAGCTTGCAGGGAGACCACTCTTTTGTCCTTTTGAAGCAAGTTAGTCCACAAGGCTGTAGTTCCAGATTGTGCAGCAGATGGCAGTGTTTAAAGTGCAAGGCCTGATTGGTGCAAATCAAACCTCTCAGCATGGATCCTTCTTCTTCCTTAAGTATCAAGAAGCAGATCTGAGAGGCTCTACCCCTCTCAGATTCTTGTTCTAAGTTCTCTGGTTCAAGCAGGGTGACACTCCTGTCCAATGAGGTGCAGGGCAACACCCTTCAGTATGACCATATCCTCAAAAGTGTAGCAACATAGTATCCCAGAGAAAATCCGTCAAGGCTGATTTTCCACCAGAGAGACAAGAGCTGGTTAAGCAAATCTTCAGGGTGTTTCATCTCCGTATTGTCCCTCCCCCTTGCATCTGCTCATTCCTTCCTTAATCCATCCTGCTATCTGGCTGGGTTCAAAGAGTAGGGGTGTAAATGAAACTGGCCTCTGCTGCCTGTCTTCTCCTTCCATTGAAGATTATAGTTTACAACCCCTAACCCTGCTCTGGTATTACTAGGTAGCAGATACCTACCCTCCAAGAAAGGCTCTCTAACCCCAGGGGCTACTTATCACCCCATCAAAGCAGACTTGCTAATCCATTTAACTCTGACCAATCAAGACAGATCACTAGAAGGCTGAATTGTAGCTCATAGACTAGAAAGTCTTATTATAACTTCTTGTCTGTACATTTTAGGATAAGTTCAACAATAGCCTATTGCTAGATTTATCAATACCATTGTAGGAAGTCCTTGAATGATATATATTTTTATGATTTACCTAGCGGGAATTATTAGTAAATAACTTCTTACCATGTAAACTGTTAGAATCCGGGTTCTCTGGTTGGCACAGGTAGGTACTTGTGACAAGCAGGGAACCGTTCCTCCAGTCAGGGTAAGGGGTTATACTCCTAAAATAACCCCTGCCCAATCTGGCATACCCAACATCTCCAGGTGAGCACTCCGCTCCACCTTAGTCCAAGGTGAGCTCTCCAGATCGTTCCCTAACAGACAGTCTACAGGCATGGCGGGCCTCACAGCTACCTGAAGAGTACCAGAGATCCCCCCCACTCAAAGGGAACCTGAGCCACCGGGCAGTGACTCTCGGTGCTGTCGGCGGCAACAACCGGATAGAATGCTCCTGGGACAACCTGCTCTTGAGACACCAGGTGGCGCTTGACAGCCGCCACACTGGCTCCTGTGTCTCTGAGAGCTTCCACCCTATGGCCATTTAAGGTCACCCACTGCCTGTATTTTTTTGTGTTCTCAGGCAGCTGGGTTTTGGGGACCACTTCACGTCTCCTAATGAGACCAGGGACATTTCTACTGAACCCCACCCACCTTGGACACCCATCTCTCCACCCAGGGCTACACTAGCCGTCTGCCGGGGGGTTGTACCAGGTGGTGCTGGTTTACCAAACTGGCGACACTTGGGATCATTAGCAAAATGACATAGCTCACCACATCTGTAACAGGTTGGGGGCCCTCTTTGAACAGGGGTACCTGTTGGGGGCCCCGTCGGTTTCTGGGGTGGGGGAGGCTGAGAACCTTTCCCTTGGTTCCCTTGGGGATTACTTTGGGGCCTCCTCTGGAACTCCCTCTGATTACCCTTGTCCCCCCCGCTCTTCTGCTGGGGACCCTGCCCACCTTTGGCGGAGTCTCCCACGGGACCCTTGTGGACCCTGGTACTGACCCAGCGGTCCGCCTCCTCAGCAAGCTTCCTAGGGTTAGTCAGCCTACAATCAATCAGGTGCTGGCGTAGCTCAGGAAAACAATTACTGGACAAGTGCTCCCATGCCCTTAAATCAAGAAGCCCTTGAAAATTATCAACCTTGCTACCCTTCACCCAACCATCCAGTGCTCTTCAAAAAAACTCACATACTCCACATACGTACTATTGGGAATCTTAGTGCAACCCCTGAACCTCTGTCTATACATTTCAGGGGTTAACCCATACCTAGCCATTAAAGCATCCTTCATATGGGGGTAAGAGTTATACACATCTGAGGGCAAATCTAGCAGTGTGTCCCGCCCTTCACTCAAGAACCGCCCCCACAACCCCGCTCCCCAATCCTTCTCAGGGACCCGGTGGGAGGACATGGCTACTTCGTAGGCTTTGACCCACTGCCCTGTGTCATCATTTTAAAAAAATTCCTTCACTACATCTTTGGGTATGTACACTCTGGACTCTACCTGCACTGGGGGTGTGCTGCCACCAGAGGGAGTGCTTCCCAAGCCCTGGGCTTTCAACTCCAGCTCCCTCATTTTCATCTCATGCTCCATTTGGCTTTTCCTCTCTTCCATCTCCAGCCTTTTTTGCTCCATTGCCAGTCGTCCATTTAGTTTCGCCATCTCTATCTCATGAGCTCTGGTTTCCTTCCTGTCTGCCAATTCCTCTGGAGATAAACTTTTACTAGAAACACTGCTGCCTGCAGGGGAAGGGGTTCTCCTTCCTCTTGAACCTACTGGCCCATCCAGCTGCTCATCTGCATTATCCTCATCAGTGGCATTCCTTGCTTCTACCCAGGCCCTCAGCGCCTTGTAGAACTCTGCCTTGTTTCTACATCCAGCAGTGCAAACATTAAATTTCTTGCAAAAGAATTTCAGATGTGATAACTTGTAGCTTTCCAGTTTCTCTTCTTCCCATTCAAATTTAGTATTAACAGAGACTATGGATGCTGCTTTCTCCACCATGGTTAAGCTTGGCAGTGCTAAAAAATAGACAGTCCCAAAAGAAATCTACCAACAAGTATTGGTCGCGTTTAAGGTCTGCACTCACTAAGTAGTGTTCACCAATTACTGTACATGAGTCACAAATGCAAGTCCAGAATCCTCACCGCTGACCACCAATGTTAGAATCCGGGTTCTCTGGTTGGCACAGGTAGGTACTTGTGACAAGCAGGGAACCGTTCTTCTAGTCAGGGTAAGGGGTTACACTCCTAGAATAACCCCTGCTCACCCTCTAGGTAGCTTGGCGCGAGCAGACAAGGCTTATCTCAGAGCATTATAGGTTACGCATTTGTGAACACATACAGTAACCAAGTGACAACACTACAAATGGACACCACACCGGTTTTATATTAAAAATAAGGATTCTTTATATAGAGTTACCACAAGACCATTAAATGACAAAAATACACAATACTGTTACTTTAAGTTTTTAAATGCGACACTTTAAGTCATTGTACCTTAGATGCGACACGCTGGGCAACGAAAGTGTTGCAACGATGCTGATGCGATTACGTTTTTGGTGCAAAGAAATAAAGACGTGAAGATCTTCCAGATGCGTTACGCTTCTCCGATGTTGCGAGAAGACTCGACTCGATGCGTCAGCTACTGCGGTGTCACCCCTTTACGCGATGCGATGACAGCGGCCTTGGCAGCAGCACTCTTCTCCGACGTTTGCGAGACGCTTCCGCTCGATGCGATGCTGCAGCGGCGTCACCCCTTTACGCGATGCGACGACAGCAGCACGCTTCTCCGTGGATGCGAGGAGCTTTTCTTGATGCGGTGCAATGCAACAACTACGATGGCTGCGATGGCGACACGCTTCTTCCTCGATGTGAGACTCTTCTCTTGATGCGGTGCAATGCGTCAGCTACGATGGCTGCGATGGCGACACGCATCTTCGGTGTTGCGAGACACTTCCGGAATGATGCGAGACGCTTCCGCTCGATGCGATGCTGTAGCGGCGACACCCTTTGCGAGATGCGACGACAACAGCTCCGACGGCGGCACGCTTCTCCTCCTCGAGTCGCGCTTCCAGCCCCTTGCGACACGCAGTCCCTCAGAAGGCCCCACAACAGCAGCAGGCACTTCCAAAAGACTGGTGAGCTGGGGGTGAAGTCCACTGGTCCTGGGACTTCGTTCTGGGGGCAAGCTCAGCACAAGCCCTTGGAGATCTTTTAAGCACAAGTTGAATTAAAGTCTTTGTAGTCATTTCTCCTCTCCTTTCAGCAGCAAAGCAACCACTGCAGGCCAATCTCCCAGGTCAGGGACAGTACTCCTCCTTACAGCTTTCCCAGTTCCTTCTTGTCAAGCAGGATCTAATTTCTTGGAAGCAGGGTCCCAATACTTATACCCCTAATTCCTTTGTTCCTCTGGGGTAGAGGGGCCTTTGCCCAGTCCAAACCAGTTCTTGAGCACTTTGTTGACATGACTCTGCCTTTCTATTCAGGGTGCAGGGCAGAGACATCAGCCGCTCCACAGGAGGTGGAGCCAGCATTGTGGTGGCAGAGCACAGCCCTATTCAGAGTCCAGGTGCAGTCCTCCCACCCATCTGGATGTCAATCTCTCTATTCACCACCAGGCTACCTAGCCGTGCCCCTCTGGGTTTCCACAGCCCTGTCACTCACACAAACCAGACAGGCAGATACACATCATAGCAGAGGCGGGCTGAAATGGTTAGGCAAGCAAATGCCAACTTTCTTAAAGTGGTATTTGCAAACACAGAATATTAAAATAAACTTTACTAAAAGATGTATTTTATTATTCTGAGCTCAGGCATACTGTTGGACTTGGCCCTTTTTGCAGGGTCCTCCCTAAACTTTTTGCCTTCCTCCTGTATTTCTTCTGACCTGGTGTTGGCTGTGTTATGAATCTGGCCACCTTACCACTGCTGATCAGTGCTAAGGTGCATATGCTCTCCCTATGGTAAAATGTTGATGTTGATTGGTTTCCATGTTTGGCTTATTTGGTTTACTATCAGCCCCTAGTAAAGTGCACCAGGAGTGCCAGGGCTTGTAAATACAAATGCTGCTGGTGGGCTTGCAGCACTGGTTGTGCCACCCACAGAAGCGGCCTAGTAAAATGTGTCTAGGGTCTGCCATTGCAGAACCTGCGTGCAGTCTGGTACTGTCATGCTGACTGGGCAAGTGCACCCACTTCCCAGTCCCTAAACCTTCCCTTAACTACATATTAGTCACCCCTCTATTAGGCCCAAGGGCAGGGTGCATTGTAGGCATAAGGTAGGACATGCCCTGATGTGTGTGGCATGTCCTAATAGTGAATTACAGCCATTTTCGTTTTTCACTATTGAAGGCTACCTGCTCTCCATAGGCCAGAATGGGCTGCTGGAATTATTACACGCTATAATCCCAGCGGACTCAGAGAGCATGGTAGAAAGTCAAGTTTAGTATGCCTGAACTCAGAATAATAAAATACTTCTTTTAGTAAAGTTTATTTTAATATCCTGTGTTTGTAAATACTACTTTTAGAAAGTTAGTATTTACTTGCTTAGCCATTTCAGTCCGCCTCTGCTTTGTGTGTGTGTGCTGCCTAGTTTCAGTGAGGGGCAGGGTTGGGGAATTCCAGGAGACAGGCTGGCTGCCAGGTGGTGGGTAGAGAGATTACACCAGGATGGGTGGGAGGAGTACACCTTGACTCTGAATAGACCTGTGCTCTGCCACCACAATGCTAGCTCCGCCCCCTGTGGAGCGGCTGATGTCTCTGCCCTGTGCACTGAAAGGAAAGAGCAGAGTCACCACAACAAAGTGCTCCAAAACCGGACTGAGCCAGGCACAGGCCCCCTGGCGACAAAGAACAAAAGAAACTGTGTATCAAAGAAGGAGCCCTGCTCCTAAGAAATCAGATCCTGTTTATGCCAAGAAGAACCTCTGCCCGAAGAGAAGGACCTGGGAAAGCTGCATGGAGGAGTACTGTCTCTAAGCCTGAGAGACTGGCCTGTGGTGGGTGCCTTGCTGCTGGAAGGAGAGGAAGAAAAGACTGAGAAAGACTTTGAATTCAACTTGTGCGTTTAAAACAATCTACAAGGGCTTGCTTGTGAACTTGCCCCCTGAACTGCGCCCCAGGAACAGTGGGCGCTACCCCTTCCTGGAAGAAGAAGAAGCTGCTATGGGTGGATTGCTGACCCCAGAGAACCTGTGTGCCCCCATCTTGCTGAGCAACGCGACTCCTGAATCGACTGTGCTGCTGTGAGCACCGTGAAGGCCTGCCCTGTCTGGCCTGAGCAAAGTGAACAACTGCCACTCGAGCCGGAGCTCGCAACGTAAGGAGAGACTGCCTGGGTCCCAGCGCCGAGCCTCTGCGAACCCAGGCCGTAGAGACCACTGTGAGGACCGGCGGCGCACTGGTTCGCCGATTTTGGACGAAGCCGACAGCGCGCCACGCTGAAAAATCACCCCCGAGCTGCCCCTCCTGCTTCCAACATCGAGGCGTGCTGAGATGTCCTGAGGCGCCCCACGAAGCATCGCCGTCCACTGACCAGCGGGACTGCAACGCGACGCGGGACGTCCCTGCCAAGTACTGCGGAGGCCGCCACGAACTTTGCCCCCAAGAAGAAGGTACTGTGAGCCCCAAGCGCCCCTGTACGACGCGTACTTTGCTGTGTACGGTCCGTACGGCGCAGTCGTCCCGCTATGCTACTCACGCGGGAAGCGTGAGTCTTGGTGCGGTTCACTCCATGCCCGTACGGCGCGTCCCTGCACCGGTACGGCCCGTACCGCTTTAAAGAAGTAGACGCTGCTCACGCGGGAAGCGTGAGGAGTGGCAAGAGGCGTACCGGACTCGTATGACGCGTACCTACGAAGGTACGGCCCGTACGGCTTGAGTCCCAGTACGCGTGCTCACGCGGGAAGCGTGAGAAACGGCACGAAACGTTCTAACACTGGTACGAAGCGTACGGAGGGCCCTACGAAGCACACAGACCCCCAAAGAGTGCAGATTGCAACAAAAGTGGCCTTTTAAAGAACTGTGGCCTCCTGAAAAGTGATAACAAGTAACTGGAACCTCATTTTAAAGTGAAAGACTGTATTTGAAGCCTACCTGAAGGGTTTTATATAAAGAGCTTTATATTTTTACAAAATACAGTCTGGTGTCTCTGTGTGGTGGGTTTGGGGTTATTGTGGGATGCCTTGAATGCTTAATCTAATGCCCTCTGGAATCTAGCTTGACTGCTCGCACCACGTTACCAAGAGGGTGAGCAGGGGTTATTTTCTAAGAGTAATCCTTTGCCCTGACTTAGAGGAAAGGGTCCCTGCTTGTCGCAAGTGCATACCTGCGCCAACCAGAGACCCCAGATTCTAACACATACTAAACTCGATTTTCTACCATGTCCCCTGGGTCTGTTAGGATCATAGGATGTAACAATTCTAACAGCCCATTCTGGCCTATGGAGAACAGGTAGCCTTACAATAGTGAAAAACGAAAATGGCTGTAATTCACTATTAGGACATGCCACACACATCAGGGCTTGTCCTACCTTATGCTTACAATGCACCCTGCCCTTGGGCCTACCATAGGGGTGACTAATATGAAGTTAAGGGAAGGTTTAGGGACTGGGAAGTGGGTGCACTTGCCCAGTCAGCATGACAGTACCAGACTGCACGCAGGTTCTGCAATGGCAGACCTTAGACACATTTTACTAGTCCGCTTCTGTGGGTGGCACAACCAGTGCTGCAAGCCCACCAGTAGCATTTGTATTTACAAGCCCTGGGCACTCCTGGTGCACTTTACTGGGGTCTGACAGTAAACCAAATAAGCCAATCATGGAATCCAACCAACATATACATTTTAAATAGGGAGCACTTGCACTGTGGCACTGGTTGGCAGTGGCACAGTGCTCTGAGCAGCTAACACCAGCAAAACACATGAGGCACAGCAGCAAAACACATGAGGCACAGCGACAAAAAGTGGAAGGGAGACTCACGCCTAGGTGCCAGGTCTAACATAAACCTATGTGGCTGCACATTTGCAATGGGGAAAATGACTTGCACAATTTTTGCAACATCAGGGCTTATAAAACACGTTTATAAGGACCCCGCCTATATCTACAGGGCCCCACCCCTGGAACCCCTAGGGGTGACTTCGGGGCTTCTGAATATGTCTAAATATTGCAGATCCTCACTTCATGGTGCTCCTAGCACAAAAGTCGATTTTGGGAAGCACTTTACTCCAATCGGAGTAGTGAAATGTGCAATTTCACTAACCCCAGGGTGAATAAAACCTATTTTATAACGGTCTTCCTTACCTGACCCCCACCCCTGAGCCACCTTGTGGAGATCCTGGGGGTTCCTAATATGTCAAAATATTGTAGTTTATTAAAGTGGAGTTTTGAGCACAAATTGTATTTTAATAGCAGTCTGGCAACACAGGACTGCTTTTAAACTGACCTCAGGCTTCAACAGAGCACACATGCAAGTGCAGAAAGGCTGCAGGCCTCTAAACTGCCATGCCCTATTATATACTGGGGACTTAAAGGTAGTTTCAATCTCCCTACCCTATTATGTGCTAGGGCCTTAGAGGGGAGGTCATGGCGATCATAGGGGTACACTAACCCATAGTGTATCCCAGTGTATGCAGGTGTTTTCACAGTATTCTAAGTGTCTTTTTTAGCATAGCACTGGCGCTCGGCCTGGTTAGGCAGAGCTCAGGGTCAGTCAGAGTCAGTTACCACCAGTACCAGCATGGCATCGTCAGCATGAGAAAATATCAACCACAAATGGTCAGTGCTAAGATATAGGCATTGTTGATTTCTATCACCTTAGTCTTAAGAAAAAGAGACTTAGATTAGCCGTTCAAGAACTACTGTGCCCTTACTTTAAAATCCTTTATTTGACTGGGGAACTCAGTGTTCAGCTTTAGTCTCTGGCATTCTTAATGTCCATCCTGAGGGTAAAGCAATGTTCTGATTATTCAGTTTATCTAACATTAAGGAGGTAAATATCTCTAACTTGAGCATTAGGAGGCTGCTGTAGGACCCCCACCATGCAGTTCTCACAACCCGTACATAAACCAATGGCGCCCCTGTAGAAGCACGCCCCAAAGACGATTCATCGAGAGTGAAGCATTTATTCCAGCTGAAATCAAGGTTAAACCCGCCCTCCCCTACTGCATGACTATCAGTTCATCACTGAGCATGGCCATAAATACCCTCGCCAAGCAGCTGCAGTTTCCAGAGTGCATACAGAGAAATCTGAATGCATTCATTAGTAATAGGTGATAGCTCATGCTGGCACTGCTAAGTCCAACAAGAAAGAAACATTCTTCACACCACCATTCAACCGTGAAAAGCTGCTGCAAGGCTGAGACCACAACATCGCTGGCATTCTTCCTAATAGTTCTCACAGCACAAGAAAGTCGAGCTCTGAAAAATACCATTCATGATGTGTGGTTTTAAGCCTGCTGTGTGCTTGTGTACTGCAGTGGTGTGGGCACTTGATTTAAACAAGATGAAGCTGGCCAGGTTTCTTAAATGCGACCTAGATGTTCACAGACCCAAAACTGGAAGCTCGTGTTCTTAATGGGCCATTTTCCCAAACAAGTTCCCAATAGGCATTTTTAAAAAGCCTCTGCAGGAATTGAGTAAACGTTTGGCTAATTTGTTTTATAACATTTTAGTACTAGAGACTCTGGGGCATATTATCAAGACAGGCGATAAAATTATTGCCGCTTTAGCTTTAATTGGAATTCCATAGAGCATATTATCAAGCTCATTATCGCCGTTTCATCAGCAGTTTTCTGCCGCTAAAGCGGCGATAATTTTATCGCCTGGCTTGATAATATGCCCCTCTATTGGCACCTTTGAAGGGGTCCTTACTGCAACTGATTCATGAAAGCAAAGCCAATATGTGTGACCTTTCGCATCGATGAAGTACCCCAGGTCCATCATTAGCTGTCTCTTTTAAGTCAGAAGCATGGACTGAAGTCTTCAACAAGGCTGAAACCCCAAAAACTTTACTAGTTGTCTCTCTCGAGTCAGAGGCAACTTCTTATAATGTCATTGACAAAGCTGCAGCACCTCACGCTGTTACTAGTTGTCCCTCTTAAGTCGGATGCAACTGCTTCAAATGTCCTTCACAATGCAGTGGAGGTGTGGCTGCAACATAAAAATGTACATTTACCTTTTTGCTACACTAATGATGTGTGCTTGTTTGGTATGGGATAACAAATAATCTAAGTCAATAGTATAACTTTAATGAAATGTCTTGATTGCCATGGGACACGTGATGACAACCTAGTATATATAGGTGCTAACAATCACTGGTAAATTCACGTCTTCAACCTTATCCTTAACAATATTTTCTTTGACCAGCAATATACATGTGTGCCAGTGCACTGCAGATGCTTATAACAAAGCAAGGCTGTCCCATGTTCCTGTGTTGTGTGCTGTGGTGGGAGTAAGCATTATATAAGCGTAGCCCAGTGGACAAGAGGGTTGATTAAAAGCCCCCTCTATATGTTTAAACTTTAATTTCAATGGAGTTGGAAAACCAGAGGCTGGCAAGAGTGCTACAACTGTCTTTAGACCAGAACTAAAAATACCCTAAAGACTAGCCAAAAGAATAGATGAATTGCCCCTTTGGAAACTGAAGCAAGGCTATAAATACAAAGATAATTCTACAAACATTAGGAGCCTGGGTCAGTAAAAAAGTGATGTGCCTCCATCAAACTTCTATCCACAGGTGTGTCAATACTTGTGAGGAAGACAAGAGTAACATGTCCCTCTTATTGATTGCCTTACCTACTTTATAACAGCATTCAACATGGTCAAACGAGCATGACTGTGCACAAAAACGAAATATGTTGTTCACAGATGAATCCCCTCTTGAAATCTAATTGGATTGCTAACGGGGAGTGTTGGTCTTGGCCATCTCTCCACTCTCATCCTTAAACATTTTGCCTTCTCCACTCCTTTTTCCTGAAATTCCTTTTTGTTGGCTATTACGACATATTTTACCACTGGTATCTACTGCTAAAGTGCTTGTGCTCTCGCCTCTAAACATTGTAAAATTGGCTTACACCAAATTGACACATTTCATTTGCTTGTAAATCCCTAGAAAAGTGGTCCTACATGTACCCAGGGCCTGTAAAAATAAATGCTACTACTAGGCCCACAGCAGTCATTGTGATACCCACTAAAGCAGCCTGTTAAACATGTCTCAGGCCTACATTGCATTCTGTTTGCAGTTTTAACCTGGCAATTCGACCTGGCAAACCAAATCTTTTGCCAGGACTACAAATCTTTGAGACGGAATACTGGACTTGCTCTCTTCAGCCCAGGCTAACCTAAGTGACTCCAAAGGTTAGGTGGCTGACCTCCTGTTCTGAGATACAAGGAAACAACAAGCTCCAGAGGCAGAGGCAAAGGCAAGCCAGTCTGCGCCCGTCTGTTCCTGTACCACACCCAGTGCCAGGTACCCTGGCTCCTCCACATCCCAAGGCTACTTCTCGATTGAGCTCCAAGCCCTGGACTCCGCAACAACAACAACTACTACCGCACCTCGTCCCGGTTGATGGTAGGACTCTTCACCTGCAGGCACTGCCTCTTCTGCAACACTGAAGCTCCCGCACACAAAACAAACTCCACCACGCTGATCATGACCACCCCAGAAAAACGTCATTGCTTCCTACTCAATGCACAACCACTCTGCAAACTTGCCACTGAGATCTGGGACACCATCACCTCCCTCACCCTGACATCATGTTCCTCACTGAGACCTGGCTCAACACGGCATCGCCTTATGTATGCCCGATGGTTACAAGATAGTACTCTAGGATAGCATCAATAAGCACGAAGGTGGAATTGCCATCATCCACAAGTAAACCATCCACTGCACCCCACTGCAGATGACGCCACCCCGATCATGAAACACATCAACTTCCAACGAAAATACCACCTACAGACCACTAGGACCTTGTACCAGTTTCTGCGAGGCCATCCCTGATCGTCATTGACTCAAAACACTACATCTTCCTCCATGACCTCAAATTTCACCTCGATGACCGCAACAATAAAAACATCATCAAACTCCTCGAGAGCATGGACAGCATCGGCCTCACCCAACTTGCTACCAACCCCACAAACATCACAGGACTTACACTCGACCCCATCTTCATGGCCAGCAACAGAGTTAAGTACAGCCATGTCACCGAGATCACCTGGACGGACCATGCCATTGTCCACTTAACCATCTCTGATTCCCCCATCCCCTCTCAAAAGCCGCCCAGTACTTCACAGTCTTAGAAAGCCAATGGACCAACGCCCTCAACAACTCCCGCCCTCACGGTGCAACCAACCTAGTACAGGTTGTCAAGAACTTCTCTGCCTGGATCACCGAATTCCCAGACAGAGTGGCCCCATGAAGCCCATCAAACTCAAAAGGGCTTCAAATTAACCAACTGGCACACCTCGGAGCTAAGAACCTTGAAATGTAACTGCAAACAATTTCAAAGGAGACGACAGACTAGCAAGAAGCCCACAGACTGAGCAGCATTCATGACATCCCTCAACCAATACCACCAACTCCGGAAACAGACAAAAAGGAGCACCCTCGCGGACCGCATTGAAGGAAGTTCCAACGACAGTAAAGAACTATTGAACATCTTCAGAGAGTTCTCCAACCCCTCAGCCACTGAAAATACCATCACCACTTCCCAGGAACTCTGTGATACCCTGGCAAACTTCCTCCACAATAAAATATCCTGCATCTACAGAACCGTCAAACCCCAACCCACCACCACAACACCCTCAGCCTTCTCACTCCCACAAAGCACAGCACTGACCACCTGCTCACCACAGCGGATGAGTTCACCACACAAGACACCAGAGCCATCATGAACTCTGTCCACTCAGAAGCGCCCACGGACCCTGTCCCGACCACCACTTCTTCACCCCAGCCACCTTTCCTGAAGACTGGAAACACGTTGAAGTCAAATCCCTTCTAAAGAAACACTCTGTTGACCCCAATGATCCCAGGAACTAACACACCATCTCTTTGCAGCCAAAGTCCTCGAAAAGGTCTTCAACCGCCAACTCACTGAACACCTGGAGAACAACAATCTTTTGGATACCTCTCAATTCCGAATTCCACACTAACCAGAGCACCAAAACCGCCATCATCGCTGCCACAGATGACATCAGGTCACTTCTTGACCAGAGAAAAGCTGTGACCCTGAGCCTCCTCGACCTCTCAGCTACATTCAACACAGTATCTCACTGCATCCTCTTCAAAAAGCTTCCTCACATTGGAATCCAAGGAGACGCATTCAAATGGATTGCCAACATTGTCAGAGCACATGGACTTAACTTATCATTTCCTATGCCAACAACACCCAGCTCATCCTCATTTGATCACTGTCAGAAAACCCCTCTGCCATGCTGACCAACTTCCATAGGTGCAGCACAAGTGTTGCTGAGTAGATGAAAAACAACTACCTAGAACTCAACATGGAAAAGACAGAAGTGCTGATCTTTGGAAACAACACCTCCCTGTGGAATGACTCCTGGTGGCACTCCAAACTAGGATCCTCACCCACTCCGACTGACCATGCCTACAACCTTGCCATCATCCTGGATTGTGAGCTCACAATGAAAAGACAGATCAACGCAGTTTCATCTACCTGATTTCTCACTCTTTGAATGCTCTGTAAGATCTTTAAGTGGCTCCCCATCAATTCCAGACCGTTCATGACCCAAGGAGCTGTCATCCGGCCGGATAGACAATGTCAATGCACTCTACATTGGAATCTCCTCGCACCTCCTCAAGAGACTGCAGACCATACAACAGCAGCCACACTCATTCTTGACCACCCTAAGCAGACCCACATGACCCCCCACCTCAAAAAGCTCCACTAGCTCCCCATTTAGAATTAATGATCCACACATCCAATGCCCTTCACAACCTAGGCCCAGCATACATCCACCTTCCTTCCAGAAACAGGCACTCCTTCTCCCTCCTTCTCAAATCACAACCCCGCAACAGTAGAGGTTGCTCCTTCTCATACCTAGTCCTGGAATGAGCTACCACTTCACCTCCGGACCTCACCCTCTCTGCCGAAAGTCAGGAAGGAACTCAAGACCTTACTGTTCAACTGAAGCCTCCCTGCAGCACTGTTCTCAGAACCTGGATACCATCACGGGAGATTAGACATGTTATAGAAATCCGGATTGATTAATTGATTGAGGAATGGCTCTGATACTTCACCTCTTAAGACATGCCCTTCTTCCAAACATTGCCCAGGATTGTTACATGATGCTTTGCTCTCCACTGAAAGACATTAGCAGTGGACTGATAACTGTGGCTTTTCTGCCATCTTATCGCATTCAGTAGCACACATTATGCTACAGGTGGCTCCGCTGTCCAGTGCACATGAGACCTCATGTTTTCCCACTTAGGGGACAAAGGATGTCTCTTTTGTCTAGCATTTGGACATGTCCGGCATGTTCTGGGATGACGCAGACTTTGAGTGTTAATCTGTCTGACAAGCCAGGTGCTCCTGACCTTTCGCTTCTCCACACGTTCACTTTCTACTCTTGGCTGACCTGCTTTGAACACTCTTGCAAAATGGTTGTCTCCTTTGCACTTTCAATACTGTTTGTGCCATTGCTGGGCAGACTCTTGTATGTGGGTATGACAAAACACAACAATAGCAGGCCTATTGTCATCATAGAGGTTTTCCTCCCATCATCCAGCGTACATGTTCTACATTTTTGATACAACCGTTTTCCATGTTGATAGCAAAGGTCACTACTCTTGCTTCTGTTCTTGCCATGGTCAGTATCTTTTCAAGCGTGTATATCTCTTTCAGGATTTCCATGCAGAATGCTGTCGAGCAACATTCCTTGATTATTCATCAGCGAATTGCGTCTTCATTGTTGAAATTGTGAAATTCCTAGTAACAAGTTTTTGCAGTCTTGTCGCAGTCATCCAGCAACTCATCAGCTCTCTCAAATGCTGTATTGAAGCTGTATCATTCATAGTTAATGTTGTGTTTTCAATAAAAAATTTCTTTTAGGCATTTGATCTCCCTCTTCTATGTTGCCATGGGCTGTGATGTACATGTCTCAGGTAGGTCTTCGATGTCATCTGCTACCAAGTTGAGGAAGAGGTCTCTGATATGGTTGTTTGTGGTTGTTTTTGCAGGTGGTCTGTGGATAGGGTTTACATTGGCAAAATCATTTCTCAAACCTGGCCTCAAGTAAATTGGATGCTGTGAGGTCAAATGGTGAACGGTGCTGGTAGATGGAGCTGGGCATTCTATCCTCCGATATTTAGCTTCTGCTTTGGATTGCATATTTGTGGTGCTTTTCTGTCTTCTCCAATCCTTTTAGTGTGGTTTTCACATGGTGTCAGGGTTACTCTTTTGGCTCTGTCACAGTCAATTGGGAGGCATGGGAAGGTTCATGTTTCTCTACTTTGAATTTCGCTGGATTCCCGGCGGCTATTTCTGGCCTATAGCAGCACGTGATTTGTCAGCCCCCATTACGTTTTACCCTCTGATAGTGCAATCTGCTGGTTGCTTGACTCCAAACTGGCTGCCACAATGCATTTCAATAGAACTCGCTTGACTCCAAGATGCAAGACTTCTGGGACACAGTCTCGCTCATGTTCCTTTTTAGGTCTCACCTAGCGAAGGCAGTGCATGCGCTGCTTCGCCTTGGCGAAACTATTGTTGTCGGTTTGGTGCGCAAAGGGAGACAAAACATGTACGCGCCCGTTCAGCCGATGTGCACGCTCATGGCGTCTGCATCAGCTTTTGCCCGGACAGCACATGGGCACGCGCACAGCGTGTCTTTCAGCTTGTTAGACCTTCCTACGGTTTATTGCACAAGAGTGTGTCTCTCACATATACTCTGCTACCGTTTTGCCAACTGGTTATTTAATACGGGCGAGATCCTGGCTGGGATGCAAGCCAAAGCTGTCTGTCATCTGTGAGTTTTCCATGAATTGGTTCACGCAGGGGTTGGCGCACTAGTGTATGCAGGGCCTGATATACACCTGGCCCGAGAGGGATGGGGCATCAGCGGATTGTAGAAGGGGAGGAGTGCAGACAGGTGAGTGGGTGGAATGAGGACACTGACGCAAGTGCAGCGAGGTCAGTCAGTCAGTAAGTGGCTCATATCTTGATGATATCTCGGTTCCCCGTTGAGCAGATTCTCTCCCAAAGTAGAGGATTGCTATCTGCCGACCCCTGTGAGTCTGATCACAGTCACACAACTCTCGTGACCCAGTACACATCTATTTTGTTGTTGATTAGGTGCGGCTGCACAAAGCACCCTGGAGATACACTATCCGCTACCCGCTGCCTTCCCCGCCCCTGCCAATGATGTAGCCCTAAATTAATTAGTTCCGGTATTTCGCACAGTTCAACGTTCCATCTTATAGTCGAAGTAAAATTGAAAGTTGCGTTCTGTGGCCTAACCATTATAAAATATTCCTTTCCGTTGCCTGCTTGTTGCACGTGGCTGATTCCTGTTCTGTTACTCGGTTTCAGAATTCAACCTCACATCTCCAGAGCTCACAGCTCAATGGTTGAGTAGCTCTGGAGGCCCAGAGAATTGTAATCCAGATTTTATAGTGAGATCAACTAAACTACAAACCCCAGATTGCAAAGAAAAAACTGGAGTGGATGAGCTACTGATGCATGGACCTGGGTGAAATGATTCATCTGCATCTCTCGATTCGAGCCCAATGCAGCATTAATTGGTATCATCCCTTGACTCTGTGTGCCCAGTACCCACCTATGCAACCGCTGGCCCTTGCTTCCAACCCTCCGTTTTTTGGTTTGTTCAACACCTCTTCCTCCTACCATCTCTGACTACTACTATACAACCCCACCCCCCTAGTCCTCGCTACAGCCTGCCTACTATTCTCGGGTCCCAGCTAACTTGAGGTTCTGGAAGTGTCAGGACCTGTTGTCAGTGGATTTGTTTTAAAAGCTTCTGTATCCACCCCCTTTTTTGCATTAATTTCTCCCTTTGCTTGCAATTATTCAGAAACCACGTAGACCGCTCTAAAACACCTTCAAAGTGATTTTGTCTTGTATTTGTTGTTTTGGGTTTATATTTTCCACGGGGAAAAATACGGCATTGTTGACTTTCCGATTGTATTTGTTTACATGCAATGAAATGAACATACAGTCCTTGCCAGTAAAAACAAGCATTTGCAATACAATAGGCCTCTCATTCATGCGAGTTTGAGCTATTGACATTGAAAATGACAATGCTTTTTATTTTTGTTTTTCTTTTCAAAACATAAATAAAAGGCATTTTCATTTACAATGCCACTATCTTAAACTCGCGTAAATGCGAGACCTATTGCATTGCAAATGCTTGTTGCACTAAGTTTTGACCTGCCTGACTCCGCGTGATGGCGCAAGACCGTGCAAGACCCTCTTTGCTGCAGGAGAGAGCCAGGAGGATCTGTAGCAGTTTTTCGAATTCCAACACGTGCCTTCATTTCTGCAACTGTGTAGTCAATTTTGAACTACATAGGGTGCAGGCAGCCTTCGTGGGGGTGTCAGCCATTTCTAATTTGCCCAAGAAGCAAGCAGCTATGAGCTCCTTGCATGTGGAACAGGCTACTGGATAAGCCTCCTGTGGGTGTGCTGAGGGTCACTATTATTGGGAGGCCAAGCGGCGGTCACATAGGGTGTGGGCACTCATCTGGAGGCTCATGCTGGTGACGCTCTTTGGTAAACATGGAAAATAATGCCCTCTTCTTCCTCAGTTGCTCTGCTCCCCTGCATATGACAAAGAGAGCAAAGTTAGTATACTTAATTTCATTTCTTGCTGTATAGGTCTGGGAAAACCCTCAGCATGCAATGCGTCCTATACCCTCCTCTGCTGTGGAGTGTGTTTCCTCTCTCCACTGCTTCACCATTTACTGTTGGTGGAGGGATTCTGCTTGGAAACAGAACTACGCCTTGGACCTCAGAAAGTCAGTATATAGGGACTGAGTCACATCAGTACCTTTGAGCCCCAATCCAGACTAGCTCATAGTGTTTACCTGCCCTCCTAACCTTCCCAAGGTGACAGGTCAGTTAGCACCCCAGAGCACAACAATCTGGTCCCCTCAGGGAACCGCGGAAACATATCGTTGGCCTTTCATTTTCTCACTCATGCTTGTCCATAATAAACATAAATGATATGAAAACTGTTTACAATATTTATCGGAACTTGTCATTCTTTATTTTAAAATAAATATATCATGCAACTAGAAAATAAATACATCCCAACAGCGAGAGGAGCATTACAAGAAAACTATAAACAATCTTACCATTATCCTACCATGTCGAATTATTTATCTGTCTCAGCTTACCCCGACTATGGAAACACAGTGTTATATTATAGATCTCTGGGTTTAGTGGTGAACCTTATACCTGCTATGCAGAGGTAGTTGTTTCACGTCTCAGGCAGTGGATCGCTCTCTCGTCCAGATCTTTACCGGATCGACTTGTGTCTTTAATTTAAAATCCTTTATTTGACTGGGGAACTCAGTGTTCAGCTTTAGTCTCTGGCATTCTTAATGTCCATCCTGAGGGTAAAGCAATGTTGTGATTATTCAGTTCATCTAACATTAAGGAGGTAAATATCTCTAACTTGAGCATTAGGAGGCTGCTCTAGGACCCCCACCATGCAGTTCTCACAACCCGTACATAAACCAATGGCGCCCCTGTAGAAGCACGCTCCAAAGACGATTCATCGAGAGTGAAGCATTTATTCCAGCTGAAATCAAGGTTAAACCCGCCCTCCCCTACTGCATGACTATCAGTTCATCACTGAGCATGGCCATAAATACCCTCGCCAAGCAGCTGCAATTTCCAGAGTGCATACAGAGAAATCTGTATGCATTCATTAGTAATAGGTGATAGCTCATGCTGGCACTGCTAAGTCCAACAAGAAAGAAACATTCTTCACACCACCATTCAACCGTGAAAAGCTGCTGCAAGGCTGAGACCACAACATCGCTGGCATTCTTCCTAATAGTTCTCACAGCACAAGAAAGTCGAGCTCTGCAAAATACCATTTCATGATGTGTAGTTTTAAGCCTGCTGTGTGCTTGTGTACTGCAGTGGTGTGGGCACTTGATCTAAACAAGATGAAGCTGGCCAGGTTTCTTAAATGTGACCTAGATGTTCACAGACCCATAACTGGAAGCTCTTGTTCTTAATGGGCCATTTTCCCAAACAGGTTCCCAAAAGGCATTTTTAAAAGGCCTCTGCAGGAATTGAGAATACATTTGGCTACTTTATTTTACAGCATTTTAGTACTAGAGACTCTATTGGCACCTTTGAAGGAGTCCTTACTGCAACTGCTTCACGAAAGCAAAGCCAATATGTGTGACCTTTCGCATCGATGAAGTACCCCAGGTCCATCATTGGCCGTCTCTTTTGAGTCAGAAGCATGGACTGAAGTCTTTAACAAGGCTGAAGCCCCAAAAGCTTTGCTAGTCGTCTCTCTCGAGTCAGAGGCAACGTCTTACCATGTCATTGACAAAGCTGCAGCACCTCACGCTGTTACTAGTTGTCCCTCTTAAGTCGGATGCAACTGCTTCAAATGTCCTTCACAATGCAGTGGAGGTGTGGCTGCAACATACAAATGTACATTTACCTTTTTGCTACACTAATGATGTGTGCTTGTTTGGTATGGGATAACAAAAAATATAAGTCAATATTATAACTTTAATTAAATGTCTTGATTGCTATGGGACACGTGATGACAACCTAGTATATATAGGTGCTAATAATCACTGGTAAATTCACGTCTTCAACCTTATCCTTAACCATATTTTCTTTGTCCAGCAATATACATGTGTGCCAGTACACTGCAGATGCTTATAACAAAGCAAGGCTGTCCCATGTTCCTGTGTTGTGTGCTGTGGTGGGAGTAAGCATTATATAAGCGTAGCCCAGTGGACAAGCGGGCTGATTAAAAGCCCCCTCTATATGTTTAAAATTTAATTTCAATGGAGTTGGAAAACCAGAGGCTGGCAAGAGTGCTACAACTGTCTTTAGGCCAGAACTAAAAGACCCTAAAGACTAGCCAAAAGAACAGATGAATTGCCCCTTTGGAAACTGAAGCAAGGCTATAAATACAAAGATAATTCTACAAACATTAGGAGCCTGGGTCAGTAAAAAAAATGATGTACCTCCATCAAACTTGTATCCGCAGGTGTGTCAATACTTGTGAGGAAGACAAGAGTAAAATGTCCCTCTTATTGATTGCCTTACCTACTTTATAACAGCATTCAACATGGTCAAAGGAGCATGACTGTGCACAAAAACGAAATATGTTGTGCACAGATGACTCCCCTCTTAAAATCTAATTGGATTGCTAACGGGGAGTGTTGGTCTTGGTCATCTCTCCACTCTCATCCTTAAACATTTTGCCTTCTCCACTCCTTTTTCCTGAAATTCCTTTTTGTTGGCTATTACGACATATTTTACCACTGGTATCTACTGCTAAAGTGCTTGTGCTCTCGCCTCTAAACATTGTAAAATTGGCTTACACCAAATTGACACATTTAATTTGCTTGTAAATCCCTAGTAAAGTGGTCCTACATGTACCCAGGGCCTGTAAAAATAAATGCTACTACTAGGCCCACAGCAGTCATTGTGATACCCACTAAAGCAGCCTGTTAAACATGTCTCAGGCCTACATTGCATTCTGTTTGCAGTTTTAACATAGCAATTCGACCTGGCACACTAAACCTTTTGCCAGGACTACAAATCTTTGAGAAGGAATGCTGGACTTGCTCTCTTCAGCCCAGGCTAAACTAAGTGACTCCAAAGGTTAGGTGGCTGACCTCCTGTTCTGAGCTACAAGGACACAACAAGCTCCAGAGGTAGAGGCAAAGGCAAGCCAGTCTGCGCCTGTATGTTCCTGTACCACACCCAGTGCCAGGTACCCTGGCTCCTCCACCTCCCGAGGCTACTTCTCCATTGAGCTCCAAGCCCTGGACTACGCAACAACAACTACTGCCGCACCTCGTCCTGGTTGATGGTAGGACTCTTCACCTGCAGGCACTGCCTCTTCTCCTGCAACACTGAAGCTCTCGCACACAAAACAAACTCCACCACGCTGATCATGACCACCCCGGAAAAACGTCATTGCTTCCTACTCAACGCACAACCACTCTGCAAACTTGCCACTGAGATCTGGGACACCATCACCTCCCTCACCCTGACATCATCTTCCTCACTGAGTCCTGGCTCAACCCGGCATCGCCTCATGTATGCCCGATGGTTACAAGATAGCACTCTAGGATGGCATCAATAAGCATGAAGGTGGAATTGCCATCATCCACAAGTAAACCTTCCACTGCACCCCACTGCAGATGACACCACCCCGATCATGAAACACCTCAACTTCCAACGAAAAAAACACCTACAGACCACTAGGACCTTGTACCAGTTTCTGCGAGGCCATCCCTGAATTCATTTGCACTGCTCGTCACTGACTCAAAACACTACATCTTCCTCCATGGCCTCAAATTTCACCTCGATGACCGCAACAATAAAAACACCATCAAACTCCTCAAGAGCATGGACAGCATCAGCCTCACATGTCTCAGGTAGGTCTTCGATGTCATCAGCTACCAAGTTGAGGAAGAGGTCTCTGATATGGTTGTTGGTGTTGTTTGTGCAGGCGGTCTGTGGCTAGTGTTTACATTGGCAAAATCATTTCTCAAACCTGGACTCAAGTAAATTGGACGCTGCGAGGTCAAATGGTGAACGGTGCTGGTAGATGGTATCCTCCGATATATAGCTTCTGCTTTGGATTGCATATTTATGGTGCTTTTCTGTCTTATCCAATCATTTTAGTGTGGTTTTCACGTGGTGTCAGGGTTACTCTTTTGTCTCTGTCATTGTCAATTGGGAGGCATGGGAAGGTTCAGGTTTCTCTACTTTGAATTTAGCTGGATTCCCGGTGGCTATTCCTGGCCTATGGCAGCACGTGATTTGTCAGCCCCCATTATGTTTTACCCTCTGATAGTGTAATGTGCTGGTTGCTTGACTCCAAACTGGCTGCCACAATGCCAGAACTCGCTTGACTCCAAGATGCAAGACTTCTGGGACACAGTCTCGCTCATGTTCCTTTTTAGGTCTCGCCTAGCGAACGCAGTGCATGCGCTGCTTCGCCTTGGCAAGACAATTGTTGTCGGTTTGGTGCGCGAAGGGAGACAAAACATGTGCGCGCCCGGACAGCTGATGTGCACGCTCATGACGTCTGCATCAGCTTGGGCCTGGACAGCACATGGGCACACGCACGGCGTGTCTTTCAGCTTGTTAGAACTCCCTGCAGTTTACTGCACGAGAGAGTGTCTCTCACATATACTCTGCTACCGTTTTGCCAGCTGGTTATTTAATACGGCCGAGATTCTGGCTGGGATGCAAGCCAAAGCTGTCTGTCATCTGTGAGTTTTCCATGGATTGGTTCACGCAGGGGTTGGCGCACTAGTGTATGCAGGGCCTGATATACACCTGGCCGAAGAGGGGCGGGCATCAGCGGATTGTAGAAGGGGAGGAGTGCAGACAGGTGTGTGGGTGGAATGAGGACACTGACGCCAGTGCAGCGAGGTCAGTCAGTCAGTAAGTGGCTCATATCTTGTTGATATTGTGGTTCCCATTGAGCAGATTCTCTCCCAAAGTAGAGGATTGCTATCTGCCGACCCCTGTGAGTCTGACTCTGATCACAGTAACACAACTCTCGTGACCCAGTACATGTCTATTTTGTTGTTGATTAGGTGCGGCTGCATGAAGCACCCTGGAGATACACTACTCGCTACCCGCTGCTTTCCCTGCCGACGTCAATGATGTAGCTCTAAATTAATTACTTCCATTATTTTGCACAGTTCAGCGTTCCATCTTATAGTCGAAGTAAAATTGAAAGTTGCGTCCTGTGCCCTAACTATCCGTTATAAAATATTCCTTTCCGTTGCCTGCTTGTTGCACGTGGTTGATTCCTGTTCTGTTACTCGGTTTCAGAATCCGACCTCACATCTCCAGAGCTCGCAGCTCAATAGTTGAGTAGCTCTGGAGACCCAGGAAATTATAATCCAGATTTTATAGTGAGATCAACTAAACTACAAACCCCAGATTGCAAAGAAAAAACTGGAGTGGATGAGCTACTGATGCACGGACCTGGGTAAAATGATTCATCTGCATCTCTCGATTCGTGCCCAATGCGGCGTTAATTCGTATCATCCCTCGACTCTGTGCGCCCAGTACCCACCTATGCAACCCCTGGCCCTTGCTTCCAGCCCTCCGTTTTCTGGTTTGTTCAACACCTCCTCCTCCTACCATCTCTGACTACTACTATACAAACCCACCCTCCTAGTCCTCGCTACAGCCTGCCTACTATTCTCGGGTCCCAGCTAATTTGAGGTTCTGGAAGTGTCAGGACCTGTTGTCAGTGAATTTGTTTTAAAAGCTTCTGTATCCACCCCCTTTTTTGCATTAATTTCTCCCTTTGCTTGCAATTATTCAGAAACCACGTAGACCGCTCTAAACACCTTCAAAGTGATTTTGTCTTGTATTTGTTGTTTTGGGTTTATATTTTGCATGGGGAAAAATACGGCATTGTTGACTTTCCGATTTTATTTGTTTACATGCAATGAAATGAACATACAGTCCTAGCCAGTAAAAACAAGCATTTGCAATGCAATAGGTCTCGCATTTACGCGAGTTTGAGCTATTGACATTGCAAATGACAATGGGCCCGATTCACAGAACTAACTTAAGACAAAATCCTAAACTTACTACCATTTTGGTATTCACAGAAGGCACTTGCTCATTTTGGTATTCACAGAAGGCACTTACTCATTTCGGTATTCACAGAAGTTAGGAGTCCTAACTTTAGGACACCTAAATGCCTTCTGTGAATACCGAAAGTCTTAAAATTAGGACTTTTCTCAGTTTAGTAGTAGTATAGTTAGGACTCCTAACTTTAGGACTCCTAAATGCCTTCTGTGAATACCGAAAGTCTTAAAATTAGGATTTTTCTCAATTTAGTAGTAGTAAAGTTAAGACTCCTAACTTTAGGACTCCTAAATGCCTTCTGTGAATACCGAAAACCTTAAAATTTGGATTTTTCTTAGTTTAGTAGTATTATAGTTAGGACTCCTAACTTTAGGACTCCTAAATGCCTTCTGTGAATACCGAAAGTCTTAAAATTAGGATTTTTCTCAATTTAGTAGTAGTAAAGTTAGCACTCCCAACTTTAGGACTCCTAAATGCCTTCTGTGAATACCGAAAGCCTTAAAATTTGGATTTTTCTCAGTTTAGTAGTAGTAAAGTTAGGACTCCTATCTTTAGGTCTCCTAAACTGAGAAAAATCCTAATTTTAAGACTTTCGGTATTCACAGAAGGCATTTAGGAGTCCTAAAGTTAGGACTCCTAACTTCTGTGAATACCGAAGTGAGTAAGTGTCTTCTGTGAATACCAAAATGAGTAAGTGCCTTCTGTGAATACGAAAATGGTAGTAAGTTTAGGATTTTGTCTTAAGTTAGTTCTGTGAATCGGGCCCATGGCCTTTTATTTTTGTTTTTGTTTTCAAAACATAAATAAAAGGCATTTTCATTTACATTGCCAATATCCTAAACTCGTGTAAATGCGAGACCTATTGCATTGCAAATGCTTGTTGCACTAAGTTTTGACCTGCCTGACTCCGCGTGATTGCGCAAGACCGTGCAAGACCCTCTTTGCTGCAGGAGAGAGCCAGCAGGATCTGTAGCAGTTTTTCAAATTCCAACATGTGCCTTCTTTTCTGCAACTGTGTAGTCAATTTTGAACTACACAGGATGCAGGCAGCCTACGTGGGGGTGTCAGCCATTTCTAATTTGCCCAAGAAGCAAGCAGCTATGAGCTCCTTGCATGTGGAGCAGGCTACTGGATAAGACTCCTGTGGGTATGCTGAGGGTCGCTATTATTGGGAGGCCTAGCGGCGGTCACATAGGGTGTGGGCCCACATCTAGAGGCTCATGCTGGTGACGCTCTTTGGTAAACATGGAAAATAATGCCCTCTTCTTCCTCAGTTGCTCTGTTCCCCTGCATATGACAAAGAGAGCAAAGTTAGTATACTTAATTTCATTTCTTGCCGTGCAGGTCTGGGAAGACCCTCAGCATGCAATGTGTCCTATACCCTCCTCTGCTGTGGAGTGTGTTTCCTCTCTCCACTGCTTCCCCATTTACTGTTGTTGCAGGGATTCTGCTTGGAAACAGAACTACGCCTGGGACCTCAGAATGTCAGTATATAGTCACCATACCACATCAGTACCTATGAGCCCCAATCCAGACTAGCTCATAGTGTTTACCTGCCCTCCTAACCTTCCCAAGGTGACAGGTAAGTTAGCACCCCAGAGCACAACAATCTGGTCCCCTCAGGGAACCGCGGAATCATATCGTTGGCCTTTCATTTTCTCCCTCATGCATGTCCATAATAAACATAAATGATATGAGAACTGTTTACAATATTTATCGGAACTTGTCATTCTCTATTATAAAATAAATATATCATGCAACTAGAAAATAAATACATCCCAACAGCGAGAGGAGCATTACAAGAAAACTCTAAACAATCCTACCATAATCCTACCATGTCGAATTATTTATCTGTCTCAGCTTACCCCGACTATGGAAACACAGTGTTATATTATAGATCTCTGGGTTTAGTGGTGAACCCCATACCTGCTATGCAGAGGTAGTTGTTTCACATCTCAGGCAGTGGATCGCTCTCTCGTCCGGATCTTTACTATGTCTTCTCTCTGTTTTCAAAATGGCCCACCTCTATGTTCATGTTACGAGGTGTCTTCTTGAAACTAGCGGATGTGAATGTATGTTGTGTCTAAGTGTCTAGCTATGTTTGCTGTGTTTGACCTTGTACAAAATGTTCAGTCTGGAGCAATAACAAAAACACGTGCGGTGCTTTTCTAAAATAATGTTGTGGCACAAAAATAAGCGTAGCAAACGTAACGTGTGCAAGGCAGAGTAGCCTAAATGTGCACGCAAACTAAAATACGAGCAAACTAAGTGGGCCCTAAAGGAGACACACAACACTGTCTTCCCCAGAAACAGTGTCTGGAGTTCATCAGCTGAGCAGGACAGCCACAGTGTCCTGGTGGCTTCTTCTGGACATGACATTGCCAGTGACATAATCGGAGCACAACTCTGGCCATCAAGCACAAAACAGATCTCCACCATTGACCCTTTCAACCATACAGGTAAGCTACGGATGTAACCAGGAGACAAGGCAACAGTAGTTTGAAGCACCACCGGTGGTCGCCATGCACTACTGAAATAGCAGTGGTCAGAGTAGCAGGTTCCATTCCAGGCTAGCTCCTCAGAAATACAGTTTTTGTTACTAATAAGCGTTCTTTACAGTTTGGTAATGCGCAATTGCACTGTTTCATAGCACTACACATAATAGAAGTAACAGTTACACAATTGATTTCCTTCTGAGGGATGAAAGGCTGAGTCAAGGCTACCAGGATCAACCACACACACAGAAGTCAGCAGTGAATGATTAAGCCTCTGAATCTACTTGTCGGTGTAATGCACGTCTCCTATACTCCACTAAACCCAATGCACGTCGAAGGGCATGTCCTCAAGGTCTGGTGTGATGTGTTTACCAAACTTGTTTTTATGCATCATTAAAGGTATCCACGTATGACCCAGAGTAAGACTCTGTGGCGGTGACTAGACTGGAAGAACATCTATGGTGTTGCTGTATTAATGGTGCATTGTTTCAAATGTACTCCCACCACAATGACAACTTCCCTAATATGTGTTTTCTAGGCACTTCCCACGGATGGGATTCACATCTTTGCCTCCCAGCTGCACACTCACCTGACTGGAAGGAAAGTGAGCACCATCTTAGTGCGAGAAGGCATCGAAGTTGGCGTTGTGAATGAAGACAAACATTACAGTCCACACTTCCAGGTATACATGGTGCCGACTGCCTTTTCTATTCTTCATAGAGGACTTGTTCATAGGGGTGTCTAATGTTTCATTGCCATGATATGTTTGCATCATTTGTTAATTTATATTAGAACATTGGAATGTTGGGAGCTCTATTGAAAACAATGGAGTGCTCTGGGCTTATAATGGCTGGTATAAGCCCGGAGCTCCAACATTCCAATGTTTCTTTGTTCACAGCTCTGGCTGTGAACAAAGACTTCAGGGAGCCTGAGGGGATTTCAATCCCCTCGCGCTCCCTGAAGGCTTTGTTTTATTTGTTAGAACATTCTGTCCTCTAGTGGCAGAAAGTTCTAATAGCCTTATAGCCTTTCGTAGCTGGGCTATACCAGCTATTAAAGTCCAGCTGCTTTGTTAAAGTCCCTCGCCTTCGGCTCGGGCCTTTAACGATGCAGCGGGCCTTTAATAGCCAGTATAGCCCACTACGGTGGGCTATAAGGCTATAGTAAGTCCTAGCAGTGAATGTGAACTATATTTAAAATAACTGGATTTTAAAGAGTAGACCCCTTGAGGGCACGGAGGCAAAATAGTTTCAGTAAATGAAACTTTGAGGCACTGAGCAGGATCTGTAGCAGCTTTCTTTGGCTTTCTTTCAGACACCTCAAAGTGGTTTGGTTTGGCAAGGAAAATCCACAACTGAGGCCAACATGCCTGGCATGCTGACCAGGTCATAATATGGAGTATGCGGTACAGGAGATACTATATAGTGCAGAGAGCTGGTCAAGGTGCTAACATATGGGCTTCCGAACAACTTTCAAGCACCTGAACCCTACTTCAAAGCCACCCGTGCAAAATTCCATTTGGTGGTCACATTCCCCCAGCTCCATCCAGCTGGCCCTAGAGGGATCGTTTTTCAAAGTGATTGAAACAGTTGAAGAAGCTCCTTCTTTCTCAATTCATACCTCTTTTTAGGTCTGACCTGTGCTCTGATAAAATCAATACAAGATCTGCCTTATAAAGCCCACCCCAAACCTGAAAAAGAGATGCAGCCACATATGACTCTCTTTAATTCCAGACCAGATCCTTACCCCACACCACTCCTCAGCAGGATCCCAGCCTTTTCTCTCTCCCTGCAGAAGGCTTAGGCACTAGCTTCCTCTCCCACTGCATGAGGCCCAGGCTCTCCAAGGCCGCACTGGCAGTACCGGGCATCTGGCGTTTACCCGGGAAGCTTGGAGGGAGGGGGCACTTTTGTTCCTGCTGCAGAGTTCTTTTTATAGCCAGCAATTTTCAGGCAACAATAAAAATGTCAGGATAACTCTGGTTATTAATGTTCCTGTTGGAGAGGGATCAGAGTTTTGGCTAGGCAGTTCTGACTCTTTTAAAGTAGCGCAGAGGGTGAATATGCCTGTTGCAAATAGCATGTACCATGCATATCACAGAACTGTATTTGATTTGGATAGCTCGGTGGTTTACTGCTTTTGTCATAGAGATCTTTTTGTTACTTGCAGTTCATAAGTTGCAATCGTAATATAGCAGAGTGAGCTATCAATCAATCAGGAATTTTTGAAGTGCACTACTCACCTGTGAGGGTCTCATAGCGCTGGGGGTCAGGGGGTTTGAGCAGCTGTGTCTCATCTGAAGAACCAGGTCTTGAGTCTCTTCCTGAATGCTTGCACTGTAGGGGTATGTTTGATGCTGAAGGGGAGCTCATTTCAGGTCTTGGCTGCGATGTAGGTGAAGGCTCGACCCCCTGCTCTGGCTCTGCAGATGCATTGGATTTATGCCAGGGCAAGATCGGCGGAGCAGAGAGTCCTTTTGGGTGCGTTAAAGGATATTCTTTCGTTGAGGTATTGGGGTCCGATGTTGTGGAGGGATGTCTAGGCGTTAGCGAGGAGCTTGAAGTTCACTCTCTTTTCGACCGGGAGCCAGTGGAGTTCTCGGAGGTGCTGGGTGATGTAGTTTTGTAGTGGGTTGCTGAAGACGAGTCTGGCTGCGGCGTTCTGGATGGTCTGGAGTTTGCAGAGTAGAGATTTGTTTATTCCGGCATAGAGGGCGTTCCCGTAGTCCAGTCTGCTGGTTATGAGTGCGTGGGTGACGAACTTCCTGGATTCTGGGGGGATCCATTGAAAAGTCTTGCGGAGTATGCCGAGGGTGTTGAAGCACCCGGAAGATACAGAGTTGATCTAATGGTTCATGGTGAGGGAGGAGTTGAGTATGATGCCGAGGTCACAGGCGTGGTCCGTGGGTGTGGGAGGGTTGCCGAGGGTGGTGGGCCACCAGGTGTTGTCCCAAGTGGTGGGGGTGGGTCCGAGGACGAGGACTTCCATTTTCTCTGAGTTGAGCTTAAGGCAGCTGCTGCACATCCAGGCAGAGACGACTTTCATTCTTTCCTGGAAGCTGTGTCTGCTGCTGTCGGGTTCGTTAGTGAGGGAGAGGATGAACTGTGTGTAGTCGGCGTAGGATACTATGCTGAGTCCGTGTTTTTGGGCGATGGTGGCAAGAGGGGCTATGTATATGTTGAAGAACATGGGGCTGAGTGAAGGTCCTTGGGGCACTCCGTAGCTGATTTCTGTGGGTTCTGAGAAGAAGGGCGGGAGCTTGATTCTTTGGGTTTGAACAGTGAGGAAGGAGTGGACCCTGTCAAGGGCAGTTCCCTGTATGCTGGCGTCATGGAGTCTGGTGGTTATTGTGCGGTGGGAGACGTTGTCGAAGGCTGCTGAGAAGTGTAGTAGGATGAGGGCAGCCATGTGGCCTTGGTTGAAGAGGGTGCGGATGTCGTCTGTGGCAGCTAGGAGGGCAGTCTCAGTGCTGTGGTTGCAGTGGAATACGGATTAAGAAGAGTTGAGGATCGAGTTGGATTCTGTGAAGTTTGTGAGCTGGCTGTTGACGATCTTCTTAGTGACTTTGGGAGCAAAGGGGAGGAGAGAGATGGGTCTGTAGTTCTTGAGGTCCGTCGGGTCTGCAGTGGGCTTCTTGAGGAGGGGCTTGACTTCTGCACATTTCCAGTTGTCTGGGAAAGTGCCTGTGGTGAGGGAGCAGTTGATGGTGCATCGTAGTTTGGGTGCTATCGCAGAGGTGGCTCTGTGAAAAATGTGGGGCGGCAGGGATCAGTGGGGTCTCCTGAGCCGAGTTTGTTGCAAAGGTCCTGGGAGGGAGGGGCGTTGGGAGGATTTTCTGGGGCGTATGGTGAATTCTTGTATGATGCTGAAGAGTTCCTTAGGATTGCGGGAATTGGACAGGATTCTCTCCTGGATGAAATTCTTTTTCGCGGTTCTGATGAGTTGGTGGAGTGGTAGGCGGTGCGTGCTTCAGGGGTTTTGCTGTTTCTCCAGGCTTTCTTGAGTCAACTTCACGTGCGCTTGCATTTCTGGTAGTCGGTGGAGAAGCAGGTGGCATTCATAGTGTGTTGCTTGTCGGAGGGGGGTGAGTGTGTTTGCACAGTCGGTGATCCATTTGTGGAGTGCGTTGGCTGCAGAGTTGGCGTTGGTTGCGGTGGAGGGAGGGTGTGGTTGAGGACGGACCTGAGGTGCTCTTCATGATTTTGTTCTAGTACCTGCACGGGGCGAGGAGAAGGCTTGTGTGCGGTGGGTTTCAAGAAGGAAAAGTGGATGCAGTAGTGGTCCGTCCAGAGGGGTTGTGTGGTAACCCTAAAGCGAATGTTGTGACCTCCAGCGAAGATGGGGTCGAGGGTGTGTCCTGCCTTGTGGGTGGGGGTGGTGGGGAGCTGTCTCAGTCGGATGTTGGCAAGGTTTTCCAGGAGGGCAGTGGAGTTGGGTTAGCTGGGGTTGACAAGGTGGAAATTCAGGTCTCCAAGGAGTACGTAGTCTGTGGATGTGAGGGCGTGGGGCACGAGGAACTGTCTTAAAAAAGCAGCATGCAAACTGCATAATACAGGTTAGAAAGTAATGTTTTTTTCCCAGCCTTGTATTATGTTAATAATGCTTAACAGGGTTTATTTTGGTAGATACAAATTATTAGTAGTAAAGCCAAACATAACCACTGTGTTGAGGTTTTAATCCTGAGTCTGTGCTTTTCCAGGCCAAGCACTCTTAAAAATTTCTACAAGTACGGAGGTCATTTGAATCCTACACCTTGCAGTCACCTTTGTCTTCTGTAATATCTGATATACACTGACTTACACACGTGTGATTAATTGTCTCTCTATGTGTGTGTGATATAAAGTGCTCCGACACCCTACATTGGTATAAGAGGTGCTATAAAACAAATAAAATTCATGTGCGAAAGAGGCTATGGAGAGATGAGATGGAGAGTAATAGTGAGGGAATCTTTGGAAAAGGAGGTCATGTGGGGCAGGGGCAAAAATATTGTTGCACTGGCCGCCACAATCGCTAAAGCCAGCACTGCTGTGCCGCATATTGGGTTGGAGGCTGCTAACATCCTTCTAAATGGTCTTTCATTGTGTTCTCAGCTGGGCAGGGCCGAACTGGCCATAGCGGGCCCCGGGAGTTTCCCCGGTGGGCGTCCGGGTTGGGGCTGGTTTTGGGCCCCTGGTGGGCCGTTTAGTTACAGAGCCGTTTTTACAGCATAGTTGCATAATTGGCCCCTGTAATAAAATCGGGCCAAACGGGCCCTGGCAAACAGTTCGGCCGCAACTCCAACCCACAGGGGTGGGCGGCCGAGCTCTTTGCCAGGGCCAGTTTCGGTTCCCAGTCCGGCCCTGCTTCTTGGCTGTGCTTCACAGTGAATGTGTACATTTATTTTATATTTAAATTCATGCTTCTTGCTTGACATCTTATTTTTTTGTGTTCTCCTTAAAGATGACTGTGGGTATGACAAGGTATCCTGGTACATTGTAAGGTCACCATTTAGTATGCTCTCAAAGCAAATGCAATTGAATATGCAAGAAAAAATATGTTGTAGACTGCACATTTTTTGCAATTTTTTCCCAAATTTTCATTTGGGAAACTCCTCTTCCCCCCCAAATCCTCCTTGTCGTAGTCTAGTTCACTGCGCTCGCTCACTAAACACCGTTCAGGGGGCTGGTAGGACAAAATTTGACAGGGCTGCTTTGGGTTCCCAGTCTGGCCCTGAGGCTTTCATTTTCTATCGATCCTAGATTGTGTTTGATCCTCTTTCGTGCTGCATTGAAACAATTGCATCACCTCTGTGCTGTACTCCAGCTATCCCTTCTTCATTGGTTCTTCTGCATTGACTCCTGCCTTTTTCTCACCACTAACAATGGCTGCCATTGCAACTGAACTACTGGACCCCATCTTTTCTCTGTTGTAATTCCCCTGTCATTTTCTATATCTACAGTGTTACTTCTTTACTTTTAATGGCTCCATCACTTTCCTCTCGCCCTGGCCTCAGTCTCACTGTTGCATTCTAGTATGACATTTGTCTTTCCTTAGTCTTTCATTCTCATGTCACTCTTCTTCTCTAGTATTTATCCTCTATGATTCTTTCTTCATTCCACTTCTCCTGTACTAGTTATCCTGTGTATTTCTTTCTTCATTCTCCTTCTCCCGTATTATTTATCCTGCGTGCTTTTTCTGCATTCCCCTTCTCCTGTACTATTTATCCAGTGTGCTTCTTTCTGAATTCCACTTCTCCTGTACTAGTTATCCTGTGTATTTCTTTCTTCATTCTCCTTCTCCCGTATTATTTATCCTGTGTGCTTCTTTCTGCATTCCCCTTCTCCTTTACAATGTATCATCTGTGCTTCTTTCTGCATTCCAATTCTCCTGCACTATTTATCCTGTGTGCTTCTTTCTGCATTCCCCTTGTGAATCCAGTGCTTTTCTTCGTCTGTTGTTAGCAGCCTCTCCCCTTTCTGTGTACAAACCTGTGGGGTGTGGAGCATTCCACGAGTAGTGGGGGGGGGGGGCTTTGGGATGCAGTCTGGGGGTGGTTGTGGAGAGGTGAGTGGAGTGGAGTGAGATGCTCGTGATGTACTGATTCAATAAGCAACTTCACCACTCATCCCAAAGTTGTGGGTCTCAATACCATCTTTTCCCCTATGCTGGAATCTTGGTTGATGCCAACCTTAGATTTTCTCATTTTGGAGCCCTTTGTCTCACTGTTTCACTCATTCATGGTCACATTGAACATGCCGTTGTCTCGACACCATACCAGAGTCATGACTCTTTCTTTGTACTGAATGTTGTCAGTTTCTTTAGTACTATCCGGATCCTCTCTTCTTCCATTCTGTTATTCCCTGTGGCCAGATCTTCCTCTAGTCCAGGGTTCTCCAATGTCGGTCCTGGAGGGCCGGATCCAAGTCAAATTTTTAAGACAACTACATTTATTTAAATATGGATATGCTAAAAATCTGGCATGGATCTGGCCCTCCAGGAATGACATTGGAGAACCCTGCTCTTGTATAATCAGGTCCTCAGTCATTGCCACCCATGGCAGCTTTCACCCCACCTACCTGACTCTAAATACTTTCTGTCTTGGATCTCAGCCCTTCCCTCCATCACACGATCCCTTCCAGTCTCATCTTCACTTGATCTACCTCCTTCAGTACTGTCCTACACCCCACATACCTCCCTTGTTTCAAACCGGATTCCCGTCACTTTTCTCTACTCTTTCAAACTGTCACTTTAATGTGTATGCTACGGAGTTTTCACGCATGTGTGCAAATTGTGTTCTTACAATATCCTCTAGAGTGCACAGAGATCACCATTTTGTTTTCTTTCAGGAAATCCGCATGTTAAAAAAAGTGTTTCAAGTGCTTCCGGTAAGCAGAAATGTAATTCTATTGTGACTGGCCCTTTCTTGTTTGTTTTCTTTCAGTTCTTTTTCTCTTTCCCTATTTTTCCTCTCTTTCCAATGCTCTCTCTCCATTCTTCCCTCCTTCAATCCATCCATCTGCTTCATGTTTTCATTTTTGCTCCCTCTTTCAGGTCCTCTCTTCTTTCTTTCTCCTTCTGTTCTCTTTCTTCCTGCTGTGGACTGGTTCTCTTTCCTTTCCCCCTACATTGAATTTCTTCCTCACCTATATTTGTTGGTTCTCACTTTCTTAATTATTTATCTAAATTATTTCTAATCAACATTGTGGCAGCTTAACAATCTATGTCTCTTTTTCAAGCACTACACTGGATGTCCCAGACACTCATTTTATACCCATCTCTTGTTAGGGCTCCGACAGAGCAAATGATGGCGCATTAGAGCGCTGGATGAAGGCCCTGATAGAATTGTGTTATTAGCTTTGATTGAAGCACGGTACATCCATCAATGGAGACTCCACTGTAATAAGAAATAACATGACACTCTGTGCTTCCTCATACATTGCTGTACTTTTCCCAGATAAGATATGGTGAACTTCGTCTCTCTCCTTGTGCTGGCACGCTTGTGGCAGACTAGTATCAATGCAGGCACGCTTGTGCCATAACGCAAGAGTTCCTGTATTGTGGTCAGAATAGTTTTTGTACAGGAAGCACAACATAATTGTTAGAGGCATATTCCTCTTCATATGTGTGTTGCAGAAATAAAAATATTTCTCCTTGTTATGTAATACTTGGGTTGACTTTAGTAAATCTGTCTATGCATCAAAATGCATGCTTTGATGCAGGGCAATGCTCAGTGTCCACAGGTGTAACGTCTCCCTGACGCAAAGTAATGCTTTTGCAAAGCCATGCAAGCCACACAAGTTGGGCTTTGCATGGCTTTGTAAATCCCAAATTACATTTTATACCATGGCTGTGCCAAAAGGTGGCACACCCATGATACAAAATGTTATTATGTCTGGCCATAGTTTGTACACCATTCACTGAGAAGTTTTCAATCACATAAACAGTTCGGACTCCAGCAGATCCCAGAGGGACCAAACATAATCACTATGGTTGAAAAGCTTGGAATTTGTCTGTGCGAGGCGTCTTCGGGGTGCATTGTCACAACAGTCAAGGAGAATGAGACCACAGAAGAAATCTCAAAGTTTTAGCCACCTGAAGATAATGACTCTTGCTGTGCAGGGTATTTGTACATTGTGGCTTTAGTGAGGAAAGATCTTTGAAAAGGCCCTCCTTCTGCAGGACACACACTGTACAAACAGTGCACTGGTCCAGTGGCACTTCCCTCCAAATTGTATCTGCACTTCTCCAAGGGATTACAACTTTGCACCTCAGAGCTTCTGAGGTATGTGGTCATCATTTCACAGAATTTGTTTTCAGATAAGGTTTACTTGTTGAATGTCTGAAGCACTGGGGTGTGTGATATCTATGCATTGTATTTCCTGCACAGGGGGATATGCTGATTACATCTTGCACCTACAACACTGAAGACAGGACCCATGCTACTGTGGTAAGATCTCTTTCTGTATAACCGAGACTCTTGCTTTATTTGAGAAATTATAGTAGTACATCATGTGAGACAGGCAGTCCAGGCTCATCACTACATCCAATTATGCAGAGAGTAACTGAGGTGTGTAGAGCTATCATGCTGTCATCAGCTTGGTGCTGCTGGGGACAGGGTGGCAGGATATTTAAGAACTAGTAAAAATAAAATGCATAGATTCAAAGAGAAACAGAAAATCTATTAAGCAGATGAATAGTTAATATTTACAACTAAAAACTCACACATATGTAAATGTTGTATCTATCAAGCACCTTGGAGCACTCAAAATCAAATGACATCAAGGAGTCAGGTTGTAGGAATATTACTAAGAGCCAGAAATGAGTCCCGACAGTCACCCTAACTGAATCTACTCTGTCACAGAGAAACAGAATTCATGTCCTTATTTTTCAAGATGTTCTACCTCAATATCAAGTTTTTAATATTGTTGTACAAAAATATAAACTTCAGAATATCGGCTACATGTGTAAATAAATAAATATATATAAATATTTATGTATATATAGATATGTGTGTGTTTGTATGTTCTTGTGTGTGTGTACATATATTTATATTTACTTTTACCCAGTAGTGACTGCTACTGGGTAGTTATAGTTAAGACACGTTTCTATAGGAAAAGTTTGTTTCGGTTTGCTTATAACTTCGGCATCATTTGAAAATATTCGCAAAACTTTCAAAAAAAGTCTCAACCACTTCAGCTCCTTTCTGGAAAGTTTTAGAGTGATCCCTCAAACAGGGATCAAGAAAAAAGGGGGTCCCAAAACATGTTTTCCCCATTCATTATTCCAATTAGACCCAGCTACTGCCAAAATGGCTGAATGGAATTACACAAAATTTGGCAGAGAGCCATATCTTGATCCAGAAAGTATGCGTTCTGTGATTTGATGTGAATCCGTTCAGTAGTTGTTGAGAAATTAAGGCTAAAAAACATTGTATATTTCATGCAGCGGAGGATATGCGGAGCTGACAGATCTTAAGATCTGATTGGCAGTCACCCCATAAAAATAGATGTGGCAGCAGCCACTTTAGGACTGGGGGAGTCAGTACTCAGTCCTGAGAAAATGAAAAAAAACTATAGAAAGGCATGGTAAGGATACCGTGCCCCCTAGGCCAACACATAATTTATTTTGTAAGTTCACAGAAGATCTGCAGATTCACTGGAAAATCTAAATAAAAAAACATTTGGCTCCTGGGAGCTGCGAGGTAAGCAGCAAAATGTATTTAATAGGGGAGGGGGAATGTGGTCCCCCTCCCCATTCCTCCTTGAGGACCTAGGGACCCCATCGCCTGGGTCCAAGTTACAAATGAAGGGGAGAGGTTTGGGTGACCCTGCTCCCCAAGCCTCAAAGTGACCCTGGGGACTCCATCCCCAGGCCGGTATTTTAATAATGGGAAGGTGGTGCGTGGCACCCTCCCAGAGCCTAATTGAGGCGATGGGGACCCTATCGCTGGGGCCAGCATCTTAATAATGGGGAGGGGAGGGGATGGTACGGTCACACTCCCTGAGCCATAGTATGGCCCGGGGACCCCATTCCCTAGTGCATCTCTTGGACGGAGTCCTGGAGATCCCAAATCACAGGACACCATTGTTTTCCTGTCTTCAAGAGAACTGGCAAGAGGCCATTCCCTGCATCCAATCGCCCGCGCAGAGGGTGCTGGGTGGCAGCAAGGGGTTGGGCACAGAGTGAGTCATGACCGAACAGGTGAGGCCTTGCATCCAACCGCCTAAGGCCATGCACCGCTGGGGTATGCTGCTCGAAGGGAATTGGGGGCCCAACCCCATGCTGTGCATGGCCAAAGGCCTACACCCAAGCCATGCATGGCAATGCACATCTTACTTTTGATTACAAAAAAATATATAAATTGACTGAAAAAAGCAAAGGTTAAAGGGAAATTATAGTTAGGTGAAAATGTCAGTTAAAATATACTGTTTTAAACCAACAAAACCACTGAAATTCACCAGATATAGTTATCTCAAGGAACTAAAACGTGTACTATAAATATATATAACCTACGCCCTTGGCATGCACTGCTAATTACCTCACATATTACATCACTCAAGACATGTTCAATTGATCATCACTGTCATCATCGATACCATCACTGCAATAGCTGAAATGACATAATTGATGACAATACTGTGCAGGGCATGGGTGCGAGTTATAGTTACTTAAGATAACTATAACTGATCAGTCATGACCCAACTATGGCTCACCCAACTGCAGATCAACTACCTTTGGGATCCTATGAGAAAAGGATGAGGGTCTGTGGCATGAACCCTTCTCAAAATGTGGTCTCTTTCAAGTTGTGAGGAATAATGTATCCTGGGTCTTCAAAAGATTTTGTAGATTTTGCTGAGGCTGAACATTTGATTGCTCTTTTAATTGTCATATTACGCATTTTGTGTAAAGGTCCCGCAGTAGGCACAATCCATGATATTGCATAGCTCATATAGTAAACTTTGATTGTGGTTCCAATGGTTTTTTCACTTATTCAGCAAAGTTTCATTAATTTTGATTAATACCTGGTTTAAAAATATTTAATGTTGTAAAAATGTTTCATGGTCTCTCTCTGGACTAGACACCTGGATAACTGGTCCTTCTGTTATTATGCTACTTTGGTTTTTTCACCGCCAATTTGTCTAAATTGGTAGTATGTACATGACTAAAGACATACAAGAATCTTGCTGCCTTCCATCAAGCAGTAATGATCACTAACACACAAGTGACAACAAACATGAATTTCCATCAGAAGATAGCAGACCAGGGGATTCCAACCTTTTCTGTAGTGACAGCTACTTTTGATCAGTGAAAATCATAATGAGCTACTGAAGGCCAAGTCACTTCTGTGCAGTTTTACCAGACAGCCCCATGCCCAGCGTAATTGAATTTAAGCCTATTGTCCATAGAGCCAGTTACTATGCTTTAAACAAAATCCTTTGATTAGTGGCACTACGATGAGGCTGCCAGGTGTGTTAGTGAGAGTGTGGTCTTTTAGAATGTATAAACATGTGTTTGTATGAATGAGATATATGTGTATGGGATACCCTGTGTCATATGTATTTGTGGCACAGGACATACGCTCACCATATGTGGCACCGCTACATGTATAACACGAATATGCAACCATTTTTTGGAATGGGAGAAATAAAATTCGCCAAAAAGCTCTGCAAAAATGTTCATAGTATGGGAAAGAATTCTGAACTTTAAATTTCTCCCACTTAAAAAATGGCTGTATTTTTTAGGTATACATTAGACGCCGTCTCTAACAGCCACTGCAGGCATGATGCCTGCTGTGTGTAAATGTGACACTTTAAAATGGGAGAAAATTTAATTGAAGAGTTAACTTCATGTTTATTTGGATTCCACAAAACTCATTATTTCATTTTTCGCCCATTTCAAAGTTTGGAATTTACAAACAGCAGTCATGTTGCACCCAGTGGCCAGTAGACACAGTTCCATATTTATAACAGAAACAAACAACTATTTGTTTAAATGGGAGTAATTTAAAGTGAAGAAACATTCTTCATAAATTATTAAGACGTAATTTGCTTATTTGAATGTGAAGAAAAATATTAAGACTTAATGTTCCATAGAAATATTGTTCTTCACTTTAAATTTCTCCTATTTTAAAAATAAAAGTCTGTTTTTTTCACTTATAAATATGGCATGGTGTCCACTGGCCATTATCCACCTCTATGCCTCAGTTGTATGAGCGAGGCATGCATGGCTGAACCACGCATGCCTCTAGAATGCGGTCCCGACCACAAATGCTTCATAACCACGCATTCCTTTACTACGCATGCCTTTACCGTGCATAGCTTTACCATGCAATTTTGTTGTAAAGGCATGACTAGTAAAGGGATATGTGTGCTAAAGATCACCACTTCCCTTCCTAAGCCAAAAGATCCTATCCCCCTACCTTACCGCCCCCGCCCTGAGGCCTAAATCCTACCACGCTCTGCCCTTAAAACTACCCCTTCCCCTCTGCCGCCCTGAGGCCTAAAACCCTACCCCTACCAAAAACTACCCCGACCACGACCCCAGCCCCTCACCCTAAACCCTAAAACGTATCCCTGTGCTGCCCTTAAAACTAACCCTTCCCTTCCCCTGAGGCCTACAACGTTGTCCCCCTTTAAAAAATCTACCTGATCCACCCTAACCTGAGCCCTAAAACCAACCCCCACCCCTAAATCCCCTAAATCCCGCCAAACCCAACCCCAGCCCCTGCCCTTAAAACTACCCCAGCCCCCTCCCCCTGCCCTGAGCCATAAAACACTGCCCGTTTAAAAAAAAACAGCCTGCCCCCTCACCCTGAATCCTAAATCTACCGCCACCCCTAAAAACTGCACCCCAAACCAGGCTCCATCCCATAAAACTACTCCTACCAACCCCCGTCCTAAAACCCTGCCCCCTTTCCAAAAACAACCCCGAGCCCTTATCCAACCCCCACCACTAAACAATACCCCCAAACCTGGCCCCAGCCCCACCTACCTGTCCACTCCAGAGCTTCCTGTTCCAACTCTTCCTCTTCCTCTCCCCACCCATCCGGACACTAGATCGATATGCGTGGTTAAGGCAGGCGTGGTTCAGGCAAGCATAATGTCCATAGAGCCAGATACTATGCTTTAAACAAAATCCTTTGATTAGTGGCACTGCGACGGGGCTGCCAGGTATGTCAGTGAGAGTTTGGTCTTTGAGAATGTATAAACATGTGTTTGTATGAATGATATATATGTGTATGGGATACCCTGTGTCATATGTATTTGTGGCACAGGACATACGCCAACCATATGTGGCACCGTTACATGTATAACACGAACATGCAACCATTTTTTGGAATGGGAGAAATTAAATTCCCCAAAAAGCTCTGCAAAAATGTTCATAATATGGGAAATAATTCTGAACTTTAAATTTCTCCCACTTAAAAAATGGCTGTATTTTGTAGGTATACATTAGACACCGTCTCTACCAGCCACTGCAGGCAAGATGCCTGCTGTGTGTAAATGTGACACTTTAAAATGGGAGAACATTTAATTGAAGAGTTAACTTCATATTTATATGGATTCCACAAAACTCATTATTTCATTTTTCGCCCATTTCAAAGTTTGGAATTTACAAACAGCAGTCATATTGCACCCAGTGAGTGGCCAGTAGACACAGTTCCATATTTATAACAGAAACAAACAACTATTTGTTTAAATGGGAGGAATTTAAAAGTGAAGAAACATTCTTCATAAATTATTAAGACGTAATTTGCCTATTTGAATGTGAAGAAAAATATTAAGACTTAATGTTCCATAGAAATATTGTTCTTCACTTTAAATTTCTCCTATTTAAAAAAAAAAAAAAGTCTGTATTTTTCGCTAATAAATATGGCATGGTGTCCACTGGGCATTATCCACCTCTATGCCTCAGTTGTATGACCGAGGCATGCATGGCTGAACCACGTGTGCCTCTAGAATGCGGTCCTGACCACAAATGCTTCATAACCACGCATTCCTTTACTACGCATGCCTTTACCGTGCATAGCTTTACCACGCAATTGTGTTGTAAAGGCATGATTAGTAAAGGGATATGTGTGCTAAAAATCACCACTTCCCTCCCTAAGCCAAAAAATCCTATCCCCATACCTTACCCCCCTCCCTGAAGCCTATATCCTACCACGCCCTGCTCTTAAAACTACCCCTTCCCCTCTGCCGCCCTGAGGCCTAAAACCCTACCCCTGCCAAAACCTACCCCGACCACGACCCCAGCCCCACACCCTAAACCCTAAAACGTATCCCTGTGCTGCCCTTAAAACTAACCCTTCCCTGACCCTGAGGCCTACAACGTTGTCCCCTTTTAAAAAATCTACCTGACCCACCCTAACCTGAGCCCTTAAACCAACCCCCACCCCTAAATCCCCCCAAACCCAGCCTCTGCCCTTAAAACTACCCCAGCGCCCTCCCCCTGCCCTGAGCCATAAAACCCTGCCCCGTTTAAAAAAAACAGCCTGCCCCCTCACCTCTCACCCTAAAACCTACCCCACCCCTAAAAACTGCACCCCAAACCAGGCTCCATCCCATAAAACGACTCCAACCGACCCCCGCCCTAAAACCCTGCCCCCTTTCCAAAAACAACCCCGTCCCCCTCCCGCCCTGAGCCCTTATCCAACCCCCACCCCTAAAAAATACCCCCAAACCTGGCCCCAGCCCACCTACCTGTCCACTCCAGAGCTTCCTGTTCCAACTCTTCCTCTTCCTGTCCCCACCCATCCGGACACTAGATCGATATGCGTGGTTAAGGCAGGCGTGGTTCAGGCAAGCATCACTACGCTTGCAGGAAAATGGCCCACGTGACTCAGCATGTGTTGGAAAGGCCGTTTCCCCTATGCCTCACAATGGGCCAAAAATCTGGCTCAAGCACTGCTCATTATTAGGCCCTGCTATCTGTAGCCTGATGATAATATTGTAAAATAAACAAAGCCTTTCCTTATTTTTGAAAGAAAAATGTGACCCTATGCTAATTCAACTTAAGGCAGTGAGCTACACTGGAGGTGTCTGCGAGCTACTGGTAGCTTTAGCTTAAACACACCATCAAGCATTCAACAGAACATCATAGCGATTTTTGTGGCTAGTAACACTCTAAAAACAATCCTTTTAGGATGGGCAATATGCAAACGATGATGCAGCGCGTTGTAAAACAGTAAATTATTTGGACACACCTTTTCATACATATAGCAAACGCCAAAGATATTCATTAGGGTCGGACTCATTTTACTTTCACATTACCTAACTCCACCCAGATTAAGAAAGCACTGTAGTGCCATGCTAACGTCAGAAGGAGAAATAAAATTCTAACAACATAACATAAGGTAGCATAAGTGAGAGCTAGATTAGTTAGTTTAATTTTTAAAAAGTTGTTCTGGATTAGGTTAGTTCTTTGTTAACAATGGTAACATTTAATAACAAGAATTGTTATTCAAATTTCTATACGCCTACCTGTCATTACTACGGCATTGTACCAGATTCTTGACACAGGTGCTATTACACCTATCAGCCTTAGGGTGGTCTTCTCCTCAAACGTTTTGCCTCTCTCCTCCACATTTTTCTGATCTTGTTTTTTTTACCTTAACACTCTGTGCACTTTACAACTGGTAACTAGTGTTAAAGTGTATGTGCTCACTCTCCAAATCATGGTAACATTGGCGTATCCCCAATTGGCATATTGAACTTACTTATAAGTCTCTAGCAATGTTAATGTTTTTCCTCTGTGTGCGGCAGTGGAAGGTGTCTGTACACTGCAGCCAAGGCTATGTGCCCAAGAAACCAACCATGCATGTGAAAGGTGCTTAGTGTCCTAAGACGTATGTGCTCACATATTTTCTTATTAGCATTCATTAAACAGGTTTATAAACCTGCACAGCACGCCTGTCCCTCCAGTGCTTGATAAGCAATGTGAAAATTATGCACAAAGAGTTAAAAACAAAGCATTAACATTTGAGATAAAAGTGAGAGACAAATAGATACCCATTTAGTGGCGGATTTATTGAAAGTGAGACCAAAAAAAGCTTACATTAATCCTGGCTTCCTCCTTAACCAAACACTATTACATTAAGCAAATATTGTATTTCAGCAATCCTCAATATCTTTCATTATCACATACAAAAGCACTTTCAAATAGGTTAGTTCAGAATACAAGGTGAGGCGACAATTTTGTTTGATTTAATAGACTATAATCTTGCTCTATTTATAAGAATGTGGGCCACATACAGGGTGCACATGACAAATTACTTTCCTCTTAGTTTACAAACATGCTGCCCAGGCAAGGGAGAGGCAAGAATGCTTCTAAGTTCACATTTAAAAACTCTCACTTTCTCAAAGAAATGCTTTAATTTGACATATTAATGTCAAGCTTCTGCCTGCTAGAGAAAGGTACTTTCTTTTATATTTTGAAAAGACTTCATCATATGTTAGGTGATGTTTGCTGCATGATTTAGATGGCAAATATTTCAGGGTTCAGCTTGTACAAGGGATAAAATGGCTGAGACAGAGGTGCATGTGCACTGATGCAAGAAGAGTAAACGAGCTGGCTGATCTCTATCTAATTATCACCCCAGGAGTGGGATGAGTAGGCCAAGAACATCAGAAACCATCTCTACAGCAACAACTCTCCGCAAGTAAACATAATGTCTAGAGCAGATTTTAAAGGAAATTATATCCTCTGTAAAACAATTTAATGCAGCAAACCGTGCATCATGCCCCGGATGCCAAGCAATACTAATTAATGCATGGACCTAAAAAAATATTTTGATCAGAGACACCACTGCTGTAGTCACCGCTCCCACTACCTCTAAAACGAATGCAGCAAGTGGCCTGTGCGAGAGACACTTGCTACAAAACTTGTGAGCTTCTGCTGCCCCCAGGCAGGGCCGTGGGAGAGGAATACGAAGCTTCTTCTCTCCTCTACCACGTGGTCTACTCCTCCACATGAGATCACCACCGCTGCTCTTTTTTTCATGCATCTCCCTTTTTTTTAAGAATAAAATCAGGAGCTGCATACAGTCTCACATGTGATATGTGAAGTGTGCGCACTTCACAATCATAATTGCGCACTCAAAGAAGTTATGGTGCGCGTGCAAGTGCGCAGCCTACAGGGAACACTGGTCCCTAGTACAGTGGTACTGCACATACCCAGGGACTGTAAATTACATGCTACGAGTGGGCCTGCAGCACTCCTTGTGCGCCCATTTAAGTAGCTCTTTAAACATGCAGCCTGTGTGTGCGGTTTTAAACTGCCATTTCAATCCTTGCAAAAAAAACATTTGCCAGGTCCAGATCCTCCTTTTTAATACACATAAGTCACCCTTACTGTAGGCCACAAGCAGCCCAGAGAGTAATGTATTTAAAAAGTAGCACATGTACTTTTAACTTTTGTATTTTATGACAGTGAAAAACTTCCAAATTCATTTTTCACTATTGCAAGATCTACCACTCGCATAGGATAACTTTGAAGTTACCTTATTACATTTAAAAAGGATATCTTATGAGAGCAGGAAAACAGTTCATGTTTGGTGTCTATGGAATTGTACTAAACAATCTTCTTTTATGATAAGGTGGGATTTTGACTTACAATTTTTAAAATGCCATTTTTATAAAGTTGAAAAAACAAAATGACAGCTGGGTTGCACTCTGTTAAACAAAAATGTAATTCAGTGTATACAGGAGAAACAAATTAGATTTCTAAAGTGTGCACCCTCTGGGGAGGCTCAGCCCAGCCACCCAATTCAAAGAGAAAGACAAAACTAGGGTCCAAGACACAAGGTGCACTACTTTTTTTCACTCAAAGAGTGTGAACCATTTACATTCAATTAATAAATAAACTTAAATACTATATATTCAGAATTGAAACTAAGAGCGACATTCCAATGCACGAAAGTCCATCATTGAGTCATCACTGAAGCGCTGAATGTAGATCATTCATATTTTATTGTGCAAACACACGCACGTCACGGGGAAAGATTGTTCCCCATGAGTTAGATGGTGATTGAGCAATTCCCACGTTGAGTAAACAAATCCAATGCATTTTGGGCCTGAACAATTGCCCATCGGGAAGGGAATCTAGAAACAAATAATTGTTACAATGAGAATGCATAATTCTGAACTTGACAATACAATAAGTTGAAGAAACGGCCAGTAAATACCGTGAGACATATATCAATCAATTAGATCAAAGCAAATGAGTCTCGCCGGAGATCATGAAAAATAACCAGATTGCAAACCCTATATGAGAAAACACGAAAGAAAGGTAGAAAACAAAGGTCAAAGGCAGAGCCAACACCAAACGCAAACCTTAGGTTGTGAAATAATAGACCACTGAAAGCCTTGGGTTAAAAAAAAAGTGCACCTCCGCGCAGTGTTGGTGACTAAACTTACAAGCGTTTACAACATGCTCTGTCATAATACTGAAAACAAGGTACACACCTACGGACTGCATCAGTCCATAAATTGACGTGCATCTAAAACATGCTCTGCCATAACAATGAAAATAAACAAAGAAAAATGAACATGGCCGATACCTCCAAACAGCGCAGTCTGGGGACGAGCAGACGGCTGAAAATCGCGGTAACCACAATGTACGTGCATCCTATATTAAACAAAAGTAATGCGACCCCGTTAAAAAATGAATTAAGAAGTTGAAAAAGTAAAACACAAAGCACGTGCTCAGACTTACCGAACATCTATGCTAAAACCTGTGTAAGAGCGCGATCAGCCCAATCCGACGCATTCTCGAAATGCAGGTGCTCGTGTTGGACTGCAACCCGATACTAAAGTAAGGAGAGGAAGAAAGCCTCTCTGTGCTGAAACCGATGTGAGAACACGGTCAGCAATCCGGCGCGTTGTAAAGACAGGTGCTCATGTTTGCATGCAGCCCGAGACTACAGTACGGAGAGAGGGGAAACCTCCTCCTGGTATGAAAAAAATAGAAGAAAGGCTATGGAAAGCTGTGGGGCACTTTCAATAAAGTTGAAAGCAACAGGAAGTGTGTACAAATATACAAGTCGAGCAGTAAGTGACATGTTGATTGTGTGACAGAGACATTTAAAGCACTGATGAACACCCCATATTACAAACTTGATATGCTAGACACAAAAACAAAAAAACACAGGGTACTCATGAAATATAAATGCAGTGATTTGTAACATGATTGAACTCAGTGAGTTCCAAGAACAGTAAACAAAGAACAGTAAATTAAATAAGGGGCCCTGGGTGTAAAGTGTGCCTGATAAGTGTAGAACACAAGTTACCTACCCCCTGTATAAATTGGAGCAATGTACAGGTCAACAACAGAAACTCTGCTGGGGAAAAACTCTAAAAAGTGAACAGTGGTTATTGTAACCAAAAGACCTGGCATTGTGCATGCGGAAACAAAAAATTGCAACTGGAAGAGCATAATACAAAATGTGAAATGGTGAAAATGAACCGATGATGCACAACATGTAGAATCCTGCAGGGTGGTGAACAGTCCAAAACGAGAAGTCAATGTGCGTTTGGTCAAGATGTGCCGAAGTGCAAAAAAAAAGGAATAGAGAAGATCTGGGCTGAGAACCCGAAATATGTAAGGAAAAATGCCTAGATGTTACAGAAAACAGGAAAGTTTGAGTTTATCATGAAGGCCTATAGGCATGAGAGTATCCAGGAAGCGTATCCAATAGGTTTCTCGTTGTGTCAAAAGCTTGGACATGTACCTGTCATCTTGAGTCTTCACCACTTCTGAGATAGTAAACCTTAATTTAGCAATGGTGTCAACGCTTAGAAGCAGGCAAGCGTGGTTTCAGCGCAGCACCTACCTGGCTCTTGGGGCATTCGCAACCATCTTCAGGATCGTGTGGACGCCCGGTTCCCCTGCCGCTGCCGCCTCGCGCCACCTGAGGCTGCCGCAGGGTTGAACCACAAGCCCCAGCATTCCCCTTTGCCCCGCCCACTTCCGCAGGACTACTCGCCCGGAGGCGCTACTTGTTCAGAGGCTCCTTCGGTGGAGCGGGGGGTCAACGCTTAGAAGCAGGCAAGCGTGGTTTCAGCGCAGCACCTACCTGGCTCTTGGGGCATTCGCAACCATCTTCAGCATCGTGTGGACGCCCGGTTCCCCTGCCGCTGCCGCCTCGCGCCACCTGAGGCTGCCGCAGGGTTGAACCACAAGCCCCAGCATTCCCCTTTGCCCCGCCCACTTCCGCAGGACTACGCGCCCGGAGGCGCTACTTGTTCAGAGGCTCCCTCGGTGGAGCGGGGGGTCAACGCTTAGAAGCAGGCAAGCGTGGTTTCAGCGCAGCACCTACCTGGCTCTTGGGGCATTCGCAACCATCTTCAGCATCGTGTGGACGCCCGGTTCCCCTGCCGCTGCCGCCTCGCGCCACCTGAGGCTGCCGCAGGGTTGAACCACAAAGCCCCAGCATTCCCCTTTGCCCCGCCCACTTCCGCAGGACTACGCGCCCGGAGGCGCTACTTGTTCAGAGGCTCCCTCTGCGTCGCGGGATCGCGCGCGGGTCGGCGCCGGGAGAAGCCCGGGACAAGGGCGGGACCGTCTGTGGCCGTCCGGGGCCGCAGGAGGCCGGGCTGGGCCGCATTTCTTAGCCGTGGATATCGGGTCAGTCTGGACTAACCTTTAATGGTCATTGACATTTTTTATGTAACACTCAGCCATAAGCCGTGCATAGAGTGTGTATTCTTTTAACTTATACTGTTTGGTTTTTAGCTATTTGTGTTTAGGGGTTCCTTACTGTATTATATTAGCTGCTAGGTTTCATTTGAACTATGGGGAAACATTCTAAACCTACAGCAAGTCGCCCTATGACTAGACAGCTAGCCAATTCCAATCCGCCGATCCCTAGTCTTACAGCGATAGATAAAATGCTGCAGAAAACAATTGGGGTGGTGGCTACAGCCATAGAAAATACTGAAAGACGGTTGTCCATCACCCCGGCATTTACTATGGCCCCCCCTTCTGATGGATTGGCTGATTCGTCCTCATACCAGGTGGATATGGAAGCTATGACATCTATGTTGCCCTCTTTTACCCATTTACCGTGCGCTCAGGCGCTACTAGACGAGCCTGAGCAAGAGGAAGCTGGCCCATTATCATCTTCTTTTGTTTCTATAGTGGCCCCCATGAAGCAGGTAAAGCCAAGGAAAAAAAAACAGAAATCTAGAAAAAGGAGTTTACTTCCAGCCCCCCCTGCAGCCGGACCTGCCCCATCGGTCTTGGCCCATCACCCTCCCATTTCTAACCCACCGACTTGGGCTACTAATTTATTAATAGACCTACAGTCACATATAGATCATTCCCTAAACCTCCTTTTAAAAACCCTGTCATCCAAAATCGACAGGCTGGTATCTTTAGTTAATACCAAAGGTATTGGGAAGAAGCAGTTAAATCATGATCTATTGCACAACTCTGGTAGTACGGAGGGTGCTGGTACCCAAGCAACGATTAACAAGCCTACCCCACTAGGCCAGACAAATTTACCCTCGTACCCTACTCCTCCTGTCATAGCCCAGCCTCCACTGGAGCAGCTAACTGCCCCCTCTCTCTCTGCTGGTCCCCTTATGCCCCCGACCTTTCCCCGAGCCCCTATTGTTTCATCATCACGGGATCAGCCCCATAGCAGTAGGGACTTAGCTCTACGGAGCCCTGGTGGGGGTAGGATCCTTCCTTCTGGGGGTGGGAACAAAGCCCCACGGAGCCCGGTCGGTTCCCTTCCTCTTGTACAGCTTCCCCCCGAGGCAGCACCCTACGTGATTGTGCTCACCGGAGTTCCTCCATTAACAAACGTTAAGGGGGAATCTTACTATGAATTAAAAAATAAAAATAATCCACTGGTTGTCTAAAAATAGACCATTGGAGGGAGTAGGGAGAGGGGAGATCCTCTTTGTTCGGAGGGTTAGCTGGCTAGGGACCCGGCCAAAGGACATTGGTGGGGATTGTGTCTTGATCAACTTTAGGGACCCTAGAGTAGTCGGACATATACTGGATCTGGGCGGGAACTTTAAACCAGGAGCTATTGACACATCCCATTTGGGGTATTTTTACTCCCTCCCCAATGTTCTGAACCCGGTGGAACTACCCTATTTCCATCAAGCCTCTCACAATGCCTACTTTAATATTCCGGTCAAAAACCGCTTCGATGTGCTCAACTCTGTGGATTGACCATCACCCCTGAGGCTTAACAAGGGAAGGCACATGCTTGCGGGGGGGAGCCTGGGTAGGGATGATCTTGGTGCGGAGATGGGTCTCCCCCTGGCCGTACTTGCTACGGAGAGTGGTCTTGGGCCCACCCCTTCTTCAGCTCTGAACTCCAGCGCCATGGAAGGACGTCCCGAGTTGGGCCCCCTTGAGCATTCTGCTTCCCACTGCTCCCCCTCCTCTCTACCCCTGGCAGTTAGTCCTCCCCGCACACTCACTCGAAGACCTCTAGTAGGGTCTTGGAATGTGGCTGGATTGGAGTCCAAACTCTCTGACCCTGAGTGGGGAGAGTTAATGGACAATTACGATATTTGCATATTCCAAGAAACATGGCTACGGTACATACCACGGAGGGTGGGCTACGCATCGTTTTCGGTCCCTGCAGTCCAAGGGGCGAGAGGCAGACCATCGGGGGGGTTAGTAATTTGGGTTGCAACTCATTTAGGTTGCTCTGTAAAGCCCTTAGACTCAAAGTCCTCCGACATTTTGTGTCTGATACTTACTTTCCCTGCTAGTTATTCGCTGGTAGTAATAAATGTCTACCTGCGCCCTCACCCGGTACAGTTGGGCCTGTCGATTTTGGGCGCCCTGGATGATGTATTACATTACCTTCCACCTGCGTCCCATAAATTAATAGGTGCAGATTTTAACTGTCATTTCGAACCCCTTCCTGGGATCCCCTCCCCTACCTGTGACGAGGATGAAAATTATAAAATCCCAGACCCTATTATTTATCCTGCCAAACGCCTCCTCCCTTTAGCCCTCGAGATCAACAAGCTTACCATTGCACACTCCTTGAGGGCTTGCAATGGCAGACTTTGTCCGGACGTGCCGGGGTCTTTTACTTTTAATAGACCCGGGAGTTGTTCGACTATCGACTACTTCCTGGTGAACGTGGAATTTTGGGGCCATTTAGCAGCCTTCTCTGTTATTCCGCGGGTCGATAGTGATCACAACCTACTGTCACTGGAACTGGTAAATAATATTGGTGGCAGTAGAATTCATAAGCACCTATTACCATTAAATAGCGAGAACTTGGTGCTAGCTGCAGGAGGTAGACGGATTAGGTGGGCTAGGGTTGTGACAGATGAACCAAAGCTTGCAGCTTTATATAGCAGTGTTACCCGCTCTTTGGAGGCAGTTTCCTACCTTCTGAGCCCCAATGGGGGCATTCGCAACCATCTTCAGCATCGTGTGGACGCCCGGTTCCCCTGCCGCTGCCGCCTCGCGCCACCTGAGGCTGCCGCAGGGTTGAACCACAAGCCCCAGCATTCCCCTTTGCCCCGCCCACTTCCGCAGGACTACGCGCCCGGAGGCGCTACTTGTTCAGAGGCTCCTTCGGTGGAGCGGGGGGTCAACGCTTAGAAGCAGGCAAGCGTGGTTTCAGCGCAGCACCTACCTGGCTCTTGGGGCATTCGCAACCATCTTCAGCATCGTGTGGACGCCCGGTTCCCCTGCCGCTGCCGCCTCGCGCCACCTGAGGCTGCCGCAGGGTTGAACCACAAGCCCCAGCATTCCCCTTTGCCCCGCCCACTTCCGCAGGACTACGCGCCCGGAGGCGCTACTTGTTCAGAGGCTCCCTCGGTGGAGCGGGGGGTCAACGCTTAGAAGCAGGCAAGCGTGGTTTCAGCGCAGCACCTACCTGGCTCTTGGGGCATTCGCAACCATCTTCAGCATCGTGTGGACGCCCGGTTCCCCTGCCGCTGCCGCCTCGCGCCACCTGAGGCTGCCGCAGGGTTGAACCACAAAGCCCCAGCATTCCCCTTTGCCCCGCCCACTTCCGCAGGACTACGCGCCCGGAGGCGCTACTTGTTCAGAGGCTCCCTCCGCGTCGCAGGATCGCGCGCGGGTCGGCGCCGGGAGAAGCCCGGGACAAGGGCGGGACCGTCTGTGGCCGTCCGGGGCCGCAGGAGGCCGGGCTGGGCCGCATCTCTTAGCCGTGGATATCGGGTCAGTCTGGACTAACCTTTAATGGTCATTGACATTTTTTATGTAACACTCAGCCATAAGCCGTGCATAGAGTGTGTATTCTTTTAACTTATACTGTTTGGTTTTTAGCTATTTGTGTTTAGGGGTTCCTTACTGTATTATATTAGCTGCTAGGTTTCATTTGAACTATGGGGAAACATTCTAAACCTACAGCAAGTCGCCCTATGACTAGACTGCTAGCCAATTCCAATCCGCCGATCCCTAGTCTTACAGCGATAGATAAAATGCTGCAGAAAACAATTGGGGTGGTGGCTACAGCCATAGAAAATACTGAAAGACGGTTGTCCATCACCCCGGCATTTACTATGGCCCCCCCTTCTGATGGATTGGCTGATTCGTCCTCATACCAGGTGGATATGGAAGCTATGACATCTATGTTGCCCTCTTTTACCCATTTACCGTGCGCTCAGGCGCTACTAGACGAGCCTGAGCAAGAGGAAGCTGGCCCATTATCATCTTCTTTTGTTTCTATAGTGGCCCCCATGAAGCAGGTAAAGCCAAGGAAAAAAAAACAGAAATCTAGAAAAAGGAGTTTACTTCCAGCCCCCCCTGCAGCCGGACCTGCCCCATCGGTCTTGGCCCATCACCCTCCCATTTCTAACCCACCGACTTGGGCTACTAATTTATTAATAGACCTACAGTCACATATAGATCATTCCCTAAACCTCCTTTTAAAAACCCTGTCATCCAAAATCGACAGGCTGGTATCTTTAGTTAATACCAAAGGTATTGGGAAGAAGCAGTTAAATCATGATCTATTGCACAACTCTGGTAGTACGGAGGGTGCTGGTACCCAAGCAACGATTAACAAGCCTACCCCACTAGGCCAGACAAATTTACCCTCGTACCCTACTCCTCCTGTCATAGCCCAGCCTCCACTGGAGCAGCTAACTGCCCCCTCTCTCTCTGCTGGTCCCCTTATGCCCCCGACCTTTCCCCGAGCCCCTATTGTTTCATCATCACGGGATCAGCCCCATAGCAGTAGGGACTTAGCTCTACGGAGCCCTGGTGGGGGTAGGATCCTTCCTTCTGGGGGTGGGAACAAAGCCCCACGGAGCCCGGTCGGTTCCCTTCCTCTTGTACAGCTTCCCCCCGAGGCAGCACCCTACGTGATTGTGCTCACCGGAGTTCCTCCATTAACAAACGTTAAGGGGGAATCTTACTATGAATTAAAAAATAAAAATAATCCACTGGTTGTCTAAAAATAGACCATTGGAGGGAGTAGGGAGAGGGGAGATCCTCTTTGTTCGGAGGGTTAGCTGGCTAGGGACCCGGCCAAAGGACATTGGTGGGGATTGTGTCTTGATCAACTTTAGGGACCCTAGAGTAGTCGGACATATACTGGATCTGGGCGGGAACTTTAAACCAGGAGCTATTGACACATCCCATTTGGGGTATTTTTACTCCCTCCCCAATGTTCTGAACCCGGTGGAACTACCCTATTTCCATCAAGCCTCTCACAATGCCTACTTTAATATTCCGGTCAAAAACCGCTTCGATGTGCTCAACTCTGTGGATTGACCATCACCCCTGAGGCTTAACAAGGGAAGGCACATGCTTGCGGGGGGGAGCCTGGGTAGGGATGATCTTGGTGCGGAGATGGGTCTCCCCCTGGCCGTACTTGCTACGGAGAGTGGTCTTGGGCCCACCCCTTCTTCAGCTCTGAACTCCAGCGCCATGGAAGGACGTCCCGAGTTGGGCCCCCTTGAGCATTCTGCTTCCCACTGCTCCCCCTCCTCTCTACCCCTGGCAGTTAGTCCTCCCCGCACACTCACTCGAAGACCTCTAGTAGGGTCTTGGAATGTGGCTGGATTGGAGTCCAAACTCTCTGACCCTGAGTGGGGAGAGTTAATGGACAATTACGATATTTGCATATTCCAAGAAACATGGCTACGGTACATACCACGGAGGGTGGGCTACGCATCGTTTTCGGTCCCTGCAGTCCAAGGGGCGAGAGGCAGACCATCGGGGGGGTTAGTAATTTGGGTTGCAACTCATTTAGGTTGCTCTGTAAAGCCCTTAGACTCAAAGTCCTCCGACATTTTGTGTCTGATACTTACTTTCCCTGCTAGTTATTCGCTGGTAGTAATAAATGTCTACCTGCGCCCTCACCCGGTACAGTTGGGCCTGTCGATTTTGGGCACCCTGGATGATGTATTACATTACCTTCCACCTGCGTCCCATAAATTAATAGGTGCAGATTTTAACTGTCATTTCGAACCCCTTCCTGGGATCCCCTCCCCTACCTGTGACGAGGATGAAAATTATAAAATCCCAGACCCTATTATTTATCCTGCCAAACGCCTCCTCCCTTTAGCCCTCGAGATCAACAAGCTTACCATTGCACACTCCTTGAGGGCTTGCAATGGCAGACTTTGTCCGGACGTGCCGGGGTCTTTTACTTTTAATAGACCCGGGAGTTGTTCGACTATCGACTACTTCCTGGTGAACGTGGAATTTTGGGGCCATTTAGCAGCCTTCTCTGTTATTCCGCGGGTCGATAGTGATCACAACCTACTGTCACTGGAACTGGTAAATAATATTGGTGGCAGTAGAATTCATAAGCACCTATTACCATTAAATAGCGAGAACTTGGTGCTAGCTGCAGGAGGTAGACGGATTAGGTGGGCTAGGGTTGTGACAGATGAACCAAAGCTTGCAGCTTTATATAGCAGTGTTACCCGCTCTTTGGAGGCAGTTTCCTACCTTCTGAGCCCCAATGGGGACATCTCGCAGAACCGTCTCCTAGATTTTCAGAACATCCATAAGGAACTCCTCGGCAGCCTGGCTGGCTTCTTTTATAGTTCTACTGCCTCAAGACCAAGGCCTTTAAGGCCTGAGCACTGGTTCAATGGTTCTTGTAGGCGGGCTAAGACTGCCCTGATAAAAGAGGTAAAAAAGGGCACACAGTCTAGTATCCGGGCTGCGAGGGACTCATACAAAAATCTGATTAAGGAGGCAAAATCCGAGTGGGAGGATCAAAGGTGGCAAAATTTAATGCAAGCATTAGCAGACCGTGACTCGAGGGCGTTTTGGAACATTGTTCGAACTGGTACGGTAGCCAGCAGCCCCGCAATTATTCCTAATCTCAGCGAGGAGGTCTGGCTTGCCCACTTTAAACCCCTCTTCTCTGTCAGTAAATCCAAGGGAGGTCCCGATCCGGGCACCCCGCCGAATGATATTGTAACGGACCAGTTGGGCCAGGAAGAATTAGAGAGCCGATTCTTCTCCCTCTCAGAAATAGAATTGGCCCTCAACACCCTAGCAGTAGGGAAAGCCCCGGGGCTCGACAGGATCCCTGGTGACCTGTACAGAAGTGATCCAAAAATCTGGGCCCCTTATATTTGTGTATATTTTAACGCCATTTTGCAGGGCCTTAGAATCCCGGATACCTGGTTGGGTGCAGAAATTATACCCATTTATAAAAAATCTTCCCCTTTGGATCCAGCCAATTACCGCCCCATAAGTTTGATTGATGTCTTACAGAAGCTGTTTGCCCGAGTCCTTTTAACCAGACTGCAGACCTGGATGGAGGATCACCAAATTCTAACCTCCCTCCAGGCGGGGTTTCGTGCAAAGGTTTCTACCATTGATCAATTATTCAGATTACAGTTGATCTACTGGAAGTCAGTCAACATGGGTGCAGGCAATCTTTATTTGATTTTTGTGGACCTTCGGTCCGCATTTGATATGGTTCAAAGGGAAAAATTATGGGTCCTTTTATTAGAGATGGGTGTCCCCCCCTACCTTTGCCACTTATTCAAACGTCTCCACACAGGCACTTATGCAAGGGTGAGATATGGGAGATGTGGGGAAATTTCTGGGCCATTTCCGGTTGAAAAGGGTGTGAGGCAGGGCTGCGTCCTGGCCCCCACTCTTTTCTCCCTTTTAATCAATGGGTTGATTGAGTATCTCCTGTGCACCGCTAATTTGGACTCCCCTATCCTGGCGGGGCGTAAGGTACCGGCCCTAATGTTCGCGGATGACACGCTTTTGCTGTCTAAATCCTACATGGGCATCCAGCGTACATTAGAGGCCTTTTGCTCTTTCTGTAAAAACAGGGATTTGGAACTGAATCTATCCAAAACAAAATTTATGGTTTTCGGCTCCAATTCATTTAACTGTCCCCACCCTAAGATGGGAGATGTAGAGCTGGATAGGGTCTCCACTTTTGATTATTTGGGGGTGACCCTTAATGACAAAATGAAATGGGGGTCCCATTTGGCGAAGGCAAATTTGAAACTAGCTCAATCAGTGGGGGGTATCCTGAAGGTGTATAATAACACCTCTTTTAAACCCCTGGGCCCCCCCATGGAAATCTACAAATCCCAAGCTAGAGGGGGGGCGCTTTATGGCGCTGAACTCTGGGGATATTGCATTCCCGCTTCCCTATCTTCAATTGAGAATTCTTTCATTAGGAGACTGCTGAAATTACCTGTTAGCACTCCTTTAACTCCCTTGAGATGGGATTTGGTCTGGTTCCCATAGAAGAGATTGCCCTGAATCGCCCTCTCCAGTTCTGGAGACGACTTTGGTCAACGCCCGAGCTGGCAAGCTATAGGTATGATCTTGGTGATATACTGGCAAGGGGAAAATTGGATAAAATCCCTTGGTTAACCCATGTAAAGAACCTCTGCTACTCCATAGGGATGGGGAACCTATGGTCCGCCCCGGAAGAGACAAGCTGTGCACTTTCGAAGAAATCATTGCGGGAGGTTCTGAAATCGTATCGGAAGGAAATGCTACTGCACTCCTCTTTGGGTAGGCTTACCGACTCCTTCCTGGATATTAAGATTAGTCCCCAGTTCGAAGTTTTTCTGGACATCATCCAACCACCTTTGGCAAAGAAACTTTACATCCAGTTCAGACACGGCTCGCTACCGCTGAGGGATTTTACTCACAGATGGTCTAATGTTTCGGATCCCTTAAGCACGTGTCCTGTATGTACTGACACCTGTGAAACAGAGCTGCATGTTGTCCTTTTCTGCCCTTTATATATCAAGGCAAGAAAAAAGTGGATCGTTCAGTTATGCAAGTCTAGGGGTCTTAGGGACTACCAGGAGGTGTTTAGAATTTTGAAATACGATACTACCCCACTGATAGTGTTCGCAATGGCCAAATTTCTTCTTTCCATGTGGTTCACAAGGTCCAAAACTATGATTTCTGTCACATAATCCTCCTGATTCTAGTATTGTCATCATTGCTACCATAGAACTCTGTGGTGTAGTGAGTACATTTTTGGCCTCGGATATAGTTTTAATAATTTGTTTTTGTGGAATAATTTTGTTCCTTCGTTTGTGTAATTTCTTTCATTTAATAATTTTAATGCTGCAATGGATTACACTCTATACAATGTCTATTTAATCATGTTTTAATGTATATCACTATTTATGTATTTTTATGGTATTTTACCGAAATAAAAGCTTTGACTGACTGACTGCCAATGGTGTGATGGTTTTCATTCCAATGTACTGCAAGGGGTGAGCTGGTGGTTTAGGTTCTAATCCGGCTTTTGTGCTCAGTTATGCGTGTATGTAGTGTCCTCTCCGTTTTTCCCACATAGTACAGACCACATGGGCATCTAATCGCATAAATGACATTTTTCCCATTGCAGTCTGCCATGAAATTTAAATTGATGTTTTTACCAGACCACGAATGAGATATGTTGTGACCAATAAAAAAGTTATTGCAGTGAGAGCAATTGAAACATTTACACATTCCTTTATGTTCCACTTCCGAGTCTGCATTAGGCCTCAAGAGCATTTCTCTCAGATTACGCGATTTCTTGTAGGCAAAAATAGGAGGATCCGAAAAAATGCCTCGAAAATCAGGTTTGTATTGCAATAATTCCCAAAGTTTCAAAATCACATGTTTGATGGCAGGTGATCGAGTAGAATAAGTGGACACAAAAACGTGTCTATTGGCTACCTCCTTGACCTGTTTCTTCAACAAATCTCCTCTTTGCAAAGCTTGAACACGCTTTTCCGCACCATCCACCACGTCAACGGGATAACCTCGATCTAGAGATTTTTGTCTGGATTCACTTTCATATTGTGCCGTACCCGCAGTGATGCGCTTGACTCTGAGAAACTGAGAGTAAGGAAGATGCTTCTTAAGGGACGGGGGATGGAAGTTGCTATACAGCAGGGAGTTATTGCGGTTAGTCGGTTTCTTGAACACAGAGGTTTTGATGTTGGTGCCCACAATATCGATGCTGATATCAAGATAAGAAATGTGTTGTTGATCCATACTGAATGTAAACTGGATCCTCAGGTTCCTGTTATTCAATTGTTTCAGGTTATCTTCAAGATCATGTCGTGAACCGTGCAGATGATGAATATACATCAATATACCTGCTATAAAGTATCAGGTGGTCAGACCATTTCTTGTCTGATAGGATTTGCTCTGATTCTAATTTCATCCTGAAGATGTTGGCATAGCTAGGAGACCCGGAAAAACCCATAGGGGTTCCATTGGTTTGGAGAAATTACTGTTGCTTTCATTTAAAGTAGATATGATACAAACAAAACTGCAACAACTCCAGTAGGAAAACTTTATTAGCTTGTAACTCCACCTGTTTGAGGAGTGCCCATTCAACCGATCCAATCCCTTCTGAATGTGGAATGGAAGTGTAAAGGGCTACAACATCAACAGTATACAACCAAATCTCTGCCGGTTCTGGCACATCATTGCCTTGTAAAAGTTGTAGAAGATGAGTAGTGTCCTGTAAATATGACAAACCAGCTTGTACAATGGTTTGCAAAAAGGAATCCAGATAATGCCCTAAAGGTTCATGAATTGAACCACATCCTGATACGATGGGTCTGAGTGGTGGGTCTCTCATATTTTTGTGTATCTTTGGGAGCATGTAGACTGAAGGCTGTTGAGGATGTCAGGTGTAAAGAAATTCCAAAGTTTTGTCAGAAATCCATTCCATGTCTTTGGCATGTGTCACAATGTTCATGAGAGTGCTTTGGAACTCCCCAGTGGAATCTTGAGTCAGGGGTAGATAAGTGGATTTATCCAACACCATTGTTTCGACCTTGTGTTCCTAGAACAGACGATCCATGACAACCAGCGCTCCTCCTTTGTTTGCTGGAAAGAATACCAGTGATGCATTCCTTCTTAATGATTTCAGTGCCACTTTGTCAGTTTTGGTCAAATTGTGTTGCTTGACTGACGTGACTGGAATTTTAGACAGGTCCTTCTTGACAAGGGTCTCAAAGGTATCAATAACTTTATGAGATATTGGCGAGATGAAAGTGCTCTTGGGTTTACATTCTCGGTAAGCAGAGACATCCTGCTCTGCGGGTCTACAGTCCAAGGTGGAGAAAAAGTAGCGGAGGCGCAAATCCCTTGTGAATTTATAAAGGGCAATTTCAGTCTTGAGAGACTTTGTGCGAAAAGTAAGTACAAAAGAGATCCCCTTGTCCAAAACAGCTAAAACAGCCATCTGTGATTTGGTCAGTGAAGTGGATGATACTTTAATCACTGATGTTTCTTTTGTCTCCTGCGCGAGCCGGTGGGTTTTGCAGAATCTGTGACTTCTGCGGGTTGTGCTGCATCTGTCTGTGCTGCTGCTGGTCCTGTTGGTGGATTGTTGGCAGCTGAGTTTATTTCTACCAAAGACACCTTTGGTGCAGTGTTGGTGCCTGATACCCCATCACTCTCTGCAGAAACGGAGGTAGAAGGAACAGGTGCTTGTGTAAGCTGGGTATCACTGATAGATACTAAGCTCTCTTCTGAAGATGTAGTGCCCAGTTTTGGACTTTTGTACATTGAAATGTTGCTCTTGGTTTCAATTCTGAATATATATATTACTGCCTTAGCTATTCAGTGCTTGCAGCCTGTCTCTGGGTCTCATGACAATCTCTAGTTGGTCTTTATGTATTCCTCTTAGATGGCCACACACAATAGAGAGATTTGGTGTGCCTGGTTGGGTCATCACTGCCAGGATAGAAGGGCAGAACTATGCCCAGCCCCACATACCCCTGAATAGGCCGTGTCCTGCCTTTACATAAAGATTGCATACCACCTGTAGTTAGTCTGGAGACAGGACACCTGAGCACTTCAAAGGGAATCCTCTAGAAGTTTCTCCGACTACGAAGAAGTATTGGACCTCAGTCACCAGTGATTGTCTGCTTTCACCCCTGTCTTAGGAACTCTGTCATTTGAATGAATGCCTCTTTAGCACAAATTTGTTCTGCATGCAAGTGGTTTTAACGACTTGCCTTAGGGGGGCGCTAGATATTGGAATATTTTAATTTACTAATCCAACTCCAGTCTGCGCAACAGTTGGGAAAGTGTTGGACTTTAATTCCAACACTACTTTACCATTGCGTCGACTTGCGTGCAGAATGATTGCATGCTAAAGACGTATTTGTTCTGTTGCCAACGCTGTTAAGGCACAGCCTGATTCCAGCTTCATCCAAAAGGACGTTTCCCGTCACCAAATCTTCAGTACACTTCTGGATCTGTGAAAGACTCTGCCAGGAAGAAAGACTAATGTGCTGCTGAATGGACTTCCACTCAGCTGGACTGCTGCCCTGAAGGACTGCTGCCCTGCTGTGTATTCCTGCTGCCCTCTTACCTGAGTGAGAAGGACTGGACCTGCAACTTGTACCCAGGACCACCAAAGTGACTCTAATCACTAGTTTCTTGTAACCAGCATCTGGACTCTTCAACTGTGAGTCCTACCCTGCCAAGTAGTGCAAGCCCAGTTTTGGACCCTTGGAAGTGGGCTTTAAGGTGCTCTTCCAGCCCATCCGTAGATCCATCAGAACCCACGCATCTCCTCTGCTGAAGGGTGCTACCGCGATCAAAACAAATCCATCACCTCTGCTGTTAGTACTCTCCCAGCGCAAGGACTTAGCTTCGTCCTCGCTGCCCGCAGTTTCATTGGAACCATCAATGTGCACCGCATCCTCAAAGCAGAACTTCCTATCTCAAGCCCTCTGGTCGACAGCCTACTCGACAACAATGCAGGATCTCGCATTGTAACCTTGAAGCTCCCCTGAAACAATTCTGCATGACGCATCTCTAACCAGAACCACACATCACTTTGAGTGCGCAATGTATTCTTGACTCAGGATCTTGGCGCGCTCCGCAACCAGCATTTAAAGTACATTTGTTCAGTTGGCCTAACTGGGTCCCTGTAGCAGGCCCACATTCCATCATGGTCAGCCTGAACTTGTGACTTTGTTCTGGTCCGGCGCGACCAGATAACCACAGTTTGCACTGTGTCCTTTTTGGCACTGTAGTCACTGAAATCTTTAAAATTGCATATCTATGGGTCTACTGATTGGCTATTTGTCATTTTGGTCTTGATTTATTTATGAATACTTACTCTATGTTTTTTGATCTGGTATGGGATTGTTATTTTATTGCTTTTCACTTTATTACTGTTTAAAGTGTTGTATAAATACTTAAAAATTGCTTCCAAGTTAAGCCTGACCATCTGGTGCCCAGCTACCAGAGGGTTTAGCACAGGTTAAATTGGAGTTTGCTTGTGACTTTACCCTGACAAGGATTGTGGTTGCTGCTTGAGAAGAGTTTCACACCCCTCAGTCAGTAACACAGAGGGCTTATTTATGAGAGGCTAGCACTGCTGGAGTATCACTTTTTTGGACGCTCCGGCGGCGTAAGCTTTTCAGTCATATCTATGAGGCCATGCAAAGCCACTCTGCGAGTAAGACAAAGCAGTGCAAGTCAATGCCTTGCCTTACTCTGCGTCAAGGAGGCATTTCATGGCCATTGCAGTGGGTTTTCCCCTGCACCAGCCATGGATTTTGACTCTGCCCCAGATTTACTTAATCATGTAAACCTGGGGCAGCACAAAAACCTTACGCCTCTCGAGAGCAGGCGTAAGGAGGAGAATTATTTTTAGTTCTTCTAGTTTTCTCCTCTCCTAGCATTCTGCAGCACACATGGAAAGAGGAAAACGCCTCTCTGGATTGTTTTCATGCAAAAAGGTGCCCCTTCCTGCACAAAGGTAATCCTGCCTGCAATGTAGGCACCCTTGCACCTACGTTGGCGCTAGGCAGAAAATTGTGCACAAGCGTATGGAGAAAGAACAAGAATGCACCGTATTTCATAAATACGGTGCATTCCTGCCCTTTCATTGGTGTGGGGCAGAGCAGCAAGAAGACTTGTGGCATTGCCCTGAGCCAAATCCTCATAAATGAGGCCTACAATTTCTCACAGGTGTCTTTTGATGTAGATTAGGAAAGACAATCAATTGTGTCTGCTGTTTTTTGGGTTTTATTTGTGTGATGTTGGTAGAGATAACGTTTTAGCTTAACAGTGGTTTCTGTTGATTTGTGTGAAGGTAAATTGCATTTGATCTTAGATGCTTATTGTGACTTATGTGTACTGATGTGTATGAATGGTTGTGTTGAATGGCTTTCCCATTTTCGTTCGGTGAATGAGGTGATTGGTTGCTTGCCAGATTGAAGTGCTCTCTAACTGTTCATTATGAATATGGTAGGTAATTATGACATGATGTTGTGCTGATGAGGCTGTGGTACATATATGCTAGATTTAGTTATTATGTGTGTTGGCGTAGTGATAGCACTTTGACAACTATATGACTTTGTTTTCCACACAGGTTATAAAGTGTTCTGACTAATGGACTGTCTGAGGATATCCATTTGTAGGTGAATCTAATACGATGATTTATGACCATATTGTTGAACAAACGATGCTGTCGTAGCTCACTAGAAAGACATTGAATGAGTGTTGGATGTATGTGATAAGGACTGTTTATGATGAACTGGTTATAAGGTTGTGTCGTGTGTCTTAGACTATCGTGATGAATCCATCCTAAGAACTAGCTATTCTGTAAGCTAGAGCTGGTGTATAGTAAGTTTCCTTAAAGATGAAACATCTGTCCTGAAACACAGAGTGGTAGTCAAATCAGGGTCTATCTCTACAATGTTAGTATTTTAATTAGAGGAGTAAAATAATAATTTAGATGGGACATGGCATAGTTCATAGTATGGGTATTTAATACTGTCCAACATAGAATATTTGCAAGAAAAATCTTATCAGCCTTAGTCCATGAGCAGATTTTGGTTGGAGGTAGCCTGCCCTAGTTGTGGGTGTCAATGACTGTATAATGATGTGTTGTGATGCCTGCTTGAGTTGGCTAGTCTGCATTTGTGTGTTAGAGTGAATGATACTGATGTGTTGTGATGCCTGCTTGAGTTGGCTAGTCTGTGTTTGTGGTTTTAGAGTGACTGATAATGATGTGTTGTGATGCCTGCTTGAGGTGGCTATTCTGCGTTTGTGTGTTAGGGTGGCTGATAATGATGTGTTGTGATACCTGCTTGAGTTCGCTAGTCTGCGTTTGTGTGTGAGAATGACTGCATAATGATGTGTTTGGATGCCTGCGGTTGGCAAGTCTGCGTTTGTGTATTAGAGTGGATGATAATGATGTGTTATGATGCCTGCTTGAGTTGGCTAGTCTGCGTTTGTGTGTTAGAGTGAATTAGAATGATGTGTTGTGATGTCTGCTTTAGTTGGCTAGTTCACGTTTGTGTATTAGAGTGACTGATAATGATGTGTTGTGATGCCTGCTTTAGTTAGCTAGTCTGTGTTTGTGTGTTAAATGGCTGATAATGATGTGCTGTGATGCCTGCTTCAATAGGCTAGTCTGCGATTGTGTGTTAGAGTGGCTGATAATGATGTGTTGTGATACCTGCTTGAGTTCGCTAGTCTGCGTTTGTGTGTGAGAATGACTGCATAATGATGTGTTTGGATGCCTGCGGTTGGCAAGTCTGCGTTTGTGTATTAGAGTGGATGATAATGATGTGTTATGATGCCTGCTTGAGTTGGCTAGTCTGCGTTTGTGTGTTAGAGTGAATTAGAATGATGTGTTGTGATGCCTGCTTGAGTTGGATAGTCTGCGTTTGTGTGTTAGAGTGGCTGATAATGATGTGTTGTGATGCCTGCTTTAGTTAGCTAGTCTGTGTTTGTGTGTTAAATGGCTGATAATGATGTGCTGTGATGCCTGCTTCAATAGGCTAGTCTGCGATTGTGTGTTAGAGTGACTTATGATGATGTGTTGTGATGCCTGCTTTAGTTAGCTAGTATGTGTTTGTGTGCTAGGGTGACTGATAATGATGTGTTGTGACGCCTGCTTGAGTTGGCTAGTCTGAGTTTGTGTGTTAGAGTGGCTGATAATGATGTGTTGTGATGCCTGCTTGAGTTGGCTAGTGTGCGTTTGTGTATTAGATTGACTGATAATGATGTGTTCTGATGCCTGCTTGAGGTGGCTATTCTGCGTTTGTGTGTTAGGGTGGCTGATATTGATGTGTTGTGATGCCTTCTTGAGTTGGCTAGTCTGCGTTTGTGTGTTAGAGTGACTTATAATGATGTGTTGTGATGTCTGCTTTAGTTAGCTAGTCTGCGTTTGAGTGTTAGAGTGGCTGATAATGATGTGTTGTAATGCCTGCTTTAGTTAGCTAATCTGCGTTTGTGTGTTAGAGTGGCTGATAATGATGTGTTGTGATGCCTGCTTTAGTTAGCTAGTGTGTGTTTGTGTGTTAGAGTGGCTGATAATGATCTGTTGTGATGCCTGCTTTAGTTAGCTAATCTGTGTTTGTGTGCTAGGGTGACTGATAATGATGTGTTGTGATGCCTGCTTAAGTTGGCTAGTCTGCGTTTGGGTGTTAGACTGGCTGATAATGATGTGTTGTGATGCCTGCTTGAGGTGGCTATTCTGCGTTTGTGTGTTAGGGTGGCTGATAATGATGTGTTGTAATGCCTGCTTGAGTTCGCTAGTCTGCGTTTGTGTGTGAGAATGGCTGTATAATGATGTGTTGAGATGCCTGCAGTTGGCTAGTCTGCGTTTGTGTATTAGAGTGGATGATAATGATGTGTTGTGATGCCTGCTTCAGTTGGCTAGTCTGCGTTTGTGTGTTAGAGTGACTTATAATGATGTGTTGTGATGCCTGCTTTAGTTGGCTAGTCTGCGTTTGTGTGTTAGAATGACTTATAATGATGTGTTGTGATGAGTGCTTTAGTTAGCTAGCCTGCGTTTGTGTGTAAGGGTGACTGATAATGAATGATGTGTTGTGATGCCTGCTTGAATTGGCTAGTCTGCGTTTGAGTGTGAGAATGACTGCTTAATGATGTGTTGTGATGCCTGCTTGAGTTGGCTAGTCTGCGTTTTTCTGTTAGAGTGACTTATAATGTGTTATGATGCCTGCTTTAGTTAGCTAGTCTGTGTTTGTGTGTTAGAGTGGCTGATAATGATGTGTAGTGATGTCTGCTTGAGTTGGCTAGTCTACGTTTGTGTGTTAGAGTGACTTATAATGATGGGTTGTGATGCCTGCTTTAGTTAGCTAGTCTACGTTTGGGTGTTAGAGTGGCTGATAATGATGTGTTGTGATGCCTTCTTGAGTCGGCTAGTCTGCGTTTGTGTATTAGATTGACTGATAATGATGTGTTGTGATGCCTGCTTGAGGTGGCTATTCTGCGTTTGTGTGTTAGGGTGGCTGATAATGATGTGTTGTGATACCTGCTTGAGATCGCTAGTCTGCGTTTGTGTGTGAGAAAGACTGCATAATGATGTATTGGGATGCCTACAGTTGGCTAGTCGGCGTTTGTGCATTAGAGTGGATGATAATGATGTGTTATGATGCCTGCTTGAGTTGGCTAGTCTGCGTTTGTGTGTTAGAGTGAATTAGAATGATGTGTTGTGATGCCTGCTTTAGTTGGCTAGTTCACGTTTGTGTGTTGAAGTGACTGATAATGATGTGTAGTGATGCCTGCTTGAGTTGGCTAGTCTGCGTTTGTGTGTCAGAGTGGCTGATAATGATGTGTTGTGATGCCTGCTTTAGTTAGCTAGTCTGTGTTTGTGTGTTAAAGTGGCTGATAATGATGTGCTGTGATGCCTGCTTCAATAGGCTAGTCTGCGTTTGTGTGTTAGAGTGACTTATGATGATGTGTTGTGATGCTTGCTTTAGTTAACTAGTATGTGTTTGTGTGCTAGGGTGACTGATAATTATGTGTTGTGACGCCTGCTTGAGTTGGCTAGTCTGAGTTTGTGTGTTAGACTGGCTGATAATGATGTGTTGTGACGTCTTCTTGAGTTGGCTAGTCTGCGTTTGTGTATTAGATTGACTGATAATGAGGTGTTGTGATGCCTGCTTGAGGTGACTATTCTGCGTTTGTGTGTTAGGGTGGCTGATAATGATGTGTTGTAATGCCTGCTTGAGTTCGCTAATATGCGTTTGTGTGTGAGAATGACTGTATAATGATGTGTTGAGATGCCTGCAGTTGGCTAGTCTGCGTTTGTGTATTAGAGTGGATGATAATGAGGTGTGGTGATGCCTGCTTGAGTTGGCTAGTCTGCGTTTGTGTGTTAGAGTGACTTATAATGATGTGTTGTGATGCCTGCTTTAGTTAGCTAGTCTGCGTTTGTGTGTTAGAGTGGCTGATAATGATGTTTTGTGATGCCTGCTTGAGTTGGCTAGTCTGAGTTTCTGTGTTAGAGTGGCTGATAATGATGTGTAGTGATGTCTGCTTGAGTTGGCTAGTCTGCGTTTGTGTGTTAGAGTGACTTATAATGATGTGTTGTGATGCCTGCTTTAGTTAGCTAGTCTACGTTTGGGTGTTAGAGTGACTGATAATGATGTGTTGTGATGCCTTCTTGAGTTGGCTAGTCTGCGTTTGTGTATTAGATTGACTGATAATGATGTGTTGTGATACCTGCTTGAGTTCGCTAGTCTGCGTTTGTATGTGAGAATGACTGCATAATGATGTATTGGGATGCCTGCAGTTGGCTAGTCTGCGTTTGTGTATTAGAGTGGATGATAATGATGTGTTATGATGCCTGCTTGAGTTGGCTAGTCTACGTTTGTGGGTCAGAGTGAATTAGAATGATGTGTTGTGATGCCTGCTTTAGTTGGCTAGTTCACGTTTGTGTGTTAGAGTGACTGATAATGATGTGTAGTGATGCCTGCTTGAGTTGGCTAGTGTGCGTTTGTGTGTTAGAGTGGCTGATAATGATGTGTTGTGATGCCTGCTTTAGTTAGCTAGTCTGTGTTTGTGTGTTAAAGTGGCTGATAATGATGTGCTGTGATGCCTGCTTCAATAGGCTAGCCTGCGTTTGTGTGTTAGAGTGACTTATGATGATGTGTTGTGATGCCTGCTTTAGTTAGCTAGTATGTGTTTGTGTGCTAGGGTGACTGATAATGATGTGTTGTGAAGCCTGCTTGAGTTGGCCAGTCTGAGTTTGTGTGTTAGAGTGGCTGATAATGATGTGTTGTGATGCCTGCTTGAGTTAGCTAGTCTGCGTTTGAGTGTTAGAGTGGCTGATAATGATGTGTTGTAATGCCTGCTTTAGTTAGCTAATCTGAGTTTGTGTGTTAAAGTGGCTGATAATGATGTGTTGTGATGCCTGCTTTAGTTAGCTAGTCTGTGTTTGTGTGCTAGGGTGACTGATAATGTTGTGTTGTGACGCCTGCTTGAGTTGGCTAGTCTGAGTTTGAGTGTTAGACTGGCTGATAATGATGTGTTGTGATGCCTTCTTGAGTTGGCTAGTCTACGTTTGTGTATTAGATTGACTGATAATGATGTGTTGTCATGCCTGCTTGAGGTGGCTATTCTGCGTTTGTGTGTTAGGGTGGCTGATAATGATGTGTTGTAATGCCTGCTTGAGTTCGCTAGTCTGCGTTTGTGTGTGAGAATGACTGTATAATGATGTGTTGAGATGCCTGCAATTGGCTAGTCTGCGTTTGTGTATTAGAGTGGATGATAATGATGTGTTGTGATGCCTGCTTGAGTTGGCTAGTCTGCGTTTGTGTGTTAGAGTGACTTATAATGATGTGTTGTGATGCCTGCTTTAGTTAGCTAGCCTGCGTTTGTGTGTAAGGGTGACTGATAATGAATGATGTGTTGTGATGCCTGCTTGAATTGGCTAGTCTGCGTTTCAGTGTGAGAATGACTGCTTAATGATGTGTTGCGATGCCTGCTTGAGGCGGCAAGTTCGAGTTTGTGTGTTAGAGTGACTGATAATGATGTGTTGTGATGCCTGCTTGAGTTGGCTAGTCTGCGTTTTTGTGTTAGAGTGACTTATAATGTGTTATGATGCCTGCTTTAGTTAGCTAGTCTGCGTTTGTGTGTTAGAGTGGCTGATAATGATGTGTTGTGATGCCTGCTTGAGTTGGCCAGTCTGTGTTTGTGTGTTAGAGTGACTTATAATGATGTGTTGTGATGGCTGCTTGAGTTGGCTAGTCTGCGTTTTTGTGTTAGAGTGACTTATAATGTGTTATGATGCCTGCTTTAGTTAGCTAGTCTGCATTTGTGTGTTAGAGTGGCTGATAATGATGTTTTGTGATTCCTGATTTAGTTAGCTAGTCTGCGTTTGTGTGTGAGAGTGGCTGATAATGATGTGTTGTGATGCCTGCTTGAGTTGGCTAGTCTGAGTTTGTGTGTTAGAGTGGCTGATAATGATGTGTTGTGATGCCTGCTTTAGTTAGCTAGTCTGTGTTTGTGTGTTAAAATGGCTGATAATGATGTGCTGTGATGCCTGCTTCAATAGGCTAGTCTGCGTTTGTGTGTTAGAGTGACTTATGATGATGTGTTGTGATGCTTGCTTTAGTTAACTAGTATGTGTTTGTGTGCTAGGGTGACTGATAATGATGTGTTGTGACGCCTGCTTGAGTTGGCTAGTCTGAGTTTGTGTGTTAGACTGGCTGATAATGATGTGTTGTGACGTCTTCTTGAGTTGGCTAGTCTGCGTTTGTGTATTAGATTGACTGATAATGAGGTGTTGTGATGCCTGCTTGAGGTGACTATTCTGCGTTTGTGTGTTAGGGTGGCTGATAATGATGTGTTGTAATGCCTGCTTGAGTTCGCTAATCTGCGTTTGTGTGTGAGAATGACTGTATAATGATGTGTTGATATGCCTGCAGTTGGCTAGTCTGCGTTTGTGTATTAGAGTGGATGATAATGAGGTGTGGTGATGCCTGCTTGAGTTGGCTAGTCTGCGTTTGTGTGTTAGAGTGACTTATAATGATGTGTTGTGATGCCTGCTTTAGTTAGCTAGTCGGTGTTTGTGTGTTAGAGTGGCTGATAATGATGTTTTGTGATGCCTGCTTGAGTTGGCTAGTCTGAGTTTGTGTGTTAGAGTGGCTGATAATGATGTGTAGTGATGTCTGCTTGAGTTGGATAGTCTGCGTTTGTGTGTTAGAGTGACTTATAATGATGTGTTGTGATGCCTGCTTTAGTTAGCTAGTCTACGTTTGGGTGTTAGAGTGACTTATAATGATGTGTTGTGATGCCTGCTTGAGGTGACTATTCTGCGTTTGTGTGTTAGGGTGGCTGATAATGATGTGTTGTGATACCTGCTTGAGTTCGCTAGTCTGCGTTTGTGTGTGAGAATGACTGCATAATGATGTGTTGGGATGCCTGCAGTTGGCTAGTCTGCGTTTGTGTATTAGAGTGGATGATAATGATGTGTTATGATGCCTGCTTGAGTTGGCTAGTCTGCGTTTGTGTGTTAGAGTGAATTAGAATGATGTGTTGTGATGCCTGCTTTAGTTGGCTAGTTCACGTTTGTGTGTTGGAGTGACTGATAATGATGTGTAGTGATGCCTGCTTGAGTTATCTAGTCTGCGTTTGTGTGTTAGAGTGACTAATAATGATGTGTTGTGATGCCTGCTTTAGGTAGCTAGTCTGTGTTTGTGTGTTAAAGTGGCTGATAATGATGTGCTGTGATGCCTGCTTCAATAGGCTAGTCTGCGTTTGTGTGTTAGAGTGACTTATGATGATGTGTTGTGATCAGTGCTTAATTTGCAAAAACAGAAGTGCCGGTGCCGAAAATGTTTCCAAGGAGGCCATAGCCCACTTCTATCTCTGGTGTGCCCCACCTTCAACACTAGCACTGCCTCAGTCTATCTTCTAACCTTGCTCTGATGTTTGTCCCATAGGTCTTTGCTCTAAGAGTCTATCCTCTCACCTCTCTAATCATTTTCTATCATCGTTGTCACACCTGGTGTGTTACCTAGTTCCCTGTATTTCTGATTTTCCCTCTATTCCTTATGCATTCTACCCATGCCCTTTTTCATCTTCCTTTTTATCCATATTCTGCTTTCTCTCCCCTCGATCTTGGCTCTTTACTTTCACTCTTCTAGCAGTGATTAGCTGTATCTCCGTTTTATCCTTTCTCTGCTCTTTTTTTCTCTCTGTCATGTCCTGTCCTCTACATCCTTTCAATCTATCTTCTCTCTTCTATCACTGTCTGCTGCGCACCATGTCTGCCTTCTCTTTCTCTCTGTATCTGATTTGCTCTCCTCCTTTTCTTCTACTCTGCTTTGTTTTATCCCTCTCTTCTCCTTGTTTCTTTCCCCTCTTTGCTCTTGCTCTCTCTCATCTTTACTAGTGCTCCCAGCCCTGTCTCTAGCCTGTACATGTCCCTGCTATTTTGTCATTCCTAAAGAAGGGCAAGGTGACATGTATTTTAATTCTTTATCTAAACCGACTGGACACGAGTGCAAAAAAAAGAAATGCACACCAAAATAAAATGTTTTTTTGCACATATTGATCAGCGCATTGCGGAACAGGCGGCTGCTCGAGCACAGCAGGTTATGTCACTGCTAGTGCTGCCTGCAATTAGTAGGTCCAGGGGTGACAACGGCATCGGCATCCAGTGCTGAGCTTGCTGTGACCCTGTCTGCTACAGCACAAGCATTGTCCCCGACCGTAATGCTGCCAATGCCGGTGTGTATGGCTGTGGCGCCTGCTGGACTCACGCGCTGAACAATTAGCATGCTGGGGGGCAGCGCACAAACAGGTGACTCCATGGCGCACAAAAGTTGTGCTCGGCCACAGCCGTATTGAGCACATTGAGGATAGCAGCAATGTAGGGCTGCAATCTATACTACTCTGGTCACGAAGCAATTTGAAAATGCACACTTACTTTAGTTTATTCTTCCTCGCGACCTCAATCCCAAGTTCCAAATGAGCTCTCGCAGCTTCCTTGCCTGAAATCTGTCATGAGCCAGCCCCCACCTACAATTAGCCAATGGGAGGCTCAGGCAATGGCAGGGTGCAGCAGACTCGGGGAATCGAACGCAAGCCATTTTTTGACGATGACTTCTTGAATTCGTGACAGGTGTGATGACATCATCACTAACATGGTGATACACAATCATGCCTGCCTGAACCAGCGTATGCCTGCCTGTGAACACATACCAGCCAGTCACCATGGCAAGGTATGTTATTCTTTATATTTTGGAATGGAATAATTAATATTGAGACGACCACCTGCAGGTTCAGAAATAATAGCCCCGGCCCTGTGAAATAAGTTCCGGTGCTGAGCACCGGAAAGCACCAGCTCAAATTAAGCACTGGTTGTGATGCTTGCTTTAGTTAGCTAGTATGTGTTTGTGTGCTAGGGTGACTGATAATTATGTGTTGTGACGCCTGCTTGAGTTGGCTAGTCTGAGTTTGTGTGTTAGACTGGCTGATAATGATGTGTTGTTACGCCTTCTTGAGTTGGCTAGTCTGCGTTTGTGTATTAGATTGACTGATAATGAGGTGTTGTGATGCCTGCTTGAGGTGACTATTCTGCGTTTGTGTGTTAGGGTGGCTGATAATGATGTGTTGTAATGCCTGCTTGAGTTCGCTAATCTGCGTTTGTGTGTGAGAATGACTGTATAATGATGTGTTGAGATGCCTGCAGTTGGCTAGTCTGCGTTTGTGTATTAGAGTGGATGATAATGATGTGTTGTGATGCCTGCTTGAGTTGGCTAGTCTGCGTTTGTGTGTTAGAGTGACTTATAATGATGTGTTGTGATGCCTGCTTTAGTTAGCTAGTCTGCGTTTGTGTGTTAGAGTGACTTATAATGATGTGTTGTGATGCCTGCTTTAGTTAGCTAGCCTGCGTTTGTGTGTAAGGGTGACTGATAATGAATTATGTGTTGTGATGCCTGCTTGAATTGGCTAGTCTGCATTTGAGTGTGAGAATGACTGCTTAATGATGTGTTGGGATGCCTGCTTGAGTTGGCTAATTCGTGTTTGTGTGTTAGATTGCCTGATAATGATGTGTTGTGATGCCTGCTTGAGTTGGCTAGTCTGCGTTTTTGTGTTAGAGTGACTTATAATGTGTTATAATGCCTGCTTTAGTTAGCTAGCCTGCATTTGTGTCGTAGAGTGGCTGATAATGATGTGTTGTGATGCCTGCTTGAGTTGGCCAGTCTGTGTTTGTGTGTTAGAGTGAATTATAATGATGTGTTGTGATGGCTGCTTGAGTTGGCTAGTCTGCGTTTTTGTGTTAGAGTGACTTATAATGTGTTATGATGCGTGCTTTAGTTAGCTAGTCTGCATTTGTGTGTTAGAGTGGCTGCTAATGATGTTTTGTGATGCCTGATTTAGTTAGCTAGTCTGCGTTTGTGTGTTAGAGTGGCTGATAATGATGTGTTGTGATGCCTGCTTGAGTTGGCTAGTCTGAGTTTGTGTGTTAGAGTGGCTGATAATGATGTGTAGTGATGTCTGCTTGAGTTGGCTAGTCTGCGTTTGTGTGTTAGAGTGACTTATAATGATGTGTTGTGATGCCTGCTTTAGTTAGCTAGTCTACGTTTGGGTGTTAGAGTGACTGATAATGATGTGTTGTGATGCCTTCTTGAGTTGGCTAGGCTGCGTTTGTGTATTAGATTGACTGATAATGATGTGTTGTGATACCTGCTTGAGTTCGCTAGTCTGCGTTTGTATGTGAGAATGACTGCATAATGATGTGTTGGGATGCCTGCAGTTGGCTAGTCTGCGTTTTTGTATTAGAGTGGATGATAATGATGTGTTATGATGCCTGCTTGAGTTGGCTAGTCTGCGTTTGTGGGTCAGAGTGAATTAGAATGATGTGTTGTGATGCCTGCTTTAGTTGGCTAGTTCACGTTTGTGTGTTAGAGTGACTGATAATGATGTGTAGTGATGCCTGCTTGAGTTGGCTAGTCTGCGTTTGTGTGTTAGAGTGGCTGATAATGATGTGTTGTGATGCCTGCTTTAGTTAGCTAGTGTGTGTTTGTGTATTAAAGTGGCTGATAAAGATGTGCTGTGATGCCTGCTTCAATAGGCTAGTCTGCGTTTGTGTGTTAGAGTGACTTATGATGATGTGTTGTGATGCCTGCTTTAGTTAACTAGTATGTGTTTGTGTGCTAGGGTGACTGATAATGATGTGTTGTGAAGCCTGCTTGAGTTGGCCAGTCTGAGTTTGTGTGTTAGAGTGGCTGATAATGATGTGTTGTGATGCCTGCTTGAGTTAGCTAGTCTGCGTTTGAGTGTTAGAGTGGCTGATAATGATGTGTTGTAATGCCTGCTTTAGTTAGCTAATCTGAGTTTGTGTGTTAAAGTGGCTGATAATGATGTGTTGTGATGCCTGCTTTAGTTAGCTAGTGTGTGTTTGTGTGTTAGAGTGGCTGATAATAATGTGTTGTGATGCCTGCTTTAGTTAGCTAGTCTGTGTTTGTGTGCTAGGGGGACTGATAATGTTGTGTTGTGACGCCTGCTTGAGTTGGCTAGTCTGAGTTTGGGTGTTAGACTAGCTGATAATGATGTGTTGTGATGCCTTCTTGAGTTGGCTAGTCTGCGTTTGTGTATTAGATTGACTGATAATGATGTGTTGTGATGCCTGCTTGAGGTGGCTATTCTGCGTTTGTGTGTGAGAATGACTGTATAATGATGTGTTGAGATGCCTGCAATTGGCTAGTCTGCGTTTGTGTGTTAGAGTGGATGATAATGATGTGTTGTGATGCCTGCTTGAGTTGGCTAGTCTGCGTTTGTGTGTTAGAGTGACTTATAATGATGTGTTGTGATGCCTGCTTTAGTTGGCTAGTCTGCGTTTGTGTGTTAGAGTGACTTATAATGATGTGTTGTGATGCCTGCTTTAGTTAGCTAGCCTGCGTTTGTGTGTAAGGGTGACTGATAATGAATGATGTGTTGTGATGCCTGCTTGAATTGGCTAGTCTGCGTTTCAGTGTGAGAATGACTGCTTAATGATGTGTTGCGATGCCTGCTTGAGTTGGCTAGTTCGCGTTTGTGTATTAGAGTGACTGATAATGATGTGTTGTGATGCCTGCTTGAGTTGGCTAGTCTGCGTTTTTGTGTTAGAGTGACTTATAATGTGTTATGATGCCTGCTTTAGTTAGCTAGTCTGCGTTTGTGTGTTAGAGTGGCTGATAATGATGTGTTGTGATGCCTGCTTGAGTTGGCCAGTCTGTGTTTGTGTGTTAGAGTGACTTATAATGATGTGTTGTGATGGCTGCTTGAGTTGGCTAGTCTGCGTTTTTGTGTTAGAGTGACTTATAATGATGTGTTGTGATGCCTGCTTTAGTTAGCTAGTCTGCATTTGTGTGTTAGAGTGGCTGATAATGATGTTTTGTGATTCCTGATTTAGTTAGCTAGTCTGCGTTTGTGTGTGAGAATGGCTGATAATGATGTGTTGTGATGCCTGCTTGAGTTGGCTAATCTGAGTTTGTGTGTTAGAGTGGCTGATAATGATGTGTAGTGATGTCTGCTTGAGTTGGCTAGTCTGCGTTTGTGTGTTAGAGTGGCTTATAATGATGTGTTGTGATGCCTGCTTTAGTTAACTAGTCTACGTTTGGTTGTTAGAGTGGCTGATAATGATGTGTTGTGATGCCTTCTTGAGTTGGCTAGTCTGCATTTGTGTATTAGATTTACTGATAATGATGTGTTGGGATGCCTGCTTGAGGTGGCTATTCTGCGTTTGTGTGTTAGGGTGGCTGATAATGATGTGTTGTGATACCTGCTTGAGTTCGCTAGTCTGCGTTTGTGTGTGAGAATGACTGCCTGCTTTAGTTAGCTAGTCTGTGTTTGGGTGTTAAAGAGGCTGATAATGATGTGCTGTTATGCCTGCTTCAATAGGCTAGTCTGCGTTTGTGTGTTAGAGTGACTTATAATGATGTGTTGTGATGCCTGCTTTAGTTAGCTAGTCTACGTTTGGGTGTTAGAGTGGCTGATAATGATGTGTTGTGATGCATGCTTTTGTTAACTAGTCTGCGTTTGTGTGTTAGAGTGGCTGATAATGATGTGCTGTGATGCCTGCTTGAGTTGGCTAGTCTGAGTTTGTGTGTTAGAGTTGCTGATAATGATGTGTTGCAATGCCTGCTTGAGTTGGCTAGTCTGCGTTTGTGTGTTAGAGTGACTTATAATGATGTGCTGTGATGCCTGCCTGTTGGACTTGGCCCTTCTGGCAGGTTCACCCCTGAAACTTTTTGCTTTTTATTGTGACATGGTGTTAGTGATTTTTGGCTTCTGTGACTTTACCACTGTGTCCCAGGGTAAAGTGCGTGCATGTAGTGAGGTTGGCCTGCCCTCCCAAAGGAATGCATGGGGGAATGTATGTGTCCCTGGTAGTTCCTGGTGCGTGGGGAGTGCAGGTGCGAGTTTGGTATGTGCAGACTCGTGTGATGAAATGCTGCGCGATGATGTGTGCGGCGTCAATGTATCTAGTGTGGAAGTGCCAATCCTAGAAGTTTGCATTTTTGTGTGCAGTGTGAGATAAGTGCCTTGTCTGGCGATTGGCTAGCTGAGGTCATGTGATGGGCTAGGGAATCCCCAGAGTCAGGAGGAGTCACCCAGTGGTGAAGGGGGAGATCAGCAGCCAGATGGGTGGGAGGAGTACACCTGGGACCTGAATAGGGCTGGGCTTTCCTATTCCCCACACAATGCTGTCTCCGCCCCCTGTGGTGCGATTGATGACCCTGGCCTGTTCTGTGAATAGGGAGAGGGGCTGAGCAAAACTACGTGCTCAAGAACCAGTTGCATCTGGTTCGCCCCTCCCCTGCATCTTGAAACAAAGGTAACCGGTGTATAAAAAGGGGCTGTGACCCCATATAAAGTGTTCTCTGCTGATCCTAACTTGAGGGGGGCCTGCTGCTGCTGGGCGCCAGGGGAGACCGCCACGAGGGACTGCCTCTCTGCTGGAGGGCCCTGTGAGCTGGCCCCTGGGCCCAGCCCTTGCCCCCCTGCCTACCTAGGACTTTTCCTGGACCTTTTGCCTGCAGCGTCTGGGAGCGCTGTATTTCTCATCCTGGTGATGCGCTTGACTCTGGTACTGCGGAGCGCTGTGTTTGTGCCCCAGGAGGAGTGCTGGGGGCCTGCAGCATGAAGCTGCACAGTGTAGGGACTCCCCCCAATTTGGATTGCTTTAAAGCAGGTGTCCACCCCGCGTTTTCGCCCCATCGTGAATTTAATTAATAGTGGGTGCCCACCCCGCATTGTGGTGCTCGTTCTCGCGGGTGCCCACCCCGCACTGTGTTGCGAGCAGCCGTCAAAGTCCCGGTGAGTGGGGGCTGAAGGGGGAACCGTGTTGGCCCTCCCCAAGCCCTGTGGGAGCCCGATGAGGAGGGCTCCTTGGGGCCGTTGTTAGAGGGGGCACCGAGGCACATTGCCGGTGCCCACCGCCCCCTCCTGCCACTATTTACTTCTTTTTGGGGGCACATTGTCCGGAGAAGTCCCAGGGGGACTTGGGGACCAATTGTTCTAGAGCCTGTGAGGCTCCAACCACGGGCATTATTTGTTAAGAGCCAGAAAGCGCTCCAACGTTGGGGGCATTATTAATCTAGAGCGCCAGTGCGCTCCCACGTGTGACACATTTGATTTAAAAGGCACAGTGGTGCCCAAGCTCATTTTCCCAGCTGCCCAGCACTTAGTGGGCAGCTGCACCGTTTAGGTTGTGCCCCTTCGCGCTTTGGCTTGCGCAGCCTCGCAGTCCAGCCCTGACTCGATGGACAAAGGGCGTTTGAGCCCCTGAAAGGCCAAGTTGGCCTAGGGACAGTTTTTCTGTGGTACATATGTACTTTTGAGCCTGCGCAATGCCTTCAAGCTATTTTCATTCCTAAACTGTGTTTATGCCTAGGAGATTGTTTTGCTAGTAGAGATTATGCTAGTGTGTTCATGGTTCCCTGCGTGATGTGTACCTAAGGTGTTTTAGGATTGCGTACGGTGTACTTACCTGTTACCAGTGGTTACTGGTTGTGCGCTACATTTATTAGTTGTTCTACCTTTCTACATTTACATTTGGTGATTTGTGATAATTCTGACAGTGGTCCATGTGGCCCTGTCTGGTGTAAATAGTCCCCTGTAAATTCCGCCCAGTGCCAGTTGGCACAGTGTAAATTGTGTGAATATTATCTAATGTGTTTTGGTATAATACAAAGGCTATTTTTATATAATACCTTGTGTGGAGTTTCTTTTGTGGTGGGCCTTGGGTGTTGTTGCTGGGTGCGCGCGCAAACACTTTATACATTGCTTCTGGGATAAGCCTGACTGCTCGTGCCAAGCTACCAAGGGGGTGAGCAGGGCTTATCTTTGGCGTGTAACTCCCCAGCCCTGAATAGAGTGGTGGTTTCTGCCTGGCTTTGGCGCAAGCCCTAGCCAACCAAAAATCCCATTTCTAACATTGGTGATCAGCGGTGGAATAGGACTTGCGTTTGCGCTGCACCGCAGCAGCAACTGGCTGCACTACAAAACTCGGCATTTTAGATAATCACGTGTTTGGGGATTATTGTTTTGAGTTCCATTATTTCTTCTCCTAAAAAGTGTCATTTTTGAATTGTGTACTCTTGCTTCAGCTCAGACACTTAGGTCCCTTGTGTTGCACGTGTCCCTGAGCGTCCTGCCAAAATGGAGTCTGATTTTAATTTCTGTGGTCTGTTTAGATACAGTATGGGGGAGTTGGTTGAGTTTTGTGAGGAGAGAGACATAGCAGTGAGTGTGTCAGACTCCCAGTCAAAACTCAGGGAAAACCTGATTCAATGGCAGAAGGATGAATGGGAACGTGAGCGCAGTGAGGAGGAGAGGGCCCGGGCCGCACGCCAAGAGGGTGGTGGGTCTGAGGGGAGCCCTGAGGAGTCTGAAGAGGAGGAAGAAAGTGACAGGACAGGGACGCCAGTAGATAGTGAAGACCCCATGGATAGGGAGTCCCTTTCTGGGTCCAGTGTCAGGGGCAGCGCCCCATCCCTTCCTCTGTCCCCAGAGGAGTGGGTAGATAGGAGGGAAGAAAGGGAGCATCAGCTGGCGTTGGAGAAGCTCAGTTTAGAGCATGCCAAGCAGATGGCGGAGGCTGAGAGGGCCTTCACCAGGGAGAAATTAGCTCTGGAGGGTAAGTTGTCCCCTGAGCGCAGTTGTAGTTGTCTGGATTCCCCAGGGAGGGTAGAGTCCAGTGGTGGCAGCGATATAGAGTCCAGTGCAGGACGTCCCATTCCCAGTTCCCCGAGTATGGTACCTTGTTCCAGAGAGGAGGAGTACAGGTTGAAGTTCAGGGGCAGTAGGAAGCTGTCTCACCAGGATTGGGGGGAGTTTGCAGATGAATGTAGTGATGCACTGGTTGATTGGATAAGGGTTAACACGAAACAGGATTTTGAAGGACTGCTCAATCTGGTTATCAAAGAGCAGATGCTCAGTTGTTGTTTTCCCGGGTTGCGCCAACACCTGTTGGAGTGTGGGTTCACTAGTCCATGGAGACTTGCAGAAGAAGCGGACCGCTGGGAAAGTGCCCAAGGTTCTGATGAGGTATGGGAGAGTACTTCCAACAGTATTGACTCAGGTATCTTCCCGTCCAGTATGGGGGAAGAGGCTCAGAGTAGCCCAGCTAGTTCCCAGAGTAGTGAGAGGGGTGTAGGGGCTCACGACCTATCTCAGTGGAGTAGGAGTGAGTGGGTGACTGAGTGTCCCCAGGTGCCCGAAACCCAGTCTCAGAACCTGGATGGTTTCTTCAGGGAACACCAAGTTGGGGGCCTAGGTTGTCCTGTTAGTCCATTTTTAGGAGGATCACCTAGTGAATGGAGAACCTGGAGCATCTGTAAGTAGAGCTCCAGTGGTTCTGGTGTCAGGCAGTACCGCTCCAGTAGGGAGGGTGCAGAAGTCCAGCGAGAGGGGTGGCATAGGGCTGTATTCCCCAGTGGAGGAGCCAGTGGGTCAGGGACCAGCCGGGAGGGCTGAGTCTCCTAGAGGTGACCATGGTGACCACACGTCTGTCCTGGGGGATCTTCACGTGCTGTCAAGTGGACAGGGGACGGGAGATCTGCGCCAGGCAGACTGTCACGCAACATATGAGGTATATGTTACCCTCGGGGGGATGGTGTGTAAGTCCCCAGAAGTCCTGGAGTGCCAGGCAAGTACTCAGCCAAAGGGTTTAGACCCCTGGTTGGGAGGCAAGGTTCAGGATCAGCCTGACCTGGAGGGAATGGGGTTGTGTTGGACTTGGCCCTTCTGGCAGGTTCACCCCTGAAACTTTTTGCTTTTTATTGTGACCTGGTGTTAGTGCTTTTTGGCTTCTGAGCACTTTACCACTGTGTCCCAGGGTAAAGTGCGTGTGTGTAGTGAGGTTGGCCTGCCCTCCCATAGGAATGCATGGGGAAATGGGGAGATCAGAAGCCAGATGGGTGGGAGGAGTACACCTGGGACCTGAATAGGGCTGGGCTTTCCCCACACAATGCTGGCTCCGCCCCCTGTGGTGCGACTGATGACCCTGGCCTGTTCTGTGAATAGGGAGAGGGGCTGAGCAAAACAAAGTGCTCAAGAACCAGTTGCATCTAGCTCGCCTTGAAACAAAGGTAACCTGTGTATAAAAAGGGGCTGTGACCCCATGTAAAGTGTTCTCTGCTGATCCTAACTTGAGGGGGGCCTGTTTCTGCTGGGCGCCAGGAGAGACCGCCACGAGGGACTGCGTTTGTGTGTTAGAGTGACTTATAATTATGTGTTGTGATGTCTGCTTTAGTTAGCTAGTCTGCATTTGAGTATTAGAGTGGCTGATAATGATGTGTTGTAATGCCTGCTTTAGTTAGCTAATCTGCATTTGTGTGTTAGAGTGGCTGATAATGATGTGTTGTGATGCCTGCTTTAGTTAGCTAGTGTGTGTTTGTGTGTTAGAGTGGCTGATAATGATGTGTTGTAATGCCTGCTTTAGTTAGCTAATCTGCGTTTGTGTGTTAGAGTGGCTGATAATGATGTGTTGTGATGCCTGCTTTAGTTAGCTAGTGTGTGTTTGTGTGCTAGGGTGACTGATAATGATGTGTTGTGACGCCCGCTTGAGTTGGCTAGTCTGAGTTTGTGTGTTAGAGTGGCTGATAATGATGTGTTGTGATGCCTTCTTGAGTTGACTAGTCTGCGTTTGTGTATTAGATTGACTGATAATGATGTGTTGTGATGCCTGCTTGAGGTGGCTATTCTGCGTTTGTGTGTTAGGGTGGCTGATATTGATGTGTGGTGATGCCTGGTTTAGTTAGCTAGTCTGCGTTTGTGTGTAAGGGTGACTGATAATGAATGATGTGTCGTGATGCCTGCTTGAATTGGCTAGTCTGCGTTTGTGTGTGAGAATGACTGTATAATGATGTGTTGAGATGCCTGCAGTTGGCTAGTCTGCGTTTGTGTATTAGAGTGGATGATAATGATGTGTTGTGATGCCTGCTTGAGTTGGTTAGTCTGCGTTTGTGTGTGAGAATGACTGTATAATGATGTGTTGAGATGCCTGCAGTTGGCTAGTCTGCGTTTGTGTATTAGAGTGGCTGATAATGATGTGTTGTGATGCCTGCTTTAGTTAGCTAGTCTGTGTTTGTGTGCTAGGGTGACTGATTATGATGTGGTGTGAAGCCTCCTTGAGTTGGCTAGTATGCGTTTGTGTATTAGATTGACTACTAATGATGTGTTCTGATGCCTGCTTGAGGTGGCTAATCTGCATTTGTGTGTTAGGGTGGCTGAAAATGATGTGTTGTGATGCCTGCTTGAGTTTGCTAGTCTGCGTTTGTGTGTGAGAATTACTTTATAATGATGTGTTGAGCTGCCTGCAGTTGGCTAGTCGGCGTTTCTGTATTAGAGTGACTTATAATGATGTGTTGTGATGTCTGCTTTAGTTAGCTAGTCTGCGTTTGAGTGTTAGAGTGGCTGATAATGATGTGTTGTAATGCCTGCTTTAGTTAGCTAATCTGCGTTTGTCTGTTAGAGTGGCTGATAATGATGTGTTGTGATGCCTGCTTTAGTTACTTAGTGTGTGTTTGTGTGTTAGAGTGGCTGATAATGATGTGTTGTGATGCCTGCTTTAGTTAGCTAGTCTGTGTTTGTGTGCTAGGGTGACTGATAATGATGTGTTGTGACGCCTTTTTGAGTTGGCTAGTCTGAGTTTGTGTGTTAGAGTGGCTGATAATGATGTGTTGTGATGCCTTCTTGAGTTGGCTAGTCTGTGTTTGTGTATTAGATTGACTGATAATGATGTGTTGTGATGCCTGCTTGAGGTGGCTATTCTGCGTTTGTGTGTTAGGGTGGCTGATAATGATGTGTGGTGATGCCTGCTTTAGTAAGCTAGTCTGCGTTTGTGTGTAAGGGTGACTGATAATGAATGATGTGTTGTGATGCCTGCTTGAATTGGCTAGTCTGCGTTTGTGTGTGAGAATGACTGTATAATGATGTGTTGAGATGCCTGCAGTTGGCTAGCCTGCGTTTGTGTATTAGAGTGGATGATAATGATGTGTTGTGATGCCTGCTTGAGTTGGTTAGTCTGCGTTTGTGTGTTAGAGTGACTTATAATGATGTGTTGTGATGCCTGCTTTAGTTGGCTAGTCTGCGTTTGTGTGTTAGAGTGACTTATAATGATGTGTTGTGATGCCTGCTTGTGTTGGCCAGTCTGTGTTTGTGTGTTAGAGTGACTGATAAAGATGTATTGTGATGCCTGCTTGAGTTGGCTGGTCTGAGTTTGTGTGTTAGAGTTGCTGATAAAGCTGTATTGTGATGCCTGCTTGAGTTGGCTGGTCTGAGTTTGTGTGTTAGAGTGGCTGATAATGATGTATTGTGATGCCTGCTTGAGTTTGCTAGTCTGCGTTTGTGTGTGAGAATTACTTTATAATGATGTGTTGAGCTGCCTGCAGTTGGCTAGTCGGCGTTTCTGTATTAGAGTGACTTATAATGATGTGTTGTGATGTCTGCTTTAGTTAGCTAGTCTGCGTTTGAGTGTTAGAGTGGCTGATAATGATGTATTGTGATGCCTGCTTGAGTTGGTTAGTCTGCGTTTATGTGTTAGAGTGACTTATAATGATGTGTTGTGATGCCTGCTTTAGTTGGCTAGTCTGCGTTTGTGTGTTAGAGTGACTTATAATGATGTGTTGTGATGCCTGCTTGTGTTGGCCAGTCTGTGTTTGTGTGTTAGAGTGACTTATAATGAAGTGTTGTGATGGCTGCTTGAGTTGGCTAGTCTGCGTTTTTGTGTTAGAGTGACTTATAATGTGTTATGAGGCCTGCTTTAGTTAGCTAGTCTGCGTTTGTGTGTTAGAGTGACTTATAATGATATGTTGTGATGCCTGCTTTAGTTAGCTAGTCTACGTTTGGGTGTTAGAGTGGCTGATAATGATGTGTTGTGATGCCTGCTTTAGTTAGCTAGTCTGTGTTTGTGTGTTAGAGTGGCTGATAATGATGTGTTGTGGTGCCTGCTTGAGTTGGCTAGTATGCGTTTGTGTATTAGATTGACTAATAATGATGTGTTCTGATGCCTGCTTGAGGAGGCTATTCTGCATTTGTGTGTTAGGGTGGCTGAAAATGATGTGTTGTGATGCCTGCTTGAGTTTGCTAGTCTGCGTTTGTGTGTGAGAATTACTTTATAATGATGTGTTGAGCTGCCTGCAGTTGGCTAGTCGGCGTTTCTGTATTAGAGTGACTTATAATGATGTGTTGTGATGTCTGCTTTAGTTAGCTAGTCTGCGTTTGAGTGTTAGAGTGGCTGATGTTGATGTGTTGTAATGCCTGCTTTAGTTAGCTAATCTGCGTTTGTGTGTTAGAGTGGCTGATAATGATGTGTTGTGATGCCTGCTTTAGTTACTTAGTGTGTGTTTGTGTGTTAGAGTGGCTGATAATGATGTGTTGTGATGCCTGCTTTAGTTAGCTAGTCTGTGTTTGTGTGCTAGGGTGACTGATAATGATGTGTTGTGACGCCTTTTTGAGTTGGCTAGTCTGAGTTTGTGTATTAGATTGACTGATAATGATGTGTTGTGATGCCTGCTTGAGGTGGCTATTCTGCGTTTGTGTGTTAGGGTGGCTGATAATGATGTGTGGTGATGCCTGCTTTAGTAAGCTAGTCTGCATTTGTGTGTAAGGGTGACTGATAATGAATGATGTGTCGTGATGCCTGCTTGAATTGGCTAGTCTGCGTTTGTGTGTGAGAATGACTGTATAATGATGTGTTGAGATGCCTGCAGTTGGCTAGTCTGCGTTTGTGTATTAGAGTGGATGATAATGATGTGTTGTGATGCCTGCTTGAGTTGGTTAGTCTGCGTTTGTGTGTTAGAGTGACTTATAATGATGTGTTGTGATGCCTGCTTTAGTTGGCTAGTCTGCGTTTGTGTGTTAGAGTGACTTATAATGATGTGTTGTGATGCCTGCTTGTGTTGGCCAGTCTGTGTTTGTGTGTTAGAGTGACTTATAATGAAGTGTTGTGATGGCTGCTTGAGTTGGCTAGTCTGCGTTTTTGTGTTAGAGTGACTTATAATGTGTTATGATGCCTGCTTTAGTTAGCTAGTCTGCGTTTGTGTGTTAGAGTGACTTATAATGATATGTTGTGATGCATGCTTTAGTTAGCTAGTCTACGTTTGGGTGTTAGAGTGGCTGATAATGATGTGTTGTGATGCCTGCTTTAGTTAGCTGGTCTGTGTTTGTGTGTTAGAGTGACTTATAATGATATGTTGTGATGCATGCTTTAGTTAGCTAGTCTACGTTTGGGTGTTAGAGTGGCTGATAATGATGTGTTGTGATGCCTGCTTTAGTTAGCTGGTCTGTGTTTGTGTGCTAGGGTGACTGATGATGATGTGTTGTGAAGCCTGCTTGAGTTGGCTAGTCAGAGTTTGTGTGTTAGAGTGACTTATAATGATGTGTTGTGATGCCTGCTTTAGTTAGCTAGTCTACGTTTGGATGTTAGAGTGGCTGATAATGATGTGTTGTGATGCCTGCTTTAGTTAGCTAGTATCTGTTTGTGTGCTAGGGTGACTGATTATGATGTGTTGTGAAGCCTGCTTGAGTTGGCTAGTCTGAGTTTGTGTGTTAGAGTGGCTGATAATGATGTGTTGTGGTGCCTGCTTGAGTTGGCTAGTATGCGTTTGTGTATTAGATTGACTGATAATGATGTGTTCTGATGCCTGCTTGAGGTGGCTATTCTGCATTTGTGTGTTAGGGTGGCTGAAAATGATGTGTTGTGATGCCTGCTTGAGTTTGCTAGTCTGCGTTTGTGTGTGAGAATTACTTTATAATGATGTGTTGAGATGCCTGCAGTTGGCTAGTCGGCGTTTCTGTATTAGAGTGACTTATAATGCTGTGTTGTGATGTCTGCTTTAGTTAGCTAGTCTGCGTTTGAGTGTTAGAGTGGCTGATAATGATGTGTTGTAATGCCTGCTTTAGTTAGCTAATCTGCGTTTGTGTGTTAGAGTGGCTGATAATGATGTGTTGTGATGCCTGCTTTAGTTAGCTAGTGTGTGTTTGTGTGTTAGAGTGGCTGATAATGATGTGTTTTGATGCCTGCTTTAGTTAGCTAGTCTGTGTTTGTGTGCTAGGGTGACTGATAATGATGTGTTTTGACGCCTTTTTGAGTTGGCTAGTCTGAGTTTGTGTGTTAGAGTGGCTGATAATGATGTGTTGTGATGCCTTCTTGAGTTGGCTAGCCTGCGTTTGTGTATTAGATTGACTGATAATGATGTGTGGTGATGCCTGCTTTAGTTAGCTAGTCTGCGTTTGTGTGTAAGGGTGACTGATAATGAATGATGTGTCGTGATGCCTGCTTGAATTGGCTAGTCTGCGTTTGTGTGTGAGAATGACTGTATAATGATGTGTTGAGATGCCTGCAGTTGGCTAGTCTGCGTTTGTGTATTAGAGTGGCTGATAATGACGTGTTGTGATGCCTGCTTGAGTTGGCTAGTCTGCGTTTGTGTATTAGATTGATTGATAATGATGTGTTGTGATGCCTGCTTGAGGTGGCTATTCTGCGTTTGTGTGTTAGGGTGGCTGATAATGATGTGTTGTGATGCCTGCTTGAGTTTGCTAGTCTGCGTTTGTGTATTAGATTGACTGATAATGATGTGTTGTGATGCCTGCTTGGGGTGGCTATTCTGCGTTTGTGTGTTAGGGTGGCTGATGATGATGTGTTGTGATGCCTGCTTGAGTTCGCTAGTCTGTGTTTGTCTGCTAGGGTGACTGATAATGATGTGTTGTGACGCCTGCTTGAGTTGGCTAGTCTGAGTTTGTGTATTAGAGTAGCTGATAATGGTGTGTTGAAATGCCTGCTTGAGTTGGCTAGTCTGCGTTTGTGTGTTAGAGTGATTTATAATGATGTGTTGTGATGCCTGCTTTAGTTAGCTATTCTGTGTTTGTGTGTTAGAGTGGCTGATAATGATGTGCTGTGATGTCTGCTTCAGTAGGCTAGTCTGCGTTTGTGTGTTAGAGTGACTTATAATGATGTGTTGTGATGCTTGCTTTAGTTAGCTAGTCTGTGTTTGTGTGCTAGGGTGACTGATAGTGATGTGTTGTGACACCTGCTTGAGTTGGCTAGTCTGAGTTTGTGTGTTAGAGTGGCTGAAAATGATGTGTTGTGATGCCTGCTTGAGTTGGCTAGTCTGCGTTTGTGTATTAGATTGATTGATAATGATGTGTTTTGATGCCTGCTTGAGGTGGCTATTCTGTGTTTGTGTGTTAGGGCGGCTGATAATGATGTGTTGTGATGCCTGCTTGAGTTTGCTAGTCTGCGTTTGTGTGTGAGAATGACTGTATAATGATGTGTTGAGATGCCTGCAGTTGGCTAGTCGGCGTTTCTGTATTAGAGTGGATGATAATGATGTGTTGTGATGCCTACTTGAGTTGGCTAGTCTGCATTTTTGTGTTAGAGTGACTTATAATGATGTGTTTTGATGTCTGCTTTAGTTAGCTAGTTTGTGTTTGTGTGTTAGAGTGGCTGATAATGATGTGTTGTAATGCCTGCTATAGTTAGCTTATCTGCGTTTGTGTGTTACAGTGGCTGATAATGATGTGTTGTGATGCCTGCTTTAGTTAGCTAGTGTGTGTTTGTGTGTTAGAGTGGCTGATAATGATGTGTTGTGATGCCTGCTTTAGTTAGCTAGTCTGTGTTTGTGTGCTAGGTTGACTGATAATGATGTGTTGTAACGCCTGCTTGAGTTGGCTAGTCTGAGTTTGTGTGTTAGAGTGGCTGATAATGATGTGTTGTGATGCCTGCTTGAGTTGGCTAGTCTGCGTTTGTGTATTAGATTGTCTGATAATGATGTGTTGTGATGCCTGCTTGAGGTGGCTATTCTGCGTTTGTGTGTTAGGGTGGCTGATAATGATGTGTTGTGATGCCTGCTTGAGTTCGCTAGTCTGCGTTTGTGTGTGAGAATGACTGTATAATGATGTGTTGAGATGCCTGCAGTTGGCTAGTCTGCGTTTTTGTATTGAAGTGGATGATAATGATGTTTTGTGATGCATGCTTGAGTTGGCTAGTCTGCGTTTGTGTGTTAGAGTGACTTATAATGATGTGTTGTGATGCCTGCTTTAATTGGCTAGTCTGCGTTTCAGTGTGAGAATGACTGCTTAATGATGTGTTGTGATGCCTGCTTGAGTTGGCTAGTCTGCGTTTTTGTGTTAGAGTGACTTATAATCTGTGATGATGCCTGCTTTAGTTAGCTAGTCTGCATTTGTGTGTTAGGGTGACTGATAATGATGTGTTACAATGCCTGCTTGAGTTGGCTAGTCTGTGTTTGTGTGTTAGAGTGACTTATAATGATGTGCTGTGATGCCTGCTTTAGTTAGCTAGTCTGCATTTGTGTGTTAGAGTGGCTGATAATGATGTGTTGCAATGCCTGCTTTAGTTAGCTAGTCTGTGTTTGTGTGTTAGAATGGCCGATAATGATGTGCTGTGATGCCTGCTTCAGTAGGCTAGTCTGCGTTTGTGTGTTAGAGTGGCTGATAATGATGTGTTGTGATGCCTGCTTTAGTTAGCTAGTCTGTGTTTGTGTGCTAGGGTGACTGATAATAATGTGTTGTGATGCCTGCTTGAGTTGGCTAGTCTGAGTTTGTGTGTTAGAGTGGCTGATAATGATGTGTTGTGATGCCTGCTTGAGTTGGCTAGTCTGCGTTTGTGTATTAGATTGACTGATAATGATGTGTTGTGATGCCTGCTTGAGTTGGCTAGTCTGCGTTTGTGTGTTAGAGTGGCTGATAATGATGTGTTGTGATGCCTGCTTTAGTTAGCTAGTCTGCGCTTGTGGGTTAGAGTGGCTGATAATGATTTGTTGTGATGCCTTCTTGAGTTGGCTAGTCTGCGTTTGTGTATTAGATTGACTGATAATGATGTGTTGTGATGCCTGCTTGAGGTGGCTATTCTGCGTTTGTGTGTTAGGGTGGCTGATAATGATGTGTTGTTATGCCTGCTTGAGTTCACTAGTCTGCATTTGTGTCTGAGAATGACTGTATAATGATGTGTTGAGATGCCTGCAGTTGGCTAGTTTGCGTTTGTGTATTAGAGTGAATGATAATGATGTATTGTGATGCCTGCTTGAGTTGGCTAATCTGCGTTTGTGTGTTAGAGTGGCTGATAATGATGTGCTGTGATGCCTGCTTGAGTTAGATAGTCTGAGTTTGTGTGTTAGAGTTGCTGATAATGATGTGTTGCAATGCCTACTTGAGTTGGCTAGTCTGCGTTTGAATGTTAGAGTGATTTATAATGATGTGTTGTGATGCCTGCTTTAGTCAGCAAGTCTGCGTTTGTGTGCTAGGGTGACTGATAATGATGTGTTGTGATGCTTGCTTTAGTTAGCTAGTCTGTGTTTGTGTGCTAGGGTGACTGATAATGATGTGTTGTGACGCCTGCTTGAGTTGGCTAGTCTGAGTTTGTGTATTAGAGTTGCTGATAATGATGTGTTGAAATGCCTGCTTGAGTTGGCTAGTCTGCGTTTGTGTGTTAGAGTGACTTATAATGATGTGTTGTGATGCATGCTTTAGTCAGCTAGTCTGCGTTTGTGTGCTAGGGTGACTGATAATGATGTCTTGTGATGCTTGCTTTAGTTAGCTAGTCTGTGTTTGTGTGCTAGGGTGACTGATAATGATGTGTTATGAAGCCTGCTTGAGTTGGCTGGTCTGAGTTTGTGTGTTAGAGTGGCTGATAATGATTTGTTGTGATGCCTGCTTGAGTTGGCTAGTCTGCGTTTGTGTATTAGATTGATTGATAATGATGTATTGTGATGCCTGCTTGATTTGGCTAGTCTGCGTTTGTGTGTTAGAGTGACTCATAATGATGTGTTTTGATGTCTGCTTTAGTTAGCTAGTCTGTATTTCTGTATTAGAGTGAATGATAATGATGTGTTGTGATGCCTGCTTGAGTTGGCTAGTCTGCGTTTGTGTGTTAGAGTGACTTATAATGATGTGTTTTGATGTCTGCTTTAGTTAGCTAGTCTGTGTTTGTGTGTTAGAGTGGCTGATAATGATGTGTTGTGATGCCTGCTTTAGTTAGCTAGTGTGTGTTTGTGTGTTAGAGTGGCTGATAATGATGTGTTGTAACGCCTGCTTGAGTTGGCTAGTCTGAGTTTGTGTGTTAGAGTGGCTGATAATGATGTGTTGTGATGCCTGCTTGAGTTGGCTAGTCTGCGTTTGTGTATTAGATTGTCTGATAATGATGTGTTGTGATGCCTGCTTGAGGTGGCTATTCTGCGTTTGTGTGTTAGGGTGGCTGATAATGATGTGTTGTGATGGCTGTTTGAGTTCGCTAGTCTGCGTTTGTGTGTGAGAATGACTGTATAATGATGTGTTGAGATGCCTGCAGTTGGCTAGTCTGCTTTTTATGTATTAAAGTGGATGATAATGATGTTTTGTGATGCCTGCTTGAGTTGGCTAGTCTGCGTTTGTGTGTTAGAGTGACTTATAATGATGTGTTGTGATGCCTTCTTGAGTTGGCTAGTCTGCGTTTGTGTATTAGATTGACTGATAATGATGTGTGGTGATGCCTGCTTTAGTTAGATAGTCTGAGTTTGTGTGTTAGAGTTGCTGATAATGATGTGTTGCAATGCCTACTTGAGTTGGCTAGTCTGCGTTTGTGTGTTAGAGTGATTTATAATGATGTGTTGTGATGCCTGCTTTAGTCAGCTAGTCTGCGTTTGTGTGCTAGGGTGACTGATAATGATGTGTTGTGATGCTTGCTTTAGTTAGCTAGTCTGTGTTTGTGTGCTAGGGTGACTGATAATGATGTGTTGTGATGCCTGCTTGATTTGGCTAGTCTGAGTTTGTGTATTAGAGTTGCTGATAATGATGTGTTGAAATGCCTTCTTGAGTTGGCTAGTCTGCGTTTGTGTGTTAGAGTAACTTATAATGATGTGTTGTGATGCATGCTTTAGTCAGCTAGTCTGCGTTTGTGTGCTAGGGTGACTGATAATGATGTGTTGTGATGCTTGCTTTAGTTAGCTAGTCTGTGTTTGTGTGCTAGGGTGACTGATAATGATGTGTTATGACGCCTGCTTGAGTTGGCTGGTCTGAGTTTGTGTGTTAGAGTGGCTGATAATGATTTGTTGTGATGCCTGCTTGAGTTGGCTAGTCTGCGTTTTTTGTATTAGATTGATTGATAATGATGTATTGTGATGCCTGCTTGATTTGGCTAGTCTGCGTTTGTGTGTTAGAGTGACTCATAATGATGTGTTTTGATGTCTGCTTTAGTTAGCTAGTCTGTGTTTGTGTGTTAGAGTGGCTGATAATGATGTGTTGTGATGCCTGCTTTAGTTAGCTAGTGTGTGTTTGTGTGTTAGAGTGGCTGATAATGATGTGTTGTAACGCCTGCTTGAGTTGGCTAGTCTGAGTTTGTGTGTTAGAGTGGCTGATAATGATGTGTTGTGATGCCTGCTTGAGTTGGCTCGTCTGCGTTTGTGTATTAGATTGTCTGATAATGATGTGTTGTGATGCCTGCTTGAGGTGGCTATTCTGCGTTTGTGTGTTAGGGTGGCTGATAATGATGTGTTGTGATGCCTGTTTGAGTTCGGTAGTCTGCGTTTGTGTGTGAGAATGACTGTATAATGATGTGTTGAGATGCCTGCAGTTGGCTAGTCTGCGTTTTATGTATTAAAGTAGATGATAATGATGTTTTGTGATGCCTGCTTGAGTTGGCTAGTCTGCGTTTGTGTGTTAAAATGACTTATAATGATGTGTTGTGATGCCTGCTTTAGTTGGCTGGTCTGCGTTTGTGGATTAGAGTGACTTATAATTATGTGTTGTGATGCCTGCTTTAGTTAGCTAGTCTGCGTTTGTGTGTAAGGGTGACTGATAATGAATGATGTGTTGTCATGCCTGCTTGAATTGGCTGGTCTGCGTTTCAGTGTGAGAATGTCTGCTTAATGATGTGTTGTGATGCATGCTTGAGTTGGCTAGTCCACATTTGTGTGTTAAAGTAACTGCATAATTATGTGCAGCGATGCCTGCTTGAGTTGGCTAGTTCGCGTTTGTGTGTTAGAGTGACTGATAATGATATGTTGTGATGCCTGCTTGAGTTGGCTAGTCTGCATTTTTGTGTTAGAGTGACTTATAATGTGTTATGATGCCTGCTTTAGTTAGATAGTCTGCGTTTGTGTGTTAGAGTGGCTGATAATGATGTGTTGTGATGCCTGCTTGAGTTGGCTTGTCTGCTTTTGTGTGTTAGGGTGACTGATAATGATGTGTTGTGATGTCTACTTGAGTTGGCTAGTCTGAGTTTGTGTGTTAAAGTGGCTGATAAAGATGTATTGTGATGCCTGCTTGAGTTGGCTGGTCTGAGTTTGTGTGTTAGAGTGGCTGATAATGATGTGTTGTGATGCCTGCTTGAGTTGTCTACTCTGCGTTTGTGTATTAGATTGACTGATAATGATGTGTTGTGATGCCTGCTTTAGTTAGCTAGTCTGCCCTTGTGGGTTAGAGTGGCTGATAATGATTTGTTGTGATGCCTTCTTGAGTTGGCTAGTCTGCGTTTGTGTATTAGATTGACTGATAATGATGTGTTGTGATGCCTGCTTGAGGTGGCTATTCTGCGTTTGTGTGTTAGGGTGGCTGATAATGATGTGTTGTTATGCCTGCTTGATTTCGCTAGTCTGCGTTTGTGTGTGAGAATGACTGTATAATGATGTGTTGAGATGCTTGCAGTTGGCTAGTTTGCGTTTGTGTATTAGAGTGAATGATAATGATGTGTTGTGATGCCTGCTTGAGTTGGCTAATCTGCGTTTGTGTGTTAGAGTGGCTGATAATGATGTGCTGTGATGCCTGCTTGAGTTAGATAGTCTGAGTTTGTGTGTTAGAGTTGCTGATAATGATGTGTTGCAATGCCTACTTGAGTTGGCTAGTCTGCGTTTTTGTGTTAGAGTGATTTATAATGATGTGTTGTGATGCCTGCTTTAGTCAGCTAGTCTGCGTTTGTGTGCTAGGGTGACTGATAATGATGTGTTGTGATGCTTGCTTTAGTTAGCTAGTCTGTGTTTGTGTGCTAGAGTGACTGATAATGATGTGTTGTGACGCCTGCTTGAGTTGGCTAGTCTGAGTTTGTGTATTAGAGTTGCTGATAATGATGTGTTGAAATTCCTGCTTGAGTTGGCTAGTCTGCGTTTGTGTGTTAGAGTGGCTGATAATGATGTGTTGTGATGCCTGCTTGAGGTGGCTATTCTGCGTTTGTGTGTTAGGGCGGCTGATAATGATGTGTTGTTATGCCTGCTTGATTTCGCTAGTCTGCGTTTGTGTGTGAGAATGACTGTATAATGATGTGTTGAGATGCTTGCAGTTGGCTAGTTTGCGTTTGTGTATTAGAGTGAATGATAATGATGTGTTGTGATGCCTGCTTGAGTTGGCTAATCTGCGTTTGTGTGTTAGAGTGGCTGATAATGATGTGCTGTGATGCCTGCTTGAGTTAGATAGTCTGAGTTTGTGTGTTAGAGTTGCTGATAATGATGTGTTGCAATGCCTACTTGAGTTGGCTAGTCTGCGTTTTTGTGTTAGAGTGATTTATAATGATGTGTTGTGATGCCTGCTTTAGTCAGCTCGTCTGCGTTTGTGTGCTAGGGTGACTGATATTGATGTGTTGTGATGCTTGCTTTAGTTAGCTAGTCTGTGTTTGTGTGCTAGGGTGACTGATAATGATGTGTTGTGACGCCTGCTTGAGTTGGCTAGTCTGAGTTTGTGTATTAGAGTTGCTGATAATGATGTGTTGAAATTCCTGCTTGAGTTGGCTAGTCTGCGTTTGTGTGTTAGAGTGGCTGATAATGATGTGTTGTGATGCCTGCTTGAGGTGGCTATTCTGCGTTTGTGTGTTAGGGTGGCTGATAATGATGTGTTGTTATGCCTGCTTGAGTTCGCTAGTCTGCGTTTGTGTGTGAGAATCACTGTATAATGATGTGTTGAGATGCCTGCAGTTGGCTAGTTTGCGTTTGTGTATTAGAGTGAATGATAATGATGTGTTGTGATGCCTGCTTGAGTTGGATAATCTGCGTTTGTGTGTTAGAGTGGCTGATAATGATGTGCTGTGATGACTGCTTGAGTTAGATAGTCTGAGTTTGTGTGTTAGAGTTGCTGATAATGATGTGTTGCAATGCCTACTTGAGTTGGCTAGTCTGCGTTTGTGTGTTAGAGTGATTTATAATGATGTGTTGTGATGCCTGCTTTAGTCAGCTAGTCTGCGTTTGTGTGCTAGGGTGACTGATAATGATGTGTTGTGATGCTTGCTTTAGTTAGCTAGTCTGTGTTTGTGTGCTAGGGTGACTGATAATGATGTGTTGTGACGCCTGCTTGAGTTGGCTAGTCTGAGTTTGTGTATTAGAGTTGCTGATAATGATGTGCTGTGATGTCTGCTTCAGTAGGCTAGTCTGCGTTTGTATGTTAGAGTGACTTATAATGATGTGGTGTGATGCTTGCTTTAGTTAGCTAGTCTGTGTTTGTGTGCTAGGGTGACTGATAATGATGTGTTTTGATGTCTGCTTTAGTTAGCTAGTCTGTGTTTCTGTATTAGAGTGGATGATAATGATGTGTTGGGATGCCAGCTTGAGTTGGCTAGTCTGCGTTTGTGTGTTAGAGTGACTTATAATGATGTGTTGTGATGCATGCTTTAGTCAGCTAGTCTGCGTTTGTGTGTAAGGGTGACTGATAATGAATGATGTGTTGTCATGCCTGCTTGAATTGGCTAGTCTGCGTTTCAGTGTGAGAATGTCTGCTTAATGATGTGTTGTGATGCATGCTTGAGTTGGCTAGTCCACATTTGTGTGTTAAAGTAACTGCATAATTATGTGCAGCGATGCCTGCTTGAGTTGGCTAGTTCGCGTTTGTGTGTTAGAGTGACAGATAAGGATATATTGTGATGCCTGCTTGAGTTGGCTAGTCTGCGTTTTTGTGTTAGAGTGACTTATAATGTGTTATGATGCCTGCTTTAGTTAGCTAGTCTGCGTTTGTGTGTTAGAGTGGCTGATAATGATGTGTTGTGATGCCTGCTTGAGTTGGCTTGTCTGCTTTTGTGTGTTAGGGTGACTGATAATGATGTGTTGTGATGTCTACTTGAGTTGGCTAGTCTGAGTTTGTGTGTTAGAGTGGCTGATAAAGATGTATTGTGATGCCTGCTTGAGTTGGCTGGTCTGAGTTTGTGTGTTAGAGTGGCTGATAATGATGTGTTGTGATGCCTGCTTGAGTTGGCTAGTCTGCGTTTGTGTGTTAGAGTGGCTGATAATGATGTGTTGTGATGCCTGCTTTAGTTAACTAGTCTGCCCTTGTGGGTTAGAGTGGCTGATAATGATTTGTTGTGATGCCTTCTTGACTTGGCTAGTCTGCGTTTGTGTATTAGATTGACTGATAATGATGTGTTGTGATGCCTGCTTGAGGTGGCTATTCTGCGTTTGTGTGTTAGGGTGGCTGATAATGATGTGTTGTTATGCCTGCTTGAGTTCGCTAGTCTGCGTTTGTGTGTGAGAATGACTGTATAATGATGTGTTGAGATGCTTGCAGTTGGCTAGTTTGCGTTTGTGTATTAGAGTGAATGATAATGATGTGTTGTGATGCCTGCTTGAGTTGGCTAATCTGCGTTTGTGTGTTAGAGTGGCTGATAATGATGTGCTGTAATGCCTGCTTGAGTTAGATAGTCTGAGTTTGTGTGTTAGAGTTGCTGATAATGATGTGTTGCAATGCCTACTTGAGTTGGCTAGTCTGCGTTTTTGTGTTAGAGTGATTTATAATGATGTGTTGTGATGCCTGCTTTAGTCAGCTAGTCTGCGTTTGTGTGCTAGGGTGACTGATAATGATGTGTTGTGATGCTTGCTTTAGTTAGCTAGTCTGTGTTTGTGTGCTAGGGTGACTGATAATGATGTGTTGTGACGCCTGCTTGAGTTGGCTAGTCTGAGTTTGTGTATTAGAGTTGCTGATAATGATGTGTTGAAATTCCTGCTTGAGTTGGCTAGTCTGCGTTTGTGTGTTAGAGTGGCTGATAATGATGTGTTGTGATGCCTGCTTGAGGTGGCTATTCTGCGTTTGTGTGTTAGGGTGGCTGATAATGATGTGTTGTTATGCCTGCTTGAGTTCGCTAGTCTGCGTTTGTGTGTGAGAATGACTGTATAATGATGTGTTGAGATGCCTGCAGTTGGCTAGTTTGCGTTTGTGTATTAGAGTGAATGATAATGATGTGTTGTGATGCCTGCTTGAGTTGGATAATCTGCGTTTGTGTGTTAGAGTGGCTGATAATGATATGCTGTGATGCCTGCTTGAGTTAGATAGTCCGAGTTTGTGTGTTGGAGTTGCTGATAATGATGTGTTGCAATGCCTACTTGAGTTGGCTAGTCTGCGTTTGTGTGTTAGAGTGATTTATAATGATGTGTTGTGATGCCTGCTTTAGTCAGCTAGTCTGCGTTTGTGTGCTAGGGTGACTGATAATGATGTGTTGTGATGCTTGCTTTAGTTAGCTAGTCTGTGTTTGTGTGCTAGGGTGACTGATAATGATGTGTTGTGACGCCTGCTTGAGTTGGCTAGTCTGAGTTTGTGTATTAGAGTTGCTGATAATGATGTGCTGTGATGTCTGCTTCAGTAGGCTAGTCTCCGTTTGTATGTTAGAGTGACTTATAATGATGTGTTGTGATGCTTGCTTTAGTTAGCTAGTCTGTGTTTGTGTGCTAGGGTGACTGATAATGATGTGTTTTGTAGTCTGCTTTAGTTAGCTAGTCTGTGTTTCTGTATTAGAGTGGATGATAATGATGTGTTGGGATGCCTGCTTGAGTTGGCTAGTCTGCGTTTGTGTGTTAGAGTGACTTATAATGATGTGTTGTGATGCATGCTTTAGTCAGCTAGTCTGCGTTTGTGTGCTAGGGTGACTGATAATGATGTGTTGTGATGCTTGCTTTAGTTAGCTAGTCTGTGTTTGTGTGCTAGGGTGACTGATAATTATGTGTTGTAACGCCTGCTTGAGTTGGCTAGTCTGAGTTTGTGTGTTAGAGTGGCTGATAATGATGTGTTGTGATGCCTGCTTGAGTTGGCTAGTCTGCGTTTGTGTATTAGATTGTCTGATAATGATGTGTTGTGATGCCTGCTTGAGGTGGCTATTCTGCGTTTGTGTGTTAGGGTGGCTGATAATGATTTGTTGCGATGCCTGCTTGAGTTGGCTAGTCTGCGTTTGTGTATTAGATTGATTGATAATGATGTGTTGTGATGCCTGCTTGATTTGGCTAGTCTGCGTTTGTGTGTTAGAGTGACTTATAATGATGTGTTTTGATGTCTGCTTTAGTCAGCTAGTCTGTGTTTCTGTATTAGAGTGAATGATAATGATGTGTTGTGATGCCTTCTTTAGTTAGCTAGTGTGTGTTTGTGTGTTAGAGTGGCTGATAATTATGTGTTGTAACTCCTGCTTGAGTTGGCTAGTCTGAGTTTGTGTGTTAGAGTGGCTGATAATGATGTGTTGTGATGCCTGCTTGAGTTGGCTAGTCTGCGTTTGTGTATTAGATTGTCTGATAATGATGTGTTGTGATGCCTGCTTGAGGTGGCTATTCTGCGTTTGTGTGTTAGGGTGGCTGATAATGATGTGTTGTGATGCCTGTTTGAGTTCGCTAGTCTGCGTTTGTGTGTGAGAATGACTGTATAATGATGTGTTGAGATGCCTGCAGTTGGCTAGTCTGCGTTTTATGTATTAAAGTGGATGATAATGATGTTTTGTGATGCCTGCTTGAGTTGGCTAGTCTGCGTTTGTGTGTTAGAGTGACTTATAATGATGTGTTGTGATGCCTGCTTTAGTTGGCTGGTCTGCGTTTGTGGATTAGAGTGACTTATAATTATGTGTTGTGATGCCTGCTTTAGTTAGCTAGTCTGCGTTTGTGTGTAAGGTTGACTGATAATGAATGATGTGTTGTCATGCCTGCTTGAATTGGCTGGTCTGCGTTTCAGTGTGAGAATGTCTGCTTAATGATGTGTTGTGATGCATGCTTGAGTTGGCTAGTCCACATTTGTGTGTTAAAGTAACTGCATAATTATGTGCAGCGATGCCTGCTTGAGTTGGCTAGTTCGCGTTTGTGTGTTAGAGTGACTGATAATGATATGTTGTGATGCCTGCTTGAGTTGGCTAGTCTGCGTTTTTGTGTTAGAGTGACTTATAATGTGTTATGATGCCTGCTTAAGTTAGCTAGTCTGCGTTTGTGTGTTAGAGTGGCTGATAATGATGTGTTGTGATGCCTGCTTGAGTTGGCTTGTCTGCTTTTGTGTGTTAGGGTGACTGATAATGATGTGTTGTGATGTCTACTTGAGTTGGCTAGTCTGAGTTTGTGTGTTAGAGTGGCTGATAAAGATGTATTGTGATGCCTGCTTGAGTTGGCTGGTCTGAGTTTGTGTGTTAGAGTGGCTGATAATGATGTGTTGTGATGTCTACTTGAGTTGGCTAGTCTGAGTTTGTGTGTTAGAGTGGCTGATAATGATGTATTGTGATGCCTGCTTGAGTTGGCTGGTCTGAGTTTGTGTGTTAGAGTGGCTGATAATGATGTGTAGTGATGCCTGCTTGAGTTGGCTAGTCTGCGTTTGTGTGTTAGAGTGACTTATAATGATGTGTTGTGATGCCTGCTTTAGTTGGCTAGTCTGCGTTTGGGTGTTAGAGTGGCTGATAATGATGTGTTCTGATGCCTGCTTTTGTTAGCTAGTCTACGCTTGTGTGTTAGAGTGGCTGATAATGATGTGTTGTGATGCCTGCCAGGAATGCCTTTGTTGTGCTAGGTAATCTATCCCATCAATCATTATTACAGTGTTTCTGTTTTGGATTTGAGGTGTTAGCCAGTGGACCTGCACGTGGGCTGTTACTGACTGATTGGACTCTCAACTTTGATCGAGTTGATTTGACTATCAATGGTATATTGAGGGATACATATCTATTCCGACCTAAGATTAGATTTTCATTTGTCTTCACATTAGGTTAACAGATGGATGGCCAGGTTGTATTGATGGGTTACAACTATTATTTGGAATAGGTCTTAAAAACTGAGGGGCTCATTTATGAGCACCTGCGTCACTTTTGCGCCACCGGTGTGTCACTTTTTGTGACGCACCAGTGGCGTAAAACATGCGGCATGTTGCGCCATATTTACGAAGTGACGCATCTAGGTAGATGCGTCACCTCGTAAACCCCTGCGCTACATTATACCTGCGCCAGGTATAATGTATGCAGGGTAGGCGTACCCCCGCAAGAAAAGGTTGTAGGAGTGGCGCAGCGAAATCTATGAGACTTCGCTGCGCCACTTCCAGGACACCAATGCATCAAAACCTTACGCCTGCCTCATGGCAGGGGTGACGCAGGCCCTTTCACATGGGGCTTGCCCCATGTGAAAGGAACATTGCTGGAGTTGCGTCAGGCTTCCGACACAACTCCTGCAATGCGCCACTTTTTGAGCCGACATATACGTCAGTTATACTGATGTATCTGTCCTTCCCTGCATTATAAATATGACGCATCATTGGTGTCGCATGGAGGGCGCCCTGAGAAGTGACGCATCGCTGCTTCTCATTAATGAGGCCCTGAGTTTTAGGATAGATTCCATGAAGTTTTCACATCTTATATTGAAAAAAAGTGTAGTGGGGTTAGTGTTTTGTTTCTAGGTAAAACGAAAAGAAATTATTCTACCATGTTGACTTAGTGTGTTGAAGTAAGCTTCTGTTGTTTGAATAAAGGAGTGAACTAGACATTCTGGGGTTGAATACGATGCGGGCTCCAATCGTCGGTCAGAGCCTTTCCGACCCCATTGTAATATGTCTGTCAGATTCCTTTCCGACAGCCTCATTACGATGGATGCGATTGGAAAGGAATCTGAATGGTCATTTCAATTGGCTTCCAATGGGCTCAGAGAGCCCATCTGCCAGTTGGAATGAGGTCAGTAATCCCAAGGGCGGCACTTTCCACCCTAGGGATTACAATATAGCATATGACAGTGTCTCAAAGGGTATTGTTTGGTAGAGAATTTATAAAAGGGCACAATAAATTGCCAAGAACAAGGGAAGGGGGCAGGGAGACAGCAGACCGGGAAACAAAAAGATTAAGGAATTGCTTTTCATGTATATTTAGTTATATGTTCAAGGATAAATAGACAAACATAAATGCACTGTGTTACATTAAATGTCATGTAACCTGTAATAAACTGTGCACAAGTGCTCGTGAGAAAGTGAACGACCCAGGTGACAAGCGAAGGAGTATAAACAGCGGGAAGAAGGGCGCACCAAACGTCATATATACAGTGTACTCTTAGTGATGCCCATACATTTGGTACATTATGAAAACATTAATTCTTCTGGGCAATCACAAGGGAGGCTCCTTAAATTATACTGTGGGAGTCGACGGCATTTCTGCCTTTATACAGTGTTAGGCCATCATCAGGACCAGGTTACAATTTTTGGTTACAGTGCTGTGAAGCCAGTGAAATAATGGCAAAGTTGGAAAGGCACTTAAGGCTTGGAATAGGGGAGGGCTTCAGTTGGTTAGGCAGTTGGACGCGGGGCATAAATTGGTGTGCTTTCAAGCCACGATGGGTGTCGGTAATTGAGTTGAGGCACGGTTCAGGCATCCATTTGGAACTGGAGGCAGGAGCACTAATCAGCCCCAGAGAATGGTTCCAGGGGGTTGGCGTGAATTGTGTAAACGGAGTGTGTCCGGTTGACTGTACGGGAACTTAAAGTGGTAATGCATCCATTGTTGTAAGGGTGATTGCACCGGCAGCTGGGTTCAGTCTGCTGTGGTTGGCAGGGGGGAGGGAGGAATTCAAACATGGCTCCGGCGTGAGCCAGGTTTGAATTACCACATTAAGTTTCCATGCAGCCACTCCTGAGGATGGTGCGGTCAACCGGACACACGCCTTTGCCCTTAGTGCACTGGCTTCACAGTACTGTAATGGGAGATGAAGGATCCAGATTATAGGGAATGGGTTATTTGAGTGCAAACTGTTGTCTATGTGTTTTGATTTTTCTTTCTAGGGGTATTGATGGGTAGGTTGGGTTGTTCAGCACAGGGACTTCAATATCAGTAGCTGGGTGATTGATTCACTTAAGGTGGCTTCGAAATAGAGTTTATTTTTATGGCTATTTAGGGCCAGTGTTTGACATCTAGGGGCATATTTAATATTTTTGTAGCCCAATGCAGTGTGGCGGCTAAAGAAAGCAGTGCATAGCTATATTTATTAAAGATGGCCTCCTGCTGCTCTGATCCCCTGTGCAGGTGCACAAACAGGCTGCCTAGCACCACACCCAACCTCTGCAGAGGTGTGTGCATAGCTGTATAGCATACGACTGGCACTAGAAGCATGCTCTTTTAGTACAAAATCCAATTTTTCAGCAAACTCTTAAACTTACCACACATTGTACCTGTGATGTATAGTGCATGACACATACTATGTGTAGAATGGCTGAAAAAATGAAATGAAAATATTTCTACTTGTTATAATTGCTTCACGGAGGAGTTATGCTTTAACTCAAAGCCTGGTCCGGCTATCTTAGTAGATGGAGCATTGCATCAAAAACTATGGGCATCAGACGCTTGAGCGCCCGGCTCCGTCGGCCCTTGGCCTCGGACTATTATCCTGATGCCCATCCTCGCCGATTCTCGAGGTGCAACGTGTGCGAAGACGCGCTGACCACGCCGCCGCTTTCCCGGAGTCTCAGCCCGCCCGGATGCCGGAGTTCTGGGTGCTTTTGTTCTCTGCACTGTACCCCTGTGCCATTGTGGCCTTTGCCGGCCCCCTGGAAGCTCCGCAGTTACCGGACCCGCCAGCGCAAACCTGAGCCCCGCGGTCCCGATCTCACCTCGCACCACGGATCGTCGCCGGATGAGCCCGGGGAGGGACGGCCGGACACCTTCTGCACCCTGCGCCTGACGGGCTGGAGCTGTGGGGTGGGCCCCGGTGCGGCGGGTCTCCTGCCCCGCTCTGAGGACCGCGCTGTGGGAGGCTACTGACCCCCTTCTTCTATTGCCTAGCCGGCGGCAAAGAGAACCCGCGGGAAGAGAAGCGACTGTCGGCCTTCCCTGTTGCGGCGCAGGCCTGAGGGGAATTGACTCCTTGCCACGACCCCCCCCCCTGGCCATTACACCGTACAGCGGTAAAACATGGCGTTGATTGCCTGCTCGCGGCTGGGGGGTGATGCTCCGGTCTCGCCCGCTGCCCATTTCGCCCTCCCTCTTCCGGACACCAGCTCCACAGTGCCGTCCCGGATTGCGGCCGATGTGGGGGCCCAGCTTCCGCTGACATGCGGCTCCGTTCTGGCTTTCCTGCGGGACTTTCGACTACAAATGTGTGCTGGCCTGCAGGCGCTGAGTGAGCGGTTTGACTCCATACTGTCGGCTGCGGGTCGTGAGCGCTCTGTTTGTCATCAACAAGGCGTGGGTCTACCAGTGCTTTTGTCCTCTTGCGGGGACGCAACGGCGGTGTACGATTGTGCTACACTGGTGCCTGCATCCGGCGTTCCCGGCACCCAGGATCAACCGCTCTCCAGCTCAACTGCGGATACTTTGTTCCCCTGGTCATGGCTGCCTGCTTCATTGTTGCCTGCCTCACCGCGTCCGCAAGAGTATCCTGCTGAGCGATACCTAACAGCCTCGAGGAATCGTCCGCGGTGGCCTACTGCTTCTTTTCTGTGGAACTCCTGTACTCTACTTGCCAGGTCTGGATCTTATGTGGTGCAAAGAGGGACCTCAATAGATGGTCGGCGGCCATTTCGTGATCCTACTTCACCATCTTCTCACAAGCGGCCATCTTGTCTTTGTCTGCTCGGGATGCGGGGCCTTCATGTAGGGGCTGGTTTAATCCCAAGCCCGCGATCGGGCCAGGGCTAGAATGACTTATATCGCCATGGTTCATGGACGGGCTGGGCTGGGACTGGAACTGTATGTATGTGTTGTGCGCACTCGCCGCGATTTGTCTTCCTTCGCTTAAATTGTTGTGACACGTTATTTTCGCACGCAGTTTTTGGCGTAGTGGGTTCTCAGTGTGTGGAGGCCATAGCTGGCTGATGGTTTGGGGCGCTCTGGTGTTCCGTGGGCTCCTCCCCACCTTCTTTTCTGTTTTCTTATTTTCTTTACTCTATTCCTACTTTTTCTTTTGTCTATATTTCGGGTTCATTGGGCGACAGGCACTATGCTGGGGGGGGCAGGCCGTAGCCTCCGCATTGGTGTAGGGTGGGGGGGTAATACTCTGTTCTTAATTAGTTCTATGGGCCTTTTTCTTTTATGTCTCTGCGCTATACTTGCTTCGATTCGGGGTCCGGGTGTGGGGTGGATTGAGTGGGGGCGGCTCTGGAGGGGTGCGTAATTGCTCATGTGACTATCCTGTTATATCACTGCACCGCCTCACTGCTTGAGATTTTACTTCCATTGTTGTTTTAATGATGCTGCTGCTCTCCTGTGTGGTGAAGCTATCTGGCGGACTCGAATCTCTTTTGTTCTTATCCTTCACTGACCTTTTTTCCCTGATAAAATTACCGTAAAACTTAAAATTAACCTTCACTTCTCCTTCCCCTGGTGTCAAGGATCTCTCCAGTATATAACTCATAACTCGTTGTTAATCTTGACCGTTGAAGCACAGGGGATGTAATGTTGGTATCAGTGCTTAACCGTATCGTGGCCAGCCTGACGGTTGTAGGCCCGTATTTGTTCTATTAAGATGCACGAATAAAGGTTTTTAAAAAAAAAAAAAAAAAAAAAAAAAAAAAAAACTATGGGCATATTATCTAGAATGGCGATAAAATTATCGCTGTTTTAGCGGCAGGAAACTGCTGCTAAAACGGCGATAATGGGCTTGCTAATATGCGTCATAGAATTCCAATAGAAGCCCAGGTTAGAGGTCATGCACATCTAACCTGGGCTTCTATGGAAATTCAGAACGGCATATTACCAAGCCTATTATCGCCATTTTAGCGGCAGTTTCCTGCCGCTAAAACGGCGATAATTTTATCGCCGATCTTGCTAATATGCCCCTATGGGTGTGTGCGTTGATCTGCCAAAGCAACACTCAAGTAACGCCCCCTTGATGGAAAGAGGTGGGAAGCAATATTTGTGCTGAGAAAAGGGCACATTTCCAGTGCAAAGTACCTCTAGTGCTGGAGAGTAAACACCCTTACAAGAGTGTGCGCGGCTTTGCATCACTTTATGCTGGCGTAATCCCTTAGTAAATCCGGGCCCCCTTCGTGTGGCCTGCTGAGTCAGGGGAGGCAGTCTCAAACTGCGACTCCAGTCCCAGCACTCCAAGCCTGTTTCCCAGAGCTTCGTATGTCAAGCATGTGGAGCTTTAACTGTTCATGTCAGATAACAGTGCCACTGTCTGAGTTCATCAGTCCCCTGTGTGACCAGGGTGCATATTATCAAGCCAGGGGATAAAATTATGTGAAGGACATCTAACATGGGCTTCAATTGGAATTCCATTCAGCATATTATCAAGCCCATTATCGCCGTTTTAGCGGCAGTTCAAAACAGCGATAATTTTATCGCCTGGCTTGATAATATGCCTCCTTGTTCTAGCACCAAGTCTTCCCTTTCCCTGAGATAACATATTCTGTTTCAAGCTGCCCCTTATGCATCTTCCAGTTCTAGAGGCTGAGCATCCCTCTGCCATCCCACTCGTTATCCAGTCCTAAACCCAGTATGCTCTTTGCATCCTCCAGTCCTTTAAACCACCGGCCCTGCATACATGTGCTCATTTCGGAGTGATCCCATATGGAAGGCTCTGTGTACAGTGTCAATCCCAACCCGCCTTATATGAGGAGCAGAGGTTTCATGTATTTCTGCAATGGTTTCAAAGTCTTTTCTTTCATATTTTCTGAGGTCAAAAACTTTTTACAAACTTTTTACAACAGTGCTAACTTTCTTTGATCTAGACCGAGACATGCTATGCCCTGCATATAATTTCTCTTTTGCGTCTTCCCCATATTAAAGGGTGGATTCAGCATCATGGAGGAAATGTGTGTGAACTACGCCCATTACTATCCCCAGACCAGTCTGGAGCTTTGCAAGAGCGCTGTGGACGTCGGCTACCTGCAGAAATATTTCCATCTTGTGAACCGGTGAGTCAATGGGGTCTGCTGGCTCTGTGGGGAACCTATCACAGATAGATCTCACCTCGGAACTATGATGTGGAAACTGTCATGAACTCTACGTCCGCTGTCATTGGACGCTGCTATGACGTCACCGCAGCAGTAGAAAATAGTTTACATTCTGGACAAATCGATAATACCGTCTGCTTGCCAGGTGCTTTTAGGGTTCACCTTTTAGGGCACAACTTGACCCCTGACAACTCTGCATGACTTCATCACCATTCCTAACTTGTCTCACTAAATGAAATAGAAAGCGGCCGGGCTGCCTCACAAAGGAGGAGGCAACTTCAGATTGCTAAATAGCACCTGAAGCATCATTAAAATGTAGCTAGGTAAAAAGGAACTGCACCTTCATAGGCAAGGTAAAGCCACCCTGCGATGGCGCATTAGCGCTGCCACTCGCTAGGACATGGGGGCATATTTACTATAAAATGATGCAGCTCAGCACTGCACGCCATCTTGCTGATCCCAGCTGCGTCATTAGGAAATTGCAGGGATGCATCCTATTTACAGCAATACGCCACATCCCCGTGCTTTCCCTTGCACTGGCTGCCGTGCGCCAATGCAGGCTCCTTTGCACCATGGTGCAAGGGTGCCTGTGCTGCATGGATGATTGTTTTTGTACAGAAAGGGACTCCATCCTGTGCAAAAACAATCACGAATGGTGTTTTCCTCCTTCTATGTGTGCTGGATGTGCTGCATTTTGCAGCACACATAGGAAGAGAAAACAAGCATTGGCATAGCCAATAGGTCTCACATTTGGGACCTTATAAGTGTTTAGCCATGCAACAGTTGGTGTTGTTGCACTAAGGATATTGTGCTGCATAACTAAATACTTATAAGGTCCCAAAAGCGAGACCTATTGGCTATGCCAATGCTTGTTTTTCTAATGCTTTAATCTTGTTTAACTTTGAATGAAAATGTTGAAAGGTCGGAATTTTATCTGTTCGCCACCTTTGAAGAATTAAAGATCTTTCTAGCAACGTCACTATGTACCTTCTTTTTTTTTTCTCTTTCTTGTCAGCCTGGTCGAAATTTGGTTCAGAGCACCATTGCTCAGTAGTGATAGTTGCACCATCATGTCAAAAAATCCCTAACATGCCACAAATCGTCATCATTGGGGCCATTATTTTTCTAGGACAAGCAATATGCCAGCGAGAGAGGACACTATCATGTAAAGAGTGCCCGAAAAATGCTTCAAGCGATGACCGTTATTTCATGGGTTGGTCCTATCAAGTCAGAGATGACCTCTGTATCTTAGGGAGACGGATTACCATGAACCATGGGTGGCATAATGTGCTAGGGTAAATTGGCCACCATGGATAGAGCAGGCACCACAGTAGACATACACACAAAAACTCACATGCATACACAGTGACCCCAGCCACTATGCTGCAATCAAGAGGCCTTCTTACCCCCTCACTTGCAGATATATGGGCCAAATACACTACTGACAGGATGATGATCATATAATAGACAAATGTGCTCGGCACAGACGTCATGAACGCAACCAAAGTGCCTGACACCTTGCACTATTAATAACACAGAACAATACTATCTGCATCACAAATAGTCATCCTTGTATTCTCGAATTTGCTTTTCTGCACCATTTTCACAAATTACCTTTTGTAGATCTCAATAAAGACTGGCGCCCAACTCCCAGTAAAATCTGTGGGAGTACAGCGTGGCACACCCCGTTAAAAAACCCCAAAGAAAACAGCAATCATTTTGGACAAACACCGCCATCTGGAGTAAGTCGGTGCTTGTCATGCTGTGAAATGCCCGCAGATCCCCGGCCCCATGCCTCATGCCAAGTTCTTTCCTCCCCCATCTTATTATCTTCCTCAGCTGTTTACTCTTCTGTCTAGAAGGTTCTGCTCTTCCTCCCTCTTCCTCTCACTTTGCTCTTTCCTCCACTGTACCCTGTGCCCTACCCCACAAACATTGGATCTCCCACCTCACACGAACTTTCCTTTGCAATCCCAAGTGCTTGGTAAGATTCCTGGTCAAACACATTTGTTCTGCTGGTTACTCAATCAGATAGTCAGGATACGTACTTCAATAGTACTTGAGCGACCAAAGTTTTTTAAATATACCAGATTTTTCTTAGGATGAAAAAAGTGTGCATTTAAAAACCATGTGGGCCATGTTGACTCTGGTTGAGAAATTGTTGATGGCACAACAAGGAAAATTCATTTTTATGCAAAAAGCAAGCAATAACTCCCAGTCCTTACGATATAGATAATGCTATGTCTCAAGTAAATACACAGCCAAGGGGCATATTTACAAGAGGATTGCACCACAGGAACGTCATTTTTACCGACGTTCCTTTGGCGCAGTGCCCTGCTCCATATTTACAAAGTGGCATTATCCCGCTTTGTAAATATGGTACCCATTCACTCAGTTTTCTGCATGAAAGTGGCGTGCAATGTGCATTCCGTATCTGCGCTTTTACTGGATAATTTTACAGTTCGTAATTGAGGACATTTAGATAATACTGCATGTTTTACCCTACTCCAACCTGCAAAACTGTTCATTTTGCATTTTTTAATTGTACACATTTTGCAATTTTGCATCTGGTCTGGCAATAAAGCCAAATCTGAGCAGTAATTTGCATACGTTGTAGTCCTTATTTCCGCAATGACTCTTGTTGGCACGTAATCATGATTTCTGGCTTGATCAGACTGAGGGTGCAAGAAGCAAAAGCTGTATTGAACTACCTCTGAATTTCTTCTTTAACAGGTTCAATGGCGATGAGATATGCACCTGCCCCCAGACCTCCATCCCAGAGCAGTTCTCCTCTGTCCCCTGGAATTCGTTCAGCAAGGAAGTGCTGAAAGCTCTCTATGACTTTGCACCCATCTCCATGCATTGCAACATGTCTTCAGCTGTCAGGTTCCCGGTAAGTCAGGCATGAAATGATGCACATTTTGGTTACAGGTGTTAGCTCTACAGCGCCCTTCAATCCTGACCATCGTATAGAATTAGTTTAGTGCACCATGGGAGGGTCTTTGACTATGGTGACCATTGGAAGTACATTTCCTCAACTCCCTCCTTTGTTAGAGAGGGTTTTGATCCCCTCAGGTCATATCATATCATATATCATATCATATCATATCATATCATATCATATCTGGCAAACTTCATTCACCTTTGACTGATTCAGAGCGGGCGTGTGTCAAGTGCCATTGTTTTTATGCTTCAGCTCTCACCTGTTCCTGTTCCTGAAAGTACTTTAGGAATTCACATCCTCTCCCAGGACACAGGGCTATATTTCTCCCTTAGTCATAACTGCACTGCTTTACCTGACATTGGCAATGTCTGGTGACATCAGTTACATCCATTCACAGTGGTGGTCTGTTGGATGACCTCTTGCACTCAAATGCTGGCCTTCATTATTCTTTAACTTATGGAGTCTAAATAGCACTTCTATGAATTCTGGAGCTACACGTGACTCTAGCTTCTTTTCAAATGTCTTTCTCTGTCAGCATCTGAACTTTCTCTTTTTTTAGGAACTGACTTACACAAACATCTCTGTCAACATTTTAACCCCATCACTCAATCATGACACTGAGGTCTGTGATTCTGGACTTGGTCCATCTGCACAATTAGAAATGTAACACACTTAATTTCAGCTAAACATGCTGCTTCTTATTCAAATGATCTTTAGAGCAGGCTAGGGCCACAGAAGGAAAATGTGGAGGTTTCATTGAGTGAGTGGTCAGTTACTAAGAAAAGCTGGTAGAGCGGAGACCATATCAGTCCCATATCAGTGGCATTTGCCTGGCTCTGCAGTATCACATGAGCCCTAACCTTCTGACCTTTCCCAATACACCTTTATTCCTGTCAGTTATGTGATGCAGTATTTATTTGAAATATTACATATAAAGGGCTATGGATTTGCACGTATTGAGATCAAAAAGCATTTAGATGAGCAAACCCGAGATCATGTGAGAAAGTTTGTGTTGCTGTACATAGTACACAAAGCATTTGCCACATATCAGAATAAGCACAGTTAGGTTTGGCACCCACACTCAATGTAATCGAGACAGAAATCATAGAATTAGACTTGTGAAACGCATTCACTCAATATTGTTCCCTTTTAAGGAAAATGCACAGATACAGACCCAAAGCAACTTTTAGGCTTTCTCATGAAAGCTTAACAACAATATCAACACCCCACCACATCAGCCTCCGTATCTGCACATGTGAGGCGTATGTAGGATTCTGATGTGATGAGACATACATAGGTATCAAAAAGATAAAAATGAGTGAATTTGAGCCTACGAAATGTAATTGCCAATAATGTGTTACTTTACAGTTACAAAAAAGCTCCCTCTGAGGCTGCTAACAAAGGGTGGTCTGTATTGACCAAAGCCTAGTAGAAATGACCTTCTTCAAGATGTAACAGGTCTATATCTTCTCTCTAAATCTAGCTCTTACATTTAGCAGTAAGTTGTATCTTGACTCTGATGTTATTCTAGCCCTGCCAATTGAATCTTGGTGCAATGACATGACATGGAATGTTGGAAGTGAAATAGACACAGTTGGCTGGGCTGAGCAGCATGCTGGCTGCTCCTGGTGGAGTCGCGTTATGGTCTTGTTCTAATCTTCTTGTGATCTTGCAACTATCCTGAATATACCTCTCTTAACCACCTCTACTTGTGTGGACTTGATCACTACAATTTTTGGCGACGATCCTGAAACGAATCTACGTCTGTCCCCTCATCAAACTTCTAGCAAGATTAAGGTACAGATCAACTCAAGTTAAGCTCAAGCAACTGGCATCCTTGACCCCACCAGTGACCTCTACATTGGTCGCCCTCAGCTGTCTGCCAGTTGTTCCTGTGCATCTGGGGAAGTGCTACTTCACGAGCTGCCCTTTCAGTTTTGGGCGTCTACTCCCCATCTTCTCTACGCACCTCTGCTGCGCCTTCAGTGAGGGTAAGCCTGACATATCCTGCTCATCTGCCACATATAGTCATCTGCACTGTCTGGGGAAGAAGTGTGTCAAGATTTTGGGTAATGACTTTCAACGTGTACAGACTGTGCTTAGATGCAGTATGTCAAGATCTGTCCTGCGCAAAGTTTGTCTGCTCCATGATGTTGGTGCTATTTTGGAGGTGCCAGGAGATGAATTATATCTGCAACATGCATCCAAAATTTGGAGCAGAGATCCCTAATGTCAGTTATGGACGAGCTCTATGCAGTCATTTCACACGAGGGAGAGCTGGGGACTTTGCACAGAGCCTTGCTGACGAGCATTGGGTTATTACAAGATTTCCCCTGGCTGTGGTTGGCAGCGTGGAGCCAGGTTGGGGTACATGTTTGGCGCTTTCAGAGGCAGCATCGCGGGGGCCTGTGTCAGGTGAGACACATTGTTTGACATTGATTGTTGGTCTATTCTGAGACCTGATCTCTGCGGGGATTTTTCAACTGCCATTTTTAAATTTAAAAATGTGGCACGAGTCATGAGTTGCGCAAGGAGGCTTACCTTGATCGTACGTCTTTTGCGCTGTTCGTCATTTCTATTGTGATGTTCGAGGTAGCACCAAGTATGCCCATTAACGTTTTGAGGCACCGGCGTGCCGTGAGCCACTCTGCACGGCGTGTGAAAGCGTGGCGCCATCTTGGGGTTGGCAATCGCTCACCTGAATTGCTGGTTCACTGAGAGTCAATATGCCAACCACGTAATTTGCCAACCACGTTTTTCAATAAGGTTTCTCGCTGACCGGGAACGCAGAGGGCTTTTTCCATGGCAGTTAATGGTGATCAGCGTGAAGACACAGGTACGTTTATCGCAACACCGATTTTCATTTAACACTCTAGCTGTCTTCAATGGTTTTTAACACTCAGAGGACACTGCACTATTTGTGTTCAATTGTTGCTTTAAGCATCTATGGTGGTCATCTTCTCTGCAACTTGGTTCTTCTCTTATGCAAGTGTCATCTGCCACGTTTTTCCTTCGAAGTGTTCTTGGTTTTCTAGGAATGCCTGTCTCTCATCATTGCGGTGGCAGGCACACCAGTGATAGTCGGAAGCGCTGGAGCACAATTGAAGTACTTTCGGAAGCGGAAGCCTGAGTGCAGTTGAGGACTTCAACCGATGTTTTTTTTTTTTTACATTCTACCTGAAATAGTGCCCCTGTGAAATTTGATCACCACAATTTCCACTACACAAGTGTGTTTGTTTCTTTCTAAGGCTCGGTTGAGTACTCGCTCACTGGTGTTGTGTACTATGCAGCACAGTTTTTCGTTCACAGGATAGTACGATGGCTTCTTGTTACTATACGTTATGTGTTTACGGACTCTATGTTCACATCTGCAGGTGTCTATTTTTCTCCAGTGTTATTCTTTTTAGGAGTTTCGAATGAGTACCATAGTAGAATGGTTACTGTAGTCTCAACATCGTATTTTTATTGTTTATGGATCCTAGGTATACACCATGTATCTACACGCTATCATGGTACACGCCGTCTAGAATCCATTGTTTTGTCTTTTATCTTATTATGGCGTTTTCTAATACTATGTTCAATATGTGTTTGGTATGCAGTTGTACTGTGCTCTCACTATCCCTTACATGAGGGTTGGTCCTACACAGTTTGTTTGCTTTTTTTGGTTTATGGGCCCTAGGTATACACCATGTAAGTACACGCTATCATGGTACAGGCCTTGAAGAGTCCATGCATGCTATATGTTTCCCTACACAGGAATCGCAGAGGGTTTCAGTACCATCTGCTCATTGTACATTCGTTCACGGGTCTTAGTCCCATCTGTTACTGCTGTTATCCCCTATCGTTTAAGCGTTTGCTTTCGGGTTATAGTCCTCCCGAACCTCACATATAGTTATGTTTTCATTTTATTGAACTTTCTATTATTAATATGCACTGTTGTCTTTACACTATATTTTGTTATTATGTATTGATGACGGTGTTTGACTTGGGTGAGGATTATCCTTTTACTTTTCCTCATCTTTCTAGTTTTCCTTCTTCTTTTCTGTTCCTTTTGTGATGTTTTCTCCTGGTACCTCGTGTGGATTCTTAGCTTTCCTCGGCCTTTCTCCCGTGTTTTCTTTCTCTGTGTTTTCCACATCCTGTAGTCCTGAGTTTTGTTGGTTCATTCCTCTTCTGCCTTCTTACATTCCTGTTCTGGCCAGTGGATATGTTTTGGGGCAGTTATTTGTGGTTCTTTTTCTCCCTTTCTCTGACGATGTTATTTCGTTCTTTTTCTTTTGTGTACAGAAGGGAGGATGTTTCTTATATCTTGGTTTGCCTCTATTCTTTGCCTTTCCTGTTGCTCTTTTCTTTCTATGGTTTCATGTTTCTTATTTCCTCCATTTTTTCTTGTTTCTTCATTGTTGTTTTTTTATATATAGAATAAAGGGGGATATGTTGTATCTTGACTCTGATGTTATTCTAGCCCTGCCAATGGAATCTTGGTGCAATGACATAACATGGAATGTTGGGAGTGAAATAGGCACAGTTGGCTGTTCTGAGCAGCATGCTGGCTGCTCCGGGTGGGGTCTTGTTCTAATCTTCTTGTGATTTTGTAACTATGCTGAATAAACCTCTCTTAACCACCTCTACTTGTGTGGACTTGATCACTACACAGTACCTTGATCGTTCTGCCCTCTTGACTTCGTAATTTGTCTGAATATTTCAGGAAAATCCAACAGAATAAGGTAACATTTATTGATTAGTATTACATATTTACAAGCAAAGGAGGCAAAGAAGCTTTGATACATACATGTACCTAGGATGACCACTTCCTACCTGTCATCATTAATATTTAAATTAGAAAAGGAAACACCCCTCTGGGGAATTATTGTAACAATGGTATCAAACTTTCATATTACCATAGTCTATATGTGCATTTACCTAGAGAAAGAGCTTACCAAGTCATCTGTCTCTTCTTCGTCTACTAAGTGATGTATGATACATATTCTACTAATTTTCTCTTCTCTATGTTTGAGCAATTTAATGTTGATGCTGAAAGTGCTTAATGGAAATGGTTTATCTTGCCTGATAGAAATAGTGACAAAAGACAGACTGTCTGTTCATCAATTATAATGGGCAATTTATCTTTAATGAACACAATATGCCTGTCATTTCCTTCCTAAATTAATATAACAATTAGAGCCTCCCAGGATACATGAAGACTAAAACTCAGGTTGCAGTGAGGCATAATTAAGGGAAATGGTTCAAGATCACTTTATCTAACATAATAAAACAATATAACTTAGCATATTGACAACAATGTATTAAAGACATGCATTCTTACAGTTGATATGACTTATGGAGAACATAACAAAGGTGATGTAGATAGGATAGCGTTTACAATAAATGTCATTGGTATAAATCATGGATTTATAAGTTGAATTTCAAACTAAAATTGTTATTGGTGCAAGGTTAGGCAGCTGTACAGCATCTCACACATCTATATCCAAATTCGCACCTGAACTTCACCCGATCAATGTAGAAATTGAGGCCAGGTGGCAGGTCCCACTCTGGCAGTTGTGGTAATATAACTAAACTCAGTTAGTTCACATATGTAAACACATCAATACCTTCCACATGCATCATTGCCCTAACAGAAGAATATCTATTTACTTAATGCATATTAATTAGGTATTTTACATTTTTCTATTACTTAACTTTACCAAGATAAATTTCAGTGCAATTTTACAGTTAACATCTATGGGGTGTGGCTAGGCAGGTGACAAAGAAGGCGGCTGAACCCTAAGCTCTGCAGAGCCTCTGGCGTGCCTTCTGGGCCAGATGACTGCACAGAACAAGAATATGAACTTGCGGTGGAACATCTAGTGATCACTGGGGAGTGACTGCTGAGACCCAAACCACACCAACACTGGGGTTTCCTGACCAAAACACCTCTGTAACTGGGCAACCATAATTGGCGGCACCCGCCATATCCTACGGTGTTCTCATCTGCCACCGACCCACTTGTGGCGATTGCATGGTCTGGTAACGGGGACCAGATTGTGAATACAGCTATATCCCATTAGCCTACTGGAATCCTGCTGTGGTATCAGCAAGGGATAGAAACGGTAAGGACTCAGTGCTAACCCCCAACTGCTCTGCATACCCAACGCACTCCATCATTCTGCATATTTCACCTGACACAGAACAACAATCTGGCACCTCAATGGCTACAGAACCCATCATAGCCAAACACTAGTTGGGAGGTTAGGCCTATCAGTACAGCTGATGATTGTGTCACTATGCCTCTGATTATTTGTGATTCGGTGTATTAGACTTATGCAACGCAAGAGCTTACATCCACAAAATGGCGGTGACTGCCTAGTCCCAGTTATTGTAACCTCCATAACCCTGCCGTGCAGTCTACATCTTAGAGGCCTTTGTCCAGGGGCAGATTAGCACCGATGAGACCCCAGCTAAAAGTCATATGTGAGGCGACTGAGCATTCTTGCTGATCGCGTGATACCACCTTAACAAGACTCAGCAACACTCTTCATGCCCAACTGCGCATTTCAGCCCCAGCAGTCCTGCGACAACTGCGTGCAATATATCCACACATGGGACAGAGGGAGAACATCTAACACAGAAGTAGTTGATCTTCATCCCCTTAATTATAAGTAGTTAGCTGTGTTTGCGACCACCGGGTACCCACAATTCTTCTCTCTTCTTTGGGGCTAGGAGCAAAACATATGTTCGTGATTGGGTTTGTGATTCAATAAAATGGAAGCTACTGTAGAGCGTTCTGTGGCCAGTCCCCACAGACTGTTTCCGCATTCGCCTTGCTCGCACCTGGCTGCACTCACGCCATAGCTCACCAACCTCTGACTAACACCCAGCATTATACTGTCTATGGCCCACTCCACAATGTAGCACCCAATCTAGTGGTCACCAACTCCACAGGAGGAGTTCATATCCGAGGGCAGGTCCATCTTTGCTGGGGCCTATTTAAGTATCCCTCTCTAAGTCAGAGATCACCTTGACAGCAGGGGGCCCAGACTCCCAGGCTCCAGCGTGGGCAAACAGCAACAACCTCTCCCAAGGTGCCGGTTACATCAACGAAACCTCTGAGTTGTTAAGGAAGGCGGAGGTCTAAGGATAAAGATCAACACAGGACCAGCTTCATCACAACTCCGAACTACCACAGCCCTACTGAAACACAAACTCCCTCCAAGTGAAGTACAGTTGTACCTTCTGAAGGCTTGGCACAACAACAGGGCTTAGACCAGTGAATCACACCTCCACAAACTAGACTGTTGTCCTACAGACACAATAATCAGACAACAGAGACAACAACATGAAGAGAAGAGACGCCAAGTCAAACCTAAAACGCTCCAAACAATCCCACCCTATTCCGGAATTACCAATGAAGGGAAATCCTGAATCGTCCTTAACTTTTAGAGGCCATGCTCCACAACCTAAATACAGTGAACAAATTATCTCGGAGCACCAAAACAAACACGGATCTGATCAAGGTTGAACTCTCTAGGATTTGCAAAGACCTCGAAGACCTAACTACAAGAATCTCTAGTGCTGAGTCAAGAATTAGCACTGTTGAAAACTACACTAATGCCCAAGCTAAACACCTGTAAAACCTTGAATGTCCGATATCCTCCCTGAGGAGAGAACCTATGAAACAGGAAGACCGCAACCAAAGGAGCAACCTTCGCATCTGTGGATTGCCTGAATAAATTGCAAACACAGCCAACTCTGACTGAAATACATGTCCTCTCCAAGACTATTGATCTTTAAACCACTAAGAAATCAGCACACGGAGCAAATCCTGGCACATATGAGGAAGATTATAATGACCAAGTAGCAGGAGCATAAAATCTCCATCTCTCAGGAGTAATCAGTAGAAACTGTCATTGGTCAGAAATGCTTTCTGGCCCTATGGAAAAGGCTCACAGATATGGAGATTCCACTCTCATTCTCTGGCCCCTCAAACCTGAAACCACAGCAAGCATCTGTTCTGCCTGACATCTCCATAGATGTAACTGTTCTAACATCAACATCACTTACATTTTCTTTTGTTTATTGTTGGAACAATCTTGTTGTAAAAAATACTGGCATATGCTCGTATCATTGCATTCTATGTCTGACGCAGGCTCTCGGTGCCTGCTTCAAATCGTATGTCTACAATCTTGGTTGTTCTCTGTTAGCAAGGCATCACTATATTCGTATGGTCCACTCGACAATAGTGATGCCTGTCTCACAGTTTGATGTTCTATGCTCTAATTGTGAATAGTTACGAAGTTATACTGAACCGAGACAGATCTAATACATACAGGCACGGTGGCAGGGTATATTTTGCGGCACCAACTACCAGTGTTTGTTCAAAGTAGATCACAATAAATTCAATAATGCTCCGTATAGTTGCTAACAAACAATGCCCACCTCTCGAAACCAGCCACCCACTATGGTTTCAAATACAACACGAGAACACAACGGATGAGAGAGGCATTATTATAAAAGCAAACATTCATAGGGTTTTAATCTCACAGAGGATAAAGGACAGCGATGATAGAAATAATTGTTCTTTCACTGGAACAGTGACTACGGATCTTTTTCATAAAATATCCTTTTTCAGATTCAGTGATCGGAAATAATATTTAGGAAAGTGTCTACCGGTTTGGGCTAATACCCTATGGAATCCCCTTTCTTGACTTTATGGACCACTTACTTGCCCTGAAGAAGCCCGCAAGGGTGAAAAGTGCTGGCTGTTGTTTATGAAATAATGAATAAAAGGATCTACAACATCACCTAGTGAAAGAGCGATTATTTCTGTCATCGCAGTCCTTTATTCTCTGTGGGATTATAACCCTATGAATGTTTGCTTTTATAATAACGCATCTCTCATCTCTTGTGTTCTTGAACCGAGACAGACTTGAACAGTTCAACTCCATTTCCTGGGGACAATCACAATTAGGACACTGGGTCAGTCACAAGCTATCACGAATCTGACATGCTGTTTAGAGTGCTGGCTAAACTGATAGACAGCAAATGTCACAACAGGCTCTTCACTTTGCTAGTTGCAGGTTCTACTTGATCAACCCACTAATCAGCAACCTCAATGATGGCTTGAAGAGTCTCTTAAAGAGTCTCTTAATGTCTTAATGGTGGCTTAGCAACCACAATAGGGTACAAGGGCCTCATGTACCTAAGCCTAGCCTGTTAGTGCATGTGAGGTCTGAAATATCTAGACCACACCTCTAGGGATATTTATACAGATAGGCAGCGCACTGGGCCACCCACGTAGCTCTCAACTGTAATATCTGTCTTCATTGTTGTCTCTGCAGACAATATGTTTAATAAAAGTATGTCCCTGTTCATGTAATATGCGTGGCTAGCATGCTTAAAGCCCTAGAGGCAAGCACAAGGTCCACCCTGATGTGCAACCAGGAATCTGTTTAACTTGAACCATGTTCTTCTTTATGCAGTTGTGTGGTTAAGATATTTAAGTCACTACTGCCAAGCACAAAGTTGTTTTCTGTGCTCACAAGTGAGGTTTTGCACTATTTAGATGGCCTTGAGGGCTCCTATACAAATTGATGAAACAACAAGCAGCAATCATAACGTTGGTTTACAGAGACTGTTAATAACACCTTAAGCAACCACAAGATGGCCTACGAATTGGGTGTCTAACACTAACACTCATAATGGTTGGGATAAATTAGAGTTATGTAACTCTAATCTACTTTTACCTTTTTGGGGGGCAACGTGATTGAATTTGACTGTGTTCTCAATTTAGATGGGGGGAACGTTACTGAATAGACTGTGTTTTAATCAGGACAGGGGAAAATGGAGCACTCAGCTCTTTAGTCATAGGGTCCACAACCTTAGAGTTGCTTAGATGGTTGGTGCACTAGTGTTTGGACTCTTCACTACTTAATCACGGCAGGGCAGGAGGAGCACAGAGGACACACACAGTGGGCACACCACCGGCATGCCAAAGAAAAGCCTGTCTGCACCCTTCCACGCCTGAACACATCCAGGGGCCAAAAACCCTGCCCCTCCCTATCCTCAGATAGCAGTAAATGCCAAGCAGCATTTGTTTGACCTTAGAGGGGCTTGTAATTCAAAATGTCTCCACTCATTGGACTTATCAAAGGCCATCACGGCCGGTAAGCACTGTTCTCACAGAGTATTACCTAACCTCCCAGCAAATATCCCCCTTCATTTTAAGACCGGCTGCAAAATGCTTCTTATAAATTGTTGTTCCGTCCCTCGACGTAGGCTGGAAATCTTCTCAAAGCTTAATGTGGGCTTTCTCGCAGAAACCTGGCTCCACGAGGAGTCAGAATCAGACATTGTTCAAGCTTTCCCACCATTACTATATAGTTCGTAGAGATAGAGGGGGCAGAAAGGGTGTAGGACATGTAATTATACTCAAGATCTCCCTCATTTGTATGATGAACACCCTCTCATTGCCCCATTGTGAAATTTCTTGTTTCTCTATCACTATCTCTCTGTCTCACACCTTCTCGTTCTGAGCCACCCCTCCCCCTCGGGCCATGCAGGTCAATTCATTCAAACATTACCAGAGTTCTTTGCCAGCTTGGCAATAAAGGAGCCCACTTTTACAGTTTTGGGAGACCTAAACATACATTTTGATGAGCCCACCGATACCTCAGCAACCAGCTTCCTGTCAGGCTTAGTGTCCATACAATTGGGTCAAAAAGTACAAGACCCCACATATGAAAAGAGGCACTTGCTAGACCCCATTTTCACCAACTACCCTTTGCATCAGGTTTCGGGTCCGATACCCATCCTTTGGACTGACCATCTTATTATCCCAATGGTACTTACAATCCCCGGCCCTATTAAATCTCCTAAACCTTTGTTTCAGAGAAAAAGGAGGTGCACTCAATAACTGTTCAGGAGATTCAATAAAGTCCAAACAATCTTCTTTATTCAAAAATAGTATAAGTCAATCGGAGCACAGCCAACGCGTTTCGTTCCTGTGTGCCAAGGAACTTCGTCAGGGCTTAATATAAATAGTAAATTGATTGTAATAACAATCAATTATAGATTCTGTGTTGAATATATCCTCTATTATATATGGTAAAGGTAAAATCCAAATTTCATTTCTTAATATAAAGTTAATGTGTACGCGTAGTCAAATGTGAAAAATCAGAAGTAATAACATATTATGTTCCACAGTTCAAAGATCCAAAAGGGCTGGACAGAATACTTCAATGCTTATGGTAACTTTCAAATGGAGTGGTCGATCAGCGGAACGGCATAGTCCCCAGCAATCTCATTGAACCTGATTGCTAATGACATGGCTGGACCTTTTATTGACAATTGAAGGAAAAGTCATTCTCTCCAAATGGAAGTCATTTGACCATTTATCTCATCACACCTGGTGGGCATGGTTCTCGTATCATAAAGGAACAGATATCTCCCAGTCTAAATTCCAGTCCTCCCCCCCAAATTCAGAGTGTGGTGTGGCATTCCTTAGATAAGTACATAGAACAGGTCATCAGCAGGTTCACGACTTAGCCACAGGCAGGTATACATCATATAGGTACTATACACTCGATAAATATTAAAGACACACTTTGCTACAGGTTTACTTACCCAATTATAGGCAACATCTCCTCGATCCCTACTCTGGAGATTATGGAACCAAAATCACATCAATTTCAAGTATATTGCTTATATATCATATGCTGTGCTCTATCGGTTTGACTGCCCAACCTGGGTATGTATTGCAATGCTACCTCAGTAATTGTATGCTTGTATGTTCTATATTAAACAAATACAATATTTGGAACAAAAAAAAAGATCTATGAAGACTTAAGTCTAGGATTACAAGTTACATGTGTTGCAATCAACCTCTAAATTACAAACAGAGTATGAAAACTGCCAAGATAATTCCTGAGACAGGTATTTAGGCATTATAGATAATGGGAAGCATCTTATCTGAGGAAGTAGCAGTACGAAAAGTTTGAGGAAGAAGTAGAAAATAAAAAACAGATGTAGAAAGGGAAAAGAAGTGAGGTTAGAGTGAAAAATTGAATTAACATTTTTGAGTTTAGATGATAAGAACGTTTGAATTTTTAAAGCATGGTTAAATGTGTACAGGTGAGACAAAAATAAAAAGAGTGGCCATCAAGTAAACAAAAGAGGTGTTTTAAGATTGGAAAGGGTGGTGTAAGCACAGGCAAGAGGGAGAGGTAAAAGGCCACAGTAAATGTTAAGGAATAGGAGATGAAGGTCCTCTTGCTGTTGTTCTAGATGAGTGTCCCAGAAGAAAGTAGTTACTTCTCCTGGGAATGCCTGGGAGACTGATGAATGCACTTTTTGTGCCCGATTCACAGAACTAACTTAAGACAAAATCCTAAACTTACTACTCATTTTGGTATTCACAGAAGGCACTTACTCATTTCGGTATTCACAGAAGTTAGGAGTCCTAACTTTAGGACTCTTAAATGCCTTCTGTGAATACCGAAAGTCTTAAAATTAGGATTTTTCTCAATTAGTAGTAGTAAAGTTAGGAGTCCTAACTTTAGGACTCCCAAATGCCTTCTGTGAATACCGAAAGTCTTAAAATTAGCATGTTTCTCAGTTTAGTAGTCGTAAAGTTAGGAGTCCTAACTTTAGGACTCCTAAATGCCTTCTGTGAATACCAAAAGTCTTAAAATTAGGATTTTTCTCAGTTTTGTAGTAGTAAAGTTAGGAGTCCTAACTTTAGGACTCCTAAACTGAGAAAAATCCTAATTTTAAGACTTTCGGTATTCACAGAAGGCATTTAGGAGTCCTAAAGTTAGGACTCCTAACTTCTGTGAATACCGAAATGAGTAAGTGTCTTCTTTGAATACCAAAATGAGTAAGTGCCTTCTGTGAATACGAAAATGGTAGTAAGTTTAGGATTTTGTCTTAAGTTAGTTCTGTGAATCGGGCCCTTTATGTTTTTCAACTCCTTTCTTACTATACTTTTACTTCAACTCAACTTAATTATATTGTATTCGGCACAGCAAGTGTCAATAAAAGGTTAATTTTCTTCAAATACATTAAAAATTATGTACATCCATCCTAATAACCTGATAAAACTTTTGAGAAGTACATGGGTAATAAAGTGAATGCGCTACAACAACATATCAGTTAGCCCAATAGATATAACCTTAGCACGTGTTGGCTGTACATGGATAATAAGGTACATGCAGTTCAACAATGTACCAAAATGGTCCAGTAAGTATAGCCATGACTCAATACAGTAATGGCGATATAATTCAAAACTATACATATAGCGAAATAAATGCAACCAATGTAATAGCATAATAACAGCTAATTAGCACAGCACAGATGACAAGATGCATACAATAAGATTAAACCTTAAGGATTTGAACTAGAGAAATGTGCAAGTGAATATAGACGAAGGGCTCATAACAAGCTTCTGCAGGCTTAGCCTTCCATCCATCTCCTGAACCTCACCACTGCTTTAAGAAAGACAACGGCGGCTCCTCCATTATGGCGGAGGAGCGTTCCCCACTGCTGGAGCCAGCAGATGAAAACATGTAAAAGAAAATTATAATAAAGCAATTTAATTATTATTTTATTTATCATGACAGATGGAGCCCAAGTCTTCGCTCAGGGCCATTCTCTGACAGCAGGAAGCTGACGGTTTGGGTGACTATCTTAGCATGATCCAAAAGTTATGCACACTAAGGGGGGCGATTGACCAAATATCCATGCAACACAGTGGAGCCTCCCACGCAACGGGGATGGAGCCTGAGAGCTGATTACAGCTGCTGTGCGCTACGCACCACCTTAGCGCCATAGCGCTAGGGTGTGTGTGAGACTAGCATAAGTTTTGTACAGGAAGGATACCCTTCTTGTACAAAATACTATGCCTAGACACAAGGGAAAGCTTTTCCCACTTTGTATGCGTGCTGCACAGTGCAGCACGTATGTAAAGTCGGAAAAGGAAGGAGAAATGGAAGCATTTCTCCTTCCTTGCTCCGAGTTTAAAAGGGTGCAGTTTTCTCACGCTAAATCCAATCTATTGTATTCAGTAAAGTGGATTTAGCGTGAGAAACATTGGGTGGTTGCATGGCAACGCACATGCACCACCCTTGGTAAGCCCCCATGGCACAGAGTAATGCTAAGCAGTGCTATGCGCTGCTTCACATTACTGTTACGTTATTTCCAGCGCTAAACAAGTTTAGTACTGAAAAGTAAATTAGAAAAAAAAGATTTTGCTCCACTTTGCATCACTTGTGTGATGGAAACACTGTGCAAAATCTTAGTAGATCTCCCCCTGAGATCTCTCCAGGCTGCTGTGTGGAGAACAGCAAGCACAGGCTCCGTGCTGCCGGCACAGGCTCTCAGTACATGACGGACCCTAAAACTAGCCGGCTCTGCCCAATACCCGTACTCCTCTCATGATGGATATTACCAGCATGAAAGTAGCGTCTGGTTTGGCACAGGGGAGTCTGGTAGCCTGTGCATCCAGAGCAGTAGACCACCGAGGCGGCAGGTAAGTTTTTTTGTTTTTATTTTTTTATATTGTCCTCGCACTGTGAGCTTGCCTCGCGCCCGTGCCTACTGCCATCCTTGTGGTGCTGTTGTTTGTTTGCTTGCAGCCTCATTGCTGGATTTCGACATCTTCGGATCCAGCCTTGAGCCTCAATGCAAACACGGGCAGCCTTTAAGCAAAATGCTCTCACATGTGTTAATGAAGTAATTAACACATGTAAGAGCGCTTTGAAATATGTAAGTTCAGGATGGGGAATGTACAAAAAGAAACCTTTTTGTACAGAGCACATCTTGCAGGTCACGTAATTCAAAGCGCTCTCATATATGGTAATAAAGTCATTAACACACATGACAGGTCCTTGAAATACTTAAGCGCAGGATGGGCGCTGTACAAAAGGAAACCTTTTTGTAGAGAGCACAAACTGAGCTCACGTATGTCAAGACACTCTCATATGTGCTAATGGCATTATTACCACACATGAGAGCACCTTAACATATGATAACTCAGAATGGGCGCAGTACAAACGCGCACATTCTGGGCTCATGTTTTTCAAGGTGCCTTACCACTTTCAAATTACACCAGCCGACACTGAGCAAGGAGCAGACCCTGTTGCGGACATCAAGACTACCTAACAACTGGAGATGCAGCAATGCAATCCTGCACTTTCAAAACCCTTAGGGGCATATTCTCAAGGACTTATCGCTGAGTTATCGGCACTTTATTGCAGCCAAAGTGGCGATAAATTTATCGCCCTATTCACAATCTGGTGCTAACAGCCGATACCACCAGTTTACACCATCGCCACAGATGACACCGGCAACAAACACTAATGAAATGCGAAGTAGGCGTTTCCGTGCATAAACCCACGAAAACAACACTCTGCAACATTCTAAACGACCAGCCAGATCGGCAATAAGATCACAAAACAGGCAATAAGGTGCGTTAGCAGCAGGAATTTAACACCTGCTCTTACCTGGTGTGAAGTCGGACGACAACCTGCACCTTAAAAGGGAGCCCAGCCCAGAGCCACACCAGAAGAACAACAGATGCCATGGAGCCACTGATCATGCAGCTTGGACATCCAAGAGGGCCACAACACCCACCGCCACCACACCCAGGCCCGCCACCCCCCCTCCGGACCTCCCCTGCCCCCCCAGACTACCACAGAGGCAGCGCAGACCAAGACTGCGGACCTTAAGGAAACGCACCAGCCTCACACCAGAGGATGACATGGCTCTCTACAGGCTCAAAAGGACAACCATCCTCCGCATCCTGACCCACATTGCCCACAGGCTGATGGTACCAACACAGCGGACAACCAACATCCCAGACAAAGCTGCTGGCTGTGCTGCACTTTACAACCAACAACTGCAAGAGTCCAAGGAGTCTCACAGCCAGCCCTATCAAAGTTCATCACAACTGTTCTGGATGCCATCATCATCATGGTACCCCAGCACCTTCACTTCCCCCACACTGCACAGGAACAGCTGGAGACCAATCAAGGCTTCTACGCCATAGCTGGCTTCCCGCATGTGTTGGGGGCAATTGACTACACACATGTCCTACCTGTGCCCCCTGCCAACACTGCACACAATTACCGCAACAGAAAGCACACGCATTCCATTAATGTGCAGGCAATAGTGGACCACCGGGGACTCTTCACCAACGTCGTCGCCAACTACCCAGGCAGTGTGCATGATTCCTACATCTTCAGACAGTCCATCATCAACCAGCACTTCCAGGACGGCACCTATGCAAATTGACTGCTCGTTGGTAAGAACCAAATGAACACACCACACACCTCAACTCCAAAATCATGCAACTCACAACTCTGGGGATGCACATGTTACAAACTCACATAAAACATGCCAAGCAACATGCCCACCTATTAGACATGACAGCACAACTTACTGTGGTAACCTAGGCTAGCCATGTACATAAGCCATCAACGGCATGGCACCTCAGCCACACAATAGCAAATTGTGGGGAGAGGTGGGAACTAGGCATGTGCAAAGGAGGCAAGTAACCCATGAATGAGAATGTACACAATGCCAAGTGTGGCGTGGATGTGCTGGACAGACTGCAGTATGCAGACCACAGACATGTCCATGTCGACATATGCTGCTGGTGTTTGGAGTGCAGTGGACAATGGACGCAACCATGTTACCCCATCCAGTGGGGAAGATTACGGAAAAGTAGCTTGTCACGTCCCCCCCCTGTAAGCGTGAGCGGAGTGGGCTGGCCTGGGGTACGCCAGGCTAGCGTAGGGGTGTGAATAAAAAGCACGTAGCTCTGGGCGTGGTTCTCTTCCGGAATGGCCAACGTGTCTGCCAGGGCGGCGCCTCTCACCCCGCCACGTGGCCGACGCCATGAGCGGTGTTGCCTGCACTCCTGTGCGCCTGCTGCACCCCAGGCCGCTGGTTCCCAGACCCATCTTGCCAGCCCCTGCGCACCCAGGCCTCACTGCTCACCTGCAGACACTGGTATGTGTCAAAGAGGGCCCACCACGTGCCGGTGCAAGCTCCAAGCTCCAAGCCCGAGGTCCGCGACCTTGGCAGCCTACTCCGACCCTCACGGCCTCCGCGACACAGGCCCGCAGTACTCCTTTCTCGTTGACGTACTCCACTGCTGCCTCCGGCCAACACTGCGGTAGGTCACACATTTGCAACTAAGTCTTGATATCATTATGGCCGAATTCATATGTTAATGGCCGCATTTATATAACTATACTCCCTTCGATGCAGTGCCACCAACTCTGTGCATAGCATTCCAACCACACCGGTCTGTGGTCCTTTGCTGAGAGCTGCCTCTAGCCTACACTGTGGCCAAGTAGGTCACACATTTGGAACTGAGTCTTGATTTATTTATGGCAGAGTTTATATCATTGTACAGGCCTCATCGCAGACTGCATCCCCTTTCAGCTCCGGTGCCACTAAGTCTGTGCCCCGACATTCAAGGACACTCTCTGGTTGAACTTTGGTGGCATCTGAGTCCATGGCCTGGAGGTTGTCTTCATCATCATGTAGGTGATACTGACTTGGTGATAAAAAGTGAGGCTGTAGCATTCCACTCCTCCATTTGCCTGTTTCTGCTAGCTTCTGCCCTCTGCATCATGCCCTGGAAGGACACCTTCCACTGTCCCCCCAACCCTCCGCGACATTCACCTTCGACGAGGACCCGCTCAGATCGTGTGGCCCTACCTCAGTGCACCGCAAGTCACCGTCCCGTGGCGGTGTGCCTGTGCCAGCCGCAGTGCATCCGGGGCCACTAACTCTGTGCAGCTCAAGTCATGGACCCTGTCTGATAGAATATTGGATGGCCTCTGGGTCGATGGCCTCTGGGTCCATCAACGCTATGTGTCTGTGGCCCTGCACTGTCCGCTGCCTCCGCCCTCAACTGCGGTCCACCAGGGCTCACACATCAAATCGAGTTCTGACCTGCCCGGATGTCGCATCACCGCAGGATGCACATGCCACCACCGCCAGGACCACCTCCAACCAACAACTGCCAGAGTCGAAAGAGTCTTCCTGCCAGACTATCAGAGTTGCTCACACCTGCCGTGGATGCCATCCTTTGCTTGATACCCTGCTCAACTCTTCAGGTGTCACTGACTCAGTGCACCGCAACACATGGACCATTTTTGATTGAGTATTGTGCTGTGGAAAGCTCATGCAGCAATGTCACATCAGGCAGTGTGGAAGACCTGGGACGATGATGAGGAAAATGATGCAGGTGTAACACACCCCACTGCAGCTGCAGCAGGAATATCCCGAAGGGACACAATCCTAGATAAGTTTCTCACATGAGCACGCTCAGCTCTGGTGCTCCAACCTCAGTGCACTGCAACTCACGGACACTTCTGATTGCATATTCGGAGACCTCTGTACTTGCTCCGGCTACCACCATGATGCTTCGCAGTTGTTTCTGTAATGCTGGTGTTTTCTGTTTCCACTTTAAAAGTGATCACTGTTCAAGGCTTACACTCAACCCACACACATCCAGCACACACATCCAGCACAAGCGTCTCTGTTCATGTGACCCTGGCAATAAATGTGCCGGGTGCACGTAGCCAGCTCCACAAACTATCTCCGGAGCATATTATCAAGGTTTGTGTTAAAATTATTGCCGCTTTTACGTCAGAAAACTGCCGCTAAAGTGGCGATAATGGGCTTGATAATATGCCCTTGAGAATTCCAATGGAAGCCCATGTTCTGGTGTGAACATGGGCTTTTATGGGAATTCACAACGGCATATTATCAAGCCCATTATCGCCGCTTTAGCGGCAGTTTTATGCCGATAAAGCGGCGATAAGTTTAACGCCGGACCTTGATAATAGGCCCCTTAGTGTGTCCGTGTGGTCATAATGTATGCATAAGGGCCACGGGCCTTACAACATTACATTATGCTGTGTACAGCGGATGCAACCATGTCACCGCAGGCAGTGGGTAAGACCTTGGACATGTAGCTTTGTCGTCCCCCACTCAATACGTAAGAGGAGTGGATGAGTCCAATGTACGCAAGTCCAGCATGGGAGTGTGAAAGATTATCCCGGGGCTCTGGGTGTGGTTCAGTGCTGGAAATGTGCAAGTGCATGTGTCTCTGTTGCAGTGTGGGTCTCCGTTGGGGGGTGTAAGTGGTCCCTGATGGGACTTAGACACCCACACATATGATCTAGTTCGGCTTCCATGGGGTCGAACCCCACCCACACCTGTTCGGCCACCTCCTTCTGGTAGTCTAACACCTGGCCTTGGAATGCGATATGTGCTTCAGTGAGGTGCTGGGGGCCAGCCGTGGTGGTGGGTGCTTCCTGCTGTGTGGCCTGTGCAGGGGGTGGGGTCTCCTTGATGCAGCTGGGCTGTCTTGCTCCTGGAGGTGGGTTGCCTAAGATATCCATGAGCGGTTGTAGGGTGTCGGTGTCGATGGTGTGGAGGTCCTCTTCAGCATCACTGATGGGTTGTCTGGTCTGCTCTGCTGGAGGTGTTGTTTTTCCCTCTGCAATGTGAAGGGGAGATGCATTTTGACATTGTGTTGACATGAATACTGGCGCATTGTTCACGTTTACATACAGACTGTATGACTATGTACATTGTGACCGTTTGGGTGGAACTGACTATTTGATGCAGGACAGTGGACATTTGGACTGCATGACAGATGTGTGGTTGTACACGTACATTTTCATCTCACAGTTTCCTGCTATGTCAGATGTGATTGGCCAGTTTCTACGCACAAGCGGACCCAGTTGTATTCTCTGTTCTGCAGTGTAAGTGTTGCACTTTGTACCACATTGTCGTCAATGTGGATGTGCCGTTATTGCTAGCTGTGTGTGCTGTATTGTGGGGGAGTCGCCCCTGCAGCTCTGATTTTGCTGTCCCTTATCCCTTTGAGGTGGTGTGTCTTTGAGTTTTGTGCTTTTACGGTGCTGAGATGTTGGCGACTTGGGTCATTTGTGCTCTTGAACGGTTATTGTACTCTTGTGCATTGTTTGTCAGCAGATGTATTGTTGACACAGGGGTTGTTTGTGCACTTGGATGTGTCAGAGTGTGTAAAGTAACAACAAAAGAGGAAGGGTAATAACACGACTGATTCCCTCAAGGGAAAATGTATAAACCAACGAAGTCAGTGTAATCTCAAGAATGCACTCACCATCCAAGGAAGCACCGGTCTCCAAGGTCAGAACCTGCCCGATCAATTACAGGGAGGAAAACAGACCTACGGAGGTAATACACATTATGTATGAAAAGCCCTCACTCACCAACCTGGTTGGTGACATGCTTCATCATCGGGCTCCACCGGGCATGGCCGAATGCCATCCCAGTGTGCTGCAACGCCAGGTTACTGCGGAGCGGGGTTGTGTGTGGTGACAGTGAATTTAAAATTTCCAATTAAGTCAAAAAAGTATTTTATTCGTTTTGCTAATTGGAAAATTAAAACATAATAAAAAGGAGTGATGGTCAAAAAATAACAGACCGGGTTCACTCCATGGCGGTCAACATGTTTCTGCCTTTATGTGTGATCTACAGGCTTTCATCAGGACCAGAGTGGGAGTGTGGGTGCCCCGGTGGTGTGAACGCGCTAAGGTTCACCCTCCCGAGGGCTGCTGTGTGAAAAATAATATATAAACACAGGAAAAATCCGCCAAAAAACTATAATGGTGGAGAGAAACGAGTTTACTCTATAAAGAAAAAAGAGACGTACATACACAAGACAAAACACAAAAGAATCGTAAATGTGCGTAGTCATGACATTATAGAGCGCCACATTTATAGGCTCAAACATAGTGCATGGATGGGGACTGTGCCAATAATCAGTACCTCAGGTGCATAAAAGATGTGCTGTCAGTGCACCTAGAATTAGCCAGATACTGGTGTCAGGGAAGTAAAACAAGACTTCACCTGAATAGCGTGACTAGCGATGTATCACGGAATCGACGTGGAGTCTCAATGCTACGTGAGAGACTAAAACTAACAAGGGCCAGGAGACAAATGAACGCGGCCCGTGAAGCATTCCTGGTGGGTAGAAATGCCGAGGGGAGAAGAGGGGTTCTTACTGTGAGGCTAGACCGTTCGTCGCCTCAGGGATCCCGGGGTGGAGGTGCGAGCAAATATGGCACACCCTGGAAAGAAAAAGAGAGAAAGAACGGCCACGAGCGGCTGAATAGTGAAAACACAAGCCGAACATTGCTGCAAGCCTTACCAAAAGGATACAAGAGCCAGAAGGTACACTTACGCCCTCGCTGCTCGGCACCCGTTAGGAACCTACACCGCCTCGAGCCACCGGGTCCAGGGAGAGAAGAGACCTGGGGCGAGGTACCTAAAAGCAAGAGTGCAGAAAGGAAGCCCGTCGGTGATAGGTCAGCACATCATATGCTGTGTTGTGATTGGATGAGCCCCAGCCAATAGGACGCGTGAAGGCAAAAGGCTCGTCCGATTATTACCATTGACAGCTAGTCAGTAAAGGGACGAGACATCCCATGCTGTGCAGAGATAGGTTGAGACACAGCCAATAGGACGCGTGAATGAGGGGAGGCTCGCCCGCTGTTTTAAATGACAACTCGACAATTGAAACTTTATGCGGTGCAAAGCGAATAAGCATGAGCGTGTCAGAGTGTGACCAGCTCCTTTCCGAAAGTGGTCCACACTCGGCCACCTCAGTGTCGTGGCGTGCACAATGTCATGATGATTGTACTGCAGCCATGCTGATAGTCATGTAGTGTCAGTTGCATTGTCATTGTGGCTCACAAATACGCATCTTTGCTGGGTTTCGCACGTGTGTATGTGTTGGTTGTGAGATTGGTGATGTGTGGGGTGGGGTGGGACCCCTTTGGGCACATGGTGGACGGGGGCAAAGTGGTGTTTGTATGTGTGCTGCAGTGTGCCACGGAGATCAGGGACATGATCCAGGGTCATTGTGGGTGTGCAGTGTGCTACACATCGTTGTGCCATTGTGCCCATCTCCCCCCGTTCCCCCAGTCCTTTGTCATTACTCACCCTGTTAATGTTGTATCAGGTCATATCGAGCTGTGTCCGGACTCCTAACTCCTTGCACCGTCTCCATGCTGATGTCTGTGGCCACCATTTCCTCCAGCTCCTCCTGTGGCGCAGGATTCCCACCTCCAGTCGCCGTTGCTGCCTTCCTGTTGGCAGCAGGTTTCTGCTTGGTTTTGCTTTTCACATCATGCCAGCTCCTCTTGACCTCCTTCTTTGGGATTGACAAAGCTCCAGGAAACTGAGCTGGACTTCTAACTTATCGCGCTTTTTTAAAACGGCAGAGGCATTACCATTCCAAGCAGGCACAAATCCTTTACGTTTTTTAAAACATATCCCAATCAGGGGATGGAAAGGCCCTTATTCATACTAAGGCAGTCCCTATTTAAGCCAACTTCGGGTTACTCCAGATGCTGTCACAGAGCGAGAGTGGGGCCAGCCTAGCTTCATCACCCATGTACTCCAGCTCCAGCTCTGAGGGAATGATGAAATGAGAACTGGAAGGGGGTAGACTGAGAAGCCGCCTTTCATATCCAGTTTTCCTCGACATGCGGAGCACTAACATTGTGATAACGCCAAACCCCAGAACCATACAGAGCTGCGGTAACACATTGAGTCCTGTAAATAGTCAAATGATGGGAGATGGTCCCCCGTCCTGCAGACTGAGGTAACTGAGAGTATACTCCAGCAGCCCTACTGAGCTTCAAGAAGGAGCTCGCAATCTGTTGCTGCCAAAAACCCATGGAATCGAAGACCATACCTAGGTAGTTGAAATCAGAAATGCTGATCAGAGTTTGACCACTAACCGTTACCTTGGAAATGTTTTTCTGGCCTGGACCGCAGGCCATGACATGTGACTTTCCAAATCTAGAGCAACAGGCCAAGTATACCACGTCATCTGCATTGAACAACGCTGGTACTGACAGGTTGGCAATCTTGGGGGTATCCTTGACAGTATCAATCAAAAAAGAACTCAAATTGTTGATATAAATGATAAACAACAGTGGGGCCAGGATACAACCTTGATGCACCCTCATGGCAAGTGAGAAGGTGTATGACATTTCGCCTTCTGGTCAAAACTAAACCTTCTCACACTGGTTGTGCAGAAGATTTACCAATTCCCAAATCATAGTACTGAGTCAGCATTGACTAAGACTACAGAAGAAATCCACTCTTCGCTGGACAGCGGTGGGTCAGTAGCCTTGGTACTGCTGGACCTATCCGCTGCATTTGATACGGTGGATCACTCTCTTCTGGTTCATCGTTTAAAAGATATTGGGATAGGAGGTAAAGCCCTTGCCCTGCTGACATCGTTTTTATCGGAGAGGACTCAATCAGTTCACTTGGGCAAATTTAAGTCAGCACCTTTTTCTCTTCCATGTGGTGTTCCGCAGGGCTCATCATTGAGCCCTACACTCTTTAATATCTATGTGGCGGAATTAGCACCACTGATAGGAAGCTTTAATCTGATTCCGACGTCTTATGCTGACGACACACAGCTGGTGATCTCGACAGTGGATAAGGACATCAATCACTCATTAAATCTTCATAACTGTATACTGTCCTTAAGCCCCTGGATGAGCACTCATTGCTTAAAGTTAAACTCGAGTAAAACAGAGGTGATCAAGTTCGGAAATCTTTCTCCCCCCTGTTCCCCAGCTTGGTGGCCAGACAATATTGGCCCTCCCCCTACACCGGTAGATAAAGGAACAAATCTTGGGGTTATTATAGATGAAAAGTTGAGTTTTAAAGCTCAAGTCTCTATGGTAGTGTTGTCTTCATTTTTTAGGATCAAGACTATTAGAAAAATGTTGCCTTTTATTCCCAAACCTTGTAAAAATTCACTAGTAACTTCCTTAGTCTTGTCCAAACTTGATTATTGTAATTGATTATACATTAAGGTGCAATCCACCCTTCTCAGGAAGTTACAGGCAGTGCAAAACGCGGCTGCAAGACTGATCTTGGATATTCCAAAATATCAGTCGGTTAGAGCAGAATTGCGAGAACTCCACTGGCTTCCAATTTGCCAGCGGATAAAATTTAAGACTTTCTGCATGGCTCACAAGGCATCACACATAGAAGGGCCGAAGTTTTTAGAGGACCTGTTTAGATGGTACTCTCTAAACAGATCGCTGCGTTCAGCTAATGCCTATCTGATGCGGCCAGCTAGAATCAAAAAGATGAATTGGGGGGGGAGGAGTCTTACCTTTAATACCATCAAAGAATGAACTCTCTCCCATTATATGTCAGAAAAATCACTCCCCATTTGGAATTTAGGAAACAGTTGAAGACCTGTCTCTTTCAGCAGTAATAAAACTCAGTACAGTATTATTCCGCAAGCGCTAAGACACCCGAGGGTATTCGTGCGCTGTACAAATTTCATTAACATTAACATTAACAATGACATCTCAACCCCATTCTAACAGATCAAGAAAAGCTTTGTTCTAATAACATAATCAAATGCTGTAGATAGGTCCATAAAGGCCAGGTACAGGGGACTGCCCTTTTTCTAGATGTACTTTTCTACAGTCAGATGCAAGTTCAGGCACTGTTGCACAGTACCGAACCCTGGATGAAAACCAAATTGTTAGGTGCTCAGAATATTGTTTAAATTAGCCCAAAGTAGTAATCGATCAAATATAATCCTTTCGATTATTTTCACTGTGCTATCAAGGTGATTGGTCGATAACATTTAGGTGACATGCGATCTCCTTTCTTAAATATGGGGATGATGATAGAGAGGGCCCAGGAACGAGGGATCTTTTTACACAGAGGGCTGGTAAACACATTTGTGATGAGGGGCCTGACAAATTAACGCAGCATTTGATGGGGTCCATAGGGACCCTGTCCAGTCCAGGGGATGTGCCATCAAAGCTTTGCCTGATGGCTTCCTCTACCTCTGGTAAGGTGGCTAACAAAGTGGATACATTTCCTAATTTGCCCTGAAGTAATACCCTTAAACCATCCTTTGGGACTTTTACTTCGTATGTGTTCATCTCACATTTTGTATCAAAGTTACGCAGGCCACTTTAAGTTGATTCTACCATCCTGGGGAAACAATGAAGCTCTTTCAAGAATGAGGGGATGAGGTAAGTCACCAGTCTAGCTGTTGCATGTAAGAACGAAGGGGCATATTATCAAGTGGCAGCGATAATTATCGCTGGCCGCTCTTAGCGTGAGGATTTTTTTTCGCAGGCTATCGATGGAAATGATCGCCATGCTAGCGCTGTATTAACAACGCATAGCACAATGGCGATAATTATTCCAGCAATAGAGGTGTTTTTCATGGAACATCGCTGGTTTTCCAGCGATGTTCCATGGAAAACGGCGATATCCTTGATGATAGGGTCTGTGGTCTTAGCCACACAATCCACCCCCCATGTTAGGTATGCCTTAGTCAGGAATTTAACAGACGTTAAATTCCTGCGTTAAGGCATACTTAACGCGATTTCAAATATCGCTACCCCTCGTTGATAACATCGCGAAGCTGCCTTCACGATATTATCCCATGTTGTTTTCACAGCCACGCCTCCTTTGCATCTCATTATCGATGCGAGGTGATGCATTTGGAAAACGGGCGCTAAGTCAAGGAATCAGCACTAGAGTGTCCTTGATGATAATGCGATAAAATTATCACCGCTTTCGACAAAAAACGGACGCTAAAGCGGCGATAATTTTATCGCGGCCCCTTGATAATATGCCCCGAAGTGAGAGGAAATAATGGGAATTCTGTAACTCCATGAGGTGGCATTTTCATAATTGATACCAGAGATTGCAAGAGCCTGGACCATCTGGTGAAAGTCAGCTGGCATCAGGAATGGTATTCATTTTATATAGAGAGTAATGTGGGTCTTACATGCATTACTGTTTTGTCAATCTGTACATTGACCGAGAGTAGTAAATCCAGAAGCCAGTCATCCACAGAATACCACAGAGGTCTATTTAAAAATGTGTGTCTAAAGTACATTTTCAAATTATGGTTTGGTTGATTGAGATGACTTCATTACGCTTAATTTTCATGATGTTTGAGAACAGAGGGCTTCATTACAATGGTGGTCAGATCGTATTGGAATAGAGACCGCCCGACACGTAGTCGGCGGCTCCACCCACCTAAGTATGATGCGGCTGCCGAGAAGGCTGTCAGAAACATGCCTTTTACAATTGCGGCTTGTGCTCCATGCCAAAAATGGTCCACAGTGCAAGCCACAATTGAGAAAAGCATTTATTGAAACATTCATTCACCATGTGCCAGGCACCATGTGCCCTCCTGACACTATTGCAGAGACCTATGGGGGACAGGGGCCCTGTTAGGGGCTCCCAAAGTCCCATTCAGTCTGCCTTTACATGGCGGTCGGACCGCAATGTAAAGGCAGAGGGAAATGGGAAATCGTAATCCTTACAACATTGCCTCAGCAGGCACTGCCTCTATTGTAGGGTTTACACTACGATCGACGCTCCAACAGGCTCCTTGAACCTGTGAAAGGCGTTGGTCAGTCCTTCCGCTGTCTGCGCTCCAACCGACCGCATCATTATGCAGTGAGTGGACCGCAGCCTCTGATGTTGGATGAACTGACAGCCTATCTGTGGCGATCTGCCCAACATCATAATCGGGCCCATAGTGTGCATGCACCCAGTTTGTGTCCATGGATACACACATGATGTACCTTTCTCAGATTCTGGACATTTATTTGAGATTACTTGAAATTTGTGGCATTGGACAACATAAACCATTACAGCATCTACCCAGATCTCAGAGTACAAGTAAGTAATTTCGGGGGGCCTTTTGTAACTTAGGGGCATATTAACAAGAACTTGCGATAAACATTGCAAAGCGTGCTTAGCGCTATTTATTTTAACGCCAGCTATCGCTGGATTTCAACACCGAGATAGTGGATTATTATCAAGGCTTAACTCTGAGGCGATATGAAATCCAGCAATAGCGTCAAAAAGCACCAGTATCGCCTGCAAACAAGAGTTACATTGGAGGAGATAAGGAGATCCTTGCTGATACGCCCCAGTGACCTTAACCCTAAAATCCAACTCCCATTATATAGATAGCCTAGTCCAGTGTATCCCAAACTGTGGTCCGCGGACCCCAAGGGTCCATGACACATTCCCAGGAGGTCCTCAGGCAGCAATTTTAAAGCACAACAAAGTTCCTTGTAGAATTAGCAGTTTTCCAGCAACAATAAAAGTGTCAAGATGACGTCAGTGATTAATGCCCTGCTGGAGAGAGATGAGAGTTTTGTCCAGTGGCAGTTTAGACCTATTTAATGTAGCACACTGCAAAGAACATGTAGAATGCATTTTAAAAAAGTGTTTTATGTACATAGGTTAGTGGGTTACTGCTTTTGGCACAGAGATTATTTTGTTACTGTGCAGTTCATAAGTGACAATCGTAATCTAGCACAGTGACCTATTAACTGTCATCAAAGAGCTGCTTGCAAACTGCATAATACAAGTTAGAGACATGTTTTTTCTAAGTCTTTCATTATCCTGATGCTGCTAAAAAAGGTTTATTTGGGTGGAAATAAATTTGTATTGTTAAAGTCAATGCTAACCACTGTGTTATGATCTGAATCCTGAGTTTGTGCTTCTCCAGACCAAGCACTCTTTAAAAATGCCTACCGTTATGAATGACATGTGAATCCTACACCTTGTAGTCGCATTTGCCTTATGTAACATTTTCTATACCCTGATTTACATGTATGAATCATTGTCTCTATGGGGCAGATTTACAAGGAAAGTGACTTGTGTGCCGCAAGCCATTTGACTGAGCCGCAATGAGTCACTTTCAAAGCACAGGGATGCGACATATTTACAACAATATGTCGCATCTCTGTGCTTCCCCCTGCCCTGGGACACAAACTGCTGCCATGCACCTGCACAGGCACCCTTGCACCATGGTGCAAGGATGCCTGCGTCGTGGGGAGATTGTTTATATGCAGGAAGGGTTCCCTTTCTGCACAAAAACAATCAGAAATTGCATTTTTCAACTTCTAAGTGTGCTGCATTAGCACACATAGAACTTGCAAAACGTCATCGTTTTACTGATTGTTTATGTGCAGGAAGGGACACCTTCCTGTACATAAGCAATCACCAGAGGTGATTTCCTCTTTCTACGCATGCTGCAGAGTGCAACACGCATAGAAAGAGGAACAAAACGAGGAGAAGTAAATACCTTTCTCCTTGTTGCGCCTCCCTATGCCTCCACTGGGAGGCGTAGCATTCAGACACATTTCCAGATTTACGATTTCTAGTAAATCTGGAAATGTGTCTGGTTTCATGGGTGCTGCGTGGGAACACCCACAGCAACACCCATGGAATGCCCCTTTCACGCAAAGTGCTGTGTGCAAATGGAAAAAAAACACAAAAAAAAACAGGAGCGTAACCCGTAAACCTCGTTGAGATAGGGTAATAATGTAAGAAACAACAACAACTCTCAACTGGTATCATTCGACCAAGACAAATAATTTGCATGTAAAAAACATTACAAAGGAGATAAGGAAGACTCAAGAAGAGAATGATTTAAGAAAAATACTGTATTAGGTTAGGAAAAATTTTTTACTTACATAAAAACATGTATAAATTTGAAAGGTCCAAAAAATGAAGCAGTAATAGCAGCACTGTACATACAATTAATATATCATAAAGACAACCCGGACTTGTACTTGGTGCTTAAAGTGTATGTGACACGAAGACGGCGACGCAAGTGACAAGGTGAGATCAGCAAGGGACGGCGCAACGTGAAGTGAAAGTGAATAGTGGAATGATAATTACAAGGTTCTGAATTCAATTTTCGACATTACAGAATTATTTTTACATCAATTTGAGGAACCATAAAGCCATCAGTTAAGCTGAAAAGGTCGACGGCGTTTCGATCCTGATTAAATTGGGATCATCGTCAGGACAGGGTTGAATTATTCATCACAGTGCTAAATGGATGAAGGTTCAAGGTTAAGGAACGGTGGAGAGAAAGGGTCCAGAGTAGTTCTGGGACTAGGTGACAAGGGGCGGGGCGCTGGATCCAGAGGAGCAATGAAAGTCAGCAGGTCTGGGTCGGCGAGATTGAACTCGTGGCCGTAAAGGCGTAATGATTGATCAGGTGTCAACAATTAATGAATTGGTATTCGTTTCAGATACAACGACTAGGGGCTTGAAACAGAAAGTTGTAGGTCACGAGGAATCCATGATCAGGATGGACTAGAACGGGGAGGATCCGAGGGAGGGGGAGGCGGCCAGGACAACCTAATGCATGCGGTGTCCGGAGGAAATTTCAGGGGATTGGGGCGGTCAGGACTGCCTAATGAATATGACGTCCGGGGGGTGTCTCAGTCACCAGGACTCCAGCAAAAGTGATTACTTTGTGAGTGTGTGCAAATGGGCCATATTTACAAGACCAGGAAAATTCACGCAAGGTGGCTTTTCCTGTCCTTGGAAGTATGGGGATCTAAAATACGCAACCGGTGCGTCACTTTTTGTGACACACCCGTGGCAGAAGGGGCTTGTAAATGTGCCCCTATATGTGTGTGATTTAAAGTGCTCTGACATCCTACAATGGTATGATAGATGCTATAAAACAAATAAAATACATATGACAGAGGAGCTATGGAGAGATGAGAGGCACTGTTGGAGGGTGATAATAAGGTAATCATTGAAGAACCCAAACAAAGATTGTCGTATCCTGGTGCATAGTAAGGTCATCATTTACTATTCTTTAAAAGCTGATACAATTCAATATATAATAATAAATTGGTTGTAGAATGCACCATTGTTTCCCACATTTTCTTGGGGGAGAGCCTCCCAAAGCTCCCTTTGTAGTGGTCAGGCTCGCTCACTGCACTTGGTGTGCACTGTATGGGGACTGGTCTGAAAACATTTGCCAGGGCTTCTTTGGGTTTCCAGTCTGGCCCTGGTAGGAGCCTTGTACTGCGAAATAAAACAAACCATTTAAAAGTTAGTCACGGAGATGCAGCACTAACCTTCCTGTTTTTTGCAAATTCTTTCAATATAAAATACTAAAATCCTTAGTAATTTGAGTAATTGTTTTGTTTGCACACGTGTGTTTGTTTTCGAATTACTGTTTTAAAGTTTGAAATTTAAGTCATACAAATTGCTTGGGGGTCCCCGGCTTCCAGTGGTGACTCAATGGGGGTCCTCAGGAGTCAAAAGTTTGGGAACCACTGGCCTAGTCGACTTTCAAGCAGGTGTTAAGATCCTGCAATAACGGGGCTTAGCGCGATTAATCTTGTCGCTAAGCGGGTCTGCTGCAGGCTTGTTAATAAGGCGAAACCTTGTTAACGTCCATTTCCATGAAGTGTTGCTCCGGAACGCCTACTTTGCATGTCATTAGCGATGACATGCAGGGCGATAAGAAAATAGGAGCAAACTCATGGAAAATAGCGCTAACAAGGCTTAGCGTGAGCTTGCTGATAGTGCGATGTGAATATCGCCGCTTTTCTGGCTTTTAAAGCCAGGAAAGCGGCGATATGGCCCTTGATGATATGCACCCATATTTGCTGCTTTCATAACCCATTGTTGTTCACACCTATTATCTGCATGTGAGCAGCTGTTGTATTGCATAATATTTGCATTTATGTAGCACTTACTACCCCTTATGAGGTGTTGAAGTGCTTTAAGCCGAGTGGTAGGCTACTCTGGAACCCGAGTTTAGTGGTTAGTCCATTGTTATTAGTTATTGTTTGTTTATTGGGATTAGTATTGTGTGCTCAAGCAAACCATTCCATGCACCTGTTGGCACTGGCCTGTCCTCAAAATCTGGGCGAATGTACAGATTACCTAATTTCAATTTCCAACATTGAAGGTCTGTTTAAATGAACCACAAAACTGTCAGAGAATCTTTGTTGCTTTGACCTTGTGGATATGTGGATTTACAATACATGCAAGTCAATAATCGATCATCTGAATTCAAACCTCATTAATCTAATTTATTTCCATAGAAATAAAGGTCACGTATTGCAAAAACTTCCTGGAAATGGCTTGTCATGATCTCTGGTTAAAATTCAAGCATGTGTAGAAGATTTTGCAAAAAACTGTTCCGTAAAGCCTAAGCAATATGGGGGAACATTTGATCTGCTTTACTTAAATTCTTCATTATTTGCTCAAAGAGTGTAATTTTATTTCTGATATGTTGAGTAAAGATCCCAAAGTAATGGGGGCATGTGTAAAAAAGGAAATTAAAATACCTGGTTTCCATTTGCAATATCATTAATGAAATAACTGAATCCCGTGGTTTTATGACTGATCGAAACTATGTTTCATAGCGTCTTTATATTGTAAATTAAATGTAAAAATGTCAAAAGCTCAGACCAGATATTCCAAAAGAAATAATTGAACTGTCTGCCAAAAACGCTGACGTGCAAGTTTCTTGGAAAGCAATTTCTAATTATTTTTATGACTGCACATTCTCAAGCGAAAGGGGATAGGGCACATACATTTGCAGAGCTTGTTGAGTTTCATAGCACATCCACTGTATTGAACAAGATAGCTGCCAAATCTAGCAAATGTGCACAGAATAACTCGCTGTTGATTTTGCTGATGGCGTGGACAATATACAGATCCTGAAAAGGAACACTGATCATCACATAGATAGTCTCTTTCAGGCTTCCTGTCTCTCTCTGCCCTTTTCTCAAGTCATAGCTCTCTCTCTGTCACTCTCTTTTTCTCCCAAACTTACCACCACCCATATTTCCCTATTGCCATTGCTTCACAGGGAACAAGTATAGCAAATGAGTAAGGCGAATGGTGTTGTTGCGCACACACATTTACAGACAGCATATTTTCCATTAAAATGGCCACAAATTTCACACTGTCATGCGGTTTCACTGATAAAACTATATAGTGCACAAATGACAATTTGTGGAAATCGGTTTTAAGCAAGAATTTAGCATTTGCACATCACCAAGTAAAGTGTCTTGATTTGTTTTGATGCTATTCAAATCTTTGTTGCTATCAAAATTCTGAATTACAAAACAATTTGCTCTATTTTTGCTTTTCTAACTGATAATATATTTTGAAATAATTGTCTGGTTCCTTTACTGGCTTTTAAATAATGTTGTGTGTTAGACAAAAACTAACACAAACAACCTTACCTTTCACACTCCCTGTATCCCATCAATATTGTCAAATAGTTCACTTGACAAAATTCTCTAACTTTGATGTCAGAGAAAGAAAAGCAAACACTAATAGACTGACATTTGAACTCTGTTTTTGAATGCACAGCAAATATGAAAAGATAAAAACACATTTTAAGGCATCTGTATTGCTTATTCACCTTCTGAACTCCAGCATGGTTATTTTGGGGGTGATGCAGCACCCCCCTGAACCCAACTTTCAGTGCCTAGGTTCTTTATACTGCACACATCTTTACCCCTCCCTTCGTTCATGGAAGCCCTCCTCTACAACATGTTTTATTTTCCCTTGTATAATATCCCCACTCTTTCACATGCTCCTTCTTTCTATGTCTCCACCATTCTGTAGCACCATAGTTCTCCTTTCCCAGCTTCTCCTCTCTCCAATTGTTTCTATTTTTCTTTCTCTTTATTTTTCTCCATTGAATCTTTCCTTACTTCTCTACCCATCTTTTTCTCTCTTTATGTTTCACTCATGATTGTGTGGATGTGCACTCTGCTGTATCTTGTAACACTTAAGAGAGTGAGAGAAGCAAAGCAGTTGCACTCTCCCATAAATAGAATATCACAGAAGCAACTGCTGATGCCTATGTCCCCGGTGCCGGTTCAATAGGTGGGTGGGGCCAATTGTGAATTGACCCGGATAGTCCTATATAACAGATGTTATCGTTAGACATAACCATGGGAAATGATGGGATATCCATAGATATTGGAGAAGACGCCTCACTCACTAATAGTGACATGCTTCATCATTGGCGTCTTTCCACACCCAGGTAAGATGGTACTACCTGGGCGAACTCAACCAAAAGATGTAATGGGAGTTCTTATATAAATTTTCTCTGGTTATGCAGGGAACCAGTTTGATAGTGAATACTAAAAATACCTCCGGGTATACCCCTATTGCGAAACTTTATTCTTGGGGTACCAAATAAAAAGCGATGTTATAATGGGGTTGTTTTGAAATTATTGTTTCAAATATACCCACTTCTTATGCCAACATGTTTCGGCACGCGCATAGAGCCCACAAGGGTCTGGGGCCTTCTTCAGGGCTGTCTATTATAGTAGATGGTTTCCCTGACTCAAGTTTGATCATGTGCTACATGCAAACCCAGGTAAAAAATGAGGCCTATTGCACTCACCTAAAATTAGAATCCAGTAGATTTTCTAGAAGAAGAGAAATAGTGTCAAAATCGTGTTAGAACTCTGTTTGGAGCTCACACCCATAGTGACATGTATAACTCAACTCTATGTGGATATCTCACTCCACCCGTGGTTGGTGCGATGACGTCTATTCCATTATGTTTATTAGTGTCAGGTTTGCATCTCTAACTTGAGAGTGACTAAATAAAAAACTCTCTACCCGTGACCAAGCGGACATATAACTCTCACAATCGTTCTCTGAGTCATCTCGGGGGTAGTAACAATGTGATTTTTCTGTGCACCCCGTGTTTCATATCAAAAAGGTGGGGGCACGAGTGGGGAGAATTTTAACGGTGCACGGAGTGTGAAACCGATATCCTTTCCCAAAACTACACATTCTTGTCAAAAGCTGAGGCTGTGTTGAGCAGATAAACCTTCTCACCTACTGGTTGGTGCTAGATTGCACCATGCGGGTCACGTGAGTATTGGTGCCGTCTTGTAGTCACACACTAGGGGTATAAGACAAATCATCAAGGATACAGCCGGTGGTCGTGAGGGAACAACTACAGGAACAACACGTATTTTTTACACGTATTTTTTAAACGTTCTATGTATGAAGCTGCACCTACTTTTGATGTATCACTTGTACTATGAAAGTTAAGAGCCCTTCAGTCTATGTGGTAGTATTTAACACGTTCTCAAGTGCCGATCTCTGTTACACTCGAATCATAACGTGGTATGAGATCCGTTAGTGAATGATAGAACTTCTTGCCCGTAGTACCCTATTTGCTTAACCCGGTCCCCATCATCATATAGTTTGGACAGGGAGCTAATGGTAGCGTAAACAAGTTAAAAAGTTACGCGTTCGTAAACCAAACATACAATATATTGTAGCAATGCTCAGAGACACCGGCACATACACGTTTCTTAAAGCAGACATACGATCTATTCAGCTGCATCTTACTTCGTCAAAGATCGGTCACCGTAGATACACCTGTAGTGTTCACTGCCCGCCGCCGTTAGAATCTAGTATGTGTGTTGTGTTTTTAAAGTAATTGGTGGGCTTCCGTCTGTCTTCCGTGTAGCGGGAACAGCGTGTATTGTGATTGGGTACAGACTGTCACGTGGATAGGCAGAAGGGCGTGCATACCTAAAGCTACTCGGGTCTCTGTAGTGTGACGTGTCCGTGGTGGATTTATGGGAGATGTAGGCCGTAAAGTTGGCATTAGCGTAAATGCACCTTAGTGTGGACACAACGGGGAAATTTGTCCGCGTTATTTGGGATCATATTCACGATCACTTACAGCCAGATGCACGGTACGGAGCTCCCGATAGGGGATACCAATCAGTACCCATATCCCATCTGCTTACGTCGTACGTTTGTTCTTATGTGCGTATGTGGGGGGAGAGAGAGACTGGCCATCCTTCCAATTGTTAATGTAACTACTAGCAATATGAGGAAGAGTAGCTCCCTGATCTACTTAGGGATTATCCTATATCAGGAACCGATCTTTGGTTACCTCGATGTGGTCTGCATGTCATGCAGTCTGTATTTGTTCAAGACCCATGTAGCAATATTGCATCTACACCCCTGTTTGTGTCTAATGATGAAAAATAATTTCTCATTGTGAATCTCTATCTCAAGTGATTTATATATGTATTCGGCGTTTTGGAACTTTCAGAATGGACACTAGTCAGTGTTCCTAAATATGAGTGATGTTCAAACTGTGTGTATGGCCCTGCTCATGTTAACATAGACCATGGAATTTCTTCATTTAACCCATTGCTGACACTTGACAACCGGTAGATCCATCGTTGTTCTGCTTTCAATAGTTGTTTCTCATTACATTGGTTGGGCAATTTTTCAATAATTGACCAAGTGAAATCGTTCTCACTGTGTCTCAGCATTTGGAAATGTCGCATCATCTTGGTGACAGTTTTGCCGCATCGGAAAGTACTGCGATGTTCATTCAGTCGTGTTTTGACTTTACGTGAGGTCATACCAATGTTCCTTAGATTACATTTACAGGTCATGATGTACACCACATTCTGGCTGTTGCAATTCGAGAACGACCTTTGTTCCCAAGGTGTTTGAAGCCCCAAGTCGATGGTTTTACTTGCTTTTGTTAGAGTACACACATTGCAGCATCCACATGGAAAGTGTCCTACAACTACGGGTAAATCCCATAGTGTATTAGTGTTACCTGTAGTTCCTGTCTTCTTTTTGGGGCGGGTGTGTACTATTGAGTCCCGTAGGGATTTGCCGCGTTTGAATGCAAAAAGGGGCTTAGGTAAATTAAGAGTTCCTGAGTTTAGGGTCTTCCAGTGTCTTGATATGATCCCCTTTAGTTTGTTGGATTCAGTGCCAAACGTGGTGACGCACACTATTTGTGTATTCTCGGGTTTGGGATGAGATTCCAGTAAAGCTTCCCTTGGGTTGTTACTTGCCCTCTTGTTAGCTTGTTTGATTAGCCGTGGTGGGTACTGCTTAGAATGTAATTTCTGGGATAATTTCTTAGCGTGTACCATGTATGTTTCCTTATCTGTACAATTCCTGCGTAGTCTCAGAAATTGTCCTACTGGTAGGTTGTCTTTCAAGGTTTTCGGATGAAAGCTGTCGTATCTCAATATGTTGTTAACATCTGTAGGTTTATAAGAAACCTCTGTTTTCAATATGCCTGTATCGGGCCAGATTTTTAGATCAAGGAAGGTAATCCAATCTCTTTTTACAGTCATAGTGAACCTGAGATATTGGTCTCTTGTATTCAACCAGTCAGAAAGTCTTCTGCTGTTGCTTCGTTACCTTTCCATATAAGGAAAATGTCATCAATGTATCGCTTCCACACCGGCATGTTGTCAACATACGGGTTGGTGTCGGTGTAGATAAATTTGGTTTCAAAATCATGGACATATAGACATGCTATACTGGGTGCACAGGTCATGCCCATGGAAGTGCCATGAGTCTGTAAGAAAAAATCACCCTCATACTCGAAGTAGTTTTTGGTAAGTGCCAGTCTCGCGCAGTCAATGATGAACTGTATGGGAGTGATGGATGTCCATTCTTCATTCCTTAACAGGGCTTCGATTACTCGTAGGGAGGCTTCCTGTGGGATGCTGGTATACAGCGCCTCCACATCTAATGTAATCAATAAATCTGTGGATACATTGTATGGTATCAGCTGGAGATTATTGAGAATGTCTCGGGTATCTTTCAGGTATGACGGCATCCTATGGACGATGGGCCTTAAAAAATGGTCTATGAATTTTGACAATGGTTCCAAAATTGAACCAATTCCGGAAACGATTGGTCTTCCCGGTGGTGGGTTCACATTCTTGTGCACTTTTGGTAGAATGTAGAAATAGGGAATTTTAGGGTTGGGTTCTACCAAAAAGGCTGCTTCTGCTGTCGTGATCCACCCCTCTTCAGCCGCTGTCTTTATCATTGTTGATATATTTAGTTTAAGGCCTCCTGTGGGATCTCTCTGCAATCGTTTATAATTGCGTTGATCATCCAGTAGTTTTCTGCATTCTTGCTGGTACATTTCCAAAGGCATCACAACTGTGGCGCCCCCCTTATCCGCTGGTTTGATGATGATATCATTCATGCAATCGATATTTCTGATTGCTTCTCGTTCAATCGAGGTCAGGTTATTGAAAACTTTCTGTTCATTCGTTTTCATTTTGTCCACTTCTAGAGTGACTGCCTTCTCAAATTGATATCCCATCATTTCCCATGGTTATGTCTAACGATAACATCTGTTATATAGGACTATCCGGGTCAATTCACAATTGACCCCACACACCTATTGAACCGGCACCGGGGACATAGGCATCAGCACTCTGCTGTATCGCCTTCTCGACCTGTTGGTCAGGCTATGGCAGGTCATGACCAGCTATGCCGCTAGTTTACAGCTATTGTTATCCGTGGAATGAAAGAAGGGGTTGTGAGTGATTGGGGGGTGGTGTCTATCCAGTGTTGTATGAGCACAACCATTTGTCTCTCCTAGCAGGACAGAGTTTCTGCATCCCCCTGGGAAGCCAACTTTCACCCATAGCGGACTGGGGGTGTTCTAGAACACAGATTCAGGTTTCAGACTTCTTATTCTTTACTCAACCATGTTTGAGAAAGGGCATGGATTTATTGTTTCAAATCACAAACCTTGCATGAAAAAAACAGCCAAGCTCAGTTAATTTGACCTTGATTTTCCAAAGAACTTTGAGACCTTCTAAGAATCTCTTTGTATTGATGCAGTGTGTATGGCTTGAGATCCAAAATCCAGCGGAAGAGTTATGTTCCAGACTGATGCCTCTAGAATGTTAGTGATGTTACCGCAGTTCAATAGGAATACGAAGGCTAACCTACCACCTTACTTAGCAGGAGGGGTTGCTATATATTTTTGTTGCAATTATTTTATTTTAAAAACTGCTCACAGATGTGTATGTAGATGAAGGGAGGAATGTTAAACCATCTAGGAGGGTTATAGCTTACAAATAGTTTCATGTCACTATTAAACACTAGCTTGACAATTCCTGTGCCATTGCAGTTGGTCTCAAGAGAGTTTGCCATCTTGATGGAGAAATTACCCAAGAGGTTGAACTCATTGCTCTCTCTTAAATGTCTTGGTGAATGTAAAGATCTCATCTTAGTGACATCACTTGACATGGTTATATTGGGACCTTTTCCATGGGATATTTAAAGCTTTCTTAGTACATCAAGCTGAATCCTATTGTAAAACATTTATTGAATGTATTGTAATGACTTACGGGCCAGAAGAGTGATACAATCTCTTACTGCTTTCTTGTGATGTAACACTGGCTAAAGATGGCATTAGGCGTTAGATCAGTAGCCAAATAGGCTCGGTACAATATTGTAAATATCCTGATTTTCACAGCTCAACACAGGGATGAGTCAGACCTTCCATTCAGCAAGATGTTGATGAAGTGACAAAAGTGGTCTGTCGGGATGTGCTGTATTAGACAAAATAAAATATATCTTGCCACAAAGATTCTCAGGACTTAATTAAAGTTTGATGGGCGGGGAAATCCATCCCAAAAGCGGCAGATGTCCCATCCAAGGTATCCCTAGTGTATTATAGCCTATGGCACTTGTAATAAGGTGGATGGGATGTCCTTCACATTTAGAAGGAGTAACTCTAAATAAGGACCTTCATTTTTGTGGGTATTTCTACACAAAATATTATAAAGCAACGGGTCGTAATAAAGTCTCAAGACTGAAATCATAGCTTCCTATAAATCAGCAAATAAATGTAATGACAGTTTGAGAGTTGTGGACTAAAAGAATAAAATCTGGAAGCATATAACATGAAAAGAGCCAGCATGAAATAATATATATTTTTTAAGTATACAGTTTATTAATGGGCTTCATTCTGCACCAATAGTTCACTCTAATCAATATGGCTATGGATGGTGTGCAAGTAATAATATATAACTTACAGGCTTGGTAAGTAACTGGAGATACTGATGGGTCTTACTGAAGGGACAGAATCCACAGATTCCTTTAGATGGTTATGATATATGTGATGAAGTCCAACCAGCTGCACATTATAGGGATATTAAACATCAACAAAGGGTTCTGTAACCATATTGTGGCATACGGCTGCATACGGGTGCAAGCAAAGTACATTTACAAAATAATGGAATATATTGGACCCTTTATGGCCTGCCAGTGGGTTATGAACAGGGCCTACATGAGGATGAATCGTGGCTCTGGCTAGCCATGAACCAGGATGCCAATTAATGAGGCAGCCCACCCTGGAGCAACCAATGGTGGTCTATGTGGGTGCCCTGGAGGCAACCAGATCTACATGTATGCATAGTTAGTGTAAACCTATCTGGGATAGTAGGAAAATGAGCATTTACACAGAGGCAGGTAACAGGCCTGTTCCTGTTTGGTGGGGGCATATAGTTATTTGTAAATATGAGTCTTCAGACTTTCTGAACTGCAAGAGGGGTGCTATTCCATATGCAAGGGGCAAAGATGGAGACGGCCTGCCTGTCTTCTTTTTTCCTTTTGTTCTTTCTTATCAATTGTCTTCTCTGGTCTCTGGCAATGATGCTCACCACCTGCACCTTTGCCAGGTATATTGAGGTATCATTTGTGATGATATTTGTAGATGGTGCAGCTGATTTTGAGGACGATATTAGCTTGGGGAAGGAGACAATGTAATTCCTTAAATGCTGGAGTGATGTAATTCAATTTCCTTGATGAGATATGCCACTCTGTTTAGGATGCCTTTGGGGTTAATCAGAGTTGAGTCCTGTGGGACTTTGAGCAGAGCATTGCCTCCATCCAGAAGTGAGAGGATCAGGGCTTGCACTGTTGTTCGGAAATACGTTTCCGAAAAAAGAGGTTTCATATTTTCAGGAGAAAGAACTGCTACCATGCCATCTTGGATTTCCAGGTGATGTCTTTTAAAGGTGAGATCCGTGGGAAAGGGAAAATTCAAATGTTTGACAGTGTCTTTCAGTAGATGGGTGAATACTTTTAGGCTTATGCTGGATAGCCAAACTTGGATCTGTGGTTATTTTAAGATCTTGCTGAATAGAAGAAACTGCAACAAACAAAGTTTCCTTAGTACTTCCCCACCATTATGTGCACTGTGAAATCCAAAATTAAATATGAGGTTCACCCCATAATCAACTGACGGAGCCTGCTCAGTGCTGAGGCCAAGCTGCGACCACCTAACTCTTTGCTCAATGTATGCACCAGACTGTCTGGTGGTCTCTCAAGGATCAGGGACCATGTGCCAGGCTTTGTAGCCTATCTGTTTGGGTTGAAGAGCATACTAGCCTTTGGTACATCATAGATACTCAAAAATTCTCAATTATAATATCTCAAATATTGAGGTGAGTTGATGTTAGAAATGGGGTTTCTCAATGGCTAAGGTATGCACCTAAACTAGGCAGAAGCCACCACACTAGTCAGGGCAATGGAGTTACACACACAGGGGCGGCTGGTGGAATTTGAAACTGGTGAGGAGTATGCAGACTGAATCAACGCACGCGAGCGAGCGAGCCCGACGGCAATCCGGGGGGTGGTTCTCCCTCCGCGAAGATTTTTTTTTTTTAATTGGCATCTTTTTGGTGCGATTTTCAGCACTATTTCTGTGATAAATGGACTAAAAATTCAGTTCTTCAAGGCATTAATAAAAGAAAACTCCTACATTATTTCAGAGAATTTCTGGGTTGCCAAGCAAGTCTGACTTCTGAAGAGGGCTAGGGTACTAAGCAAGACTGCTTTGGCTCTACCCTTTCCAATAGAAAACACTAGTTAAACACTAGTTGGCGATGTGAACAAGTTCAATGGACAAATCTGGGGTCTACTCTAGGGAGAGTCCCTCTCCTGAGAAAGAAATTTTAAAAAGATTGCAAATGGTGCATTTTAAAGCAAATGAATGCAGCGATAAAGCAAGGCTTATTAAGCAGTGGGAACGTATAGTCTTGAAATATTAAACTCATTAAAAACTGCCCCAGACCACTAAAGTAGAGCAGCACGCACCAAGATAACAAACCCCCATCTCCCACAATTACCCACCCACAAGTTTACAATATTGTACCTCCCCCACCCTTCTCTGACAATCTGCCTTAACACACCCAAAAACATTCACAACTAAACTTCAAGACTGTGGAGAAGAGACAATCCAAGCAAAACTCGAATGTAGAATTGTTGTTTGTTTCGACACTGTAAGCTACCACTACAGTCAGAGACTGCTTTTCATTTGGGTCCCTGCTCTCTTATCACCTTCATCATAGGGGTTAAGAAGTGTACTTAAGGGTTATTTTGTTCCCTCTGCAGTACTTGACATCTATGGCTGAAATGTGGCCTCACATTTTCATCAACTCACCGAGTACCAGTCAAGAGCCTATTTTTGTCATGGTGGGTGCCGTTTTACATCTTCATCTAACCTGGACAACTGGCACTTTGTTTTTGTGGTGAACTGCAGGTACTCACAAAAAACTCCACTACCATAAAACGCAGCAATAGGCCCCACCGTTCAAGGTACTTTCACAGAGTCCTTGCTGAGGTGGTTGCGCTGGGACCCTAGCCAGAAACTGTGTTTTATTTCTGCTAGGCTCCATTTACAAATGTACAGGAATGTATGCAGTTCCCTTTGCAGGTTTCTTTACCAAACTGTTGCCTACTTGCTCTAGTCCATTACTCCCAGTCTGCTCTATGGCCATTACAGGGCGGGGATACCTATCTCACACAAACTTGTCTGGAGTGCCACCATCGAATGTGGGGGCGCCAAGCCCTTTCTAAGCAGACTCTGCAAAGAGAGGGTCAGCTGGGGGGATGGAAGGCTTCCATTATAAAAATGGTCACTCCCAGTTTCAAAAGACTGCAGTACATGTCAACTCCTGCTATATCGACAACAACTGAGCGTCTAAGACTACATCACCTTGCAGAGTAAAGAGTTAAGCAATAACTGTTTCAGCTCACCAAACGAAAGTATTAGGCAATTCATTGAACTTGCTATAGTATCTAGTTCATCCGGTTCCAAAGGAAACAGGCAATACATTCTACAAGAATTGTCCCCACAGCCTCAGACTTCAGAATGCCCTGGAGAACTAGCATTGCACCATTACAACAATAGGTGTGCTTTTTTTCAGATGCTGGCGACATCACTGGCATATATGACAATATCTTAGAGCAGGCAAGTGGTAGATTTTTGTAAAAAATAGTAGGGAGAATCTATTATATTCCACACTGACATATTGAAGCAGAGGCAATGTCCCTGAATCAGGGCTATTGGTATGTATGATGACAAGCAGCATTTCATTTTTTTACACTTTAATAACATTGCGCAAACAAAAACAGAGTTCTAAACTCTGGCAAACTAAAACAAGAACTCTGTTTTTGTTCGCACTTTGTAAAACTGCCAAAAATAAATAGTCCAGGCCTGACACATGCTCTAATTTCCCCTTCCAAGAATTAATGACAAAGCGTTAAATTTTGATATCAGGTGGTAATTCATGGAGGGGGAGATAGGACCGTGCGTACACCTATCAAACTCTATAAGACTGCAATTTATGTAAGCATATTTTTCAGTCTGCTAAAAAATACATATCCTTTGGTAGCAGTACCTATAACCCCTTCGCTCCCAGGCCTTTTCCCCCTCCTGTGCCACGCCCTTTTTTGGCTATTTGGGGTAGTGCACGCTGAGGCCCCTGTAACTTTTTGACCACATAAGGTATCCACGCAAAATTTGCGTCCTTTTCTTCCAAGGGGGATTCTGAGGGTAGTCAGGGTTTGTGGATTCCCCTGGAGGGGTCACAGAAATGAGCCAAAATACAGCAAAATTTAGTTTTTGGGGGGAAAATGGGAAAAACGGGCTGCAAATGAAAGCATCTGGGTTTTTCCCTGCAAGTGTTATCAAGAAAGGGTTTGTGGGGCTGAAATCACCATTTTCCCAGCTTTTAGGGGATATCAGACTTTTGTCAGAAACCCAACATTTTTTACACAGTTTTGGCATTTTTCTGGGACATAGCCTATTTTTGCTATTTTTTGTGCTTTCGACCTCCTTCCAGTTAATGGTAGAAATGGGTACAAAAGCAATAATGGATCCTGGGAAGCTATACATTTTGGAGAAGTAGACAAAATTCTGAATTCAGCAAGGGGTCATTTGTGTAGATCCATCAAGGTTTCTTTATAGAAACTAACAGTTAAATATAGGATAAATTGAAAATTTGTTGAAAAAAAGCGCCTTTTGTGTCAACGTTTTCACCTGTAACTTCTTCTAATTTTGACAGCTCTTTTAAAGCAATATACCGTTACATCCGCTGGACATTTCTGGTTGTGGGGATATATAGGACTTGTAGGTTCACCAAGAACCCGACGAACCCAGAGCCAAAAACTGAGCAGCAACTTGCAATGGTTTTTTATTATGTACCGGGTATATAGTAATTATTCTGTAAAAATGTGTACATGGAAAAATCGGTATGAAAGACACCTATGTATTTCTGAAATGGGAACAAAATATAGAGTTTAGAAACAGTAGATATTTGCCCATTTCCGAAATTGGGAATACTCATACTAGCATGAGAATTATCAGTCATTTTTTAGAATGACTTCTTTTTTACACAATGTCTTTCATTTGGAAGGCAGAAATGCATCGAAAGTCAATAGGTAATAACAGTTCCTTTACAAATCTGAATTACCCTAAGTGTTCCGATAAAAATGGTACCTCACTTGTGCCCACGACAGGAAATGGCTCAAAACCCAACGTGAACACACCACATTTTCACAATGCAAAATTACCCTTTTTTAGCAAAGTGCCTAGCTGTAGTTTTTTAACCCTAGCTCTGCCGGCACCTAGGGAAACCTAGCAAACCTATACATTTTTGAAAACTAGACACCCAGGGGAATCCAGGATGGGGTGACTTGACTGCCTCCCACCATGTTCTGTTACCCAGAATCCCTTGCAAACCTAAAAAATTGCCCAAAAAAACACTTTTTCCCCACATTTCTCTGGTGGAAAGTTCTGGAATCTGCATGGATCCACAAATTTCCACCCACCCAGCGTTCCCCAAAGTCTACTGAGAAAAATGGTACCTCACATGTGTGGGTCAGACTAGTGCCCGCGACAGGAAACGGCGCAAAATGTAACGTGGACACACCTCAATTTTGTAGCGAAAAATGACCCTTTTTAGGCAAAGTACCTAGCTGTAGTTTTTGAACCATAGCTCTGCCAGTACCTAGGGAAACCTAGCAAACTTATACATTTTTGAAAACTAGACACCCAGGGGAATCCAGGATGGGGTGACTTGATTGCCTCCCACCAGGTTCTGTTACCCAGAATCCGTTGCAAACCTAAAAAATTGCCAAAAAAAAGACTTTTTCCCCACATTTCTCTGGTGGAAAGTTCTGGAATCTGCGTGAATCCACAAATTTCAACCCATCCCGCATTCCCCAAAGTGTTCCGAGAAAAATGGTACCTCACTTGTGTGGGTCGGCCTAGTGCCCACGACAGGAAACGGCGCAAAAAGTAACGTGGACACACCTCAATTTCACAGCGAAAAATGACCCTTTTTTGGCACAGAGCCTAGCTGTAGTTTTTGAACCATAGCTCTGCCGGCACCTAGGGAAAACTAGCAAACCTATACATTTTTGAAAACTAGACACCCAGGGGAATCCAGAATGGGGTGACTTGACTGCCTCCCACCAGGTTCTGCTACCCAGAATCCCTTGCAAACCTAAAAAATTGCCAAAAAACCCCACATTTTCCCCATATTTCTGTGGTGGAAAGTTCTGGCATCTGCGTGGATCCACAAATTTCGACTCACCCGTGTTCCCCAAAGTTTTCCAAGAAAAATGGTACCTCACTTGTGTGGGTCGGCCTAGTGCCCGCGACAGGAAACGGCGCAAAACGCATTGTGGACACACCTCAATTTCGCAGTGAAAAATGAACCTTTTTTGGCAAAGTTCCTAGCTGTAGTTTTTTAACCCTAGGTCTGCCGGCACCTAGGGAAACCTACCAAACCCACACATTTCTGAAAACTAGATACCCGGGGGATTCCATGGAGGTATGGGTTGCGTGGATCCCCCAACGTTTCCTTACCCAGAATGCCCTGCAAACCTCAAATTTAGCTGAAAAAATCACCTTTTTCACACATTTTTGCGTGGGAAAGTTGTGGCATCACCGGGCTGACACAAATTTCATACCACCCAGCGTTCCCCCGGGTCTCCAGATAAAAATGGTGCCTCACTTGTGTGGGAGGTACAAGTACCCGCGACAGGCAAGAGCCCAAAACGTATTGAGGCGACATGAAAATTGCCTACATCAAAACGAGCTGGTTTTGCAAGGGGGGTCACCTGGGTTTTTGGCCCGGTGCTCGGCGGCCACCTAGGGGAACCTACCAAACCCACACATTTCTGTAAACTAGACAGCTGGGGGATTCCAGGGAGGTATGGCTTGCGTGGATCCCCCAACGTTTCCTTACCCAGAATGCCCTGTAAACCTCAGATTTAGGCAAAAAATACACCTTTTTCACACATTTTTGTGTGGGAAAGTTGTGTCATCAGCGGGCTGACACAAATTTCCTACCACCCAGCGTTCCCCCGGGTCTCCCGATAAAAACGGTGCCTCACTCGGGTGGGAGACCCAAGTACCCGCGACAGGCAAGGGCCCACTACGTAGTGAGGTGACATAAAAATTGCCTACCTCAAAACGACCTGGTATTGCACGGGGGTCACCTGGGTTTTTGGCCTGGTGCTCGGCGGCCACCTAGGGGAACCTACCAAACCCACACATTTCTGACAAACTAGACACCCGGGGGATTCCAGGGAGGTATGGCTTGCGTGGATCCCCCAACGTTTCCTTACCCAGAATGCCCTGCAAACCTCAAATTTAGCTGAAAAAATCACGTTTTTCACACATTTTTGTGTGGGAAAGTTGTGGCATCACCGGGCTGACACAAATTTCCTACCACCCAGCGTTCCCCCATGTCTCCTGATAAAAACGGTGCCTCACTCGTATGGGAGGCCCTAGTACCCGCGACAAGCAAGGGCCCAAAACGTATTGAGGCGACATGAAAATTTCCTACCTCAAAACGATCTGGTTTTGCAAGGGGGTCACCTGGATTTTTGGCCCGGTGCTCGGCGGCCACCTAGGGGAACCTACCAAACCCACACATTTCTGAAAACTAGACACCCGGGGGATTCCAGGGAGGTATGGCTTGCGTGGATCCCCCAACGTTTCCTTACCCAGAATGCCCTGCAAACCTCAAATTTAGCTGAAAAAATCACGTTTTTCACACATTTTTGTGTGGGAAAGTTGTGGCATCACCGGGCTGACACAAAATTCCTACCACCCAGCGTTCCCCCGGGTCTCCCGATAAAAACAGTGCCTCACTCGTGTGGGAGGCCCAACTACCCGCGACAGGCAAGGGCCCACAACGTAGTGAAGCGACATGAAAATTGCCTACCTCAAAACGACCTGGTTTTGCAAGGGGGTCACCTGGGTTTTTGTCCCGGTGCTCGGCGGCCACCTAGGGGAACCTACCAAACCCACACATTTCTGAAAACTAGACACCCGGGGGATTCCAGAGAGGTATGGCTTGCATGGATCCCCGAACGTTTCCTTACCCAGAATGCCCTGCAAACCTCAAATTTAGCTGAAAAAATCCCCTTTTTCACACATTTTTGTGTGAGAAAGTTGTGGCATCACCGGGCTGACACAAATTTCCTACCACCCAGCATTCCCCCGGGTCTCCCGATAAAAACGGTGCCTCACTCGTGTGGGAGGCCCAAGTACCCGCGACAAGGGTCCAAAACGTAGTGCGCCTCAACAGGCAAGGGTTAAACGTAGTGCGCCTCACTCCGTTTTGGGCCCTTGCCTGTGGCGGGTACTTGGGCCTCCCACACGAGTGAGGCACCGTTTTTATCGGGAGACCCGGGGGAACGCTGGGTGGTAGGAATTTTGTGTCAGCCCGGTGATGCCACAACTTTCCCACACAAAAATGTGTGAAAAAGGGGATGTTTTCAGCTAAATTTGAGGTTTGCAGGGCATTCTGGGTAGGGAAACGTTGGGGGATCCACGCAAGCCATACCTCCCTGGAATCCCCCGCGTGTCTAGTTTTCAGAAATGTGTGGGTTTGGTAGGTTCCCCTAGGTGGCCGCTGAGCACCGGGTTAAAAACCCAGGTGACCCCCCGTGCAAAACCAGGTCATTTTGAGGTAGGCAATTTTTATGTTGCCTCACTACGTTGTGGGCCCTTGCCTGTCGCGGGTATTTGGGCCTCTGTAGTGTCGCGCGTTAGCTCTGCTTTGTTCGCGTGTTTAGTGATTCGGTTTCACGAGGACAAAGCAGAGCGTGAATGCGCATAGAAGTTGTGTATCTTTAAATATGCATGCTCGAGGGCATTACCTCGAGCGTAAGGTGTCTGTTAACGAAGTTGTTTACGTAGAAAGTAGATGTATCAGTTAGAGATGTCGTTATTCTGAGAGAGAGAGCCAGACGATAGAAGACGTCCGGTTGAGCATATCAATAAATTACATTTTCAATTCAACTTTATAAGTGTATTTACTACACTTACATTTTGGCGACTGGGAGCTCGACCGGAGAGAATTCACGCGTTTTCTTCTGGATTCTGACAAGGTGTTTTCTTCACTTTTCTGGATTGGTTACTCAGATATCCAGCGACCTCATTTGGCTTCACTACGAAGGAATCAGCACGCTATTGGCTGTTTGGTCTTCTATCCCTTCGTTTGGTTGGTTAACACACCACGAAGTACTCAGCACACCATTGGCTGTTTGGATGTCAGTTTCATCGGTTCTGTTAATTCACTTCCTCATACTTGCCAACAAAGTCTTTCCGATCCACGTTCCCACACGTTCCGCGTTGGCTGTCACTTTACAGCCTCTCCTGCATTGATTCAAAACTGCAGTAAGCGGTAAGATGTGCACTTCGTTTCGATTGGAGGCAAAGTTTGTTTGACTTCAGTGTGGCAAGTGGCAAGCAGTAACAACGTTTGACTGGCACCAGTTGATTAATTGTCTCTTTCAGTGCACAGTGCGAAAATTTTTCTATCGTTTATAGCGCGAAAGAGAGGATTCAACAGAGTGTTATTGTGAAACCAACCACAAGCTTAATTGTGCCCCACACATTCTGGAAGACTATTATCCTTTTTGCTCCTGTGTGAGTGACTGGTGAAGTTTTTCTCTGTTCTTTGAATTGAAAGATAAATAACATTCTTAGCAAAAGCGTTTTAGCGTCACAAGTTTCAAGAGAATTACTCTTATCAACAAGGATCTACAAATAATTTATTTCTATGGGAACAGTTATATTTTTTCCTCAGCAAGATCTTATGAACTTAAGTTATAATTCAACTTTAATCCAATTTCATTTCAGGTTTAAGTCTTCATTGCAGCTTAGTTCTCTGTTATCACCATAACTTGATTTCCATTTCAGGTTTAAATACATATTAATTTGTGCAGTTTTTTTTTTCTCTCACTAAACATTAACAATGGCTACGCCTACCACCAGCATTACGGTCAATCCACCTAAAGAATTTTTGTGCACTCCTGGTGATCCTCCTGTCCCATGGTTACAATGGAAAGAGTATTTTATTAACTATTTGTTCACCATTGACCATGCAAATAAACTATCTGCGGACAGAAAAAAAGGGTTACTAATGCACAGTTTAGGACCAGAAGGCTTAAGGGTTTATAATAAGTTAAGTAAGGAAACTGTTGCTGGTGATGAAAATGTATTTAATCAAGCCATCAGACAATTGGACAATTATTTTTCGCCTAAAGTCTGCATTGGTGTTACAAGGTTTAAATTCTTCAAAAGAAAACAACTTAAAGATGAATCTTTTGATGATTTTGTAACTGCTCTTCAGAAGTTAGCCATTGACTGCAGATTTGGTGTTATTGAGGAAGAATTGATTAGAGACCAAGTTGTAATGCATGCTTATAATTCTGCCATTCAAGACAGGTTATGGGTTAATGGAGATAATGCACTCAAAGATGTATTAGCTATCGCCAGGAAGGCAAGCAGAATTGTCAGGGAGATGCGCTAAGGCACTAAAGAAAGAAAATTCTGATGATACTCAGCACGACACTGTAGCCAGGGTAGTTTCTAACAGAACTAAAGGCAATACTCCAAAGTTCACAGTAAAGAACAAAATTGGTTCAGTTAAAAAAGACAAAGTATACAAATGTTATCGTTGTGATAGTAAGAACCATTTAGCCAATGATAAAAGCTGCCCTGCTATTAAACAGAGATGCTCCATCTGTAAAAAGATGGGTCATTTCAGCAAAGTATGTCATGCCACTAGTTTTAAAAATCAACAAGTCAAATGTATTGAGGAAGGGTATGTTTCTTCTAACAATGAAGATAGTGATGATGATTCTTCCAAATTTTTGAGTAATGTAGTCCTCAATATCATTGATGCTAATGATTCTAGCAAACCCATGTGTCACATCTCTTTAGGAGGTGTTAACATTGACATAGCTGCTGATTCAGGGTCCCCTTTTACCATTGTAAATGAATCCGTTTGGTCAGATACATTTGTCATGAAGCTTGGTCCTGAATTAAATACTCCTGACATTACACCTTTAAGTTATAATGGTGAGCCTATAGATTTAGTAGGATACCGTGAATTAGTATTTAGATTCAAAAGCAGAAATGCTTTATGCAAGCTTTATGTATCAAAAAAAGGACCTTCTGTTTTGGGTTGGAAGGACCAAAGAAAACTTGACATAATACTTGATCCTAATGGAATTGAACAAGTCCTTGTAGTAAATGAAGGGGAACCCTTGAAGGAAGTGCTTTATAGTAAATTCCCAGAAGTGTGTTCAGGCAAGTTAGGAAAAATTGAAGGGTTTGAACATCTCATTCGTCTCAAACCTGATGCGTGCCCTAAAATTCATAAATTATGCAATGTGCCTTTTTCTGTGAGAGATGAAGTACAGAAGGAACTCGAGTGTTTAATGAAAAAAGGAGTTATTGAACCAGTTGAAGCTTCATTATGGATTTCCCCATTGGTCGCAGCCAGGAAATCCAATGGTAATCTCAGGTTATGCATTGATTTGAGACATCTGAATGACAATATTTTGGTTGATCAATTTCCTCTCCATAAAATTAATGAAATGATCACCAAATGTAAAGGAATGACTGTTTTTTCAACAATTGACTTATCCCAAGCGTATCATCAGATTCCTTTGACTGATTCTTGCAAACATTTAACATCTTTTATATCTCACATTGGATGTTTTCAATACACAAGAATGCCTTTTGGGCTCGCCTCTGCGGCGGCTGTTTTTCAGCGACTGATGTTTAAAATATTTGGGCATTTGAACTATGTTCTTATTTTTCAAGACGATATTTTGATAATGGGCAAGGACAGCCAAGAGCACAAAGCAAGACTATTACATGTCATGTCTCTGTTGAAAAAATTTGGGTTAACCATTGAACCTTCAAAATGTAATTTCGCCTCAAATGTAGTAACTTACTTGGGTCATGAAATTAGCGCCTCTGGTATTCGCCCAAAAACTAAATTAGTTTCTGCAATTTCTGATGCCCCCAGTCCAAAGAACAAAGACGAAGTCAAATCCTTTTTGGGGTTAGTTGAGTTCTTCTCAAAATTTGTAAAAAATTTCTCATGCAGAACTTCTCATATTAGAGATCTCCTTAAGTCAAATAGTACATTTTTTTGGAGTGATATATGTCAAGAGGAGTTTAATGACGTAAAAAATGCTATAGTTTCTGCTCCTGCACTCCAAGGTTTTGATCCAAAGGCAAAAAATATAATCACCACAGACGCTAGTGGGACTGGGATCGGCGCAGTTTTTTCACAGATGGATAAATATGGTTCAGAACACATTGTGGCGTATGCTTCTAGGTCATTGTCTCCCGCTGAAACTCGTTATGCTGTAATCGAAAGGGAAGCTCTTGCGTGTGTTTGGGCTTTAGAGCATTTTCGTACTTTTATATGGGGTAGTGATGTTACCATCAAGTGCGACCACAAACCCTTGGTTAAAGTCTTAAAAAATGTAGGTATGATAAATGTGTCTTCTAGGCTAGCTCGCATCTCAATGAGACTTATAGATTTTTTGTACGAGGTGGAATACTTACCAGGGAAAAGAAATGCTGTAGCTGATTTTTTGTCAAGATTACCGGTCCAGTTGGTTGAAAATAGCGATGAACTGATGGATAATGAGCAAGTGGCATTACTTTGGGATCATGGTAAGGAGGCATTAAATAAAAATGAATGGGAAGAGGCTTGTGCCAATGATGAATGTTTGAATGAGGTTTTGAAATTAGTCATTGGTGGCTGGCTGCGCAAGCCGGAAGCAAGCGATATCAAACCTTTCTGGGAAGTCAGGAATGATTTGTCTTGTGTTGATGGTATGTTAATGAGGGGCGATAAGATTGTTCCTCCTTCAGCCCTCAGAGAGAAGATTTTAACGTTATGTCACGAAGGACATTTGGGAATTAATAAGACAAAGTGTATTGTTAAAAATAAGTTCTGGTGGCCTGGTTTGGACATTTCTGTGGAAAGATTAATAAGAGATTGTAGTTTATGTTCCAATGCTGATAAATCTCTTAAAACTCTTAGACCACCATTGAGTGATTTTTATTGTCCTAGTGTACCTTGGGAAAGTATTGCAGTGGACATCATGGGTCCTATTGGTGATTCGAGTAAGTACATAATTTCCATGATGGATGTTTTTTCTAAGTGGCCTGTCCTCAAGATAATCAAAAAAGTTGATACAGAATCTGTAATTGCATTCTTTGACGAAGGGCTCGATTCACAGAATTAACTTAAGACTAAATCCTAAACTTACTACTTTGTGGTATTCACAGAATGCACTTACTACTTTTGGTATTCACAGACTGCACTTACTACTTTTGGTATTCACAGAATGGATTTACGACTACTAACTTTACGTCCGCACTCGGGCCGGAAATTCCGGCCCGGAGGCGGAGCTTCCGGCCCGGAGGCGGAGCTTCCGGCCTGGAGGCGGGGCTTCCGGGCCGGAGGCGGGGCTTCCGGGCCGGAGGCGGAGCTTCCAGTCCGGAGATGGGGATTCCGGCCGGTGGCGGAGATTTAGCCATGGCCGAAATCTCCACCTCCGGGCCGGAAGCTCCGCCTCCGGGCCGGAATTTCCGGCCCGAGTGCGGACGTAAAGTTAGTAGTCGTAAATCCATTCTGTGAATACCAAAAGTAGTAAGTGCAGTCTGTGAATACCAAAAGTAGTAAGTGCATTCTGTGAATACCACAAAGCAGTAAGTTTAGGATTTAGTCTTAAGTTAATTCTGTGAATCGGGCCCTGCGTGTTTACTTCTGAAGGTACTCCAGTTAACATTATTAGTGATAATGGGGTGCAGTTTACATCGGAAAGCATGACTAACTATTTAACGAAATGCGGTATCACTCATAGAACCACGTCCTTGTACAACCCGAGTGGTAATGGTTTAGTTGAAAGGTATAACAGGGTTTTAAAAGGTGCCATACAACTAGCTTGCCAAAATAGTATCCCATGGGAAATTCAAATTTTCAAAACTTTATGGGCGTACAGAGTTGCTGTTACCGAATCAACCAAGTTTTCTCCGTTTGAGCTGATGAGGGGAAGAAAACCAAGGGGAAAATGGTGTCCTGGTTGGGTTAAAAACTCTGAGGATGTGATTTGGTCATCAAAGGAGATAAAAAATAACTTGTCCACTAAACATGATGAATATAAAAGATTTTATGATAACAAACATGGAACTAAAGATGTCAACATTTCTATTGGACAGTGGGTTAGGATCAAGAAACCAGGTTTTACCAAGAAGGGGTTTAGCAATTTTTACCACCCCAACGCATCATTTCCTTAAAGAAAAATGCAATTGTTGTGGAGGATGGAAAGTGTTGGAATTTGAAGAGAGTTGCATTATGTAACCCTCCCAAACCTAGTTTGAATGCTCAACCCACTATACTTGGTAAAAGTGTTAATGATCCTTCTCAACATGGTGATGTCAAGTTGGATAATGTCAAACATATGTCTTCAAACAAAGAAAGAAAGTGTTTTGGTTAGGCCTAAAAGAATTACCAAACCACCTGTATCTTTACAAGATTATATATGTGACTAAGTTAATGTTTTGTGTAAGGGAGGAGATGTGTAGTGTCGCGCGTTAGCTCTGCTTTGTTCGCGTGTTTAGTGATTCGGTTTCACGAGGACAAAGCAGAGCGTGAATGCGCATAGGAGTTGTGTATCTTTAAATATACATGCTCGAGAGCATTACCTCGAGCGTAAGGTGTCTGTTAACGAAGTTGTTTACGTAGAAAGTAGATGTATCAGTTAGAGATGTCTTTTTTCTGAGAGAGAGAGCCAGACGATAGAAGACGTCCGGTTGAGCATATCAATAAATTACATTTTCAATTCAACTTTATAAGTGTATTTACTACAGCCTCCCACACGAGTGAGGCACCGTTTTTATCGGGAGAACCGGGGGAACGCTGGGTGGTAGGAAATTTGTGTCAGCCCGCTGATGCCACAACTTTCCCACACAGAAATGTGTGAAAAAGGTGATTTTTACAGCTAAATTTGAGGTTTGCAGGGCATTCTGGGTAAGGAAACGTTGGGGCATCCACGCAAGCCATACCTCCCTGGAATCCCCCAGGTGTCTAGTTTTCAGAAATGTGTGGGTTTGGTTGGTTCCCCTAGGTGGCCGCCAAGCACCGGGCCAAAAACCCAGGTGACCTCCCTTGCAAAACCAGCTCGTTTTGATGTAGGCAATTTTCATGTCGCCTCAATACGTTTTGGGCCCTTGCCTGTCGCGAGTAATGGGGCCTCCCACACGAGTGAGGCACCGTTTTTATCGGGAGACCCGGGGGAATGCTGGGTGGTAGGAAATTTGTGTCAGCCCGGTGATGCCACAACTTTCCCACACACAAATATGTGAAAAAGGTGATTTTTTCAGCTAAGTTTGAGGTTTGCAGGGCATTCTGGGTAAGGAAACGTTGTGGGATCCACGCAAGCCATACCTCCCTGGAATCCCCCGGGTGTCTAGCTTTCAGAAATGTGTGGGTTTGGTAGGTTTCCCTAGGTGGCCGCCAAGCCCGGTGCCAAAAACTCATAGGACCCCCTTTGCAAAACCAGGTTGTTTTGTGATAGGTAATTTTGATGTCTCCTCAATAGGTTTTGGGCCCTTGCCTGACGCGGGCACTAGGCCTACACACGCAAGTGAGGCACCATTTTTCTCTGAAGACTTTGGGGAATACAGGGTGGGTGGAATTTTGTGGACCCACGCAGATTCCAGAACTTTCCACCACAGAAATGTGAGGAAAGTGTGTTATTTTGGACACATTTTTAGGTTTGCAATAGATTCCGGGTAACAGAACCTGGTGAGAGCCAGTGAAGTCACCCCATCCAGGATTCCCCTCGGTGTCTAGTTTTAAAGAATGTACAGGTTTGCTAGGTTTGCCTACGTGCCAACTGCGCTAGGGCCCAAAATCCACAGGTATGCACATTGCTAAAAAAAATCCGGAGCCCAGTGGCCTTTCTGCCGCCCTGGAGGGGAATCGGGGAAGGGGGTTTCATCCTGATATGCCCCTTAAGGGGCAGAAAGACTGTGGCTATTTTTTGTGGGGGTGGGGGCACTGGTATGACCATTTTGGGCAGCCCCCACCCCCACGCATAAAAAAAGCCTGCATACTCGCTGGCGCCTAGTGGGCTTTCTGCCCCCCCAGGGGGCAGATCAGGGGCCACTGCCACCATCTGCCCTCCCGGGGGGGGCAGAAAGACTGGAATTTCTCTGGGGGTGGGGTGGGGTATTGTCATGCCCATTTTGGGGAGCCTCTACCCCATCACTAATAAAACAAAAAAATCCATGGTTTCTAGTGGGTATTCTGCGCCCCCAGGGGGGGCCAGATTGGGGGCTACAGCTCCCATCTGCCTCCTGGGGGGCAGAAAGACTGTCATTTTTGTGGGGGGGAGGGTGGGGGCATTGGCGTGCCCGTTTCGGGCAGCCCACACCCTAAAAACAATTGCGCAAAAAAAATCCCTGGTGTTTAGTGGGCTTTCTACCCCCCCTGGAGGGGCAGATTAGGGGCCAATGCCCCATCTGCCCCCCGGGGGGGCAGAAAGACTGTAATAATTGGGGGGGGGGTGGCGGCATGGGCCAGCCCGTTTTGGGCAGCCCCCACCCCTATTTTTTTTTTAATTTTTTTTACAATTCCCTGGTGTCTAGTGGTCTTTTTGCCCCCCCGGGGGGGCAGATTGGGGGCCAATGCCCCATCTGCCCCCCAGGGTGGGCAGAAAGGCTGTAATGGTGGTGGGTGGGTGGGGGCACTGGCGTGCCCGTTTCGGGCAGCCCCCACCCTAAAAAAAACTGAAAATAAATCCCTGGTGTATAGTGGCAGAAAGACTGTGATATTTTGGGGGTGGGGTGGAGGCATGGGCCTGCCCGTTTTGGGCAGCCCCCACGCCTATTTTTATTGTCAAAAAAATTCCCTGGTGTCTAGTGGGCTTTTTGCCCCCCCGGGGGGGCAGATTGGGGCTACTGCCCCCATCTGCCCCCCAGGGGGTGCAAAAAGGCTAAATGTGCCCAAAATTATTTGGGGGGAGCAAAGGCCCTTGCCCAAGGGGCCGCTCCCCCCTCCCTGGTGTCTAGTGGGTGGATCCCTGCTTGGGGATCGCCCTCCTGTGGTGATCCCCAAGCAGGGATCCACTGGGGAGGGGTACCATTGGAAAGGGGAGATTCTCCCCTTTCCAACGATACCTCTCTCGTCTTTCTACGTGCTCAGGGGGCTGAGATAGCCCCCTGAGCACGTACAAAGTGAAACCTGAAATGAGCCTCTTGGCTCATTTCAGTTTCACTTTCACTGTAATGACGTTGGCGCAGCATGCGTGCCGATCGTCATTACAGTGAAAGGGGGGGGCGGGGCCTCGGGAGCTGGGGAAGCTCTTCCCCAGCTCCCGAGGCTATTTTGGTTTAAAGGGAATCCCTCTGGTGCCCGCACCATAGAGATTCCCGAGGGAATGCCTCATGACGAGCTGGACTCGTCATGGGCACAGCGCGACTGTGCTCCATGACGAGTCCAGCTCGTCATGGGCATACAAGGGGTTAAGAAGTTACACGTTTTTATCTGCGAAAAGTAATGGACGATGGATTTCGAGTTTTTGGCAAAATCAGCATCGTCTCAGTTTCTAGTGCATTTTTCTTAAATCAATTAACATTAATATTCCCATGTAGATTTCTAATACTAGAAATTGTAATATTTTCTGTTAATATAAAATCATATTTTAGTCTAAAACTTTAAGCTGAATAAACAGAATAAAGTAAAAACCGTCGAGGAGTCAAGTTTTGCTACAACAATATGAATTTATCAGGAAAAGGTCACTGTAATTAAAAGAAAAGACAATGTGAGTAGTGTAAAGGAAAATAAAATTGTTACCTGTCTGACGGCTGTGAGTGTACCGTCCACATCAAAGAGACACAAGACGCTACAATCATCTGTCATTCCAGGGACTATGGAGATCAGCTGCTGCAGAGAATTCTTTACAACTGGAAACTGATGAATGGCATAACTCAACTAGTATTGAACAGCCAGCTGAGCAGACCTCCCCGGCGGTATGGTGGGGACTATAGTTCTACAACCCACTATGAATACAATACGAAATGGCAATAGTAAGGAAGCGAACTACAAATCCTGAATACTAAAGAAAAACTTCCCTGCTGGTATCAAAAGCATGTCAATAGCAGGGAAAGACCTGTCCCGGATTTTAAACATAAAAGTAGGACATACGTTGCAGGAGCGGAAGCTGAGTATAGTTATAGTTATAGACAGTTGAAAAAAAGAGATTCATTTCATCTTTAACATTTATTTTTGCAGATTTACATAGCGCGAGCTCGACCGAAGGTATCGGAGCGCTTTACACGAACACCAGTTATGTAGCACAAGGACACATTCATTTTTGGTATGCATGGGGAGATAAGTGAATTGCCCAGAATCACAGGATGCTGAGCCCACGCGAGGACCGAACCCGGTTCCCCAGCTCCAATTAAAGTCGGCAGCTCTAGCAGTAAAGCAAATAGCAGTACTTTTCGCCTACTTTCAAATGTAAATCAGTCGCGGCTCGGGGGACGCGCGAGGGTGGGGGCTAGGGAGGGTTTAAAAATAAAGTTTAATTAAACAAAAAAAATGAAAACTTACCTGACCGCCGGGTCCGCGTCGCCTCTGCTGTGTGTTCCTGTGCCGGGGTCCGCCGCCGCATTGGCGCCTTCGTGAGTGGCTGGTGCACCGTGGCAACCCTCTCAGCCAATCCAGACGCTGCTCCGGCAGCACCAGGATTGGGTAGGGCATGGACTGTCCCTGCCCATAGGAGAGCGGGGGCTGCGGCAACTGGCCAGTAGCAGCCCTCGCTTGCTCTCATAATGCAGGGCACTGCAGGCTATACTAGTGCGCATGTTCGGGCTGGTCACAAAAATGACCATCCCAAACCTGAACATGTGCACTGGGCCTGCCCTGCTGGTGTCACTCAGTCTGTGAACAACAAACACAACCCTCTAGTGCTGCCCGACACCCTTCAGCAACGTGTCCTCCTGACTGACTCAGGCCGGCCGGTGAAGACGTCAATCTTCCTCCGTGGTCCATGTGGTTAGTGGAGCAACACCCCAATGGACGCACCGCCCCTGTACACACACAAGATAACCCCTGCTCACCCTCTTGGTAGCTTGGCAGAGCAGTGAGGCTTATCCCAGAGGCAATGTGTAAAGCACACCACAAAAAAGAGACTCCACACAAGGTTATATAAAAATATCCTTTGTATTGTAAATAAAAACACTTTAGACCACAATCAAATAAATCACGTTGCCAATCAGGCGATTGTCATGACATCACTTAGATCATAAATCACTTTGCCATCAGGCAATGGTCACAACATTACAAGTTAGTGAAATCCAGTAAATCCTTATATGTAGCACATCATACAAAACACCATCACTGAGCACATAAATACAAATTCCTGAAGTAATAACCGTGTTCCTGACCCTGACCCTGCAAGGCAAAAAATATATACATCATAAATTAGGGAACAAAATGCTGCATACCTCATTAGAAACTTATCATCTGCCGTAGGCTTATCAACAACAAGTCACAGGAACCCCTCTGCCCCTTTTATATATGATATGGCACACAGAGAGAGCCTAGCTGTTAGAATAGCACATATGTAGGCCGGAAGAACATCAGTGTGCCTACTAGTAGGGATACGACAATCCTAGATTCCTAACAGAGTGCAGGGACACTTGCCCTCCTATAACGGACAATACGGTAATTCATGGAAAGTTCCCTATTCCATGAAGCAGGGGCCTCCATCGAAGATTCCACATGGGTGGGCATCCAACCAGAAAATGACCCCAAGGTATGTGTACACCACGGGTGAGGGGGCACACATACTGTACAGCGCTGTGGAGAGACCTCGCTGACCCCCCCCCCAACAATAGGTAAGAGCAGAGCTGCCCGCGATCACACGGTGCAGCTGCAAGTAATGCCAGGGAATGCATCATAGACCTCTCCAAGTCTTGTGCGGTTGCTACGGGTGGGGCCGGGACCTCGATTCCTGCCACTCCTGGCAGAGCTAGTAGGGTGGCTGCCCACGATTGAGCGATGCAGCTGCCATGCAGTGAAGCTCAGGCATAGTCACCAATCACTGGGGGCTGAGCGGGTTAGGTTGCAGCCATAGACTGCAAAGACAAAAATGTGCCAGAGCTCCTCCTCGCTTGCCGGGCACTATCAGCAGCCACTGCCGTATTTCTTCTCTCCGGCCCTGGCCACAACACCCAGCCGGCAGGACTCCTCTCTGGGCTGGGTCCTTCCGCGTCCTCTATGACGGCTGACCCCACCCCTCTGTGACATTGGCGCTGTCCTAGCAATGCAGAGGAACTCCCGGCCAAGATTCTTCACTGCCTGGGTGCCGTGATAGTTTGCAGCCTGGGGCACCGGCTGCAGATAAAAATGCGGGAACACAACAGGCCGCCAAGGAGAAGGAGAGCGCTTCTTCCCCTCAGCTCTCCCCTTCCATCACTCAGGAAGCACTGGGAGAGTGCAGTGCGGCAGGTGCTGCCGGGCAGACCAAAGCACTTCTCGTGCGCTTACACTTCAGAAAGTGAAGAGGGACAGAACACAATGCGCTGGTCACTTGGTCAGGAGGAATAGAAGTGCTCACCATGCGTGTGAGTTTACAAGGACCAGGGGCATAACAGCACTCCTGGGTGTGTACTGGGGTACACCAGCAGGGTGCAGGCAAACAGACCAGAACAAGGGTCCTCAGAGCAAAGTGGCAGTCTTCATTTTAGCCCCACAGGCAGCAGGTTAGCACTTTCAGAGTAATCAAGTCCCAAGGTGCTTCCTCCTAGCAGTCCAGCAGTCCTATGGTGTAGAAACGAGCAGCGTCTTGTTACAAGTCCACAAAGTGTCTCAAATCATGGTGTCACAGCCCCTGTACTTATAGTTCAAAGGTTTTTGTTCTGGGGCACTTCAAGCAACTTTCAAAGTGCACAACACCCCCATTCAATCCCATGTTCTGGCTCTAGACACACTGCAGGAAGGTGGAGACAGCTTTGTGAAAGGCAGGCACAGCCTTATTCAGGTGCAGATGCAGCTCCTCCCACCACTCTAAATGCAGACCAGGTCTATTCAATCCAGCGCTGAGTCACCTAGGAAAGGCATGAGACACCTCAACACCCCTTGTGAATGTTTAGAAAGAATGCACATCCTCTTCTCCTGTCAGTCCAAACCAAACGGTGAATTCACAACCAGGCAAGGCACAAAGAGTAATAAGCACACAGAAATACCCACTAAGAGTGGCATTTATAAAATATTAATAACAAATGTGCTTCCTCCAATAAGAAGGATTTATTACTACTATTCCAAACATACGAAACATGGCCACGCTACCCCTTTCATATCAGAGATTACCACTGAAACACATATCAGGGAATTCCCAATGCAAACATAGGAGAGGGCAGCCTCACAGCAGTGAGAAACCAAATAGGCTGTTTATCACTACTAGGACATGCCACATAACAAAGACACATTTCCTACCTTTTGCCTACATAACACCCTGCCCATGGGGTTACCTAGGGCCTACCTTAGGGGTGACCTATATGTAGTAAAAAAGGGAAGTTTGTTTTTGACATGGCAAACACTTTAAGTGCCACAGCACTGAGGCAGTAACCTGCGTGTGAAGGACCTGCAGCAGCAGAGGCCTGAGAAAGGTTTGAAAGGCTACTTCTGTGGGCGCTGCAGGCTCACTAGAAGCATTTAATTTACAGGCCCTGGTTATACAGGATACTACTGTACAAGGAACCTGCAGGTAAATTAAATATGCCAAACAGGTGTAGACCTATCTTACCAAGTTTACAAGAGAGAGCACATGCACTTTAGAACTGATCAGCAGTGGTAAAGTTCCCAGAGTCATAAAACCATCAAAAACAGGTCAGAAAAAATACAGGAGGAAGGCAAAAGGTTTGGGGATAACCCTGCAAGCCCAGTTCCAACAATTGAGATTATACTGAAGCCCTTCATGTGACAGAACGACCCTTCATGGAAGTTTTTATTTTTGATGTCCTCCACCCTTGTGGGGGATTTATCTACCTATCCTGCTTTTTCTCCAGTCGGTATACCATGTTGATTGACAAAGTATATGCCTCGCGGCCATAGTAAATGGAGTGCCTGGTTCATAGGCTGTTTACTGTATTGATTGACACAATGAAACCTTTACTATGTTCATAGACATAGTAAATAGATTGTAGAATGTACCTACTACGTGGTATGGTTTGTATGATGCAGGTCAATTTAACATGATTCAATCATGGCCCAAACCACAGCACCCCCTCTTAGCAAAAGATCCCTGGCCAACCCCATTAAATGTATTAAGCCTCCCTGCCTTGTGAATGGCAGCGCATGGATTCAGGATGGTGTGAGCCCTGTGAGGTTTGTAGAGCTGTGGTTTGTTCCTGCTGTCATACCTGCAGCCAGTGGTTGACAGTCCTACAATCCATATCCATAATCCACTTGGCTAAACCCCTCTCCCACTCCTATCTTAGACCTCCTAGTTCCTCCTACTCACGGCATAATTAGGATCGACAGAACCTGGAAGTTGGGCGGTGGCCTAGCTTGTATTCACAGAAACACACTCTTGATCTCTCAAGTTGAGTCCTCTACTCCTTCCTCCTTTGAATACCTTTGTCTCAGCATCTCAAGCAAGAACCTACCGGTCTGTAAACTTCACTCCTTCTACCATCCCCCGGGAGACAAGCTTCCCTTCATCGAGCAACTAATGGAAATCATCTCTGCCAATGTTGCTTCAACCAAGGCCCAAATATTCCTCAGTGATTTCAACCTTCACTGGTCTAACCCCAATGACCTCGCTGTATCCTGCCTTAAGTCTTTCTTAAATGATCACGATCTGACTAAGCACTGTGACCAACCAATCCATATTAAAGGAGAAACTTTAGACCTCATTATCTCCAAAGAGCAGACCATCACCTTGGATTCCATTACACCGTGTGACTGGTCCAACCACCACTGCTTCCTCTTTTATATCAACAGGGCGATGTCGATGAGGATGGCTCCACCAACAAAATTAAAGATATGGAAAAGGGACCTCAGATCAATAGACTCCGGTGAAATAGCGGCCCACTGTAATTTGGCCCTCGCCTCCCTAGCTGACCTGGTTGAGGTGCAGTCACTCACGACTCCTACAATACGACCATCTCCAACATCATGGATGACATTGCTCCAATCCAACAAAAAAATGCCTCAATAAAAGTAACTAAAGTCAGGTATAATGACAACTTAAACACGGAACGCCGCAACCTTAGAGCACTCGAACGTTCCTGGCGATCCAATCCCTCTTCGGAACAACTAAAACTCCTTAGAGAGGCTAGGAGCATCTACAGCAAACAAATCAAGAGCACTAAGTCTAACTACTTCAGACACCAACTGGACCAAGCGGCAAACCGCCCCAAGAAACTCTTCGAGTTGGTCAAACAGCAATCAGTAGTAGGTTCCAACCACTCTGACCATGGTGGCACCCCTCCCTCTTGGGACGAACTTGCTGCTTTCTTCACGGAGAAAGCAAGACTCATCTCCATTGACCTCGCCTCTAAGAAGGCTCTATTGTCCTCCTCCAGGGACATATCATCCCATGACCTCTCAGGACATCACAGATCTACCAGCCTGATCAACAAGAACAATGCGTCATGGTGCACTTTTACTCCACTTAGTGAAAAAGACATCTACAAGATCCTTCTGAATATCAACCCATCCAACCACTTCAGTGACCCGTTACCCCCGGCCATCTTCAAAGAAATCAAGAATGTACTCATCCCCACCTGGACAAGGATTGTAAAAGCCTCGCTTTCACAAGGTACGATCCCCGCTAGCCTAAAAGCAGCTCAGGTATCACCTATACTAAAAAAAACTAACGCTGAAAAAGCGGATCTCAATAACTTCCGGCCTATCTCCAACATCCCCACCCTAGCGAAACTCATAGAAAAATCCGTACAATCCCAACTTTGCGCGCATATAGAGAATTTCCAACTCCTTGACCAGCATCAGTCAGGCTTTCGGAAGGGGCATAGCACCGAGTCGGCGTTTACTCATGTCATGGATGACTTGTTAAAAATGCTTGACCAAAACGAATCCTGCCTCCTGATCCTCCTTGACCTTTCTTCTGCATTTGACATGGTTAATCATGACAACCTCCTCGCCACTCTGAAAAATAGGATGGGTTTTTCTGGTCAGGTGCTACAATGGTTCTCGTCTTTCCTCCACCACAGATCTCAAAGGGTCAAGGCAAACCACTCTCTCTCCCAGCCCTCTCCAGTTCGCATGGGGGTTCCCCAAGGATCCGCCTTATCTCCGATCCTCTTCAACCTGTTCTTGGAACCATTAGCTAACTCTTTAAACTCTTCAAACACTCTCTTCCATATGTATGTGGACGATGTGCAACTCTATTTGAAAATCTCTTCCCCTGAAAACATCATCTCTCTCAATTCGACCCTAACGTCTACCCAAAACTGGTTAACTAAGAACAATCTTCTGCTCAACACCTCCAAAACGGAATTCCTGGTCATCTCCCCTCCGAACCACACCCCTAAGCTTGACCTCTGGTTGAATCACCTCACTGCCTTCAACTGCACTCCTGTTAGAATCCGGGGTCTCTGGTTGGCGCAGGTATGCATTGCGACAAGCAGGGGCCCTTTCCGTTAAGTCAGGGCGTAGGATTACCTCTTTAAAAATAACCCCTGCTCACCCTCTAGGTAACGTGGCGCGAGCAGTCAGGCTAGATTCCAGAGGGCAATAGGTTAAGCGTTCAAGTTGTCCCACAAAATAATTACCACCCCACCACACAAAGACACAAGGCTGTATTTATATCAAAATAAAGTTCTTTATATATAAGATCTCTTCAGGCAGGATATCAAAAATACAGTCTATTACTTCAAATAAGGTTCCAGTTACTCTTAAAGGCTTAGAGGCAGTCCACAGTTGTTAAAATGGCACAGTTCTGTTAAAAATAAGCTTCTTGGGGGTATTGTACGCTTCGTAGCGCCTCAGGTACGCTTCGTACAGCTATCTGGGTACGTCGTGCCGTTTCTCACGCTTCTCGCATGAGTACGCGTATGCCGGCCGTGAACCGTACGGACCATACCTACGTAGGTACGCGTCGTACACGTTCGCGGCTTCTCTTGCCAAATCCCACGCTTCCCGCGTGAGCGCCGGCAATGTTAAAGATACTGTACGGACCGTACAGATGCAGGGACGCGCCGTACACGGACAGCAGCACAGGTACGGCTCGTACAAAGGCAAGTACGGGTCGTACCAGCACACAAGTCTCAAAGTACTTCAAAGGCAGGTGCGGCTCGTACGAAGGCAGGTACGGGCCGTACTTCAGCGCGAAAGTCACAAATACTTCAAATGCAGGTATGCGCCGTACGAAGGCAAGTACGGGCCGTACTTCACGCGCAAAAGCCACAATATCTTTGGTCTTCAAGGAGGGATGTTCACTGCGGTCTCGGGGTTCCCCGGAGAGGTGTCCCACGTCGCGTTGTCGTCCTTCACAGTCAGAGGGCGGCGGTGCTTCGTGGTACACCCGGGGAGGGTCGCAGCCACACGACAAAGTTCAGAGGAGGGGGAGGCAGCTCCGGGGCAATTCCTAGCGCATTGCAGCGCTGTCGGCTTCTCAGGAGATCACCAGTATGTCGCAGGTCCTTGCGGTGATCTCGGCGGCGCGGGGTCGCCAAGGCTCGGTGCGCAGACGCTCAGGTTCCTTTCCTTACGGTGCGAGCTATGGCTCGGAGGGGCAGGTACTTGCGTGCTAGGACCAGGCAGACAGGTCCTTGCGGTGCTCGTGGTAGCCCCAGGTGGCAGATGTCGCGGTGCTGGGAAAGGGAGAGAGGCACACAGGTTCTCTGGGAGTCAGCGTCACGGGATCGCTTCCAGCCACTTCTCCTCTTCTGGGGGAAAGGTAGCGCCCACTGTTCCTGGGGCGCAGATCAGGGGGCAAGTTCACAAGCAAGCCCTTGGAGATTGTTTAAAAGCGCAAGTTGAATCAAAGTCTTTTTCTGTAGTCTTTTCCTCTCCTTCCAGCAGACAGGCACCCACTGCAGGCCAGTCTCTCAGGCAGAGAGACAGTACTCCTCCTTCAGCTTCTCCAGGTCCTTCTCCTTCAGGCAGAGGTTTGTCTTGGCGCAAACAGGATCTGATTTCTTAGGAATTGAATTGAATTGAATGTAGATTTGTAAAGCGCGATTGCTGCCCCAGGGGCGTCCAAGCGCTAGGTGTGCAGATGTGATCAATGAGGAGGTGATCGGGATCAGGGAGATTGTGTGAACAATAGGGTCTTCAGTTGTTTACGAAATGATAGCAGGTCAGGGTCTGAGCGAAGTTGTAGAGGGAGAGAATTCCATAGCTTGGAGGCATTTAGGGAGAACATCCTACCTCCGGTTCTGGCTCTTTTAACTTTAGGCATTGAGGCCAGGAAGGCCTCCATAGATCGGAGAATCCTGCTAGGGCGGTAATGGGTAACTAGACTGTTGCTAATTGCTGGGCTCTTATTCCAGAAGGCTTGGTGGGAGATACATAGTGCCTTAAATGCAACTCTCTGTTTCACCGGGAGCCAATGTAGTAGCGGGGCTCCTTCTTTTATGCACCAATTCTTTTGTTCTTAGTCGCCAGGGGGCCTGGGCCTGGCTCAGTCCAGTTCTGGAGCACTTTGTTGTGGTGACTCTGCTCTTTCCTTTCAGCAGCAGGGCAGAGACATCAGCCGCTCCACAGGGGGCGGAGCCGGCATTGTGGTGGCAGAGCACAGGTCTATTCAGAGTCAAAGGTGTACTCCTCCCACCCATCCTGGTGTAATCTCTCTACCCACCACCTGGCAGCCAGCCTGTCTCCTGGAATTCCCCAGCCCTGCTCTTCCCTGTTACTAGGCAGAACACACACACACAGCAGAGGCGGACTGAAATGGCCAGGTCAGTAAATACTAACTTTCTAAAAGTAGTATTCACAAACACAGGATATTAAAATAAACTTTACTAAAAGAAGTATTTTATTATTCTGAGTTCAGGCATACTAAACTTGACTTTCTACCATGCTCTCTGAGTCCACTGGGATTACAGCGTGTAGTAATTCCAGCAGCCCATTCTGGCATATGGAGAGCAGGTAGCCTTCAATAGTTAAAAACGAAAATGGCTGTAATTCACTATTAAGACATGCCACACACATCAGGGCATGTCCTACCTTATGCCTACAATGCACCCTGCCCTTGGGCCTACCAGAGGGGTGACTAATATGTAGTTAAGTGAAGGTTTGGGGACTGGCAAGTAGGTGCACTTGCGCAATCAGCGCAACTGTACCAGACCGCGCGCATGTTCTGAAGTGGCAGACCCTAGACACATTTTACTAGGCCACTTCTGTGGGTGGCACAACCAGTGCTGCAAGCCCACCAGCAGCATTTGTATTTACAAGCCCTGGCACTCCTGGTGCACTTTACTAGGGGCTGATAGTACACCAAATAAGCCAAACATGGACACCAATCAACATCAACATTTTACCGTAGGGAGAGCATATGCACCTTAGCACTGGTCAGCAGTGGGAAGGTGCCCAGAGTCATAAAACAGCCAACACCAGGTCAGAAAAATACAGGAGGAAGGCAAAAGGTTTAGGGATGACCCTGCAAAAAGGGCCAAGTCCAACAACTCCTCTCATCATAGACTCAAGCGACCCTGTGTGGCCTTCCCAAATACTCCCTAGCTCCACTAAGAGCAGCACTGAATACAGCGGCTAGACTGGTTACAGGCACTAAGCGAAACGGGCACATATCCCCAGTCCTAAAATCTCTCAAATGGTTGCCTTATGAAGCACGTATTCAGTTAAAGATTGTCGTTCTGGCGTACAAAGCCCTTCACAATACTCCCAGGTACCTGGCGCAAACACTGGAGCTTTCTTGTGGTGTAAGAGCCTCAAGAAGCACCAAGACTTTCCTCTTGAAACCACTCATCTTTTGGAAAAAGAGAACTTGTCACAGAGCCTTTTCCGGCGCTGCCCCAAAGCTGTGGAACTCTCTTCCACCAGAAGTACGCCGAATCTCTTCAACGACGGCATTCAAATTGGAAGCCAAAAAATTCCTTATGAATAAATTCTTACCCTAATTGGTCTAGGCACCTGCTCGAAGACATCGTTCTTACTTCCATTGGACTATCATTTGTTATGGTTCTTTTTTGTGCAACTGTCCCTGAATATGCGATCATTCCTGTTTTTTTTACTCCTACTTGATGTTGATTTTGCATCTATGTCCTTTCTCCCATCCTATTGTAAAGAGCTCTGATATCCCTTGGGATCTTGTTCATGCTATATAAAACTTTATAAATAAACAAAATAAATAAATATACAAAAAAGCATTTTTGAAATCAGGCTCCTATCTATAACCAGGTTTATCTGAGACTTCCAGTCTCTTCCCACAGACAATGAATTAGCTCTTGCAGCATTTAATTAAAAACGTGATTTCCTTTAAATAATTAACACGGACAAATTGTTCTACTTTGTATTCTAAGGGCCTCATTTACTATATTTTGACAAACAGCAGCGCTGTAAGCCTTCCTGCTGTGCTGCAGTGCATCAAAATAAAAAGGCAGGAATGCGCTGTATGTACAAAATATGGCACATTCCTGTCCTTCTCCCCTGCGCCGGTGCACAAACAGCAGTTGTGCGCCAACGCAGACTCCCTTGTGTCATATTGCAAGGGTACCTGCGTTGCGGGGATGATTGTTTTTGTGCAGGAATAGACGCGTTTCTGCACAAAAAAGTCATTGATGGCATTATCCACTTTCTATGCGTGCTGCAGAATGCCGCATGCATAGAATGAGGAAAAAATGAGGAGAAATAAAAGTATTTTTCCTCATTGCGCCACTCCTATGCCTCCCTGGGGGAGGCGTAGGATTCTGATGCATTCCCAGCTTTACAAAACTTTGTAAATCTGGGAATGTGTGAGGTCCCATGGATGTTTCGTGAGAGCACACACAACAACACCCATGGAACGCCCCTTTTAAGGCAGAGTATTCCGTTAAAGGGGCCCATAGTAATAAGGCCATGAAAAGTCACGCACGGTGACTTTACGTGGCCGTGTAAATATGGGCAAGCCCATTGCGCTGCCTGTGCGTCTAAAAGAAATTAGGCACTGGCGGCGTCAGGGGCTTGTAAATGAGGCCCTAAATGGGGTGATGCCATTTTAGACACCACGCCTTATATGGAATATCAAGAATGCTACTATCTGCAACAATCGTATATGTAAGTGGTGGCTCATACGTACCAGAGAGGAGAACTTGTAACTTATAAAATAAAGTCCATGTATTCTTCCACCGGTCACTAATTAAAAAAGAAAAATAAACATCAAGTTCGAGGGGCTCGAGTTGGAAGTTCATAAAACATTTCTTCATTGAAATTCCAAAATAAGTTATTTCAGTTTTTTATTTTGTATAATTCAACATTTTTCAATTGTAGAGCATCAGGAAAACACATGCTTCTTGATACAAACAGTCCTACCTCAGAACCATTAATACATTATAAGTATCTCATTTAATTTGCACAAAGTCTGATCTTGAGAATTGGTCACAAGTGCTCTCTTTAGTCCAAACTCCGAATGCGACATCTATTTTAGAAGTTACCTAGCAACAGTAACCAGGGAAGTGCCTTCAGCCCAGCCATTTGGTAGGATGTCCACCACAGCAGTTACTCTGAAGGAAGAGAATGTTTGGAGGACTGCGGCCAGCTGGTTTTGATGACCACCAAAAGTTTTGTTTTACAAAAGTAAGCTCACAAAGAGGTAGTTTATTTTTAAAAATCAAGCAAATAATGACCCCAAAAGCAGAGATTTTTTCTTTGGATGTGGTGGTTATTATTTTTATTCCGTGTGTGATTGTCAGTTTTGTCCTGGTGGTGAGTGGCAGAAAAAAATTAAACATCACACCTTCAGCCCTAAATTGGGCAAGTGGTCAGATTCTTTACTCTGGCAGCCCCTACTCTCAGTAAGTTGTCCGATGCCAGAGCCAACGGGGGCTCTGCCACTGAAAAACATGAGAGCCTGCACGACTCGGATTTGAGCGGGTAGAGACCAAGGGTGTGGTGGGCAGGGTACTCCCTCATGCTTGTGACACAGTACCGAGTCTGCCAAACTCTAACTCTGGCGCTACGTTTTCCCACCTCTTCTGAAGCATACTATTACATTTGAAAAACAAAAAATTGTAAAGTATCAATGATGTGGTAAAATCCCCCAAAAAAGCATACAAATAACCCTGGTAACACACAAGTTGATTTTAATAAAAGAGGCAAATTTCATCCAGAGAAGTTCTTATCTAGTATATGCAGCTACGGCCCATGCAGGTAAGAGGGGTGGGGCAGTGGGGCCGGGTAGGAGGGATTTCGACGATGAGGGAAAATTAAATAAATAATTAATGTTCTCTCGTTGCCCTCTGTCGAAATCTGGTGGGGCGGTGGGGGGTTCGACAAGGTAAAATTAAATAAATAATGAATGTTCCCTCATAGTCGCCTGTCGAAGTACAACACCCCCCCCCCACCCCCCCCACCCCCCAACCCGGCCACACCGCTCTTACCTGCACAGGCCGCGGCTGGATAAATGTGAAAGTAATTGACACAAATGTAACTTAAAAGCTGCATTTAAACCTGAACACAGCATGCCATCTCCAGTGAGTGACTCCATAATACGGATAGGCATTATCATCCAGGGAGCCAGCTGGGGAGCTTGTTTCAGGCTTCCCACCTCTTATTCTTGCAGCACCGCAAGTTCCTTCGATTTTCTGGGGCTCTTTTGTTATTCTGACATGTTTTCCTCCAAGCAAGGAAAGGATTTATAACAAACAATTGTCATCTATCCTACACCCCCATTTGCTTTGTAAAGTTAAACAAGTGAACCTAATGCCTCCCGCCTCTTCTCTCCGTGGGCGGAGTTTGCTCGCTGATAGCTCAGCGCTGTAGCGATATCGAAGAGCCCCTGTCTTTGTTCTGGGCAGAATTTCAACAGGAATGTTAAAATGCGATGGCACCACTGCTGCTGTGTGGAGGCGGTATTGAATGTATGAACAATATACATACTGGTTAGGGAAGGAGCAGTGGCAATGGCTTCTTCTCAGGGCATTAACAGTTGTTAATTGCCTGTCCCTCAGCTATGCCTTTGAGTCACAGTCTAGGAAGCATAAAGAGGAGAATGGCAATTAACAGCTGTTGATAGGTTACAGTAGAAAGATAATATGCTCTTAGCCCTACTACTTTATCCAAATTGACATACTCACTCTCTCAAGCTGCTAAATTTACATACTGGATTTAAGGACCAACACATGAAGATCTGATCGCAAACCAAACAGTGATGCCTGGTGGTCGGACGAAACCCTTACCTTGATTGCAAAAGAGTTGATGAATTCCATAGATAAATGTAAAGATGATGGGTGGGACAACCTTTGCACGCCTCCCTTCTTTTGCAATTTGAAATGCATTGCAAAGTGCACTCTGTGCTTCGAAAATACAATTTTGGCTCGCAGTGCGATTTTTAGGTCTCGCGTGCGCTGCAGCGCAAAGCGCTGCCCCGCCTCCGCGAAAGATTTTGAAGGAGAGGATTTTCAGAAAAGGGATTTAAGCCCCACCCCTCATTTCCATTGGCTGGTATCACCGTTTATGGTAAAAGGTGGCCTGCCATTGGAAATTAGCTTTCTGGGCTGCCTCCCTTTGGCTTTTTGTTCCGGCCCACTCGGACTGGCTTGCCTGCTTCAGGGCTGTTGTGAATACTTTTCTTATCTGCTTGTTTATTTAACAAGCAGATAAGAAAAGTCTTCACTCTGTGAAGCAGGCACAGAGCTCAGAGGCCATGGGGTCACAGGGAGGACAGGGGACTCTTTGTTTTCCTGCCTAGGCAGCAATTACATTAGCCGTCATACCTAAATACAGTTGGGCACTGATGAATATTGGCTTGCATTGCATACCATTGCATAGCATAACATAACATAACTTAACAAAACTTAACAAAACATAACATAACCTAACAAAACATAGCCTAGCCTAACACAACATAACATAACAAATCATAACATAGCATAACAAAACATAACATAGTATAGCATACCATAACATAGTATAGCATAACATAACATAGTATAACATAACATAGTATAACATAACAAAACATAGTATAACATAACAAAACATAACAAACCATAACATAAAAAAACAAAACAAAAACATAACATAGCAAAACAAAACACAGCACAGGACAACACAACACAACCTAGCCTAACACAACATAACACAGCCTAGACTAACACAACATAACATAGCCCAGCCTAATACAAAATAGCATAACAAATCATAGCATAGCATAACAAACCAAAAAATAGCATAGCATAACAAACATAGCCTAACACAACAAAACAAAGCATAGCATAGCAAAGGAAAACAAAACATAGCATAACATAGCAAAGCACAACAAAACATAGCATAGCATAACAAAATAGAAATAAAACATAGCATAGCATAACAAAACACAACAAAACATAGCATATGATAACCAAAACATAGCATAGCATAACAAAACAAAGCATAGCATAACAAAACACAACAAAACATAGCATAGCATTACATAGCATAGCATAACAAAACACAACAAAACATAGCATAGCATAACAAACATAGCATAGCATTATAAAACAAAGCATAGCATTACAAAACACAACAAAACAAAGCATAGAACCACAAATAATAGCATAGCATAACAAAACAAAGCATAGCATAGGAAAACACAACAAAATATAGCATAGCATAACAAAACATAGCATAGCACAACAAAACACAACAAAGCATAGCATAGCATATTAAAACATAGCATAGCATAACAAAACGTAACATAGCATAGGATACCAAAATAAAACATAGCATAGCATAACAAAACATAGCATAACAAAGCATAGTATAACACAACACAACAAAACATAGCATAACAAAACATAGCATAGCATAGCAAAACAAAACATAGCATAGCATAGCAAAATACAAAAAACAGCATAGCATAAGGAAACACAACAAAACAGAGCATAGTATGGCATAAGAAAGCACAACAAAATATAGCATAGCATAGCATAGCAAAACAAAGCATAGCACAACAAAACATAGCATTGCATAACAAAACACAACAAAACAGAGCATAGCATAGGATAGCAAAACACAACAAAACAGAGCATAGCATAACAAAACATAGCATTGCATAACATAACACAACAAAACATTGCATAGCATAACAAAACACAACAAAACATAGCATAGCATTACAAAGCATAGCATAGAAAAACATAGCATAGCATAACAAAACATAGTGTAGCATAACAAAACATAGCATAACAAAACAAAACATAGCATAGCATAACAAAACAAAGCATAGCATAGCATAACAAAACACAACAAAATATAGCATAGCATAACAAAACATAGAATAGCATAACATAACAAAACAAAGCATAGCATAGCAAAACACAACACAACATAGCATAGCATAACAAAACATAGCATAGCATAACAAAACACAACAAAACATAGCATAGCATAACATAACAAAAACATAGCATAGCATAGCATAACAAAGCATAGCATAGCATAACAAAACAAAACTTTGCATAGCATAGCATAACAAAACACAACAAAACACAAAACATAGAATAACAAAACAAAACATAGCATAGCATAGCAAAACACAACAAAACATAGCATTGCATAACAAAACACAGCATAGCATAACAAAACACAACACATAGAATAGAATAACAAAACACAAAACATAGCATAACACAACAAAATATAGCATAGCATAACAAAACATAGGATAGCATAACAAAACACAACACAACATAGCATAGCATAACATAACAAAAACATAGCATAGCATAGCATAACAAAGCATAGCATAGCATAACAAAACAAAACTTTGCATAGCATAGCAAAACATAGCATAGCATAACAAAACACAACAAAACAAAGCATAGCATAGCAAAACACAACACAACATAGCATAGCATAACAAAACATAGCATAACAAAACACAACAAAACATAGCATAGCATAACATAACAAAAACATAGCATAGCATAGCAGAACAAAGCATAGCATAGCATAACAAAACAAAACTTTGCATAGCATAGCAAAGCATAGCAAAACATAGCATAGCATAACAAAACACAACAAAACATAGCATAGCATAACAAAACAAAACATAGCATAGCATAGCATAGCAAAGCATAGAATAGCAGAACAAAACAAAAAACACAGCATAATAAAACACAGCATAGCAGAACAAAACATAGAATAGCATAACAAAACACAAAACATAGCATAACAAAACAAAACATAGCATAGCATAGCATAGCAAAACATAACAAAACATAGCATTGCATAACAAAACACAGCATAGCATAACAAAACACAACAAAACATAGAATAGCATAACAAAACACAAACATAGCATAACAAAACATAGCATAACATAGCATAGCATAGCAAAACATAACAACACATAGCATTGCATAACAAAACACAGCATAGCATAACAAAACACAACAAAACATAGCATAGCATAACAAAGCATAGCATAACAAAACAGCATAGCATAACAAAACATAGCACAGCATAACAAAACAAAGCATAGCATAGCATAACAAACATAACATAGCATAGCATAACAACACGAAGCACAGCATAGCAAACCACAACAAAACATAGCATAGCATAACAAAACATAGCATAGCATAACAAAACACAACAGAACATAGCATAACAAAACATAGCATAACAAAACAAAGCATAGCATAACAAAACACAAAAAAACAAAACATAGCATAACAAAACATAGCATAGCATAACAAAACAAAGCATAGCATAGCAAAACACAACAAAATATAGCATAGCATAACAAAACATAGCATAGCACAACAAAACACAACAAAGCATAGCATAGCATATTAACCCCTTCGCTGCTAGGCCTTTTCCCCTCCTGTGCTAAGCCCTTTTTGGGCTATTTGAGGTAGTGCGCGCTTAGGCCCCTGTAACTTTTTGACCACATTAGGTATCCACGCCAAATTTGCGTCCTTTTCTTCCAACATCTTGGGGATTCTAAAGGTACCCAGGGTTTGTGGATTCTCCTAGAGGGGTCACAGAAATTAGTCAAAATACAGCAATTTTTTTTTTTTTTTGTGAAAAATGTGAAAAACGGGCTGCAAATGAAAGCTTCTGGGTTTTTCTCTGCAAATGGTATCAAAAAAGGGTTTGTGGGGCTGAAATCACAATTTCTCCAGCTTTTAGGGAATGACAGACTTTTGTTAGAAAACCAACATTTTTTACACAGTTTTGGCATTTTTCTGGGACATACCCTATTTTTGCTATTTTTTGTGCTTTCAACCTCCTTCCAGTTAACGGTAGAAAAGGGTAACAAAACAATAATGGATCCTGGAAAGCTATACATTTTTGAAAAGTAGACAAAATTCTGAATTCAGCAAGGGGTCATTTGCGTAGATCCATCAAGGTTTCTTTATAGAAATTTACAGGCAAATATAGGAGAAATTAAAAATTTGTTGAAAAAAGCAGCCTCTTGAGTCAACGTTTTTACCTGTAACTTCTTCGAATTATGACATCTCTTTGAAAGCAATGTACCGTTACATCCGGTAGACCTTCCTGGTTGTGTGGACATATAGGACTTGTAGGTTCATCAAGAGCCCAACGAACCCAGAGTAGAAAAATGAGCAGCATTTTGTAATGTTTTTTTTTTTTGGTCCGGGTATATAGCAATTATTGTGGGAAAATGTATACTTGGAAAAATCGGTATGAAAGTCACCTATGTATTTCTGAAATGGGAACAAATTACAGAGTTCAGAAACAGTGCATATTTGCACATTTTCGAAATTGGGAATACTCATATTTGCATGACAATTATTGGTCATTTTTCAAAATGACTTTTTTTTTACACAATGTCTTTCATTTGGAAGGGAGAAATGCATCAAAAATCAACAGGTAATAACAGTTGCTTTACAAATTTGAACTACCCTAAGTCTCCCGAGAAAAATGGTACCTCACTTGTGTGGGTAGGCATAGTGCCCACGACAGGAAGTGGCTCAAAACCTAAGGTGAACACACCACATTTTCACACTGAAAATTTACACTTTTTTTGCAAAGAGTCTAGCTGTAGTTTTTGAACCCTAGCCCTGCCGGCACCTAGGGAAACCTAGCAAACCTATACATTTTTGAAAACTAGACACCCAGGGGAATCCAGGATGGGGTGACTTGACTGCCTCCCACCATGGTCTGTTACCCAGAATCCCTTGCAAACGTAAAAAATTGAAAAAAAAACCACATTTTCCCCACATTTCTGTGATGCAAAGTTCTGGAATCTGCGTGGATCCACAAATTTCCACCCACTCCGCGTTCCCCAAAGTCCTACGAGAAAAATGGTACCTCACTTGTGTGGGTCGGCCTAGTGCCCGCGACAGGAAACGGCGCAAAACGCAACGTGGTTTTGGAGTGAAAAATGACCCTTTTTTTGGCAAAGTGACTAGCTGTAGATTTTGTACCCTAGCCCTGCCGGCACCTAGGGAAACCTAGCAAACCTATACATTTCTGAAAACTAGACACCCAGGGGAATCCAGGATGGGGTGACTTGACTGCCTCCCACCATGGTCTGTTACCCAGAATCCCTTGCAAACGTAAAAAATTGAAAAAAAAACCACATTTTCCCCACATTTCTGTGATGCAAAGTTCTGGAATCTGCGTGGATCCACAAATTTCCACCCACCCCGCGTTCCCCAAAGTCCTACGAGAAAAATGGTACCTCACTTGTGCGGGTCGGCCTAGTGCCCGCGACAGGAAACGGCGCAAAACGCAACGTGGTTTTGGAGTGAAAAATGACCCTTTTTTTGGCAAAGTGACTAGCTGTAGATTTTGTACCCTAGCCCTGCCGGCACCTAGGGAAACCTAGCAAACCTATACATTTCTGAAAACTAGACACCCAGGGGAATCCAGGATGGGGTGACTTGACTGCCTCCCACCATGGTCTGTTACCCAGAATCCCTTGCAAACGTAAAAAATTGACAAAAAAAACACATTTTCCCCACATTTCTGTGATGGAAAGTTCTGGAATCTGCGTGGATCCACAAATTTCCACCCACCCCGCGTTCCCCAAAGTCCTACGAGAAAAATGGTACCTCACTTGTGCGGGTCGGCCTAGTGCCCGCGACAGGAAACGGCGCAAAACGCAACATGGTTTTGGAGTGAAAAATGACCCTTTTTTTGGCAAAGTGACTAGCTGTAGATTTTGTACCCTAGCCCTGCCGGCACCTAGGGAAACCTAGCAAACCTATACATTTCTGAAAACTAGACACCCAGGGGAATCCAGGATGGGGTGACTTGACTGCCTCCCACCATGGTCTGTTACCCAGAATCCCTTGCAAACGTAAAAAATTGACAAAAAAAACACATTTTCCCCACATTTCTGTGATGGAAAGTTCTGGAATCTGCGTGGATCCACAAATTTCCACCCACCCCGCGTTCCCCAAAGTCCTACGAGAAAAATGGTACCTCACTTGTGCGGGTCGGCCTAGTGCCCGCGACAGGAAACGGCGCAAAACGCAACGTGGTTTTGGAGTGAAAAATGACCCTTTTTTTGGCAAAGTGACTAGCTGTAGATTTTGTACCCTAGCCCTGCCGGCACCTAGGGAAACCTAGCAAACCTATACATTTCTGAAAACTAGACACCCAGGGGAATCCAGGATGGGGTGACATGACTGCCTCCCACCATGGTCTGTTACCCAGAATCCCTTGCAAACGTAAAAAATTGACAAAAAAAACACATTTTCCCCACATTTCTGTGATGGAAAGTTCTGGAATCTGCGTGGATCCACAAATTTCCACCCACCCCGCGTTCCCCAAAGTCCTACGAGAAAAATGGTACCTCACTTGTGCGGGTCGGCCTAGTGCCCGCGACAGGAAACGGCGCAAAACGCAACGTGGTTTTGGAGTGAAAAATGACCCTTTTTTTGGCAAAGTGACTAGCTGTAGATTTTGTACCCTAGCCCTGCCGGCACCTAGGGAAACCTAGCAAACCTATACATTTCTGAAAACTAGACACCCAGGGGAATCCAGGATGGGGTGACTTGACTGCCTCCCACCATGGTCTGTTACCCAGAATCCCTTGCAAACGTAAAAAATTGACAAAAAAAACACATTTTCCCCACATTTCTGTGATGGAAAGTTCTGGAATCTGCGTGGATCCACAAATTTCCACCCACCCCGCGTTCCCCAAAGTCCTACGAGAAAAATGGTACCTCACTTGTGCGGGTCGGCCTAGTGCCCGCGACAGGAAACGGCGCAAAACGCAACGTGGTTTTGGAGTGAAAAATGACCCTTTTTTTGGCAAAGTGACTAGCTGTAGATTTTGTACCCTAGCCCTGCCGGCACCTAGGGAAACCTAGCAAACCTATACATTTCTGAAAACTAGACACCCAGGGGAATCCAGGATGGGGTGACTTGACTGCCTCCCACCATGGTCTGTTACCCAGAATCCCTTGCAAACGTAAAAAATTGACAAAAAAAACACATTTTCCCCACATTTCTGTGATGGAAAGTTCTGGAATCTGCGTGGATCCACAAATTTCCACCCACCCCGCGTTCCCCAAAGTCCTACGAGAAAAATGGTACCTCACTTGTGCGGGTCGGCCTAGTGCCCGCGACAGGAAACGGCGCAAAACGCAACGTGGTTTTGGAGTGAAAAATGACCCTTTTTTTGGCAAAGTGACTAGCTGTAGATTTTGTACCCTAGCCCTGCCGGCACCTAGGGAAACCTAGCAAACCTATACATTTCTGAAAACTAGACACCCAGGGGAATCCAGGATGGGGTGACTTGACTGCCTCCCACCATGGTCTGTTACCCAGAATCCCTAGCAAACGTAAAAAATTGACAAAAAAAACACATTTTCCCCACATTTCTGTGATGGAAAGTTCTGGAATCTGCGTGGATCCACAAATTTCCACCCACCCCGCGTTCCCCAAAGTCCTACGAGAAAAATGGTACCTCACTTGTGCGGGTCGGCCTAGTGCCCGCGACAGGAAACGGCGCAAAACGCAACGTGGTTTTGGAGTGAAAAATGACCCTTTTTTTGGCAAAGTGACTAGCTGTAGATTTTGTACCCTAGCCCTGCCGGCACCTAGGGAAACCTAGCAAACCTATACATTTTTGAAAACTAGACACCCAGGGGAATCCAGGATGGGGTGACTTGACTGCCTCCCACCATGGTCTGTTACCCAGAATCCCTTGCAAACGTAAAAAATTGACAAAAAAAACACATTTTCCCCACATTTCTGTGATGGGAAGTTCTGGAATCTGCGTGGATCCACAAATTTCCACCCACCCCGCGTTCCCCAAAGTCCTACGAGAAAAATGGTACCTCACTTGTGCGGGTCGGCCTAGTGCCCGCGACAGGAAACGGCGCAAAACGCAACGTGGTTTTGGAGTGAAAAATGACCCTTTTTTTGGCAAAGTGACTAGCTGTAGATTTTGTACCCTAGCCCTGCCGGCACCTAGGGAAACCTAGCAAACCTATACATTTCTGAAAACTAGACACCCAGGGGAATCCAGGATGGGGTGACTTGACTGCCTCCCACCATGGTCTGTTACCCAGAATCCCTTGCAAACGTAAAAAATTGACAAAAAAAACACATTTTCCCCACATTTCTGTGATGGAAAGTTCTGGAATCTGCGTGGATCCACAAATTTCCACCCACCCCGCGTTCCCCAAAGTCCTACGAGAAAAATGGTACCTCACTTGTGCGGGTCGGCCTAGTGCCCGCGACAGGAAACGGCGCAAAACGCAACGTGGTTTTGGAGTGAAAAATGACCCTTTTTTTGGCAAAGTGACTAGCTGTAGATTTTGTACCCTAGCCCTGCCGGCACCTAGGGAAACCTAGCAAACCTATACATTTCTGAAAACTAGACACCCAGGGGAATCCAGGATGGGGTGACTTGACTGCCTCCCACCATGGTCTGTTACCCAGAATCCCTTGCAAACGTAAAAAATTGACAAATAAAACACATTTTCCCCACATTTCTGTGATGGAAAGTTCTGGAATCTGCGTGGATCCACAAATTTCCACCCACCCCGCGTTCCCCAAAGTCCTACGAGAAAAATGGTACCTCACTTGTGCGGGTCGGCCTAGTGCCCGCGACAGGAAACGGCGCAAAACGCAACGTGGTTTTGGAGTGAAAAATGACCCTTTTTTTGGCAAAGTGACTAGCTGTAGATTTTGTACCCTAGCCCTGCCGGCACCTAGGGAAACCTAGCAAACCTATACATTTCTGAAAACTAGACACCCAGGGGAATCCAGGATGGGGTGACTTGACTGCCTCCCACCATGGTCTGTTACCCAGAATCCCTTGCAAACGTAAAAAATTGACAAAAAAAACACATTTTCCCCACATTTCTGTGATGGAAAGTTCTGGAATCTGCGTGGATCCACAAATTTCCACCCACCCCGCGTTCCCCAAAGTCCTACGAGAAAAATGGTACCTCACTTGTGCGGGTCGGCCTAGTGCCCGCGACAGGAAACGGCGCAAAACGCAACATGGTTTTGGAGTGAAAAATGACCCTTTTTTTGGCAAAGTGACTAGCTGTAGATTTTGTACCCTAGCCCTGCCGGCACCTAGGGAAACCTAGCAAACCTATACATTTCTGAAAACTAGACACCCAGGGGAATCCAGGATGGGGTGACTTGACTGCCTCCCACCATGGTCTGTTACCCAGAATCCCTTGCAAACGTAAAAAATTGACAAAAAAAACACATTTTCCCCACATTTCTGTGATGGAAAGTTCTGGAATCTGCGTGGATCCACAAATTTCCACCCACCCCGCGTTCCCCAAAGTCCTACGAGAAAAATGGTACCTCACTTGTGCGGGTCAGCCTAGTGCCCGCGACAGGAAACGGCGCAAAACGCAACGTGGTTTTGGAGTGAAAAATGACCCTTTTTTTGGCAAAGTGACTAGCTGTAGATTTTGTACCCTAGCCCTGCCGGCACCTAGGGAAACCTAGCAAACCTATACATTTCTGAAAACTAGACACCCGGCGGTTTCCAGGGAGGTATGGCTTGCGTGGATCCCCCAACGTTTCCTTACCCAGAATCCCCTGCAAACCTCAATTTTTGCTCAAAAAATCACTTTTTTCACACATTTTGGGGTGGGAAAGTAGTGGCATCACCGGGCTCACACAAATTTACCACCACCCAGCGTTCCCCCAGGTCTCCCGGTAAAAATGGTGCCTCACTTGTGTGGGAGGCCCAAGTACCCGCGGCAGGCAAGGGCCCCAAACGTAGTGAGGCGACCTCAAGATGGCCTATCGCCAAATCACCTGGTTTTGCAAGGGGGGTCACTTTGGTTTTTGGCCCGGTGCGCGGCGGCCATCTAGGGAAACCTACCAAACCCAGGCATTTTTGAAAACTAGACACCCGGCGGCTTCCAGGGAGGTATGGCTTGCGTGGATCCCACAACGTTTCCTTACCCAGAATCCCCTGCAAACCTCAATTTTTGCTCAAAAAATCACTTTTTTCACACATTTTGGGGTGGGAAAGTAGTGGCATCACCGGGCTCACACAAATTTACCACCACCCAGCGTTCCCCCAGGTCTCCCGGTAAAAATGGTGCCTCACTTGTGTGGGAGGCCCAAGTACCCGCGGCAGGCAAGGGCCCCAAAGGTAGTGAGGCCACTTCAAGATGGCCTATCGCCAAACCACCTGGTTTTGCAAGGGGGGGTCACTTTGGTTTTTGGCCCGGTGCGCGGCGGCCATCTAGGGAAACCTACCAAACCCAGGCATTTTTGAAAACTAGACACCCGGCGGCTTCCAGGGAGGTATGGCTTGCGTGGATCCCCCAACGTTTCCTTACCCAGAATCCCCTGCAAACCTCAATTTTTGCTCAAAAAATCACTTTTTTCACACATTTTGGGGTGGGAAAGTAGTGGCATCACCGGGCTCACACAAATTTACCACCACCCAGCGTTCCCCCAGGTCTCCCGGTAAAAATGGTGCCTCACTTGTGTGGGAGGCCCAAGTACCCGCGGCAGGCAAGGGCCCCAAAGGTAGTGAGGCCACCTCAAGATGGCCTATCGCCAAACCACCTGGTTTTGCAAGGGGGGTCACTTTGGTTTTGGCCCGGTGCGCGGCGGCCATCTAGGGAAACCTACCAAACCCAGGCATTTTTGAAAACTAGACACCCGGCGGCTTCCAGGGAGGTATGGCTTGCGTGGATCCCCCAACGTTTCCTTACCCAGAATCCCCTGCAAACCTCAATTTTTGCTCAAAAAATCACTTTTTTCACACATTTTGGGGTGGGAAAGTAGTGGCATCACCGGGCTCACACAAATTTACCACCACCCAGCGTTCCCCCAGGTCTCCCGGTAAAAATGGTGCCTCACTTGTGTGGGAGGCCCAAGTACCCGCGGCAGGCAAGGGCCCCAAAGGTAGTGAGGCCACCTCAAGATGGCCTATCGCCAAACCACCTGGTTTTGCAAGGGGGGTCACTTTGGTTTTTGGCCCGGTGCGCGGCGGCCATCTAGGGAAACCTACCAAACCCAGGCATTTTTGAAAACTAGACACCCGGCGGCTTCCAGGGAGGTATGGCTTGCGTGGATCCCCCAACGTTTCCTTACCCAGAATCCCCTGCAAACCTCAATTTTTGCTCAAAAAATCACTTTTTTCACACATTTTGGGGTGGGAAAGTAGTGGCATCACCGGGCTCACACAAATTTACCACCACCCAGCGTTCCCCCAGGTCTCCCGGTAAAAATGGTGCCTCACTTGTGTGGGAGGCCCAAGTACCCGCGGCAGGCAAGGGCCCCAAAGGTAGTGAGGCCACCTCAAGATGGCCTATCGCCAAACCACCTGGTTTTGCAAGGGGGGTCACTTTGGTTTTTGGCCCGGTGCGCGGCGGCCATCTAGGGAAACCTACCAAACCCAGGCATTTTTGAAAACTAGACACCCGGCGGCTTCCAGGGAGGTATGGCTTGCGTGGATCCCCCAACGTTTCCTTACCCAGAATCCCCTGCAAACCTCAATTTTTGCTCAAAAAATCACTTTTTTCACACATTTTGGGGTGGGAAAGTAGTGGCATCACCGGGCTCACACAAATTTACCACCACCCAGCGTTCCCCCAGGTCTCCCGGTAAAAATGGTGCCTCACTTGTGTGGGAGGCCCAAGTACCCGCGGCAGGCAAGGGCCCCAAAGGTAGTGAGGCCACCTCAAGATGGCCTATCGCCAAACCACCTGGTTTTGCAAGGGGGGTCACTTTGGTTTTTGGCCCGGTGCGCGGCGGCCATCTAGGGAAACCTACCAAACCCAGGCATTTTTGAAAACTAGACACCCGGCGGCTTCCAGGGAGGTATGGCTTGCGTGGATCCCCCAACGTTTCCTTACCCAGAATCCCCTGCAAACCTCAATTTTTGCTCAAAAAATCACTTTTTTCACACATTTTGGGGTGGGAAAGTAGTGGCATCACCGGGCTCACACAAATTTACCACCACCCAGCGTTCCCCCAGGTCTCCCGGTAAAAATGGTGCCTCACTTGTGTGGGAGGCCCAAGTACCCGCGGCAGGCAAGGGCCCCAAAGGTAGTGAGGCCACCTCAAGATGGCCTATCGCCAAACCACCTGGTTTTGCAAGGGGGGTCACTTTGGTTTTTGGCCCGGTGCGCGTCGGCCATCTAGGGAAACCTACCAAACCCAGGCATTTTTGAAAACTAGACACCCGGCGGCTTCCAGGGAGGTATGGCTTGCGTGGATCCCCCAACGTTTCCTTACCCAGAATCCCCTGCAAACCTCAATTTTTGCTCAAAAAATCACTTTTTTCACACATTTTGGGGTGGGAAAGTAGTGGCATCACCGGGCTCACACAAATTTACCACCACCCAGCGTTCCCCCAGGTCTCCCGGTAAAAATGGTGCCTCACTTGTGTGGGAGGCCCAAGTACCCGCGGCAGGCAAGGGCCCCAAAGGTAGTGAGGCCACCTCAAGATGGCCTATCGCCAAACCACCTGGTTTTGCAAGGGGGGTCACTTTGGTTTTTGGCCCGGTGCGCGGCGGCCATCTAGGGAAACCTACCAAACCCAGGCATTTTTGAAAACTAGACACCCGGCGGCTTCCAGGGAGGTATGGCTTGCGTGGATCCCCCAACGTTTCCTTACCCAGAATCCCCTGCAAACCTCAATTTTTGCTCAAAAAATCACTTTTTTCACACATTTTGGGGTGGGAAAGTAGTGGCATCACCGGGCTCACACAAATTTACCACCACCCAGCGTTCCCCCAGGTCTCCCGGTAAAAATGGTGCCTCACTTGTGTGGGAGGCCCAAGTACCCGCGGCAGGCAAGGGCCCCAAAGGTAGTGAGGCCACCTCAAGATGGCCTATCGCCAAACCACCTGGTTTTGCAAGGGGGGTCACTTTGGTTTTTGGCCCGGTGCGCGGCGGCCATCTAGGGAAACCTACCAAACCCAGGCATTTTTGAAAACTAGACACCCGGCGGCTTCCAGGGAGGTATGGCTTGCGTGGATCCCCCAACGTTTCCTTACCCAGAATCCCCTGCAAACCTCAATTTTTGCTCAAAAAATCACTTTTTTCACACATTTTGGGGTGGGAAAGTAGTGGCATCACCGGGCTCACACAAATTTACCACCACCCAGCGTTCCCCCAGGTCTCCCGGTAAAAATGGTGCCTCACTTGTGTGGGAGGCCCAAGTACCCGCGGCAGGCCAGGACAACAAACGTAGTGAGGCGACCTTTGGGATAGGCAATGTTGATGTTGCCTCACTACGTTTGGGGCCCTTGCCTGCCGCGGGTACTTGGGCCTCCCACACAAGTGAGGCACCATTTTTACCGGGAGACCTGGGGGAACGCTGGGTGGTGGTAAATTTGTGTGAGCCCGGTGATGCCACTACTTTCCCACCCCAAAATGTGTGAAAAAAGTGATTTTTTGAGCAAAAATTGAGGTTTGCAGGGGATTCTGGGTAAGGAAACGTTGGGGGATCCACGCAAGCCATACCTCCCTGGAAGCCGCCGGGTGTCTAGTTTTCAAAAATGCCTGGGTTTGGTAGGTTTCCCTAGATGGCCGCCGCGCACCGGGCCAAAAACCAAAGTGACCCCCCTTGCAAAACCAGGTGGTTTGGCGATAGGCCATCTTGAGGTGGCCTCACTACCTTTGGGGCCCTTGCCTGCCGCGGGTACTTGGGCCTCCCACACAAGTGAGGCACCATTTTTACCGGGAGACCTGGGGGAACGCTGGGTGGTGGTAAATTTGTGTGAGCCCGGTGATGCCACTACTTTCCCACCCCAAAATGTGTGAAAAAAGTGATTTTTTGAGCAAAAATTGAGGTTTGCAGGGGATTCTGGGTAAGGAAACGTTGGGGGATCCACGCAAGCCATACCTCCCTGGAAGCCGCCGGGTGTCTAGTTTTCAAAAATGCCTGGGTTTGGTAGGTTTCCCTAGATGGCCGCCGCGCACCGGGCCAAAAACCAAAGTGACCCCCCTTGCAAAACCAGGTGGTTTGGCGATAGGCCATCTTGAGGTGGCCTCACTACCTTTGGGGCCCTTGCCTGCCGCGGGTACTTGGGCCTCCCACACAAGTGAGGCACCATTTTTACTGGGAGACCTGGGGGAACGCTGGGTGGTGGTAAATTTGTGTGAGCCCGGTGATGCCACTACTTTCCCACCCCAAAATGTGTGAAAAAAGTGATTTTTTGAGCAAAAATTGAGGTTTGCAGGGGATTCTGGGTAAGGAAACGTTGGGGGATCCACGCAAGCCATACCTCCCTGGAAGCCGCCGGGTGTCTAGTTTTCAAAAATGCCTGGGTTTGGTAGGTTTCCCTAGATGGCCGCCGCGCACCGGGCCAAAAACCAAAGTGACCCCCCTTGCAAAACCAGGTGGTTTGGCGATAGGCCATCTTGAGGTGGCCTCACTACCTTTGGGGCCCTTGCCTGCCGCGGGTACTTGGGCCTCCCACACAAGTGAGGCACCATTTTTACCGGGAGACCTGGGGGAACGCTGGGTGGTGGTAAATTTGTGTGAGCCCGGTGATGCCACTACTTTCCCACCCCAAAATGTGTGAAAAAAGTGATTTTTTGAGCAAAAATTGAGGTTTGCAGGGGATTCTGGGTAAGGAAACGTTGGGGGATCCACGCAAGCCATACCTCCCTGGAAGCCGCCGGGTGTCTAGTTTTCAAAAATGCCTGGGTTTGGTAGGTTTCCCTAGATGGCCGCCGCGCACCGGGCCAAAAACCAAAGTGACCCCCCTTGCAAAACCAGGTGGTTTGGCGATAGGCCATCTTGAGGTGGCCTCACTACCTTTGGGGCCCTTGCCTGCCGCGGGTACTTGGGCCTCCCACACAAGTGAGGCACCATTTTTACCGGGAGACCTGGGGGAACGCTGGGTGGTGGTAAATTTGTGTGAGCCCGGTGATGCCACTACTTTCCCACCCCAAAATGTGTGAAAAAAGTGATTTTTTGAGCAAAAATTGAGGTTTGCAGGGGATTCTGGGTAAGGAAACGTTGGGGGATCCACGCAAGCCATACCTCCCTGGAAGCCGCCGGGTGTCTAGTTTTCAAAAATGCCTGGGTTTGGTAGGTTTCCCTAGATGGCCGCCGCGCACCGGGCCAAAAACCAAAGTGACCCCCCTTGCAAAACCAGGTGGTTTGGCGATAGGCCATCTTGAGGTGGCCTCACTACCTTTGGGGCCCTTGCCTGCCGCGGGTACTTGGGCCTCCCACACAAGTGAGGCACCATTTTTACCGGGAGACCTGGGGGAACGCTGGGTGGTGGTAAATTTGTGTGAGCCCGGTGATGCCACTACTTTCCCACCCCAAAATGTGTGAAAAAAGTGATTTTTTGAGCAAAAATTGAGGTTTGCAGGGGATTCTGGGTAAGGAAACGTTGGGGGATCCACGCAAGCCATACCTCCCTGGAAGCCGCCGGGTGTCTAGTTTTCAAAAATGCCTGGGTTTGGTAGGTTTCCCTAGATGGCCGCCGCGCACCGGGCCAAAAACCAAAGTGACCCCCCTTGCAAAACCAGGTGGTTTGGCGATAGGCCATCTTGAGGTGGCCTCACTACCTTTGGGGCCCTTGCCTGCCGCGGGTACTTGGGCCTCCCACACAAGTGAGGCACCATTTTTACCGGGAGACCTGGGGGAACGCTGGGTGGTGGTAAATTTGTGTGAGCCCGGTGATGCCACTACTTTCCCACCCCAAAATGTGTGAAAAAAGTGATTTTTTGAGCAAAAATTGAGGTTTGCAGGGGATTCTGGGTAAGGAAACGTTGGGGGATCCACGCAAGCCATACCTCCCTGGAAGCCGCCGGGTGTCTAGTTTTCAAAAATGCCTGGGTTTGGTAGGTTTCCCTAGATGGCCGCCGCGCACCGGGCCAAAAACCAAAGTGACCCCCCTTGCAAAACCAGGTGGTTTGGCGATAGGCCATCTTGAGGTGGCCTCACTACCTTTGGGGCCCTTGCCTGCCGCGGGTACTTGGGCCTCCCACACAAGTGAGGCACCATTTTTACCGGGAGACCTGGGGGAACGCTGGGTGGTGGTAAATTTGTGTGAGCCCGGTGATGCCACTACTTTCCCACCCCAAAATGTGTGAAAAAAGTGATTTTTTGAGCAAAAATTGATGTTTGCAGGGGATTCTGGGTAAGGAAACGTTGGGGGATCCACGCAAGCCATACCTCCCTGGAAGCCGCCGGGTGTCTAGTTTTCAAAAATGCCTGGGTTTGGTAGGTTTCCCTAGATGGCCGCCGCGCACCGGGCCAAAAACCAAAGTGACCCCCCTTGCAAAACCAGGTGGTTTGGCGATAGGCCATCTTGAGGTGGCCTCACTACCTTTGGGGCCCTTGCCTGCCGCGGGTACTTGGGCCTCCCACACAAGTGAGGCACCATTTTTACTGGGAGACCTGGGGGAACGCTGGGTGGTGGTAAATTTGTGTGAGCCCGGTGATGCCACTACTTTCCCACCCCAAAATGTGTGAAAAAAGTGATTTTTTGAGCAAAAATTGAGGTTTGCAGGGGATTCTGGGTAAGGAAACGTTGGGGGATCCACGCAAGCCATACCTCCCTGGAAGCCGCCGGGTGTCTAGTTTTCAAAAATGCCTGGGTTTGGTAGGTTTCCCTAGATGGCCGCCGCGCACCGGGCCAAAAACCAAAGTGACCCCCCTTGCAAAACCAGGTGGTTTGGCGATAGGCCATCTAGAGGTGTCCTCACTACCTTTGGGGCCCTTGCCTGCCGCGGGTACTTGGGCCTCCCACACAAGTGAGGCACCATTTTTACCGGGAGACCTGGGGGAACGCTGGGTGGTGGTAAATTTGTGTGAGCCCGGTGATGCCACTACTTTCCCACCCCAAAATGTGTGAAAAAAGTGATTATTTGGGCAAAAATTGAGGTTTGCAGGGGATTCTAGGTAAGGAAACGTTGGGGGATCCACGCAAGCCATACCTCCCTGGAAGCCGCCGAGTGTCTACTTTTCAGAAATGCGTGGGTTGGAAAGGTTTCCCTAGATGCCCGCCGATCCCTGGGCAAAAAACAAAAGTAACCCCCCTTGCATAACCAGATTACCTATTGTTACTACAGCGTGAGAATTTAGGAATAATACTGCAAAGAAAATGTGGCAGACAATTTGAGGTTTACAGGACAATGGGGATAAAAAATATTTTTCAAATCACTAGAGAGACATCACCATAAACTCCCAAAGGTTTTCGACAATATCTACAGTTGGTGGGTTATTCTTACATGGAAAGTGTACCTTGGCAGAGAAACAAAAAAAAAAGATTCCTGCACAACCATCTATTCCTCAAACACACACACATACTGGTTGGATTTGGCACGAGGGCAAGTCATGGTTCAGTGTATTAAATTTTATTAACAAGAGATTTCACAAATATGAAATGCACTGTCAATAATTAAATTCACAAAAAACCAAACCAATGACTTGCAGCTCGTGAGCTGTAAAGCCACGTCAAGGCACCAACCGCTTTACAGGCCATTCACACACCTTTCATACGTGATACAAACAAGACCATTCGCACCACCAGGTACAAAAGCAACACAGTACAAAAATCACCAAAAAGGGACAAGGTACACCCTGCTTCAAAAAAACAAATATTACTGCACAGTCATCTAACCCGCAAGCACACGCACATACTGGTTGGATTTGGCACGAGGGTGAGTGATGGTTCAGTAGATAAAATTGTATTACCAAGTGATTTCACAAAAAATGAAATGCACTGGTAATAATTGAAAGGGCAAGAAACTGAACCATTGACTCACAGCTCGTGAGCTGTAAAGCCACGACAAGGCACCAACCTCTTTACAGGCCATTCATACACCTTTCATACGTGTGAGACATACAAAACCATTCACACCGCCAGCCGCGGGCCCATCACATAACAAAACTCACACCGGCACACAGCGCCATTCAAGGGCCCATCACTTTCACACGCCCACAATCCAGACACAGCAACTACACAGGCAGAAGGATTGCGTGGAGTAGCACTCAGCTAGCAGTGTGTGTAGTGACCAGCAGAAAGTCACTACTCGCACACAGTCAGCCAAGCACCGGTCGACACACACCGCTAGCCAAACGCCAGTCCACGCACACCGCTAGCCAAGCGCCAGTCCAGGCACACCGCCATCCAATCGCCAGTCCAGGCACACCGGCAGCCAATCGCCAATCCACCTACACCGCCAGCCAAGCTCCAGTCCACGGACACCACCAGACAAGCACCATTCCACGCACACCGCCAGCCAAGCTCCAGTCCACACACACCACCAGACAAGCTCCAGTCCACGGACACCACCAGCCAAGCTCCAGTCCACGGACACCACCAGCCAAACACCAGTCCGCACACACCACCAGTCCACACACACTGCCAGCCAAGTACCAGTCCACGCACAGCGCCAGCCAAGCACCATTCCACGCACACCACCAGCCAAGCACCATTCCACGCACACCGCCAGCCAAGCACCATTCCACGCACACCACCAGCCACGCACACCGCCAGCCAAGCACCATTCCACGCACACCACCAGCCACGCACCAGTCCACGCACACCGCCAGTCCATGCACACCGCCAGTCCACGCACACCGTCAGCCAAGCACCATTCCACGCACACCACCAACCAAGTGCCAGTCCACACACACCAACAGCCAAGCGCAAGCCTACACACACCGCCATCACATTTTGGATTTTTTTAGAAAAAAATAAAAACACAAACAAATTGCAAATAGATACAAATCTTCTAACAGAAAATCAGCAACTAAATACATTGCACTAACACCAACATTGAAAAAGAATCAAATTATCCAAAGAATACAGACCAGCCAGTTCACTTTACCACTCAAGAATCCTCCCAAAAATTTTTTCGCGTGTGGTACGCTCTAAAACAAGCAGAGAGACACAGTGCAGGATGAGAGGGACAATCGGGGCAGTACATACGACACTCCTTCCGCAAACCTCTTCGCCAACAGACTCTACATCTCCTACTGGGAAAATCTTTTGCGGGTGTGGGAGGAATGTGTTCTGGAAAGTGGCGTTCTTTCAATCTAGCAACATCCTCCACCAGTCCAACTCTAGGAACACTTGCCTGTTCCACTACAACAAGGCTGCCTATTACAGACTCCTGAAACTTAACAAAAGTCATCTTTGACTCAGGGCAAGAATCCTGGAACACAACAAAAGCATTAAACATTGCCAAGTGGAAAAGATGGATAGCCAACTTCTTGTACCAAATGTAAGCCTTACGAAGAGCAGTGTAAGGTTCCAACCTCTGATCTACTCTGTCAACACCACCCATGTACCTATTATAGTCTAAAACACATACAGGTTTGCGCGCTTCAGCGACCTGACCCCAAACAGTCACAGGTGCAGTGCTTTCATCATGGATGGAAGTCAGCATGTAGACATCTCTCCTGTCTGTAAACTTCACAGCAAGAAGCTCCTGGCAACGCAACGCACTGCACTGTCCCCGCACAAGCTTTTGACAAACAAGTTCTTTCGGAAAACCTTTACGGTTACAGCGAACTGTGCCACAAGCAAAAGTGTCCACTTTGGCCAATTCCCTGAACAACCGTACACCAGTGTAGAAGTTATCTACATATAAATGGTGGCCTTTGTTAAAAAATCCTCTTCCAAGTTCCCAAACAATTTTCTCAGTCACTCCAAAAGTGGACGGACAACCAGGGAGGTTAAACCTAGATTCCTTACCGGTGTACACCCTGAAATTAGAGACATATCCAGTCCTACTGTCACACAGCATATACAGCTTTATTCCATAGCGTGCCCTCTTACTAGGAATGTATTGCCTAAAAACCAAGCGGCCCTTGAACAACACCAAAGACTCATCCACTGCAATTTCTCTACCAGGGGCATAAATCTCAGAAAATCGATCAACAAAGTGATCAAGGACAGGCCTAATCTTAAAAAGACGGTCACAATCAGGGTGATCTCGTGGCAACGCTAAACCATTATCTACAAAGTGCATCATCCGAAGCAGAAGCAAATACCTGTCACGACTCATGACTGCCGGAAAAATAGACGTTGCCATCAAGGGACTGCTAGACCAATATGAAGCCAATGATGGCTTCCTTAGCAAGCCCATCAAAAAAGTTAAACCCAAGAACTTCTTCATCTCTTCAACATTTGTGGGAGTCCACCGGGTAGCTCTAGAGTGTGGCTTAAGACTGGCACTGTTGTCCCTCAAAAACTGTTCGGCATACAAATTAGTCTGCTCAACAATCTCTGCCAAAAACACATCGTCCATAAACAACTGAAAAAAATTTACAGGCAAAAAGTTCTCGGTATTCACTCTAGACCCTGGAACACCAGTAAACTCAGGGAATTCCGGCTGCACCATGCCAGGGGCAACCCAGAGGTCATCACTTTCAACGGGAAGACTTGCAGCCCCAGCCTGCAGCCCAGATGTCTCTTGCCGCACTACACCAACGGAAAGGCTTGCAGCCCCAGCCTGCAGCCCAGATGCCTCTTGCCGCACTACACCAACGGGAAGCCTTGCAGTCCCAGCCTGCAGCCCAGATGTCTCTTGCCGCACTACACCAACGGGAAGCCTTGCAGTCCCAGCCTGCAGCCCAGATGCCTCTTGCCGCACTATCGGCACATCAGTCTCCTCCTCTAACACAGGCACTTCATCCGCGCTAAGAGTATCTTCATCATCCGATGACCCCATACGGAGAGAAAACTCACTGCCAGAATCGTCCCCTGCCCCCTCTCCCTCAGAAGCAGAGTCAGTCTCTGACCCAATATCAGAGGAAGACTCAAACAGCAAACCAACAACCTGCTGAGCAGTCATCCTGCGGCTAGCCATTATACCTACTAAGATGGAAGACTGCACAAACAAGTCAACAACAACCAACAATGTGCAAACCAAGTAAGTAAAGAAATGTGTACCTTATATCAATAAGATCAATGTACTCAAAAACTATACAATCCAAAATCAAAAGAGACAGCTACACTCACCAGAAACAAACTCTGCAGTGACACAGCAAAGACCAACGATATCAAACTAGAAAGAAGAAAAAAAAACAAATTACTCACAAGACAACAAAATACACATCATGCACCAATGCAAAAAGTTTTTGAAACTCAAAAACCAAACATACTGCTATTATTACACCATTTGACCATTTGCAAAAAAAAACAGGCAGAGAAATCAAACACATTTGCATTGTACAAAAAAACAGTCTCTTACCAAACTACACAAACAGCAAAACCACCAGAACCAAAATGTCACCGTGAACAGAAGAAAAGCCTTCACCTAGAACAAAAAAGTAAACAAAAAAAACATTACAATTGGAAATCACAAAACATATAACAATAAACATTATAACATGCCATGTCACTACCCAAATGGTCAATCGGTTTGTGTGCCAGGTCAGGCAGAAAACAGCAGGAAAAAAAAGGCTATTCAGTCCCGGGGCAGGTGACCCAAATACATATAACAAATTGCACCCTGGAAGCGAGGGGTCACTTCTATTTCTAATTGAACTAATTCCCTGGTGTCTAGTGGGCTTTTCTGCCTCCAATGGGAGCAGAAACGGCAAAAAAATAAAACCGATCTGCCCACAGAGGGGGCAGAAAAGTCTTCAAAACATTTAGGGGCCCAAGGAAGCGACCCTTGCCCAAGGGGTCGCTTCCTACAATAATATTTATATCCCTGGTGTCTAGTGGGCTTTTCTGCCCCCCCCCAAAGAGCAGAAACGGACAGAAAGACGACCAATCTGCCCCCAGGGGGGGGCAGAAAAGTATTCTAAAAAATTAGGCCGCAAAGGAAGCGACCCTTGCCCAAGGGGTCGCTTCCTACATAAAGAAAAAGACATCCCTGGTGTCTAGTGGGCTTTTCTGCCCCCCCTGGGGGCAGAAACGGGCAGAAAGACGACCGATCTGCCCCCAGGGGGGGCAGAAAAGTCTCCTAATCACTTTACCACCCTAGGAAGCGACCCTTGCCCAAGGGGTCGCTTCCTACATAACGAAATAGACATCCCTGGTGTCTAGTGGGCTTTTCTGCCCCCCCTAGGGGGAGAAACGGACAGAAAGAAGACCGATCTGCCCCCAGGGGGGGCAGAAAAGTCTTCAAATTATTTGGCCCCCAAAGGAAGCGACCCTTGCCTAAGGGGTCGCTTCCTACATAGCATAACCAATATCCCTGGTGTCTAGTGGGCTTTTCTGCCCCCCCCCGGGGGCAGAAACGCGCAGAAAGCGGACCGATCTGCCCCCAGGGGGGGCAGAAAAGACTTCAACAAAATTTGCCCCCAAGGAAGCGACCCTTGCCCAAGGGGTCGCTTCCTACATAGTAGGAACAGCATCCCTGGTGACTAGTGGGCTTTTCTGCCCCCCCCGGGGGCAGAAACGCGCAGAAAGCGGGCCGATCTGCCCCCAGGGGGGGCAGAAAAGACTTTGCCAAATTTTCGTCCCCAAGGAAGCGACCCTTGCCTAAGGGGTCGCTTCCCAAACTCCAAATCCAAAATCCCTGGTGTCTAGTGGGGCATCCCTACTCCACGATCGCGACGCTGTGCGCGATCGTGGAGCAGGAATGCCCTGTATTGAGAGATCGGGGGAGAGGAAATACTCTTTCCTCTCCCCCGATGCCTCAATACTAGAGATTTCACCGCCGCGGCCCCCACCAGACGCCAAACACCTACCTCTGCTCCCCTCGGACGCGCTGGAAGAAATGGATTCCAGCGCGTCCAACGCTTCCTGATGACGCCGGCGCGCGCTGTGCGCGCTGACGTCATCAGAAAGCGTGGGGGGGCTCGGGGGGGGGTCGGGGGTGGCAGCGGAAGCTCTTCCGCTGCCACCCCCGTAAAGGGGGCCAAGATCGAGGGACAAGGGGGGGAGCGCCAGCGCTTCCCCCGGGGGCTGTCCTCATGACGGAACGGTTCCGTCATGAGCACAGCCCAACCGATGCTCATGACGGAACCGTTCCGTCATGAGCATCGAAGGGGTTAAAACATAGCATACCATAACAAAACACTACAAAACATAGCATAGAATAACAAATCAAAACATAGCATAGCATAACAGAGCATAGCATACCATAACAAAACATAGCATAACAAAACACAACAAACCATATTATAGCATAACAAAACAAAACATAGCATAGAATAAAAAAACATAGTATAGCATAACAAAACATAGCATAACAAAGCATAGCATAGCATAACAAAACACAACAAACCAGCATCAAAAAACATAGCTTAGCATAACAAAACAAAACATAGCACAGCAAAACACAACAAAACTTAGCATAAAAAACACAACAAAACACAGCATAACAAAACACAACAAAACATAGTATAGCATAGCAAAACACAACAAAACATAGCATAGCATAACAAAACATAGCATACCATAACAAAACAAAGCATAGCACATCATAACAAAGCATAGCATAACAAAATAAAACATAGCATAACAAAACACTACAAAACATAGCATTGCATAGCTTAACATAGCATAGCATAACGTAGCATAAGAAAACATAGCATTAAGTTTGATAAACTCATAGTAGCGGGCTAGCTAGCTTGAACAGGCAGTGACTGTAAGCAACTCCGTCAACCCAGAAGCAGTCACTCGGTCACCTTTGCTCTTGTATTGCAGTGGCTTTGTTTGTTAAACAGTGCCCATATTTATACTGTTGCCCCGGTTATTTACCGGTAATCTTCATTACTCCGAGTATAGTCTTCCTCGCCACATGACTAACAAAGTGAGCTTCAGCTCCACACCAGAACCCTCCAAAGCAAACAAGTCAGCCTCCCAGGCCTCCCATCCCTTCCCAATATGGCCGACCCATTACACCCATGACCTCTATAAGAGGCGGGCTGGCCCAACCCATCAGCCTGAAACTACCAAGCAGAAACATGAAGCCGATAGCCAGACAGGGAGGGAGGGATGGGAACTCATGTGGTGAGGAAGACTATACTCGGAGTAATGAAGATTACCGGTAAGTAACCGGGGCATTACCTCCTCGTTAGACTTCCTCGCCACATGACTAATAAAGTAAGCACATACCAAAGCCAAGCGGCTTCATGGAAACTCACAAGAAACCAATGGACCAGAATGGGACGCCCACGAATGAGGGCAAACCCAACAGACCAGACGAGAGGAAGGACCACTCAAGGGAGAGGCAGCCACGAGCAGGAAGAACCAGCCCGGGAACAAAAGACACTGGAAGGGCCGAAAACCTGGACCTTCGAGACACGAAGAGTCTCCAGAAAATCCGCCTGAACCAAAAGCCGAAGGAGGACAGAGAAGGTATGGAACCAGACCGCACGGAGCCAAAAGCAACCGCAAACAGGCCCCAGAACAGCAAGCAGGTCCAACCACACCAAGACCGCCCAACGGACAGCCAAAAATGAGAGGGGAGCAGAAGCCCAGACAGAGGAACTGAGGGCATCCCCACCACAGCGACCCAACAAAAAGCCATAGCAGAAAAGAGACGCAGTCCGACAGAAACACAGCCACACTGCTCGGTGGACCACGCGGGAGAGCCAAAACCACCAGAGGAACGGGGCAGCAGAACCAGACGCAATCAAACAGACTGGCAGGAGCCGCAAGATAGGGGTGCAAAGGACGCCCAAAAAAGACAAGGTCAACCACAACCTCACCCGCCAGGACACAAAAGGAGGGACACGGACCCCAGTCGGAATAATGACCCCCCGAAGGGTACACAACACCAAGGAGAGGACCCAGGCAGGCACCCGGCCACCAAGGGAACCCAACCGTCCAAAAGTGAAAAGGGGAAGGCCCACAAGGCCGCCCATGGAGCTCAAAAGAGTGGAAGGAACCAGGCCCAAGGCCAAGCCACCAGAAAGAAAGCGAACAAGCACCAGAGGCCACCAGGCAGAAGAAAGCACAGAGAGCCCAGCAGGGAGAGGAAGGCAGCACGGAGAAGCGAGACCACCCCTCACAGGGACCAAGCAACCCAGCAACGTCCCACAAGAAGGAACCGAAGCCAGCACCCAGGCGGGCAACAACTAGACCTGGCCCAGCCGAATAAAGAAGACCCGACAGGACCAGGAGGAACAGCCACAGGCAGAAACACACCCAAGGCAAGAAGGACAGAAGATCTAGGCGAACGAGCCCGAGCCAAGTCAACACTTCCAGGGAGCCACCCAAGCCAGCAGGCCCAGGACCCCAAAACCAGGGAGAAAGAAGAAAAGGACACAAAGTCCACACTGGAAGCGCAGGGCCAAGCCTGGGAGAGGAGAACCGGGAGCCCCAACACCGATCGGACACCCAAAAGCACCGCTGGAAACAAAAACCACCACGGGGAAGCAAGAAGCAGGGGCAGGACAAAAACCCGCGCCCACAGAGGTAAAACACGGACCACCGAGCAACAGCCCCCAAGTCCACCATCCACAGCAGCAGACGCCAATGGAGAAGCACCCAGGCAAGCACCACCAACAGGACAAATGCCCTGGCCAGGCAAAACAATCCCAGAACCCCCGGAAGAAAAGGGACCCCAGAAAAGCGCAAAGCCGGGAGCCCGGACGAGAAGGCCGAAGACCCAACACCGGGGACACAAACCAGAAGAAAAGTGACCCAGGGAAGGATAGCACCATCGCGCCAAAAAAACGACAGGGGCAAACCCCGCAAACCCCCCGGAACATGAGGCAGGGGAGCAACCGCCATGGAGAGCAACAAGATAATAATAATAATAATCCACATTGGTAAAGCGCGAACAATCACCCGTAAGGGTCCCTAGGCGCTGGAGGCCGTCAGGAAGATTAAGCAAGCTATTGCCCAGAGACACATGGTGCTGGGCTAATCTGCCGCTTGCGCCAGGGATCGAACCGTGATCCCAAGATTCCGGAGTCAGTCACCCTGGCCGCGGCGCCACACCACTTCCTCTAAGAGGCAGGGCCGGGGCAATGCCCAGAGAAGCCAAGGAACGGTTGACATAAGGCAGACCAACCGACCCAGCACCGACCGGGAACCTATGCACGCTCCAAAGGAAGGCAAAGGCCGCCAAAACCCGGGAAGGGGAACCCAGAACAGAAAGACCACTGGCACAAAAAGGAAGCGATCAAAGATGCGGAGCCACAACCCACACAAGACAAGGGCCGCACCGGAGACCCAGCCCACAGCACCTGGTAGTCCCAGGAGGACTCCCCTCAAGGTGCCAACTATTCCAGAACCTGTTTAACCACCCAAAACAGACGAGATTAGATGCTCCCAGGGTAGTATCGCTATAGGGCCCTGGAAGCCAAGTACGGGAAGCAGGAGGATACACCCAAATGCCAAGGCGCAGCGCCCCAAATCTGTGGCAGCAAGCCACCCCTCCGTGCAAAAAGATACCGTAGACGGTGCCACAGAGAGGAAGGAAGGGGACACCCAACCACCTCACCAGATCAACCGAACGTAATCCAGTCAACAATGGGTGAACGACTCCCCTCACAATCAGAATCCACTACAACCTCGTGAAGGGGACACTAGAAAAATAAGTTAACACAAAACCTCGAGGAGCAAGAAGCTCCAACCACTAGGCCACAGCGACACACGGACAAGGGAAGGCACAACCAGGGCCCCACAAAATGATGAAAAACATACTCGGCCATACCGTGAGACGGAAGTACCCTCCGGGATGAAGGGGACCCTGTGCCACGGGGCCAAGGAGGCCAAAAACCAACTGCACAGTGGAGAGCCACACTCCTTCCGCAACATAAGCAGAAGACGAGGAGGGCAGGAAAAAAAAAAATACACTGCGCCTCCGTCCAACACAGTGTCCCAAGCCCCCGTAGGGACTCAGGGAATGTGAAAGAAGCCAACAAGGAAAGACAGCAACATCCCAGTCCGATTGTGCACCCACAGAAGCAGCCATGGGAAAGGACAGGCACCAACAGCAGCCCGCCCCTAACAGAAACGCAGAAGCCAACAGCCCCCGTAAACCTTATAAAGAAGATTCAGAAAATTCACCATCCTAGGACACTGTGAAAGCATTAGCAGGAGTCGAACCCTTGTCCATTGAGATACTTTTCTGACCAAAATAGACGCAGACCAGAAATTAGTACAGAAAGAAACCCACAAGGACATGAGCCACTCAAAGGACACAAATACTGTACCGACCGCGCGCCCCGAACTGAGGAACGGGCCGGGAACACCAGAGGCAAAGACAGCCCACCCCGGCCTGGGGGAGCCGCATGGAAACATAGCCCCCGGCGCCTGCTGGGCATGGTGTCAGGGTAACAGAAGCCAAAGCAAACCACAGCACCAAGACACACCAGGAAAACGGAGCCCTGCAGCAGCCAGCGCCGGCCCGAAGCAGCAGTGAATGCAGGCCAGTAAGCAGCCGTGGAGCCTGCAATACAGGCAGTGCGGCTTCCGGGGCAGGAAAGGCGAAGCCTCGCCGGACGCAAGATAGAGAGTTAGCATGCCGGTGCAGCCTCGGGCGTGCAGCAAGGCACAACAACAGAGTAGCCAGAGTCGCCATAAACCCCGCACCTGGGATAGATTAGTCCACAGTGAGGTCCCACGGAACCCCTGAAAAAACAAAGCAATGAAGCAGAGGTGCGCCCGGGGACCGCAGAACAGACCGCCGGGCGCCCCCACCACACACCCAAGCCGACCCAGGAAACGACCAGCAGGCACAACGGGAACACATGGCACGAGGGGAAGTGGGGGGCCCCAGCAAGAGTGAAACAATCAGATACTCTGCCCACACGGACGATGGGACAGGACAAAGCAGACAGGAATAGCCCCAGACCCCCTCGCCCAGCCTCCTGTACACCCAGGGCTCGCTAAAGCAGAGCCTAACCGGCCCAGACCAGACACCGGGGGAAGGAAGGAGGGTGGTCCCAGAGCCTTAGGGCCCGCTAGAGCAGGGCCCCCAACCAGGGACCCCAGTTCCAGCTACAGCAGGAACAACTTACCTGAAAGAAGCTCAGGAGAGAACTGCCGCGCAGAACCAAAGAAACAGGCTGATGGGTTGGGCCGTCTCGCCTCTTATAGAGGTCATGGGTGTAATGGGTCGGCCATATTGGGAAGGGATGGGAGGCTGACTTGTTTGCTTTGGAGGGTTCTGGTGTGGAGCTGAAGCTCACTTTGTTAGTCATGTAGCGAGGAAGACTAACGAGGAGGTAATAGCACTTTACTTGTGCAAATTTCAGGGCTCACAAAACTGTGATGAATCGAAATTCACAACTGAGTCTGTTATGTTCGCGCTATATAAAACCCCAAGGATAAATAAAAAACATTGCAATTTACAATGTGAATAGCTCCAACAAATACAAGACCGATTGCAAAGTACAAAACATTGCCATTTACAATGCCAATAGCTCCAGCTCCAACAAATGTGAGACCTATTGCATTTCAAAAGCTTGTTTACATTGTGACTTGCTTTTTTGTAACCACAGAGCCAGTGACTTTGCAAAATTGCCGGCTCTTCGACCCCGAAAAGGCTTTGATAGATTCGGTGCAGTCATCAGTACTGAATTCATCACAAATATTAAGTAGAACTCTATTCCCCTCCAGCTCCATTTGAGAGCTGCAAATCTCTATAAATAAATACACTAAAAAATGTTTTAGCAAATACAGTAAACACGAAACATTGTTATTGTTGCCTTATGTTTTTCTTAATTATTAGAACATATATGTGCAAAACATACAGCCATGGCTTTAGTGTTCCATGAGTCTACCAACAGCCACGTTTTCTTTTTCTTGTGGGAGGACAGCCCGTTTCGCCCTGCAGGGTGGGAGGTAAAGAGATTCACAGTGTGGGTGCCATCACTAACTCGTACCTGGGACCCCAGCTAAAGTCAGCAGCTCTGGAAGTTACGCCGCATGCTCCCTGAAATTAGAACCAGGGCATTGTTCTGTCTATCCTGTGGAAAGAGGACAAGAGCTAAGTATAGAGCCCTTCCTCACCCCATGGACCACCATGTATTGAAAAGTTATAAAAGGTAACAATGTTTGGTGCGGAGCAAGCCAAATGGAGCAGTTTCTAGAAGGGTGCTGACAAGCATTCTCTAAGTTCAGGCCTAATGATATAATGTATGGGGTGTTTACCACTTGTGATACATAATACCTGTAGTCAGCTAGGAGTAACCTTGTGTATTAATCTTGCAGTTCAAGCTGTGGTTCTGAAAATCTTCAACAGATGAGAGCTCTCTTATAGGTTTGTCTGGCTCCTGACATTCCTGTCTGAATGAGTCTAGCTCACAGGGAGGGGTGAGGGGAAACAACCTTTACATGTCGGATTTTACACTGCGATACATTCACAACGCGGTCCTTACAACAACAGCTTTGTTGCAACGCAGTGCCATTACAACGTAAGTCGTTAAAATGACTTGCGCTAGATGGCGCTCTAGACTAAGGAATAGTATGATTTACTATTCCAACACCTTCCCTACTGCACACACTGGAGTTTGAATAGTAAATCATACTATTCCTAAGTCCAGCACGCCATCTAGTGCAAGTCGTTGTAACGACTTGTGTTGTAATGGCACTTCGTTGTAACAACGCGGTCCTTGTAACGACCGCGTTGTGAATGAATCACGGGCTAAAATCAGCATTGTAAAGTGCTATATTCAGGGGTGAGAGAAACTTGCTAGCTTGCCTCAGCTCTGAAAAGAATAGTTTCTTTCTAGGGCTTCGGAAATCTGATGTGTGTGGCCCCGATTATTTAGGGGAGTAGAGCTTGAGAATTGTATTGTCCTGCCTGGGAAGCTACATGGGAAAATCACAATCTGAACAATATTTAGAAATTTTTCAGCCTACAGCAGCATTAAACTGACAATTATCTCTCGTTTGCGGAAATCATAAACTCATATTAGGAATTAGCACACTTTAATTATGCAGCAAAGGAGGAACAAATTATGCAACACATTTTATAGTTACAAAACTGTACCTATTCAGAAGAAACCGGTCTCAATGTATTTACCTGCAATAGATTTTTTGAGGCTAATTTAGAACCCGCAGGTAGGTCACCAAGCCGCTTGGGCCATGAAAGACCTGGCTGTACAGGACCCATAATAACTCTCTCGCCCTATCTGGAGATCTCGGTCATACGGAGTGAGATATTTCAACAAAGGTGCTCCACCCACCTTTCAGGATCACTTTCAAGAAATGTGATCTATGTCAGCCATTCCATTGTGTCATGGTGGCATGACAGAATGGCAAGTTTATTGTTTTTCAAAGAGAGGCCTCCAAAGCAAAATCAGTGGCCCTAACCTGGAGTGGAGAGGTGTGGTGCAGCGGCCAGGGCAGCTGACTTCGGAGCACAGGGTTCAGGTTCGATTCCCGGCTCTGGCGGCAGCTCAGCTCAGCACCATGTGACTCTGGGCAATAGCTCACTTAATTTCTACGACGCCCCCAGTGCCTTGAGACCCGTAAGGGTGAGTAGTTCGTGCTTTACAAATACGTATTTACATTTTTACCTGCAGGAGCTTTCTCAAGCATGTGGCATGTATATGTGCCTCAGAGCACTAATCCATGCTTGGTTGTCCCAGGGTGGAAAAAGCAGTTTTGGAAGTCCCACACGAAATAGGACTGGGCTTCTGAAATCATACAGCTGGTGGTTTTACAGTGAGTAGTGTGTCAAGAAGGTGTTTTTCGGGCATCTAGGCCAGCAGAAGCTCAAAGCCCACCCATAGGCTGAAGTGGGCAGGCCTGTTATTCCACCGGGCATTTCCCAAGTGGGCTGGAGCACTTGGAGGCCGGTTTTGAAAGACCATGGCTGCTCTTGATGCCTCTGTCAATTTCCCCTGCTACATGAGGTTGATTGCAGCAGGCAAGGGGAGGTTAAAAGAGAGGGGTAGAAGGAGAAGACTATATAGGGAAAGCAATTAGAGAGGGTGAGGGGAGAAAGAGAGAATGGATGGATGGATGGATGGATGGATGGATGGATGGATGGATGGATGGATGGATGGATGGATGGATACTGCGAGAAGAGATGAAAGGAGTGGGGCTGATCTGAGAACTGTTTTGCCAGGGCTGCTTATGGTTACCCAGACTGTCTTCAGAAATAGGAAACACCTTTCTAAGACCCAAAGCCAACAAGAGTTGGGCATCTGGGACGTCTGTTTGACGGATTACTTGTTACCCTTTACAATTCCAAATCAGTGCTTAATTTGAACCAGTGGTTTCCAGTGCTTGGCACAGCACTTAATTGTCAACACCGATACTTATGACAGCTGCCACATGGTGGCGCTGTTTGTGTTATTTAGAGAGGAGCAGAACATCAGGCGGCGTATTCACAAGCCTCTTGCGCCCACTTTTGCGTCATTTTTAACATAGGAAAAGTGACGTACGGGTGGAGCAAGGGGCTTGTAAATAAGCCCCCAGTTATTTATTAATTCAATAGACAATAAAAACAAGTAGTACCGGCCACCCAAGCCACGCCTATAGTTTTGGGGGTCTCAAATAGTTTGAGTTGTCACACATACACACAGGTACTGTCATTGGCAGCACTGACACGGGCAGTGGGTGGTGCAAGCTGCAGTGGGCCCCTGACGAGGGCCCTGGCACTTATTTTTTTTAAACAAATTAAGCACTGTTCCAAATATGGTCCTTTGTCTTGCATGTAAGCATAGACATGTTTTTCTTACCACTGCCCTTTCTACCTCCCAGAGTAAAATAGGTTGTTTAAAACATATATAACCTTGCACTCAGGAGACAATAGGCTACACGTGCGCGTTATTTGTTTTGAAAAGCGTGCCTCTATTACTCTGTATATCTCAGCTATTTTTTTAAACATTTCTTTAGTCTCACGTGTACTCTAAGGGCAAGCCAGTAGTGCAAATAATGTGTTTATCGTGTACGTGTCTTATCAGGAGGCACTTTAAAATTCAAAGCGTAAGACCGTGGAAAGACATGCACAGTGTTTGGAAATCTAATCTAAGTGCCTTCATGAAATCACAGCTGCTTGGTGGCAGTGTCTGTCATGTAAACATGCATTTTCATGAATACTGAAAGAAAACATTTTCATGACAAAGAATGCTGCATTATTCCCCCCCCCCCCCCCCCCCCCCATTGCAATTATATTTAAAAATGTAAGGATCGTGTTTTTTGCTGTAGAAGAAACCCTTAGTCCATCAGCCGGGGAGTTCCACAGCATATGGGCAAAACTCTCACCTCTTTAATATGTGAGACACATCAACCAGCAGCTGAAAGGTGCTCAAGCAGTAAATGAGAAACAAATTATACAACACAATTCACCTACATATGCAGCAACATAAAGGCAGATAATGCCACAAGGAAAGGCAATATGTAGATTATCTGCTGAGTAAAGTCATATTTGGCTTGTTTTACAAGTTATTAACATTTTGTATATATATTAGGCCCAGATAAAAATGTATGTTGCACGAGCGTGATCTCATGTAATTTCTGTAATTTTCCTAACGATCGTCATGCAAAAGTTTCTCCAGTGAATACTGCAGTGTTACACCCCACGTGTAGTGTTTCTAGTGACACTTGAGTCTTGAGCCGCTAAAGCTAGAAGTTCAATTTGTTGAAATCTAGACAGTAATTACACAGCAGATGATGGATTATGTGTCAAGTGAGACAAATCCATATTTAGACAGAAAATGCGCATAGGTGCAGTAGCCCGAAGTCAAGTGTTGCTATAAGGTTCCAGTGCTGGGCCTGGCTCACAGAAACCATGAAACTATGGCACTGGTTTGTTTCTTTGATTGCTTCACATAGTGCCTACACGTCGGCCTGGACCACCTTCACAGCACTGACTTAGGGGGCTTGCATAGTTTCCTGGTTGCAGGCATGTGGATGTGATTCAAGGGACCGCACAGGCATATGAATGTCCTGCAGTCTACCTTGTGTCAGGGTTGAGTCGTGACGTCAACACTCACTGTAATCATTTGTTAAACTGAGGTCCAACGTCACCACCTTTGGTCTCTAACATGGAGCCATGTGGCCACACCAGAACTTCTTATTTATAAACAATTTTGAAACCACCAGGCATTTTAAGAATAGTTGGAAAGGACTAGAAGTATTTTAAGCAGAACCGATGATGTATTAATGTGTGCTTATGTCAGAAGGATTCAGCAGATATTGTCAAAGAGAATAATTTCCACGTTTGTATAGTAAAAATATGTTTTCATTGTGCTAATGATGCTTCAGTTTGAGCCCACAGAAACTACAGATCTGGCAGCATTAACATCTAACCTGTGAAAGTTATATGAGACTCCCCCAAGGAGACTCTCTTTCACAAAGGCACAGGGGCCCAAGATGCAAACAGCTGCACTAGTGCCCAGAGATGCCCACGGGTAGCTCCATACAGAGAGCTGCAGGACAGAGAGAAGAGAAGGAGAGAAGAATAAAGGAAGCTAAATGACAAAATAAGAAGGAGCGAGGAGGGTGAGAAAGCGAGATGGGTATTAGAGACAAGAGAAACAAGCCAGTCCTAAGAAAGGGAGGATACATTAAAAGCTGAGAAGAAGAGGACCGTGAGGATAATGTAAAATTTGAGCAAGAGAGATGGAGTGGGAAAGATAATGCTATAGGAAAAAGAGGAGAAAGAGCAAGGTACAGAACACCAATATAGGTGGGCTTTCTCTTAACAGGAAAATCACTGTCTGCACACTGGCTAATGCCTGATTGATGAGGCTAAGTGCTGACTTTCCTGGTGTCTAAACCTCCCCTTGAGCCTCCAGAGCAGGCCTTATGCAGGCATAAGTAGACCGCAAGCAGGAGACACTGGTGCACAGCCTGAGAAACAGGCCCTTGTGGACAGGATGAGTAGTGAAAACACATGGAATCTGAGGGAACTTTGAGGATCTGGAACAGGCGGCCCATGTGAGCAGTTGGCACACTCCAGTAGTGCGAGATGCCAGAACTATTGGACAAAATAAGGAGACCACACTGGTGAGCAGTGTCAGGAGCCTGCACTGTTAGGAAGTATGAAGAACTGGCATTGTAGGGCAGTGTGAGGAGGTAGCAATAATGGTCACTGGTGACAGAGCGAGGAGATGGTATGTATGGACAGCGTGAAGAGCAGGCACTCTTTTGCAGTGGAGCTGATGTTGGTGAAGGCCTACTTGAATATGGGCAGCATGAGGAGCAGAACTAGTGAACAGTGGGACACGGGCACTGGTGGACAGTGTGAAGAGCAGGCACTTTTCTGCAGTGGGGCTGATGTTGGTGAATGCCTAGTTGAATATGGGCAGTACAAAAGGGGGTGGTGATGGACGGAGCATCAGAACCAATCAAACACTCACACCCAGTCAAAAGATCTGGGTTTGATCCATCACCGTTCTTTAGCCCACTCTGCCACCCCAGTTCAGACATGGCCATATGCAAATCAGTCTGACCCTGTGCCTCATGGGAACAGTCCAGCTCAAACTGCCAAGCCATGCCTTCCCTGGACCGGAAACAAGCTTCCTAGGACCGGTTTCTAGCATTTCAGCCGTCTTCAACCAGGCTTGCTTGAATCCAGTGGCAAAGTGAGCAAGGGACTCACGTCTGAGCATACCCTGCCAACTTATGGTGAACAAAGCGGTACAAAAGGGGGTGGTGATGGACGGAGCATCAGAGCCAATCAAACACTCACCCCCAGTCAACAGATCTGGGTTTGATCCATCACCGTTCTTTAGCCCACTCTGCCACCCCAGTTCAGACATGACCATATGCAAATCAGTCTGACCCTGTGCCTCATCGGAACAGTCCAGCCCAAACTGCCAAGCCATGCCTTCCCTGGACCGGAAACAAGCTTCCTAGGACCGGTTTCTAGCATTTCAGCCGTCTTCAGCCAGACTTGCTTGAATCCAGTGGCAAAGTGAGCAAGGGACTCACGTCTGAGCATACCCTGCCAACTTATGGCGAACAAAGGGGTAGGTCGCGAGGGAAACCGGAACTGTTGGGTTTTATAGTCTGATACACAGGTGAGCAGCATGAGAAGGTGGTATCGATGGGAAGGGTGAAAAGCTGCCACTGGTTGACAGTGTGAGGAGCTGGAACTGGTCAATATGAAGACCTAGTTTTGGTGGGCAGAGGGCGAAATTGGCACTAATGGGCAGTGAAAGGAATGGGACTCGTGGGCAATGTGTGCAGTTGGAGCTGATGGGCAATGTGCTGAGCTGCATTGGGGCAGTGAGCATTTAGCACACCCCTAGTGCAAAGTTCACACTTCTGTGAAGGACCTCAGGTCCCAGCGATGTCAATCGAAAACCTTTGACTAGTGCCAAATTCACTCCCAAAGTTCAAGTAAATTTACATTGTTCTACACAGTATGATTGGGACATACAAACACGCTTTACTTGGAGGCTCGTAGAACAATGAGCAGCTCTACTCTTGCTGGCACACCAAAGGAGAAGGCATCACCAATTTTAAACATAGTTTTAGGAGGCTCCTGTAGGTAGATTTAGGTCATTAATGAATTTATTTATTTAAGAACAGTTCTTTATTTATTGTGAGTTTTGAATCTCACTTCATTCTACCTTTCGGTAACTTCATAGCGTCAGTGTAAATGACAATATTCAGGTGCCTAAGAAGACAAGAATAAAGGGCGGTTGTGGTCTCATCGGTGGCCTGATAGTCCATTTCAAAGTTTTTCCACTGCGGCCCTAAACTCCCATCCATCACCCTTATTTTTCCAGTGCTTCTTTTGAATATATAGTTAAACTAGGCACCTTATACTTAGCTTTTGTGAGTGTTTTCTATTTGTCGATTCACAAATGCAGTTTACACTTACACTTTTGTGTTTTTGTGGCGAATGAAAAGCTTATATATTGTTTCTTTCTCCTGAAAGATTTATTTTGTATTAAAAATGATAGAGGTAAGCCTTCACCTGCCTGCTAAGCATCGATTTGCGCAAAACTGCACCGGACTGCGGGGCATATTTACAAGCTGGCGATAAAAAATTATCGCCGCTTTTGCGGCCGTTTTCGGCCGAAAAGCGGCGATAATTTATCGTCTAATTAGCAAGGCCACACTAACGTGTGAAACCTTGCTTTAGCGTGAGGATTCCTGACGCCCAGCTTTGCATCTCTAATGAGATGCAAAGTGGGCATTCCTGACCTAACATGACAGGAGAAATGTCGCTAAGCGACATTTCTCCTATCATCAAGCCCCACGCTATGAAGCATAGCGGCAGGAAAAGTAGCGATAACCCCGGTTATCGCTACTTTCCTTACGCCTGCTTCAGGACTGACTTAGCCATGATATCCTATGGAAGGTGGATATCATGGCTAAGTCTGTGAGTCCCGATCAGCAAGCTAATGCCACATTGCGTGAGATTATCGCTGGGTTTCCAGTGATAATCTCACGTTAGGCAGTTAGCGCGAGGATTTTTATCGCTGAGGAGATAAGCGTTGCTAATAGCACGCTGTCTCAGCGATAAAAATCCACTCTAGCCGGCGATAATTCTCCTCACGCTAAGAGCGCTGAGCGATAATTATCGCTGGTTGTTGCTGATATGTCCCTGCATTCCTACCTTCATGAAGCCACCTTCTTGCAGAAGCCGGTGTGATGCTGAGTGTCACTTCCTTCCCCTCTCTAGTACCAGTGCCCACATTTTCAGCTACTTAAGGTGTCACTATGTCCCTCACAACTTAAAGGCTTGGGCAGAGACAGAGAAGCAAGAATGTTGTGAGGCCAAAGGTAGGGTTGGCCACTAAGTAGGTTGTGTGGCATCAAAGGGTTTGCCCAGAATTGGCAAAGCCAGAGAGAAGTGGGCAACTCGCATCTGCCATCAGGTTCATTGTTTCTTAATTTATTGACGTGCTGAGGTATAGGTATAACTTCATAACTACTTTTTTGTCTCTTGCAGGGTGAATGGGAGAGGCAGCCTCTACCCCGCGTCACAGAGACATTACCAGAGCCAGACCTCCACTGCCAGCTACCCCTGCACCCTGCTCCCACCGTTCCTGCGCCTGTCGAGATCAAGACACAGAAGGCCAAGTAACAGACTGCGCAGAGAGGATGCCAAGAGAGAGACGCAGGAGGCCAATTAACACAGTGTTCGCTAAGGGCGCCAAGCTAGAGATGCACAAGGGGAAGTAACAGAATGGTTCATTGGTCGCCTGCCATGTGACCAGCCAGGAACACTTCCTTTGAAACTTACCATTCTGTAATGCCAAGTTCTCTGATAACTGCCTGAATCTCATCAGCGCAATGGCCCTTAAGAATCGTAAATCTGTTTCTACTTGGAATGTCGCTATGCCAACCTACCGATACATCCGCACCCCGAGCTCATCCTGGAACTACATCAACCTTGAATGTAATGTAACAGACCACTAAATAAACCGTAATATATCATAAAACATCAATCACATTTAACCCTACATTTTATCCTGATCACTAGCCTGCCTCTACACTCTACCTCGTCTGTAGCCCCTGGGGTAACCTATCACCAAACCCAATACTTATCTTATTAAGACTAGCCCTAAACCTTACCTCAAGCCTAACCTTTAACCTTTTCCTTATCCTTACCCTAGCTCTAATCCTAGAACAAGCCCGTTCCCCACCAACCCCAAAATTTACCCTAAGGTTTACACAAAGGAGAGGTGTGGTTCAGCGGCCAGGGCAGCTGACTTCGGAGCACAGGGTTCAGGATTCGATCCCTGGCTCTGGCGGCAGCTCAGCTCAGCACCATGTGACTATGGGCAATAGCTCACTTAATTTCCACGACGGCCCCCAGCGCCTTGAGACCCGTAAGGGTGAGTAGTTTGTGCTTTACAAATACGGATTTACTATTTTACATTAAACGTAATCCTTTAGTAGTAAAGTAAGCTCTACCTTGAACCCTAACTCTAACAGTCAATGTAGGGGTGTCTGCGTAACAATACATTGATACCTAGGGCCTTATTTACGAGAAATCATGCATCCCTGCGCCAAGGCAGTGATGCGTCAACATTTCTTGTGGCTGTGTGAAAATTCCTTATGAGGCCATCGATGCACGGTATTTACAATATGGGGCTTCATGGCGCAATGTCCCAAGCATGCATCAGAAATTCAGGCGTATCCATAGTGAGGATGCCGCAAAGCATCTGGCCCAAAAATGGCACATTGCTGTAGCTGGTCATAAAACTGACGCAACTATAGCAATGTGTCAAAAAAATGTGATGAGTCAGTTTTGACTGCTGCAATTAGCCTACTGTATGGGGACCAATGTAATAAAGTGTCAAAAGGTGAAAAACTCACCTTGCACTATAGTACATTGGTCCTGGATGTCACACATTCAAGTGGGTTTAGTGTGCTTATGTGTACAACTATACCTACATATTTGTGACATAAATCATTAATGGTGCGTAATGTGTGATTTACTGTATTACCTACCTCATGTGTGCACTTACCTGTTGAGGGGATGAGACGTGATTGCAGATTACACTGTTTCAAGTCACTTCAGCTGGTCAAATTCCTCTGCACCAGTCAATGCATTATTGCATTTAAAGCCACATTATTTAGCCACAGAACTAAACTTTCTCCTTCATAAATATATATAAGGACATTTCCCATCATCAATGAATCTGCTTCTGTGACCATCACCATGTGACCATACAATCTAAATCGTGATGGCAGAGAAGTCCGTTTGAAAACATGAAATGGAAACGTAGTTGTTCGTAGCCATAGAATTCCTTGCTAGCTAAAGACATGTGGATATCAGTTCAATAAATCATATTGAGTAGCGAAATCACCTTTTAACCTCCAATGGCATCACAAGATTAACAATTGTTTCACCTTCAACTGCCCCACCATTTTGTGGTGAGGGGGGTATGGGAATAGCAAGGAGTGGAGACTGCTTTTAGAGCCTTGTTTACTTAACAGTTTCCCCTGCTGCCTTCTTGACCATTCATAACAGAGGAAGCAAGGGCAGTGCTAGGGTTACCGAAGGGCAAACCATGGCTAGCTTCTCCTAACACTGGCCATCCCAAATCAAAGGCCACGTCAAGGCATCGCAGATAATGATTGTTACCTTGTGATGCCCTCTACTCTAAGATACGTTTTTGCTGTTAGTAAGAATGGATCCAGCAAAACAAGAAACAGGCCTGGAAGCAAGAGCCTTTAACAGTGCATTTTCAGTACAAGCTCTTTAGTGGGTTCTTACCCATCTGACCTAGTGACCTGGAAGTTAAGATTAAGCAGAATATCACTTGAATTCAATATGACGGGGTTTCCACACTTTGATAACGTTTTACTCATTGAGCTTGACTGGTTTTCTACATCTTAATAAAGCCTCACAAATTCAAATGTCAATGGTCTTATGTACCTTAATGGAAAATTGGAATGTTTAGAGTGCCATTGAAGACAGTGGAGTTGCTCTGGGCTTATAATGGCTGGTATAGGGCCGGAGCTCCAACGTTCCAATGTTTGTCTTTCCGTTTCTCACTTTTTAATTTAGAACATTCTACCCTTAGTGGGTGGAATGTTCTAATAGCCTTATAGCCCTTCAGCCTCAGGCTATACCGGTTGTTAAAGGTCCTCTCCATTGTTATAGGGCCTCACCTGCGGCTTGGTCCTATATTTAGGGTTCAGGCCCTTTAACAGCCAGTATTACCCTCAGCAGTGGGCTATAAGGCTATATTAGAATGTTGGGAGCTCCATTGAAAAAATTGGAGTGCTCCGGGCTTCTAATGGCCGGTAGAAGCCCAGGGCTCCAACATTCCGATGTTGTCCTTCACATGTGAGGCCTTTGTGTTTTTTTGTTAGAACATTCTGCCCTTAACTGGCGGAATGTTCTAATAGCCTTATAACCCTCCATAGCTGGGGTATTCCAGCATTAAAATCCCGCTCCCTTGTTAAAAGCCCTCACTTTCGGCTCGGGCCTTTAACACTGGAGCGGGCCTTTAATGGCTAGGCTATAATTGCTACCCAATCATTCAGACTTCACTGGTGTCAAGTACAGTAGAGTAGCCTCTCTCATTCTGGTATGATTTCTCTTATAAACTTCACTAACGTCTCAAAAATTAACAGTATCAGGGACTTCATAGCAGACCAATATAGTCAGTTATCACTGGTCTCTTGTTGTTCATTAGAAACTCAAACAGATAACACTCTGGTATTTCTTCACTGGAGCCTCTCCCAAACATTACAGAAACATCACTGGTCTCATACTGGTCTCATACACTTCACAGACTCACTCATTCAAATGTTCCTGTCTCATACACTGCAATAGAGCCACACTTACACAGACATCACTGGTCTCAGACACTTAATGGAGCCTCCCACAGTCAGACACCACATGTCTCACACAATTTAATGATGCATCAGCCATTTAAATATTATTGTCTGATACATTTTAATGGAGCTTGACTGATTCAGACATCATTTATCTCATGTTCTTAAATGCAGACTCACTGATTCCTACTTCACAGCTAAATACATTTTAATGGAACTTAACCTATTCAGACATCACTGGTCTTAGACACTTTAATGGAGGCTAAATCATTCTGACATCACTGGTCTCATACACTTTGATGGAGGCTACCTCATTTAGACATCACTCCTCTCTAACCCTTTAATGAAGTCTCACTTATTCATACATAACTCGTCTCGTACACTTTAATGGGGCCTCGCTCTTTGGGACATCAGTCATCTCATACACTTCAATGGAGCCTCACTCATTCATACATCACTCGTCTCATACACTTTAATGGAGCCTCCCTCATTGAGATACCACTCGTCTCATACCCTCTAATGGAGCCTCACTCATTCATACATCACTTGTCTCTTACACTTTAATGGAGCATCGATCATTCAGACAGCACTTGTCTCATACCCTTTAATGGAGCCTCACTCATTCATACATCTCTCATTTCATACACTTTAATGGAGCCTCGCTCTTTGAGATACCACTCATCTCAAACCCTTTAAAGAAGCCTCACTCATTCATACATCACTTGTCTCTTACACTTTAATGGAGCATCAATCATTCAGACAGCACTTGTCTCATACCCTTTAATGGAGCCTCACACATTCATACATTACTCGTCTCATACACTTCAATGGTGCCTCACTCATTCATACATCACTCGTCTCATACAACTAGATGGAGTTTCTCTCATTGAGGCATGACTCGTCCTATACACTTTAATGGATACACTTTAATGGAGCCTCACTCATTCATACATCACTAGTCTCTTACACTTTAATAGAACTTCGCTCATTCAGTCATCACTCATGTCATGCACAATAATGGAGACTTGCTCTTTCAAACATCACACGTCTCATACACTTTAATGGAGCCTCACTCATTCAGACATTACTGGTATCATGTAATTTAATAAAGTCTCACTTTATGACCTCACTCGTCTCATATATTTAATGAAGCATCACTAATTCATACATCACCATTCTACGTGATCCTCGTCTGAGATATCACTGACAGTGCTGGAATTCCTTTCTGGTGGTGCCATAGGAGCCAGTTTGAAAGAGCCATGTATGGGTAAGTTTCTTTGGTCCTGTCACGGTCCTTGGGACTAAATAAAAAGGGCCCACACACTGGTACTGTCGAGTCGGCCCATTTGGCCGTGCAACATTGATCACTGGTCTCATGCACTTTAATGGAGTCTCACTCAGTCGAACGTTGCTGGAATCATGAGGTCCCTCGACTGTCTCATGAACTCTTTCACACGGGCACATGATTTACATCCCTAGTAACATCAACAGCACCAACAACTTCATGTAATTAATAATGCCTCTGCAGTGTCTCCTTTATAGATGCAAGACTCCAGGGCATTTAAAATCAATTCTTGTCTCTACATTGTGCAACCTGCAGATCTCCTTCCCTTCTTCCCGTCCATTCCGTTAAGGACAAGTAGCTGCCAGTAGCTTAAAATTAGAATACAGTGTTGAAGAAGCAAGCACCAAGCTTAGCATGAAACCTGGAGGATGTGTCTGCGACATCAGAGCATCTCTTTAGATGGGCCATTAGACATCCTTCTCTATGCAAGCACTTGTCCCCCTCCTGCTCTTTGTGCATCTCATCCCTAACTCTGAGGGGTGTCAACAAAGGCCAAGAAAGGCCAGATCACAACAGAGAATGGGGATATTTACATAAAATACATGTGTGCCAAATGTAACTGAGTGAAACTCTTTTACGTTGAAGTGTTGAACCTGAACATTTGCCATGGGCCCAGCCGTCTTGGGCTGACACTGGACACACCTGTTCTAATTCTTCAATTTGATGAGGCTTGAAAAACATAGCAGGAGCCTCCCTTGTTTTGAATTCATTTACTGTTGTCATTGCTCTGGATACCTAAGGCCTAGATCACAACTGTAAATTAATTACTGATAACAGTAGCCTCTTATTTCCGCATTTGCCTCTGTTTATTATACATATATGAGGCATTCATGGTCTGCAGCATTTATTTATTTGCAAAAATAAATCACTGTCTTTCCAATTTAAAAAAAAAATCTGATTAGAAAATATGCCAATGGAAGTAGAAACATGTCTACTCCCATGCCCACCCCAAGTTCTGTCAAATAATTAAGCAATATTCTCCAAGGGGAGGGGGGGGGGGGCATAATACATTTGAGCGAATTGATGGTTTTAAGGGGAACAAAAAAGAGAACACAGAGAAGGCAATAACTGTTGATAGTCACAATATAAACCATTGGTACATGATGACACATCTGTTTCCACAGACTATCCATCCTCTCAGTCCCTCAATACTCCCTTAATTTTAAAGTTGTAACATTTAGGTAAACATAGCTTTTTGAATCTTTCTTTTCATTCACAGGAGAAGTTTCTTCAGAGAAGCAGGAAGCTATTTGCATCTGGATCTCATATTTAAAATGATTGGATTTATGCAGCAGTATTCCTCCCTGTGCAGCCACATTCTGTGAGCCAGTGGTATACTTCAGTTCTTTATTAGAGCCTGTGCTCTTTGCAGTCAGCTGTTTGGGGAGGAAGGGGTTGTGATATTTGGGTCGAGCTACTCTAATGAGATTTGTCTTCGGTAGCTATGAATCTTCTGAGCAGATATTAACCAGTGAACAGCCTATCACAATGCAGCATTTTGATTGTGTTCAGCTGTCTGAGTTACAATATTGTTTATCGGTGCTACATGATCAGCATAATTCCCAGTGGCCATTTTAAAGGGCTCATGTATTCTCCTTTGTGAAGAATTAACACCTCCCTTTCAATTTGCTAAAATGCTTGTGGAAGAGAGCTTTTTGGACAAATACAGTACAGAAATAGGAATATATCAGCCACCCCTAAATCCTTTACACTGCCTACTTGCTGAATATGGGTTCAAAATCCCAAGCCTAAACACTTAAAACAAGAACAATGCCTTTTACACCCAGGGCACAAAAAGAAACTGGCAAAATTATTATACAATGAAGAGAATTTCAAGTACAGGCCTTCCAATTAAGAATGATCAAAGAAAATAGAAAAAAAGGAATGTCAGAACTGAGATATTCCAACAATGAAGCTGAGGAACGCAGATGAAAAACAACTTGCAAGCTTGCATATAATTGCATCAAAATGGAAAGCCCGAGCCATATTCGATGTAATTCATATAGTGTCACAAATTAATTACAGTCTTGACCATGCATCTGAAACACCTTATTGTAATTTGTATACCTTTTCATTAAGCAATCTGGACTTGGCATTAGTCGGCATATTGGTGCTGTGTAAAACAAATTAAATATTTAAATAAATAAATAAATATTATTCTAAAAACTGCGGTTTCCTGCGCTTGATTACCTCCCTGTTGCAGCTTGATTTCAAAACATGTAACTCAACCTTTGTTCCCTTACATTTCTCAGTTGGGTTATTCTTATTAATAATTATAAGCCATTTTCATGCCTTTTTCTTTTAAGTTAGTAGTAATAACCCATCTTTCTATCACTGTGAAGCTTGCTCTGTTAATAGCAGTCAACTTCCATAGCTACCTCCACTTTCGAAGATCATTGGAAGCTGTGCTCAGAAGTTGTGTTGGCCTCACATGGGCGACCAAGTGATCGTGATTAAATATCAGTCTGCCAAGCATTCAGCAATGTAACACACTCTCCTGTATCCGGAGAAAGATCAGTGGCGGCTTCCCTGCTATGGCGGAGGAGCGTCACCTCCCCCCACCCCCTGCAACACCCTCTAAAACGTAAAAAATAAAACAAGCTTTAAACTCCTTTTATTATTGTTTTATTTTATTTCTAAGTGTGCCGAGTCTTGGAGGTGGCCGGGGGGGGATGACAGGCACTGAGGGGGAGTCATACACTGCCTTCAGTGTGCATGTGGGTCTGGCCAGCCGTCTCAGGATGGCCAAACCAACATGCACACTGAAGGTGTCTCCAACCCGAGCTGTGTTCCCCAGTCTCCCTGGGAGCGTAAATTGAGGGCGCTCAGGCCAATCTTGACGATGCTCTCATGATGCTGAGAGCACCGTCAGGGTTGGCAGCAGGGGATTCTGGGAGCCTGTCTGCAGAGGAGGAGCAGCAAAGCACAATGCAGCTGGCTGAAGGTAAGTTCTTATTTTTTTTTTGAGGTGCGGTCTGTTCCCCGCCACTCTGCCCTGGCACCAGCCGCCACTGAGAAAGATGCTGTTTATGGTTGTCTCCTGTTGCAGCTTTCTGTGGATATTTAAGCTAGATTTTCTGCCTTGATTCACAAGCTAAAACTAAACAGATTCTGAGAGGTTGAAGACATATATAGATACTGATTCCTTTCTTATTGACAGAAGGATCTTCTGAGGCCTCGATAATTATTTATCATACTCCACAAACAGCAAAACTCTTGGGACTGTTCCTTATCGTACAAATACATTACAACACAACTATAAGTTTTGAACTGTAAATGGGATATACAACAACAACAAGTTGATGGATGAAATGCTTGCAAGGGAGTAGCAAAAAAATGAAAACACCCCCCACTTTGGACCAAAACTCTCATGACACCAAGCAAGAGAAAAAAGTCATCATGGCCCTCACCAAAAGAGCTTGCTTGTCTCGTCCATCCAAGCGTCTATTCATTCAACGTTCCATCCACTGGCTGATAAACACCATTTCACTTTTACATTCTGTCATATATTTAGTCTTTCATCCAACATCCAGTCTGTCACCATTCTGTCCATCCATCTGCCTATCCATATCCAAACCTATCCATCTATCTTCAAACCTACCCATCAAACATATCCATCCTTTTACTCAGTCATCCATATTTTCACTTGTCCATCCCCCGTTCAACCATTCATCTAACCATCCTTTCTATCATCCATCCATCCTTTCGCTCATCCATCCACCCTTTCACTCATCCATCCTTTCACTCCATACATCCATCCTCTCTTTCACTCATCCATCGATCCACTCTTTCACTCACTCAGCCATCCATCCATCTATCCTTCCATTCATCGTCCACCCTTTGACCTATCTATCCACTCATCCATCCATCCATTTACTCTTTTATTCATCCATGCATTATTTCACTCACTCATCCGTCCATCCTCCCTTTCTCTCAGCCTTCCATTCCATTTCACACATCTATCTGTCCATCCTTTCATTCAACCATCCATCTACTCTCCCTTTCATTCATCCATCCATTCTTTCACTCATTCATCCTTACATTCATCCATACATCCACTCATCCATCAATCCACCCTCTCACTTAGTGCATCCAACCATCGACCCATCCATTTATCCTCACTTATCGATCCATCATTTCACTCTCATCCAGCCATCCTTTCTCTCATCCATTCATCCATACTCCCTTTCACTTATTCATCCTTGCATCCATCATTTCACTCATTCACCCATGCATCTACCCATCCACCTTTTCAATCACACATCAGTTCACTCATCCATCCTTTCATTCACTCATTCATCCATTCACCCTTTCACTCATCCACTCATCGACTCTTTCATTCTGCCATCCATCTATCCTCCCTTTTACACATTCATCTATTCTTTCACTTTTTGTTCTTAGATCCATCTTTTCACTCATCCATCCATTTACCCCTTCACTCATCAGCCATCCTTTCACTCACTCATCCATCCTTCTCTCATCATCCATTCCCATTCTCCCTTTCACACACCTGTCCATCCATTCATCAATTCATCCATCCTTCCTCCCTTTCACTCATCCATCCTCACATCCATCCTTTCACTCATTCATCCATGCAGCTATCCATCCACCCCTTCACTCACCCACCCATTCACCATTTCACTCACACATCCATCCTTTCATTTACTTACCTTTCCACCCTTTCATGTTAATTATAATCCCTTGTCTGATGAGTTGCAGGCAGAAGAGGCCCATCAAAAATTCCACCCCCGCTACAACTGCTAAAGAGGGGGCTTGACAACACTCCTGAATCCTTGAATTTATCTCAGCCACTGGCAATCGCTTGGGCTGCATCCTTATCAATCATTTTAATGGGCTGATGAGCCCAAATCAGGGAGAAAACGGTGCTAGTTTGCTTGTGTTCTGGTTCAGGGAGTACCTAGCCAAGCAGTTTGACCTGGACTGTTCCAATTGAAGCAGGGTCAAGACTGATTTGCATATGGCTGGGCCCAAACTGAAGTGACATAGCATGCAAAATAACGATGCGACCCAGAGTAACTACCAGTGGCTGAGATTAATTCAATCCATAACTTTTTGTATACTCCTGTAAATGTGACATAGCATATTGATTTTGGAGGTCACTGCACCAAAATTTGCATGTTCCGTTATTTACTAAGTTCTTTCACCAAGTAAATTAGGCAGGTTTGACCTACTGAACTTTATCGGGTGAAAAACACAACTGTCAGAATTTACTGACAAGCTTATAATTATGACACCTGTGTGGGCATGGGTATTGGAATTCTAGGCAGATAATCTATGCCTAAAAAGATAGAAGCTGCAGTGCTTTGCATAGTCTTGTGGACTTTGTTCTTGGGAGGTCTGTTCCACTGCATGGTTTTCTGCCATAAACGTTTAATGTGCACTAGATCACTACAACTGCAGTCATCATCAATACAACAGTACTATCCCGGTGCACCCCTGTGTACTCATGCATCAGGTGCTTGGCTTAGGATGCTGACCCAGGACTGAAAGAATGCTATTCTACAAATCTAAGACTCTAATCTCATGGCATTTCCACCGGAGTTTGTCTAATCCATGAAATCTTACTCCTATTAATGGTATACTGCAGACTCTTGTACTCCAGCCAAAGAACCTCTTGGTTCAGCCAAAAATCCTCCACTAATCATATCAAAAGACAGATTGGAAATATATTATAACATAAAATTGTTAAAACAAAGGCTAACAGTCAAAACAGGGCCACAATTTCTCAATACAAATATTGACTTGTTGTACCAGTCCAATGATAAACACACTCAACCACTTCTTCCTCCTAAAACTGCCACAAAAATAGGAAAGGCCGAAGTCATAAATGTGAAAATAGTACTATGATCAGGATCCTAAAATTACCAGTGAAAGATCTCAATGATTCTAGTGGTAGATTCCGCCGCAACACCCAATGATTTTGACGCTGCCCCCTATTTACAAGGGTGGCATAAATAGTAGGCAAGGACAAAATTAAGATCAGAGAAAACCTGGTCTTAACTTGGCGAAAGGAGGAAAAATGCTTTATTTCTCCTTGTTTCTGCTTTTTCCATGTGTGCTGCCTTGTGCAGCACATATGGAAAAAGTAAAACGCCTGGATTGTTTATGTGTAAGAAGGTGTCCCATCCTGCACATAAACAATCTTTTTTTTAAAAATGACATTTTGTAAGTTCCATGTGTGCTGCAAGCACACATAGAAGTGACAAAAGAGCATTTAAAGAGTGTTTATGTGCAGGAAGGGACACCTTTCTACACATAAACAACCTTCCACTGCAAGCAGACACAATTGCACTATGGTGCAAGGGTGCCTGCGTTGGCAGTGGGCACTAGGCAGCTAAGTGTAGTGCCAGCACAGGAGGAAACGCAAGGCTGCACCATATTCTTGTAAGTCTGTTGCAGCCTTGCGTTTCTGAAGTTGCGGAGTGAGGCTTTAGCCATGACGGCTAACGCCTCACTCCGCCACTTCTTTGTACAAATGCCCCAAAGAGTTTTAGAAGTCAGGGTCTTAATTACAGAAGTACTGTTCCAAGGATATGCAGTGAAAGCATCAAGTTATACCACTGCTCAGTATCAAAATAGCAAGTCCCACTCAAGGTAGGGTGGTGTGCCTCATTAAAGCCTTACCACTTTATCTTTGCACACTGGGGCAAATTTACCAAGACTTTGCACCAGTGCAAAGTCATACAAAGTAGCGCAAAGTCTTGGAAGGGTAATTACTTTCAAGCACAAATGTTTTTTCAGCAGGGAAGTTGTCTTTTCAGGACAAACTGTGCTTTGCACTTTTTTGCACAATTTTAAGAAAGAGGGTGTTACATGGATGTGAATTGGGCATATGGGTACAAGCACCCATAGTTTTTGATCCCCCAAAACTTAATCTACTAAAATAGACAGATTGGGTTTCCAAGAAAAAAATACACCTCTTTGAATCAGGCGCTAACTTGGAGAAATGTTTTCTTTCGCCAAACTTTCCAGAAATTGCTTGTGTGTTGCACCTTATAAGACACATCCAAAGTGTGGGGTGTTTTATAAATGGTCTAGGCATGCGATTTTGTAATGAAAGGGTCGGTTTCCAGTATAAATCTTATGCTACATATCAAGCACACACCTGTGCATCATGTAGCCTGTGTTTCTGCCAACGCAGCAGATGAGAGCAGCAAAGGGCCATTTCATTTAATAACTATAAATCAGTCACGTCATTTTTGGAGGTAGTTGCGCCCAACAGTGCAGCATCGTGCATAGACTCGGGTCTTGGTCTGACACAACTAAACCCCGCTGGCATTTGAATATCTGTGCTATTGGCCTGTTGTATAATAATAGACGTCGTTGCAGGAGCTGCCTTCTCTCTCCCCGACCGCTCTACATAACAAAAGGAGCATCAGGTGCCGCGCTGAGTTTTCCATTTGTGCTCCGCGCGCCTCGGATTGTGGCGCGAGCTAATTGCTTATGACAGCTGCGCGCTCCGAGAGGAGAGGCACTTAACCTCGGCGCGGAACGTTTCCTCGCGCAGGAATGAAAAGCGAGAGAAGGGCCAATCTCCCAACAATGCACATCCGCCGCGCGCTATTGATTCCGGGGCACAATAGGTCGCGCAGCACCTGGGCCATCGGAGGGGTGGGCGGCACGTGAGGTGGGGGTGGGATTGCAAATACCACAGTCTCTGCAGCCTAAAGCCTACATGCCTCACCAGCCCCTGGGGCATGTGCCAAAATGATGGTCACGTCAAAGGTGTGTGCGCAGGTCATTATAATCTGGGGGATAATCAGTTTACTATGTAATATGAAATTGGGGGTCTCCATTGGGTTCAGAGGGGGTGGTTAGCTGCAGCAGTGCTTAATTTTCACACAAAAAATGTGGGAGGGCCCAAAGTTTTTTTAGGTCTCGCCTGCGAACGCAGCGCGAAGCGCTTCAGTCGCCAGCGAGATCTATTGTTGCTGACTTGCCTCGGAAGTGGGACAGGAGATGGGCACGCGCAGGCTCTTGGCGGATTTGAGTTGGTGTACGCGCCTACAGCCACGCGGCCTGCACATCTCCTGTCCCCCTTCCCTCGCAAGCCAGCATGCAGTTTCACTTTCGTTAACACGCACGTCCTAGGCAGCCTGCGGGAGTCTCTTACCAGATTTTCGGGCCTTCTGAACCAGTGGGTGGGAAGGAAGGCCCGGGGGAGCTGGAGTAAAGACCCAGGGAGGGTCTCGGTTACTAACAACCACCGTGGTGGCCCCCTCAGAAGACCCCCGGATATGCCGGTCTACTCCAACCACAAGACTACACGCCCTCCGTCAACAATTACACACCTATTAACCGGTTTCTGCCTGGTCCGAGGCCCTGTGAAAGTTGAGGACCCCCCCCATCTCAAATATTGTCCCAAAATCTCTCAACAGCCCCCACTTCCCCTTACCACAGGTTTCAGACGCTCCCCGCACCAGGTAGCGAGGCCCCTATACCACCACCGGACGACAAGGCGTCTGGGGGGTGGTGTCTCGTTACCGGAGCCGCGGCACGTGCCGCCTCCTCACCCCCAGGGATCGTGCGCTTCTTACCTGGGGGGCGTAGGGTGTTCGCCGTGTCGCCCCTCCGGTCTCCGTACTGCTGTAGCTCCGGTGCTCGCGGCTAACTGCGGGCGGCGGCTACTGCCGGTGCTGCTGCTCCGCTCCCGTCCGGTTGCGTTAAAGGGTCACATGACCATCGGCGGCGGGGCCCCTTGTGCAGCAGCAGCTCCTCTCCCGCCGGGAGACAGGGCTGGCGGCGAGAGGCTGTGGCGGCAATCACCCCTCCCCCTCCTCTAGCGGCACCATCCCCGCCAGCAGCGCACTCACAACACATACCGCCTGCACTCAGCCCGTGTGGCGATCACACGAGGCACCCTCTCAGCCGCGCTCACCGGTTTAAACCCCATACACGCCCTTCAGAATAGAAGACCTATTAAGCCACAGGCCCGAGCGTGAACTGTAATTAGAAAATACAATTAAAATGTAATTTACCATTTTGTTGTGGTGGTTTTTTTTTAAATATATTTTTTAGGTGGGCAATATTAGTTTCATTTAACCGTTCTCCGGTTTCGTTATGTTGTGCTGGAAATTAAAAGTGCATTTTGCCTACTAAATGCTCAGACTTCAAGCGTGTCTTGACAACAAGGTCAGTCGGCCTTTTTGAAAGGAGAAAGGGCTTCTGTCGCAAACCAGATGAGATGGAACTCTTTAGGCTAGCATCCAGATGGGCGTTTGCGACGGCAAAGACATATTGGAGAACACTCGTAGTGAGTTCTTATAGTAGTTTTTTATGTTCTATTAGTAGTCAATCGGTATGGTTGCATAAAGATGCAGTACCAGAAGACCTGTCCAATTGGGTTACAATTTCATTTACATTATGTGATACATTTTTGGAAGGATTTTTTTTTCGGTTTGTGGAAATATAAAATATACATTTCTTGTTTTCAATGAACGCTAGGTATATTTTACAGATATATACGTTACTTCAAATGTCTGGCCTTGTTTTTAGGAATAGGTAGGTTTAGGTTGGAGGGATTTTTTTTTTTCGGAGAGGTGTGGTTGTGGGACCTGTAATTTTCCTATGCCCTCAACGATTTTGTGATTAGAGTCGGGTTGTCATTAAAAGTCCGGCGGTGTTGAAGTCCGCACACGCCGCCACTGGGCACGAGCTGCAGAAAACGCAAAAGTTACATGTACCGCGCATGCGCAGGCAGCCCTCGCAGGTCTTCTCCCCGGCCCGGATGTGGAGCTGCTTTCTCTTTTGCTTGTTCTTCCTGGTTCCAGCGCTCGCAGCTTCTTGCTGCTTTCCGAAGAACTGGTTAGTGTCCCTGGCTGCGGCTAAGCCCTCTTTGCATTTCTCATGTCCTGATTCCAAGCTCGCAGCCCCTGGATCTGCCAGAGATCCATCTTTTACTCATAGGCACTTAGCTTCCAATGGTTTGACCCTCACATCTGACAGATGGCAACTCAGCTGATGTATCGCACCACTTTCATGACCATCGTCTGGCCCCAGACTCCCTTACTCTTCTCATAGGAGACAGAATGCCAGTCTGAAGTAGTACAGTGACTCCGCCCCTCCCTCAAATCCGGAGCTAGAAATGGGAACAGAATCACTTCGGGACCCCTCAGGTTACATAGGAGTGGAATGAGGGAGTAAGCTCAAGAAATTGATATGTGAAAAACGGACGATAGTTTACAAATTTTTCTGTATAGTATTCCTACATAAAAAACAGATGCCCACATCTGGTGAAATCTTGTGTTTCTGGAGCTCAATCGTGCTGCTGGACTAACATAAGACATGTGAGCAGGACCATCTCAAAATAGTGGTACATTATACAGAAAATTATTGTGTAAGTTAAGTCTTGTTAAAAGCACATGAAGAAAACTATAATTTGATGAGGAGGGGGTTGATGTTAGCAACATCTAATTATAATATTAGCAGGGCTACTAGAATTACACAGCATGGTTGGGAAAAATTATGCAGCCGGGTTGAGTAAATTGTATCAAATTATGCGGCATAGTGTGGCACATTGTTTTAGTTATATTCATTATTTTGTACATTTTTACACTTGTTAAGACTGTCTGGGAATTGGTTGCCCCTCATTTGTACCAGTTTAACACCCCGAATATAGCAATAAAGAAAGTTGACCAGTCAACCTTTGCAAATGGCGTTCTACTCACAGTTCTAATGCCCTCTCTCATCCCTCCTTCACACTCAGTCTCCTCTCTATATTGCCTGCTCACACATGCTACTTTCTTGTAACTCCCCGTGCGTGGTCCACCTCACTCATCCCTCCGATTGCCCCTCCCACTCATCCCTGTCTCTCTCTCGCATACACCTCTTCCTTCCCTGCGCGTGGCGTGATGCTATACACTGCCACTTTATATGTTTTTCAGCACTAGCAGAAACAATACATACTATACATAATACGCATTCAGTTTTGTGTTTAGCCACAGTCGTACCTTAATGCTTACTTTATATGGTGGCCCTTCTGCATCACTGCATATTCCTGTACTCACCCTTTCCCTCATTTTTTCCAACTCAACGCGCTCATTTCTCCTACCTTAACACAGAATAGCTGCCTTCCATACAACCTTCTATTCAACCCTCATTACTAACTATTTTCTTTTTGCGACAGTCTTTTTACCTTCCATTTTGTGTTGTAACATGTAAAAAACAACCGTTGCTATGCACCAGCACAAAACATTACCTCAACTCCTACTCGCTCGCTTCCTCTTTCCTTCCCTGTTTTTGTCAGGCCCCTTTTGCTTTTATTAAATGCTGCTACTGTTTGCTTTTCCTGTTCACCGCACGCTCTCTCCTTTTCTCCCTCCATCACGGCCCTTTCTAAAGCTCATCAAACTCAATGTTGCTATACGCAGCTACTGTCTATGCTTTATGCTGCTACATTGCTCCCTATTTCCCTATCCTTACAGCCTTTCACACTCCATTCTGCATTAAAGCCAACAATTGTACTGCATATGTTAATCTCAAAATACCTAATGCCTACAACACACAAAAAACATTTCCAATGCAATAGGTCTCGTATTTGTGAGACATTGACCTATTGGCATTCTAAATACCAAGAACTTTTATTTATGTTTATAAAAACCTGCAATCACATATAAATATGCACTTTGTACTTATAGTCCTTGCTTACAAAATGCACAGCTGCCAGTAAAACAGACAGTTTCTAACCACCTTGCTTCTCGTAAGCAACTACTACTATAACTACAAAGTGTGTGTTTATGCACTCATTGCAGGCTTTCAAAACACAAAAAAAAGGCATTATCATTTACAATGCCAAGAACTCAAACTCTCGCAAATGCGAGACCTATTGCATTGCAAATGCTTGTTATTAGAAACCTGTTTCCGAATGCCAGAGTTGCAGAATGCAAGGCTGACTCGACTTGACTCTACTTTACGCCTCTTTCTTACAATACTTCCTCTCTCTTCGTCTCACTCATGTAGGTTCTTTTTTATTCCCTCTTTCTCCATTTGTCACTCTCCGTATGTCTTTCTCTTCCTTTTCTACCTTGCATTTCTTCCTTTCTCTACTTTTCTAGGTCAAAATTCAGTGACAAAATATAGGTGCTGGCTGGCAAAAATGGGTGCTGTGCCGGTAACCTGGAAGCACCAGCATAAATTAAGCACTGGCTGTTCAACATCACACATAAAATGAACATCGCAATTCATCTGCAAGTGCCCCTTTTCTTATTGGTCCTGAATAGGTGTCCAGTGATTGTGGGGCGTATTACGCAGGACACCCTGTGTGGCACAGCGGCATAGCCAAGGTGTCATTGGCCCTAAAAAATGAAGGCAATAGAGACCCTGCACTCCACCCCTGCGCGGTGAAAGACATCCATAACTGCACCGGCTGCAGCACCGAAACCCATGCCTCTACGGTGCTGTCACCAATGTGTACAGTGGCCTTGGGGCAATGGCTGACAGCAGTCCACACATGGAATATAATTTACCAACCTGGAGTTGTTCACTTGGTTTGCTTGATTTGAACTATTTAGACTGGCGCACCAGATACCAAGGACTAGTGAAAAAGCTCAGGACTTGAACATGGTGCCCAAGTGACATGGAGCGAGGTGGCGATACTGCTTGGAGGTTATAAGCTTGTATGTACAATTGAACGTGCACTATATGTATGCTATGCAGGGTTTCTCACAGGGTGTACTTCCTCCCCAACCTTCATGTACGACTGGCACAGCCGTCAGTCACCAATGAAAGGATAGCCTGAGGGGAAGCCATTTTCTCAGAGTCAGGTTTACAAGCCCCATCGCCCTACTGTGACTGTGACTAATAGTGTGGACGCTTTATGGTCCAAAATATTATTCAGCCTCTAAGGGCCTGATTGAAATGGGTCATTTTTAATGCTATCCCTGGCATTAAACTGTGCAACAAAACAGCATATAACAATATGTTTAAAAAGCTTCAAAAATTTAAATATATGCATTTCTTCAACATGCAGAAGGGTTTCAACTCAGTACATCGGATTATATCACTGCATAGAGAGGCAATTGCTAAATTGACAGTTTTTATACACAAACTTAAAAATATTCATGTTCCCCCAGTGACCACCACCATGCCATTAGTCATGTGCACCTTGTATGTGGCCTGGACTCTTACTTGGAGCGACATTATGCTACATTTAAATCAGACACGAGAGGTGCTTGTGCAGCACACATCTTGAACTCATGTAGTTCACAGTGCTGTCAAATGCAATACGATAAAAAAGAAGCACAGTGAAATAGAATATTTGCCTAGGGTCACACAGTTTGGTCAAGGGGGGCAGCTGGAAAACTTCCTAGGATTTGCTATTTCATATTACATCATTAAACAAACTAGATGGGTTTCTAGTTCCCTCTCCTATTTTACACCAAAGGTTAATTTTTTTTTTTCATTCTTGGCGCATTAGGTCAGAGTGTGGGCACAGGCAGAAGCCACATTAAAGCTCGACTCGTGTTGGGCTCGAGGGTCCCAGAGGACCTTAAGCTGAGCCGCCGCTTTCCATGGCTCGCCCATCTCTGCACAAATACGTGTTTGCGAAGGTATCCCCCTTATAGCACTTATAAGTGGTGCGATATTTATTGCTCCTGATAATTTCGCAATGCAATTAAGTTTGCATCCTTCGATAATTATCAGCAGGTCAAACCTATGAGATTTTACCATGGGAAAGGCCTGGTATGTACCTGGATATGCGGAATATGGGGGCATATTATCAAGCAATTCGTTAAAATTATCACCGCTTTAGCGGCAGAAAACTGCCGCTAAAGCGGCGGTAATGGGCGTGATAATATGCCACAGAGAATTCCAATAGAAGCCCATGTTGACACCAGAACATGAGCTTCTATGGGAATTCACAAGGGCATAGTATCAAGCCCATTATCGCCGCTTTGGCGGCAGTTTTCTGCCGATAAAGCGGTGATAATTTTAACGCCGTTTCTTGATAATATGCCCCATAGTACATTAAACACCAAAATCCACATTATCCCTAAAACGTCTTGATGGGCATGACTTTTTGCCATCAATAAATTGCAAACACCTGTGTGCTAGGTTTTTTTCAGTTCGATTATTATCGCTTCCGCCACTCCTATTCAAGAAGAACAATATACACTGTTGTTAGCCATAATGCTGCAACAGCAATGCAAGAAATGTACTGCAAGAGAAGCAATGCTGGGGGCAGGGTGATTTCTGCAGCCCTTTTGATTCAAAACTTCTGTAGGTCCATTACCAATTCCCCGTTATTATTCCTCTTAGTCCTTAAGCAATGAGGCAGCAGAGACGTTTTAGGGCATAGGCATAGTGGGCTCTGGCCCAGGGCCCCAGCCTTTCATGGGCCCCCTCAAAGAGCCAGCACTGTTTAGCACAGAGTCTTGCCCGATAGCCTTTAATAATTCTTAAACAGATTGTTTTAAATACCATTTTCATTTCATTTATTTTTAATGTGGGTGATGTGTGAGTCTATTACAGACCTACTGCAGAGAAATGTTGTGTTTGCTTCATGCAACATCCACAAAAAAGTGTATTTTAAATCAAAACAGAACTTCACATATTTGGAATGGGAGGGTGTTACAGAGATTCTTTGCAGTAATATTAATGAGCTGTTGTTACAATATTGAAAACACACATCACCATCCCTTAATATAGACATAAACACATAGAATTTGGATGAGGGTGTCTTTGCACTGTGAGTGAACTGGGCAAAGAAGGCATGAAAGAGAGGAAATTGGACCAAAAATGTAAAGCTGTTCTGAACAGGGGCCCCCAAAATACGTTTGGCCCAGGGCCCCAAAAATCCATAAGATGTCCCTGATGAGACATGTCATTTTCTAGCAGATACTTCCTCCTTTAATTCGCTCCCAAAGTGAAAAGTCCCCCCAAAAAGAAAAGCGCTTGTAGATCCACCCCTTCTCCCAGAAGTCCCCGTTTTGTTGTTTGTACTTTCCTCGTGACATTGGGAGGCGTGTCTGACTCTTTAAATCAGCAGTCTCTTTTGAACATGCTGATCAATTGTCACTTTGGCACGTGCCACAGGGTCCAGCTAATTGGCAGACACACTGAAGTGATGTATGGATGTAGAGAAGAATGATTCAGGCACATGAGCAGCTTCGTGTGCCTCATGTCAGTCAAAGGGAGTGCTGGTTTCCAGGGCAAATGTTGCAGCCTCATGCAAAACAGTGACTTGGGCAATCCTACTAATGCGTATGTACCACTGTCATTTGAGGTGGGGGCGGAGGCAGTGCTTAATTTGAGCTGGTGATGCCCACCAACACTCATTTTTGGGGACCGGCATATTTTTTTCCTCATGGGACATTTTCCAAGAGCAACAGAGCAAAAAACAAAGGAGAAAGAGAAAGACAGAAAACCATCACAAAAGTGAAAAGCTGGAACCTGCAAGAATGAGATAAAGAGACAGGCAATGTCTGGTATGTGATTAAAGCGGCATAAGGCAAATTCCAGACTACACATGGCACACTGACGAGTAATAGCGCCAGTTGCAGGCTTATGAGCAGAGCTTGGTGAAACAGGCACTCATTCTTTAACAAATTAAGCACCGCGTAGAGGACTCATTCTCAGGGAAAGAAGATCTTTTTGTTGAGGATTATCATTAATTTTGCTCTGCACTTGTGTTTCTCATACAGTTGCTGCATAAGCTCACATTTTTTTCAACGTCAGTAAAAGACTTCTGTTACTGCTTGGTACTTCATCATTGTTTAGCACTTGGTAGAATAAGGGGATTGGTAATGCCTGGATCACCTACGACATTCGGGATCCATGAGTTTTGCGACTCGGTAGATGTTTTATATAAACGTGCACTTACGTTCTAATAGAAATTAATGCAGTTCTGTCCCTCAAAGGGTGGTTGTTGGACCAGACACTTTTTTCAGGGTTACCCTCAGCCTTCTGTTGCCCAACCTGTCTTTGTTGGCATTGTGACTCTGTGCACCTTTTCCGTTCTCACCAGTGGAAAAGGGCTTTTTGGAAGACATTTTAATGAGAGATGTACTGTCCTGGTAATTTTTCAATGAGAGCGGCATTTCAGGTAGATTATTTTTACCCAAGTTGATCATTAGTGCAAAAATACAAATATGAATGTGAACGGCAGTTCTTTGAGCGTGAGTCGCAGTTCCTCTAATGTGAGTGGTAAACAAACATTTCAGTTAGATTCTTTTACCCGAGTTGACAATTCAGGTAATTTTTAAACACAAAACTGAAAATCCAAATGCAAGAGGCAGCGTTTTGAATGCAAGCAACCAGAAATCAACTCAAAATTACATTTCCGAGTTTAATTTTTATCTGAACGGACCGTTCGGGTAAATTTACAGTGCAAGATACAGTTTTGAATAAATATGGGTTATTTTGCATCATTTGTTGGTCATTTTCCGGAATTACTCTACCCAACATTATGTGAGTAATGCCCATCCCAAATTTTAAGTCACAATTCTGAAAGTGCCACTTTTAGAAAGTCTGCATTTTCTTGTCCCAACTATTTTTGCCTATTGCCAGTATGCTTGGTCACATGTCTTTGAAGGCTCTGTAGTTAGGGTTGTATATTGCTTCCAGACCATAACACAAAGAGGATTTAGGTGTCGACAGTATGGGCAATCCTGGCAGGAGGACTGGGGAAAGGCTGCACCCAGCCCAACTTACACTTCAAAAGGATTTGCCTCCTGCACACACAAAACAGCTTGGAGCGCTGGCAAGGGGAAGAACGTTCGACAATCAGATGCTGCGGTACTACAGGGAGTCCCCCTACATCAGAGGTCTTCAAACTTTTGGATGCCGAGACCCCCCTGTCAATATTTTGAGGCGTAAGGACCCCCTCTTGACAAAAATGTCTAAACCTGTTGACTAAATTGCGTGGGATGAAAATGTAAATAAGGTTATGTGATGCCGCGTATTTTGGGATAGCATTGCTTCATTATTTTGATATTTGTTACACACAGTAACGCTGAGGAAAGATTTCACCCAATCAGTACCCATTTATAACCAAAATACAGCAATTATCATCAGAAAGATTTCAAGTCAACGTTTGTGAAGGGCCTTCCACTCTGCAGCAATACGTGCTGCCACATTAGAAGCTCACCTGGCCCTGACCGGAAGAAGCAGGGGTCCCTTAAAACCCTGGCGGTTTTGTGTAGAGTTAAGCCTTTTACCCATGCAGCTTTCCTCTCACCCCCTCCCTTCCATCCCTCTCTCCTCTCCTAACCACGGATCCCTCTCTCACTTTGCAGGTCATTTTCTTTCACCCCTTTTTACAACTTCTGAACTCTCCCCATTCAACCTCTCACTTCACCTTTATTATTATTATTATTATTATTATTATTATTATCTGTTCTTATATAGCGCTCAACTCACCCTTGGGCATCTTGGCGCTTGCATTGGGAACCCGTCCTGGTTTTTCCCTGTGAGATAACCCGTACTGGGCATCCCCAAGGTGAAAGCCAGGCATCCCGCCGCGGGGGGGGCGTTGTGGAGATTAAGCAAGCTTGTTGCCCAGAGCTGCATAGTGTGAACTCGTGCTTAGAGTGGGCACCGAAGCGAGAATTATCGAGTCCGTGGACAATTGGGCTCCGGACCCTGCCGCGTCGGGAATTGAACCCTGGTCCCGGGTCTGACCTCTGCTTCAGGGTATGCCTCCTCTAACCAGTGAGCTACACTTCTCCACCTTTAATCACCTCTTGCCATTCTGTCCTTTCACTGCCCTCATCTCTAACAGTCTCTCACATTTATCTCATGGCCTCTGGCCCTGTCACCTCCCGTGCCCCTCAGCACTTCTCATTCACCTCGTCTCTTCATTCAAATTTTTGTCTATTTGTATCTTACACCTCTCCAGTCCCCCCATTCCTCTTTCACATCTCCCCTTTGTTCTAACAGAAGCCCTCACCTTTGGATCACACTCACTTCTTGCGTGTCCACACTTCTCTTCGGCAATTCACATTTCTCCTCATCCCTGACCTCTTCAATCAAATTCTCTCACTCCCTTGCTGTCCTCTCTCATTTTGGGTGCGGATGCAAGTTCAGAATGGGATGAATGAATGTATGATTACTGATGGGCTTGTTTGAGTGAGTTGCATATTGAGTAGTGAGGGGGACAGGTGAGTGAAGTGTCACATAAGTGCAGGATGAGTAGTGTACTCGTGTGACTGCAGGTTGAGGTATAGTGTGAGCAGGACAAGTGCATTTTGAGAGCAGAGTGATCACTGTGAGTGCAGGGTGAGCGGGTGAATGGTGCAAGTGCATGGTGATCAGTGTGAGTGCATTGTGATCGCTGTGAGTGCAAGGTGAGCGGGTGAATGGTGCAAGTGCATGGGGATCAGTGTGAGTGCATTGTGATCAGTGTGAGTGCAGGGTGAGCGGGTGAATTGTGCAAGTGCATGGTGATCAGTGTGAGTGCATTGTGATCACTGTGAGTGCAGGGTGAGCGGGTGAATGGTGCAAGTGCATGGTGATCAGTGTGAGTGCATTGTGATCACTGTGAGTGCAGGGTGAGCGTGACAATGAAGGGCGAGAATGAGGAATAAGTTGTCTGAATGCAGGGTGCATTCCCAGACCCATGAAGTAACTCAGCATGTTATTGACGGGGCGTAGACTTTAAGATCTAAGTTAAACTATTGCGGCATTAATCGGGGATCGAGGGTGAAGGAAATAAATAATGTGCTGATCCTGCAACAAACTTCCAGTCCTATGGTTAGGGTTGCCAGCAGATTATTTTGGTGGCCCAGTCGGTACAAAAAAAAACAGTCACCTAAAGCGGTATTTTCAGCGCTTATCTGTGCATACTTCCCAAGGCCGGCTTTAGTGCTGGTGGTGCCCTGTGCGACCATGTTTGTTGATGCCCCCCACAATGACCACCCCCACCACGGATTCTCTCACTAGCACCCTTTAACAGTGACCAAGTCTCCATGACCCCACACTCTCAGATGCATTGAATTAGTTATATAGTGCCACTCATACCAGTGTAGGGTGTCCGAGCACTTTGCATCACACACACATTACACAGAGACAATCAATCATAAGTGTGTAAATCAGTGTATAGGAAATGTTACATAAGCCAAAGGACTAAAAGTATAGGAGTCACATGTCATCCATACTGGTAGGCAGTATAGTTCAAGAGTGCTTGGTGTGGAGAAGCACAAACTCAGAGTCGAAAAAGAAACAGCATAGTTGGGAGTTTCCTTTAATAATAAGAATTGATTTCTAGCCAAATTAACCCTTTTTGCAACATTAATCAATGGTCTAATAATGTATTCTTTGTAGTGTGTATGCTGTTCTAGGATGAAAGTTAATAGCTCACTATTCTCTATTAGGACTTTAAGTTATAAATTGCAAGTAACAAAAGGATGTCTCTTTTGAAAGCAGTAACCTGCTGATCTCTTCACATCATACGCACTCTGTAATCTACTTGGTACACGTTCTTTGCAGCAGGCACATTAACCCTCTGCACTAACATCACCCAAGTCAAAACCTCAACTATACATCATTCTGATCTCTCTCCAGGAAGATAATTAATCACACCAGTTATCTTGACATTTATGTGAGGCCTGGTAATTGCGGGGTGAAAGAAACGCTGCAGCAGGTGCTTCAAAATAAACTTTCACTCACGGCGCCCCCAGGAAGGTAACAGATGGTAATGTAAGGAATAGGCACAGTGGGGACCCAGGGGGTACTGGAACCAGCAAAAAAACCTAAGCCTCTGTAAGCAGTTTACAAAGGCATGTTAAATGGTCTTTAAAGACCTGTGAAAAAACACGGGGGTGCCGGAGATAGGAATCCAGACACTGCCCAGCTGAGCCCCCAGCAGCTCAAGTTTCACTGCAGCAGCCCGGGCTGAGACACAGGACGGGGGAAGGGGGCGGGGGGGGGCTGAAGCCCTTGGGCCTGGGCAGAAGTGTGACTGGGAAGGCGCGACCCCCTTTGCATCACTCCACGGCCCCCCTGGGGGTCGCGCCCCACAGTTTGAAGACCCCTGCCCTACATAAAGGTGGGCACCAAGTATAATTATTTGTCTTCCAGATACACTATTCAGAACACTCCTGGACTGCTTGAAGGGCTGCCTTGTTCTCTGAAATGGAAGCCCAGGCCTGCTTGCTTTCATCTCAGGCTAACTAGAGTGACTCCAAGGGTCAGTTGACTGACCTCCAGAGTGAATTACAGGGACTTCATGAAGTTCCGGTGAGACCTGCTCTTTGCACTTCAGCGACAACCAGCGATGCCCGACAACGCAAGAGCTGCACTTAGCACCAGAGGAATGACAGTGTGAGGTGACCACTAACGTGAAGCTACAGCAACATCCATCCTTGACGCCTGACTAGCTCTTTGCACTACAGCGACGATTATTCGGGACACTCTACCTGCTCGATCGGCCTCCTCCACTGCAGCTAGAACTCTTTGAACTCAGAAGGTAACTCTTCAGTGGGACTAATTTGGTCCTTGTGTCCAACCCGTGTTTCATCGTGGTCCGCCTGAACTTGTGACTTTTTCACAGTCCTGCATCCCAGATGACTGCTCTGTGATGTTAGGTGCTCTTTTCACTAAAAACTTTAACATTGAATCCTTGCGGATCTACTGATTGGATTTTTGACAATCTGGTATAATTTTATTTATTTGAATTTACTCTATATTTCTGCTGTGGCTTGAGAATCCTTGTGTTGTATTTTCACTTTATTACGGTTTGTGTGCTGCATAAATAATTTACTCATTGCCTCTAAGTTAAGCTACGAGAGGGTTAAGCGAAGGTTTATTTAGTGATGTTTGTGGTTCACCCTGACAAAGATTGTGGTTGTTACTGGGACATCGACCCCTCTTAACCAATAACCCAATTGCTGACTGAGCTGCATCAATCTTGTCTACTTTCCGTTAACAGAAGAGCATACCAAATCCATTAACTCCTGGAAACTTAGTATGAACATAATACTAACAATAATTATACTGACAAGGAGAAGAAGGATTATTTTATTTTCTTGACTGAGGAGCGCATATTCCAAACAGTTGAAATAGAACATGTAAGTGGTAAGTTGGCTCTGTGAATTGAGTGCTCACTCCTGGAATCTAGTGTGATCCACAGGTCACATCCCAAGAAATGCCAACTCGGTCTTTCTTCCATCTAGGTTTGATGTATTGAATATCATGGATTTTGCTGGAACAGTGCTTGAAAATTGCAAAAATTAAGTATTATGCCTAAATGAAAAGTACGTTTTTATTGCATAGGTGCTCAATTCCTGGTTTAACTTATCGGTTGTTTAGAACACATATCGACATTCAGAAATTCTCAATAGCATGACTCTCAAACTATTTGACTATTTAGTTACTCCATGAAGATGTCATCATAATTACATTCGTCACCAGAAATGTCTATAGACATCTTCCACAAACTGTACCAGTTTGTGGAAGAATCAGTAAGTCTCCCAAAACCAGGAATCTTTAAATGTTCAGCAAACAATGAATGAGCTAGGAAAACCCTTCAGGAGCCTGATTAATTCAAGGAATGAATCACAAATGCAAAGATAAATAAATATATGTATCCTTGTTAGCCAGCCTTGGGTAGGTGCACCTTTTTGGCGCAAACCGATATTCACTGACTTCAATAAATATGGTTTTCCATCAAAGTCCCTGGATAGATGCACGGGAATGCCTGTGCTCCAACTATGGACTGTCTCATCAATGTAAGGCAGTGATATGCGTTGCCTTGAACATTTTTTTTTTTTTACAAAGTCATGCAAACCTGTGGGAGCAAAATGGTACTCCAAAATGTAAACAACCCAAAAATTAACTCAATCAGAGTTCCCACATTTCACTGGATCAGAGACGGCGGTAAACCTCAATTTTGAGGCAATGTTTACCCCATTATGGCCCCTTGCCAGGTATCAGAAATACAATGAGTGAAATAAATGATTGGGAATGAAAGGGCCTACTTAATAACTGAGTTCTACATCAATGAAAGGTTAAAGGCTTTTATTGCAGATTTCAACTACAAGTCCCAAATGGGCAGCAAAAACACGGGAGCAATGGACAGCATCCCTATCAGCATCTATGGGGCAGATTTACAAGTCCCCTGCAACACTTTTACGCCACCGTTGCGTCACTTTTGTGAAGCAGCGGTGGCGTAAACCATTCGCCACGTTGCGACTTATTTACAACGTGACACATCTAGGCAGATGCGTTACGTTGTAAAGCCCTGTGCCACATGAAACCTGTGTCAGGTTTCATGTGGGCGTTCTGTCGCAGGGTGGGCGTTCCCTCACAGGAAAGCACCGTAAAACTGACGCAGTGAAATCTACAAGATTTAACTGAGTCAGTTTTACGATGCTGCTTCGTCAAATCCTTGACGCACCACGTTAAGTATGGGAGGCCCCTGTGCATTGCAGGAGTTGTGTCGCGCTTGCGACGCGACACCAGCAATGCGCCACCCGTATGCCACAAGATGCGTCACGCATCTACCCCTCCTTGCACCATGGTGAGCCGCATTGTAAATGCAAAGCATCCGTGGTGGCGCAAGGGGGGGATTGCGTGATGCATCTGGTCTGACGCATCCCTGCTGATTTGCAGAGATGCGCCAGAAGTTGCAAATCTGCCCCTAAGTTTTCAGGAAACTCTTCTCTGACTCATCCCCACAATTGAGGGATTTTATAAATAATTTTAGCATATAAAATTTCAGCAAATTACAGTGTGAGCAAATGTATCATTTAATCAGCAAATGGAAAATGAACCTCGTAATGGCTTAAGACCTAAGCACTAACCCACAACATTAATAATTATTCAGCACTGTCTATGCTCATGTCATCCGTAGCTGCTAGAACATTACTAGATACATGAGCAATCATGCGTTGTGTGAATGAATAGACACTGTGAACCAGCAGCAGGACCTTGGTAATGCATCAAGTTGTGACTAAAAGTTCATCCAAGAGCAGAACAACAATAATAGTGGAAATAAACCAGTACATTTCAGCTTGGCTGCATGCAGCAGAGTTTAGTTTATGACGAGAGAAGGTGGGCAGGGGGAGAGGAAAGAAACATGATTTACAGGGATGGTTTCCATTTTTGTTAAGATGGCACGTAGGTCTAATCTGGGGCATAGTTAACACATATTAGGGTAAAAACATTTCTACACATCTTTGAATTTGTTTCCAAAAGCAACAACGCTATATTTGTGTGGACATGTGAAATTGAGGGCTTCATTAACGAGGCCCCTAGCAGCACTTTTTGGTTGCCGGAGAGGCTCTTTATTGATGCTCTGGTGGGGCAATGCGCCACAGCATATTTACAAGGTCACGCAAAGTCACTTTGCGTGGCTTTTCATGGCCTTGTTAATCTGTGCCCCTTTCACGTAGAACACTGCATGAAAGGGACCTTCAATGGGTGTTGTTGTGGGTGTTCCCACGCAACACCCATGGAATCTGAAGCACTCCCAGATTTACGATGAATCGTAAATCTGGGAATGTGGTGTTAGGGAGGAGCAACAAGGAAAAATATCCTTATTTACCCTAGTTTTTTCCTCTTTCTATATGTGCTGCATGCAGCACATACAGAAAGAGGAAAACACCTCTTGTGATTTTTTTGTGCAGGAAGGTGCCGCTTTCTGCACAAAGACAATCACCCCTACAACACAGACACCTGTGCACCATAGCGCAAGAGTGCCGGCTTTGGCGCATGGTAGCCCATTGTGCGCCAGTGGAGGAGTAAAGGACAGGTATGTGCTGTATCTCATAGATACGGTGATTTCCTGCCCTTTTCTTTTGACGCACGGCAGCGCAGCAAGATTCCTAGTGGCGCTGCCCTGCGTCAAAACCTCGTAGATGAGGCCCTGAGTGTGAAAATGCATCATGCTCATTGTTAACGATGCACAAAAATATAAATTCATAACAATCTTCCACAAAGCCCCACAAATCATGCTTTGCATGGCTCAGTAAATACCAGAAAAGGTTTTGCATAGGGGTCGTATCAAAAAAGTGACACAGCCCAATGCAAAATCTTAGTAAATCTGGGCCTGAGTGTTTTTCAGCCCATTCCTACTTCGACCACCTGCACCATCTCGCAGACCAAGTTTTGATATAGTGAGGAGGAAAAGACGGCTTATTAAAAAAACTCTGCCTACTGACATCACTGCTTAAAGCCATGGACGTGGATTGTGCCCCTGACCTTACGTTCTGCATTGTTTAGCTTCTGGTTAAAATCAATAAACGGTGCCATGGCTCTACTTTTCAAAGACAGCCAGATGGGCATGACCCACCCGTCTTCTCCTGTCGACTTGCATCCCTTTGCATGTGACAGTGAGGAAGGACCCAAGGCACTCTAACACCATCTGGCTGTTGTGAGTTCTATTGCTTTAACAGTACATCTGTCGTCTGCCTCCTAGCGGCTGCTTGTTTTCAAGTATGCCCAAGTACTGCAAGAAGCAGCGCCAACTTTACCCTGCCACCAGGTCATTACTTTGAATGTGGCAGCCATGTTTGGTGAGGGAAAATCCCTTATGAGTCCACAGGAATGCAATATGTATGATCAGTGCAAGCTAACAACATCTGCCCAATCAAATCCTGTAAGGAGGAAAATTAACATTCAGACACAGCCCAAGATCTCTCTTGATATTGCATCCCGAAGCTCTTTTTCTGGCAATCACATGAGGTCTGATGACAGCTTCACTGATCAAAAAATTAATCAGTCAAAGTCAAGTCAAATCAGCTTTATTGCGGTTAGATTTACCATAAAAGCACATACAAAAAAAGAAAATTAAACAATACAGTTGGCAAGTCAATTAATACATTCGGTACACAAATCTCATATTCCTAGTTAATTGTTAGACATTTTTAAAAGATTTAAATAAGTTCTAAAAAATTCTAAAATTAATAAAAGACAGATCATTTAAAAATATAAAAAAGTGTGTCTAAGGACTTAATGGTCATAAGCTTTAAATTAAAGTGCTACAACGTTGTTTATCAGATTCCTTCGGGTTATCCACATAGAATGTAAGTATTTAGCTACTGCAAAGGCGATTAACGCATCAGTATCTGTTTTCAAAACCCTGAAAAAAGCCAGATATTGCCTTATGCCCAAGTTCTTACATAGCTGGATTATCCACTTCTTCCTGATGTAAGAGTAAGCTGGACAAAAGAGGAGAACGTGTACAGAAGTTTCATCCTCTTGTAAGCAACCTGGGCAGGGTCGTGCGGGACCCCCTTTCCACCTATCAATTTTCTGAAAAAGGGGTAGAGTACCATATCTAAATTGCAGATACAATTTCTTTGCCAGTGTGGGTTGAATTTGATCAATCACAGACTCAAAGCTATAGAAATGCTTGAAGTCCAAAAAGTTATCAGTCAAACTTGAGCTTTTTGTGGAACTAAATAGGTTCATTAGATTTTTTTCTTTGATCTTACTTATCATAGTTTGTTTAGAAATGATTGGGCAGGAGACTTCGGGATTAAGCCAGAGTTCCTCAAACCCAGTCAATATAAGTGATTTTTTTACAAAAGCCAACCACGGAATCTTACCAGATCCTAATGTTGCTAGCACAGATTTGAGCTCCTCCTTGTAGTGCACCAGTTCTGGGGTGCTCCACAGGCGCTTCCAGTAGAGTAGGGGCCGAAGGGCAATAATTTCTGCAATTGGACAGATGTTTAGGTCTAGTCTTAAGGGGACCAAAGGTGTACTTTGAGGCAGGTCCAGCAGCTGTCTTATAAAATTATTTTCAGTTAGTGATAGGTTACTAACTGGTATATGTCCCCAGAGTTCCGCCCCATACAAGGAAGATGCCCTGGCTTGAACTTTAAAAATTTCAAGGGGGGCACTTATTATTTTATGTGTGCAATTCTTTTGTACTTTCAGAATACCTCCTGCTGGTTGTGTTAGCCTTAGATTAGCTTTAGTCAATTGTGGGCCCCATCCCATTTTATCGTTGAGGGTCAGACCCAGATATTCGAAGATCGGAACCCTTTCAAGAGGTCTGGCATCCATTGTTGGATGGGGGCAGTTGACAGTGTTGGCGTTAAAGACCATATATTTAGTCTTATTTCCATTAACCACCAAGTTTCTTTTCGAACAGAATTTAGAGAATTGATTTAGCACGCGCTGCATCCCCATCGGGGATTTTGAAAGCAGGAGCGTGTCATCCGCAAACATTAAAGCGGGGAATCTCCGGGAACCCAACTTGGGGGAGTCAATGTCGTTTGTGGCTAGTAGGTCTTCGATAAGCCCGTTGAGAAACAAAGAAAATAAAGTCGGAGCAAGGACGCATCCCTGTCTAACGCCTTTCTCAATCGGAAAAGGACCAGTTAACTGTCCTTGTTTACCGAACCGTACTCTCGCATAGGTGCCTTCATGTAAAATCTTCAGCTGCTGACAAAGATAGGGTGGGGCCCCCATTGATAATAATAGGGACCATGACTGGTTCCGTTCCACCATATCAAATGCTGACTTTAAGTCAACAAATGTAAGGTAGAGACTACCCCCTTCCAAAGTCACGTGCTTCCAATGGAGCACTTGCAACCGGAATAGTTGGTCAGTTGTTGATATTTTTGCCCGGAATCCCGCCTGTAACGGCGTCAATATGTCATTATCATTAATCCAGATCTCTAAACGTTGAAGCAGTAGTCTAGCGTAAATTTTTTGTGTGACGTCAAGTAAGCTAATTGGCCTATAATTTGAGGGCTGGAGGGGAGAGCCCTTTTTGTAGATCGGAATGATCTCAGCCCCTAACCAGGTGCTTGGCAATGGTAGGCCCTTCAAGATCGCATTGAATAACACCAAGAGGTATGGGCCCCAGACTGCTGGTTCATCTCTAAATAAGTCCCCGGGAATCTTATCGAGTCCCGGCGCTTTATTAGACTGAATACTAAAAATGGCCAGTTTTACTTCCTCCAGTGAAAAAGATTGCACTGGGCATATGAGGTTCATAGCTGGAGGCCTAGGGGGAACTTGGTTTATACAGAGGGGAGAAAGTGAATATAGATCTTTAAAATATATGGACCAGGCTTCTTCGGGGATATTCGGGGAGATCATGGTTCTCCCTAGACTGTACTAGATTCCAGAAGGTCCTTGGGTCCTTGGCCGCAAGTGCAGATGTGATGGCCACCCAGCGATCCACCTCCCATTCTAATTTTGCATTTTTTAATAATTTTTTATATTCTGCTCTGGCTATGATGACGTTGGGCCTACTGCCTAGTCTTAGAGCCTGCAGTAGCGCATTTTTAGCATCCCTGCAAGATTTATTAAACCATGGATTTTTGCCTTTATGTTGTTTGGATTTGACAATGTCTTCCCTATAAAAAATATCCTTTAAAATGGTAACCATTCCACTGTGAATATCCGCCATTGTCTCAACTTCCATATTAGGAGAGTCAATTAAAGTGGAGTGTGCCCTTTCAAGGAAAGGGATGACATCATGATATAGTTTTGCCATGGTTTCAGTGGATGAGTAGGCGTCCGCCCAGCGGATTCTTCTCCCGCCTTGCACTATTCTAAGATTATTACTTGGAAGATTATCTGGGGCAATGTCCCCACTGGTTAACTGATAGTCCATCTCAATTATCAGGGGATTATGATCACTTTCTATGCGAGAAGGTACACTAAAATCTAAAATTTTTGACCAAAGTGCCAAACTCACTAAAAAATAATCTATGATAGATGAGTGCCCCAAGGAATTGTAGGTGTGTTTGGCGGGAGTATCGCTCTTAAAGCGTCCACTACAGGCTCTAATAGAAAAAGTATAAGTAATAGAGGTCAGCTGGATAGCAAGGGCAGACTAATTTTTCACTGGATATGCATTAGATGGCGGGACTGACCAAATATCATCCTCAGCCGATGTGATAGGAGGGACCCCTTGCAAGGGTTCAAAGTGACAGTTGAAGTCCCCTCCAATCAACAAGACTACGTCACCCCCGAGCCTATGTAACAGCGCAGTTAAGTTATCCAGCGTTATAGATGTTTTCCCGGATTGTACTGTCCGGGAGTAGACGTTAATCAGAGCTATTTTTGGTGTTTTACTATGGGTCATCAAAATGCATAAAATATCAGGGCTGTTTGTCTCAATTTTTTTTATCGAGAAACCTAAGTGGATACCCACCCAGATACACAGACCCCCAGAAGGTCTTCCTCTAGTGCCCTTTAATGCAGGTTCTTCAAAAGTAACAAATCCCAGTCTGTGGGATGGATCGACCACCCATGTTTCCTGAAAGAGACAGATCCCATGGGAGTCCACAAAAGTGCACCAATCCGGAATATCTAAATTAGATGTAAGACCCGCTATATTCCATGATAAAATTTTGAGAGACCCAGTTGATAATGATTGCTTATACCTTGGGCCGGTCTTGCGGGTTAATTCATCATGACCAGGTAACCCAAGTTCATGTACGACAGGAATTGGTTGCACGATGGGAATCTGGAGTTGAGAATCCAAGGAGGGATAGGCAGGCATTGGAAAAAGTAAGTCAGCCCCTGACTTCTTGTGCTAGCCGAGGAATTTCCAGTTAACATCAATGTGCCTGCTGTGTGGTAGAATGTTTTATTAACACTTTTGGCTACCTCCATGTGTTCCCTCCCAGCAGGCTTAGGAGCCACTATCGTGTTACTAGAATCCAAGTGGTGGGTAGGTGTAGAACTGGGGGATGCAGAGAGTCAATCCACCTGGTCGAGCAAACTAAATCTATTACTCAGCGGAATACCAATTACTTCTCCCCTGCATTGGTCACCTCTACTTCTATGAACATAGTGCCAAGTATCCTCCCACTGTGGCCTCGCAAAGTTCCTTCTGTCAGAAGAAAAATAGCCATGATCTGTTAAGTAAAAGTTGTCTAACCTCAGAGATTTAATCGTTGTATTAGGGCTTGCCTGTTGCCAACTACAAATATGGTCGACAGCCCTATAATCCTTAAAATTAATTATTATACAATCGCCACCCACATTTTTTGTTTTGGGTCCCACCCACCCCACCCTTCTAACAAACAAAATTTTACTTTGAATAGATCTAGGCAAGGGTCTGTAGGTATTCAGCCAATGAATTGTCTTATTTTTGAGTTCCTCGTAGGATTCCAGTTTAGAGCTGGTTAGCTCGGGGACTTCCGTAAGGATTACTACAAATGGGGCACAGTCCGGGGGTAAATTTATGTAGGGTAGGTCATGATGGTTAAATTTTCCTCCGTGGGAGTTTTCAGTATCCTTTGGGATCTCCTTCCTCAGAGTGACAGTATTGGGTAAATTAGCAGATTTAGAGGAGTTTGCTTTTTCCACAATAGAGGGATGATTATTAGGGCCATTGGGGTTAGAGCCCGAGGATGATCCTGAAGCAATAGGCAGGATAGGTTGATCCGTTGCAATAATATGTGCTGACTTTAGTTGTGACTGTGGGGCATTGACTGATGTTACTAGGGCTTCAACTTGGGTCTGAATTGCAAGGAGGTCCGTTCTAAAGTCCATGTTTCCCCCGAGCAAAGACTCCAGTTTCCCCAGTCTTTCATTTAAACAGTTCAGTTTTTGGACCACAGGTTGAATAAAAGAAGATATGACCATACTCAATTTCCCCACCAGGGAATCTAGATAAGGGAGATATATAGTTTCAGGGTCTCCAGCGACCTTGGAGGGGGTATCAATTGGGAGCTCAGAGGTATGTGATCCTATGGTGTGAGATACCTGAGGTACCTGAGGGCTATTAGATTTAGACTGTTTGGAATTTTTGGATTTTTTAGTAGGAGGTGCAACACCGGGGCCGGTCTTGTTTTTTTTTTTGAATTGCGCCTTCCCTGGAACGTAAATTCATTTGTTTATTAGTGTTCACTTCCGTTAGAACTGGAGATGTGTTTGTGCCATTATCAGGTATTGTTTGGTTCGATCGGTTAGAAATGTCAACTTGAGCCCCTATGTTGATCTCAGTTTCATCAACGGGAGGAGGCGATGTGGCTCTGGTTATCTGGGTAGAGGCTGGTGAGCAAACATGAGCAATGGGGCCCAGAGAAGATCTTCTTGAGAAGATAGGATCTTGGGACAAGCGACGCTGCGTCAGAACTATTTCTCTCTCCAGTACCGATGACGCTCTGGTTATAAATTGGTCGAGTGTCCCTGCCACCATTCCTATGGATGCCCTTTTTGCACCCTTTTTGGCAGGCATAGTGCACAATTGTTATAATGCACAAAGGGTACTATCGGTACTCACAGTTGATATAGATGTTAGGGGGCTGGCCCTGCCCTGCCTCCTCCTGCCCCGGACGGCCACAGACGGTCCCGCCCTTGTCCCGGGCTTCTCCCGGCGCCGCCCGCCCGCGCGCGTCCCGCGACGCGGGAGTCACAGCTGACTCATATGCGCCTCCTGGCGCGAAAGACGGCGTGGGCGGCGGCTTCCTGCCGCTAGGAGCTCTGGGGGATGGAGTCCGGTGTCCGGCGTCTGCTCCGCGGCCGCTGTAGATGTGGGAAGCGGCGGCGAGACACCGGGCACACACGGGACCAAGCACAGCGCCAACAGAAGGATCAGGGAATCACCACCGCAGCCCAAGGGTGAGAAAGAGCTACCCGCTCTGCCGGAGTCACAGCTGACTCATATGCGCCTCCTGGCGCGAAAGACGGCGTGGGCGGCGGCTTCCTGCCGCTAGGAGCTCTGGGGGATGGAGTCCGGTGTCCGGCGTCTGCTCCGCGGCCGCTGTAGATGTGGGAAGCGGCGGCGAGACACCGGGCACACACGGGACCAAGCACAGCGCCAACAGAAGGATCAGGGAATCACCACCGCAGCCCAAGGGTGAGAAAGAGCTAAAAATTAATATCCAAGTGGTCAGAGCAAAGCACAAGAAACGTTCCAAAGGTTGCATCCATTGAGTCATCATAGCAGTTTGTGAGTTTGACAGGCTTTTTCTCCAGAGCGTTGAAGTTCTAGGGCCACCATGTGCTCATAGAGTAAGAATGCTTAAAGCATGTGGTCTAGCCTCACTAAGCCTTTATGTCTCTTCTAGTAAGACAAGCAGTGACGCTCTGGCCCAATGAAGACAGTGTTGGGCAAGTCTCGCTACAGTTCAAAACAGTTATCACAGTTCCAATAAAGAGATCAATCTCCAGTCAGGGCTGTGGCTACACAGCACTTTAATAGTACTCCAAGGCTCTAAAAACACACACACACACACACACACATATATATATATATTTAAAGATGGAGGTCAAATCAATGAAAACACAATGCAGAACCCTACACATAATGCACAACGAAACAATCAGATAAAACATTACAACAATGAAACCAGAGCCCCTGGCTGTGCATGCATAACATACAAGCTTGGTCTTTGTAATCCTGACACAAGCAGCACAGTAGCTCAAAGGATGCAGATCTGAGTTTGTTTCCAACGGTGCATGATGCTGTCAGTGATGTGTGCCAGATCTGCCCTTATTAAAAGAATCATAAATGGGTCTTGTTCTGATAAAGATACACCAAAGCACAAAGGGGCATGCTTACAAGATAATGATGCAGTGGGGCGCAGCAAGCCATTTTGTTGTACCGAGCTGCGTCATTAGGAAAGTGCAGGGATGTGTTGCATTTAAACCAATACGACGTATCCCTGTTCTTTCCTCTGTGTTGGTGCACAATAGGCTGCCTACCACGAACACAGACACCCTTGCACCTGCGTTGCAGGAATGATTGTTTTTGTGCAGTAAGGGACACCTTCCTGCACAAAACATTCATTTATGGTGTTTTCCTCCTTCTATGTGTGCTGCAGAATGCTGCATCACACACAGAAAGAACAAAAACTAGGAGAAATAAAGGTATTTCTCCTTATTGCGCCCCATTTATGCCTCCCTTGGGGAGGCGTTAGAATCTGATGCCTTCCCAGGTTTACGAAACCTTGTAAATCAGGGAATGCATCAGAATCCATGGGTGCTGCATGGGAACACCCACAGCAACACCCATTGAACCACCATGGAACATCCCTTTCACACAGAGTAATGCATGAATGGGGGCCAGATTTACAAGGGCATGAAAAGTCTTGCAGGGTGGCTTTGCGTGGCCTTGTGAATATGGGCCAGCACACTGCACCACCGGAGCATCAGAAAATGTGCAAGGGGCTTGTACATATGCCGCAAAATCCATTACTGAGTGCTTCATTTGTAAAAGAAAGTGTGCCAGTGCAGGAAGCGCTGCTAAGAAGGTGCAATTAAACCACGGCTCACTGAATGCCAAGGCTGCGTCATCTGGAACCTGCCTCGGGACTCTCTAATCCGCCACCAGACTCTCTGCACCTTTGCGACACTCTTGCAGCTTCCTCGTTTCTCTCTTTGTTGATTTTTCATCTTTCTCTTCTTCCTTTTTTCTGATTTGTGTGTTTTCACTCTCTTGCTATTAGAAAATATCTGATGCGGAAAATCAAGTGCCGGTCACGAAAAATAAGTGCGGCTGTCCCCCACTGGCAACCACGGCTCAAATTAAGCACTGGCGAAGAGTGCAGAAGGAAGGTCACCCTGTTTCCCATGCTGGTTATTTCTTCTGATAGAGGGCACCTGATGGAGTTTAGTTCTCCTCCCATAGTACTTCCATGGGCCAATATTTCTGCCCACACAGCAGCATTCCTGACTTGAACGATATATCCAGAAAGTGTTCCTGATGTGCTTTCCATCTCCTGGCAATGCATAAAGTATATACATTGATAAAACTAGCTTCAGGGGTCACATGGAACAAATTTCGAATGCTTCCCCTGAGCTGGCATGGCTTGGATGAGGTTAGGCTCATGTTTCTCGTTTTGGTATCTAATGCACCTGTAGCATGGGAGCATCCATGCGCATGTGCACTGTTTCTTCAACAAACTCCTGTTTTATCAGCAAGAGGCACGTGCATTTGAAGGGTGGAGCCAGAACAGCCAAATAAATGACCCAGGGCCTTGGACCCTCAATAAATTAAACCTAAGTGTCTTCCAAAAAGTATGTGCAGAGCAGAGATAAACATTACACTGCCCAAACCTTAGTGAGTCAGCAGAAATGGCTAGCTCTAATTCTGGCCTAGAAACACTTGCCTGGCATGGCGGACCTCATCGATCTGACATGCGGAGGGACCATGATGAGAAAGAGACAAAGCTCCGCGTGACGCACTCAGAGGGGTACAGTAGGAACACTGTCTCTGAGCCGTCCATCCATTAACGGCACCGCCCCCTGAATACGGGTTTAGTGATCATAAGGTGCCGAAACTCGGCAGCGTCAGTGAGCCAGGATATGGTTCACACACAAGTGACGGTGCGGAAACAAGGCTCTGCGGGGCTCTGACGCTGTACCTGCAGGGCTCTGACGCGGCCCCTGCCTCAGTGCCCAGACACCTGGCAATAGAACACAGCCCGGAAGCTGAGTCATGGGCCGAGAAGAACAGAAGCACGCTGCGCGCCGCCCTCTCCGGAGGTGCATCATTTTAACACATCCACTGTCAACACGCACGACTGCACACAGAGGCAAGTTACAAGACAACGCAAGGTTAGCAGAGAAAAGGGGAATTAAAGGATCGGAGGAAAGGGACTACCAGTTTTAATGACCGGAAACAGGCGACAATGGCTTTAATTCTCTCTTTCACAGTGGACTAAATAAATTGAGTGATGCGTAGCAAATCCCTTTATCTAACCGTGCCTAAGTTCCATTTTCTGTATGTCCGCGTGTCCATCATTCTTACTTCCACTCTAGAACCCCAGCAAAGTGTGACTATGACCCCTTTGGCCAAACCCATTCTAGCCTAACCACCTTAAGCACCCATGTAGCTTATTGGAGCCCGGGCGGGGAAGGCAAAGCCGGACCCAATGGGGGCCGGTAGAAACTCCGCCCGGAGGCGGGAAGGACTATAATTGCAAAGATAAGATACGTGTCAACAGAATGTTATGCATGAGCATGAAATTGGCAATATTTACAAATGTTATAATAAACTGCGACCTTTTAAGGCACCAAGCATGTGGTCTCTGGTGTGTGTCAGAGGATAAGAGGGACGCAGTGGAAAGATTGAAGGGTGGGGGAGGTGACTCGCTGCTTGGGGGGAGTTAGCCTCGTCCACAGCTGCCCAATAACCTTGAGTCTGAACCACCACGTCACTGGCTCGACCGTCGACTCGTGCAGCTTCCCTTGGTGGCCTCGGAGGGCACCTCCCATCCCTGGCCTCCATCTGTACCAGCTATCACTCCTGGCTGTACCCGTCTGGCCACTGCCCGTGCATTCAATGCAGCTCTGGCACCCTGGCCTGCCCGGCTAAGGCTCCTTAGTGCCAATATCGGCAACCGTTATCATAGCATACATCAGTACATAATCATAATAAAACACATGACACTGAATGTAAGTGGAGAAATATTGCTGCAGGTTTATTAGCATAATAAATATGCAAACACGGTGGGTTATCTTACGGGCGATCCCAGGGCAGGCCAGCCCCATGCCGCCTGCCCGTCTGATAAGCCTAGAGTCACCATGGCAACGCCAATTGGTGACCACCAAATGTTGGGAGGGTCCACCCCTCCCATCCGTGGACCTCCAGTCCACATGCTTCACCACGCCCCCCCGTGATGGGTGGGCGGAGCATACATGGCAGCCCCCGGTTGCTCAGACCCACAACCGCCTGTCGGTTAGCGGGGCGCCGTAGGTCTTCCAGTGGACACGCTAAAAGATCCCTGGGTATCCTGGCTTAGCACCACACGGTGCTGCTGCATGCTATACCCCTTGGTATGTGCAGACCCTGGATCGCCCTGTAACTCCTCCTGCAACACAAAAGTGAAAGTTGTTAGAAAAACCTTCCCCCCCCTTCTTGTCCCTCCTGATGCCGGGTAAGCGGATGGGCGGGCAAGGCAAACGAGCGGACAAGAGGGCGAGGAGGGGGCGGGGACCGAATATGTACCCCCCCCTTGGCTCCTCCCCGCCGGAAGCAGCTACCTGACTGGGGTCTCCCTAGGTCAAGCCCAGGGACACGACCTCCCACCCCTGTGCCTTCCTGTGGCACTAAGGCGGCCGCCCTCAAGGGGGCGGGCCGCTGCGCAACCCCCACCCCGGGCAGCCTTACATAGTGCCAATATCGGCAACCGTTATCATAGCATACATCAGTACATAATCATAATAAAACACATGACACTGAATGTAAGTGGAGAAATATTGCTGCAGGTTTATTAGCATAATAAATATGCAAACACGGTGGGTTATCTTACGGGCGATCCCAGGGCAGGCCAGCCCCATGCCGCCTGCCCGTCTGATAAGCCTAGAGTCACCATGGCAACGCCAATTGGTGACCACCAAATGTTGGGAGGGTCCACCCCTCCCATCCGTGGACCTCCAGTCCACATGCTTCACCACGCCCCCCCGTGATGGGTGGGCGGAGCATACATGGCAGCCCCCGGTTGCTCAGACCCACAACCGCCTGTCGGTTAGCGGGGCGCCGTAGGTCTTCCAGTGGACACGCTAAAAGATCCCTGGGTATCCTGGCTTAGCACCACACGGTGCTGCTGCATGCTATACCCCTTGGTATGTGCAGACCCTGGATCGCCCTGTAACTCCTCCACAGCCTTGGGAGTGGCCACCGTCACTACCAGGGCCCCCCACCAAGGTAGACCTATTTCCTTACAACCTGCTGCAGCCAAAGCTTCCGCTAGGCCCAGTAGGTCCAGTCTATTCGCAACCCGCAGCTGCCAAGGCTTCACCAAGGTCAAGTAAAATTAAATTCATGCCTAGCGTGGAGAGGTGCACCCCATCACCCTCCAGACACCCTGTTGATTTGGCGTGTAAAAGGCCATGCCTGATGAAGCCAAAGCCTCTTAGCTCAGTGAACTTGCACATGGCGCTATTAACTTTTCTCCTTGACACCTCAATGGCTTCTCCTGAGCGGGCTCCTTGCCAAGGTAGCCTATTACTAACAGCCTGCTGCAGCCAAAGCTTCCCCTAGGTCCAGTAGGAAAAGAACCGTGCCTAAACTAGGGAGGTGCACCCCATCTCCCTCCCGGCACCCTGTGGACTTGGCGTGTATAAGACCATGCCTGATGAAGCCAAGACCTCTTTGCTCTGCGCAACTGCGCATGGCTCCTGGTAGGCCATCATACCTACAGCATACTGATACCGGGCTTCTCCCAGGTCCAGTCAAAACAAGTCTACGCCCAACCGGGCCGGCGGCCAGCGTGCACCATCAGGACAGGTTCCCCCAACCTTTCTAAACTCCTCCGTGGATTTGACTGAAATGACCTTAAACCTAAATAGGCGATGGTCCAAAGTTGCCTTTGCATGGCTAAATAACAATCCCTTTGCCAAGACACTCCTGCCTGGCAGTGCCCAGCCTGCCTTCCTTCCTCTTTCACTCCGTTGGAGTATGCCCATCGTATTCCATCAGTCACCACCAAATGTAAAGCCTTGCCCTCCCAAAATTCTGCTAGTATACCAGGGAGAGACAGGTCAGAGTGACCACAGAGGAGAACAACGTGTAAAATGCTTCTCTATTTGAATACTGGAAAAGCCAATTGGTCTCCAACAGATTTATAGCTTAAAGTGTTCCCCCGGTGCTTCCCTTAATCATATGGACCATAGGCCCCTGTTGGAAGGCCACTTCCACAACCTGCATAGCTGCCAGCCAGTGCTGTAGGGCGGGCGAAGTTACCCGGTACTGATGCTCGCAAAGGTACCTGTTTCGCCAAACTCAAGGGCGTGCTACTCAGTGAGCAACCAGACTCTGCCCTAGTACCCAGAGGTCAAACCCAAGCCCCTCCAAGTTCTGCTGCTTCACCTGCCTGTTAACACGAATCCCAGGGCAGACCACCGGCCTATAACCCATGCTTGGCCATGCCTGAGCTAAAATACCTCTGAACAGCCTGACAACAGGCTAACCACCAGCATTGCGTTCTGAATGTTTCTGACACTGCCAAGAAACATGCGCATAACTAAAGCAACTGGCACCATGCCATAAAAGTAACAGTTCAGCCTTCTATGAAACAAACGTGCCCTTGTGGCGATCAGAGTAGTGCTCCCTCCAAGCCAGCAGCCCTAACAGGCAACCCGCACCCTCTTGGCACTGGCACACCCCCGCCACAGCTGCCCTCGAGTGCCTGGTCGTGTGAGGCCATAACCTATGTTTCATCACTGCGTCATACCGGGGTATGATGACCCATCTAACTCTACTGCTGAGTGCCCATTGCACCATCGCAAGTATGCCTTTGCCTGCTCAGAGTCTGGCTGTAAAGTTGGAAGACATTGACCCCCCAGCCCAGGGCGAAGATGGCAGCATTACAGTATCTGGTGCTATAGACGGTCCCCGTACCCTGATGGGACAGAATGCAATTCCCTTGCTCCTGTTGAGCACGAAACCAAAACCAATTGCTCACCCTGGTTTAATACCTTCCTGCTGCTAATCATTTCCTAGCTGAATGTTGACAAATCCATGTTCTGTAATGGCACTACTTCGCCGCCTGCACCATTCTGCCAGTGCCGAAAAGACCTTTGTCATGCTGCCTGGCCTCATCAATCATGCCCTGTTCTAGCAGCGCCCGCTTCAGCCGAGGAGCAAACAACTCGCCGGTACCCCCAAACTGGCCCTGATGCGAGACAAACCGGGCCAAGGCACAGCAGTGCGGTACTAACTAATAGCAGGTCTAACAGCGTCAACAGGCGTCCTCAGCTTACAATAGGCGTGGTGGAGTGAGGGTATCCAGTGAGAATCAAGATGACAACTTCCCATCTGACCGACCGTGGTGGGAACCACTCCTGCATATTCTAGTACACATGGTCCCAGTTCACATGTCACTGCCTGATGTACGTGCCCTAGGTACATGGTCCCCTTGCATGGCGGCCTGCCATTGAGACCCACACCAGTCCCCGATCAGTACCACTATCTGCCTACGCTACAATCTTGCCTGGCCTTCCTTCATGCCCAGCTGTACCACGCGAAGATTGCTCTCCTCCGTCACTTGACCTGACCACACCTAGAAATACAAACACAGCGAGAGGAGGCAGCCTGTGACCTGCCCCAAAACCACCATCCCGCATCAAACCGACCCGATGAAAAGACAAGCGCCTAATGCTCTACACCCCTGGAAGACCCAGGAAATAACCCACCGATCAACAATCGAGTAAATAACAACGGACATCCTTTCAGCATCTGAAGGCCTAGCCCCTCCGAAGTAACCTGGGAGCCCAACGCCAGGCCTCAGCACCTGTGGCGTGAGTGATCTTTGCCCACTACCGTGTGAGCCAGGGTCCCCGTTTTTTTTTTTTTTTTTTTTTTTTTTTATGACTGAAGCACACGAAAACAACCCTAGCTGTTCCTTGCCGCTAGGTCTTCCTACCCTCAGGAGACCAAGAACGACCAGGAAACAATAACACTCACTCAACACTAGGCGTTCCAAGTCCACTCGGCCTAATTTGCCAGCCGGTGAGCGTTCCAGATTCTTTAGCTTGACCCCTCCTATGAGCTCCCTGTTGTAAGTGGCGAGCCGGACCTGCCAGTACTATCTACCCTTCAACTCATTGCCGCATGGCGGCACTACCCATTGCAACCCTTGTCAACCAGCTGGCAATGTGGGTTAACCTCCCATTAGGGTGGCGGCAGAGCATCTAGCATGTGTCCTAGATGCCCAATCTATGTGACGTTGTGCTGGGGTAGTGGAAACCTTACACTGATAACTGTGCATCGCACCCTCAGACAATCGTAAAATTACTTGCTATTTAATAAAGCTGTGAATTGCAATGTGTAACTGTTACTACTTTTATCACACTCCAGGAGTGAGAGGCAGAGCTAGCTACTGATGCACTGCCCATTATACATGGGGTTAACAGCAGGCACATCCCCTGGTGGGCTATCTTGTTTGGAAAGGATCCTTGAGCTGAGGATTACACCGCGATCTCCCTGCCAAGTGCAAGTACACCTAAGAAATGTGCCAGTTTCATACCTGAGACCTGTAAATAAATCCCCGTAGACCGGCACCTAACATGACCATAATGCGTGCTACCGCCTCAGAGTTTGCCTGCAAAATAACTGCTGTGATTCCAGGCTGATATGAAAAACTCATGCATGAGGCAAGAAGTATTGATGGAAGGATCGTGATGGGGCCAAAATTGCAGTCACTGCACCCCCAGTGGGTTGACCCCTACCCCGCCCATCCTACTTATTTGCTGAGTCCTATCCCAAGTACCTTACCTGCTGACCTACAGTGGCCCTTGGTGCTGAACAAACTATGCCCCGGTATGCTTAGTATCCCCCGGAGTTGCTAGCCTCCCACAGGAAGAGGTGGAACTGGGCCTGCCTGTATCTAGGAGTACTGGAGGATGTATGTAATTTGCCCTCCTTGGGATAAAACCTGCCCTTACCTACACATGCATAGATTCGTGTGCTGAACTACAGCAAGGAGCATGCCCAAGTAACTTGCCCTTCTATGAGACCTGGGCAGGAGAGGACCTGCGACATACCCCACTATGGTTGACCTACGCAGATCCCAGCTGTGCCCACACACAAGGGAGATTAAGCGATTTGCCCAGAATCACAGGATGTTTTAGCGTCATTGCCGAGACGCCCACCCAGTTCCCCATGTCCAAGGCCCAGCGCCCTAGCCGACAGGGTAACTCATCTCCCCAGCTCTCCATCTTGGCAGCCCGATCTGTACTCCTGTGACGCTGAACATACCAAAGCTAATAGTACTGGCTTGGCCATGCCTCTTTGTTGCATAAGATCAATGAGTCATAATTGCGGCAAGCAGGCATATCATTTGGAAAATGCCTCGGTTCAGGCATGGTGAGGCAGGGTCACCAAACACTACGACAAAATACATTTAAAACATACAAATGTCTGTGTATGTGAGCGCAAAGGCGATGACACGATAAACCTGATTTCCCGGAACCTGACATACTGCGCACATATCCTCGCATCTCTATATATACAAAGCGAGGAGCACTACTTACACCAAGCCCATCTATTGGCTGCTCAGTGCTTATGATTGCATATAGTGAAATAAGTACCCCTCCTAGCTCAATTGCAAGGCCCACCGAGAGCTATTCTACCCTCATGTCAGCCTGCCTGCGAATACGACAGCTGGGCTGTCCCTCCACACCAGTAAAACGCCAATTCTCCATGAAAGACACCAACAGAGCCAGGTGCGCCCTGCGCCAGCTTCAAGTATGGAATAAAAGTAAAAACAACTGGTCTGCAGGGCTCCCTAACTAGCTGAGGCAATGACTAGGGAGTGAGGATGCATGCCTACCGGGATTGACTTCTCCACAGGATGTAATGCAGCAGAAAAACACCAACACGTAGTCAGGCCAGGCCCAGCCTGCAACTCCCAAAATCATATATGTCACCCAAGGAATGTGATATGTCACAAAAGCATATCTCAGAGCAATCACCACCTCTCATTGTGTAAAACTACTTAAACACAATATAGCGCGTCTCCACCTTCAGGGACGGGAGTGTAAGCGACATGCACGCAATCCAATTGTGCGTACGCGACCCCGAGGCTCAAAAACATGGTGCCATTGCCAGCCTGGGGCCTCATACATGCGAAACATGCGCCCACTGAGCAGTACTGTTCTTTTTAGCCACGGCTGCCGGATGGAAAGCTGGGGGCCGCACAATGGATTAAAGCCCGTAACCTGCAGATGCCACAGCATAGCCCACGTGCCCCCCGTGCACATGCATACCTCTCCGTGTCGCCACTACTGAGGAGATAAAAATTATAGTGCGACTCTACCTGCCGGAAAAGGAGCGCTTACACGAGCACCGTGTTTCCATTGCACATTCAGGCACGGGAGATACAGTGACTTGGCCCGAGTCACCGGATGTGGCACGACCCCGAGGCTCGACCCATATATTTCAAGCCCCAAGGTCGGCAGTCTAGCAAGCGGACCACCTCCTACCCCCAATACTCCCCGGCTGCGACCCGATCTGAGGCCCGAACCCTGGTTACCCGCACAGAAAAAGGGCAATATCACGTAGGCGCACGAAGCTACCCGAAGGTATAGAAGCGCACGGCCTTGCCCCATGGTGCATCACACCTTCCATCCCGGAAGAAGTGGTTTGTCCCGGGGGAGTTGAAGGGATATACATACCCGTATTCACACACCAACTCTGGTTACCGCACCTCGTCGCAGCGTAGCCGGAGGGCCACCTACTCTCCCAGACAAATAAGTAACATATGAGGGTTAGATTCCTATTGCTGACGACAAACCCCGGGGATCGAACCCCGCTCGTCTATTCACCCTGATTGTATTGACGTGCTACACTAATCCCACTCACTGGTAGGCGACCCCGAGAGGGGGTGCCACAGATCGCTGCGCCGCGCCCTCCCCCAGGGATACCCGTGCCGCTCCGTGCGTGGGGGGGGGGGGGGGGGGCTAACAGTGCCCCTGCAAGGGATCAAAGGATGTTGAGTGTTCCTGCCGAGACTCGAACCCGGTTCCGCAGCCTCGAGGTCGGCCGCTTTAGCCGTTAGGCCACATCCTCTTCAAAACCTGATTCCACAGACTCATTAGGCCGTCCTGCCCGCTAAGGCACAGCCTCTGCGTCGAGCGCTAGAAGCCATAGGCCCTGGAGAGAAATGATGCCCGCTACTGTGAGGCCACCGCGACCCCCGGGCAGCCCGAAATTGATATTATACCGCAACGCTCTCTGACTGGCACACGTTTCCAATCGGTGCGCGCTAGTTCCAGCCTTCCTTTTAACACCTAGCTGAGTCGAGAGCCTGGTTTTTACAAACGTTCCCACTCACGCGTGGCAGGAGTCCAACCCATGCCTGCGGACTCTGGGGGCACCGGCCCGAACCACTGTGCTAATGGCATTGCTTCTGGTATACAACGCAAATAACTGCCATTAGTACCAATTATTACACAGCTGTCACTACATGCTAATACTGTTCAGGAAATGCCGTTCCGTTCGAATAGTCATGCACTTCCCGGGATCTTTCCCCTGCAGTATCCGTGGTGTTCGATGCAGTTTCGGAGAACTGGCAATGGTAATCATATCCCACTGCCTATTCATATTATGGTAGCAAGGGCCACGCCCGAACCGAAGACTGTCCGGCCTCTGCACACCGAGACAGCCTCACCGCTGTCCGCTGCGTCCCCGTCTGCTGCCTTATTAATTGAGCTCTTCTAGATTGTATCGTCCCCGTAGCAGCGCGCTAACAACCGCACCACAGCATAATTCCCGTGTTCCCAGCCCCAAAATATCAGCTATGCAGTGCAGTGCCAGCTTCTTTCGCTCTCAGTCCAACAAGTTCGAGCTGAGAGACAATAATATGAAGTCAATGAAATACGTTTTTGGGTTCTTAACAGTGGCACAATAAACCTGAATGGGATCGCCCCCAAAGCATTGCGCCACCAACGCACCACCAAGACGGATCTGCGCCACACCGAATGCCTTTAACAATGTAAGAAGCCGTGGCCACGCCCCCACCAAAAGGCGTGCGAACAGACGCAATATGTATCCATGCGGTTGCCATTAATGGAGTACAAAAAACAAAAGAGAAGCTGCCAACTTGATTCCAGGGATCAAACCAACATGCACTATGAGATCAATAGCTGAAATTAGCCTCTCTTATGGTCCAGGCTCGTCGCATGACCTGCGAAAACGTGCCCCAACAGCCCCTCGCAAACAATGTGCCCCAGAACTTTTTACGGAGAACTTGTTCCCAGCTAGTCCCAGGCATATCCCCCTGCCTCCAAACTAATTCCACAACCAACACCGGTCAAACCCCCGACCGCGGCATGCCCGGACCCCATGGGATCCTTCGCACCCGACATGTGGACGACACTCCTCGCCGCCAGACCAGGGGCCCCCAGTGCGTGAGGCAGTGGGCCCGACTCACCGTCATACCGAAGAGGCCGGCCATCAACCACGCGACAGGGCAATCCCGCACGACGCATGACCACAAGGCAAACGAGCGGACAAGAGGGCGAGGAGGGGGCGGGGACCGAATATGTACCCCCCCCCTTGGCTCCTCCCCGCCGGAAGCAGCTACCTGACTGGGGTCTCCCTAGGTCAAGCCCAGGGACACGACCTCCCACCCCTGTGCCTTCCTGTGGCACTAAGGCGGCCGCCCTCAAGGGGGCGGGCCGCTGCGCAACCCCCACCCCGGGCAGCCTTACAATTCCAGCTATTCTTTTATTATGATTTGGAGCTCCAAAGAGTTCCACATAAACATATACACAGACATCTCCAATATACCAAATCCGCCAACACTCAAGAAACAAGCTAAAATGATACAAAAGACTTTGCAAATTACTATTTTCATAAAACGATGCAGAATTCATAGTTGCGCGCAAGAGGAACAAAGCAGAATCACAAACAAAAAAATCAATTTCATGAATCCTTTTAGATACAAAAGCTAACTAGGCCAGTACAAAACGAGTTGTGCCATTAAATAATTTCACAGCTTCATCTATATAATACAAAAAACTAAAATATATTTATAAAAAAAGAATGTTGCTCAGTGATAATTGAATTACAAAAAAAGTGGCAATTCTAATTACAGTACCGAGTAAATAGCAGCAAAAAGATGAAGAAAGTGCAAGTGCTGGGCACGACAACGGATTAAAAAATCCTTAAGGAATTCTAATCATAGTGAGGAGTAGGTTTGGCCCAAAGTAATCATTGTTCAAATTGCATACGAACGGCCTAACAGGTATATTATTCCTGCTTAAAAATATTCCAACATGCGAGTTGAAATACATACCAGCAGCTATGGCCCCAGTCTACTGAGACTCCCTGATGCGGACCAGTACTCCCTCATCTCAAACCCTGGCTCCTTCTTGACTATGTTGCCTTCATCAGCTTTATCATCATATGCGTTGTTTGGTGTTCATATTAGGCACATGTTCTATCTGTAACCAAGGAGCAGCCGGACCCAACCCTCCGGGAAAGTGGTGTTGTTGGAGGCGGTGCACATTCCTTGGACTCCAGCCCAGAGTCTGGTTGAGTTACTCCCACTCTTGCATCCCAGCCCAGCCTTCATCTTCTAGCACATTGGTGCTCCACGCTTCCCTCATATCCCAGCCAAGCCTTTTTCTTCTGGCACATTGGTGCTCCACGCTTCCCTCATATCCCAGCCCAGCCTTTTTCTTTTGGCACATTGGTGCTCCACGTTTCCCTCATGTCCCAGCCCAGCCTTTTTCTTCTGGCACATTGGTGCTCCACGCTTCCCTCATATCCCAGTCCAGCCTTTTCCTTCTGGCACATTGATGCTCCACGCTTCTCTCATGTCCCAGCCCAGCCTTCATCTTCTGGCACATTGGTGCTCCACACTTCTCTCATATCCGAGGCCAGTCTTTTTTTTTCTGGGACATTGGTGCGCCACGCTTCTCTCATATCCCAGCCCAGCCTTTTTCTTCTGGCACATTGGTGCTCCACGCTTCCCTCATGTCTCAGCCCAGCCTTTTTCTTCTGGGACATTGGTGCTTCACCCTTCCCACATGTCCCAGCCCAGCCTTCATCTTCTGGCACATTGGTGCTCCACGCTTCTCTCAATCCCAGCCCAGCCTTCTTCTTCGGGGAACATTGGTGCTCCACCCTTCTCTCATATCCCAGCCCAGCCTTCCTCTTCTGGCACATTGGTGCTCCACGCTTCTCTCATATTCCAGCCCAGCCTTCATCCTCTGGCACATTGGTGGGCTCCAAGCTTCTCTCATATCTCAGCCCAGCCTTCATCTTCTGGCACATTGGTGCTCCACGCTTCTCTCATATCCCAGCCCAGCCTTCATCTTCATGCACATTGGTGGGCTCCACACTTCTCTCATATCCCAGCCCAGCCTTCATCTTCTGGCACATTGGTGGGCTCCACGCTTCTCTCATATCCCAGGCTGGTCAATTTCCTCTCCTTCTCCTTTTGGCAACCTGGTCGAACCCAGCAACTCTGGAAGCTAAGTCCATGCCTCCTCGGGGCTTCCGCTTAAACTGTCAGTCATATTAAAGTTGAATATTTTGTGCTCTTTCTCCAGAGTGTATGTTTCTAGTTACTATGAACGATATGCAAACCCTTTATTGTAGGATATAAAACTCCAATAACAAGCATTCGATGACGTGCATGAAGCTATTTCCGTAGCAATTTGCTCATGTGTGATTATATTTAAGCTTAAATACCTTTGCTCCATTTTTTATGTTAGGTATTTGTTCAAAAATTGCAAACAGCATTTTTTTTTTCTTGTAAATTCTTTCGCCCTTAAATTGGTGTTGCCTCGTGTGCAGTTGTTTTAAAGGGTAAAGAAGTATTTAGAAATGTGCTCCTTTTCTGGAGTGGGGCTGGGTTAAGAGGAATGGTAGTTACCATCAGGGTAGGTAGAGGTTACACTAGCTCTAATTTTCAGCTCACTTTCCATTCTTTTGTTTGTAGTCTTGCATGCATCTGTGTATATCTAAAGTGCAAGTACGAGTAGCAAAGGTTATATAAGCTAAAATTCATAGCTTGATCAAAATCCTACAGGAAACGACCTGAGTGCGTGTTGCCTCTGAATAGTCACTGTGTAGCTTCAAAAACAGATAGATACCCGATCATTCTCTCCATTTGGCCTCCAGCCAGCAACTCCTCAAAGTATTTTTCTTGTTTGCTGGTTTTAGTTTGATGGTCACTTACTTCTAAACAATATGAACCTATATCAACACGACCATCTTTAAGAATTCTAGTTGCAAACTAATGCTCCTGGGTTGTGCACCCTAACCTGACTAGAATTGTCTTAGTAAAGCTCCGCCCCTCCTGGCATCCACAAAGACTCGTCAGACTTCATGTAAGTCCCTTGGAAGCATCTCGTATACATTTACAGTGTCAGTGCACACAAGGACCACTGTAAGTCTCATGTGCTGTTTATACAGCACAAACCTAACCAAAAGTAAAGGCAAGGATACAGTCAGCAAGTGACAGGCGATGAAGCTGCTTTCTACGAGGTTGAAGTGTACCCTGGCTGCACAATGCTGAGGTGTTCTTTAAAAAGATGATTCTTCATCTCTTTCCTAAATGGGAAGTAGGTTGGGTCGATCCTAATGTGCACAGGGATGTTGTTCTGGATCCTGGGTGCATAGATGGAAAATGCATGTTTCCTTGCTTCTCCTTGTTACACTTCTTTGTCTCCAGCTTGTGGAGTCCTGACTGCGGTTGTGCCGAGAGCCACCAGAGAAGGGTTTGCTTATTAGCCGGATAGGTGGGCATCCTGATCTTGATGAATGAATGAATGAATTATAGATTTATAAAGCGTACAGCTTCTCCTTTGAGTGTCCCGAGGCTAGCAGGAGAGACCAGGTGCACTGCCCCATACGGGAAGAACTACTTCTTCCCAGAGAAAAACTAAGGGGGATATTCTCAAGAACGTGTGATAATCATCACAAAATTAGCTTACCACAACTCAGCATATCACAGTCTATCACGGGAAAACAATGCCGTGTCAACGTAGTATTCTTAACCCGGCGGCACAATGCGATAGTCCCACGATAATGCGTTAAATGACCGCGTTAAAATTAACGTGACGCTGCAAAAACGCGAAACAGGAACGCGAAAATAGTAGCGATGAGGCCAATCACGATACAAAAATCAGCGATAACCAGCGATAGGCCTGCAATTCCCACGCGTCATACGGGAAAATGCACCATAAATGCAGAGTAAAAAAACCATTGAGATGACAATGTACGAGCACAATCCCACATCCGTGACGTAGAACAAATGACCATTGTCCCGCATCATATAGGCCTCTCCTCACAGTTACAGTGTACAATGACATGCAGTCTGCATGTAAACTGCGCAAATGCTGACACATGCATGGAACACACTGTGAAACCGCATCTCCCCGACACATTGCAGAGGGACAAGCAACCCCTCCTGCACACAGACTTGTCATGACCATGATCAGTCAATTATGAAAGCGTGGACGAATGTAGGGGCAGTGACTCCTGCTTACGTACATGTTGCCCACGTAGGGGGACTTGAGTCAGATCCCTGCATCATGGTGGTACATATCTGTCCCCAAAAGGAGCCCTGTTGTCACCTGTAGGTCACAAATGGCAGCCAAAATGGAATGATCTTGGACACATGTGAAACGCCGAAGAGTGGGATACCCTACTAACTGTGACACACAGAACTGGCAGTTCGAATACGTGACACCCCAAACAGCCTCTCTGCACAGAGGTGACACACCCACCATCCATGAACAAATCATAAAATCGTTAGCAATACATGTCGCACTCACACTTGTCTGAGTGATGTGCCTGTACAGATGAGTGACATGCACTTAGGGAATGTTATTTTGGAATGCTTTTAGTTGCACATGCTGGGCCTGTGGTCATTCTGTACTGTCCCATGATTGCCAAGGACTGTCACAATGTGACATGCTCATCTGAAGAAATTTGCAATGATGGTGTCACTATGGGCTATTCCTGCTGCGGCTGCAGTGGGGTGTGGTCTACCTGCCTCATCTTCATCCTCATTGTCCGGTGCTTCTGGAACTTGTATCCATGGTGCCTTGCTGTGTACACATATGTTGTGCAACACACAACATGCAACGATCATCTTGCATACAATGTCTGGGCTGTACAGGAGCCTTCCACCTGTGACGTCCAGGCACCTGAAACGTGACTTCAACACGCCAAATGTGCGTTCCACGCCGCCCCTGGTGCGTTTGTCGGCCGCATTGTACTGCCTCTGGGACTGTGTGTTCAGGTCACAGAGGGGTGTCATCATCCAAGCGCAGAGTGCATATCCTTGGTCACCTGTGATAGTGCAGAGAGACATGAGTCAATAGTTGGTTCTGCATGATGTGTCGGTATATGAAAAGACAGTCACAGTGGAACAATTTAGCTCAATTAGAACACAAGTTTATAATCTAAATTTAAGTAGAGTTATGACAACACCTTATTGAGATACACAAATGACTGCATTTAATCGTTTGAGCATAGAAAAAGGTCAACATATCAACCTGTTCGACAGACAAACGCATGTCAAAATCATCATTTTCAATTAATAAGGGTGTAAGTAAGGTGAAAAGTGCAACATAAATAGGGATAAGTGCAGACAATGTGAAGGGGAAGGTCGTGTGTTTAAGAACATCCAAAATCAATTTGAAGACCTAACCTGCCACTTGAATGGCAATAACACAAATGCAATAACATGAACAAAAAAAGCAGTTGTAAAATCACTGTCAATCTCATGTATTGAACAAAGGGAAAAAGTCGTCGACGTTTCGACCCCTAATCGAGCCAGCAATTAGGAATTCTTGGAAGCGGGGTCTCCTTCAGGACCAGTGGGGGGTAGAGAAGATGGACTTACACCTAGGGATAATGAGTAGTATTAATACGGTGTGTCTATGGGATCATTAAATGTCATTAGGTAGAATTAAGGTATTATTAACCGACATCAGCAGGGATGACTCATGCTGGACGATATGTGGAATGGGCCCGAACGGCTCCTAAAACAAAAAGACGGAACAAGAGGAGAATGTACATCTGTATGGGGTCTCAATTAAGGCCTAATGATCAAACCAAGATGGTGTACTACTCACCATTCGATGTTGAAAAACCGGTGCTATTGCTGAGATTATTCTTATTGGTATCTGAAGAATCAGAGTGGGCAGTGGTTCATACGTAACCAGAGCTGGGGGGGCAAGAACACGGATTTCAAACCTCAAAACCGGGTTTGGAAATATACCTAAAACATTATGGTATAAACATCAAGGGACCCACAAGAGTATTTAAAAACAAATTGGCGGCAAATATATCAAATGGTATTGAAAAAGGAGTCACCGTGAGGAGACAACAGGGGTACGGGAAGTTGGAGCATAAACAACGCTGCGGGGTCTTTAAAGTTTAAACCATCTATAGTTGGTGAACACCCAGCGTGTTACGGAATTAACGTGTAACCCGCTTGGCGGCTCTACAAGCCCGGATTCCAGTCAATTGATATGTGGCTGGCAAAGGCCCATATAGCGGCTTTTACATCTAAAACCCAACACAGGCGATGTGTCTCGCAACGGGAGATTCGCAAAAGAAAATATGAGGAGGAGCAACACCCAGTCTCTTAGTGGGGCAAAGGCAGGCGAGCAGCGCGGTGAGAGAAGCTCTCCAGTAAGAAGAAGACGCGCGCATGCATCGCGGTCTGACATACCTCCCGGGCAGCGTCAACAGCATCTGACAGCTAACCCTGGGCGGTGTCACGTGACCCTTTAAGTAGCTGACGAAAGCAGGTACGTCAAGAATTTGCGCGTAACGCGCTCATTGGACAAAGGCAGGGGGTGTGTGTGTGTCAGCGCAGCTGAACACTCAAAAGAGGCAAAACTGAAAGTGTTTTCACCCGAGCGGCAAACAGAGTTCAACAACGCACGAAGGGCATTCAAGTATGCCGATAGAAACTGCTGTCAAACAGCTTACAATCTAAATATCTTGCTTCTAACATTGAGGCATGGTATTCACAGTACTGTACGTAAGTACAAAGATAGGTAAAAACACTTTGTCAGATATACATAACGTCAACGTGCTAAACGTTAACCAATTCATTAAACAGCATAAAAATGAGAGAACAGTTTAGCTTCCAGGGTGATATATATGCAAAGATAATGGCCTGACTGCAAAGGCAGCTTACATTCTGATGCAGTGATAGACTGACCTCGTCGGATTATTAATAAACATCTAGGTAGAGCTTTGCTCAGATTTTAAAAGAAGGGAATAGAGGCAATTATAAGCTTGCAAAGATGGAAAGAGTGTCAGTAATGTGATAAGTGCCACGTAACAAAAATCCATAACAGGTGTACATGGACGGAAAATGCCCCAAATGTAAAGGCTAGGTGTTATTCAACAGGGATAATTGTGCATATGTAGCGTCAAGTTCGTTAAGGCCATTGCGGACAGAATCAAACCTGTCCATCCATTTGCATTCACGGGTATTAAGAATTGCTCCCAAGTCGCCTCCCCTGACGCCCAAAGTGATGGCCTCAAGAACTAGCCATTTCATCGATTCAGGGGGATGGTTAGATGCTGAAAAATGTTCAACCATGGGGGCCCCCGTGGTATTGCACCTTATTCTGCTACAATGTTGTAGGATGCGGCACTTGATCCTCTGAGTAGTCTGACCTACGTATATTTTATTGCAGGGACAGACAATCGCGTAAATGACATTCTTAGTATTGCAGTTTGTCAATGTTTTAAGGGGCACCGTGCAATTATTATATTGAAACACTTTAGTTTCAATGGTAAGATTGCACGCTTTACATTGTCCACATTTGACATGGCCTACTGGTGCCGGAAGTTGCCACATTGATTCAATTGTTGGCTTAGGAGGTGTGTCCAGAAAGGACTTTACCACTTGGTCACGAACATTTCTGCCCTTCTTGAAGGAGTGCATTGGTGGTTCAGGAAGATGTAGTTCCGATGATACCAGATGCCAGTGTTTGTTTATGATATGTCGGATTTCGTTGCTCCTGGTGTTAAAGGTGGTAACGCATATTAGCCTGTTGAGGTCCTCTTCACGGTTCTTTGGAGTTAGAAGCATATCCCTGTGATTGAACCATGCCCTCTTACCCTCTTAACCAACCGTCTGGGGTAGCCACGCTCAATTAGTCTAGCAATCAGATCAGATTCATTAAAAAAGTCCTCCTTCCGTGTACAGTTTCTCCTGATCCTGAGAAACTGGCCAAAGGGCAGATTATCACGTAGGCCTCTTGGATGGTGACTCCCATATCTGAGTAGCGTGTTTCTCTCAGTAGGCTTTCGGTAAAGTGTCGTGTATAAGCACTCATCCGCAGTTTTGATAGAGATATCCAAGAAGTCAATGGTGGACTTGTCTTTGTGAATAGTAAACTGGATATCACCTGTTCTCTCATTGAGCCATTTGAAAAAATTGTTGAGTTCCGAATCACTGCCTGTCCAAATCATGAGGACATCATCGATGTAACGCTTCCAATACGCAACTTGCCTTTTAAATGGATTCATGATGTTGTTCACAAAGGTCTGCTCAAAGTCGTCCATATACAGGATCGCCAGGTCCGGAGCAAAGCTGGCCCCCATCGTGACGCCTTTAGTCTGCATGAAGTACTCATTTTGGAAGAGAAAGAAATTTTGTGTCATCGCTATAGTGAGTAATTGAATTATGAACTCGGATGGGACATGTGTAGGTTGTGTTCTTGTGTCCAAGTATTTTGACATCACGTCTAGAGCATGTTGTTGTGGGATGCTGGTATATAGTGACACAATATCCAGCGTGACAAGGATCTGGGTATCTGGATTGAAAGACATACCATCAATTAAGTTGATGACCTGCATCGTGTCTCGTACATATGACCCGGTCTGTTCAGCTAAAGGTTTTAGGAAGAAATCCACGTATTTACACAGGGGTTCAAGAATTGACCCACATCCGGAGACTATCGGGCGCCCAGGTGGTCGTTGTTGATTCTTATGAACTTTAGGTAGGGTGTAAATTGTTGGAATGCGTGGGTGAGTCTGGTTCAGGTAGGCAAATTCCAAGTTTGAGAGGAAACCTTGAGCAAGGCCATCCTGAGTTGTCCGTAAAATCATGCTACTGATTTTCTTGGAGGGATTATGATTTAATCTGGTGTAACTAACACCATCATTCAGTTGGGAGTAAATCTCGTCCTTGTAGTCCTCCACATTCTGAAGCACGATGGCACCACCCTTATCAGCAGGTTTGATGACAATGGAGCGATTGTTTTTGAGGTTCTCAAGGGCTTTCCTTTCACCACTGGTAACGTTGTCCGTTACATATTTCTTGATGGAACACGTGTTGAGGGCCTCCTTGAGCACAATGCTCTCATAGGTTAACAGCCGATGTGAAACCATTTGTGAGGTTGGAGTAAAGGAGGATGGAGTCCGGAGTCCAGTACAAGATGTCGTAGAATGAATTGGGGACTGACGGAAAAAATAGCGTAACCTCATCTTACGAAAGAAACGGTGTAATTCAGTTTGCAGATTAAATTTGTTAGGATATGTGGTGGGGACATACGATAACCCTTTACTGAGAACCTTATGTTCATCATTGGTCAATACATGATTGGACAAATTCATAATAGGGTCCTTGATGGTGGTCACCAGCGATAGACCCGGCGTCTCGTTTGAATTTCCCCGTGCTGTTCCTGGGGGAAATGCACTTGCTTCTGGGCAGGAGTCATTACCTGGGGTTGGCCTCGACCCCATCCTTGTTGAAGGTAGCCGCGTCCCCGGCCTCTGTTCCAGTTCCAGTTCGTATTCCTTCCTCTTGGTGGTCGCCATTGTCTGTCCTCTAAATAAGAAGGTCCAGATGGTGGATAATATGCCGTGTCCTGGCCTTGGTAGTTGAGACTGATCCCTGCTTGTTCGCTGTCGCTTCCAGTGGATCCTGTTGATTCAGAGAAAGTTGTGAATCTACGGGTACCTCTGAAACCACCCCTTCCTCTATTGAAGAAACGTCCCTGTTGATCCTGTTTGTAATAATCGTCGTGTAGATATGGGTAGGTCAACTTCTTGTCATAGACACGGACGTCTTTGGAGAGTTTATCAAGCTTCTTCGCTTGAGTATTAAATTAATGTCGAATTCTTTGATTGTTTTCTCAAGACGCTCCAAGGCTTCTTTGGCATTCGTTAAAGCGCTGTCAGTAGAGATATCGCGTTTAAGATCTGCGATTTCTTTCATAAGTTTCTCGACCTGTTCAAGGGCTGTTTCTACCCCCAGCACCATCCAGTGCCGTGAGCAGTTGTTGGCAACAAAACTGAAGCCCTCCTTGAACTTGGGTTGGTCCACAAAGATCGCAGGCTCGTTCTTGACTTGTAATCCTACCGGGATGACATTAGCCTTGGAGCGTCTTGAGAAAACAATCAAAGAATTCGACACACACACACCCCCTGCCTTTGTCCAATGAGCGCGTTACGCGCAAATTCTTGACGTACCTGCTTTCGTCAGCTACTTAAAGGGTCACGTGACACCGCCCAGGGTTAGCTGTCAGATGCTGTTGACGCTGCCCAGGAGGTATGTCAGACCGCGATGCATGCGCGCGTCTTCTTCTTACTGGAGAGCTTCTCTCACTGCGCTGCTCGCCTGCCTTTGCCCCACTAAGAGACTGGGTGTTGCTCCTCCTCATATTTTCTTTTGCGAATCTCCCGTTGCGAGACACATCGCCTGTGTTGGGTTTTAGATGTAAAAGCCGCTATATGGGCCTTTGCCAGCCACATATCAATTGACTGGAATCCGGGCTTGTAGAGCCGCCAAGCGGGTTACACGTTAATTCCGTAACACGCTGGGTGTTCACCAACTATAGATGGTTTAAACTTTAAAGACCCCGCAGCGTTGTTTATGCTTCAACTTCCCGTACCCCTGTTGTCTCCTCACGGTGACTCCTTTTTCAATACCATTTGATATATTTGCCGCCAATTTGTTTTTAAATATTTTCCTTTACTCTTGTGGGTCCCTTGATGTTTATACCATAATGTTTTAGGTATATTTCCAAACCCGGTTTTGAGGTTTGAAATCCGTGTTCTTGCCCCCCCAGCTCTGGTTACGTATGAACCACTGCCCACTCTGATTCTTCAGATACCGATAAGAATAATCTCAGCAATAGCACCGGTTTTTCAACATCGAATGGTGAGTAGTACACCATCTTGGTTTGATCATTAGGCCTTAATTGAGACCCCATACAGATGTACATTCTCCTCTTGTTCCGTCTTTTTGTTTTAGGAGCCGTTCGGGCCCATTCCACATATCGTCCAGCATGAGTCATCCCTGCTGATGTCGGTTAATAATACCTTAATTCTACCTAATGACATTTAATGATCCCATAGACACACCGTATTAATACTACTCATTATCCCTATTGGTGTAAGTCCATCTTCTCTACCCCCCACTGGTCCTGAAGAAGACCCCGCTTCCAAGAATTCCTAATTGCTGGCTCGATTAGGGGTCGAAACGTCGACGACTTTTTCCCTTTGTTCAATACATGAGACTGACAGTGATTTTACAACTGCTTTTTTTGTTCATGTTATTGCATTTGTGTTATTGCCATTCAAGTGGCAGGTTAGGTCTTCAAATTGATTTTGGATGTTCTTAAACACACGACCTTCCCCTTCACATTGTCTGCACTTATCCCTATTTATGTTGCACTTTTCACCTTACTTACACCCTTATTAATTGAAAATGATGATTTTGACATGCGTTTGTCTGTCGAACAGGTTGATATGTTGACCTTTTTCTATGCTCAAACGATTAAATGCAGTCATTTGTGAATCTCAATAAGGTGTTGTCATAACTCTACTTAAATTTAGATTATAAACTTGTGTTCTAATTGAGCTAAATTGTTCCACTGTGACTGTCTTTTCATATACCAATATATACACCCGAGTCCAGTGGTCTATCGGGTTACCCCATTGATACATAACTCTGCATGATGTGTCGGCAGGCTCACTGGTTCATTGTTGTGTGATATGTGTGACTTTGTGATTCCTGTTTGACATGTACTGCTTGTAGCAAATGAGCAGCATCAGTGTGTATTACGTAGCCTCACTGCTGTTCCTCCCTCCCCCTGAGCCTATTCACTAGTGTGCACAGTGCGGTTGCATCACTTGCACCCCTACGGCATACCATTGTCATGCCTGTCTGCACATGTCCACAAGCCTGACAGCGACACAGTGATGTTGTGCACTGAAGGTGGTCGGCCACGTGTGTGTAGGCCTATGGTAAGGACAGGGCGGACACAGATGTAGAGTTCATGGCTGGCTGAACCCGCCATGCGGTTGAGGGTAGACCTTTGGCTTATGCTGAGTAAATAGCGACACAGACAACAGTTGGCATGTATGATCCCAGACCCCGAGAGGGCTTGCACACCCTCATGTACCCCTCGGCCGAGCCCGCATTCCGGGGGCATGCTACATAGCAACATTATACATTGCAAGATGGGTGGCGCAGACACTACACCAGAGACACACGCATTAGTTACTTCCTTGGCAAGGCCTAAACTCAACCATGCCCAGAGCCATGTGTTGAATTACCACACCCCTACGCCGTACTGCGGTATGCCAGTCTACTCCTTTATTCTCACAGGGGGGTCTGACACAGCCACATGTCCCAGGTCTATCCCACTGCCTGAGGTGACAAGGTTGAGCCCGCTGTACACAGCACAATGTAATGTGGTGTGGTCCCGGGGCCCTCATGCATACATAATGACCACACGGACACACTGAAATAATTTGTGGAACTGGCTACGGGCACGTGCGCCCAGCACCTTTTATTGCCAGGGTCATACATCCAGTGATGCCTGTGCTGGATGGGTGTTGGGTAGTGTAAGCCACCCCTCAGGGGTTGGTTGGTCCTGGCAACAACTACAACAGTGATCAGACAGTTCAAAGTACAAACTGCAAGGGTCCATGACTTGAGCTGCACAGAGTTAGTGGCCCCAGATGCACTGCGGCTGGCACAGGCACACCCGCAAGGGACGGTGACTTGCGGTGCACTGAGATAGGGCCACGAGAGCTGAGCGGGTTCTCGTTGATGTCCAAGGAGATTGTCGTGGAGTGTTACGGGGGACAGTGGAAGGTGTCCATCCAGGGCATGATGCAGAGGGCAGATGCAAGCAGAAACAGGCATTATGGAGGAGTTGAATGCTAAAGTCTCTTTTTTCCCACCATGTCAGTATCAGCTACATGATGAAGACAACCCCCAGGCCATTGACTCAGACGCCTACAAAGTTCAACGGGAGAGTGCCCTTGACTCCCGTGGCACAGAGTCAGTGGCACCAGATCTGGGAGGGGATGCAGTATGCGATGAGGCCTGTACAATGATATGAACTCTGCCATGACAAAATCAAGACTCCGTTCCAAATGTGTCACCTACTCACCCCACAGTGTAGGCCATTGCAGCGGTCAGCGCAGGTCACCCTCTGTGCAGCCAGCTCCTCCTGGATCTCTAACACACGGCGTTGAAATGGCATGTGGAGAAGATTTCTGGTTGACGGAGGTGGGGGCACCAAAGCTGAGCTAGTGTGCAGCCTGCGATGATGCTGTGTCCTGCCTGGTACGGACCGTATTGGATTGGTGTGAGGCCTGCTGGAATGCAGTGTAGGCCAAAGGCAGAAGTCAACAAGGGCCCACAGACACGTGTGGTCGGAATGCTAAGCACCAAGTTGGTGGCACCACATCGAAGGGAGTATAGTGACATAAACCCAGCCATAAAATATGTACTCTGCCATTGTGTGATCAAGACTCACTTCCAAATGTGTGACCTACTTGTCCGCTGTGTATGCCGGTGGAGTATGTCAATGGGAAAGGAGTACTTCGGGCCTTGCTCGAGGAGGCTGTGATGATCTGAGGAGGCTGCCAAGGTCACGGGCCTCGGGCTTGGAGCTTGCACCAGCACGTGGTGGGCCCTCTTGGAGACACACCAGTGTCTGCAGGTGAGCAGTGAGGCCTGGATGCGCAGGGACGGATGAGACTGGTTCGAGGACCAGCGTCCCAGGCTGCGGCAGGTGCCTAGGATCGCAGGCACTGCCGCACACGGCGGGTTGAGAGGCGCCACCCTGGCAGACACGTTGTCCATTCCAGAAGAGAACCACGCCCAGGGCTACGTGCTTTTCATTCACACCACTACACTAGCCTTGCATATGCCGGGCAAGCCCACTCCACAAACGCTTACAGGGGGGATGTAACAAGCTACATTTCCGAGTTCTTCCCCACTGGCTGGGGTGACATGGTTGCGTCCATTGTCCACAACTCTACCACCACCAGCAGTGTATGTCGACATGGATATGTCTGTGGTCTGCATACTGCAGTCTTTCCAGCACATCCACACCACACTTGGCATTGTGTGTATTCTCATTCATGGGTCACTTGCCTCCTTCGCACATGCCTGGTTCCCACCTCTCCCCACATTCCGATATTGTGTGGCTGAGGTGCCATGACGTTGATGGCTCATGTACATGGATAGCCCAGGTTGCCAAAGTAAGTTGTGCTGCCGTGTCTGGTGGGTGGGCATGTTGTTTGGCATGTTGTATGTGATTTTGTAACGTGTGCATTGCCAGAGTTGTGAGTTGCATGATTGTGGATTGGAGGTGTGTGGTGTGTTCATTTGGTACTTACCAACGAGCACTGCATTTCCATAGGTGCCATCCTGGAAGCGCATGATGGACTGTCGGAAGATGTACGAATCATGTACACTGCCTGGGTAGTTGGCGACAACATTGGTGAAGAAGAGTCCCACGGTGGTCCACTATTGCCTGCACATTGATGGAATGCGTGGGCTTTCAGTTGCGGTAATTTTGTGCAGTGTCAGCAGGGGGCACAAGTAGGACATGTGTGTAGTCAATTGCCCCCAATACGTGCGGGAATCCAGCTAGGGCGTAGAAGCTTTGCTTGGTCTCCAGCCTTTCCTGAGCAGTGTGGGGAAGTATAGGTACTGGGGTACCAAGCTGATGATGGCACCCAGGACAGGTTTGAGGAACTTGGATAGGGATGGCTGTGAGACTCCTCCGACTCTGGCAGTTGTTGGTTGGAATGTCCCAGAGGCCAACAGCTGCAGCACAGCCAGCACCTTTGTCTGCGGAGGGATGTTGATTGTCCACTGTGTTGGTACCGTCAGCCTGTGGGCAATGATGTTCAGGATGCGGAGGATGGTTGTCCTTTTGTAGTGGGCAATGACATTCTCTGGTGTCAAGTCTGTGAGGCTGGTGCGTTTCCTGAAGGTCCGCTGTTTTTGCGCTGCCTTTGTGGGGGTCCGGGGGGAGTGGCAGTCCTGGGGGTGGTAGTGGTGGGTGTTGTGGCCCTGTTGGGGCTCCGAGCTGCATGATGAGTAGCTCCATGGCATCTGTTGTTCTTCCGGTGTGGCTGTGGGCTGGGCTCCCTTTTCTGGTGCAGGTTGTCGTCCGACTTTGCACCAGGTCAGAGCAGGTGTTCATTTCCTGCTGCTAACACGCCGTATCGCCTGTTTTGTGGTCTTATCACCGATCGGTTTGGTCGTTGGGAATGGTGCGGTGGGGTGTTGTCACGGCTTTTTGCTCAGGAATGCCTACTCTGCATCTCATTAGCGTTAGTTGCCAGGGTCATCTGTCGCGATGATTTTTGCGGCTGCTTTCAAAGGTAAAGTTGTGATATGGGCTGTTTGCACCAGCTTGTGAATGGGGCGATAAATTTATCGCCACTTTGGCTGCGATAAAGTGCCGGTGACTCGGCGATAGATCCTTGAGAATATGCCCCCAAGTCTTATGTTTTTTAGGGAAGACGGGATCAGAAACAGCCAGTCGCAGCTCACAGAGGAGCTCATTCTATGCCTATGCAACCCAAAAATGAGAAGGCCTTACTGCCCCTTCAAACCCACTTAAAGCAAAGAATAACTAAAAGAGAAGCGGAAGAGGAGTGCAGAGTTCTGGAGAGAATATATTGAGTGAATCTATCAGACAAATTTCGAGGGCTAGAAGAGAACACTGCTCTATGGACCATCACTAATCCTTTGAAGAGGAGGCGTTTCTTGACAGGCAGCCAATGCAAAACCTTGAGAGCAGCTGTTGTTAAGGTACACCTAGGCAGACAGAGAAGTAAACTGGCTGTCGTGTTTTGAACCACCTGCAGGCGCCTGATCCGGGCTTCAGCAGCTTCCAAGAACAGAACATTTGTATAGTCAAGACGTGGAGTGATCATGGCATGGATCACTACTCTTATTGCCTCCAACGGCAGGAGAGGAAAAAATGTTGTAATGGTACGGAGCAGCACAAAGCATTGACCCACTACTGCAGAAATCTGAGCCTTCATATTGAGGGTATTGTCTAGTTTTACTCCTAAGTTTTTAACCACTGAGAAGGAGGTGGAGGAGGAGGGGCTGGCAAAGATCTTCCCACCAGTTGGGCAAATGTGACCCAAAAGAGATAATTTCAGTCTTCTCGGCATTGCATTTAAGCTGGATGCTCTCTATTCAATCAAAGACAGCACCCATGCAGTCCAAGAAAGGGACTGCGATATAGGCCGACATACCCTCAAAGGCAAAGAGCAGATGAGTGTAATTGACTTAAGAAATTATTTTACAGCCAAACAGCTTGACCACAGATGTCAGGGGGTCATGAAGATGTTAAAAAGGGTCGGGGTAAGAGAAGAGCCCTGCAGGACCCCTTGATTAGCTGCCTTGACCTCTGAGGAAAAGGAGCAAGCCAAACCGATTGGCCTCTATTCGTCAAAACTGACTTGCACAGGTCCCACACAGAACCCTCCATACCCGAGATGGAAAAACAGTGCAGGAGGGTAGAATGTGGGATGGTGTCGACGGCAGCAGACAAGTCAAGAAGAATCAGGGGCTGCATTTTTCCCTGAATCCAACGCTCATTTGATATGGTCAGAGATTTCCAGTACTGCTGATTCCGTGCTATGACAGGGATGAAAACCAGATTGGCTAGGGTGTAGCAAATTCCCTTCCTCAAGATATTCTGAGAGCTGGGTATCAACAAGCTTTTCTGGCATTTATGTCAAGGCCGGCAACATAGAGATGGGCCTATAGTTGGAGAAAATGCTGGGGTCCAATGCAGGCTTCTTAAACAGAGGGTCCACTTTGGCAAAAGCTTTGATGGCTTTGTACATGATGCAGCTGGTTTTGAAGATGGTGCGGGCAAGGCTAGCCAGTGGAATTCCATCAGAATGGGGATAATCTGATGAAGTTTCATCAGGCCCTGATTGAAACATGCTATGGTGAGTAGGATGCCCTGAGTAGGGGGCCAATGTACAGTCTTGGATGCCCAGGACAAGGGCATTTCCAGTGTCCAAATGGGAGACTATAAGGGCTTGAACAGCAGTTCTAAAGTTGGAATAGTTGCACTTTATTAGAGGGAGCTGGTACCAGGCCTTCTTTGTTTTCTTGGCAGTGTATTCCTCCAGGGGGAGGCTGTGTCCAAAATGATTCAAAGTGACTTGACATTGGGTGAAAGTTGGGATTTTAAGCTATTAACATTCATGTAATTGGGCACGGTTTAGATTAGTCCTTTCTTGTTGTTCTTGGCAAATAAAAGGAATTCTATCTTGGTCATGTTGAGCTTCAGGTAAGGGCTAGACAGCCAGGTCTGGATGAGGTGCGGGCAGAGGATGTCTGGAGCAGACCAGCCTTTTAATTTAAGTTGTGTGTCATTGGAATATTATTGAATTTTGAGGCTGTTATGAGCCTCAAGGAGCTCTGGTTATAATCTGAACATAATAGGGGATAGGAGAGAGCTCTGGGGTAACTGTGCAGATTATAGGGATTTTCTGGGACCTGGAGATGTCCATGTGAACAGCTAGTGTTGGTTGAGAACATAGGAGGAGAGCCAGTGAAGAGAGTTGCTAGAGAACCCTGATCAAGAGGTCAGGATGGAATGGAGGTCGGTGAGCGGTCCAGCAGTATCTAGAGGCAGTAGTCATGCGTGCTGAAGCATGATCTGGATCCAGATAGGTAGTCCTGCGGGAGATGGGTGGTGCTGATGTGATCTTGGAGTTAAGCACAAACTGGTTTTTTGATGACTTTCCACTGAAGGATAGGTGAGCGACGGACCGGGAGCTGGTGAGACACTGCGCAGACAAGAAAGCAGCACGCTTGCACCAAGAGATATATATAAAAGAAGAAATTCTCCAGTTTGGGATTTGTCCTAGGGCTTGTATAGGAGCCACCTGCTGGCTAAATGATTCCAGTTAGAAAACATTTCCCAAGAGTCATGCCTACCCAGTGACCACTTTTTGAAGCCAAAATGCAATTGAAAATGTACAAAATTAATTTTAACCCGGGCCCATGTAGTTATGATAAATAGATATATTTCCTGATAAGCTTGTGCCTAGAACAGGATGAAATTGCGGGAGCGGGGCCACTCACAAGTCAGGCAAAACTGCATAGGTAACTGTCCTTCCCCCAGCCCTAGTAGCACAGCCCGTGAGTCACTGGCCTTAATGCTAGCATAGGATTACCCCTTTAGCTTCTGTTTGAATTGTAAAATACAGCACTAATCCGGGTTTAGTGGGCCCCTTTGGCCACTGAGCCCCGGTGCCACTGCACTTGCTGAACAAATGGAAGCTATGCCTCTGCCCAGCCCGCCTGACCTTTTAGAGGCACGGTCCTGTGAACGCATATCCTCAGGAACGGTTCTGGGTGTTCTTTCAGTGGCATTCTGATGCTGCATATACAGTGATTACATCCTTCAAAGTGCCTGGGGACCATTCTTGAGTGCAAACAGTTAAACACAAGAAAAGAGCTCAGATGCCAGCAGAGATATCTGCTTATAGCCTCCTGCACATTAGCTTAATAAAGACTTGCTAGTGATATTTTTGCTTCTAAACTAGAGGTTCTTCTATTGAGGTTTGCTGCCGCCATGGGGAGGAGGTGGGTGCAAGATTTAATGACTTGTGAGCTGTTGCTAGGAAATGCCAGGCACCAACACAAAGCAACAGCTTGAGGCTGGCAGGGCCCTTGGTAAATATAGGAACAAACACCTGCATAATTGCTTGTCCCTTGGCCTCCGTCTGAGAATACTTTCATCTCACTCGATTTAGCAAGCGCTGACAAACCCAATAGGTCTGGCTCTGTGTCTATGGTGAAAATTCTCTCCTTAGCTGAGCATAAATATCTTATCAGTTCGTGTAAAATGTTCACTTGATACCATATTTAGGCTAGGTTAGACAGAAACTTTTGTTATGCTTTGCACACGTAACAAGAAAGTATGTGCTTTCAGAAAGAGTCCTTTTATATATTTTTAATTAGTGGCATTTAACAGTATTTATTGTTTTATTATGTTATTCCATGTTTAATTCATATGTCTTCAATTTTAAAAACTTCTTAATTTTGCATTTAAACATTTGTCTTTTAACTTCATCAACATTTGAACTGCCTTTATTGTTTTTAATATCCACATTTATACATTCTATATGCATTTCAAACCCTGGTTCTTCCTCAGTATGTAGAATGAACTCTTCCATTAATGATTTCATTATTCCATTTAAGCAACTGCTAAAAAAGGAAAACACTACGCAAACTCCTAGGGGCAGATTTACAAGGCCTTTGGGACACTGGTGCGTCACATTTTTGTGACGCACCAGCAGCGCATTTTGCTGCCCCATATTTACAAGGGCAGGAAAAGCCACCCTGCGTGACTTTTATTTTCCTTGTAAATACGGTCCCTTTACCGGCAGCACTTTGCGTGAAAGGGGCGTTCCATGGGTGTTGCTGTGGGTGTTCCTACGCAACACATTATGGAACCTGACTCATTTCAAGATTTACAAAAAATCGGAAATTTGGAAATGAGTCTAAATGCTACGCCTCCCCAGGGGAGGCGGAGGGAGGCGCAACAAGGAGAAATGTCTTCATTTCTCCTTGTTTTCTTCATCTTTCTATGCGTGCTGCATTCTGCGCAGCACGGTGCAGCAAAATGACTTACTGCACCGCGCTGCATTACTTTATTTTAAATCTGCCCCTTAAATGTCAAGTCATTAGTAATAAAATGTATAACATTCAACATCAAAAATACCTTACCGGACACAGTGCTTGGACTGTGCTCCTTGTGACCCAACTAACTGAACACACTTGCCAAGGGAATACAAATAGGTTTGTACTAAGAAGAAGCAGTAATGGTTTTATGTTGAATATTTATAAGTAAGGAATATATCTGCAGACTGAAGTCATCGTTTGGAGTGGAGGGCTAATGACCCACTCATTTGCCCGTCAGACGCCCCATTAATTGTTTTTCATTCCAAACAAGTGGTTTCAGCGTAAGCAATAAAACCAATTGATATTAGCATTTTCACTAAAATCTCACAGGACAGCCAATAAATTGTGAGGGAAACAATTTGAAAATGAGCACCCTGCACAATGGGCACCAATCCTCACAAACATTGCTCATTTTCCACACCTGTGCCTGTGTTCAACCACCATGCTAGCCTAGCAAGAGCTTTTGTGGGGACCAGATCACAAACTTCAGGTGCAGCCCCTCTCTGGTTTTTAGTAGCATGAGCATCTCATTCAATCAATCAATCAGGGGATTGTAAACGCGCTACTCACCAGTGAGGGTCTCAAGGCGCTAAGGGGGGTGGAGGGGCTCCGCAGATCTGTTAGCCGAAGAGCCAGGTCTTGAGGGTCTTCCTGAAGATGTTCAGGGAGGGGGCGCATTTGATGTCTGCCTGCAGCTCATTCCAGGTTTTGGCCGCGATGTGAGAGAAGGATCTTCCACCTGCCCTGGCTCTGTGGATGCGCAGGGTTTCGGCTAGTGCGAAGTTGGAGGATCTGAGGTTTCTTATGGGTACGTGGAAGTTGATTCTGTCGTTGAGGTACTTGGGTCCGCTGTTGTGTAGCCATTTGTAGGCGTGGGTGAGGATTTTGAAGGTGACTCTTTTCTTCACAGGAAGCCAGTGGGGCCTTTGTAGGTGTTGGCTGATGTGCTCATGCTGGGAGATGCTGAGGACGAGTCTGGCGGCGGTGTTCTGTATCGTCTGGAGTTTGGGGAGTAGGTACTTGTTTATGCCGGCGTAGAGTGCATTTCCATAGTCCAGTCTGCTGGTAATGAGTGCGTGGGTGACCGTCTTCCTTGACTCGTGGGTGGATCCATTTGAAAGTCTTGTGGAGGATGCAGTGGGTGTTGAAGCAGTTGGAGGTGACGGCGTTGACCTGAAGGTTCATGGTGAGAGATGAGTCGAGTATGATGCCGAGGTTTCTGGTATGGTCCGAGTGGGTCGGAGGGCTTCCGAGGGCGGTCGGCCACCAGGTGTTGTCCCATGCTGAAGGGGTGGTTCCGAGGACGAGGACTTCTGTCTTCTCAGCGTTGAGCTTTAGGCAGCTGTTGGTCATCCAGACTGCGACATCCTGCATTCCTTTCTGGAAGGTGGGTCTGGCAGTGGTGGGGTCTTTGTTGAGGGAGAGGAGGAGCTGGGTGTCATCAGCGTAGGATACGATGTTGAGGTCGTGTTGTCGGACGATGGCGGTGAGGGGGGACATGTAGATGTTGAAGAGGGTCGGGCTTATTGATGACCCCTGTGGGAATCCGCAGGTGATTTCCGTGGGATCCGAGAGAAGGGTGGCAGCCTAATTCTTTGGCTTCTTCCGGTGAGGAATGATCAGATCCAGTCTAGGGCTGTTCCTTGAGACGCTGTCAAAGGCTGCTGAAAGGTCAAGTAGGATGAGGGCTGCAGAGTGGCTTTGCTCCAGGAGGGAGCAGATGTCGCCTGTGGCAGCGAGTAGGGCGGTCTCAGTGCTGTGGTTGCTTCGGAATCCGGATTGGGACGGTGTCGAGGACGACATTGTCATCGATGAATCATGTCAGTTCCCTGTTGACTGTTTTCCCGCGAAGGGGAAGAGCGAGATGGGCCAGTAGTTCTTGAGGTCAGTGGGGTCAGCTGTGGGTTTCTTGAGCAGGGGCTTGACTTCTGCGCGTTTCCAGTCGTCTGGGAAGGAGCCTGTTTTGAAGGTGGTGTTGATGGTGCATTGCAGTTCTGGTGCAATGGCGGCGGCAGCTCTGTGGTAGATGTATGGAGGGCAGGGGTCGGTGGGGGCCCCTGAGTGGATGCCTTTCATGGTCGAGGCAGTGCCTTCGGCAGTGATCATCTTCCAGGTGGAGATGGTGGGCTAGCTGGTGTGTCTGGGGGGGCGGGCTGGCTGTGGCGTCTGGTGGATGGTCGACGAAGTTGTCGTAGAGGTTTTTAATCTTGAGGTGGAAGTAGGTTCCGAGCTTATCGCAGAGGTCTTGGGACGGGGTGATGTCTGTGGCTTCGTTGCGGAGGTTAGTGAATTCCTGAATGACACTGAAGAGTTCCTTGGAGTTGGTGGAGTTGGCAAGGATTTTGTTGTGGATGAAAGTCCTCTTGGTGGTTCTGATTCGGTTGTGGTAGTCCGTCATGGTGTCCTTGTAGGTAGTGTAGTTTTCAGGTGTCTTGGTGTTTCTCCATATCTTCTCCAGGCGTCTGCAGGTGTGTCAGGCTTCTTGGAGATCAGTGGTGAACCAGGCGACTTTCCTGGGGCGCTGTTTGCCAGGGTTGGGTAGCGAGGCGTTGGAGATCCAGGTGTGGAGTTCCCTGGCTGCGACACTGGCGTTGGATGCCGAGGTGTGGTTGTCTCAGGTGAGGTTGGAATTCAGTTGCTCATCTGTGACCTTGATCCAATTCCTTTGTGGTGGGCGTGGGGCAGATTTGGGTGTGTTGGGTTTGTTGACGGTGAAGTGTACGCAGGGGTGGTTGGTCCATGGGGGTTGCATTGTGCGGCTGAAGTGTATGCTGTTTCTTGCGGTGAAGATGGGGTCGAGGGTGTGTCCTGCCCTGTGGGTTGGTGTGGTGACGAGTTGTTTCAGTCCGATGTTGGCAAGGTTGTCACGAAGGATGGTGGAGTTGGGTTCGCTGTGGTTGTTGCAATGGAAGTTCAGGTCTCCAATGAGTATGTGGTTCGTTGTGGCAATGGCGTGGGGTGCGATGAGGTCGGTGATGGAGGCGTCCGGGGTCCGGGGTGTCTGTGGATGAGGGTTCCGCGGAGTGTGGAGCTGGGGCTGGTCTTGATCTGGAAATGCAGGTGTTCGGCGGAGGGGATGTTCTCGCTGGAGGTGGTGTGGCGTGTTCTTGTGGGCGATGGCGAGGTGCCCTCCCAGGTGGTTGGGGCGGTCCTTCCTCTGGATCTTATATCGGTCCGGGATGTCAGGGGCGGAGGAGGCATTGGTCCAGGTCTCCGTGAAGAAGGCGATGTCGGGCGAAAGGGAGTCGAGTAGGTTCCAGATCTCCACGGCGTGTTTGTGCATTGAGCACACGTTGCGGAGGATGCATCTTAGGGTGTCGCCAGTGTTGGCGTCGGCGGTGATGGAGGCCAGGGTGGTGGTGGTGGTGAAATTCTGGCTCTAGTGGAGGCAGGAGAACTGGCCGTGGGTCCTGTTTGGTGTGGCCTGTTGGCAGTCTCTGAGTCTTCCGGAGTTGAGTGCATGGAGGGCAGCTGTGCTGTGGTGGTGGGTGGATCAAGATGCTGGGCCCCTTGCGCTGGTTGTGGTCGGGTCGCAGACGGACGCAAACAGGCTTGCCGTAGGCGTGCCTTTGGCCCGCAGCAGCCACCATTAAGTAGGGGAGGGGGGAGGGACGAGCAGCTGGGAGGTGGGAAACGGGCGTGGACAGGGGGGTGGGGCCGCAGGGGCAGCAGCGGCAGGAAAGGGAGGTGGGGAGAGACGGAGCAGGCACAAAACCAGAAATGGCATAACAGATTCTACAACTCTGAACTATAAAAAATAAAATAAACTAGACAAAAGACAAAGTAAAACAAAACAAGAAAATACCAGGAATTTACAAGCGCACCACGGAGGCAGAATGAGGCAGAGGCAGGACCGGGCACACACGAATAAAAGAAAAGCAATGTCCTGGGACACGGTCACAGCACAGAGTACCACCTAGTTGTGGCAGCACTAACTGCTTCATCACTAATTTATCACAAAAGCATGGAATATATAAACCAATTTAGCAGTGGGTGCACAGGGCCCTGAAAAGATTGGCACATTGAGGCAAGAAGCCCCGTATGCTCCCCCCTGTGAATGCCCTGCTACAGAGTTACAGAGACACATTAACAAACGGCAAGGCACCCAGCAGATAATTCCCCAACCAGCCATCATTGTTATCTTAAAAACCCAAGCACTTTGTAGATACAGAAACACTGAAAAGCATGCAGATGGCAAAGAAAGCATTTATGTTGGATGAAGAGTTTACCTACCAAATTGACGAGGTGGACCACAAGGGTTTCCACCTATGATGAGCCATCACCAACCGAATAAATATTGTATCTAGTTATCCATCTCAGGCAGAGGATGTGAGGAAGAGCAACCCAATAGGTTGAAGACTGCTGCCTCCCCTCTTTGGCTGGTCAGCCAATGAGAGAAGGCAGCATTCCCAACCCTCCTGCAACCTCCGAGGTAGAGCTGAGCATGTACATGTGATTTTTTTTATGCCTGTTGTATGCATGCGTACATGCATGAAGATTTGGGAGTAATTGTTGTGAATGGATGAGTGTGTGCGTGCGCGTATGTGAATAGATAGGTGTGAGGGAGTTTGTATATGTGCGCGTGTGTCCTGATCACCCCCTTCCTGCTAAAATTACCATCCGCCATTGCCAGCAATGTAGACAATGTACGTAGGTATGTGTGTACGAGTGTTGAAAAATGTGTTGGCTGCATTTGATACATCTTTGTGAATGATTTTACTGTCCTATCTAAGTCAATGGTATATGCTGTTACGTATGGTGATAGCTAATTCGCATTTGCAACCACAAATGACTGACCATCTTTGTAATGTTAGGAACCATGTTGTACTGGACTGGATATATATACCTTCACTGGAAGGGCAGGGGAGTGGTTTGTGGATGTTGTGACATGGGAGATAATCCTGAGGGAAGTGGAATGTTATCATGTTGTAAGTTACCAGTCTGTTCCTCTAGTACTGGGTGGGATCAGCAGATCTAGCATAGCCATGCTCACCCAGAGAACTGCATTGCATTTTACCCAAATGTTCAGAGTATGCTGCATTTGTTGATTGTGTTGAACATGCTGGTATGCTTCGGTCAATATTATATTCAAGTTTCAGAAATACTTTACTATGATGTATTATTTCCCACAGATGAGGACCACCCTCGGGTGTCCTTCCTCTTCCTGGTGGTCCATTTTTAGGTCTAAGCCTACCAGGCCGCACTGCTGCCTGCTTGCAAAGAATTATTGGGGACATGCTGCAAGCTTCCCTAGTAATGCTTCCCTAGGATTTCCATATTGCTTACTATTGGCTTTGTGTTTTATAACTCACAGTTGCTTGATTTCTATTTGCTGGCTTTCGTTGTTTTAGGCTGTCCAGCATGTCTTTGCCCATTCAATGGAGCATAGCCTGTTTACTACCTTTCTGACTGGCTCCTTGCATTCATCTATGAGTGGTCTCCTTCTGGGAACTCTTTCTTTTTCGTGAGGCACTCTACAAGAGTACCTGTGTTTTCAGTTGTCTTCCTTGCATGTTAGTTTAGAAAGCAGTAAGTGTGCTGTATTTCTTTGAAAAGGTTTCCTGATTCCTATGTTTCTTCTTGATTGGTTCTAGTTATCTCTGCCACTACCAGTCCATCAATCTCACATGGTTGTGCGGGAATGTTCTTTCTATGAGCTTCTTTATTTTGGTCAAATGTTTAATGGCATAACTTAAACAATCCTTTCCCTCAATTTCATGGTATTTCATGGGCGCTGGAAATAGGGGAGCGAGGGGTGCTGAAACACCCACAAAATAACCATGCTGGAGCTCAGAAAGGAATGAGCAATAAACAGGCCATTACATTTATTTTGTCAAATTTGCTGTGCATTCAAAGATAGAAGTCAAATGTTAGGTTTTGTCTTCTGAGGGAGGTTGATATTTACTTCTGTTTCTCTGGCTGCAGACTGAGAAGATTTATTGTGACAATCTTGCTGGGTATACTGGAGGAGTGAAAGGAAAAGCTGTAGGATGTTATTTTTTACTAGCACACAACAAAATGTAAATGCCAGTGTAGTTTACAAATATTTCAGAATAAATCAGAATTAGAAAAGCACAAATGAAGCAAATTGTTTGTAATTCTGAAGTGTGGTGGAAACAAATATTTTAGTACGATTAATACAATCAAAATAAATCAATACACTATGTGATGCGGATTTCCACACATTCTTGTTTGTGCCGTGTATATTTTTATCAGTAAAACTATATGTCTGTGCAAATGTAATGGTAATTTCAATTGAAAATGTGTTGTCTATAATGGCAGTGTGCTACCACACTATGCATATTCTACTTTACAGCACTTCACTCTACAAAACTAAGTGACTCCACTCTATGACACTCTACACCACTACACTCTACCACACTCTACGCCACTCCACTCCACACCACTCTACTCTACTCCCCGACATTCCAGTCTACAGCTCTACACGCCACTCCAGTCTATGCCACTCCACTTCACTTTACTTCTCTCTACTCAACTCCACTCTACAAATCTATATGCCACTCCAATCTACTGCACTCTACAATGCTACACTCAATGGCAGTCGACTCAATGCTGGAAAACAGCGTTTGCAACACTGTCTCCACAACGCGGTACCATTACAATGCGGTTGTTACAACGACCGCATTGTTACCACGCATACAATTACATTGCAAGTCGTTTCAATGACTTGCTGTAGGGGGTGCACTGGTATTGGAGTTAAAATCCAACACCTTCCCTGCTGTTGAGCAAACCGGAGAAGGAATAGTAAATAATACTATTCCTAAGTCCAGCGCGCCCCCTACAGCAAGTCGTTTATAATGACTTGCGATGTAATGATATGCCTTCTAACAGCGCGGTCGTTGTAACAACCACGCTGTAATGGCATGCAATGTATCTGCATGCGTTGTAAACAGCCATATTCCTCTATGCTACTCTACTGTATGCCACTCTAAGAAATTCTACGGCACTATACGACACTCCACTCTACAACACTCCATGCCACTTTGCTCCACTCTACGCCACATTACTCCATTCTGTACCACTCTACTCCACTCCACGACACTCTACCCCACTCTATGCCACTCTATTCCCCTCCACTCTACATCACTCTACTCCCCTCCATGACACTCCACTGTACAACACTTCACTCTATGACACTTCCCTCTGTGACACTCCACTCTACGCCACTCCACTGTACTCTTCTCCACACTATGACACTTTACTCCACTCTATGCTATTTCACGCCCCTCCACTCTACGCCACTCCACGCTGTGTCGCATAACTCTACGGCACTCCACTCTACAACACTTTGCTCCACTCTATGCCAGTTCATGACACTCAAGTTACCTCTATGACACTACTCTATTACACTCCACTCTATGCCCCTCTATTCTACGACACTCTACACCACTCTATGCTACTCCACTCTACAGAAGACCACTTTATGGTACTTCACTCTACAACACTGTACTCCACTCTATGCCAATCCTCACCACTTTACTCTACTCTTTGCCACTTCACCATACACCACTCCACTCTACGCCACTCTTCTCCACTCTATGCCACTCTATTCTATGCTACTCAACTCCACTCTATGATGCTAAACTCCACTCTATGCCACTCCACTCCATGACACTCCACTTCACTTGACGCCACTCCATGCCACTCTACTCCACTCTATGCCACTCAACTCCACAGTATGACGCTCCACTGTAAGACACTCTATTCTATGACTTTCCACTCTATGGCACTCCACCCGCAACATTCCACTCTATGCCACTCTAGGCCGCTTTACTCCACTCTATGCCACTCCACACTATGCCACTTCACTTCATTCTATGACATTGTACACCACTCAATGCCACTCTATTCCACTCCAATCTACAGCACTCTACACCACTCTACGCTAATCCACTCTACGGCACACCAGTTTACGGCACTCCACTCTTCAACACTATACTCCCCTCTACACCACTTCACACCACTTTAATCCACTCCACACCACTTCAACATGCACCACTCCACTTTCATCACCCTGCTCCTCTCTATGCCACTCAACTCCACTCTATGATGCTCAACTCCACTATAAGAAACTATAGAACACTGCACTCCACTCCACTCCCCTTTATGCCACTCCACATCACTTTACTCCATTTATGCCACTCCACTCTACACCACTCTACTTTGACAATCCACCCCTCGAAACTCCACTCTACACTACTCCATGTCACTTACTGTACTCTACACCACTCCACTCTACACCACAACTTAGAATCTCCTTTGACACAGACAGGTTCAATCCACACTTTTCATGTCCTGATTTAGCCAGCAGGTAAGGTCCAAATGTAGAGCTGGCCAAAACACATTGGCAAAGTCAATAGCTCCTGCTTTGGTGAGCCCTATTGGCTTTGCCAATATGTGTTCCTCTATGCTTTCGGTCTTCCCACCATACAGAAACTGGTGTTTAGTGTTCTTCAGTCCAGTGTTTTCCCCAGGGTCCTAACGCCTCTGTCCCTGATTGACACCGCTCCTTGACATTACACCGGTGTGGCATTTCAACCGGAACGGTTGGTTATAAGTATTTTATTTTCATGATTTACACGTTTGTGGCAAGTACGTAAGGGGCATATTTACAAGACCTAATTGCCACCAGAGCGTCACTTTCTTTATTGAAGCTCCGGTGGCGTAGCACCATTTCCCATATTTACAAGTGGCACTAAGCCCCATTACGTGGCTTAAAGCCACATTGTAAATATGCCCCTTTCTGCCACAGTCATCTGGGGCAAAGGGGCGTGCAATGGGCCTTACTGTGGGCATTCCACCGCAACATCCATTGCTTTTTTACGCTGACACAGATTTACAAAGCTGAGGCAGCACCAAAAACAGCGTCATTCTAACCAGGCGTTAGAATGGCAATACATGGAGAAATTATTGATTTCTCCTCGATTTTTGCTCTTCACATGTGTGTTTCATTCTGCAGCACACATGCAAAGAGCATATCATCATAATTAATTATTTACGCCCCTCCCCATCTAGTTGGGGAGGGGCTTAGGTGGAATTTAAAGAGGGGGGACAGCTTCTTTGTCTCAGTGGGGTCATCTTGTAGAGAGACTTCTCATCTCCTTGGTCTGCTTCTCCTCATTGGATGACCCCTCCAGGTTTACTGCATCTGTGTCGCAACTGCCTTCGCACCCTCTTTCTTTGACTTTGCCGTTCCTAAACTAAAAGACTAACAACTTTTCTATCAACTTCTTTTCTCAAAGAACAGCCACACGGCAGTTGTTTTCTTGTGCTTCCTTTTTAACCCCAAGAATTTCCTTCTGCTGCACGTCGCCTGGTATGTTTTTTAACCCTAAAAATGTTTAGATGCACTTGGACTTTAATTGAAGTGATCAAAGGAATCAATGAAACCCCAACTTGTGATGTCCTGTGTCTCGACCGACTGGTAGAGGAGAAAACTACAGGCGGTAGATTGCCGATAAACCAGAGCACAAGTACAAAAGAGGCATAGGCAAGGCAATGGTGCAAGGGCATTGTGGACAATGCACCTGCAATGGAGGTTAACACTGGAATATCATTTTGCCCCCCCTCCTCTTTGATCTTTGACTTCCACTTCTTTGCTCAGAGACTAATAAAAAAAACTAGAGAATGAAAAATTGAGGCAGGCAAATAAAGTGAGCACACGAAAAGAAGATGGAAGGCAGAAGAGGAAAATAAAAACTGAAGGAAGGAAGTGTGGACCAAATAATGGATATCAGGATGAAAAGAAGAAGATGAAATGAAGTACTGAAGGATGGAAAATAGATGAATATGGTTGATGGTGAAAAGTTTAAATATGAAATTAATGTACCCCCTAATGGTGCTTACAAGTAAACTAGAAAACAAAGTTGTAAAATCACAATCAAAGGGGTCTTTTGTGGTGGATAGCTGCTAGTCGAGCAGTTTTGCTATTTGATGCTGAGTAGAAATCAAGGGCTTGTCTCCAGTGTATCAATCAATCAGGGATTTATAAAGCGTAGCAAATCACCCGTGAGGATCTCGAGACGGTGTAGATGCTAACTGCTTTGTGGTGATCTGGTGATTCAAATAGCCAGGGATTGAGTCCTCTCCTGCATTCCTGGAGCGATGAGGTGGTCCTGAGGTGCAGGGGAAGGTTGTTCCAAGCTCTGGCTGCCAGGTGTGGGAAGGAGCGTTCTCCACTGTTGCTTTGGTGGATCTGGGAGGTGTCTGGGAGGAAGAGGGAGACATATCGTAGGTGTCTGGTCGGCTGGAGGAAGGTCATGTATTTGTTGATATATGCTCATCCTTCGTTGTGCAGGGCTTTGTATGCGTGGGTCAACATCTTGTGCTGGCATCTCTTCAGGAGCCAGTGTAGCTTCTTGAGGTGCAGTGTGATGTGAGTTTGTTTAGCTGATTTTTGCATTGTTTGTAGTCTCTTCAGGAGGCGCGTGGTGAACCTTATGTAGAGTGTGTTACCTGTAGTCCAACCTGCTGGTTATAAGAGCCTGCGTGATGGTCCTTCTGGTGTTAAACTGGGAGTTGACCTGAAGATCTTGCAGAGCGTACGTTTGCAAGCAAGCAGATGAGACTGTGTTTACCTGTTTCTTCTTTAATAGCTTGCTGTCCAAGATGATGGAGAGGTTGCGGGTGTGGTCTTTCTGGGCAGGGATGGGCCGAGTTCAGCAGGCCACCATGCGTCGTTCCATGGTGAGGTGTTGTTCTCACATATGAGGACTTCCGGCTTGTCCATGTTGAGCTTGAGACAGTTGTCCTTTATCCAGTCGGCGATGTTCTTCATGCATCTGTGGAAGTTGGCTCTGGTGGTGGAGGGGTCTTCTGACAGTGAGAGGATGAGCTGGGTGTCGTCGACATAGGAGATTTTGTTGAGTCTGTGCAATCTGACAGTCTTGCCCAGGGGTCATGTACATGTTGAAGAGGATGGGGCTGAGTGATGATCTTTGGTGGACTCCGCAGATGATCTTCTCGGGTTCTGAGGTGAAAGGAGGGAGACGGATTCTCTGGGTTCTTCCGGTGAGTTATGAGGCGATCCATTTGAGGATGTCTACATGGATACCGATGTGGTGGAGTATGCTGATCAAGATGTGATGGGAGAGAGTGTCAAAGGAGCCTGACAGGTTCAGGAGGATGAGGGCTGCTGTTTTGCTGTGGGACCTATGGTCATTAGTGGCTGAGATCAGGGTTGTCTCGGGCTGTGTTATAGCACTGAAATTGGTTTAGACCATGGAATGGATGCAGAAAGGCGTTCTTTGCATTTAAAGGTATCCAGTCAGTCTCACTGAGAATGGGAAGGAAATCAGTGGAATATAAACATGATAAAAGAAATTTGATTTACCAAACTATAGTAAAGGTTTATATAGCTGACCACTGTAGGAATCGCACTGGAAGGAGAAAGGAAATGATAGAAAAATAAGATAGTGGATAGTGAGAGTGTGAGACAATTGATAAATTGTGGGTTAGGGGAAATTGATTTAACATCTCTCAGAATGAAACTGGGAAGATGTTTACTGCAGCGTAATCAAACTTAAAGGGCAGTTGACTACAAAAAACGTCTACAAAGATGAGAAGAGGGTGAGGTAGCAGTGCATTAGAGATGAAAATAGAATTGCAAAAATCCACCAATATTATAAATCAAGAGGTTGGTTTTTTGCTAAACAGGGAGCCAAATACACAATATAGGCCCTATAGAGAGTTTGGTGGATACAGTACTTGGTCAAAATGTGGCCGATATCGCAGTCTTATTAGAAGTCCCATAGGCTATAATACACTTGTAATACACCAGACAGGATATCTGCCTCATATATGACGGAGCAGCCCATCCACCGAACTCTAAATAAAGCCCATGGTGTTTCTTCATTTATAAAGAGCAGGAAGGTGAAGAAACTATACAATAACGTATCATTAGAAGACGCCTTGCCTATCCTTTTGAGGTATAGCTCATAAAAGTATTCAATGTGTACATCATTATCTCCTGTAAGTGGAGAATCCAATGCACACAAAGACGTGCTGCTACCACCAGCCCCGCCGCCATGAATGCAGAAGATATTTTATGCAGCCAGTGTTCTTTAACAATGGGAACAGAATTACTAGCAATTTGTCTAATTTTAAGTAAATGACAGACGAGGAGATGAAAGTGACAAATACAGCTGTAATTTTTGTTTGACGTGATAATCTTGAAATTGGATAATGAAAATGGATAGAGGACAGACGAGGAAACTATAAATGGAAAAAATAATTAAATGCAACTAAAATTGTGTACCATGCTATTCAGTGTATAAATGGAAATGTTGCAACTATAGAACTTTACCAAAATAGAACAGCAAATGAACTGATCCATTGATGAATTGCTTCTATTGTAAGGCTCTTTGTTGAGTTTTCATTGATAATGAAGCACAAGCAAAACAGGGAAATGTAATGTAAGGACAAAAGAGGTGAAATAAAAGGCTAAAATGAATACTTAAGTGCACCAGTACATACAAAATGACACCCTTACGTGGTGGGCTGTAGTTCTTTCACCCCTGGCCCTTCTGGCAGGCAGACAAGGATTACAATACAAAACCACTCTCCACCCACTCAGGCAATAAAACATGCACCCTGGCTAAGGTCTTCTCCAGGTTTTGTGTAATTTTTGCTACCTTGTTGGTAAATCGCTAGCGTAAATAACAATACTTGGGACCACCCTAATACTTTATACCTAAAGAGGGAAAGAGTACACCATGGTTAGTAGGCACTATTTTGTGGCTGCATGATGGTTTGCCTCAAAATATACAGAAAGATTATGGCACCGGAATAACTGTACATCATGGCTCCAATGTCCATTTGGAAGAAATAATATGGCTTTTCAGCTTTTCCACATCACACATGTGAATCACTTGCACACGTTAAAGAGATGGCAGCATGCACAGCACACAGATGGGCCTGGCTGGAATCAGGGCCTTGTTCCATTCCAGTGTGGCTGCACAGGACACGTGCTCTTGGGAGATGACACACAGGAGCAGTCAGTAGACATTTACCTTCTACCGCCGTCACACCAGGCCACAGAGAGGGATGCTGGCACACACTACATCTAACAGGGACCGAAAAGGGTGAATGGACCTCATGCAACTAATCTTCATGTTGGAAGATATCTAAGGCCATATTCACAAGGACTTATCTCCGATTTGTCTCCACATAAACTTATCAAAAGTGGAGATAGATGTAACACCCCATTCACAAGCCGGTGCAAACTGCAGACATCGCCAGTATTCCCGTGATAACTGCCCCAAAATGTATCTCCATGGTGGACACCACCAACTAACACTAATGAGATGCAGAGTAGGCGTTCCCGTGCAAAAACACACAAAAAAAACACAACACCACATTCACAACGAACTGCCAGATCTGCGAAGCGAACCAAAAACAGGTGATAAGCCGTGGTAGCACCAGGGATTTTACACCTGCCTTTTGCTGGTGCTAAGCAGGACGACTACCCACAGCATGAAAGGGAGCCCAGCCAAGAGCCACATCTGAGGACCCACAGATGCCATGTAGACAATGCTCATGCAGCTCTGACACCCATGAGGGCCACAACACCCACCGCCACCACTCCCAACCCCCAGAGGCATGTTCTCATGGCAACATCACCTGGAGTGAAGATGGTACTTTTCTGGCGCTGCTGTGCCGATCCCCAGGTATCGCCGGCTAACGGCGGAATTACTATCGCCATCGCGATAATATTATCAGCTGTTTTCGCCGCCGTTCCCTGAAATACAGAGTTAGGCGGCGTTAACTTTTCTGGCGATGACTGACGTTGGCGATAGTTATGGCACATTCTTGTGAATATACCCCATCTAGTGTTTCACCCTGTTAAACCATGGCTAGGTGCGGGCATGTTTCATCTTCTAATCAACAGGCCATTTGTACATATCGTCTACATTGTCCCTGCCTCCACAAGTCACACCTCCCAGGGGGGCCCAGGAGATCTCATCATCTTTCTCGTTCTATCTCTTCGCCCTCTTTCTCTCCACAAATAGAGACATTGCATAATCTGAATTCTATGGCATTTTCCCAACTTCTACATACAATCCTGATTCTGATTCTTTCTCACTCTCATCTCTGTCTCCCTTATCTCTGGCTTTCATTCCCCGTCTGCATCCGTCTTCCAGTCTCGCCGTGTTTCTCTCATTGCGGCTCGCGCATTGACGCCGCTGCCGCTGATTATGCGCCGCTGTGGCTGAGGCTGGGCTGTAAATCGTGAGAATCAATCGCTTGCTCTGCTGCCTTGATGAAGGCGGTGACTCATTGTGGGCTTTTCCACCTGTGAACTTGTACATCTTCTGTGGCACTTCCCACGCAGCTCTCCCTGGGGAGTAAGTGCTGCAGGTTATCAAGAAAGCAACTGTCAGATTGGGAAATGCTCCACTTAGTCCTCAGGGCAAACCTTCAAAGTCATTAGCTCCCAGATGACAACCATCAAAGAGAGGAGCAGACACCCACACGTGTCAACAACCCCACCGCAAGAATGCAGACACAGCAAAAACATTCGGTCACAACATCTCTGGGGACACCGCCTCCCCTTCACCTACAAACACAGGGAAAATATTCAAGAAAAGGAGCGCCTCATATGGAAAACTAAAACCTATGTATGGAGAAAACACCCATATCTCATGCCTGCACAGCTGCAGCATCTTCACTGGTGGCACCACTGTCTAGGAAGTGGATTTCCTCTGTGTCGACTCCTCAGGAATAGTTTTAGTTTTCAGAGACAAAGGTTTTGTAAAGCTGCATGAGGTACATTCAAGGCATGTTACTGCAGCCCCCCAAAAAACCTTTCAGAAGTGAAGTCGTCGTCCCACCAGTTCTACAAGGCACATGATTCGTCCTGGTTTACAGTAAAATATCTGAAAATAATTAAATGAGGCAGCTCAGGTGGTTTAGGCACTGTACAAGAACTGGGCTGAGCGCCTAGCAGAGTGTTGAGGTGCATTAGCAGAGATCTGCCTGTGTACGGAGAAGGCAGGCGCGTCTGCTCCTGAAGGCAGCGTTGTTTGGAGCGGGTCCTGTGATTGGAGAGAAAGCTGCTAGCCCATGGAGGGTTTCCATCAACTGGTATCATAGGGGCATATTATCAAGCACTGTGTTAAAATTATCGCCACTGTAGCGGCAGAAAACTGCGGCTAAAGCGGCGATAATGGGCTTGATAATATGCCCTGGAGAATTACAATAGAAGCCCATGTTGAAACCAGAACATGGGTTTCTATTGGAATTCGCAAAGGCATATTATCAAGCCCATTATCGCCGCTTTAGCGGCAGTTTTCTGCTGCTAAAGCAGCGATAATTTTAACGCAGTTTCTTGATAATATGCCCCATAGTTCTGAATGTATGGCAATAGGGAGGAAGACGTCTGCTTTGGACTCCGATAGGATGTTTCTTCCTGAGACCCAGAGTGTGAGAAGAGAGACAAGATCCTGAAACAGAGGGCCTCTGTGGGCCTGGTCCCTGTGTGGGAGCTCCGGATCACCGCAGACACGTCACGCATATTTCCTACAACTGAGGACTGCTAGACCTGACATCCTTGGTGTGGTGCTCCTCAAATATTTTACCTTCACTCCGCCTGTTTTGCTGAATTCGTTTTTTTTAAAGATTGAGTTCATTGAAAATCAAAAGAAAAGGAACAACATTATGATAAGTAAAAAAGAACATAGTTAACATCGAGATTATATAAAGGGATAGGAAATGCAATGGTTACAATAAACATTTTATGCGTATGAGGGGAATAAGGGGGATAAAGTAAGGGGGAAAGGGGAAAAACAATATATTATTGCACTACAAAAGTTGAGGAAAAATGAAATATGAGATTAAACACTGTATGCATATCAAATATTCATAATAAAATAATGTAACATAATTACGCAGGCATAAAACAGTAAAATCTTAAATATGTTAAGAAAAAGACAACAAGGTGTATTTACGGCGGTTTCCGGACATTGTCTGATGTATTTACAACAGTACCAGTAGAAACAATTGAAGAAGCGGACCAGAATAGGTATGTGGTAAGTGGAAGCCAAAACAAATCCCTTTTAATTACTAGAGAGATGGGGGTGACGTAATTGGTGTCGAGTCTATGAAAACATACGGCGTTCCACCAGGCTTTGAAAGTAACTTTATCCGCATGTTTCCAGTTTGAAGTTATTAAATGCAAGGCTATAGCTCAGTGTTTCCCAAACTGTGGTCTGCGACACATTCCCAGGGGGACCTCAGGCAGCAATTTTAAAAGCACAACAAAGTTCCTTGTAGAATTAGCAGTTTTCCAGCAACAATAAAAGTGTCAAGATAACGTCAGTGATTAATGTCCCTGCTAGAGAGAGATGAGAGTTTTGTCCAGTGGCAGCTTTGACCTATTTAATGTAGCACAGAGGGTTAATATGCCTACTGCAAAGAACGTGTAGCATGCATTTAAAAAAAAGTGTTTTATGTTCATAGGTTAGTGGGTTACTGCTTTTGTCACAGAGATTATTTTGTTACTGTGCAGTTCATAAGTGACAATCGTAATCTAGCACAGTGACCTATTAAATTTCATCAAAGAGCTGCTTGCAAACTGCATAATACAAGTTAGAAACATGTTTTTTCTAAGTCTTTCATTATCCTGATGCTGCTAAAAAGGTTTATTTGGGTGGAAATAAATGTTTATTGTTTTATTGTTAAAGTCAATAATAACTACTGTGTTATATTCTGAATCCCGAGTTTGTGCTTCTCCAGACCAAGCACTCTTTAAAAATGCCTACCATTATGAATGACATGTGAATCCTACACCTTGTAGTCGCATTTGCCTTATGTAACATTTTCTATACTCTGATTTACACGTATGAATCATTGTCTCTATGGGGCAGATTTACAAGGAAAGTGACTCAGTGTGTGCCGCAAGCCAATTGGCTGCGCCGCACCGAGTCACTTTCAAAGCACAGGCATGCAACATATTTACAACAATATGTCGCATCTCTGCACTTCCCCCAGCGCGGGGGGACAAACTGCTGCCATGCGCCTGCACAGGCACCCTTGCACCATGGTGCAAGGATGCCTGCGTCGTGGGGAGATTGTTTATATGCAGGAAGGGTTCCATTCCTGCACACAAACAATCAGAAATGACATTTTTCAACTTCTAAGTGTGCTGCATTAGCACACATAGAACTTAAAAAACGTAATTGTTTTACTGATTGTTTATGTGCAGGAAGGGACACATTCCTGTACATAAGCAATCACCAGCGGTGATTTCCTCTTTATATGCGTACGGCAGAATGCAACACGCATAGAAAGAGGAACAAAACGAGGAGAAGTAAATACATTTCTCCTTGTTGTGCCTCCCTATGCCTTCATTTGGGAGGCGTAGCATTCAGATACATTTCCAGATTTACGATTTCTAGTAAATCTGGAAATGTGTCTGGTTTCATGGGTGTTGCGTGGGAACACCCACAGCAACACCCATGGAACGCCCCTTTCAAGCAAAGTTCTGTGTGCAAATGGGCCATATTTACAAGACCAGGAAAAGTCACGCAAGGTGGCTTTTCCTGTTCTTGGAAATATGGTGCTCTAAAATACGCCACCGGTGCGTCACTTTTTGTGACACACCCGTGGCACAAGGGGCTTGTAAATGTGCCCCTATATGTGTGTGATGTAAAGTGCTCTGACAACCTACAATGGTATGATAGATGCTATAAAACAAATAAAATACATGTGATAGAGGGGCTATGGAGAGATGAGAGGCACTGTTGGAGGGTGATAATAAAGTACTCATTGAATAACCCCAACAAAGATTGTCGTATCCTGGTCCATAATAAGGTCATCATTTACTATTCTTTAAAAGCTGATACAATTCAATATATAATAATACATTAGTTGTAGTATGCACCATTGTTTCCTACATTTTCTTGGGGGAGTGCCTCCCAAAGCCCCCTTTGTAGTGGTCAGGCTCACTCACTGCACTTGGTGTGCACTGTATTGGGACTGGTCTGAAAACGTTTGCCAGGGCTGCTTTGGGTTTCCAGTCTGGCCCTGGCAGGAACCTTGCACTGCGAAATAAAACAAACCATTTAAAAGTTAGTCACGGAGATGCCGCATTAACCTTCCCGTTTTTTGCAAATTCTTTCAATATGAAATACTAAAATTCTTAGTAAATTGAGCTTTTGTTTTGTGTGCACACGTGTTTGTTTTCGAATTACTATTTTAATGTTTGAAATTTAAATCATACAAATTGCTTGGGGGTCCCCGGCTTCCAGTGGTGACTCAATGGGGGTCCTCAGGAGTCAAAAGTTTGGGAACCACTGCTATAGCTAATAATAAATCTAGCAACTCAAAGTTTAACGGTGTTTGAGGCCAGTGAGGTGACAATGAACCTAAGAAAATATTGGGAAAGAAAAGGGAATATTTACTCTAAAAATCTTATTAATTTGGGACAGGCTAATTGTCAGGATTTATAGATATTAGGACAATCAAATAGCATATGTTTCAAATCAGGATTTGAACAGGGACAGGACCAGCAGACAGATGGAGGACTAGGAGAGAAAGAAGCTAATGTTGCAGGGGAATATAGTAAGGTTTGATAAACAAAATAAAGGGTTTGGGTAGTATTAGCAGCTCCTGAGGTCTTGTGGATCTTTAGCCACAATTTATCCCACATGGAGGCAGGCCAGCATTGTATTAAATCCTTTTCCCATGTTAATTCAGTCTTTGATTTGTGTCGTTCTGAAGTTAATAATAAATACTTGTAAATAGAAGACGCAGAGGGAAAAGTATCCAATAAGGGAAATATTGTAGAACATGTTATAGGAAGATTGGGAATAGTTGGGAGTGTAAGGAGATATTGATTAAGAGAAGGAAGTAAAAGACTATATTGTGTTTTAAAAGAATTAGGAAGAGACAATTTAGATTGGAGATCAGTATAAGATAAGGGTTTATTATTAATCAAGAGCGGAGAAATCCATATCAAACCCTTGGATCTCCAGGATTTCCAGTAAATAGTACGATTTTTGATACGGAATGATTTATTGTTGCAAATGGGTTGTTGAGATAGCGAGGTAAAGGAAGGAAAGTAAGATGGTAGGAGAGGAGCTAAAAGTTTAGGAGTATGAGAAATAACGGAAGAGCATAAAGAGGAGATATTATAGTGAAGGCAAGAATCTCTTGAAGGTCAAAATGGGAGGTAAGACATTTTTCTATAGATAACCACACCGGGGGATGACTAGAGAGATCAGAGAAAATCCAACATGAGGTTTGTTTTAGAGAAAAGGCATAGTGATAAGATTTTTAAAGTCAGGGAATTTAAGGCCCCCATTAAATTTGTCTTTTTTTGGAGAGGACAGAGCTATTCGGGAAGGTTTAGCTTTCCAGAGAAACATTTGTAGAACCGAATACATTTTCTTGAAATAATAACCGGGAATGTGCACAGGAATCATAGAGAGAGTGTATAGAACCAAAAGGATGAGCATCATCTTAATCAAATCCAATCTTCCCCATCAGGAGGGAAAAAGAGGATGCCATCTATTAATGGTATCATTTAGAGTTTTGATAATGTGATCAAAATTTGATTTTAAAGTCTCTGAAATAGTCGAGGAAAACCATAGACCTAACTATTTTAACTTAGACGATTGCCAGGAAAATCCTGTTTGAAGAAAATAGTGTTTACGGCATAAAACAGGAAGGGGCAAAACTTCACATTTTTCCCGGTTAAAACGGTATCCTGACAACCGAGAAAAAATATCAACCTGGTGGAGAAGAGGAGGAAGAGAAGTATCCGGGTTAGAACAGTATAAAAGGATATCATCCACGTGAACAGACATTTTAACTTGATGTGGGCCAGGATGGAAACCCGTGATCAGAGCGTCTTGTCTCATTTTAGTTAAAAAGGGTTCCAATGCAACCACAAACAGTAAAGGTGATAGAGGGCAGCTCTGTCGTACCCCTCTAGAGAGAGAAAAATAATCCGAGGTTATACCATTTGCAAAAATAGAAGCTCTAGGGCCAGAATATAATAAAGAAATCAAGGAAATCAACGTAGGAGGAAAACCTATCCACTTTAAAGCACGAAACACAAAATCCCAACCAATCCTGTCAAATGCTTGTTCAGCATCTAGAGCTATAGCAGCAAGAGAGTAGTCTAGGGAAGAGCCTTTGCTGAGGACGTTAAAAAAGACTCTAGAATTATCAGAGGATAGTCGACCTTTTACAAAGCCAGATTGTTCTGGTCCAATAAGCTCAGGTGGAATAGGGTCAATGCGTAATGCCAAAGTTTTGCAAAGACTTTATAGTCTGTATTAACTAAAGAAATGGGACGATAGTTTTTACACAAGGAGGGGGATTTATTATTTTTGGGGACTGAACAAATCATGGCTTTCTGAAAAGTGCCTTGGGAAGAACCATTTGTAATAACGAAGTTAAATAAAAGAAGAAAATTAGGAAGAAGAAGCTTAGAAAAGTGCTCATAGAACTCAACAGTAAATCCATCAGGACCAGGGGCTTTACCTCGTCGTAATAGCGAAACAGCGTGGGAAATTTCTGCCAAACTGATATCAGTTTCCAATTAATCAAAATCAATGTGTTGAGAAGGAGGAGAATTAATAGATTGAAAATAAGAGGATAGATCAGATTAAGATGGTTGAGTCTCTGGAACATAAAGAATTTTTATAAAAGGGGACAAATTCATTTAAAATATCATCATCTTTAAAAAGTGTATTCCCAGTAGAACTTTGCAGAGACTCTATTCTAGTTCTATCTCGCCTTGTTTGTAAATAATTAGCCAATAGTTTCCCCATTTTATTTTGACCTCCATAGTAGCAAGAACTGCTTTTCAAAAGATAGGAGGAAGCAGCTTCAGTGGATAATCTATTAAAAGTAAGCTTAGCATCAATAAGATCTTTTAAAGAAGATTCAGTATTGGAGTGATAATAAGCGTATTCTAGTTTTTTAATTTTAGTGAGTAATTGAGTGATTTGTTTTTCAAAACAAAATGTACTATGAAACCTCTTGCGGCTGCCTTAAAAGAATCCCAAATCATTATAGGGGAGGACTCCGGAGTTGTATTAATAGCAAACAATTCAGAAGCAAAAGAGCTGAATTAGCTAGAGAAATTAGGATCCACAAGTAATGAATTATTAAAACGCCATCTACCAGCACATGGGACAAAAGGTATTAAATCAAAATCAACAAAAACCGGGGCATGATCTGATATTAAAATAGAACCTATCTCAGAGTGGAGGACGTGCTGAGCTAAGGATTTACTTAAAAAGAGATAGTCAATACAGGATTGTGATTGATGTGGGGGTGAAAAGTAACAGTATTCTCGGAGGTCAGGGTGACAAAGTCTCCAAATATCTACTAAAGATTTACGGATTCGGCTGGAGGTGAATTGTGAATGCATTTTAGTGTTTTCAAATTTTACTGGAGAGTGTCTATCCAAAATGGGTTCATGAATTTGATTGCAGTCACCACCAAAACAATATAGTCATCGTCAAACGGAAGTAATTTATCAGAGATCTGTGTTCTTAATGTTTTATCAATGGAAACTGGGCCATAAACATTAAAGATAACTAAGGGTATTTTATCTATAAGTAATTTAACAAAAAGCCAATGCCCATCAGAGTCAGATTCTTGAAGAACGACTAAAACATGACATTTTTTATGACAGAGAATCAAAACACCATTTTACTTACCTGAAGCCGGAGAGGAAAAAACATTGCCCACCCAACATTTCTTTAACTTAGAAGCTTCAGTATCAGACACATGAGATTCTTGGAGTAGAGCAACATCAGTTTTTAACTTAGCTAAATGGGACAACACTGGTTGTCTTTTAATGGGATTGCCTAATCCCTTAATATTCCACGTAGTAACTCTGAATGTGATCGGAAGGAAGTAACATATAAGATGGAGAACAAAGAGACAGAACATACCTACAACACAACACGAAGTAGGGGATGGCTACACCAGAAGATGACGACACCATCAGAGCTTCGCCGAGCCCTCAAAGGGACAAAGAGTAAAACTTCGACAGAAGGGGGGAGACCATAAGGGAAGCGATAACAGGAGAAAGAACTACACCTGTATTAGAGAAGGGATAAAACATATGGATGAAATAAAACATGCAAGGTAAGAGAAAAGAAGGAACAGTGGGTAAGAACAACATCTTAATTCATTAGGCAAAACAGATATATAACCAAAACAATGATCAAGGAATTACATATACACAAAAAAGTAAAATAATGAATCAAGGAGGCTTTGAAGTGTTCATTGCGACAGCTCCATGATGACAAAGGAATTCCTGCAATATGACTGGGTCATCAAACGTGGTAGTCTTTTCCTTTTAAGTGACCTTGCATAAGCAAGGATGGATAAGTCCAAATCTGGCATTTAGAGATCGCAATTGAGGGCGAAGATCAATGATTTTTTTCTAACGATCAGCTGTAACCTTAGCCACAACTTGAGAGAATAATAGGCGTTGACCCTACTAAAAGTTTTTTGGGGGGGGATTTGACTGCAGACAGGACTTGGAGAAGGTCTGTATATTGCAAGAACAACATGGTGACTCCACGAGGTTTTGCAGAGATCTTGGGACCAAGTCTATGAGCCCTTTGGATATTGAGAGGAGATGTAGTAGGGAGGTCCAAGAGCTTATGCAAAAATGTTTGACCCTCTGTATTCTCGGGAAGACCATAAATTCGGAGGTTATTCCTGCGATTTCGGTTTTCTAAATCTTCCGACTGCCACTTAAGCAGAGATATCTTAGACTCCAGAAAGGAAATTCGAGAGCACAAGGCCTGCAGAGAATCTGTTCTCTGTTCCACAACAAGCATACGTGAATCCAGTGAGGACCATTTCTCATCCAAATGCTGCAAAGTTTTATTGGTTTCTTCAATGAAAGGTTTCAGAGCACGAATTTCCCCAAGGATTATATCCATGGAGGCCGAGGATGCGTTCACTGGAGAAGGAGGGTCTTTTTTCGGTCGCTTGGTGGAAATTGCAGGTAGTTTACTTGACAAATGTGATTTTGGAATGGTAGCTGATGCCTGATCAGGTTTCTGAGACAAAATGTCCTCCATTTCGTTAAGAGGAGAGTCAGAGTCTGACTGCGCTGTAAGTTTGGAGGAAGTAGTAAGCTTAAGATTTCTTAGTCTTCCCATAGAAAAAACAGAGGGAACGTAATAAGCAATATTTAATGTTAAACTTCCACAGAGCAGTAAAATAGAATCTCAGTTCTATGAAGAGGTTGCAGGGTCCACCTTCTTAGTCAGCCAAAAACACCATGAATAGTGATAAAAAAGTGACATGATGAGGATACCTAAGCTCTTCTAGAGTAATGAGGAGGATCAAGCCATAAGAAGAAGGAAATCCGAAAAAAGAAGACACAAAAACATCTTTGCTCAGTACTAGAATGGATGTGCCTACTGTGCACACTTAAAGATAAAACTGAAACGCAGATATGTGGAAAGAGGCGCTTTAAAACATCTCTGAATATATCCACAGACTGTTGCAGCGTTGATAGAGTAGCGATGCAATGGACGTCCACAGGTCAACAGTCAGTTGAGGAAAAAAGTCAGTTGTTATTCAGATGATACTCAGATGATAAGGAGTAAGAAGAAGGAATTACAAAATGGCGGCAGTAAATAAATAAATAAATAAATAAATGATATCAACTTCTTGAAGTAGCAGGAAAAACTTCAGGGAATTAGAATGAAAGAAAAGTCACTTGCCCATATTAAAAATCAGCCACAAGTTGTTTTCAGGACTTGAGAAAGAAGCACATTTGAGGAGACTCTTCAGAGCAAAGCAGAGAGTTCAGAGCTCAAAATGACGGGCGCTGCACATGAGGAAAACGGCACATTTCGCCGAAAATGCCGAAACACGGGAAAAGTCCCCACCTGAGGGGAACGGAGGCTTACCACAGCAAGGTCATGTGAAACGCTTGTGTCTCCGCTCCAAAAATGAGGTGTTCTCCACCCAAAATGGAGCCATTAGAAGTAACCTTGGGCGTAGTTCGCGAAGTAGCACTTCGCGAAGCTACGCAAAGTGCACTTCGCACTACACGAGCTACGCGTAGCACTTCGCGAACTGCGTAGTACCTTGTTCGCACTGTGCCAGATGTCGTTTTCAATGATTGCACAGTGCGGACAAGCAACCGGCACTGTGCAATCATTGAAAATGGCATCTTGCGCAGTGCGAGCTGTAGTTTTCTGCTGCTCGAGTAGATTTTTACTCGAGCGGCAGCTTTCTCAACGCAAACTGGTAGTTTCTCATCGCGAGCGGTCGCGAGCATACGCGACCACTCGCAATGAGAAACCGGACCTCCTCGCGTTGGGAATCTCGCCGGGAGGTTTATTTTCCATGCTCGCGATCGCCAACTTGATGTTGCTGATCGCGAACAAGGAAAAAGTCTCGCCGGGATGTCATTATGCTTGCTCGCGGTCGCCAACTTAACGTTGAGGACCGCGAGCAAGCAAAAAATGACCGCAGCACTACTCAACACTACGCTACACGTGTTCACACTGTGCTACGTGCAATTCGCGTAGTGCGAAGTAACGAGCGTAGCGTAGTGCTTTGCCCAGGCTTAATTAGAAGACTCTCAGCGCGGAGCTCCGCAGTCACGCCGCCATCTTGCCCGGCATCCAAACCACGCCCCGCTGAATTTGTTTTTGCTGACATTAGGACACTGCACATTATCACTGCTAACCAGTGCCGAAGTGCTTGCGCTCTCGCCTTCTAAGGTGGTCAAATTGGCTTACAACTACTTGACACATTTAATTTACTGGTAAGTCCCTAGTAAACTGTACTATATGTACCCAGGGCCTGTAAATTAATTGCTACTACTGGGCCTGCAGCACTCATTATGCCATACCATAAAGTAGCCTTTTTCAACATGTCTCAGGCCTGCCACTGCAGCCTGTAGTGCACTTAAAAACTTCCATTTCGACCTGGCAAAATAATTTTTTTTACCAGGCCTACACCTTCCTTTTATATTAATACTTATAGGTCACAACTAAAGGAGGCCATAAAAAGCCTGTAGGGCAGGGTGCATAGTATTTAAAAAGTAGGACATGTGGGTTTACCGTCTACATGTCCTGGCAGTGAAAAGCTCCTAAAGTTGTTTTTCTCTACTGTAAGACCTATCTCTCCCATTGAATAACATGGGGTTTACTTATTACATTTAGTAAGTTATACTTTTGACTGGAAGCAAGTAGAAACATGGTGCTTACACTCAAATTAATTGCAATAGAAAATCCCTTTAGATGATAAAGTTGCATTTTAAGTCGCAATTTGAAAATGCACATTTAGAAAGTTAGCATTTTCCTGTCTAAACGATTTGTGCCTTATGCCAGTGTCCTGGGTCACATGACTGTGAATGGCTCTACTGTTAGGGTTTGTGTATTCCTGACAGACAGTGACACAAGAGGGGACTATTCCCTTCCCAACATACAGTCAAGGGGGCTTTCCTCTAACACATACAAAGGAACCTGACACTAGTCTTTTATCACCCCAGACTAATATTGGACCTCCAGAACCACTCATCAGTACAATCCTCGACTTGTGGACATTGCAGAAGGACTGCCTTGTTCCCTGGAGGACTGTCATTCTGCTACCAGAGGACTGCCCTGCTGCTTGAGAGGTGTCTGGACCCCCAGAGGGCTGCCCTGCTACGTGAGGCCTGCCTGCTCTTGGATGAGGAAGGGTGGACCTTCTCTTTTCATCCCAAGGTACCTGAGTGTCTCCAAGGGTCAGTTGGCTGACCTTCTGTCTAAGCTACAGGGACACAAGCTCCAGAGACCTACCGGCAACTTCCCAGCTGACCTGCTGCACTGGACCTGCCTGAGCCCTGCTGGCCTCTGCTGCTGTGAGAACCTTTGGTGGCATCAGTTGAGCTCCTTCTGTGAAGAAAGGTGAAATCCTCGTGTTTTGGCCTCTTTGCAACCGCAAATGGGCCCATTTGTACCGAGACACTACCACCTGTGATGACCGTCAAGCTCCTGTGGACCCGACTCCTCATGCTACAGTGACGACCAGCAACACAAGATCTGCCCTTTGCACTATAGCAATAACAGCCCACGGTGACCACCAATGCGAAGCTCCATCAATGACCATCTGTGAAACCTGACCAGATCTTCGTGCTACAGCTAAACCCTCTATATCATCAGGCCTGCTCTTCACACTACAGTAACAACCAGTCTCGGTGCCCTCAATGCTCCCCGTGGTCTCCTCCAACGCAAATGGAACTCTTTGCACCAGAATTTGAGAAGGTAACTTTTTCAGTGAGACTAATGTGGCACCTGTATTCGGCCCCAGCTCCATCACAGTCAGCCCTTGGTGATGCTAGGCCAAGGGAAAGTCACAGGTTCAGGCCCACCGCAATGGAGCACCAGTTAGCTACATGGGTCCAATTAGGCCCACTGAATAGAGTACCTTAAATCCTGATTTACGGAGCATGTGCAAAGAACCGTGTCAAAGTGCATCGCACAGTCGAAGCCATGCATCAGTTCTGAGCTGCAGGGAGGCTGTGATGCTAGGTCCTATGACGTCATCAAGAATCCCGTCGATGAGGACTTGCGAAGCAAACTCCAGCGTCGAGAATGCATCTAATAATTGGGGTGATGCTTCGGTTCCAAGGATCTCTGTGAGGCTGTGATGTGGAGTTTGGTGTCATCATTGAGGCTACCATCAATGAGGGATGCAAGGGTCTATGTTGATCGAGGATATGTCATGCAGGAGCAGTTCCAAAGAGACTGTGAATGCGATGAAGGTCTTTGCAACCTGTCCAATCTACGCTGCAGCTGTGATGCATCAGTTCTGCTTGGGGTTGCGCAGTGCACCAGTGGAGATATGTTGGTTCAGCTGGATCCACAGAGACTGGCAAAGCACCTTAAGCCCACTTCGTAGTGTCCAGGACTGGGGTGGCACCAAATGGCAAGGTAGACTCCCAGATGGCAGAGTCCAGGTGTTGGGGCCAAGGATGTTAGAGTCTTCTGTCCAAGAGGCTCAAGTCAGGAGGCCAGCAACTAGCTCTTGGAGTCACTATGGGGTCCTGGGTTCAACAGATGCAGGCCCAGGCTTCCAGGCAAGAGGTCAGCATGCAGTAGGGTAGCAGTCCTTCAGAGCAGCAGTCCAGCATCAGCACAACAATCCTCCCTGGCATTGAATCCACAGGTCCAGATGTGTACTGAAATGTTGGTGTCTGAGGTCCAATATTTATACCCAGTTGTGCCTTTGAAATGAAGAGAAGCTTCTAGAGCCATGCCTTTCAAGTACACAAGTTCCCTGACCCTGGCCCCAGACTAACTACAAAAGTTATGCAACCCTTTGTGTGGATGCAGAACACAGCCTAGTCAAGTGTAAGTGGGGCTGAGCCCAGGTTCCCGGTCCCATCCTGCCAGTGAGGGCCCTTCTAAGTACACCTAAGCTCCCAATTATGTGTGGCTCTCTAGGAGGAGTACACAAAGCCCAACTGTCAGCTACACCCAGTCATGTGATCCAGACACAGGCTACAAGCACTAAATGGCTAAGGCAAGAGAAACATCCTTTACCAACCAGTCAATACCAAACCGTGCCTTTACAACCCAGTCACTACCACAACTGCGACATTACCACGCGTCCCCTTAGCACACAAGTCATTACAATGACTTGCTTTAGGTAACGCAGTGTTGGACTGGTGTTGGATTTTAAATCCAACTCATTCCCTACTGATACACAGACTGGAGTTGGAATAATAATTTATACTATTCCAAAATCCAGCGCTTCCCTAAAGCAAGTCGTTGCAACAACTTACGTGGTATCAGAACGTGTGGTTACAATGCAGTCATTGTTTGGACTGCGTTGTTAAGCCATGCGTGGTTTAGGCATGCATGGGTCTGTCATATAACCCTAAGGCAGGGAAATATCAACTTTCGAGAAGTGAAATTTTTTAAATTCAAATTTAAAATCCGACTTCACCATAAGTTAGGATTTTTCATTACAATTCCAAAGACACCAAAACATGAATGGGTTAGCCGTTCCCACTTGGAAATTACAGCTTATTAAATGTAATAAGGTAATTCCAACCTTATCATATGGAAGAGGTAGGTCTTGCAGTAGTGAAAAGTGAGTTTTCCACCAACAAAACATGCAAAACTTAAAAGTAAATGTCTAACTTTTTATATACATTGCACCCTGCCTTCTGGGATGTCCATTTATTTTGTCGGGTCGAAATGACAGTTTAAAACTGTGCACACAAGCTGTAAGGGCAGGCCTGAAACATGATTAAAGGGCTTCTTAAGTGGGTGGCACAATCAGTGCTGCGAGCCCACTAGTGTTACAACAAACAAATGATGGACGGAATGCTGACAATGCAGACATTCTCCCCCAGTCAAGAGATCTGGGTTAAATCCATCGTTCTTTTGCCCACTACGCCACCCCAGTTTAGACATTGCCATATGCAAATCAGTCTTGACCCTGTGCCTCATGGGAACAGTCCAGCCTGAACTGCCAAGCCATGTCTTCCCTGGACCGGAATCAAGCATCCTAGGACCGGTTTCTGGCTATCAGCCGTCATCAGCCAGGATAGCTTGACTCCAGTGGCGTAGTGAGCACGGGTCCCACGTCTGGGAATACCCATCCCACTTAGGGCGAAAAGCGTTACAACAAACAAATGATGGACGGAATGCTGACAATGCAGACATTCTCCCCCAGTCAAGAGATCTGGGTTAAATCCATCGTTCTTTTGCCCACTACGCCACCCCAATTTAGACATGGCCATATGCAAATCAGTCTTGACCCTGTGCCTCATGGGAACAGTCCAGCCCGAACTGCCAAGCCATGTCTTCCCTGGACCGGAATCAAGCATCCTAGGACCGGTTTCTGGCTATCAGCCGTCATCAGCCAGGATAGCTTGACTCCAGTGGCGTAGTGAGTACGGGTCCCACGTCTGGGAATACCCATCCCACTTAGGGCGAAAAGCGTTACAACAAACAAATGATGGACGGAATGCTGACAATGCAGACATTCTCCCCCAGTCAAGAGATCTGGGTTAAATCCATCGTTCTTTTGCCCACTACGCCACCCCAGTTTAGACATGGCCATATGCAAATCAGTCTTGACCCTGTGCCTCATGGGAACAGTCCAGCCCGAACTGCCAAGCCATGTCTTCCCTGGACCGGTTTCTGGCTATCAGCCGTCATCAGCCAGGATAGCTTGACTCCAGTGGCGTAGTGAGCACGGGTTGTTGTAACGCTTTTCGCAATAAGTGGGATGGGTATGCCCAGACGTGGGTCCCGTGCTCACTACGCCACTGGAGTTAAGCTATCCTGGCTGATGACGGCTGATAGCCAGAAACCGGTCCTAGGATGCTTGATTCCGGTCCAGGGAAGACATGGCTTGGCAGTTCGGGCTGGACTGTTCCCATGAGGCACAGGATCAAGACTGATTTGCATATGGCCATGTCTGAACTGGGGTGGCGTAGTGGGCAAAAGAACGATGGATTTAACCCAGATCTCTTGACTGGGGGAGAATGTCTGCATTGTCAGCATTCCGTCCATCATTTGTTTGTTGTAACACTTTTCGCCCTAAGTGGGATGGGTATGCCCAGACGTGGGTCCCGTGCTCACTACGCCACTGGAGTCAAGCTATCCTGGCTGATGACGGCTGATAGCCAGAAACCGGTCCTAGGATGCTTGATTCCGGTCCAGGGAAGACATGGCTTGGCAGTTCGGGCTGGACTGTTCCCATGTGGCACAGGGTCAAGATTGATTTGCATATGGCCATGTCTGAACTGGGGTAGCGTAGTGGGCAAAAGAACGATGGATTTAACCCAGATCTCTTGACTGGGGGAGAATGTCTGCATTGTCAGCATTCCGTCCATCATTTGTTTGTTGTAACGCTTTTAGCCCTAAGTGGGATGGGTATGCCCAGACGTGGGTCCTGTGCTCACTACGCCACTGGAGTCAAGCTATCCTAGCTGATGACGGCTGATAGCCAGAAACCGGTCCTAGGATGCTTGATTCCGGTCCAGGGAAGATATGGCTTGGCAGTTCGGGCTGGACTGTTCCCATGAGGCACAGGGTCAAGACTGATTTGCATATGGCCATGTCTGAACTGGGGTGGCGTAGTGGGCAAAAGAACGATGGATTTAACCCATATCTCTTGACTGGGGGAGAATGTCTGCATTGTCAACATTCTGTCCATCATTTGTTTGTTGTAACGCTTTTCGCCCTAAGTGGGATGGGTATGCCCAGACGTGGGTCCCGTGCTCACTACGCCACTGGAGTCAAGCTATCCTGGCTGATGACGGCTGATAGCCAGAAACCGGTCCTAGGATGCTTGATTCCGATCCAGGGAAGACATGGCTTGGCAGTTCGGGCTGGACTGTTCCCATGAGGCACAGGGTCAAGACTGATTTGCATATGGCCATGTCTGAACTGGGGTGGCGTAGTGGGCAAAAGAACGATGGATTTAACCCAGATCTCTTGACTGGGGGAGAATGTCTGCATTGTCAGCATTCCGTCCATCATTTGTTTGTTGTAACGCGAGCCCACTAGTAGCATTCAATGTACAGGCCCCAGGTATAGGTAGTGCTGCAGAAGCCTAAATTGCATCAAAGACAAAAACCATCAGACTATGCACAGAGATATAGGTTTATTTACGTGACACAGAGACAGTTGGCTGCCCATCAAGTGCTCAATCAAGTGCCCAAAAGAAGAAGTTAATCACAATGTTTTATTTTTGCAAACTACAAAAGGGCATAACTAGGAGTTACATTAAGGAGCCGATTCCGATCGGGTAAAAAAATCCCCCGTACGACTCTTATCCGTATATTTTTACGTACGAATCATACAAGTCCCGTCCCACCGGTGAAGTACGATTCGTACGTGTAAAATACATACGAATCGTATCGGGAAAAGGTCTACGAGACGTACCTGGACAGTTTCACGTACAAATCGTAAAACTGAAGTCCGCGGGCACAAGTACGATCCGTACCGCCCTTCCGAATACACAAGGGTATGTAAAACATCCCGTACGTAGCGAACTCCGTACCACTTGTATCCCGGGTAAACTTGTGCCCGGGATACGAGTCGTAGAGCCCCCCCTCCGCCCCGCGTATGTCCGCACGTACCCCCGTATGTCAGCACCGTACCCCCGTATGTCAGCACCATACCCCCCATGTCCGCACCGTACCCCAGCCCCGTCCTTGGACGCACCGTACCCCAGCCCTGTACTTGTACGCACCGTACACCATGCACTGTACCCCAGCCCTGTCCTTGTACGCACCGTACCCCAGCACCATATCCCAGCCCCATACTTGTACGCATCATACCCAAGCACCGTACCCGAGCACTGTACCCCAGCCCCGTCCTTGTACGCACCGTACCCCAGCACCGTACCCCAACCCCGTACTTGTACGCACCATACCCCAGCACTGTACCCCAGCCCCGTCCTTGTACGCAGCGTACCCCAGCACCGTACCCCAGCCCCGTACTTGTACGCATCATACCCAAGCACCGTACCCCAGCACCGTACTTGTACGCACCGTACCCCAGCCCCGTCCTTGTATGCACCATACCCCAGCCCCGTACTTGTACGCACCTTACCCAAGCACTGTACCCCAGCCCCGTACTCATACGCACCGTACCCCAGCACCGTACCCCAGCCCCGTACTTGTACGCACCGTACCCCAGCCCCGTACTTGTACGCACCGTACCCCAGTACCATCCCCCAGCCCCGTACTTGTACGCACCGTACCCCAGCCCCGTACTTGTACGCACCGTACCCCAGCCCCGTCCCCCAGCATCGCGTATGTACGGACCTTACAACAACATTGTGTATGTGAGCACTGTACAACAACATCGCGTATGTACGCACCTTATATACACGAAACGACTCGTACTGAACCAGGACACTGTAAAACAGCACAATGAGGGTCAATTCGACTCGCACAACACCACAAAAGACGTCTACAGTAGAAAAAACATCAAAATGACTGACCTGGCACATCCAAACAGGCAAACAGAGGCCCAAACTCACAACCACCTCTTATAACACACCCACCAAAATTTCAAACTCAGGCACACCCACAAATGGACCAATAAAAAGGGCCCTCACACACAAACCATGAGCCTTTGCAACAGACTCACTGCAGCTACAGAGCACACCCCAACAACTGCACCCATACATCTTAACATATACACCTTCACACAAACTCCTTCACACATACCCCCTCTTCACATTCCCACACACACCTTCACATTCACACCCACACACCCACAACCATCCACACCCTCACCCCACACCATGCCCAGAAGGACCAGGAATGAATGCCAAGCCAGGTGGTACGATCTGCGGAGGGCAGTCAAGCGCAAAATGAACGAGGACCACGCCCAGAGCAACATCACTGGAGGTGGGCTGCCCCGCAGACCGGTACATTACCATCCCTGGGAGGAGAAGGTAATGGCCCTGCTTCCGCCGGTGGGAGTACACGGACTTCAAGGACTTCCAGAGCCTGGCGAGTACACAAACAACTCATGGAACATGGGGGGAATGGCATCCACACCCCAACTACACAAATTGCACGCAACTACCCCCAAGCCTTCACCGGACACAACCACACTCAAAAACAATGCTCATGCCACTAACATGTGTATGCCCCATTCACAAAGCAAGCCCATGCCATGTCACAGGCTACACGAAGCACTAACCCAAGACTGGATGTCCGGGATGCTGGGAGGGTGGGGCTCACAAAACACATTGTTCAACTCTGAATCAGACACCATTGCCCTCAGTCCATATGGCCCAGGTACATACCTATGCACCATGCTCAATGCACAGGGACTGGCTAAGTACTGACAAGGTAGCTGACACTTGGCCCTGCTGTAGGCAGCACAAGGCCCTCCTGTGACCACTGCAAACTCAAACACCAACACAACAAGCTCAGATATCTAGGACAGGAACTCACACTCACTGTCATGGCAGCATGCTCCATGAGGGGACAGAAACATCATCTGGGAGACCCACTGCCAAATCACACTACACCCACCAGCAGGCCCTGTCACACACACCCCTTACACAAGCACACACTCCCGGGGCAGGCAATGGATTTACCCACTCTCACAATGGACATGATCAATCCATAGCCAAAGAAGCATCCAAGCCAAAAATCTACATGTCAAACACTCAGGAGAACATATCAATCTGTCCCCCGCAACACACCCATCCACAAGTGAACATTGAGGAGAATGCTAGGCACATACAACTACCTGGAGGAACTGTGCCAACTTGAAAATGTATCAAACATGGATGTCGCATGAAACAGCATTAACATTGTCTCTCACTCTCATACACAGGGCAACGTGATGGATCTCCCCCCAACAATGGGGGGAAGAATCACAGTCCCAGGCTCGGGAGGAACCTGAGCCCACCGGCAGCGACGCCTCTCAACACTCCGTGGATGACCCCAACCCACCTGGACCCTCTGGTGTCCAAGCCCCTGCAGCACCTGCTTCAGGAAAATCTGTGCCAACCACCACCCCATTCCTGCCACATCCCAGGAGACACCCAGGAGCCCTGCCCGCACTGAACAACTGAGCCAGTTTGACCTGGAGGGACAAGGTTCGCCGGGCACCCAGGAGGAGGCAGGCAACACCGCAACTGCCATCCCTCAGGGGTCCCGTAGACCCGATGTGCCCACAACGGCAGGCCAGGCTCGTGTGGGCAGGGGTGGTGGGAGTGGAGGCAGGCGGAGGCGAGAACCTGACCAGCCAGCTGAAGGGACCGGTATGTCACACATAAGCAACATCATGGATTAATACCGGCGTCACACCAGGGCCATCAGCCAGGTAGTGGAGACCCTCACAGAGATTAAGAACCAGCAGGCCGAGCAACACGCCAGTCAACAACAACACCAAGGACGGATGGAGGCAAGACTGGCTGAGCTCCTGGCGGTGCAAACGGACATAAGCCGTTCACTCCGTCGGATCCCCGACAACATCGGCAACCCTCCCTGTGCCACCAGTCGAAGACCACCACCAGCCACAGGGAGGGAGGAGTAGGAGGATTCGTCCGACGGAGCGTCCCAAGCATCGTCAAGGCCTGCATCTGAGGGTCCCCCGAGGAAGGTGGGTCGTCCACGGATAAGACCGTGAGAGGCAGCGGACCATCCACATCTCCCAGGTCACCTGGCCTGGCACCTGGCCTTCATGCGCAACAGCATCTCCTCATTCACTGACATTCTCTGCCACATGGACTTGCTGGTCACAGTCTGACCAATGATGACAAACACTGTGTTACGGACTCTGATGACTTCAAATGCCAAGGATCCCATCTCCCCCTGTGAACTTTGGATTCTAGGCACACTGTATAGCACCTATTTGTTCCCACAAAACACGCCCCCCACCGAGAATAAAACTAAATTTCTTTAAATAGATGTTGCAGTCATTTTGCATGAGTCCACAACATACGTGTGGGGAAATGTCAAACTATGCCTGAGTGTTTAACTAACTGCAGCCATCCATACCCTGGGATCTGAGTCCGGTACAGGACACACATGGGTCACAATGTATCATCCAATACAGACATGGAGCACAATACTCACCCGTGATGGCCTCAAGCTGCTGAGGGGGGCTTGCAATACTGTGCGGACAGACCAACCTGGAAGAGGATCATTAAGGCGTAGAGGTCATGGCTGATGTGGAGGTTCCCGGGGAGGGAGTCCCACGTATGTTTGGCCAGGTGGGAGAACTATCTCCTGAATGCTGGAGTTCGGTGGATGTGAAGAATGGTGGCCAGGGCAAGGTTGGATGCACGGAGTTGGCCCAACGGGGTCTTGGATGACAGATGTCCAAGGTTGGTTTGGGGTCTGGGGTTGTGGACTGCCTCCTGAGTGTGGGTGAGGAGTGTGAAGGTCATCCTGCAGCACACAGTGATCCATTGCAGCTATCTAAGGTGGACGTTGATGTGGCTGGGGCACGGGATGTTGAAGCTGAGGTGTGCAGATGCACCCTGGATGTGGACAAGTTTTCCGGGAGTTTGGCTGTACTTGCTCCGTAGGGGGCGGGGCTGTAGTTGACACGGCTGGTGTCGTGGACCTGGGGGACGGTCTGTCTTGCCTTGGAGTGGATCTATCTTTGGATCATGTGCACCATGCGGAGGGTGTTGCAGCATGAGGTACAGATGCTGGTGAGTTGCATGCCAATTGTGAGCGACGAGTCCAGGATGCACACCATCTTGTGTGCGTGGCCACTGGGTGCTGGTGCAGTGCGCTGGCGAGTGGGACACAAGGTGTTGACCCAGCTGTAAGGGGACAATCCTCAGATGATTACCTCAGTCCTGGCCAAGTCCAGCCTCAGGTGGCTGATGTTCAGCCATTCATCAACAGACCTCATGCCTTCTTGAAGGTTGGAACTGGCAATGGCTGTGTCTTTGGTGAGAGTGAGGAGCAGCTGGCTGTCAATGGCATACGAGATGATGATGAGGTTGTGTGCGCATGTGATGGTGGAGAGGGGGGTCATGTACACATTGAAGATTGACACGCTGAGAGATGAGCCCTGGGCCATGTGCCAGATGATGCCACTGTACTACATGCTTAAGGCTTGAGTCCCACTCCCATGGCCTTGCTGGTGAGCTACTAGGTGATTTCTTCCTGGTCCATCCCCTGGATACCAGCGTTGGAGATGTGTGAGCTGACAGTGTGTGAGCACATTATGTATATTGCTGTGGAGAGGTCAAGGGGGGTGGCCTCACCATTGTTGAGCAGGGCAAAGTTGTCGATGTTGGTGGCAATGATTACGGTTGCAGTGGGGTGATTACTGTGGAAGATGGTCTTGTGCAGGTTGCCTGGAGCTCTTTGCGTGGAGGAAGTTTGTCAGTTGCTCGTTGCCTGTCTTCCTGATGACATTTGCTGGCTAGGGAAGCACGGTGATGTTCCTTGAGAGCCTGCGTTCCTGCCGTCCGTTGTCTAAGAAGGGCCTGGGTCACTGCATGCCTCTATCTACCATGGAATGTGGCCAACTCCAATGATACATACATGACGTGCTGGACGGGGACTACAAGGATGGGGAATGATGTGGATGAGATGTTGTGTGGGAAGGGGCCTGATGGAGATCCCCAGTGGATGTTGCACATGAGCCGGGTGTTGTATCTCCTGATGATGGAAGTGCTAAACCTGAGGGGGCTTGCTCCCGCATATAATAGTTATGTTATGTTATGTTACTGTTTGTTTTGTAGAGCGCTCAGCTGCTCCAAAGAGCGTCCCGGCGCTAAAGATCATCACACCAAATACCAGCAGCAAACAAACAGCCATAACAGAAAACATAACCAGAATTAACCATAACAGCATTACAAAGCAAACAGATAGGTTTTAAGTCCTTTCCTAAAAACCGAGAGATTGGTGCACACCCGCAACGTCAAGGGCAATGTGTTCCAGAGGCGGGGTGCAAGGTAACTAAAGGAGCGACCTCCACAGCGAGCACGCTTCACTGTTGGAACGATAGCCTTGGCCTGGGCAGCAGATCTCAGAGGTCTAGATGGAAGATAGAAATTGACCCTTCTCTGCAGATATTCAGCGCCGAAATTGTGAAGCGCCCTAAAAGCTGTAGTTAGGGTCTTGAAGAAGATACGCTTACGAATCGGCAACCAATGCAAAGAGACAAGGAGATTGCTGGCCCTAGATCTTCTAGTTAAACCGAAGATTGCCCTGGCTGCAGAATTTTGAACTATCTGCAGACGAGTCAGCAGATACTCAGGAAGACCTAAGTAAAGGGTGTTGGCGTAGTCTAGGCGCGAGCCAATTAATGCTTGCACCGTAATTTTCTTATGCTCCAAAGATAAATAGGGCAGAAACTTGCGCAACATCCTTAAGATGGCAAAGCACTTCCCAGTCAAGCCAGCAACCTGGGTTTTAAAGGAAAGAGTGTTATCGACCATCATACCCAGGTTCTTCGCTGTGACCGAATCGCTGGCAGGGGGAGACATAGCCGAAGGCCACCATAGCTTCCAACGTGGGTCTGCAGGACAGCCAAAGAACAATATCTCGGATTTATCGGAGTTGCATTTGAGGCCATTTTTCCCAAACCAGTCAAACACAAACTCCAAACACTTCCGAATGGCTGCTCCATCGAAGTCACAGCCCCTGTCACAAGTGAACAGGAGCTGTGTGTCATCCGCATAGGATATGATCTGGGCCCCTAGCTCCTCCACCCGTGCCGCAAGAGGTGTAAGGAAGATATTAAAGAGGGAAGGACTCAATATGGAGCCCTGCGGGACCCCTACCTTAAGCTGCGGCATCCGGGCGGAGAAAGGGGGAGCCCAGATCGTTTGTGTCCGATCGGCCAAAAAAGACTGAAACCATGCGAACACCGTACCCCGCAGCCCAATCTCCCAGAGTCTAATTAGGAGGAGGTCGTGGGGGACGGTGTCGAAGGCCGCCGACAAAGCAAGCATGATAAGCAGGGCCTTTCCACCCCTATCGAGGGTCTCCTTCACAATCTCAGTAACCTCAAGAAGAGCGGTCTCGGTGCTCAGGTTAGATCTAAATCCAGACTGTGACTGATGTAAAAGGGAGTTGCCCTCTACAAAGTTGGTAAGGGTGGTATGAACACACTTTTCAGTGATCTTGGCCAGGGCAGGAAGCAGCGAGATTGGCCTATAATTAGAATGCAATTTAGCATCTGCATTTGGTTTTTTAATGAGGGGAAGAACTAAGGCCTGTTTCCAGGAGGAGGGGACTTTGCCCGACTTCAAAGATGCATTAATGAGAGGGTTGATGATTGGATTAAGGGCAGGTGCCAGGGTCGCAAGACACTTGGCGGGACAAGGGTCCAGAGGAGAGCCAGATTTCAGGCTAGACAAAAGGTCAAGCGAGGCCTGAGGCTCTAAAGAGGGAAAACAGTGCAGGGTAGGGCCCACAGAATCCATATGCATAGCTGGTGGGCATAACCAGGGGTTGGAAAGGCCATCGACCTCTGAACCTTTGCTCAAGATGATCTGGGTTCCTTGCAACGCTGACTGGATAGTACGTATTTTATTAGTAAAAAATACTGCAAGCTCCATGATCCAAGGTTCCGAGAGAGCAGATGCAGAAGTGCAGCAGGAGGGAGAGGTGAATTCTTTAACAATCTTAAAGATCTCTTTGCAGGAGCTATCTGCTTCCTCGATCCTTCTGGCCAAATAGGATTTTTTCTCTGCAACGAGCTCCCTGTGATATTCTTTCACTGCTGCTCTGTAAGACTGCTTAGCCGATGTATCATAGTGCCTCCTCCAAATTCTCTCCAGCCTCTTGCAGTGCCTTCTCTTGGCCGCCAAGGCAGCAGAGAACCACGGGGCTGATGCTCGTGCCAGTTCAGATCTAACCTGGCGAGATGGTGCCAAGGCTTCCAAACGTGCAGTGAGCCAATTCTGAAAACACACCACATCATCCTCCAGACTGCCCGTAAAAACACAAGGATGGGTATCTAAAGCCTGGGTGATCATGGCCGGGGTGACTTTGTGGAAGGCTCTAGAACTACGAGCAGCGAGCCGCTGCGAAATGCGGGCGGCCACAGGCTGATGTACTAGCGTGAAATCCGCTAGGAAATGGTCCGACCAAAGAACTGGGGCAAGGGAGGAAAGGACCACCGGAACGGTCGAAAAAATTTGATCTAAAATATGCCCCTTCTCATGTGTAGGGGACTGTAGGTACATATGAAGTCCCACCGACGATGTCATATCCAGAAATTTTTGCACTTCAGGATCCTCGCCCTTATCCATGTGGATGTTAAAGTCCCCGAGTATTAGGCAGTGTTTTGTTCTAAGACTCAGTGTGGAAATGATCGATAGCAAATCCTCAGTAAAGGAGCCAAGAGGGCCAGGTGGTCTATAAAGCAAAAGCCCCAGGCAGGATTGATGGGGGGATAGGGCCAGGGAGAAGGCAAGGATTTCACAGTCAGGTAAATCATCCGTCGACAAGATGGTACAAGGAATGTGCCTTTTAATGATAAGTGCCACTCCGCCTCCCCTTCCCTTGCATCTGTCTCGACGGAAAATAGCATATGAGGGAGGGATGGCAATAGCCAGATCAGGTTCCGAGCCCTCACCGAGCCATGTTTCTGTGAGAAAGAGACAATCTAAGTCATCTTGTGTTAAGAGATTATATATGTCGAGAGCGTGCTGAGGAAGAGACCTAGTATTTAACAAGGCGCAGTTAGTACCTAAAAGAGGGAGCTTGCCAGGACAGGGAATTGTGGGGTCCGGCATCCACCCACACGTGGGGCACTTAGTAATATCCCCAGCAGAGTAGGGGATAGCTCGCTGACATGGAGCAGTGTGTACATTGTAAGACAGAAGATCATCTCTAGTGTACATCGAGCCAAGAGCTAAAAGGAACCCACCAGAAAACGTTCCCGAGCGCTTCCGGGACGCTGACGGGCGCAGACGGGCTGACTCAGGCGAGACTCCGGCGCAGCGACGGCGCCCCCGCAAACGCGACCGCTAGCGCGGTGGAACACTGTTTCCTTATATGTGGTACACTAGAGCGCTCCCACCACTCTAGCCCCCACTCAAGATGGCCGCCGAGTGCAGAGAAGCCTGAGCCCGGTTTGAAGCTCTAACGGCAGCTAGCGCCGTGATAGATGGGCGAAAATGCGTGCAAGTGTATCAGAGGTATGCTGAGTGCATTTACAACATGAAAATCACACAGTTTTAAAATTAATTAAAAATCACAAAAAAAACGATCCGTTTTGCTCAGGGAGCACTGAATACAATGCACATGCTCTGTGCTTCACCAAAATCGATTCTGACTGGTATAAGGGATAGATCTCGCGAGCGCTGCTTCAGGGCTCCTTATATGTGGTCCACTAGAGCGCTCCCACCACTCTAGCCCCCACTCAAGATGGCCGCCGAGTGCAGAGAAGCCTGAGCCCGGTTTGAAGCTCTAACGGCAGCTAGCGCCGTGATAGATGGGCGAAAATGCGTGCAAGTGTATCAGAGGTATGCTGAGTGCATTTACAAATTGAAAATCACACAGTTTTAAAATTAATTAAAAATCACAAAAAAAACGATCCGTTTTGCTCAGGGAGCACTGAATACAATGCACATGCTCTGTGCTTCACCAAAATCGATTCTGACTGGTATAAGGGATAGTGCGTTCTGCCTCTGTGTGCCAAGGCTTGCGTGTATGTCCATGAGCTTGCAGTGGTAGAAAGATGCAAGGGATTGGCTCAGCCTTGCAAGGGTGGGCTGTCTTTTGGATGGAGATCTGATGTCAGTGCACTCACAATGCTGATGAGCTCCTTGATGTCGTGCGCTTTTTTGGCCTCGGCACCATTTGAAGGACCTCCAATTGTCCTTGCTGATGACATGGTGATGGCTGTGTGTGCCGTCTTCCAGGGTTGTAAGGCCACTGATGGTTATTTGTGTTGCAAGCTGTGCACAAGAGTCCTGCTAGACGTGTATGAATCCAGTAGGTCTGCCTCATCCCAGGTGGCTTAATTGTTGATGTGCGTCACAGGAAAGTCCGTCAACGTGGCTAGATTGTTGGATCAGTTGCTGAGCCAGTGTGTGAGGTTGCAGGGTGTGGCGGTGGTGTTGGTTCCAGTGTCCCACACAGCATGTCTGTGTTGACTTACATCAAGCATCATTGGGGGATTGGTAGCGGGGTGTGTGGCAGTGTGTTGCTTGTCGGAGATGTGGATGCTAATGTGGATGGACCAATGATGGATGCTGGTGTGGTTCTCATCCAGCCAGATGTTCCTGGCCCACAGCCACATGTATCCTGTGGATGTGAGGGCGTGCGTGAAGATGGACGAGTTGATGACTTTGCGGAATTGTTAATGTAGGCCTGGAGATCTGTAGATGAGTGTTACTCTGAGGGTTTGCAGGGGGTTTGTGCCAAACCGGATTTGTGACCCTGAGTGCGTACTTGGGAATAGATATCAATTCATCCTCCGGGATTGTTAGTGCCATCCCTGCGGGTGCTCTTGTATCCGTCTGAGATGGCAATGAAGAAGTTGTGTGCTGAGGATGCTTTTATCCACGTCACTGTCATGAAGGTGATGTGTGGGTCTGTTGTGTTGAGGAGGTAACAGAGTCCAATGGCGTGCTGTTGGACGGAGCCGGTGTAGAGTAGGAGGGACATGACCTGGTTGGTGTGACAGGGCCTGGAAGGCGGGGCAGCGCTGTGTAGGCAGTTGGAGTTGCACACTCAGCATGCGAAGGTGTCGTGTGTCGCTTAGGGTATGACTGAGAGCATGCGGTTGATTGTCGGTTGGACATTGCTTGGAGGGTGGCTGCAATAGGAGACTGTTCTGTGATGTGGGTCATGCAAGGACATGAGGGTCGTGCAATGTGCACGTTGCATGCGCTGACGGTCCTGCCTTTGCTACCGCGTGGCCGCAACAGTGGCACAGACAAGCTGATGACAGCCTAATGAATGGGTGGAGGGAGGAAGGGAGGAGCATCTTGGAGGCGTGTGGGTTGCAGAATCCGGGAACTTGGTGGGCCCTGGCCGCAGGGGCCGCAGCAGCAGGCGGCATATACTGGAAACTAGGCCGAAAGTAGCACACAAAGACAAGGAGGTCAGAAAGGACAACTGCAACAGGCGTACGTAAAGGAAGGAGTGTCAGGTTACTCATGGCTCACCCAGAGAAAATGGATGAACAATCACCAAAGATGACTGACACAGGATCAGGAAACAGAAGGCCGAGCTGCGCACAAAAGACACACCCTCAGCAGGCATGGACGGCCCGTTGGGGGGAGCAACCTGCCCAAAAACATACACAACAATGGACTTCATGCACAATAGAGATCATTAGCCATGAAGAACTGCATGCATGTTGATGAACTACACATACACTCAAATGCACAATCTTTGACAACTATGCCAGAGATGACGCATGCAAAGTGGCAAGAGACCTGCATTGACAGAGATGAGGCACTTTGGAGGGTGAGGAACACCTTTATTACTCAAACTCACACTAAGGGAAATGCATCAATGTGAACAGACTCACAGGCCATTTGACTGAACATGTGGGACCTACGCTGGACACACCCTTCACAGCACGGATGTTGTAAATCCAAATGAACTGGCACTCAAGTTAAGGGGATGAGCCAAACACCTCCTGCTGCACACGGAGAGGCTGCAATTCCCCATTGAGGCTGTTATGGGGATGTCCCACACTATGTCCACCCGTAGCATCCCGTATGTTTCAGAGGGAAGCTTTACACACATTGATGCCTTCACCAGAATCCAAAATCCGTTACAGATGACTGTCACGAAGGGTGACTATCAATTCATGGGAGTCATGCTACATGTTATGTGCCCCATGGTGAGTCGTCATGTATGCATGGTAACACAACATGCACAGAAGCAGTCCCCACACATTCCAAACACGTACCACACCCAAAATGCCTTGCTGCAATCCTTACCCAAAATGACATTTCCTCATGTCCATGCATGGAACGCTGATTCAGCACACGTTGCAATACTCATGAGGAATAGCAGGAGGACAACGATGACACGAGCAGACAACATGCGCAAGAACCTGGGAATGACAGACACACAAGAAGTCAGCTCAAAGATATTTCTCCGCATACATGGTCATTTACTACACATGAACAATGTTGTCCCCATACTAATTTAAAAGAAAGTGTCTCTGCTAAAATGTGTGGAATTACATCATCACTCGAGTGACACATCAGAACACACATCTAAGTCACTTAGCATAGAGTCAGCTGGACACACACATTGCAACACATGCCCCACAAGGCTACAAGCGTGCACACTCAGACCCAGTGACTCACCATTATGAGAAGAAGTTGCGTATGAGCTGACTCCGGATATCCTTCTCCTCCTCCTCCTCCTCCTCCTCCTCACTTGCCTCGTGACCAAGCCCTTCATCCTCCATGGGTGGATGTTCCTGCTCATCCTGCTCCAGGATGAGTGGCACTGCCTTCTCCACTGCCATGTTGTGCAGCATGCAGCACACGAGGAAGATTTTGCACACCTTCGCTGGTGCATATGGGAGGGACCCGCCTGTCTTGTGAAGACACCGGAATCGGCTCTTCAGGAGGCCAAACGTCCTCTCAATCACTCGCCTGGTCTGCCCGTGTGCATTGTTGTACCGTGATCTGCAGCTGATCTTGGGTTGCAGAGAGGTGTCATCAGCCATGGCAAGTTGGGATAGCCAGAGTCCCCTACATGGAAACATCATGTAAATAAGTGGGTCAGGAGATGCCGCAAGAGCCAAATATACCGCAACACACAGGACAAACAGAGTATACCCACCAACAAGACATGCTCGTTCCTTGTGCAGCCGCAGCATTATTTGTGACACCCTGCTACGCCTCATGATGTAGGCATCGTGTGCTGACCCTGGAAAACGTGCACAGACATGGGAAATCAGCATGTTAGCAAGACACACCACAAGGGCATTTATAGAGTGGTAATGTTTACGGTTGCGATAGGCTACCTCCTGTGCCTGTGGTGGTACCAAAGCCACATGTGTCCCATCAATGGACCCAATGACATTGGGCATCCCTCCCAGGGCATAGAAATCACCCTTGACACCTGTCAACTCCTCAGGAGTAGGAGAATGGATGAATTCATCAAGGTGCTCCAACATGACTGGCAAAACATCACGCAGGACACGGCTGAACATTGTCTGTGACATGCCAACAACATCAGCTATGGTAAATTGAAACGTACCTGTGGCAAAAAATGTAGGGCTGCCATCACCTTCATCTTGGGGGTCAGCGCAGTAGGATACCTATGTCGCGTTTGGAGGTGTGGTGCCAGCTTGTCGGTCAAGTCATCAATCAACTGTTGAGTGAATCTGTAACGTCGGATGCAGGCACGTTCCCTCTTGGCACCCAAGTCTGGCATTGGTCATTGGACAGGCAGTGCCCAGCAGAAAATGTTATTGAATAACGAAGATTTAGAGCATAACAACATCAATGTCAATGAACAGAGCACATGCTAAACTGCTACTACACATCAGAAAAATACAGAGTCTGGTCTGTCCAATACATCCAGGACACGTATGCCAGCTTGGTGATACTCCTACAAAAAGCCAGATACACCCGTTGATTGGCAAGTCTACATGACATGCCCTGAAACGACCTGGGGGCCAGTCTGAGTGAACAGCCAGAGACATCACAGGAGTGACATACATCCACATAGCTGCATTTAAAGGATGTCATCTCATACAGACAGTTGACGGCAAGCTAGAAGCACAGGTCACATGGAATGTCAAATGTACAGATCAAACACATTGCAATGAAGGGGTACACGTGAAAACAGAAAACAGAGACATTGAGACGACGCAGATATGTCCTCATGTGAAAATATCATGTCCGATGCATACAGACCCTGCTTACGTGGGAATCCACATGTGGCATGGTGTGCGTAGATGTGTGCCATGCCCATCTCCACACAGACACATGTTGGATGCAGCAACAGCAGATGTAGTTGACCGAACACTAACAGCAAGCTCATGGGAACACACGACACACACATGACATAGTCACATCGGGGCACGCTGATCGTGAAATGTCAGTTGTTAGTGTCCCTATCCCTGGCATCATGGGACAGTTGCGGGTGGTGGTGACTGTGCCATACCAGTGATGGTGTGCTTGACACGTTTGTACTACAGGCACACATGTGCAAAGTGTGAATGGGAAGTGTGCCACATAGTGCCCCATCACACATGACATGTGTACACAGGTCATCACACATCAATTGTGCAACTACATGAGAAGACATGTGCTATATCACTGCCTGACACACCTAGGCCCTGCACATGAGAGTCTGCAATGACAATGACTTGATGAACAGCCTTGTGAGAGTCGGAGACCTCCATTCCTTTCGTGTGCGCCTCCTATCACCAGTGTAAGCGTGTGAAACGCCCCGTACACCCACTCTGAGAGCGTGTGTACGGCCCGTATCACTAGAGTAGTGGTGCTGTAGGAGTACGTGTGGTACGGACTGTACACACGCTCTCAGAGCATGTGTACGGTCCGTTCCACGCGTACTCCTACGGCACCACTACAATAGTGATATGCACCGTACTCACACATCCATTGCGTGGGTACGGTCCATATCACTAGAGTAGTGGTGCCATAGGAGTACGTGTGGTACGGACCGTACACACGCTCTCAGAGCGGGTGTACAGCCCGTATCACTAGAGTAGTGGTGCCGTGGGAGTACGCGTGGTACGGACCGTACACACGCTCTGAGAGCGGGTGTACGGCCCGTATCACTAGAGTAGTGGTGCCGTAGGAGTACGCGTGGTACGGACCGTACACACGCTCTGAGAGCGGGTGTACGGCCCGTATCACTAGAGTAGTGGTGCCGTAGGAGTGTGCGTGGTACGGACCGTACACACGCTCTGAGAGCGGGTGTACGGCCCGTATCACTAGAGTAGTGCTGCCATAGGAGTACGCGTGGTACGGACCATATACACGCTCTCAGAGCGTGTGTACGGTCCGTTCCACGCGTAACCCTACGAGACCACTACAATAGTGATACGCACCGTACTCACACATCCATTGCGTGGGTACGGTCCGTATCATTAGAGTAGTGGTGCCGTAGGAGTACGGGTGGTACGGACCATACACACGCTCTCAGAGCGGGTGTACGGCCCGTATCACTAGAGTAGTGGTGCCGTAGGAGTACGCGTGTTACGGACCGTACACTCGCTCTCAGAGCGGGTGTACGGTCTGTACCACGCATACCCCTACGGCACCACTACAATAGTGATATGCACTGTACTCACACATCCATTGCGTGGGTACGGTCTGTATCACGAGACTAGTGGTGCCATAGGAGTACGCGTGGTACGGACCGTACACATGCTTTCATAGAGGCTGTAACACTAGAGTAGTGGTGCCGTAGGAGTACGCGTGGTACGGACTGTACACATGCTCTGAGAGCGGGTGTACGGCCCGTATCACTAGCGTAGTGGTGCCGTAGGAGTACGCGTGGTACGGACTGTACACACACTCTGAGAGCGGGTGTACAGCCCGTATCACGAGACTAGTGGTGCCGTAGGAGTACGTGTGGTACGGACCGTACACACGCTCTGAGAGCGGGTGTACGGCCCGTATCACTAGGCTAGTGGTGCCATAGGAGTACGCGTGGTACGGACCGTACACACGCTCTGAGAGCGGGTGTACGGCCCGTATCACTAGAGTAGTGGTGCCGTAGGAGTACGCGTGGTACGGAACGTACACACGCTCTCAGAGCGTGTGTAAGGTCCATACCACGCGTACCCCTACGGCACCACTACAATAGTGATACGCACCGTACTCACACATCCATTGCATGGGTATGGTCCGTATCACTAGAGTAGTGGTGCCATAGGAGTACGCGTGGTACGGACCGTACACACGCTCTCAGAGCGGGTGTACGGCCCGTATTACTAGAGTAGTGGTGCCGTAGGAGTACGCGTGGTACGGACCGTACACACGCTCTGAGAGCGGGTGTACTGGCCGTATCACTAGAGTAGTGGTGCCGTAGGAGTACGCATGGTACGGACCGTACACACGCTCTCAGAGCGGGTGTACGGTCCGTACCACGCGTACTCCTACAGCACCACTACAATAGTGATACGCACCGTACCCACGCTATGGATGTGTGAGTACGGTGCGTATCACTATTGTAGTGGTGCCGTATGTGTACGGGTACGTGTGAAATGCACCGTACATGTTTTTTGGATTCTAAAATTACATAGGGGACAAGTATTAGGCCCAAAATGCATGCTGGTTGTCATGGATACAGAGATTTCAGTTGCAATGTGGCCATCATGTGGTCTTGAAAAGTCAATTGGGCCAAAAATTACAATGTTGCAAAGTGGTGTTTGCCTTGCTCTGATGCTCAAAATTTGAACCATGCAAATTCGTGTCATTGGTGTAAGTTTAAAGGGATTGGAGGAAACGTAGGATGCAAATGAGTCTGACCAATCACTCTGTACTCCTGTAAATAAAAGCCCCCAGCAAGACAGATATAAGTCAGCCAGAACCCATGAGAGGGCACTTGCCTGCACAACTTTCCTGTCGACCACACTGCTGCTGTCTGTGCTTCCTCTGGCACCATGTCCCGGGCTGTGGAGATGGCCCAGCCATTCACACTTGAGGAGAATGAGGCTTTGCTGAATATGCTGCTCCCACAGTACCCCAGCCTGTATGGGAGACCAGGGGAGTAGGTGAGTGCTGACTCCACTAACTTTGACTGTGCACCTTTTTTGTCACTTCTGGCATTGTGTCCAGGTGTAACAGACATGCAATGTTGTTTAGAGTTGGTCCCAGGGGGGGAAAGGCTTTGATGTATTTCCGGTGTGCACTCCTCACTTGCATTGTGCTTACTGTGACACATTCAGCCTGGCAAATCCTTGGTGGCATTTTTTGGCTATTGTCCTGAGGTGATTCAGTGGTCCCCCCGGTGTGACAGGTGACTGTACCCACACATGTGTATGAGTTGAGTGGACCTGTGGTGAGAGTGTCCATGTGATGTGTACGCCCTCCTGGACATTGATGTGTGTGAATGTTCCTTGTCATGTGGGTGAGTGTCTATGTGAAGTGTTGTACCACAGCTGCATGGAGGATGCAACAGCTCTACCCATCTGATGTGAGAAGTAAGCCGTGCTGTGTGTCTGACTTGCTGAGCTAGCCCGACACCTGTGACACCCCACAGGCAAGTGGCACATGTGCAGAGTGAGGTGTGTATCTGCTGTTGCCAATGGCAGGTGATTGATCTGTGCCTGTGTGTGTCTGTTTACTCTGCTGAGGTTGCGTCAGTGGCCTGGGGCATGTAACTGCTTTGAGGTGCTGTCCTTCAGCCTGGTGTTGCATGTGATGCACAGTGTGTGCCATGATCAGGGAGTGCGTCACACCCCTCCTGCCACCTGTGTACTTTCAATGCCATGTAGTGCATTGGGGCTTCCACAGAGGCCAATGGCCATATGAGAAAGAATCAATTCCTTGGCAGCATCCTATGCTGTGTTCAACATATCAAAGATGTTCAAATGTGTGTCTCTGTGACATGGAGCAGGTGTAGTAATGTTGTCTCACTTTGTCATCCTCACAGGTAACTGCCTACGAGAAGGGGGTAATCTGGAAGCGGATCGTCAGGGGATCGCAGTCGGCGCCTGGCCCAAGTCAGAAAACGGTGGCCGGACATCCGGTGCTGGACCCGGCGGATCACCCGGGTCCAGCTGGGGCTCTCACCTCCACGCTGCCACGGCGGGCACTGAAGTCTGACCCCCCACATGACGCGTGTCCTGGCGGTGGTCTTCCCTGACCTGGATAGGCAGTTACAGGAGGGACAGCAGCAAGGAGGGGGTAGGTACATGTCTGTTTGTTGTGTTGTGTGTCACCAGCTTTTGGAAGTGCTCTGTAGCCTGGATACACTGCCAGGGTTTATATGTGCAGTGCATATTTTGTTCCCCATAGTCAACCGGTGCTCTTATTCATCCCTTCCCCTCCTTGGCATGTGTCCCCTGGTCTGTGTGTGATCACAATTGCACATGGTCATCTAGGCTGCCAGTTAATCCAAGTGCACATTGCTTTATGCATCATGTGTGAGGGTGGTCTGTGACATGTGTTGGCACCTTGCCTGTGCCCTGTCCTGTTCATTCTGTTGGGGGGCCATATTTGTTGGCACTGATGATGAGTCTCAACATAGGAGTGTGAGGTTTCAAATGGGCACACTTGCAGCATGCATGACCAATGTTGTGGCCTCAGACATGATTTGCATGAGTGGGAGATATGCATAGTGCCAGGACGGTTGCTCATGTTACAGTCAGATCATTCCAGGAACAAGGAGCAGTGTGCCCACTACAGTCCCCTGAGACACCCTTACCTCGTAATCATGTGTGTCATCCAACACTGTGCCCATTCTCTGTGTGTTCAGCATAGGTTGGCCTCTGTGGCATTGTTCCCTGGCCTCATTTGTATTTATCCAAAGTGTGCTACGTGTCCACTGGACAGGGAGACCCCATTTGGCTTGTGCATGCTCACACTGGGCAGTGCCTGTGTGTCCATTAAAAACTATCTGTTGATGGTTGTTTGTCACAAATATGTGTTGCCAGCCTCACGAGGTGATGTGGAGTACATTTGGGAATTCTTGCAGCACATTTTTGTAAACCCTGATTAAGAGGTGTCACTTCTTGATCTGTCTCAATCACATTGTCTCAGGTATGGGGGGTCTGTGCGGGCGAGGCCTACATGGCCAAACCTTATGTCTCCTTGCCAGGTCTGACCTGTGTGTGATAATTGGCTGGACAGAGACTCAACGTGCAGTGACCCAGTCATGTTGTGCAGGGTTTAATGTTTGTGCTTTGCAGCATGTGTCAATTGTTTAAATACATGGATCCTGCTCATACATTTTTTGCATCAGTGTGTGGTCCAGATGCCACGTAGTTTGGTCTTTGTGTGCTGACATCTGTGTGGACATTCTGGCTTGCCATGAGGGTGTCTCCTCAGTGCAGGTATGCCTTTTTACAACACAATTGCAGGCCCATTAGCTTATGCATTGTCCTGGGTTTGGACATGTGTGCCACTCCACATGACAGGCAGTGGGTCAGATGTGTTGCCAAGTGTGTCATCAGGTAACGGATGGCCATGTGACAACTGACATAATTCAAGTTGTTAGTCAAAAAGTATTGTACCTTGGCACTCACAACACTTGTCAACAGGTCTTCATGTTTTCTTTGCTTTAGTTTGACGCTTTGTTGTTAAGTACAATAATGTGCCTGCATGACAGATGTCTCCCTAGGAAGTGCACAACAAACCACCTTTACACTTTCAGGGAACACGCTGGCACATTTTAAAAGAAGCCACTGTTCTAATAAGACTGTTTTGCAGATTATACATATACATGTTCCCACAGTGTTGTGGAATTTGGTTGTTGGTGATACCAACTTACGAGTGTCAAGTCATCAAGACCTCCTTGGGCCCATGTATATGTTCTTTCTGCAACACCATTTCTTTCGGACAGTGGCTTCTTTAAATAAGGCTTCTTCAATGACTGGGTAAATGTAGTTTTGTGTGCACCTCCTTGGGAGACATTTTTATACAGGCACATGCGTGTTCTGTTCACAAAATGGCACATTCCCACATTCTAAACATGTCGATTGTGTAAAGTATTGTTATTCCCAAGGGACAACATTTTTTTTGTTTTGTGTTCCAAAGTACTTACAGGTCTCTGAGTGTGGGGACACCTTTAGTATTGAGGTCTGTTAGTTTGCCTTGGGTGCACCACTCCTGTTTCTTTCAGGGTAAACAAGAGGTGGCATGACTTCATTGTATTGCTGTGCTCACCTGTTCTCAGACACTAGCTTCTCAATATATTTCTCATTCAAGTTTTGGGCTGGTGTGCCCTATTTTTCCTTGTGTACAAGTGGCATGGTGGGTCTACAAACTGGGGAGTACAGGGCTTACATATGTGCGGAGTAATCTAGCTATTACTCATGATGCATTGCCTGATATGCACTGTGACCTATTGGTTTTGTACTCATGTGTCAGATGTATACAGGTGACTGATGTTTTTGCGTATCTTCACCTTGCCCACAGCATCATCATTGGAAACCGAGGGAGACACCTGCAGTGATGCGCACCGTACTCACACATCCATTGCGTGGGTACGGTCCGTATCACTAGAGTAGTGGTGCCGTAGGAGTACGGGTGGTACGGACCATACACACGCTCTCAGAGCGGGTGTACGGCCCGTATCACTAGAGTAGTGGTGCCGTAGGAGTACGCGTGTTACGGACCGTACACTCGCTCTCAGAGCGGGTGTACGGTCTGTACCACGCATACCCCTACGGCACCACTACAATAGTGATATGCACTGTACTCACACATCCATTGCGTGGGTACGGTCTGTATCACGAGACTAGTGGTGCCATAGGAGTACACGTGGTACGGACCGTACACATGCTCTCATAGAGGCTGTAACACTAGAGTAGTGGTGCCGTAGGAGTACGCGTGGTACGGACTGTACACATGCTCTGAGAGCGGGTGTACGGCCCGTATCACTAGCGTAGTGGTGCCGTAGGAGTACGCGTTGTACGGACTGTACACACACTCTGAGAGCGGGTATACAGCCCGTATCACGAGACTAGTGGTGCCGTAGGAGTACGTGTGGTACGGACCGTACACACGCTCTGAGAGCGGGTGTACGGCCCGTATCACTAGGCTAGTGGTGCCATAGGAGTACGCGTGGTACGGACCGTACACACGCTCTGAGAGCGGGTGTACGGCCCGTATCACTAGAGTAGTGGTGCCGTAGGAGTACGCGTGGTACGGAACGTACACACGCTCTCAGAGCGTGTGTAAGGTCCATACCACGCGTACCCCTACGGCACCACTACAATAGTGATACGCACCGTACTCACACATCCATTGCATGGGTATGGTCCGTATCACTAGAGTAGTGGTGCCATAGGAGTACACGTGGTACGGACCGTACACACGCTCTCAGAGCGGGTGTACGGCCCGTATCACTAGAGTAGTGGTGCCGTAGGAGTACGCGTGGTACGGACCGTACAAACGCTCTGAGAGCGGGTGTACTGGCCATATCACTAGAGTAGTGGTGCCGTAGGAGTACGCATGGTACGGACCGTACACACGCTCTCAGAGCGGGTGTACGGTCCGTACCACGCGTACTCCTACAGCACCACTACAATAGTGATACGCACCGTACCCACGCTATGGATGTGTGAGTACGGTGCGTATCACTATTGTAGTGGTGCCGTATGTGTACGGGTACGTGTGAAATGCACCGTACATGTTTTTTGGATTCTAAAATTACATAGGGGACAAGTATTAGGCCCAAAATGCATGCTGGTTGTCATGGATACAGAGATTTCAGTTGCAATGTGGCCATCATGTGGTCTTGAAAAGTCAATTGGGCCAAAAATTACACTGTTGCAAAGTGGTGTTTGCCTTGCTCTGATGCTCAAAATTTGAACCATGCAAATTCGTGTCATTGGTGTAAGTTTAAAGGGATTGGAGGAAACGTAGGATGCAAATGAGTCTGACCAATCACTCTGTACTCCTGTAAATAAAAGCCCCCAGCAAGACAGATATAAGTCAGCCAGAACCCATGAGAGGGCACTTGCCTGCACAACTTTCCTGTCGACCACACTGCTGCTGTCTGTGCTTCCTCTGGCACCATGTCCCGGGCTGTGGAGATGGCCCAGCCATTCACACTTGAGGAGAATGAGGCTTTGCTGAATATGCTGCTCCCACAGTACCCCAGCCTGTATGGGAGACCAGGGGAGTAGGTGAGTGCTGACTCCACTAACTTTGACTGTGCACCTTTTTTGTCACTTCTGGCATTGTGTCCAGGTGTAACAGACATGCAATGTTGTTTAGAGTTGGTCCCAGGGGGGGAAAGGCTTTGATGTATTTCCGGTGTGCACTCCTCACTTGCATTGTGCTTACTGTGACACATTCAGCCTGGCAAATCCTTGGTGGCATTTTTTGGCTATTGTCCTGAGGTGATTCAGTGGTCCCCCCGGTGTGACAGGTGACTGTACCCACACATGTGTATGAGTTGAGTGGACCTGTGGTGAGAGTGTCCATGTGATGTGTACGCCCTCCTGGACATTGATGTGTGTGAATGTTCCTTGTCATGTGGGTGAGTGTCTATGTGAAGTGTTGCACCACAGCTGCATGGAGGAGGCAACAGCTCTACCCATCTGATGTGAGAAGTAAGCCGTGCTGTGTGTCTGACTTGCTGAGCTAGCCCGACACCTGTGACACCCCACAGGCAAGTGGCACATGTGCAGAGTGAGGTTTGTATCCGCTGTTGCCAATGGCAGGTGATTGATCTGTGCCTGTGTGTGTCTGTTTACTCTGCTGAGGTTGCGTCAGTGGCCTGGGGCATGTAACTGCTTTGAGGTGCTGTCCTTCAGCCTGGTGTTGCATGTGATGCACAGTGTGTGCCATGATCAGGGAGTGCGTCACACCCCTCCTGCCACCTGTGTACTTTCAATGCCATGTAGTGCATTGGGGCTTCCACAGAGGCCAATGGCCATATGAGAAAGAATCAATTCCTTGGCAGCATCCTATGCTGTGTTCAACATATCAAAGATGTTCAAATGTGTGTCTCTGTGACATGGAGCAGGTGTAGTAATGTTGTCTCACTTTGTCATCCTCACAGGTAACTGCCTACGAGAAGGGGGTAATCTGGAAGCGGATCGTCAGGGGATCGCAGTCGGCGCCTGGCCCAAGTCAGAAAACGGTGGACGGACATCCGGTGCTGGACCCGGCGGATCACCCGGGTCCAGCTGGGGCTCTCACCTCCACGCTGCCACGGCGGGCACTGAAGTCTGACCCCCCACATGACGCGTGTCCTGGCAGTGGTCTTCCCTGACCTGGATAGGCAGTTACAGGAGGGACAGCAGCAAGGAGGGGGTAGGCACATGTCTGTTTGTTGTGTTGTGTGTCACCAGCTTTTGGAAGTGCTCTGTAGCCTGGATACACTGCCAGGGTTTATATGTGCAGTGCATATTTTGTTCCCCATAGTCAACCGGTGCTCTTATTCATCCCTTCCCCTCCTTGGCATGTGTCCCCTGGTCTGTGTGTGATCACAATTGCACATGGTCATCTAGGCTGCCAGTTAATCCAAGTGCACATTGCTTTATGCATCATGTGTGAGGGTGGTCTGTGACATGTGTTGGCACCTTGCCTGTGCCCTGTCCTGTTCATTCTGTTGGGGGGCCATATTTGTTGGCACTGATGATGAGTCTCAACATAGGAGTGTGAGGTTTCAAATGGGCACACTTGCAGCATGCATGACCAATGTTGTGGCCTCAGACATGATTTGCATGAGTGGGAGATATGCATAGTGCCAGGACGGTTGCTCATGTTACAGTCAGATCATTCCAGGAACAAGGAGCAGTGTGCCCACTACAGTCCCCTGAGACACCCTTGCCTCGTAATCATGTGTGTCATCCAACACTGTGCCCATTCTCTGTGTGTTCAGCATAGGTTGGACTCTGTGGCATTGTTCCCTGGCCTCATTTGTATTTATCCAAAGTGTGCTACGTGTCCACTGGACAGGGAGACCCCATTTGGCTTGTGCATGCTCACACTGGGCAGTGCCTGTGTGTCCATTAAAAACTATCTGTTGATGGTTGTTTGTCACAAATATGTGTTGCCAGCCTCACGAGGTGATGTGGAGTACATTTGGGAATTCTTGCAGCACATTTTTGTAAACCCTGATTAAGAGGTGTCACTTCTTGATCTGTCTCAATCACATTGTCTCAGGTATGGGGGGTCTGTGCGGGCGAGGCCTACATGGCCAAACCTTATGTCTCCTTGCCAGGTCTGACCTGTGTGTGATAATTGGCTGGACAGAGACTCAACGTGCAGTGACCCAGTCATGTTGTGCAGGGTTTAATGTTTGTGCTTTGCAGCATGTGTCAATTGTTTAAATACATGGATCCTGCTCATACATTTTTTGCATCAGTGTGTGGTCCAGATGCCACGTGGTTTGGTCTTTGTGTGCTGACATCTGTGTGGACATTCTGGCTTGCCATGAGGGTGTCTCCTCAGTGCAGGTATGCCTTTTTACAACACAATTGCAGGCCCATTAGCTTATGCATTGTCCTGGGTTTGGACATGTGTGCCACTCCACATGACAGGCAGTGGGTCAGATGTGTTGCCAAGTGTGTCATCAGGTAACGGATGGCCATGTGACAACTGACATAATTCAAGTTGTTAGTCAAAAAGTATTGTACCTTGGCACTCACAACACTTGTCAACAGGTCTTCATGTTTTCTTTGCTTTAGTTTGATGCTTTGTTGTTAAGTACAATAATGTGCCTGCATGACAGATATCTCCCTAGGAAGTGCACAACAAACCACCTTTACACTTTCAGGGAACACGCTGGCACATTTTAAAAGAAGCCACTGTTCTAATAAGACTGTTTTGCAGATTATACATATACATGTTCCCACAGTGTTGTGGAATTTGGTTGTTGGTGATACCAACTTACGAGTGTCAAGTCATCAAGACCTCCTTGGGCCCATGTATATGTTCTTTCTGCAACACCATTTCTTTCGGACAGTGGCTTCTTTAAATAAGGCTTCTTCAATGACTGGGTAAATGTAGTTTTGTGTGCACCTCCTTGGGAGACATTTTTATACAGGCACATGCGTGTTCTGTTCACAAAATGGCACATTCCCACATTCTAAACATGTCGATTGTGTAAAGTATTGTTATTCCCAAGGGACAACATTTTTTTTGTTTTGTGTTCCAAAGTACTTACAGGTCTCTGAGTGTGGGGACACCTTTAGTATTGAGGTCTGTTAGTTTGCCTTGGGTGCACCACTCCTGTTTCTTTCAGGGTAAACAAGAGGTGGCATGACTTCATTGTATTGCTGTGCTCACCTGTTCTCAGACACTAGCTTCTCAATATATTTCTCATTGAAGTTTTGGGCTGGTGTGCCCTATTTTTCCTTGTGTCCAAGTGGCATGGTGGGTCTACAAACTGGGGAGTACAGGGCTTACATATGTGCGGAGTAATCTAGCTATTACTCATGATGCATTGCCTGATATGCACTGTGACCTATTGGTTTTGTACTCATGTGTCAGATGTATACAGGTGACTGATGTTTTTGCGTATCTTCACCTTGCCCACAGCATCATCATTGGAAACCGAGGGAGACACCTGCAGTGATACGCACCGTACTCACACATCCATTGCGTGGGTACGGTCCGTATCACTAGAGTAGTGGTGCCGTAGGAGTACGGGTGGTACGGACCATACACACGCTCTCAGAGCGGGTGTACGGCCCGTATCACTAGAGTAGTGGTGCCGTAGGAGTACGCGTGTTACGGACCGTACACTCGCTCTCAGAGCGGGTGTACGGTCTGTACCACGCATACCCCTACGGCACCACTACAATAGTGATATGCACTGTACTCACACATCCATTGCATGGGTACGGTCTGTATCACGAGACTAGTGGTGCCATAGGAGTACGCGTGGTACGGACCGTACACATGCTCTCATAGAGGCTGTAACACTAGAGTAGTGGTGCCGTAGGAGTACGCGTGGTACGGACTGTACACATGCTCTGAGAGCGGGTGTACGGCCCGTATCACTAGCGTAGTGGTGCCGTAGGAGTACGCGTGGTACGGACTGTACACACACTCTGAGAGCGGGTGTACAGCCCGTATCACGAGACTAGTGGTGCCGTAGGAGTACGTGTGGTACAGACCGTACACACGCTCTGAGAGCGGGTGTACGGCCCGTATCACTAGGCTAGTGGTGCCATAGGAGTACGCGTGGTACGGACCGTACACACGCTCTGAGAGCGGGTGTACGGCCCGTATCACTAGAGTAGTGGTGCCGTAGGAGTACGCGTGGGACGGAACGTACACACGCTCTCAGAGCGTGTGTAAGGTCCATACCACGCGTACCCCTACGGCACCACTACAATAGTGATACGCACCGTACTCACACATCCATTGCATGGGTATGGTCCGTATCACTAGAGTAGTGGTGCCATAGGAGTACGCGTGGTACGGACCGTACACACGCTCTCAGAGCGGGTGTACGGCCCGTATCACTAGAGTAGTGGTGCCGTAGGAGTACGCGTGGTACGGACCGTACAAACGCTCTGAGAGCGGGTGTACTGGCCGTATCACTAGAGTAGTGGTGCCGTAGGAGTACGCATGGTACGGACCGTACACACGCTCTCAGAGTGGGTGTACGGTCCGTACCATGCGTACTCCTACAGCACCACTACAATAGTGATACGCACCGTACCCACGCTATGGATGTGTGAGTACGGTGCGTATCACTATTGTAGTGGTGCCGTATGTGTACGGGTACGTGTGAAATGCACCGTACATGTTTTTTGGATTCTAAAATTACATAGGGGACAAGTATTAGGCCCAAAATGCATGCTGGTTGTCATGGATACAGAGATTTCAGTTGCAATGTGGCCATCATGTGGTCTTGAAAAGTCAATTGGGCCAAAAATTACAATGTTGCAAAGTGGTGTTTGCCTTGCTCTGATGCTCAAAATTTGAACCATGCAAATTCGTGTCATTGGTGTAAGTTTAAAGGGATTGGAGGAAACGTAGGATGCAAATGAGTCTGACCAATCACTCTGTACTCCTGTAAATAAAAGCCCCCAGCAAGACAGATATAAGTCAGCCAGAACCCATGAGAGGGCACTTGCCTGCACAACTTTCCTGTCGACCACACTGCTGCTGTCTGTGCTTCCTCTGGCACCATGTCCCGGGCTGTGGAGATGGCCCAGCCATTCACACTTGAGGAGAATGAGGCTTTGCTGAATATGCTGCTCCCACAGTACCCCAGCCTGTATGGGAGACCAGGGGAGTAGGTGAGTGCTGACTCCACTAACTTTGACTGTGCACCTTTTTTGTCACTTCTGGCATTGTGTCCAGGTGTAACAGACATGCAATGTTGTTTAGAGTGGGTCCCAGGGGGGGAAAGGCTTTGATGTGTTTCCGGTGTGCACTCCTCACTTGCATTGTGCTTACTGTGACACATTCAGCCTGGCAAATCCTTGGTGGCATTTTTTGGCTATTGTCCTGAGGTGATTCAGTGGTCCCCCCGGTGTGACAGGTGACTGTACCCACACATGTGTATGAGTTGAGTGGACCTGTGGTGAGAGTGTCCATGTGATGTGTACGCCCTCCTGGACATTGATGTGTGTGAATGTTCCTTGTCATGTGGGTGAGTGTCTATGTGAAGTGTTGCACCACAGCTGCATGGAGGAGGCAACAGCTCTACCCATCTGATGTGAGAAGTAAGCCGTGCTGTGTGTCTGACTTGCTGAGCTAGCCCGACACCTGTGACACCCCACAGGCAAGTGGCACATGTGCAGAGTGAGGTTTGTATCCGCTGTTGCCAATGGCAGGTGATTGATCTGTGCCTGTGTGTGTCTGTTTACTCTGCTGAGGTTGCGTCAGTGGCCTGGGGCATGTAACTGCTTTGAGGTGCTGTCCTTCAGCCTGGTGTTGCATGTGATGCACAGTGTGTGCCATGATCAGGGAGTGCGTCACACCCCTCCTGCCACCTGTGTACTTTCAAGCCATGTAGTGCATTGGGGCTTCCACAGAGGCCAATGGCCATATGAGAAAGAATCAATTCCTTGGCAGCATCCTATGCTGTGTTCAACATATCAAAGATGTTCAAATGTGTGTCTCTGTGACATGGAGCAGGTGTAGTAATGTTGTCTCACTTTGTCATCCTCACAGGTAACTGCCTACGAGAAGGGGGTAATCTGGAAGCGGCTCGTCAGGGGATCGCAGTCGGCGCCTGGCCCAAGTCAGAAAACGGTGGCCGGACATCCGGTGCTGGACCCGGCGGATCACCCGGGTCCAGCTGGGGCTCTCACCTCCACGCTGCCACAGCGGGCACTGAAGTCTGACCCCCCACATGACGCGTGTCCTGGCGGTGGTCTTCCCTGACCTGGATAGGCAGTTACAGGAGGGACAGCAGCAAGGAGGGGGTAGGTACATGTCTGTTTGTTGTGTTGTGTGTCACCAGCTTTTGGAAGTGCTCTGTAGCCTGGATACACTGCCAGGGTTTATATGTGCAGTGCATATTTTGTTCCCCATAGTCAACCGGTGCTCTTATTCATCCCTTCCCCTCCTTGGCATGTGTCCCCTGGTCTGTGTGTGATCACAATTGCACATGGTCATCTAGGCTGCCAGTTAATCCAAGTGCACATTGCTTTATGCATCATGTGTGAGGGTGGTCTGTGACATGTGTTGGCACCTTGCCTGTGCCCTGTCCTGTTCATTCTGTTGGGGGGCCATATTTGTTGGCACTGATGATGAGTCTCAACATAGGAGTGTGAGGTTTCAAATGGGCACACTTGCAGCATGCATGACCAATGTTGTGGCCTCAGACATGATTTGCATGAGTGGGAGATATGCATAGTGCCAGGACGGTTGCTCATGTTACAGTCAGATCATTCCAGGAACAAGGAGCAGTGTGCCCACTACAGTCCCCTGAGACACCATTGCCTCGTAATCATGTGTGTCATCCAACACTGTGCCCATTCTCTGTGTGTTCAGCATAGGTTGGACTCTGTGGCATTGTTCCCTGGCCTCATTTGTATTTATCCAAAGTGTGCTACGTGTCCACTGGACAGGGAGACCCCATTTGGCTTGTGCATGCTCACACTGGGCAGTGCCTGTGTGTCCATTAAAAACTATCTGTTGATGGTTGTTTGTCACAAATATGTGTTGCCAGCCTCACGAGGTGATGTGGAGTACATTTGGGAATTCTTGCAGCACATTTTTGTAAACCCTGATTAAGAGGTGTCACTTCTTGATCTGTCTCAATCACATTGTCTCAGGTATGGGGGGTCTGTGCGGGCGAGGCCTACATGGCCAAACCTTATGTCTCCTTGCCAGGTCTGACCTGTGTGTGATAATTGGCTGGACAGAGACTCAACGTGCAGTGACCCAGTCATGTTGTGCAGGGTTTAATGTTTGTGCTTTGCAGCATGTGTCAATTGTTTAAATACATGGATCCTGCTCATACATTTTTTGCATCAGTGTGTGGTCCAGATGCCACGTGGTTTGGTCTTTGTGTGCTGACATCTGTGTGGACATTCTGGCTTGCCATGAGGGTGTCTCCTCAGTGCAGGTATGCCTTTTTACAACACAATTGCAGGCCCATTAGCTTATGCATTGTCCTGGGTTTGGACATGTGTGCCACTCCACATGACAGGCAGTGGGTCAGATGTGTTGCCAAGTGTGTCATCAGGTAACGGATGGCCATGTGACAACTGACATAATTCAAGTTGTTAGTCAAAAAGTATTGTACCTTGGCACTCACAACACTTGTCAACAGGTCTTCATGTTTTCTTTGCTTTAGTTTGACGCTTTGTTGTTAAGTACAATAATGTGCCTGCATGACAGATGTCTCCCTAGGAAGTGCACAACAAACCACCTTTACACTTTCAGGGAACACGCTGGCACATTTTAAAAGAAGCCACTGTTCTAATAAGACTGTTTTGCAGATTATACATATACATGTTCCCACAGTGTTGTGGAATTTGGTTGTTGGTGATACCAACTTACGAGTGTCAAGTCATCAAGACCTCCTTGGGCCCATGTATATGTTCTTTCTGCAACACCATTTCTTTCGGACAGTGGCTTCTTTAAATAAGGCTTCTTCAATGACTGGGTAAATGTAGTTTTGTGTGCACCTCCTTGGGAGACATTTTTATACAGGCACATGCGTGTTCTGTTCACAAAATGGCACATTCCCACATTCTAAACATGTCGATTGTGTAAAGTATTGTTATTCCCAAGGGACAACATTTTTTTTGTTTTGTGTTCCAAAGTACTTACAGGTCTCTGAGTGTGGGGACACCTTTAGTATTGAGGTCTGTTAGTTTGCCTTGGGTGCACCACTCCTGTTTCTTTCAGGGTAAACAAGAGGTGGCATGACTTCATTGTATTGCTGTGCTCACCTGTTCTCAGACACTAGCTTCTCAATATATTTCTCATTCAAGTTTTGGGCTGGTGTGCCCTATTTTTCCTTGTGTACAAGTGGCATGGTGGGTCTACAAACTGGGGAGTACAGGGCTTACATATGTGCGGAGTAATCTAGCTATTACTCATGATGCATTGCCTGATATGCACTGTGACCTATTGGTTTTGTACTCATGTGTCAGATGTATACAGGTGACTGATGTTTTTGCGTATCTTCACCTTGCCCACAGCATCATCATTGGAAACCGAGGGAGACACCTGCACGGACCTGGAGGAGGGACCCAGCACCAGTGCCACCAGTGCTGGCGAGTCTGCGGGAGACAGTGGCACAGAGGGCGAGGGGAGTCAGTCGGAGGAGCTGTCTGGTGGCGAGACCAACTACGACGCAGACGGGTCTGAGGCTGACCTCATCGAGGGGGCGGAGGCTGCTACAACATCTGGCAGTAGCCCAACATCTGTCCCCGCCTCCTCCATTCCCATCACCGCCCTCCCAGTTGCTCCGGTCCCTTCTGTCTGTGCAGAGCACCACCATGTCTCCTTCGTGCCAGGCACTGCACCCCCTGTCACCCCTGCTGCCCTCAGTGCAGAGTCTGTGGACATACAGCGGCAGTTGCAGGTTGGGCAGTCATCGATGCTGCATGTCCTCCATGGCCACACCACACTGCTGACACAGATGGTGTCGTTCATGGAGGGCATGTCAGCAACGATGTCTGACCAACGCCGGTTTCTGCAGTCCATGGACTCTTCCCTGATGGCAGCAGTGTCTCTCCTGCAGCGCTTCGTCACCCCCACCCCAGCCCCATCCACACTTCTCTCTCCCATACCTGTCCCATGCACACCCAGACATTCCCAAGCACGCACCCCACCAGACACAGGCACAGACACAGGCAGCACACCACCAAGTAAGAGCAAGCGCACACATCCTGGCACGCACACTCAGGGGCATGTAGGCACACCCACTGGGTCTGGGGCAAAAAGCCATACACGCAGCCACTGTCTGAGTCCGCAGGCCTCACAACCCAGTCCCTCCAAAAGCACTCCGTTTGGCTCCCCTGCCACACTGTCACCCAAAGAGGTCTACATGGCTGAGCGGGACCTCACCCCCACTGTGACACCACCCCTCAAGCGGGCGAGGAAGTCCGCGGGTAGGGGAGTTGAGTTCACCCCCATGTACACCCCCTCCCCCAAGAGCGCTGCACCCCATCCCTCCACCCCCCCTCCGTTGGCCCTGGGGTTTCTTCCGGTGCAGGGGTTACTCTGGACGCCCTGGCAGAAGTGTACAGCGCCAAGCTCACCTCCACCTTTGGCGCTGCCCCACCCCCTGTGGTGGACACGTCCACCCCTGCACCCACCACACCTACCCTTCCCCCTCCTGTCCCTGCGGTGCCTGGTCCTTCCCCACATGATGCCCCCCCACCCCGGTCGATGAACCTGAGGGTTCCACTGTGCAGGCAAGCTAGGGGAGACACGTGCCCATGTGTCTCCTGAAGGACTTCTATTATGGACTGGCCATTGGCCTTTGTATATAATTCATTTTATTTTTACTTTGAACACTATTGCATTTCAGGTATTGATGTTGGTGCTGAGGCTCCAGGAGTTGGTGTTGTGGTAATGTGTTATGGTTCTGAGAAATGTTCTAGTCTGATGGTCATGAGGTTGACCATGGTATCTGCGTGCCATCACAAGGTCTCATTGGTAGTGTGTGTTATTTTGGTTTTGAGACATTGTCCCAAGGAGTGTTCCTTCCTCTGTGGCACCTGACATCTTCCCTGCAAAGAGTTGCACAATTGTTGTGCTGACCTGTGTCTACATTTCCTTTGTTGGTGACGGATCCCTTCAACTATGGCCATGCCTGCTCAGCAATGTCACCGGCTGCATCGTCTGTGCCATCCTTGCTAGTCACTGTACTTGTGTATTGAGTATGTTGAAATGCCTTCATGGAGAAATTCTCCCTTTTCAGCACTATGCATGTGTGTAATCCCGGCCTAGCACACATGTGGTACTTGTTCTGTACATGGGCACATGACTCACAATTGTGGGCATTGTATCTGTGGGAACTCCACCATGAGAGACAACATCTTGGTGGCTGGCCCAGCACATGTACATTCCTATCAGTCCTGGGATGTGCGTGACAGTGTGTGTTCCCTTTGGCTCTCTTACTTTAGAAGGCAGTGACATGACTATACAGTCTTGTGGCATATCAGTGTGTGTATTGTGCTGCATCCGCCAGGGGTGGGTATGCATGTGTTATTTGTCCTCACACCCACATGTGGTGTGTCATGCAGTGGGGGAAAGACGTCCATCCTCCTGGGAGTGGGACACTGCTGTCAGTGATGTGTTGTTATGGCACTATCATCATAGTCCAAAGTTAGGGATGCGTACATACACCCATGGAGCTGTGGTCATCTGATAATGATGTACACCCCCCCCCCCATGTCTCTGTCCAATGCTGGGAGTCCCCTGCACCCACCCCTCATATTGCAGGCCACTACTGGAAGTCATATACACCCACCTCTCACATGTCTGTCCACTGCTGGGAGTTCTCTGCACCCACCCCTCATATTGCAGGCCACTGCTGGGAGTCCTCTGCACCCACCCATATATGTCTGTCCACTGCACCCACTCCTCATATTGCAGGCCACTGCTGGGAGTCCTCTGCAGCCACCCCTCATATTGCAGCACACTGCTGGGAGTCATATACACCTACCCCTCACATGTCTGTCCACTGCTGGGAGTCCTCTGCACCCACCCCTCATATTGCAGGCCACTGCTGGGAGTCCTCTGCACCCACCCATATATGTCTGTCCACTGCTGGTAGTGATGTGCACCCACCCACATATGTCTGTTCACTGCTGGGAGTCCTCTGCACCCACCCCTCATATTGCAGGCCACTGCTGGGAGTCCTCTGCACCCACCCCCATGTCTCTGTCCACTGCTGGTAGTGATGTGCACCCACCCACATATGTCTGTACACTGCTGGGAGTCCTCTGCACCCACCCCTCATATTGCAGCCCACTGCTGGGAGTCCTCTGCACCCACACATATATGTCTGTCCACTGCTGGTAGTGATGTGCACCCACCCACATATGTCTGTCCACTGCTGGGAGTCCTCTGCACCCACCCCTCATATTGCAGCCCACTGCGGGGAGTCATATACACCCACCCCTCACATGTCTGTCCACTGCTGGGAGTCCTCTGCACCCACCCCTCATATTGCACCACTACAATAGTGATACGGACCGTACATATGCTCTGAGAGCGTGTGTACGGTCCGTACCACGCGCACTCCTACGGCCCCACTACAATAGTGATACGGACCGCACCCACGCTATGGATGTGTGAGTATGGTGCGTATCACTATTGTAGTGTTGCCGTAGGGGTACGCGTACACGTCCACTTCCGTTGTTGCGGGACGCAGGGATTGTTGGACACGCCCCCCGAAGTGACCAGACCCTGGAGGTAATGTATGTCCTCAATATTGTAGGTTTTCATTTAGGTAGGGGTATGTTTCCCGCCCCTCACCCCCCCTTGGTCCCTGGGTGTTTTTCTCACCTTCTGCGGCATGCACGGCGGTTTCGGTGCACCAGGTCATAGGCTAAGAGGGCCGGGATGACACGTAGGATGGGGTCCATGGCTGTCCGTCGCGTACTGGGGCTCCGTTTTCACGTCGAACTCAGTTTTCCGGGAGTTTTTGGCTGCCGTAAAAAAAAAGCTGTGCGGAGTGACGTAGGGACGATTCGTACTTGCTGGTCCGTAAAACGCTGCCTGACTCCGTACGGACGTCGTGTACGCGCTGTCCCGGATCAGACTCGTTGGTATTTTTTTGCCGTACGGTGTTTTGTACGTTTCGTACGGAAATGGTATTTCTGTACGAATCGTACTTGCTGGATTGTACGGTGGATTTCCCGGGTACAAGTCGTACAGAGAATACGCTCCGTACGACGAATCTTACCCGGGTTTTACACGATTGGAATCGGCACCTAAGTGTCCAATCAAATATCAAGTACATGATAATTTCTCAGCAGTTATGGACAAATGCATCACATGTCCAGTAATTTTACATCAAAAGTACACCAAATATATATATATCATCCACTCAAGGATGATCAAGAATGCATGATAAGCAAATACATAATGTGGACCCACATGCCTTATCTTGTGACAGTTGGGTATTTCCAAGATTGAGAAATACATTAGCAAATAACAGGTGCCCCCTACAAAAATAGCATGTTCTTGTTGAGCTAACAGGCTATGATAATCACGAGCGCTGTCTGTTGAGCAAGCCTTGCATCATTGTGTTTCAAGCTTGCTGACTGCCACAAATCAATAGTTTGCCAAAGGCCATGATTTTTCATTGTACAGGTCTCAAATGGGTAGCACAGGCCTCATTCTTTATTGAATATCACAAAATTGAGTGAGACAAGATGGGTTCCATACATGCCAGAAAAATCCACATCCCGCCCTTTGATACTCAATCACACTCTATTCTAGTCCTTCCATGGGGGTCATTTCCTCCTCATCTCCTGCTCTATTATTCTCATTTCTTATGTACCTATTTCTCCATCTCCCAGAGATAATGGAATGTTGAAAGGGTGCTGTGTTGTTGCAGCAGTGGGTGAGGATATGCTCATACAGGTAGGGCACACCTGTATGAGCAAACACAATGTTATTAATGCTACTAACCCTATTATCATTGCTTCCAATAGCCAAGCATCCCAATTGCTAAACCATGCGAGCGCTATCACATACTTGTATGTATTCCCTTGGCCTCCTTTCTGGACCTTCCGGATCCTCCCTATGGTCTTGATGATGTTATTGCTATTGTCTGGAATATAGGAGCAACACATTTGGTGTATTACTGAACACACCCTGCCCTCCTTGACCAAAAGAATGTCTAATGCAACACAATTTTAAATCACTACCGCCCTTATGGCAGTAAGTTCTTATGTTATGTTTACCAGGACCGCTGCAGTGGAGTCTGCCCATCTCTTAATGAGTACTGATAGCTGGCCCACCCTATATGTGAAGTATACCATCCCTAGAGGTGATGACATACCATTCAAACCTGTGATGGTCCAATCTATCCATTTTGCTGTTCTTTTCTTGCATGCCCTTGAACTTACTGGGTGGCCTATTAGTGACATATTTGACGTCATTTGTGGTAACACCAAAGAAGGATAGCAACTACGATATCAGTTGGCAGGCAGCTGGAAATAAGCTGACATTCCGCATACAAAAAATAGTTCCTTAGGTCCTACAAATCCTTATGATAAATGCAGGGAACCGTTCTTAATTCTGTCTAAGTTGGCATAGTGCTGGCACTTGCTGTTATATACAAATATGCTTGGTTTCTTTCCCTTGGGTTATTCTCCACAACTCAGTGGTTCTGCCATGGTAATCATCCTTGCTAGGATGCAGGGCATCTCCCTCTGGCTCTCTCCACCCAAGCCTTCATCCTCCGCGTACCATATACAGCATGATGAAGTTACTGTATTGTGAATCTTTAGGTGTGGTACCCTTAGGTCCTCTGCTTTCATGTCTCCTGGGGAATGCTGAGCTTCTAGGTCTTTTCCCCCACCTGTACTTTATTGCTTGTTTTCCCTTAAGTGGTCTACCAATGATTGATCGCCCTGTTTCAGTTTCATATTTGTACATGGTTGTCTGCCCAGTGATGTTCCTGCACAAGTCCACAGTGCCACTTTACTAGGGGTTTACAAGTAAATTATAAATGCCAATTGGGTATACGCCAATCTTACCATGTTTTAATGATCGAGTACAAGCATATTAGCAATGGTTAGCAGTGGTAAAGTGTGCAGAGTCCTAAAACCAGGCAAAATGAAGTGAGCAAAACAGGAGATCTGAAGGCAAAAAGTTAAGGGGACAAACCACGCCAAGGATGCCAGGTATAACAGGCCACCTGATGACGGCTAGTGGTGCTTTGTGATTTTAGGTGCTATACCTACTTAAAACTTTAAAACTGAACATCTCTGGCTCTAATGATTGGTTTTTTTTAATGATTGGGTTTTTTAAGTTTTGATATTCTATTTATTAAAATGTACTCTATTTTTATAAATTGAATTGGGATTTTACTTGTGTTGTGTTTTCACTTTATTACTGTTTGTGTGCTGCATACATGCTTTCCACTTTGCCACCAAGTTAAGCCTGACTGCTTTGGGCCAAACTACCAGTGGGTTAGGCACAGGTTAATTCAGTGACTTTTAATGTTCACCCTGACAAGGGTTGTGGTTGTTGCCTGAGTGGAGTGTCCACCCTACTCAACCAATAACCCAATTTATTACAGTGATGAAAGTAAAACTGCAGACAGGTCCCCTTTGCAAAGTTCTGGAGAGGTGCATCCCTACCTTGGGCTCATACAGTAAGCTGGGTAGGCTTTGACCCTCTGCCTCAGCACGCACACAAATCAAGCATGTGCACTGAAGGTTTTTCTGTGACACAGAATATGAGCAGGGTCCTGTGGTCTCAAGGAGCACGCCATGTGACCCCTCCTTCTTGAGTATGACTACACTTCAGCTTACCAGGATATAAAGGACAATGGTGTCAGTGATAACCTTTTAACCCATATCTGCCAGGAACTGGCATCTCTGGGTCCTTAACTCCATCCATGTAGGAGTGTAGATCTAGGACGCTGCATACTGAAGTTGCTCATGCACATTTTACATGTTACATTTAATTTATAAAGCACACGGCTACTCGAAGTGTCCCGGCGCTTGCTCCAGAAAGTAGACTGCCCACAGATCAGAAGCTAAAAAAGCAACGTTTTAAGTTTTTGGCAGTGACAATACAGGAGTCCAACTTGTTTTCTTGAAATCAAGTGGTACCAAAAATGGGGTACTCGAGGTAGCCTCAGATGGCTATATGAGTTGTAGGGCTTCCGCAGGATATTCCAGAGACCCGTTGTAGTGCAAATGACTTTTGGGAGTAGAGTAGAGGTGACAGAGGGACCCTAAGAAGATGAGGAGGTTTCCTTTACCATTTCCAGCCCTGTTTTTCACTGGAACGGCTACCCCACAACTTAGGAAGTGCTACACTGATGAAGAAGCCTGTGCCATGTTTTGAGTACTCACCTTTATGAGGAGGGGTGGCACATAGCATGTTTGGGTTGTGGTTTTTAAATCAGGCCAGAAGAACAACCCGAGGCAAAAATCACACAGGACCACGAGGTTTATTTATGAGAGATCTGCATCACTTTTGCGCCACGTAAAGTGGTACATGCGTGATGCAGGGCTCTGATTTCAATTTATGAAGCCACACAAAGCCACCCTGTGTGGCTTTGTGTGGCTACAAAAATCATGAGTAACTCTGCACCCAGGAGGCATTCCATGGGTGCTGTGGTGGGTTTTTCCATGGAACCCCCATGTAATTTGATGCTGCCTCTGATTTACAAAGTTATGTAAACCTGGGGAAGTTCTAAATCCGTGACCTCCTGAGATGAGGAATAACGGAGAGAAATATGTTTATTTCTCCTAATTTTTTCCTCTTTTCTTGTGTGGAAAGAGGATAATGCTTCATAGGATCTGCACAAAAACAATCATACATGCAACTGAGGCATCCGGGTGCCTGCATTGGCACTAGGCTGCCGAAACGGTGCCAGTACAGGGAGAAAGGACAGGAATGCACCATATTACTTAAATACGGTGCATTCCTGCCCTTTGACTTTGGCATAGGGCAGCTCAGCAAGGTACCTTGCACAGCTTCCCTAAGCTAAAATCTCATAAATTAACCCCCACTTGCTTTGTGACCCTGATGCAGCCTCTGCTGCAGCCGAAACTAGCCCTTCCACAGAGTACTTGAACTAGTGCACTCGGGTGCAGTCACAGGGGCCATGACCTGGTCTGCGGAGCCATGGCAAGGACAAGGACATCCTCACTCAGTGGGCTGTGCTGGGTGCACACCACTTATCGCCGTGCTGCCTGCCCAACCATTGAATACAGCAGGCTCTGCCTGCACCGCCATAGTTGAAACAGGCAACAAGGTACTGGGCAGCCAGGGAAAATTACATATGTGCCCTGGAATTCCTGAAAAAGTTCCAACACTTATTCCAGTTCTGAACAAAAATGCTTCATTTTGAAACTGATTTAGGACTTTGATTTTTGAAGCCTACTTCAAACCGAAGTGCCTTGGACCACTTGGAGAATTTGAAAACCTCCAAAGGTAAGTCAGCTGTATACTGAGTCGTGGGTATCGGGCTTTAAAACAACCTTTCCAGGTACCATCACCTGGCTCAATTCTCATGAATTATCGTAATATCAGAAATAGTCAATATTCCATCATGGCACACAAATGGAAAACCTGCATTTTCTAGCCAGATAAGTGCACTGGTGGTCAGTCTCACTTGGGTCAAGGTACACCTAGGGGAGTTTTGGAACAGATATTCTTGTTTATTCAAGGCCTCTTGTCAGATCGAAAACCCGGGGGTCCTGTTCAAAATATTTTATTGAGTTTTGTAAATAGAGAATAAACAAAGACAATACAGAAAATAATACTATATAGCGAAAATACCTAATCACAAGTCATAAAATGATCAACGCCATTACGAAAATACAATAGGTAAAAAGAAGTAACATATTCATATGAAACATAAAAGAGGGAAGGAAAGGAAGGGACAATTATAAAACTAGTACAGTAAGTATCAATAGAGCTACTATATCATATGGAGAGATTAATCGAGAAATAATGAAATCAAAAGATAAATCAACAGTACATCACTTAGAGGAAAAATATACATCAACAGGTAACCAATAAGATTGATAAGAGATAGAATTATGAAGAATCCCATTCAGGGATAACTGAGCACCTCTTCTTGTAAAAATAACCCAGGACCACCACGCATTAACAGATAACAAAGAAATATCTTTCCAGCAATAAGTGATGGATTTCAAAGCCGCTGAAATTAGGAAATTGAAAAGTTTAGCTTCTAAAACATTTAAGTTTTGTGATAAAGTAGCAGATTTGCATATCATCATATGGTAGGAAACGTCAACATGAATTTTTAAAATCTTTTTCATAATATCCCAAACTTCAGACCAGAATTTAAACACTAAAGGACAGTCAAAAAGCATATGTTGTAGCGTACCTGGTTGTATTTTGCAATGCCAACATTCTGCAGAGGGAAGAAGTTTAGCTTGGAATAAACGTAATGGAGTCCATAACCGATTAAGTAAAATATAAGAATTAGTTTGGTAGAGTGATACTGGTAGCCAACCAGATATACTATTAAGCCAGATATCTTTCCATGTGTTAGTGGATAAAGAAAGTGAAAGCTCACTGTTCCAAAAAGTTGAAATCATATCTATATTATTACCTAAAGTATTTGAAAACTTTTTATATAGAATAGAAACACCATGAGAAGAAGTGGAAACTGTTTGAATGTAAGTTGATAAGTCAGCTGCAACATTAGAGGGAATTGCATTGGGGAAAGAATCTAAAATTGAATTGCACAAATATTGATATTTAATAAGGTCGGATTGAGATAAACCAAATCTTGTTTGTAATATTTCAAAAGAAATGAATGCATTATTGGAATAAACATCTTTAAGATAGAAAATACCCGCCTTGATCCATGAAAACCAGAAAGTAACATTTCTATTCAATTTAATGACAGTACTATACCAAAGTGATAGATTGAGTCTAAATCGTTAAATATCATTTTAGTGGATTTAATAATCACTGATTTATGAAACATTTTTGCATTATTAGACATGGTTATCAGAGAGGGTAATGGGAGTGTATGTACTATTGATTTCTCAATAGATAGCCAAGCAGGTGGATTATTTAAAAAGGAATGATTAAACCATATTGAACTTTGTTTTAAAATAAAGGCTTTATGATAAAGAAAAAAGTCAGGGATATTAAAACCAGCATTATGTTTGGGAACTTTTAATTTTTTGTAACTAATACGACGTGATTTGTTATTCCATAGAAATTTTGATAGAGATTTATCAACATCCTTATAAAACTTTAATGGAAATTGAGTAGGAATCATGGCAAGGGTGTAAAATATTTAAGGAGCTATATTCATTTTGATAGAATCCATTCTGCCCCACCATGAAAGATGCAATGACGACCATTTAGACGTTTTATCTTTTATTATAATTTAATATGAAATCACAATTTAAAGTAATTGTTGATTTTATGGAAGAAGAAATAAAATACCAAGATATTTTACTTTACTCTTTTGCCAAATTATTCCTTTCGTGGGAAGCATATCAGGAGTGCAAAAGATATTTAGGGGAAAAAAATCAGTTTTGTTGGTATTTAAAGTGTATCCAGAAACTGTAGAATATTTTGCTATAATATTCATTAAAGAGGGGAAAGAGGATATAGGGTCACTAATAAATAAAAGCACATCATCCGCATATGCAAGGGTTTTAACAGGAACATCCCTAATATTAATTCATTTAATATCATCACATTTTCTTATTGAAGTAAGAAAAGCTTCAATGCCAATTAAAAACTAAAAGTGGAGAAAGGGGACAACCTTGTCTTGTACCTCTAAAAAGTGAAAATTGATTTGAAACTTGGCCATTGATATATAAACGGGCTGTAGGTGCATAATATGAAGCTGAAATCATGCGTATAAAAGACTCTCCAAAATTAAATGATAACATATGAAATAAAAATTGCCAATGGATTTTATCAAAAGCTTTTTCAGCATCTAAGGCTAAAATACCTGAGGGTAACGTTAAAGTAGAACTTTGTTCAATAATGTGTAACAAAGTTCTAGTATTATTCGCAGAATATCTATTCTTCATAAAACCAGATTGGTCAGGGTGTATAATAGAATCTAAAATAGGGCTTAATCTTGTAGCAAGTATTTTTGCACATAATTTACAATCTTGATTAATTAAGGATATAGGGCGATAATTAGATACAAGAGTGGGATCTTTGTCTGACTTAGGCAGTACAATAATTAAAGCTTCAGTAAAAGAACCAGAGGTAGATCTTGTAGACCCAAAAAACGTAAAAAGTTGATATAAAAAAGGTAAAAGTTGTGATTGAAATTCTTTGTAGAATTCCGCTGAAATCCCATCAGGACCGGGAGATTTATTTTTTTTAAGAGATTTTATGGCGGATAAAATTTCATCTTTAGTAATGGGCGCATCAAGTCCAATTTTATCCAATTTTGTGATATCTTGGGTAACCCACAGGAAGCTAAAAAGGAATCAATTAAGGAAGCATCTTGAAAATCGGGTTTACAATACAATTTAGAATAGAAATTCAAAAATTCATTAACGATTTCCTTGTGAGATAAAGCAATTTTATCCTGAGGACCATGAATGCAATTGATTTGACTTTTATCCTTTTTTATGCGTAAATAATTAGCTAAAAGTCTTCCAGATCTGTTGGCATTAAAACTAAATCTGGCTTTAGCATTAAAAATTTGAATGCCAGCTCGTTTACTAAGGATAGAGTTAAATTCATACCGTAGTTTTTGTAGCTTAAATTTATATTGAGGATCATTGGAGGTAATAAAAAGTCATTCAGTTTTTGCAATTTGTTTTTGTAGGTTTTTAATATTTGCATTAAAGGTTTTATTATCGTATGCCATAATAGAGATTGTTAGACCCCTAATATAAGCTTTAAAAGCATCCCATCTATTAATCATAGAAGTAGAATATTCTGGGTTAAATAGAAAGTAATCTTTAATGGCGGCTAAAAGTTTTGGTTTGTTATATTCATTTAACACTATACCAGTATTCATTCGCCATCTAGATTGTTTAATAAAAGTTCACTCCAAAACCAAAGAAACCATAGCTTTATCTGAAACATCAATGTTACCAATTTAAGGAGTAGTTACTGAATTATTAATTGCCTGGAAACTAATAAGCAATCAATTCTAGAATGGGAATTATGAGGAATGGAAAAAAAAGTAAAACTTTTTTCTGTGGGAAAATGTAATCTCCAAATATCTACTAAATTAGTGGTTTGAATAAATGATTTGAAAGCAAAATACACTTAAGAAGGGTAACATTTAGAAAGAGATAATCTATCTAATAAAGGGTCAGAAATAACAATAAAATCACCTCCAACAATTAAAGGAACATTTCCAAAGTTTAAAACCTAAGTCGTGAGAGTAGTCCAAAAAAAAGGATCATCTGCAGTAGGACCATAAATATTTAGTAAAAATAAGAATGAATCATGAACTTTAGTTTTAACTAATATATATCTACCCTCTGCATCTGAATTTTTACTCAAAATTTGACAGTGTCGTTTTTTTGCAAAAAGAATAGCCACACCATTTTTCTTACCATTAGCAGAAGAGACAATCTTGTCCACCCATTTCTTTTTCATATAATCTAAACTTTTTTCATCTATATGAGTCTCTTGAATAAAACAAATGTCAGCTTTGTAACTTCCTAAATAGTCTAAACTGTTTGTACGTTTAACTGGATGGCGCAAACCTTTAACATTTAATGACACAACTTTAAGAATATGAGAACTAGCCATAGTAGAAAGGAAGAGAAAAGAGAACAAGAAGAGGAAGGTAAAAGAAGAAAAAGAAAAAAAGAATGAGAAAAAGGTAGCTCCAGAACAAGCAAAAGGGAAGAAGAAAAGAAAAAACATGGAAAAAACAACAAACAGAACACATAAATGTGAAACGTGAAACGCACACACGTTCTACAAGCATGACCGATACCGCTGGAGCCCAATATAAGAAGTTATCAGTAGCATGTCAAAAAAGGCATAGCTGGTAGAAGTCAAGCAGCAGTCATTAGTATCCATTGAGTGTTGAGACTGTTGATCAATAAAATGTTGCAAATCTTCAGGACGTTGAAAAGATTTTGAGAAATTATCCTTCCAAATGCGCATCGTCGATGGATCAAAAAGTCCATATTTGTAGCCAAGACTTCGTAGTTGAGGGCGAAGATTCCTTGCGAATTGAGACAGTTTCTTTTGCAAAATCTTGATGAATTAATATTTTATTCCCATTTACCATCAGTGAAGGTATTTCTTGTGCTGCTTTTCTAATTAAAACCAAATGATGGTGGCGGAGGACTTTAAAGATTATTTGTCGTGGTTTGGTGTGATGAGGGTGCCGATGGGAGGGAATCCTGTGAGCCTTATCAATTTCAAACTTTTCTGGAAATTTGAGTTGCAGAAAGGCCAGGAATCAGATTTTCCAAATATAATCTACAGTTAGCTACCTCGACATCCTCTGGTAAATTAAATATGCGAAGATTGTATTGCCTGTTGCGATTTTCCAAGTCCAACAGTAAAGAGCACATAGGTGAAATTTTTGTCACAAGTGGAGTGAAGGTGTCGATTTTTGCTTTATTATCTTGTATTTTGATTGAATTATCCGAAATTTTCATGGACAAACTGGCCATTTCTTCGCATACGTTTTTGACTTCTGACGCAATGGTATCTGTATTCACACGAAGTGCCTGAATTTCTTCTAATATTAAGGATAATAAAGGTTCAGCTGACTCAACTGCTTTTGATTTAACAGGTGGAGGCGAAACTTGCTGTCTCCTTTTATTATTAATGGAAGCTTTGTTATCCATTTTTTTAAATAAAGAATTTGATTTAAAATTGCAGAAGCAAATTATTATCAAATACAGAGAATGCTGTGGAGATATCTTAAAAATAACTGGTGCAGCAGCTAAAATGGACTGTGGGAGTGGCTAGGCCCAAAGCCAGGCCCTCTCTTGAAAGAACACTCCGCCCCCTTGACAGAGAAGCCCTGCTGTACCTGAGTGCTGAGCTGGGTGCAGGGACCAGGCGGTGAAAAAACCCACTTCCAATGCCCAAAATCGCAGGATTTCGCTGCACCACACTGGTAGGAACTTCATAAAAGCAGCAACCTCCTTAAAGACGATTTTCTGACAGGAATCGTCGATAATAATCAAAAAACGGGCGACAAACGCGTTAGAGGTCCTGGGAGGCGGCCATCTTGGATCCCGCGCTCGCGCGTTTCTAAAAACCCGGGGGTCCTGAATGAATAAAGCCTCCAGGTCAGTCCCACTAGACACCTTTACCTCCACAACTTTGTAAGTGTGAAGTTAGAATGCTTCACCGAAGACATTATCCTCTTGAAATTGGTCATGGGCACTAATGGGTTGGCATTGGGTTGGCAACTTGTTGGGATGCAGGTTACACTAAACTTTCCCTTGATCACTGCAAAATAGTTTCATTAAATTTTGCTGTTTTCAGAATTCCACTGATTGTTACTGTAACGTCTCTTATCAACGAATCTGATTGATGGCATTGTTCCTTTGTCCGTATCTTTTGATCACCTTATCTTTTTTATTCATTTTTTCATTCGTTTGGCTATCGTGTTTTTATATTAAATACCTAAATTGTGGGGTGAACACGAACAATTCTTTATTTAATTTGATACTATTGTACTTAAGTACAACACCTGCGTACAATAACTATGAGGGTTGGCTTGTCACTCAGGCTAAGCTGCCACAGGCTAGCCAATATAGAAATCATTGATAATGGGTCATCTGTGTGGAGGCTGGGGATTCCTAGCTATGCCAGTTTATGACTGCAGTACACATTTCTTAATATATGTACTTTGGCAGAATAGGCAAATAATACAACAGAACTATTCGTTAGCAACCTTTCAAAATTGATTTAATAGAACTATCAGCTATCAACCTTGCAAACTGATGTAGGCTACTAAAGTGTGATAGGCCTCATTGATTAACTATTGGCATTATATGTGAAGATGTGTGCAATGGCTCCATGGTTAGTTTGTACCGGTGGTCACCCTTAACGATAATTTTTGGGCACCGGTACTTTTTGTGGTTATTGAGACAGGCAGCAGTGATAAATGGGTGCCTTTGTTAGGCTCTCGCATGCTGCGATGGCTGCTGCTGCTGCTTTGACAAGCATGCATTAGTAAGTGTGCATCACTTATTTGTAAAATACAAGTAAAAAATTAATTGCATTTAAAAAAAACTGTGCCGTAAAGTTGATCCTGAGGCACACTATGACTGCAAGGTCCTTCTGAAAGAGCGCCAAACCTCAAAAAAGCGACACCCCATTGGCTGTTATGATGCCAGAGGTGGACAGGCGTAACTCTCCTTCCTACCTGTGAGTGGGGACTTCACCTTGCTCGTTATTTAAACGGCGCAGGAGGTGCCCCAAGAATTGACTGGCAGACACACTTACTGCTTTCCTTGCCCAGGGCAGTCGAATGCTGGAATCAGGTGGTAGAGCCCTGATCTGGGCCTAACAAGACTCCGGGGGGCAAATTTACAAGCAAGTGGCGAAGCGTGTCACTAAGCCAAGAAGGCTAATGACACGCTTCGCCACTTCAGAAAAGCAGGGCTGCAGCATATTTACTAGAATATAGTGCAGCTCTGCCTTTCCTCCTGCTCTGGCGCTAAATGTATCTGCCCAGCGCCAATGCAGGCACCCAGACACCATAGCGCAGGGGTGCCTGTGTTGAGGGAAAGATTGTTTATGTGCAGGAAGGTATACCTTCCTGCACATAAACAATCTTGAAATGCCGTTTTGTGACTTCTATGTGTGCTGCTTAATGCAGCACAGATAGAAGTTGTAAAATGGCATATTAAGAAAAAAATTTGTCTATGGGCAGGAAGGGGGACCTTGCTGCACACAATCATTGGTACTTTGCTGTTTCCATGTGCACTGCCCAAGTCAGCACACATGGAAACAGCATAAACGAGGAGAAATAAAGCATTTCTCCTCGTTTCACCTGTTTAAGGCCAGGTTTTCGCTGGTCTTAATGTTGGTGCTGCCTCCTATTTATGCTGCTCTTGTAAATACGGGGCAGTGTCAAAATCAATGGGTGTTGCGGTGCAAAGCCCTCCACTACACCCAATACCCAACCCTTTCACGCTAAGTGTAGCATGAAAGGGGGCCTTATTTTGAAGGTAGGGTTAAGCCACGTTTAGTGGCTTAACACTGCCTTGTAAATAAGGTGAAGCTCCTATCACCATCACGCCACTAAAAGTGATGTTGTGGTGCCTATAGGGGCTTGTAAATATGCCCCCATGACTGGCCACCAAACGCAGAGGACATGACAAATTTTTTTTCAGTTCGAAAAGAGGGTGTATGTAGTCAAGGGCCCAACAGTGGTACGGTTTTCCATGTTGGCTAATGTGGCATTCCGGCTTTTTGTTTTTTTGGGGTTATAAGCCAGGCCTACATGATTGAATAAATATGCAGAGCCTGATTAGTAATTACCAATTAAGATTAAGCTGGGCATGTTCCTTAAAGCAACTAACCAGTATAAGATGAACAAGCAAACACACTTTCTGGTCTTCCTACAACAAGCTTTAGCAAAGTCAATAGGTCTGGCCTTTGCTTGAGGGTTAATTGTAAAGTTTTTATTTGTTTTAATTGTTTTATTGCAAGCATATGCCATAAAAAGAAAAGACAACTGATCACCAATTCAAATTCAAAGTAACTTTATTCGGTTCTCAGATAGAAAAACCATAAAAGTTATATATGTATCAGCAATAGTTAATAAAATCACATAAAACCATAATACAGATTAATACAGAAATACAGAAACCGAATCAGAGTATAATACAATATATATTTTAAAAAAATGAAATAAAACCATTTATCCCATGTTAGTAATTCAATGTAACGGTAATAAAATAGGCAACACCAAAAATCCTATATGCAAATGTCGCAAAGGGGACGGTAAAATAAAATCATTTAGTGACCTACGAGATAGTTAACATCTGATCTAGGAGGGCCCTACTTTTTACTGCAGATTTGAGGAAATTGAGCACGAATAAAACCGAGTCCTCATGCAACAGTTGAAGATAAATGAGAGCTGGGTGAGCCTGCCTGAAATTCGCCCTTCTTAAGATCGGGACAATGAAGTTTTTCCTAGGGGATGTGTAGAACTTGCAGAAAAATAAAAAATGTAGCAAATCCCGAGGAGACATGCCATCGCAGCCACAGGATGCTAAGATCGTTCCTCTATCACTCCCCCTGGGCAAGGCCAACATAAAGTGGAAGTAACCCAGGCGGAACCTAGTCAGCAAGAATCGTTCATATGTGCTGAATGATCCCAAAAGATAGGGTTTGGTAGATGGCGTGGTTTTCAGCATTAAAAATCGTCGTACACTGGATTTACTCAATTCCTGCTCTTCCCTCTCCGCTCTCATTAAGTTACAGAAAGACTCCTTTACCCAGCTCAGGTCGTTTTTAGAGACCACTTCAGGATTTAAATATAAATCTGCTCTGCCCAACCTGGCAAAGCTGGTTTTTATGTAATTAAGCCACGGGATGCGATGCGAGTGATCAAGAGACATACACTGTATCAAAAGCAACCGGGTTAAGGTCAGTTCATCATTCCTCTAGATTTAAAGCCAGAAGATTAATGGTCGGAGGGCCAGGGTGTCACCCAAATACGGGATCCCTAGTTCCTCATGTACCACCATGTTAGAGGTTCCAGTTGGGACACCCAAAAGGCGTTTAAGAAATGTGTTTTTGACCACTTGCAACTCATCCGTAGCTATCTGTCCTCAAATTTCACTGCCATACGATGCAATTGAGTCACTCTTTGCCTGGTAAATCTTTAAGGGTGCCGCTATTGATCCTTTGCCTAATTTGGAGGCAAAGTTAAGAATGGCAGAATTAGCCCGAACCATGTCTCCCCTCTTCCTTTTTTTCAGTGGGCCCAACTTCAACTTCTCGTCCAAGATAACATCTAAGTATTAAAAAACATCAGTTCGGGGAACCTGAGTGGTCCCTACCCTGAACTGGAAGGACTTTTTGCTATGAAGGCCCACCTGCATCACAAAAGATTTAGAGACATTTATGGTTAGGTCTCGGTCCCTCATAAAAGTGGAAAAACAATCAAGCAGGGTTTGTAGCCCCCTGGCAGTTCTAGATATGAGGACCGCATCATCCGCGTATAATAGGACAGGCAGGCCTCGTCGGCCTACTTGCAGATAATTAACCCTTGTGGCTTGTAATACTGAATCTAAGTTGTTAATATATAGGTTGAACAAAAAGTGGGCCAAAATACAGCCCTGTCGTACACCTCGTTTAATATCCAGAGTACGAGAGACTCTTAGAGCTTGTGAAAATCTAACCTGCGCTTTAGTTGAGCGATGAAGGCTTTCCAAAAAATAAACAATGTTTTTATCAACCCCTGTATCCAACATGGACTGCCATAGTTTATTCCTATTCATGCGATCAAACGCAGGAGACAGATCCATGAATGCTAGGTGAATCGTCCCACAACGTGCAACAGTATATTTGTTCAGGATCATGGATAGGTTAAGACACTGGGCCATAGTCGACCGCACCGGATGGAACCCATACTGTATATCCAATAAAATTGCATGTTCCTCAGTCCAGGTTGTCAACCTATCGAGGAGCACTTGTCCCGCCACCTTGACCACTGAATCTAACAGGGAGATCGGTCTATAGCAGTGAGTGCTATCTCTGTTACCCTTTTAAAAAACCGGCACAATTGTAGATGTCACCCAAGACTCGGGCAATCGGATTTCACCGCTGCATTTAAAACGGTGGCAAGAACCGGCGCCCAGAGTACTGGATCAGACTTAAAGACATCAGCTGGGATACCATCAGGTCCCGGGGCTTTATTACTGGACAATCCATTTATCCCCTCCTCAACCTCAGAAGAACTGAAAACCAGATCAGGTATTCCAGCCATCCATAGGGGGGGCAATTTAGTTCCGGGGGACATTCAAAGATAACTTCAAAGTGAAGAACCCACTCCTCTTCGGTTATATAGGCTCCTGTTGCACTACCCTCCTCTGAACTCAAAAAGGGACTGTTAATTATGTTCCAAAAGCTGGAACTATCCCTCAGCATGCTGGCTTCAATTAACTCCCTCCATGCTTCATCTTTTAGGGCAGATTTATGCCTCGCCAATTCAGATTTATACTCTTTTCGGCGTAATCTCACCAATAAAGGGTCTCTCGGACTCAGATTTAATGCTACATACAAGTTTTTTGCCGCCTGAGAACATAATGAATCAAACCATCTAGGGCACTGCTTAACGGGCCTCTTAGCCGGGGCGGTTAAAAAGTCACTTATTTTGCCAGTAATTATTTCAAAGGCACTGGTAACCTCCCTAGGTTCTGCGGACAAGGTGGTACACCTAGCTAACTCAACAGCACAAGGGTCCGATAAATATTTATAAAATGTATCCGGGGATATGTGTGTCCATTTTAGCCGCCTACCACCATCAGTTAGTCTCACCATCCCTCCCTGCTTAACTCCCTTCATGTACGACATTACTGTCCTGGTCAAATAGGCACACAAAGGATTGTGGTCACTGAATGCACTAGCTTGTATAGCAAATCCTGTGAATAAATATAATATTGTGGATGTTACCAAAATAAAATCAATAAAAGAACCAACACCCCTGCCTTTAAAGGTTGGGATGATGAACTTACTACAGGGATCAGACAAGCACATAAGGGATGACAGATCATATTCCTGCAAAAGGCCATTCATTGTCTCCCCTTGTGGAGAGTGTTCAAAATGAATTCCCTGAGCCCGAAGACACCCAAGATCAGCCACACAAGACGCCCATGGGTCACCGCAAATGTGAATATTAAAATCCCCCGCTATCACAAGATTCCGTGACATGATGTTATAATGCTGCTTTACAAAGGAACCTAACATAGTGATATTACAAACATCATTACTGCAGGAAACTGAATTAGAGAAGTTAATAAGCACCAATTTATGGGCCCTCCTTCGTAATAACAAAGCCTGTATACAGGGGCTCTCTGCGGGCAAAACCGACAAAGTACAATCAACTGCCAAAGAGATTTAAATAGCAAGGCCTCCTCTGGATCTTCCCATATGAGAGGGGGTGGCTGGAACAAAGAAAGACTTAAAGCCCTCCAATGGTAAACTATTACCGGTCCACATCTCCTGTAGACAAATCACACTATATTGTTTAATGTACAAGATCCATGAGGGGTCGGAGAACTTATTAGATAGTCCCGCAATGTTCCAGGATATGAAATTTCTATTGTTTGCCCCTGTGATCCAAAACCCAGTACATGGCCCTAGACATTCCAGCGAAGGGGTTAGAGGGGCTTGGATCATTACGGTGGACCCACTCAGTCAATTACAAGTATCTAAGGAATCCAGGGGTGCAAAAGGGTTTGTAAGTTCCAATGCAGGGGGTAGAAAAAACTCCGGACGACCTGGTGCAGCACGGTCCCGTCGGCTTATATTTGGGGCCCAGTTAGAGATCAGGTTCTCAGGAGTTGGATACAATGGCGTATGTCAGTTTGGTGGGACCCAAAGGGCATTGGCATTAAATTCGGCCCCCATGATTCCGGTTTATAGAAAAAACCAAGTGGTAAGGTCATAATGCATGACTTGAAGCCAGAAAGGGGGTTGGTTGCAGTTGAGAACAAGATCCTTTCTGCAATGTGAGATTGATTAAAGTTAATGATAACACAGTCACCACAATACAGCTTACGTGAATTACCAATCCAGTTGACCCTACATACCAGGTTAATATTTTTTTTTATTCTCATGCCCAAAGCAGTGTTACAAGATAACCAGTGGAGTACCTTGTTCTTCAATTGGATAAAGGTCTTGTTGGTACCCAGAGGAAGAGCTGGAACGTTCCCTAATATTTCAACATATGGCGTCGATTCTGCAGGCAGGGTGATAACAGGCAGAGGATTTATAGCATTGTACATGGGGGGCATTCACTCCTCCCTGAGAATGCTTCCCACGTACATTGTTCTCTTATATACGCTGACCCTGTGTAGGTGATCTTCTATTTGGAGGTGGGGCCATGCCTAAATTTGGTAGAGTGTGGGATACAGGGGGAGGCAAAGTCTGGCACAGATGAACATTATCCCTCGAAGGCCTCAGAGGGGGTAGAGAGGGATCCATGGTGTTTGTGTTTGGGCCGCCCTCAGTAGAATGGTCCTTTGTGGAAGGAATTGATGGTGGGTTAATAATTGTACCCATTAACGGTACACAACGCTTGAGATCAGAGATACCGTTTTCGATCAAAGTTAAATGCTCCATAATAGGGCCCAGCATGGTGTTAAATAATTCCCTAAAAGAGTCCTGTAAAGATTCTAAGGTACACTTTAAGTCGACTTTAGCCGGACCTTGATCCGCGATGATCTTCCTGGGTGTTGGATCTGCTCTTGGTCTTTTAGCTTTCCCCCCTGGTGGCTGGTCCTTTCTTTTCGTGCCCGTCCCTTGGAGAGTCCCTTGGCTAACCAGCTTGGCACCTCCTGCCCTCCCTCGAGTTACGGGTCCAACCGCTGGTAGGATGACAGGCTGACCAACAGGCGTAACCCCCCCCCTCCCCAAACACATATGTGCAATATCCCCGAAGGGTTATTAACCACAATGGTTGGTGTGAGGGGCACAGACTGGCCATTTGGTTCAGTAACCGGGCTGATTTGTCCATCTGAATATTGAGTCCCGGATTTATTACCAACACCATAAATACAGTCCACTGATCCTTGAACACAGGTAGGGTGGGTTTGAAGGGAGGATACTAGAGAGGCGCCTGTTCACAATTTCAATCTCCTTGTCAAGGACTGATACAGCCCTCAGCAAAAATGAGTCCATAGTCGCCACTGAGCCTAGGTTACCAGTTATCGCCCCTGCTGGTGCTGTGGGTCCCTTACATCTCCCCATGTGGAATCTGGGTCGGTCTACTACTAATACCTTGACCAAATGGCCCACGGCTGAGTCTCAAAATTCTAGGATTAGAAGCCAAGATTAAGAATAAATTAAATTTAGATATGAAATGCGTGAAATCCCTACCTCAACCTCTACTGCTGCCGCTGGTGTAAAGGCAGGAGGATAATCGGTCCAGGTTCACTGAAATCCAGGAATGATTAACCCAAGGGCCGAGCGAGTAGGCCCAGCCCACCCTACTCTGGGCTTTGATGGGCCCGGGCTATGCCAGGGCACGGCCAGGGCAGGCCAGCGCGTCCCGCACTGCGGAAGCCCGGTCTTGCCTTTAAGCACCGGCTGGTGCAAATGAAACTGACACGGCTCCTGCCGCGGCGCGTCCTGGGCGTTGTGGTCCTCTGGGCCTCCGGGTGCAAAGTGCGGCGTGCAAGATTCTAAAAGTCTGTGCTCAAGGGCTCCCGCGCTCCGGAAGCCCGGTCCTGCCTTTAAGCGCCAACTGGCGCGAATGAAACTGACGCGGCTCCTGTCGCAGCGCGTCCGGGTGCAAAGTGAGGCATGCAAGATTCTAAAAGTCTGTGCACAAGGGATCACCAAATAAATATGGCCGCCATATACTTGGAATAAAAACGTTACATTAAAAAAGATTCACTGATGTGGCTGTTTTACTACAACTGTTTTTCTTTTTTTTTTTTTTAAAGACTTTTACTTTTTCTGACATTGACAAGAAGAAATCATTACCCAGAGAATTCACTCAAACTGCAAGCTGTTACAGTGTCACATAAACGCTTTATAACACCAAAGTTGAAAAGGAGACACAAAAAAATCACCCTCTCAATGGGTCCCTGAAGTACCAGCAAAATAAATAGCTATTTTAAAAAAAAGATAATATACATAATAAAACTAAATAACAAACTTTGAAGAAGCGAATTGGCTAAAGAGAATGGAGCTATGTTTAAGCAAGTGTGAACAATGTGTACAAGTTTAATGAAGTCACTCACAGTGCAGGCAGCCAATGGGTAAAATGGGCTGACCCATTGCCCCATGCTGTATGCTGTGTGGGAGGAAGCAAAATGTCATTGACATTTCAATAGACCAATAGATGAAGCCTAATGATCAGAAGCTCCTCTGTGGTTTCATATTGTGTATGAACGTTTTCGAAAACAATAGACTAGCTAGACCTAAAAATCTGACCAGACACAGAGAGAAAGTAAATGCCACAAGAGGTACCTTCTGTAAAAGGAAACAGGGGGACTCTGTGACGGATACCTACTATGGGCAATGATTTAAAAACAGCCTGCCCAAGATTAAGGCCTGTTTGGTTGGCTCCTGTAATGAAACTCCAATTTCAGTCAAGAGGTCTGGCTTGAATGTGCCAACACATGTAAACATAGCCGTTCACAAATGATACATGTATTGCATTCACAAGTTCTTACCTTCCATTCGCTGCACACCTTCTATTTCTGAGTATCACCTCCTCTCAGTCTCATGCCTGCCTGCCTCTCTCCTTGTTGTAATTCTGCAACTGTCTGACACCTCTGTCCATCAATTGTTCTTTTTGCAATCGTCACCCCGAGTGGGACGGGTATGCTCAAAGGTGAGTCCCGTGCTATCCATGCCACTGGAATCAAGCTATCCTGGCTGAAAAGGGGTGAAACCCTGAAACCGGTCCTAGGATGCTTGTTTCCAGTCCAGGGAGGACCTGGTCTGGCTGTTCGGGCTGGACTGTTCCCATTGGGCACAGGGTCAAGACTGATTTGCATATGACTGGGTCCAAACTGGAGTGGCATGGTGAGCAAAAAAACGATGGATTTAGACCCAGATCTCTGTACTGGGGTGAATGTATGACATTGTTCTGCATTCTGTCCATCAATTGTTCTTTTTGCATTTGTCACCCCGAGAGGGACGGGTATGCTCAGACGTGAGTCCCGTGCTCTCTACGCCACTGGAATCAATCTATCCTGGCTGAAGAGGGGTGAAACCCTGAAACCGGTCCTAGGATGCTTGTTTCCAGTCCAGGGAGGACCTGGCCTGGCAGTTCGGGCTGGACTGTTCCCATTGGGCACAGGGTCAAGACTGATCTGCATATGGCTGGGTCCAAACTGGAACGGCATGGTGAGCAAAAAAACGATGGATTTAGGCCCAGATCTCTGTACTGGGGTGAATGTATGACATTGTTCTGCATTCTGTCCATCAATTGTTCTTTTTGCATTTGTCACCCCGAGTGGGACGGGTATGCTCAAATGTGAGTCCTGTGCTCTCCATGCCACTGGAATAAAGCTATCCTGGCTGAAGAGGGGTGAAACCCTGAAACCGGTCCTAGGATGCTTGTTTCCAGTCCAGGAAGGACCTGGCCTGGCAGTTTGGGCTGGACTGTTTCCATTAGGCACAGGGTCAAGACTGATTTGCATATGGCTGGGTCCAAACTGGAATGGCATGGTGAGCAAAAAAACGATGGATTTAGGCCCAGTTATCTGTACTGGGGTGAATGTATGACATTGATCTGCATTCTGTCCATCAATTGTTCTTTTTGCATTTGTCACCCCGAGTGGGACGGTATGTTCAGACGTGAGTCCCGTTCTCCCATGCCACTGGAATCTAGCTATCCTGGCTGAAGAGGGGTGACACCCTGAAACCGGTCCTAGGATGCTTGTTTCCAGTCCATGGAGGACCTGGCCTGGCAGCTCGGGCTGGACTGTTCCCATTGGGCACAGGGTCAAGACTGATTTGCATATGGCTGGGTCCAAACTGGAATGGCATGGTGAGCACCAGGGTGACTGTATGAAATTGTTCTGCATTCTGTCCATCAATTGTACTTTTTGCATTTGACACCTCATTTCAAACATCATAACCTTTCCTTTCTAAAACCCTCTCGCTGTAGTCTAACATTTCTCAATCTCCACCAATCTCTCCATCTCATCAACTATTCACTTGAAATAGCAAATCACCCACTAATGATCACAGCTACTACTTATAAATAATATCACAAACTAACTGCAAGTAATGCATGCAATTTTTTCTTGAGAACACATGACTAATCACTAGATTAACCACTAACGTAGTGTTCCTGGAGTAGTGTGCTACTCACAGTAAAGCGCTTTCAATGCCTCATCAGGGGTAGTAAGCGCAATATAAATCCAATTAAAATGTCATTTGTGAAGATGGGTGTTGGTGACAACACACACTTGATGGAGCTTGGACTCTTTCTGTCTCTCCCACAGGCAAACTTTCTGCAAGGGCTGCCTGTCCTTACTGTCCATTGTGTGCCCAAGCTTAGATATTTATTTTCTGTTCGGTACAGGTGGCAAACACTCCTGAGGTGACACCGCCTCATGACGGGAGTGTCATCTGCACTGCACACTGGCTGGTCCACTCTGGCACAGCACTGTCTAGCTGGACACATAACAGCCCTGGTACTGACCATGCAGCAGTCCTCTCTGCATTTACGTAGCAGGCTGTGTCTAGGCCTGAACATGGTCCCAGACCCTTCTGGGTTATGACCGGGCCTCAAAACTGAGCAGTGCACATCAATGCTCCCTGATGACGCATCCCTTTCAAAAGAAAAGGAAAACCTAATATTCCAAAAGGGAACTCGGTGATTAATAGAACAAATAAGGCAGGGTTCCCAGAAGAGTTGTTTCCTATATTTTAATGCAGTGTGAATACACTTCTGCTTCCAGAACCCAGCTACCTCTCCGCTCACCTGCAGACGGTATGCTTCTCTTTGACCCTGTGCAGGGCTTGTTCTATAGAAATACCTTTCATAACTTAATTAGGGGCATATTTTAAAGAGTTGTGTCTCTCTAGCGCGCAAGAGTGAAGCAACTACTGAATTAGATTTATCAAGAAACACAGTGAAGTGTAAGTTGCTGCATTGCATTACTCTGCCCTAGGGAGGCTTTCCATGAGTGGAGCATGGGGGTTCCCACGTCCACCCATGGATTTTGGCGCTTTCCCAGATTTACCATTACTGGAAAACATGGGAATGCGTCAAACTGAAACGCCTTCCCAGGTGAGACTTAACGAGGAGAAATATCTTTATTTCTCCTCATTTGATTCTTATTTCTATGCGTGCTGCATTCTGCAGCATGCATAGAAAATGTGTTATTGCTTGCACCCCTCGCTGTGCTGAAGAGGAAGTGAGCACCTGATCTTCCTTCTGTGCCGGAGGCAGATCAGTGCCATAGGGTTACAATCTCTGGCATAGAGCTCCCCAACTCAGGAAAACATCCCAGTCTCCTGTACCATACTTTATAAAAGCTATCCAGCATCCCATGAGAGTCGCCAGGAGGAACAATAGCCACTCTGATCAGGAGAACGTATGTGCTGGGCTCAAGAGCTTTTTAGAAGTCCGTCATTACTTGCCTAGCCAACATCCGCCCCAATATATGAACATGAATCCCTGCCTGGCTCCTTCTTCCCCTTTGTTGGAAGTTTGGTACTGGTAGGACGGAAGCAGCACTCAGGAGTGTATAGGGTCTAAAGTCAGACTGGCCTATAGGGCAAATTCTATAGGCAGTGTCCGATGGGCTGGTCTGAAAGGTTTTATATTTAGCAGTTTGTGGGCTGTTTTTAGGCCCGGTGGGGCAGTTTTTACTGCAGCAAGCTCAAATACATGCAATCTCTGACACTTTACAAAATAACCATACTGGGTGTCTTTACAAGTTCAAAATTGGACTGATTTTCAAATGTGGGACACTTTTTCAGCTATCTGGTTCACTTATGGGTACCACTTGTATTTTGGTGCCCGAGCTAGTTTTTTGTCCCAGTCCGACCTTGATTGGTCCTCAGACTTATAATGTCTCTGGTGGTCCTTGGGAATGGCTCTCGGCACACTTCGATTGGGGACTTTGGTAAGACCGTTAGAGCCTATAAATCTTCTGGTATCGATAGATGTGCGTATAGGTGAAGGACTCTTGACCTCATGGATCAAAGCCTTATACCACAGATGTCCACAGTGGATCCTAGAGTGTCAGTTCCATCCAGATCTCCAGGACAACTACAGAATATTTATTCTCATGCAATGAATCCAATATACCTCGTGAATTGTTATTCTGAAAATTTGGCATGGATCCAACCTTACGCAAACTACGCTGGAGGGTGTTGCTTTAGTTGAAGGTACAAAGAAATTTGGTTGAGTACCATGAACGCTACATGATTTTCCCAAATCGCCCCAGTACCTTTTTGTTCTCTATAGGTTCACTTTATTTGATCACTTTGACTCCTACTCGATTTTAGTGGAAAGTCTGGGTACTTCAATGTATTCTGCAGAAAGAGCAGCTCTTGGTAAATATCTCTCACTCCACCTGAGAGTTGCATTCAACCTTAATTTCAGCTCCTTTCCTCTTAGCCTAGGACCTGCTACTCTCTGTGTCTATGCTGCATGGCCCAGGCCTCAACCTAATCCCAAACTAGACCATGAAAGTACTGTATTACTTCATGAGTATGCTTTCAGAGTGCCCATTCAGAGTTTGTCTATTAGCAAATTTAAGTTAAAAAAATAAAGCTGTGAAATGCATTATTGGACCCAATGTTGACACCATTTTCAAGGGAGGAGAAACCCCTTCTACCTAACCCACCTTCTGGAAGGAGAGTTCGTGTCACTTGCCTGGTGCAGAGAGCTGTGAGCATTATACAAGTAGGCAACAGGTGGCACCAGTGGGTGAAGCCAGCACGCAGACTGGGCAGTTGCACCATAAGGTATATTTTGATCTCCTGTGTATTTTTTAAACACATTGATCACAGCACAGCTTCATGTGTTTGAACAGTTAGTTAGTTTCAGGAGTTTAAGATTTCAGTGGGAAGGCGCTGTTATGTATGTGCTAAAAAATATTCAACATTATGCTCCTGGGTTCTTGCAAAGCACCTTTGTCATGTGTGCCCAGCTCCAGTACGTTGACGCACCTTATTGCTGCCCTGTAGCCCCTACCCCCATTTCCAGTTTTTGGACCCTTAAGTCCTGCAATGTTCCTAAATCTGTGCAGACCACAGAACACACTGACCTACACAATGTTCCCAATTTATTTTATTACTAGAGAAGCAGTAAGCTGAACCTTACAGAACACAGGGTAATAAATGGCTCCTTATCCGTATTGCTGATGAATTGTACGTCACTGTTTCACCCAAAGATGGCAATATCCAGGCAGGTTTTCAGGATAATCGATTGCCTCCAGGAATTGATATGATGTACATAGTATTGGTTCATCAAGACCTTCCATTTCATACTGAGTCAGTACAGAGGCTGTTACTTATCTGCCCGGGTGCTACTGCCCTTACAGAAAAGGACAATGAGAATAGTACTGCCCGCCTTTCCTATGGCTCTACCCAGTGCTTGAAATGGGAAAATAGAAGTGTAGGTACTCTATACCAGAGTACCTGCTTGTTTCCAAGAAGTGCCGGTACTCTCCAATTAAATGTATTACGTCACGCTTGAGAAGTGCCGGTACTCTCCCTCTCAAACTAAAAAAGTGCCGGTACTCCGTACCGGACAGTACCAGCCCATTTAGAGCACTGCCTCTACCCTGTCTGTAGGACTCTCTGATCCCCCCTGCTCAAGTTCCTAATATTGATGTCTGTCTCTCCTTTGCATTTCTACTGTGAGAATACTCCATACAACCAGTACGCTGCCCCTACTCGCATCTCATCTTTACTACCCATCAAGACCCCTATGAGGACCCATTATAGCAAGATGGCTGCTCCCCGATCAGCAGTAGCTGCAGTGTGTTTAAAATGCTAGGTCATATATTGGGTGGTCCCTCTATGGTGCGATTCCCAAAGGTGGGTCGAGCAGCCTCACAGTGACCCACATTCAAAGGCAGAACTGCTCCGTCGGTAAAAACAGAACAATGCTTCCAGCCTTTTCAACCCAACTATGGGTTGAGAATGTGAAATTAAGGTGCACACTTTTCCTGAAACTACTATTGCGGTGCTTCTCAAATGCTATAGTTTGAAAAGGGGGAATTGACCATCGGAGTTACCGGTCTCCTGTGATCTGCATTCACAGCTCCTGTCGTGGTGTGTGCTACAACACCCACCGACAGGGGTAGATCCATGATGGTGTCCTGGTCATGCATGATGCTCTTCAGGTCAAAGGATGGAACCTGGGTTAACATCAATGACAGGGTCACCGAGAGGCGCCGAGTCACTCTTTCTGATTTTTTGTAATTGTTTCTAACTATAGCAAAGCATAAATTGTTGTTGTCTGAACCTGCTAAAGTAAACAAACATTGGGAAAGCCAATCATTCGTTTTGCGTTGAGTGCCAACCTTGTGTTTTGTATTTTTTTTATTTTTATAAAGGATTGTTGAGGGAGATGCGAGGCCCACTTCGATATTTTTTAGTCTTAGAGAGCACACATGGTCATAACAGTCCCCGACAATGAAGGGAATTACTGTGTGTGGACGGGGTCCTTGTGAAAGGACAGAATCCAATGCTAATGGATGAAGCAGGCGGACTCAAAATGTGAATGACTCAACAACAGACCACTGGATGAAGAAGGATGGACAAAGCTCCATAAATATATTGGCTATTCATAAATGTACTTAAAATATAAATGTCTTGGCTTATACCAGACCGAACAAGAAAGAAACAACGCACATCCTCATAAGCCCTTCCTTTGGACCGAATTAATTGCTCTTAGCGGAATGTACTATTTATTCCAGTGCGTTCCCGTGATTACTATGGAAACGTGTCGAAGGGCTGCTGTGTTCTTGATAATTTAGAAGTGGAAAACAATGAACTAGTCACCCTGCCTAGAAACTAATCGATGCGCTTTCACCGGCAATGCCAGGGTAACCCAGGAGGTTGATTCTACCTGGGATTGTCCTGTGAAGTGCATTATAGTCTAAAATAACTCCACACAATGCTTCACAATATAGGACAGCCCTGGTCCTGTGGCATCAAACCTAACAGCACCTCTGTGCATCGTTTCCCTTTTAGTCATGCTTCCGTGCTGTGCTTCCAGTTCTACAATGCTGTGGTGCAGTGTCACATTCTACAGCACCTCTGTGTAACGTTTCCTCTTCAGTCATGCTTCTGTGCAGTGCTTCCGCCTGCCAGTTCTACAAAACCGTAGTGCAGTGTTACATTCTACTGTACCTCTGTGCAGCGTTTCACCTTCACTGATACGTCTGTGCAGTGCCTCCAGTTCTACAGTACCGTAGTGCAGTGTCACATTCTACTGTACCTCTGCGCAGCGTTTCACCTTCACCGATGCTTCTGTGCAGTACTTCCAATTATACAAAACAGTAGTGCAGTGTCACATTCTACAGTACCTCTGTGCAGCGTTTCACCTTTACTGATACGTCTGTGCAGTGCTACCAGTTCTACAGTACCGTAGTGCAGTGTCACATTCTACTGTACCTCTGCGCAGCGTTTCACCTTCACTGATGCTTTTGTGCAGTGCTTCCAATTATACAAAACAGTAGTGCAGTGTCACATTCTACAGTACCTCTATGCAGTGTTTCACCTTCACTGATACGTCTGTGCAGTGCTTCTAGCTCTACCATACTGTGGAAATGTGGATTTTCCTGATCAGTTATGTCCCCTATCTTGGACCCCAACGATTCTATGTGCATGTCACAAGTACATGTATGTTCCCTCCAGTTCCAGTTTCCAAGACGCAAACATATGTGTGTCTACCGTCGACATGTTCTCTGTCAGATCCGCCATCAATGGGCTGGATATTCAATTCCTAAATATGAAAAGCCACCGACTTTATATGGCTAAGGTACTCCATTTTTACAGTTCAGGCAAGTAGGCCCGATTCTTTCCTCAAAGCCTTTCCCTGCTCTCTGTCTCTGACAGTTTCAGCTTGAGCTCGCATCTGTATCCATGAACTTTGTCCTACTCCCTGTGCAGCTAACGGTGCCTGCCTCGGCCAGTTTTCGCCTGCCTGCCAAGAAGCTGTATTTCACCTTCGAATTATCTATTTTGCTCTTCAGCCGATGCATTCCTGTCTAGTGATTTAGGTAAACATTTCCTTTAGCTCACAAGCAAAGGACTCAGCCTTTCCGTCCTCCTGCAAGTGATTCATAGCCCTGTTGCCATGGAAAGTTTTCTGCCCCTCGCTTCTCATATAGACACTTAGACGCTTGTACACGCACATACAGTTAGTATAGAATAGATTCTGTCCGAGAGTCCTTCCTTGTGGATAACATAGTTCTCTAAACATAGGATGTTAGATATGATTTGGGATTAGGTTGACATGACCCCCTAGACTTCTCGTCTCCACATGTAGAGCTAAATGTCAAGTCCCCTTCACCCCCTAGTTGCACGTCAATCACACGTCATGCTGCTGCGCATGCATCCATGTTAAGTATTATCGTATAGATCCACCTATGTAAGATAATGAGAGCCAATCATGTTTCTTTTTGCTCCTTATTACGCCTAGTTTCAATTACGTATCACTATGTTAATTTATCTTATCAATTGTTACGCCTTTTTGCACTTGTTTCATTGTAAATGTATGACCTATAAAAGTTACTTCTTGTCAATAAAGTATTGTACTTCACTTCCTGAACCCTCGTGGTGACGGAACCTGAAGGCCGCGACTCGAGTCGGCCATTTTGGATGGAATAAAGCCCATTTAGAAACCTCTTATACCACGGATTTCTGCCTCTTGTTATTCTGAGCTATTTTACTTTATTTTAAGGATTCCGTATGAAATTCAGTTTCGGTAAAAAGAATATTTACCACATAATGGCGCCCGAACAGGGACACTTTCTCATCTCACGCGCCGGCGGTGCGTTGCAGGCCCGGTCTCCTGCCACAGCTGGACGGACCATAAACGCGTACCAGCAGGATTTCCTGTAAGCTCCCTCCGGTCAAGCGGGGGCGACTGAGGCTGCGATCAACCCAGACGAGGCGGTGAGAAGTGCGAAGTATCCCGACCAGAGCCTAGCTGAGAGAGCAAGATCCGAGGTATACAGAAGCCCACCAGGTTTTTCGAAATCCCGATGTCCAGAGGGTCCGCTATCCGCAGTTATCGAGTCCTGTCCATTCTCTGAGGCCTTCCGTTTCAAGGAGCTACTCGGTGAGTACCATCGCCGAGGAGGCGTGTTGACGCGCACATAGGTTGTGCCGGTCAAGACGGATTTGGGTACACAAATCCGGTCGGCACTGTTTAGCAGTGTATATGTACTGTTTAGCAGTATATCAAGTATTCCGAAGTATTCAGTTATTGTCAAGAATTCAACGTGGTGATTAGTTAGGCAGACTGTCATCATTGTCGGTTATTGTTAAAATGTTTAATGTTTAATGTTTAAAGTGTTCAAATGTCTTGCATATTGTGGTATGAATGATTGTTCTTTGTTCGCTGTTCATTATTGTGTTTTTCGTATTAAGTGAATTCAAGAGTAAGTATCAGATCAGTTGTCAATATGCCGCTCTTCTCGAAGTTAAGACAGATTACTACCAGAAAAGGGGTGCTTGAAGAAGCAGTTCCTATTCCTCCTAGGGACACTCCAGGGCATTTTATGTACCACAAGCATGGCTTAGATGCCATATTGTTTCTTGATCTATGGGTAGATTATACCAAGGGATTGCCGGAAAGTCAAAGGTGGCCCGCAGCGGGAACCTGGGATGCAGAGTGCATCATGAAAGTGGAGGAAGAGTTATGGAAAAGAAAGGTCAGACAGTCACAGAAAGACGCTGTTGAGTTATGGCGTAAAGAATCTCATAGACGTACAGAAAAAGCACGTAGACAAGAAGAGAGGAGTAAAGAAAGTTCAAATAAAGTTCAAGAAGATCTATTAATTGAGGAAGGTATCCGAGTGAAGTCAGAACAAGTAAATAGACAAAGAAATGCTCTTATGAATGGTATGTATCCCCTTCTAACCGAAGGACTACCAAAGGCTGTTCCAGGGATGCCAAAAGACTTGCCACCCCCGTTATTTCCAATTAAGGTACATCAAAAAGGGCATCCCAGAACCGCAGAAGATGTTTTTCTTTCCTCATATCTAGACGACACAGCTCCCGAGTATACTAACGCCACACTACATAGACCGTCTGGCGGAGGGGTTCAACGTCAGGATCAGGTATCCGACCCCGTGCAACAGCAAGTCCCGATACAAGCTTCGGCAAGCACATCTGTCCCCGCAGTCGATTCTACAGTGGTATCGACACCCATAGTTGCTGTGTCACGTTCAACGAACCCATTCACACCCGATGCCCCAGATGGGGCCACGGGAGGTGCTAGCAATACCTTTACACCACCCAGAATAAATAAACTTGTCTTTCAAGAATCAGCGCATTCACGTACACCTAAATTCGTAAGTGAACGTACGCTTAAGGAACTCCTTGTAAATTGTAGATATGACCCGGTGGTTGGTAAAGAGGACGAAATGGTCCTGGCATCATTACGCATCAGGCGAGCCGCAGAGTATTTAGCAAGGTTACCAGGAATGACTACGCATCTAGATAACATATACCATTTTGTTCAAACAGGACGAGATCCAGGATGTATTAACAGAGCTATGGAATTCCAGAAAGTAGAGATACAGGGGGAACTGTTACGTTTCCTCATAAACTGTGTGATCAGAAATCAAGACCGTCCGGGGGTAGACCCGAATGCAATGCTTATTCTTACAAGATGGAGCCAGAATATATCAGAAGGGAGACACGATAAGCAAAATTGTATAATAGCCATGTGCCGAAAAATCCGTAGAGAAATAGAGCGTATTCATGAAGAAAGATTGGGAACAGACGAGTTCGAGCAAGATGAAGTGTCCGAATCAGGGAATTCCGCAAGACAGTCAGAGACCATAGCCTATGTAGGCAGAGGAAGATCCTGTGATAATGCTAGATGTTTTTCTGATCCCATACACTCTGTATGCCCAAATAATAGCAGAACGTACCCGACGCCTGTAATAAATCTGAAGTCTCCTGAACATTTGTTTCAAGCCGCAGATAAAATACTACGAGAACGAAGGGGTTACCACCTCCTCGATTCCATGGATGAGCAAGAATTAGCCAGATCAGCTGTTCACTGGATTGACAGTCCTGAAATATACGGTGATGAGACCGTAGCACACACGTTTTTTAATCTCCGTGCAGATGAACAACGTTTAGCTGGAATCTATATGATTCAGCAACTCCTTATATTATATAAGAGCCAACATGCTGACCCTGGTCCTTTACCTGATATATTAACGGAACTACTCACGAACAGATGGAGAGGTTCTAGTAACAAGCTAATTAAAGAGATATTAGTGTCACGTAAACAGTATGTCCTTTTTGTAAATCCGGATTCTCTCTCGCTGCCCCACAGAGAAAGAACGCCGTACTATATGGATAGACAAAATCCTTTACGAGAAGTGCACCCAATAAAAGGCGAAGACAATGAGTTTCACCGTGTATTTGTTTACACACCCATATCAAAAATGGAATTATTAGAAATGAAGAAAGTAGTACCTAGTCATGACAAAGACCCAGCGGGTTTCCACCGAGAAATTAAAGACATGTTACTAATGGGAGAGTACACCTTTCCTGATATTATGACGATATTAAAGGTGCTTTTGCCTGCTGGCATCTATGAAAAACTGAAAGAAAAAGAGTGGGAAGTGGGAGACCAAAAGATAGACTGGACAGCATTAGCAGAGGAAGAAAGGGCCCGAACTGCAGGTTCAGGGCTCGGGGATAAAGTTAAACTGTTACCAGGTTTACTAGTACAGGTACTGCCACGTCTATTAACTACAAAAAAGGAAGATTGGGGTGCAATCACAGCCTGCAAACAAAAGCAAGATGAAGACACAAGCGATTATTATGCTCGATTTGAAAAATGTTTTGGTATAAACAGTGGTATAAAAGCAAGTAGTGACTCATATCCACATTTATTTGTGACAAAATTAGTGGAAAATGCATTGCCTCCAGTGAAGAATAGAATATTGAAATTCGAGAGTACCTGGCAAAGTAACACTCCGTCACAAATGCTACAAATGTTACAGTATCATCACAATAGAATTAGGGATGAACAAGAACACGAGCATAGACGCATGAAGGATACAAAAATGAAAATGCTAGTTTCTCAGACAGTACCAGCAGAGGGTCACAAAAAGGGTGTGACACATTCTGGTGATTCTGCAGCTCCTGTAAAAGGAACCTGCAATTACTGTAAGCAACTAGGCCATTATGTACACGATTGTCCAGTCCTGAAACGTAATATAGCTACAGGTATTGCAAAAGAGAGACCACGATTAGTTAGACAAGATCAGAATGAACAAGGAGCTATGCAGCATGGACAGTCCATGCCAGTTCAGCAACAGTCCATGCCAGTTCAGCAACAGTCCATGCCAGCCTCACAGCAGCCCATACAGTTTGTGCCAGCTGCACCACCGTTGCCTGCTACTGCCACACAAACCACAACACGACAAATGTATCAGACTGCACAATATGAATATCCTGAGTATCAGCGTTACGCATGAACAAGCCTAGAGAGGGAAGTTGACTTACCGCTCATCGAGATTCCTGTAGATCAAGAAGGACCGTATGTACATAGTGAATTGTTAGGTCAAGATAGAAAATTCTTACTCGATACAGGGGCAAGTCGAACAACTATAAAACGTAGTGAAGTTCCAGGGGCACCCCTCTCAGGCTCTCAAAATGTTTCCCTTGGTTTTTCAGGAAAACCTATTGTTAATGAAGTATCACAGCCTCTCCCACTTACGATAGGACCTTTGACACGAACTACAGATTTATTGCTTACTAAATCATGCCCAGAAAATCTGTTAGGAATTAAAACTCTGAAAGCACTAGGAGCCATAATATGTTGTTCTCCGGAAGGAGTAAGGTTGTTTCTACGTGATTTTAAAGGTCACTATGTGTCTAGGGACATGGATCCCCGACTACAGACTTTACCAGTACATCTATGGGCACAAGGCCCTACGGATGTTGGCTGCATGAACATTACACCATACCGAGTCACATTGAAAGCAGGAGTGGTACTACCACGAATGCGACAATACAAGTTGCCACATGATGCTGTAGTGGCTTTGCTGAAAATCATTGATGAGCTAATTGCCCAGGGAGTAGTTGTAGAAACAGACTCCAATGTATGTAATTCACCGATAATTCCGATTCTTAAACGAACTGATCCTACTGCCCCACCAGTATACCGATTGGTTATTGATTTGCGTGAACTAAACAAGTGCATTGTACCACAATTTCCTGTGGTCCCTGATATATCATCATTATTGACAGCAATTGATTCCGAAGCAACATTCTTTACTGTAATTGATCTCAAGAATGCCTTTTTCAGCGTCCCAATAGATCCGGAAAGCCAATATTTGTTCGGATTCAGTTTAAATGGGCGCAGCTTTAAATTCTCACGCGCTCCCCAAGGATTCACAGAAAGCCCCAGCATCTACAGCCAAGCACTGAAACGAGAACTTGACAGTATCCACATGCCAGTCAATACTGCACTGCTTCAATATGTCGATGATCTGCTGATCACCGCGAGAAGCGAACCTGAATGTGAAAAGGCTTCTCTGACAGTTTTACATTTTCTAGCCGACAAGGGGCACAAGGTGTCTCCTTCTAAGCTGCAATTCTGTGTCCAGCGAGTTATTTATCTTGGTCACTCGCTGTCCAAGGAGGGAAGGCAGCTTACACCAGATCGCATCCAGTTAATTGCTAACATGTCAATACCCCAGACACAAAAGGAAGTGCGGGCTTTTATAGGCCTCACTTCATATTGTAGGCAGTGGATCCCTCAGTACGCATTTCTAGCAAAACCACTCATTCAGCTAACCACACAGGAGGCAGCCACATCGACTGTTCTCCCTTGGACTCAGGAACATACACAAGCTTTTGAAAGCCTAAAGGAAGCTTTATGTCAAGCACCTGTTTTAGCAACACCATGTTATAGCAAACATTTTACACTTTTTGTTACAGAACGTGAAGGTACTGCCTTGTCAGTACTCACTCAGGATCAAGCAGGATCACGCAAGCCATGTGCTTATTTTTCCAGTACATTAGATCCCGTAGCTCAGGCTTTGCCTGCATGCCTGAAATCAGTGGCGGCGACAGCTTTAGCAATCAGACAAAGCGATGCCATAGTATTAGGACATCCATTGACAGTACAAGTACCACATGCAGTAGAGGTTCTTGTGAACCGAACACAAACACAACACTTGACCATAGCAAGACTTACCGGTTATGAACTGACATTGTTTCAACCACACATAGAGATCCGACGGTGTAATACATTGAATCCTGCTACACTATTACCTGTAATTGGAACAGACCCACTAGCTCATGATTGTGTTGAAATCATTGAAATAAAGACGAAACCTAGACAAGACTTGACAGACGTTCCATTGTTAGATCCAGACCTGACGTTGTATGTAGACGGATCGTGCATGAGAACAAGTACAGGAGATTTAGTGGCCGCGTATGCAGTCACAACAGACACTGAAGTTATTGAGACAAATTGTATAGATACTTTGTCAGCCCAAGCAGCAGAACTTATTGCTCTAACACAAGCCTGTATTCAAGCCACAAATAAGAAAGTTAATGTATACACTGACTCACGTTATGCATTCGGAGTTGTACACGACTTCGGCGTACTGTGGCGAGAGAGAGGTTATTTAACCTCCCATGGTGCCCACATTCAGCACGGACCCCTCATTCATGCCTTGTTAGACGCAATACATCTACCCACTGCTATATCGATTATGAAATGTAAAGCACACACGAAGGTTACTGATATCATTTCTCAAGGCAATGATTTAGCTGACAGAACAGCTAAACAGACTGCTCAGAATCGCACATTAGACATGACAAAGCCAATAGTTCAGACACCAACACAGTGTATGACAATTAAGGATCCCGCACTTGACGTAATTGACATACAGACACATGCTACTGCAGAAGAATTAAAGAAATGGACTGAACTAGGAGGGATCCAGACAGATCAGGGATGGATGACGAAGGAGAAATCTGTATGGTTTCTTCCTGACTCTATGGTCCAAGCCATTATAGCTACAATTCACAGCCCGGCGCATTTAGGAGAAAAAGCTATGCTAGATAGCATTCAACACATTTGGTTCAATAAACATTTACGAGCAGCAGCTAAACAAAAGGTCCGTACCTGTATGATATGTTGTCAGTTCAACCCGGGAAAAAGTGTTCCCGTAGAACAGGGTGGATTCCAGACTCCTGATCATCCTTTTGAAGTGCTCCAAATGGATTATATCCAGATGGAACGATGTCGAGGATTCAAATATGTTCTTGTAGTTGTCTGCGCTCTCTCCCGATGGACTGAGGCGTACCCAGTATCAGATTACACGGCCCCGACTACTGCCAAACAGTTAGTTCGAGAATTCTTCCCACGGTACGGGCTACCACGTGTTGTATATTCAGATAACGGCCAGCCTTTCTCATCCGAATTAATGAAACATGTCTCACTTTTGTTGGGATATCAGTGGAAGTTCCACTGTGTCCGACACCCCGAGGCAGCAGGTCTCGTGGAACGACATAATCAAATTTTGAAAATCAGATTGTCTAAAATATGTAAGGAGAAAGGTGTTGACTGGATAGTAGCCTTACCAGTTGCACTATTTTACATAAGAATGGTAGCACACTCTCGAACAGGGCTATCCCCGTATGAGGTGATCTTCGGAAGGCCACCAAATATGTGGGGGACGCCTGTACCACGTAAAATAACTGATGTTAATTGTAATATGCTGACAGATTACCTGGCTTCCTTGATGTCTGCACTACGATCTTGTCGTTCACAGGTAGCTGCAGCTTTTCCTGACAACACTGAGGTGAAACCCCATGACGTTGCTCCGGGGGATCTGGTGTTTGTGAGGAATTTCGATCGGAAAACCCAATTGGAGCCCAGGTGGAAAACACCGAAGCTAGTCCTGCTGACCACAAGAACAGCCGTGAAAGTGGAGGGCCGCAAAGGATGGATACATTCCAGTCACGTTAAGAAATTTCATGGACTATCCTCGGATATAGACACTGTGCCCTGCACTCCCTCACAGACTGATTCAAAACTTCCCTTTGTTGAAAGGAATGACTCTCAGAACTATAAATTAAAACTTAGGCCCAAACAGTCGAGCAATTTGATTGTTTAAGTCCTCTCCAAGGTGAAGCGGTTGAATTGTCTCTGACATGTATCCCTTGGACCTGAGTAGAGAAAATACCAGAGAAATGTTGAAACGACAGGCGTATTGTAAATCACTGCGTAGCTACTGTGTGAGGACATTATTAATTCTGTTTTTATTGAGTGTTTTAATAATCATTACGAGTGTGATTTTGCACATATATCATCCTATTTCTAGACATGTTTATAATATTACTGCTGAACATTCTTTTAGTGACCTACCGCCACATGAATTATCTTATAGACTTGCGCTGCGCAATAACACCTTCATTAGTATGTTACATCATTCCCATCAGACTAGTAATGCCACCAATTGTTGGGTGTGTGGCCGACTCCCTCCCTATCAGAATAACAAAGGAGTTCTGCCTTTCTTTCCACATCCGTTCACACACAATGGCTCCTGTGGAGCATGGTTTAGTTTACTAAATTCCATAGACCCAGACACAGCAGTTTATCAACAACATTGGATATGGGGAAATCTGAATCTAGTTTTATTCAAAGTCTGTCACCCTAATAAGGAAGGTCACCCCAGTAGAACAGGAACTGATTTAGAAAATGAAGTGTATAAATTAGGTAATTTTACGCCTAACCTCATGATTTTGAACGTCAAATCCGAAGTTGAATTAATTCTGCCCACTATGTCAGTATTTCCAGTTAAGGGTGAATTATGTGTGAGAAAAGTTGGTTCCATACACATGGGCCATAGCAAATGCGTTACTACAGTAGAATATAGTGATCAAGGGAAATCTTCATTTAGAGCTTCTCGCCATTCTTACTTTATATGTGGTCAGACGGCATATATGCGTCTGCCTCTAGATTGGGATGGTACCTGTTACATAGCATTCCTTTTGCCACCTGTTTTCCTAGCTCCCCCTGATTATTATCGAAATGTTCATTTAGTACACAAAAGAGAGCGTAGAGATCTCCCAGTTGTCGATTATACTGAGACGGCAGGGGACAAGTATGTAGATTTCAATAAAGGTATCTTTCCCTATATAGGTACAATATCAAATAGTAAGCTGATACGCAGACTCACCAAGACTCTTGAAGCTGTAGTAAACGAGACTATAACCGCCCTAGGCAATCTGACAGAGGAACAATCAGTGATGAGAATTGTTGTTCTCCAGAATCGTCTTGTCCTTGACGTCATCCTGGCCGATAGGGGCGGAGCTTGCAGGGTCATCGGATCCAGCTGCTGCATATTCATACCAGAAAATTCGCCATCTGTATATAAAGCTATAACACGCCTTCATAAGATTGTAAGCCAGATACACGAGAATCCAGGCACTTGGACGTGGTCCGGGTGGTTTTGGAGTGTGATATCAGCCTGGGGATGGAGAGTTCTATCCTTCCTAGGTATTGGCCTTCTTATGCTCTTCAGTTGTTGTTTATGCCTGCAATGTGGACCAGCGATTTGTGGTCTGTGTGCCACATCATGCATTCCATATCAAAGTTCTCGTTCAAAATGCCGGAAAAAGAAGGAAGAAGAAATGATGCTCCATGAGCAAATCGATGGAATAATGAAGATTGATATCTCTTGAAGGGCAAGTAGGGGACAAGGAGGGAATGTGGAAATGTGGATTTTCCTGATCAGTTATGTCCCCTATCTTGGACCCCAACGATTCTATGTGCATGTCACAAGTACATGTATGTTCCCTCCAGTTCCAGTTTCCAAGACGCAAACATATGTGTGTCTACCGTCGACATGTTCTCTGTCAGATCCGCCATCAATGGGCTGGATATTCAATTCCTAAGTATGAAAAGCCACCGACTTTATATGGCTAAGGTACTCCATTTTTACAGTTCAGGCAAGTAGGCCCGATTCTTTCCTCAAAGCCTTTCCCTGCTCTCTGTCTCTGACAGTTTCAGCTTGAGCTCGCATCTGTATCCATGAACTTTGTCCTACTCCCTGTGCAGCTAACGGTGCCTGCCTCGGCCAGTTTTCGCCTGCCTGCCAAGAAGCTGTATTTCACCTTCGAATTATCTATTTTGCTCTTCAGCCGATGCATTCCTGTCTAGTGATTTAGGTAAACATTTCCTTTAGCTCACAAGCAAAGGACTCAGCCTTTCCGTCCTCCTGCAAGTGATTCATAGCCCTGTTGCCATGGAAAGTTTTCTGCCCCTCGCTTCTCATATAGACACTTAGACGCTTGTACACGCACATACAGTTAGTATAGAATAGATTCTGTCCGAGAGTCCTTCCTTGTGGATAACATAGTTCTCTAAACATAGGATGTTAGATATGATTTGGGATTAGGTTGACATGACCCCCTAGACTTCTCGTCTCCACATGTAGAGCTAAATGTCAAGTCCCCTTCACCCCCTAGTTGCACGTCAATCACACGTCATGCTGCTGCGCACGCATCCATGTTAAGTATTATCGTATAGATCCACCTATGTAAGATAATGAGAGCCAATCATGTTTCTTTTTGCTCCTTATTACGCCTAGTTTCAATTACGTATCACTATGTTAATTTATCTTATCAATTGTTACGCCTTTTTGCACTTGTTTCATTGTAAATGTATGACCTATAAAAGTTACTTCTTGTCAATAAAGTATTGTACTTCACTTCCTGAACCCTCGTGGTGACGGAACCTGAAGGCCGCGACTCGAGTCGGCCATTTTGGATGGAATAAAGCCCATTTAGAAACCTCTTATACCACGGATTTCTGCCTCTTGTTATTCTGAGCTATTTTACTTTATTTTAAGGATTCCGTATGAAATTCAGTTTCGGTAAAAAGAATATTTACCACAATACCTTAGCACACAGCTTCACATTCTACAGTAACTCTGTGCAGCGTTTCACCTTCACTGATACGTCTGTGCAGTGCTCCCAGTTCTACAATACCGGCGTGCAGTGTCACATTCTACAGTACCTCTGCGCAGCGTTTCACCTTCACTGATGCTTCTGTGCAGTGCTTCCAGTTCTACAATATCTTGGTGCAGAAATTCACATTCTACAGTACCTCTGTGCAGCGTTTCACCTTCACTGATGCTTCTGTGCAGTGATTCCAGTTCTACAATACCTTAGCACACAGCTTCACATCCTACAGTACCTTTGTGCAGCGTTTCACCGTTACGTCTGTGCAGTGCTTCCAGTTCTACAATACCTTAGCACACAGCTTCACATCCTACAGTACCTCTGTGCAGCGTTTCACTTTCACTGATACGTCTGTGCAGTGCTTTTAGTTCTACAATACCGGGGTGCAGAGCTTCACATTCAACAGTACCTCAGTGTAATATTTCACCTTCAGTGATACGTCTGTGCAGTGCTTCCAATTCTACAATACCGGGGTGTAGTGTCACATTCTACAGTACCTCTCTGCAGCGTTTCACCTTCATTGATGCTTCTGTGCAGTGCTTTCACTTTTACAATACCTTAGCACACAGCTTCACATCCTACAGTACCTCCGTGCAGAGTTTCACCTTCACCGTTACGTCTGTGCAGTGCTTCCAATTCTACAATACCGTGGTACGGTGTCACAATACTACAGTACCTCTGTGCAGTGTGTCACCTTCACTGATACGTCTGTGCAGTGCTTGCAGTTCTACAATATCTTGGTGCAGAGATTCACATGCTACAGTACCTCAGTGCAACGTTTTCCCTTCAGCCATGCTTCTGCGCAGTGCTTTTAGTTCTACAATACCTTGGTACAGAGATTCACATTCAACAATACCCCAGTGCAATGTTTCACCTTCTATGATACTTCTGTGCAGTGCTTTTAGTTCTACAATACCTTGGTGCAGAGCTTCAAATCCTACAGCACCTCTGTGCATCGTTTCCCCTTCAGTCATGCTTCTGTACAGTGCTTCCAGTTCTACAATACCGTGGTACGGTGTCACAATACTACAGTACCTCTGTGCAGCGTTTCACCTTCACTGATACGTCTGTGCAGTGCTTCCAGTTCAACAATACCGTGGTGCAGAGTGCTACATTCTACAGTACCTCAGTGAAAAATATCACCTTCACTGATACTTCAGTGCAGTGCTGCCGGCTCTGCAATACCTTGGTACACAGCTTCAAATTCTACAGCACCTTAATGCAATGTTTTACCTTCACTGATACGTCCGTGCAGTGCTTCCGGCTCTACAATACCTTGGTGTACAGCTTAGCATTCCACAGCACCTTAGTGCCATGTTTTACCTTCACTGATACTTCTGTGCAGTGCTTCCGGCTCTACAATACCTTGGTACAAAGCTTCACATTCTACAGCACCTTAGTGCCATGTTTTACCTTCACTGATACGTCTGTGCAGTGCTTCCGGCTCTACAATACCTTGGTGTACAGCTTAGCATTCCACAGCACCTTAGTGCCATGTTTTACCTTCACTGATACTTCTGTGCAGTGCTTCCGGCTCTACAATACCTTGGTACAGAGCTTCACATTCTACAGCACCTTAGTGCAATGTTTCTCCTTCACTGATACTTCTGTGCAGTGCTTCTGGCTCTACAATACCTTGGTGTACAGCTTAGCATTCCACAGCACCTTAGTGCCATGTTTCACCTTCACTGATACTTCTGTGCAGTGCTTCCGGCTCTAAAATACCTTGGTACAGAGCTTCACATTCTACAGCACCTTAGTGCAATGTTTCTCCTTCACTGATACTTCTGTGCAGTGCTTCCGGCTCTACAATACCTTGGTGTACAGCTTAGCATTTCACAGCACCTTAGTGCCATGTTTCACCTTCACTGATACTTCTGTGCAGTGCTTCCGGCTCTACAATACCTTGGCACACAGCTTCACATTCTACAGCACCTTAGTGCCATGTTTCACCTTCACTGATACTTCAGTGCAGTGCTTCCGGCTCCGCAATACCTTGGCACACAGCTTCACATTCTACAGCACCTTAGTGCAATGTTTCTCCTTCACTGATACGTCCGGTGCAGTGCTTCCGGCTCTACAATACCTTGGTATGGAGCTTCACATTCTACAGCACCTTAGTGCCATGTTTCACCTTCACTGATACTTCAGTGCAGTGCTTCCGGCTCTGCAATACCTTGGTAAAGAGCTTCACATTCTACAGTACCTCAGTGCATCTTTGACCTTCACTGATACTTCAGTGCAGTGCTTCCAGCTCTACAATACCTTGGTGTAGAGCTTCACATTCTACAGCACCTTAGTGCCATATTATACCTTCACTGATACTTCAGTGCAGTGCTTCCGGCTGTGCAATACCTTGGTATAGAGCTTCACATTCTACAGCACCTTAGTGACATGTTTCACCTTCACTGATACTTCAGTGCAGTGCTTCCAGCTCTGCAATATCATGGTGCAGAGATTCACATTCTACAGTACCTCACTGCATCGTTTGACCTTCAGTGATAGGTCTGTGCAGTGCTTCCAGTTCTACAATACTGTGGTGTAGAGCTTCACATTCTACAATACCTCTGTGCAGTAGTTCACCTTGAATGATAATTATGTGCAGTGCTTACAATTCAACACCACCTTGGAGCAAAGTTTCATATACTATGAAAGCCCTTTGGCTTCACATTCTACATTGCCTTAATAATACTTCTGTGCAGTGCTTCCAGTTCTACAATATCGTGGTGCAGAGATTCACATTTTACAGTACCTCAGTGCATTTCACCTTCAGTGATACATCTTTGCAGTGCTCAGAGTTCTACAATACTGTGACACAGAGCTTCACGTTCTACAGTCCCTATCAGTGACTCACCTTCTAGGATACTTCTGTGCAGTGCTTCCAGTTCTACAATATCGTGGTACAGAGATTCACATTTTACAGTACCTCAGTGCATTTCACCTTCAGTGATACGTCTTTGCAGTGCTCAGAGTTCTACAATACTGTGACACAGAGCTTCACGTTCTACAGTCCCTATCAGTGACTCACCTTCTAGGATACTTCTGTGCAGTGCTTCCAGTTCTACAATATTGTGGTGCAGAGATTCACATTTTACAGTACCTCAGTGCATTTCACCTTCAGTGATACGTCTTTGCAGTGCTCAGAGTTCTACAATGCTGTGACACAGAGCTTCACGTTCTACAGTCCCTATCAGTGACTCACCTTCTAGGATACTTCTGTGCAGTGCTTCCAGTTCTACAGTATCGTGGTGCAGAGATTCACATTCTACAGTACCTCAATGCATTTCACCTTCAGTGATACGTCTTTGCAGTGCTCAGAGTTCTACAATACTGTGACAAGGAGCTTCACGTTCTACAGTCCCTATCAGTGACTCACCTTCTAGGATACTTCTGTAGTGCTTCCAGTTCTACAGTATTGTGGTGCAGAGATTCACATTCTACAGTACCTCAGTGCATTTCACCTTCAGTGATACGTCTTTGCAGTGCTCAGAGTTCTACAATGCTGTGACAAGGAGCTTCACGTTCTACAGTCCCTATCAGTGACTCACCTTCTAGGATACTTCTGTGCAGTGCTTCCAGTTCTACAGTATTGTGGTGCAGAGATTCACATTTTACAGTACCTCAGTGCATTTCACCTTCAGTGATACGTCTTTGCAGTGCTCAGAGTTCTACAATACTGTGACACAGAGCTTCACGTTCTACAGTCCCTATCAGTGACTCACCTTATAGGATACTTCTGTGCAGTGCTTCCAGTTCTACAGTATCGTGGTGCAGAGATTCACATTTTACAGTACCTCAGTGCATTTCACCTTCAGTGATACGTCTTTGCAGTGCTCAGAGTTCTACAATACTGTGACACAGAGCTTCACGTTCTACAGTCCCTATCAGTGACTCACCTTCTAGGATACTTCTGTGCAGTGCTTCCAGTTCTACAGTATCGTGGTGCAGAGATTCACATTTTACAGTACCTCAGTGCATTTCACCTTCAGTGATACGTCTTTGCAGTGCTCAGAGTTCTACAATACTGTGACACAGAGCTTCACGTTCTACAGTCCCTATCAGTGACTCACCTTCTAGGATACTTCTGTGCAGTTCTTCCAGTTCTACAATATCGTGGTACAAAGATTCACATTCTACAGTACCTCAGTGCATTTCACCTTCAGTGATACGTCTTTGCAGTGCTCAGAGTTTTACAATACGGTGACAAGGAGCTTCACGTTCTACAGTCCCTATCAGTGACTCACCTTCTAGGATACTTCTGTGCAGTGCTTCCAGTTCTACAGTATCGTGGTGCAGAGATTCACATTCTACAGTACCTAGGTGCATTTCACCTTCAGTGATACGTCTTTGCAGTGCTCAGAGTTCTACAATACTGTGACACAGAGCTTCACGTTCTACAGTCCCTATCAGTGACTCATCTTCTAGGATACTTCTGTGCAGTACTTCCAGTTCTACAGTATCGTGGTGCAAAGACTCACATTCTACAGTACCTCAGTGCATCGTTTCTCCTTCAGTGATACGTCTTTTCAGTGCTTAGAGCTCCACAATACTGTGACACAGAGCTTCACGTTCTACAGTCCCTATCAGTGACTCACCTTCTAGGATACTTCTGTGCAGTGCTTCCAGTTCTACAATATCGTGGTACAAAGATTCACATTCTACAGTACCTCAGTGCATTTCACCTTCAGTGATACGTCTTTGCAGTGCTCAGAGTTTTACAATACGGTGACAAGGAGCTTCACGTTCTACAGTCCCTATCAGTGACTCACCTTCTAGGATACTTCTGTGCAGTGCTTCCAGTTCTACAGTATCGTGGTGCAGAGATTCACATTCTACAGTACCTAGGTGCATTTCACCTTCAGTGATACGTCTTTGCAGTGCTCAGAGTTCTAAAATACTGTGACACAGAGCTTCACGTTCTACAGTCCCTATCAGTGACTCACCTTCTAGGATACTTCTGTGCAGTACTTCCAGTTCTACAGTATCGTGGTGCAAAGATTCACATTCTACAGTACCTCAGTGCATCGTTTCTCCTTCAGTGATACGTCTTTTCAGTGCTTAGAGCTCCACAATACTGTGACTCAGAGCTTCACGTTCTACAGTCCCTATCAGTGACTCACCTTCTAGGATACTTCTGTGCAGTGCTTCCAGTTCTACAATATCGTGGTACAAAGATTCACATTCTACAGTACCTAAGTGCATCGTTTCACCTTCAGTGATACGTCTGTGCAGTGCTCAGAGTTCTACAATACTGTGACACAGAGCTTCACGTTCTACAGTCCCTATCAGTGACTCACCTTCTAGGATACTTCTGTGCAGTGCTTCCAGTTCTACAATATCGTGGTACAAAGATTCACATTCTACAGTACCTCAGTGTATCGTTTCACCTTCAGTGATAAGTCTGTGCAGTGCTCATAGTTCTACAATACTGCGACACAGAGCTTCACGTTCTACAGTGCCTCTGTGCAGCGATTCACCTTTTATGAACTTCTGGAAAGAAGCTTATAGTTACAGCTGCTACCGCTTCCTGTCCGAGAAAGTCCTTCAGCTGTGAGTAATGTCCTATTACTTACCGGTAATCTTCATTACTCCTGGTCCCGTAGTCCTCGTCCCATTCCTTTACAAAGTGGAGATTACTATCTCCGCGACAGAAAAAAAGAACAGGAGCATGCTGGGATACCTAACCCACTCCCTCCCGCTGGGAGTACATAAGCGGTACCCGCCCAGCATGCAGCCTGAAAATACCAAGCCAACAACCGGAAGGCCGGCCGCCAGGAAGGGAGGGAGGGAAGTAAGGAATGGGACGAGGACTACGGGACCAGGAGTAATGAAGATTACCGGTAAGTAATAGGACATTACCCCCAGGTCCCTCCGTCCTCGTCCCATTCCTTTACAAAGTGGAGAATACCAAAGCAGAGAACCCGGCCTACCGGAACCCCACCAAAGCCAGGGGCACCAGACCGAGAAAAACGGCCCCCAACAGAAGCAATAGGGAGCCCACAAGAAAAGCAGGCAGGAGAACACAACCAGCCATGCCTCCAACCAAGCCGAACAGAACCCAGACCCCAAAGAAGCAGGGGACTAGCCAGAAAGGACCGCAAACGAACACAAGACCCCCCAGGAAAGCCCATAGGAGGCCCTGCACCCAGAAGCAAGACCCAAGGGAACCCCCAGAGGGGCAGAAAGAGAAACCACCCCCCCGAACCACCAGGGAAAGGGAACCCCGGAGAAGCGGAAGCGCCCCAAAGGAGCAACCCAGCCAGGAAGGACAAACAACCCGGGAGAAAAACCACCAAGGGAGAAGCCCACAGCCCCAGGCAGCACCAAGCAGCCGCACCAAAAGGGACAAAACAGCACATCCAGGCCCAACGCAGAGCGCCCGAGAGCAGGACGCACAGGGAGACATGCCAAAGACCCAGGAAGGAACACAGCAGGGCAAGCCAGAGAGCGAACCCCCCAGAACAGAGAAGAAGGCGACCCACAGCCGGACCAACCCACAAACACCACACCAAGAGGCGAGGGGAAGGAAGAGGAGAACGAAGGAGGCACGACAAACTCAGAAAAACACCGAGCGCGACCAACCACAGGACCAACCCCAACACACCAGGGGAAGACACCCGCAGAGCCGCAAAGACCGAAGAGGAAGGAACCAGACAAGAAAACAGGCACCGACATAGAGCAAGAACCAGGAAGAAAGGGGCCAAGGCAACCAGACAAGGCCCCCCCCCCCCCTAACCCACCGACCAACAGCCGACAACCGCGGCAAAAAGGAACCGGAGGCACAGAAAACCCACAGAAGGCCCAGGCCAAAGGGCAGGAAGACAAGCCGTCAACCCCAGCAGAGACACCGGAAGGCCGCAGCCAAGGCCGCCACACCGGGAGAAGAAAACCCGGCCACAGGAACCAGTCAAAGGCCAGGACCGAGGCAACCAAAAGCAGGAGACACAGGGACACGAACCCAGGAACCCACCCAAGCAAGGCCAGGGAGAGCAACAAGCGCCACCCAAAGCAGACACCACACACGGCCAGCGAACAGCCAGGAGAGAACAACCAAGGGCCGAACACAGAATAGGGGAAACAAACCCCAGAACCGGGAAGGAGGAACCCCCACCAACCAAGAGCCGACCCACAGGTCAGGAGGACACCAAGGAACCACCCAAGGCGAACCCCAAAAAGGGCGAAACAGGAACGACCAACAAGGAGGCCAACAGCCCATCAACGCAGGCAGCCCAGAAGACCCAAGAAGCCAACCGGACAATGGACAAGCCAGCCAGCCCGGAGGCCCCAAAACGAAGCAGCGTAACCCGAAAGGAGAGGCAAAGGGTCAACCGACCCAAACCCAAAAACCCCAACCAAGAAGGGACCAGGGACCGGCACCAAAGCAAGCCAAGCCACCAAGAGAGGAGAAGCAGCCGGGGAACAGAGAGGGAGACCGGCAAGCCACAACCGGCAACCAACACAGAGGCCACAGCTCACCAGCCAGGCGGAAAGGAGCAGCCCAGGAAAGGACACAGGACCAACCCGGCACCCAGACCAACAGGGCCAGAACCACCGGCCAGCAAGAGGCCAAAAAGAGGCCCAAAAGCACCAGAGAACGAGCGGCCAGGGAAGAACCCAGGCAGGGACTCAGGCAGGGAACCCGCAATGGAAGGCCCAAAAACAAGGACCGGAGGGAGGAAACACACCAGCACCCCGGAACACCCCCGGCACCCCCAAACCAAAGGAGAGGAGCCCGGAGAAACCAAAGACGCACAACCCCCGGGGGGAGCGGGCACACACCCAAAAAGGGAAGAACAAAGCACGCAGAGCCAGCAAGAGCAACGGCCAGAGACACCACAGGCCGAAAGCAGGCCGTACGGGAGCGAGAAACGCCCAAGCCCAAGGAAAAGGCCCACAAGGGTAAACCAGAGCCCCAGGACCCAGGCAAAGCCAACCACCAGCACAAGGCCGAAAAAGAGGAGCGGGGACGCAGCAACGTGGCCCACACACCACGGGAGGCCGACACCAGACCACAACCGGCAGCCCCACCAACAAAACCACTGGCCGAGCCCAAGAGAAGGCACGGCGAGGAGGACATCGGGAGCGGCACCCAGAAGCATGAAAGAAGGGCACAGGGCAACCCGAACCCACAAACAGGGAGAGGCACAGAAGCAGTGCACCCAAGAAACGAGGAACCGCCCAGGCAGAAGCCAAGGAAGACCCACAACACCTAGCCACCACAGGAGGCAAAAGGAGCGGCAGCGAGAGGCAAACGACCGCAAGCCACAAAGAAAAGACATGAGGGGAAAGGAAACCACAACAGGAAACCAAACCTCATCAGCCAACCCAGCGCACCACAACACAGCACCAGGCAAGAGGGAAGAGGCAAGCAGCAACACCAGCCAGAAAGCCCACCAGAGGCCCCATCAGGAAAGCCCCGGAGCCAACAGCCAACCAAGGCCAAGACCCACCGGAACAGAGGGAAGGCACAACAGCCCCCCCCCCCCCCGAGAACCCAAGAAACAGGGAGGCCGGAAGCATCAAGGACCCAGACGCAGGACGCAAGAAGCAACCCAGCCAAACACAAGCAGAGGCCAAGCGCAACAGTAGAGGAGCCGCAGACGGGGGAATACCGGGGGCCACAGGCCCACCGCCCCGACCACAACCAGCACGAAGCACACCCACAGGGAACCTGCCGGGGAAGGAGCCCACCAACCCAGGCAGGAAGATACCCCGGAGGGCAGGAGAGAGCGAACGCAAGGGCACCGGCGCGCCCAGCCGCAACACCAAGACAGGAGCAGGCGCCAGCAGGGAGGGAAGGCCACAGGCCAGGAAACCCCACACGTCGAAGCTCAGAGCACCGGACAGGCACAGGGGGGCAGAAAAAAACAAGGCACCCCGAGCACGGGCCACACCAACACCCCTGGAAGGACGCAAGAAGCGCCCAGCACCATGAGCCGCAGGCAGGCACCCAGACAGGCACGCACCAGGCCCGGCTCTAAAAGAACAGGCAGGAACCAACAGGGCGGACAGGCAGCAGGCGGAAGAATCCGTGCAACAGGCAACCAAGGCGAACAGTCAACCAAGCACCAACCAGGGGGAAACAGAAGCACGCAGGGCAGGAAGGCTGGAAGCCCACAGGACAGAGGAACGAACCAGGACGAACCTCATCCAAAAACGAAAAAGCCCAGGAGAGCAGAAGCGAGCACAGGGGAACGGGGGACAGCCACACCACCCGTCCGCCCCGGCACACCCCCAGCAGCGGAAAACAGGGAGCCAAGGCCGCAGGCCAGCACAGCAGAAGAGCGCAGCACATGGAAGAAAGAAAAGCGGCACCCACCAGGGGGACAGGCCAACACCATAAAACAGAGACCGTCCCCCAACCCCTCCGCCCAGACGCCATCCAGCAACCAGCGGCGAGCAAGCGGAAAACAAGGAGGACAGGGAACCCAGAACCGGAGGAGGAAGCACCCCCCCTCCCCCCGCAGCACCGGGAAGCCAGGCAGAGACTCAGCGCAGAAATCCACGCAACGCCCCCAACCCAGCAAGCAGGAACAGGGAGCGCCACAAGCCAGCACGGACAAACCCCAACAGGAATCAACCAGCAGACGGTGAGACCAGAGGACGCCAGGCCCCAGAGTAGAAAGCGCCAGCAGCAAGCACGGCGAGAATACCCCCGAAGCAGCCAAGCAAGACCCCCAGCCAAGACCGCCGAAGCAGCCCACCGTGCACAGCCAGACCCAGCAGGCAAAGCACAGAGCCAGAGGAATAAGCATGGAAGAAATCGGAACCGCTATGCGGTACTCACCACAGGGGCAGGAAGAGCACACCAAAAGCGCCCTGCCCCCAAGACCCAGCCCAGGCGCCCTCCAAGACACCAGCGCCGGGCGAGGAAGAGAGCTGCAGCCACCGGTCAGACACCGACCCCCATCAAGCACCGTCCCCGCACCAACATCAGGAACAGCAGGGGCAACTGGTAGGAAAGGAGGCGAGCAGCACACCAAGGGAGACCAGGAGCACCGCCCGGCGTAGCCCCTGGACTCCCATAACATCCATAGCAGCGAGTCTTCCGGCCAGGCCAAGCCGTAGGAAGACGCGCGCTGGAACCCGGAAGGAATCCGGACATCTGGCGCCCCAGCCGCAAAGGGCCGGGCGCCAATCAACGCGACTCCCAGCAAGCCCGGCAGGCCAGGAGACGCGGAAGAGGATGTCGAGGACAGCCCAGCAGCCCTACGAGACATCCATCGAAGAAATCACAGGTAAGTCAGACACGTCCTATTCTGTCGGAAGACAGAAAAAAAGAACAGGCTGCATGCTGGGCGGGTACCGCTTATGTACTCCCAGCGGGAGGGAGTGGGTTAGGTATCCCAGCATGCTCCTGTTCTTTTTTTCTGTCGCGGAGATAGTAATCTCCACTTTGTAAAGGAATGGGACGAGGACGGAGGGACCTGGGGGTAATATTGCACAACCGACATGTTGTAAATTAAGGCAGAATGTGATTAAGCATTCACTGAAAACATTAGTGTTTCCCTTTTATCGTGTTTTCCTCATTATGTTGGCCGAAGTCCGGACTCCATTTTGTATTGACATGCTGCCACGTGCTCACCACGAGGAGAGTCCGACCTCTGTGTTAGTTGCTCTTGTAATCTGCCTAGCAACAGTTTATAAATAGCCCTCTCGTCCATCTGGCGCATGCCCAGACTTGACCACATCTGTTATAATTAGCTTTGCTTGACCATGTGTTTTCGCGGGCCCAAGGAATGTGTTAGCTCCGCCCATGTATTGATTTGGTATCGAGAATGACCCTAAATGGTAATGTTCTTCGACTTCATGTGGTATCCACCCACTCATGAGCCCCTCTGTTGTGTATAAAAGGGGACAATGTACGCAAGTTCTGTGTGCTACTCCTTGCAATACTGAAGAGTGTTGTGTGGATTGTAGGACCACCCTTAAGGGTTAATAAACGTTGTTTTTGTACTTTGCAGTTTCCGTGCCAACTTCCTTATAGATATCGTTACAGAAGAGCGAACCCTTGTCTCTTGCGGGCCTAGCTGGGGCTTGTATTCATCAATTGGCGCCCGTCACGTGGGGCTCATCGGCGACTCGGATGCTCGAAGGACTGGTCGCGACGAAGGTGAGGAGTTTGGCCGGGGACGTGATCACTGCCAGCGGCGTCTTAGCCCTGGCATCCCGAGGTTTTTCTTCCTTCCCTTCCGAGCTGACCATCTGGGTGGCGCCGGTCATCGACTGAGACCTCTTCTGTCGGTCCTGCCGTGAGAGCCGTTTGGGCGATTGTGGAGCTTGGCAGTTGGAACCTGGACTCTTGATTGGTAAGAACCGTTGTACGGTACTTGCTCCGAGTTTTGAAGCCTGGTCTGGCTATTTGAGTTTGATTGATGGTGACTAGTCATATTTTGAATTTGTCTTTGTGAAAATATATGCGTTGCAACACATATAGGCAGGTAATGTGGAGAAATTTCTCCGGAGCTGTGTAAACTTGGAACGGCGCAACGATTAAGTGCCATTTTTCTTGATAATACTGCATATTTTGCATTATTCCTAGCATGCCTGCTTTTAGCGCACTCCGTAAGTGGTGCTGCTGTTTGGGTAACTGGTTGAACCTCGAGGAATCTGCTCCAGCTCCCCCAGAGGGGACTCCTAATAGGGATATGTACGTGAAGCATGGTCTTTCTTCCATAATGTACAGCACGTTATGGAGGAAATATACTAGGAAGGATCCTGAGTTGCGATGGCCTTTGTATGGATCGTTTGATATACGTAAGATTGAGTATGTGGAACAGTGTATGTGTAAGCGACGTGCTCGTCAGGATATGTTTGAGTGTGTGCGATTATGGGTGAAGGAAGTGCGTGAGCGAGAGAAACGTGAGAAAGCGCTGTTTGATAAGGAGCAACGAAAGAATGATCATATGCGAGCGCAGGAAGCGAAGCATCGGGAGGACAAAGAGCAAACGGACAGACAAGAGAAAGAGCGTAGGCTGCAAGTTTCGGGTCAATATGTTGTTCGCCAGCCGCTTTATCCTGTCCTTAATAATCCTGATGATGATTTTTATTTGCTAGATCGCTCTCCGCCCCCTTATGTTGGCGCATCCGCTCCGCGGCCGCAAGATTCTGACCCGGCTTCGGGTAAGGTAGACACACGGTCCATGCTGCCGGCCGAGCAAATGGCTGAGCTTCGGCAAATTTCCTTCCGTGCGCTTAAAGGCAAGGTATCCATGGAGGAATTATTTCAAATTTGGGGGCCATGGCAGGAGAGAGATAAAGTGTATTTTCTGGGTCATTTCGCGGATGAAGTGATTAATGCTTTCCGAAAATATTCTCATGTTTTTGAGCCTGACGAAGTGTCTTCGGATGCCAGAGCAATACGTAACGGTGCTTTTTCTCCCTCTAAGGCTCCTGAGGCGGCTCGGCGGCTGTTCGCCTTGCGGGACGAGGTGCTGGCCCTTCGAGAGAAAGCACGCCAACGAGCGGAGGAGGAGAAGCGGTCGGATTCAGTTGCGGCAGGGGGCCACCCATCCACCTCCCAGTCAGATAAGGATAATGTAGTGCATGCTAAACCGATGCGAGAGGCGGCACCTTTGTATGTCCCTCCGAAAGGAGCAGGGACTAGCTCGGACATTAACTCCGCCGATGCTAGGGGATATTTTGTGTATAATTGGGTTTATACTCCTTGGCATAGGGCCGATGTTATGGCGTTAAAGAATGCATTGCCTGACCCCCGCAAGAATCCAGCGGCCTTCTATGAAGAAGTCGAGGGGGCCTTGAATTCTTGCATTATGACCTTAGCGGATATAGATCTGTTCTTTGGCCTTATTCTACCACCGGACACGTGGCGGTCTGTCCGAAAGGTGGATGATGCAGTTGCTTTTAAGGCCCGGTGGTCTGAGCTTGAGGATGAGGATAGGGAACGGAAGCCCGCACAGAAACCACCCCAGAATATTCTAGATCTCCCTGCGGCTATTGTGACTAAGTTGAAGACGATTATCCCCCCTAAAAAGATTGACTGGAATATGTTAGCGGCATGTAAGCAGAAAGTTGATGAGTCAGTTGCAGATTTCTTCACGCGCTTTGAAGAAACGTTCCATGACTTTAGTGGCCAGTCGCTTACTGACGACACAGGCCGCCACCTTTTCGCGGACAAATATGTGGCCAATCTGCTGCCGGCAGTTGCGGCCCGGTTGAAAGCGAGTGAGAGTTCTTGGTCCTCCGCGACACCGACGGCCCTTCTGACCATCGCTCAGTATTATGAGCGTCAGGAGCACGAGGCGAAGGGCCAGGAGGAGAAGAAATCGAAAGATCTCAAAACCAAAGTGATGTTAGCACAAGTATATGGCCCGCCCCGCCGGGGTAATAATAACAGGGGAAGGGGCGGATCTTATGGTCCCCCTTCGGGCCGATCTGATTTGAATAAGAACCAGTGTGCGTATTGCAAGCAGTTGGGCCATTGGGCCAGGGAGTGCCCAGCATTGCGTGCTTCGCGGCAGGGGCACACTCCGGGTGGCCAAAGAGGTAGAGGGGGCTTCTCGAACTTTAGAGGGAATTCTAACGATAATGTCCGTTTCGACACTGCTGGGCAGCACCGAGATAGCTCAAATGTTTTCGATCGCCAGCATCAGTATCATGTATCGGACATCGATCGCTCAGGATATCATGATTCTCAGCATGCATAGGAATGCGTAGGATGGGGGTCCGAATCAGTTGAGGTGCCGGTCGATCAGACGGGTCCTTATGTATCGGCTGAGGTTTTAGGTTCTACTGATCAGTTCCTAGTGGATACAGGAGCGACACGTAGTGCATTGTCTAGGTACTTGGTTCCGGGGGCTCCCCCATCCGGCTCAATAGTTACATCGGTAGGGTTTGACGGTACACTTTCCCGAAGCCCTCTTTCACAGCCCCTTGCATTTAAAGTTGATTGTTTTTCTGCGCCTTGTCCGTTTCTGCTTGCTCTGTACACACCGGATAACATTATGGGCCTTGATATGTTAAAGTACTTTAGGGCTACAATTCGTTGTTCCCCTGAGGGTGTGAGGGTGATTTTAAATGACAACTACCCCCGATCTGGGCGGATGTGTACGATCTCAGAGGATGCGTTGTTGGCTACCCTCCCCCAAGCTTTATGGGCGACTTCAGACACAGATGTCGGACAAATGGTGATTCCTCCGGTCCACATTAGTGTCCAGGAGGGGGCGGTGCTACCACGCCTCCCACAGTATCGTATTTCCCAGGAGGGCGAGGAAGCTCTCATACAGATTGTGCAGGATTTGATCGCAGTAGGAGTAGTGGAAGAAGTTCCCTATAATATCTGTAACAGTCCGATTCTCCCTATTCTGAAAAAGGACACGGATGCAAAGGTCTATCGGTTCATAATTGATTTGAGGGAGGTAAACAAGATCGTGATACCTCAGTACCCGGTGGTTTCCGATATCACGACGTTGCTTACCTTGGTCCCGCCTACGGCGACCGTGTTCTCAGTGATTGATTTGAAAAATGCCTTCTTTTCTATTCCCATTCACCCTGATAGCCGATTTCTTTTTGGGTTCACACTAAACAACAGATCTTATCGTTTTTGTAGAATTCCCCAGGGCTACACAGAAAGCCCTAGTATCTATAGTCAGGCTTTGAAGCGACAGTTGGATTCCTTTGTTTTACTCGAGGGGGTCGCCCTCATTCAATATGTCGATGACATCCTGTTGGCGGCTGACACCCTGGAGTTGTGCGAGAAAAGCACGATAGCCTTACTTTCCTTTTTAGCATCCCACAATCACAAGGTCTCTAGGAAGAAATTGCAATTCTGTAGACCAAAGGTGACTTATTTGGGTCACCTTTTGTCTAAGGAGGGGCGTGCACTCACACCAGATCGTATCCAAGTAATCTTGGACACACCAAGGCCATCCACGCAGAAGGATGTGCGTGCATTTTTGGGTCTTGTTTCTTTTTGTAGACAGTGGATATTGGGGTTTTCACACACGGCTAAGCCATTACTAGCCCTCTTGACAAAAGATACGCCTATCCCAATCCCTTGGTCAGATGAGTGTGATGCTGCTTTTCAGCAATTGAGACAGGCCCTTTGTTCAGCACCAGTGTTAGGGACCCCTGATTATGCAAAACCCTTTTCGTTGTATGTGCATGAGAAAGATGGATGTGCATTATCAGTTTTAGTACAGATGCATGGTGATAAGCAGCGCCCTTGTGCATACTTTTCGGCTGTACTTGATCCTGTCGCCCGAGCATTGCCGGGGTGTTTTCGCTCGGTTGCGGCGACAGCTGTGTCAATACGACAGAGTGAAGGAATTGTATTGTCCCATAAACTGTTGGTGTTAGTTCCCCACGCTGTTGATGCCCTGCTTAATCAAACAAAGACGCAGCATTTGACCAGTGCCCGTTTAACGGGATATGAGTTGACGCTTTTAGCTCCTCACATTACGTTGAAAAGGTGCGTGACATTAAACCCGGCCACATTGTTGCCATACCCCGAGACACAGCCTGAGGCACAGAAAGCGCATGATTGTATTCTTGTGACTGAGGAACAAACAAAGGGTCGTATTGATCTCCAGGATACGCCCTTTTCAGAGGTAGATGGAGAGTTGTGGGTAGATGGATCATGCCTGAAGCTACCAGATGGTACGACTTCAGCAGCATATGCAATTACCACGTTACAGACGATAGTGGAGACAGCACGCATACCACAGAAATCAGCCCAAGCAGCGGAACTGATAGCGTTAACACGAGCGTGTGAGCTTAGTACAGGATTGTGTGTGAATGTTTACACAGACAGCCGCTATGCCTTCGGAGTAGCGCACGATTTCGGCCTACTCTGGAAGGAGAGAGGGTTTCTAACGTCACATGGGGTGCAGATAATGCATGGGGAGTTAGTCCACAATCTTTTAACTGCATTGACATACCCAAAGAAAATTGCCATTGTTAAGTGTAGTGCCCATAGGAAAGTAGTTGATAAGGTTGGAGAAGGGAATGCGTTAGCGGATCGAGTAGCACGGGAGACTGCGATGCAGCCCGGTACTACTGCCATGTATGTAGTGAAGTCACAGGTGGAGAGATGGCATGATGCGAAGGAGGAAGTGCGAGAAATGCAAAAGACCGCTTCTGACAAAGAGCGGGAACAATGGGCTAGCGAAGGAGAACTGGATGACGAGGGTTGCTGGAGAAATAAGCAGATGGATAGATGGAAATTACCCACGGCTTTTGTACAACCTATGGTCCAGATGGCACATGGGCTAGCACATGTTGGAGCTTCCGCGATTGTGAAATTGCTTACCCAAGTCTGGGAGCATCCAGAGATTGCTAGCACGGCAAAGAGGGTGGTGCAGACCTGTATGATCTGTCTGAAGTATAACCCAGGGAAAGGCACGCGAACTCCAGCAGGAGGATTTGCGACACCCACTGCACCCTTTGAGGTTCTGCAGATGGATTACATCCAGCTTGAGCGCTGTAACAATTTGAAGTATGTTCTAGTAGTGGTTTGCGCCTTCAGTAAATGGGTCGAGGCGTACCCTGCGAAAGACAATACTGCAATGACTACAGCGAAGCTATTGCTGAAAGAGTTTTTCCCCCGATACGGCGTCTGTAGACTTCTGTGGAGTGATAATGGCCCTCACTTTGTAGCGGATGTTATAAAGTATGTCTTGAAGGGCCTAGGCATCACCCAGAAGTTTCACGCCGTGTTCCACCCTCAGTCTGCAGGACTAGTCGAGAAATATAATGGTACACTGAAGCTTAAGATTGCCAAAATTCAAGCTTCAACGTCTTTGACTTGGCCAGACGCTTTGCCACTGGCGTTATTGTCAATTAGGTCGGTGCCACACTCTCGAACCGGCCTTACACCCTATGAGATTGTATTTGGACGCCCAATGAATATTTGGGGTCCACCAAGACCTAAGGCTGTGTATGATGTACCCTGTGTGATGATGAGTGATTATCTGGCACAGTTAACGGATAACTTGGTTTCTATTCATCAACAGGTCCGAGAGGCGCTCCCTGATCGGTCTACTGGCGAAGGACATGGTCTCCGGCCTGGAGATCATGTGATGATAAAGGTTTTCGACAGATCGAACAGTTTGGAGCCGAGATGGGTCGGACCTGAGCAAGTCCTTCTTGCAACGAGGACGGCTGTGCGAGTCTCGAACAGGAAGAATTGGATCCATTCCTTGCACTGTCGAAAGGTACCGCCCGGATTGGTGGAGTCTGCCGTGCTGACCGATCAACGAGACATCCTAGCAGCAGAGACAGGCCGTGCTGCAGAGCCAAACGACACTGAGGAGCTCTTTTCGGACCACACGACTTCTGGAGGAAGGCGATATCATCTGCGACCAAGGAAGTGAGGTTTCCAGTACCGGGACATACTGTCAGAACGGCCCTTGGGTTAGTGAAACGGAGAGCCGATGAGGCAAGGGGGGGGGATCAGCCCTGCATTAGTGTAGTGACACCCGTCTTGGCCCGCTGGTGAAGAAATCAACCGCTGCCCAAGGGGAAGAGTTCTGACAGACCTTTTTAGTTACAGGAAGATACCAGGGTATTGTTTCCTTTGACATGGAGAAGAAGAAAATTCTTTGTGCACTGGGGTTCATGCTAACAGTAGCTATCATTGGTATAACCACATGGTTTGTGGAGGAGGCAACTCCTGCCCGAGAGACACTTGTGTTGACGACTCCAGTGCCTGCGGAGCACTACTTTTATACATTGCCATACCAAGAGTTGAAGCATCGACAATCCTATTTGAATAACACTTTCATTCAGATGCTGCATCACACCCACGTTGCTACAAATGCTACGAACTGTTGGATATGTGGGATGATGCCAGCCCATCAGAAGAAAGGAGGTACGCCATTCATACCCCTTCCTTTCTCTCACAATGGCTCTTGTAGAGCATGGTACACTCTGTTGTTTGCCACTCGAAAACCGACAGTGGGACGATTGCTTTTCAGACTTAATAAAGAATGCCATCAGGACAAGAATGGATATCCACAAGCGAATGGGACAATTTGGGAATGGGAAGAGTACCGACCGGACAATGAATCCATTCCCTATATCTTCACGAATACCAGAGACACTGTGGGGAAGGAAAAATTTGTAATCCAAGTGGCACAAGCCCAAGCGGACCTGTGCGTCCAGAGTGTGGGTTTTATCCCTGTCGGTGTCAGTGATTGTATAACTGTGTTAAACATTGATGGGTTAAATAATAGCACCTTCCTAGCATCCCATAATACCTATTTTGTATGTGGAAATAAAGGTTATTACCGTTTGCCGGCTGGGTGGTCTGGGGTATGCTATGTATCATTCCTATTACCTCCTGTATTTCTAGCACCCGCGTCATATCATAAGGATTTGAAATTGCTGAATAATGTGACTGTAAATAGATATAAACGTACTCTATCTATTACTGAGGTGGATCAAACTGATACTAGCTTGCAACAGTATATTGATTTCAACTTAGGACTGTTTTTCTTTGTTGGAGCTGCTTTGAATAGTAGGAAGATCCGAAGATTAACAAGAGTGGTAGAAGCTGTGACTAATCAGACTGCTGCTGCTCTTGGGAATCTTACGGAAGAATTACAGATTACCAGGATTGTTGCATTACAGAATCGTATGGTATTGGATGTGATGCTAGCTGATCGAGGAGGAGCCTGTAAAATTATTGGAAGTAGCTGCTGTGTGTTCATCCCTGATCATACGCCATCCGTTTATAACGCCATTAATAAGCTGCATAAAATAGCAGCTGAAATCCACACAGAAAACGGCACTTGGTCCTTTTCTGGATGGTTTTGGGCGTTGGTTACTGCCTGGGGATGGAAGGTCTTAACTGGTCTCTGCATTATTGTAGCAATTCTGTTCCTTCTCTGTATGTGTATTCAATGTGGACCATTGTGCTGTTCCGTATGCATTTCATTTTGCATTCCAGATAAGAAAGCTATTGCCGATGTTGCCCGCCAGAAGGGTCTAGCTAAAGAGGTTAAAGGAATGATGATAATTGACATATACGATGATTATTCTTGGGAACCGGATGTCTTCAGTAAATGCTGAAAGGGTCGTCTGTTGTAAATTAAGGCAGAATGTGATTAAGCATTCACTGAAAACATTAGTGTTTCCCTTTTATCGTGTTTTCCTCATTATGTTGGCCGAAGTCCGGACTCCATTTTGTATTGACATGCTGCCACGTGCTCACCACGAGGAGAGTCCGACCTCTGTGTTAGTTGCTCTTGTAATCTGCCTAGCAACAGTTTATAAATAGCCCTCTCGTCCATCTGGCGCATGCCCAGACTTGACCACATCTGTTATAATTAGCTTTGCTTGACCATGTGTTTTCGCGGGCCCAAGGAATGTGTTAGCTCCGCCCATGTATTGATTTGGTATCGAGAATGACCCTAAATGGTAATGTTCTTCGACTTCATGTGGTATCCACCCACTCATGAGCCCCTCTGTTGTGTATAAAAGGGGACAATGTACGCAAGTTCTGTGTGCTACTCCTTGCAATACTGAAGAGTGTTGTGTGGATTGTAGGACCACCCTTAAGGGTTAATAAACGTTGTTTTTGTACTTTGCAGTTTCCGTGCCAACTTCCTTATAGATATCGTTACAGAAGAGCGAACCCTTGTCTCTTGCGGGCCTAACTGGGGCTTGTATTCATCAGACAGGTACATTGTTCTTTGCAGCAATGTGTTTTTGTATGGCGGAGCAGTGGGGTTACCCTTTTACTCTCTCCTCGCCAATAAATCTGCTGATAGCTGTAAATGACATCACGCATACGACACTGCAGCTTATTTACGAAGTTTCTGCATGTGGCGCGAAGGTGCACAAAAGCTAAGTGTTCTAATTAAGTGCAAAGGTTAACACGGATCGAATATCAGTGGTCGGGGACTGCTTACAGTCATTAATACACCCAGATTATATTGGCCACTACTGTGATACCTCTTATGAAGGGCCACTGTTTGACTTCTTGTCTTCAGGGGAACATGAACAAGTATGAGTGGAGAGGCTATGGCGCTGCTGACTCGAGAGAGGGAGATCCCAGCGCGAGGCTATGCTCCGCAACATCTTGTGATTCTGGGAATACCACGTAATCTCTCCCGGTGTTAAATTGGCAATATATATGTGCTGCAAGACAAAACAAGCATTGGCATAGCCAATAGGTCTCGCCTTTGGGACCTTATAAGTGTTTAGCCATGCACCTTCAGAGCACGTATGGCTCAAATAACACGCGGTTATCCAAGTGCCAAACGTATGCATCTGGATTGGCGAAGCAGGATATGGCAACAAACTGGACTCTAGATTTCCGGCGTATGGCATTTCTTCTCTTGTAGTCACGGGATCACATCTCAGAACATTGCTGCGGCTTTGGGATAGCAAATACATCTGGGCCACAGTTATTTTTGGGCTGAGGAGGGATGATAGCAACGAGGCTTTAGATGTACAGGAACCAGTGCAGTCACTGGAGTCAATGAAGGCAACTGAGGCATGAATTGCAAGGAAAATTGCTAAACTATGAAGAATAACTTGGGATTAATGCAAATTGCAAAGATGTGTGTGAGTGGAAGCGCTATATGAACTGCACGCACACACTGGCTTTTGAAGCCCCTAGAAGCACAGAAGGAGCTTTTGCTAATGCTGCTGGGACATCTGAAGAAGAAACTGGCTAAATGTGAGGAAGAAACAACTGCCATGTCCTTTCCTCGACTGACATTTAACGGACAGTCCAACCTCTCTTATTGAGACTACAGGATCAGTTCTGGTAAGAGCGAAAGGTCCAGTCGGTTTGGTCCAGCCAAGACAGCTCAAACAACAGGCGTTTTCACTTATTTATCACTCCCAACACGAGGAAGGTACACTCAGCAAAGGAGATAATAGGTGGTCTCAGTCTAGAAATGCTCTTGGGGGGGTGGGGGGAGCTAGATCGTTCTACCCTATCCATTATTTAAATATTTCCATCAACACAACGGAGGTTGCTGTGAACAGAACACACAAGGGGAGGAGTATATTTTACTTTGGCATTTGTTAGCTTACGGCTGATAATGACTTTAGAAATAACATGGGTTGCATACACAATGTTAGCACAGAGTTTCTGCTCTCAATGGGAAAAAGCATGCCTTGCTCCCCACGCGCCCCCTCTCCCCAACCATCTGACAGTTCTTAGCAACAAGGTTGATAAAAGCAGAAAAACAATGTCAGAGAGAGGAAAGCTGTTCTGTGCAGGAGACATTAAATGAAGACAGAAAGAAACGGCTGGACTAACACAGAAAGCTCCGCGGTGTAGAAAGTAGGGAAGGTGAGAGTCCTGAATGCGAGTGTATGAGTATGAGGAAGAAGATCAAATAGGGAGTGAGTAAAGTCAGGTGAGGGTGGGGGGTAAAGGTGTGGGGGTGGGGTGTTGGGAAAGAGCCCTTACAGTGTGAAGGAGAAAGAGTGTGCGTGTGTGAGAGAGAGTAAACGAGGGGGGAGGAGAGAGAGAAACATGAAGGTGTGTGATCTTGTGTAATGTAATTGGGCGCTCATGTAAAGCGCCCCAATATCTTTCAGTAGAGTTTGCGCTATATATTTAAAAAACACTCCAGAAAAGCGAGAGAGACCGGGAAAGAGAGAAAAAGGGAGAGAGGAATGAAGAGATAGAGATATAGGGGCAGTAAGTGAGAGACCAGGAGAGAGAGAGAAAACAAGCATGCAAGTGGTGCATGCGTATGCGTTTTTGCATAAAGTGCAACTCCCAATTCTTCTTATGACTTTACACTTGCTGACTGAGACTGGTTTGAAATTCAACAGCGCATGAATGTGAGACTGCAAGGGAACGGCTATGCAGCAAGTGTCAGGGAAGGAGCTAACTTGTGTATGGGAAGTAATGGATGCGGGCAAAAGAAAATTTGAAACGGCCTGCTGCAGTATAGAGAGGCAGCGGGGTGGGGGAGTAGAGGCCAGCAGAGGGACGCGATCTGTGGTGGGGGAGGGAATTGAAGCGTGGAGAGAGGCACGCAAGGCTCAATGAGCCTTGAAAGGAACCCACATGGCGGCTACGCGTGCACGCGCACATGCACGCAAGCTTGAGGCCAGTGGTAGCACTTTGAAAATCCCCTTACTAAAAGTCGAGCAATCAGCGCATGTGCTGCTCTAGGCTCGACATAAAAAGTGCGGAATGAGGTGCTTTTACGGACACTCTATTAAATAAAAAGCCACAGTGATTCCTACTCGATGCTGTCGTGGAGGTGGGGGGGGGTGCTCTTTGCAGGCAAGCATTACGGGCGAACTAATGGGGTACTTTAGACCACAAAGAAAGTGAAAACAGCCATTGCATCGCTGCTGGAAAGAAAGTGAAACCAGCCACGACATCGCAGCTGGATGATGTTTGGGAGGGGTGTTCTTTGTAGGCAAGCATTAGGGTCCTCTATTAAATAAATAAATGGCCACAGCGATTGCTGCTCGATGCTGTTTGGGAGGTGGGAGGGGTGTTCTTTGCAGGCATGCATTACAAGCACTGTAACGGGGCGCTTCTAAAAACACACTTATTCCTAACGAAAGTCGGAAAAGTAAACGAACAACCATGAGCAAACCAATTAAGCACGAAACTAAACAAAAGAGTTCCAACACAAAGACTTATTACCACTAAAAGCATGTTTACAGTAGTTAGGCAGTGCTTTAGCGACGTCCCCCCCCCAAAAAAAGGAGGAACTAACAGACATATTAACCTGTCAACACACAAGAAATTTAACAGACAAGCGAACGAACCAATGCAAGCACAATAGGTGGAGTTTCACTAGATATACTAATTACTGAATGGCTCGGAGAGACAGCGCCTGCGCTGCCTAGGCTTGACCTAATGATAGTTGATTACTTGGCAAGAGCAGGTCACAAGGGGTAGGTTTGAGACTACTGCTTCAGGATAGGTGGAGGAACAACACCTTATAACACCTATATCTGAGATAACACCTATATCTGAGGAAGCTGTGATAGGTAACAACAGTCGCGTAGGTCAAAGTGTACACCTGCTGAGATGGCTAAAATCGCAAGATGATAGGGTAAAGGAAGGAATAAAAAAGGACCTAGGTTAACATTGTGATTTATTTGTCTTTTAGGAGCCATGGTTGCAACAAGACTATGGTGGGGTTAATAGCCACTCATACTTGGGCCAGTGGGTCATCAAGTTGGAAGGTGGGTGATGTGATTTACATTCTTCCTGTCTGGGACCACCATGCAAGGCATTGTGACCCCGGGCAACAAAAAATGGTTAGTCTAGGAGAAAACTCCCTCAACATGATGCCAATAATTCTTTTCTATTTGAGAAACAGCTTGCCACTGTGTGGATTTGTTTTTTGGAATAGAGAAAATTTCAGAGTGGCCGCTATAATTTGGCAGCGTGCTGCAAACTGAGTTTTGGAAAATGCACTTCAACTGCCTCAGCAGGAGCACATTCACCAAAACAATCCCTGCCGAGCCAGTGGGAATATGTCAGATAGCTGCTTTCGAGATGGTGCCGGCATGGCGGTTGCCACACCAGCGGCTTACCAGACACCATACACAGGTGTAAATGGCCTCCATATTATGGATGGTATAATATACTGCCCTTCATCAAATCCTAATATCAGGTGTATTGCCACATTCTATACCCCGGAGTCTGTGCATCTAGGAGGTTGGCAATCTGATACTCAGCACATAACAATAGTCCAGATGTGAGTTAATTGTGGCTCCTTTCAATTATGTTCTTTTAGAAGGGTATAGTATATGGTTTGACTTTGTCTCATGAAAACAACTACATAGCTCATCTGTCAAGTACAGCAGATATCTGTATCGGAAGAAACACTCTGGAGCCTGCTGTTCATATAACTCCAGTAAAGGAAGTAAGTATTTTCTTTTAGTGCCCAAGTAAATAAGACAAGCAAGTGGCAAATCTTACCTTACTCTTTGGGATCAACACTCCAGGAGTGATCTAAACACTTCGATTGTGGTAGAATAGGCATGAACAGCGTTGTCCACCACTGCTAAAAGGCGGCGGCCATGCGCTGTGTTGATGTCCTCCAAAGAACTAACCACTGGTGAGCAACCAGCACCCTCATCCACTGTTTCAGGAATATCGTTCCAGAAGGCGGTCAAGGTTGAGCTCCGTCTCATACCCCGGTCTGTAGCCAGAACGCATGGGGTGAAGCGGGCGCGCAACACCCATTGCACTCAAAGGGCTTCAGCCCCTCCCCCCCCCCCTCGTGTGTGGCAGCCCGGGATGAGACAACTTCCCGGGCTCACACACAGCCGCACCCGAGCACTTCACAGGTCTTTAAAAGACCATTTGCATGTTAATGAGGCCTTGCTGTTGTTTCACCCCTTCTAAGAGCCCCTGCAGCTCCACTCTGCCTATGGCTTAAAGATTCAGCCCCCCCCCCCCCCGTCCCCCCGAAATCAGCTCCACTTTCCCTATTGCTTAAAGATTCAGCCCCCCCCCCCGAAATGTTTTCTTAGCCCCCCTCCCCGCCCGCCCCCCCCCCACCGAAATTTGGCTCTAGTTGCGCCTCTGGGGTGAAGTGTAAGGCATTTTGTAGGTGGCCAAATGCATCAGTGTAGTAGGGTAACCATGATCTTCTCTAAACTCTTGTCAGAACATGTAAGATGGCAATAACTAGCCAGAGGGAGGCATCTAGAGTAGACTTCTATTGACCTGCTACCGGCTGACCACTATTCATGGCTTCCAGTACAAATCTCCCAACTGGAAAAGTTTAGCAAGCGCTGCACCGTTGAGGTGAGAAGAGGCAAAAGTCCTTCACGAGCCCAGCAGAAGCGGAGTCCACTGGCAGGTCAGTAGGTGTAGGTGTGCATAAGGATCTCTGTGCCTCATCAGCAGTAGTGGTCAGTAAAAAGGTTTCCAGAACTGGGTCGGGGTAAACGTAGCTTAAGTGATACAATGGAAACTGAAGGACCCCCATCAGAAACTAGACTACTGCAGTAGTACCAGTGCCCGGGGGAGGCGGGGGAGGGGTACAAAAGGCAAGACTGGGGCTGCCACTGCCACCCCTATGGATCCTGCCACTGCCACCCCTGCGGTCCGATAATTAGAGCCCAGACAAAAAACCCATGCTTCATACCGCCTGTACCCCTCCCCGTCCTGGTTTCACCATGTTATCACAGGGTTTTGAAGGAGCTGGACGGCAACGCGTTAGCTGCGTGCAAAGGACTGAAAATATATAAAGGGAACAACCCTTATCGGATAGCAGGTGGATATCCGAGCTGAAAGCTGCCAGTGTGGCTTCTGACTTGAGCTCTAGCAAAGAAACTCCCAGCATGCTCCAGCTCTGGTAAGAACCGGCCGACGTGTAATCAATAGGCGCTGCAGCGCTTCACCTGTAGCAGCAGCTGACACCGCGGTCTGTCAGGGCCCCGGCTCATAAATCATGGCGGCTGCAGGATTCCAGGCACTGTCATCTGCTTAATTGGCTGCTCCATATCTCAATGGAAGCCTCCCTCTCTCCGCGGCTCCGGGCACAGCCATCCTCTCCTCTGGCGGTGTGACAGGCATTGCTGCGAACGGATGGGGCCGATCTAGGGGAAATATAACAATGGCTCGCTGGGAAGCCGACGGCACAAACTGTGGCGCGCAGTCTGGAAATGGCCGCTTCCTGAGCTGGAATATGAGACAGTGCAGATGCAGAGGCGTCAGAGTCTGAGCTGCGCGGTGGTTCTGGCTTCGGAGAAAATTATTAGTACTCTACGCAGGATGTTCTGCGACTAGCTGGGACCTCACCCACCCTGGAAGTGTAACAACATACTCTTTCCTCCTTGAGGCACGTCCTTACCCTGTCATACCTTTTAGCAGGACACGAGTCCTAAAAAAAAAAAAAATGGGGAAATTAATCAGGTTAGGCAGTATGCAAGCGACATCATGGCGCGCGACATTATGGCGTGCGACATCACATAGCACCGGACATTGCATGTTGCATCACAGGAAGTGATATCAGATATTAAGGCATCGCACACATATATATAACAGGTCTATCATGAGTACATTTAAGCGCATTTTGAGAATTTACAAATGAGATTTTGTGGAGGGGTTGTGCCAAAATAGTGGCGCAACCACCACGCAAAATCTGGGCCCCAACTAATACATTTATGTTTTTTTAAGCTCTGCCACAAAGGAATTGGCAACAAGGAGAAACATGGCAGTAAATTGCTCTGCTTGATTGGTTGCAAAGTCTGCATTTTAAGATATCTTATTGGGGTAAGGCACCTGCTGCAAAGCTCTTTGTGTGCCCAGTAAAACTCAGAGAATAATATTAATGGCAACATGACTCTGGAGGTTAATGCCTTGGCTGGAGAGATCAGTGTTTTGTATAGTCCCGGATTTGAATCATAGTATAGAAGGTTAATGAGTCTCCTGCAAAGCACATCAAGTAACATGCAGATGACAGATTTTTATTTTATGTAGATAGGTAAGTCGGTTACTGCTTTTAACACAGAGATCGTTTTGTTACTTGCAGTTCATAAATTGTAATCCTTCTACTATAGCACAGTCAGCTATAAAGGACATATGACTCCTACACCTTGTCACGCTCGCTGTCTTATGTACAATATCTTGTGCAATGATTTACACACATGATTTATTGCAAAAAGTATAATGTGTATGCTACGTAAAGCACTCTGACACCCTGCAGTCAGATAAGTAGCGCTATAAACACATTAAAAAGTGGTATATAAATTGTATTTGTGTAAATACTGAACAGACCAATACAACCGACATTCATACAGTGCATGCATTTCGCCTATATACAGGGACTCACTCAAAGTAAAAAACATGCCTCTCTTAAGAACCTGTGAAATTATAAGCTATGAGCCTTTGTTTCCCATCAGTTGCCTTACCGGTGAGGCTCCAGATAACTCCCAGCCAAAATACTCAAACAAAAAGAGGCCTAATGGCCCCTTAACTTCTGCCTTTATCTTTGGTCCAGCTGGAGGTGAAAATAACATAGCCCCCTCACCTGGACGTTGCAGCTCGGAAAGACACCAAACATGCAGGCGCAGCTAAACGTGTCCCAGTGTCTGAAATTCCACAGGGACAAGTTCAGCATATTTCTGTGGGGTCCAACATCTTGGCAGGGTGGGAGGCATCTACTCTGTGACAATAATGGGTGGACGTCATCTACCCAAGTGTGCCCCGACATGTGCCCTGCCTTTAGACTTGAATAACTACACGTGTAGGTAAGTATTTCAGTACCCCACTGTTAGACGTGGCACTTCTTGGCGTGATTACCCCTGACTTATTGCCTCTACCGCCACTATTTTCGACTGACCTAGATGCTTTGGACACTTTGCCACTGCTGATCAGTGTCAAAGTGCAAGTGTTCCCTGTATAAAGTATAATGATAATTGGTTGTCCATGATTGGTATGTTTGCCTTACTAGTAAAGTGCACCATGTGTTCCAGGGCTGGTAATGCAAATGCTACTAGTGGGCCTGCAGCACTATTTGTGCCACCCACACAAGTAGCCTTAATAAAAAGGGAACTCAGGCCTGCCATTGCAGGGCCTGCCGTAGTTTGTTAAACTGCCATGTTGTTCTGTCAAGTGCACTCACTTGCCAGACCTTACCCTTCCCTTCCAATGCACATCAGACACCCCTATGGTAGGTGTAGGGTACCCCCTAGACAGGGTGTAGTGCATGTGAAAGGTAAGACATGAACTAAGGTGTGTGTCATGTCCTGGCAGTGAAATAATCTCCATTTCGTTGTTCACTGTTGAAGGGCCATCCTGGCCATAGGACAGAATGGGAAGGCTATGTAATATGTTTTCCAGCCTATCTTCCCAAAGGCTTAAGATGGAAAGGTGAAGTTTAGTATGCCCGAACTCACAATGTAATAACACATCTTTTTGACATTTCTGTGTGTCTCTGCCTGGATGTGGATTGACTGTCTGGATTTGAAAGCAATAGGATCTGGGGAATGTCTTGACCCAGGGGAGGAGGTGAGACAGCAACAGGCTGACCTGCATCTGGAGTGTAAGGGGAGGAGAAGCCCCTAGAGGTGAGGTGGCCCGGGTTGCTGCTATAAAACAATTGGCCCATCTTCCGCTGAGTAATTGAGAATCCAGACCCCCACTAATCAAAGGAAGAAAGGTGTCACTGGCAGACTTCAAAGCCATTGAGGGGTATAACTATGAGAGCTGAAGTCTCTGAACTTTGGAGAATGGCTTGATCAAGTGTGAACAAGACTGGAGCTACTTCGTGGTCAAGAAGACCTTTGCCAAGGAAGAAACAACTGAAGAGACTGAAGGATAGGACTGACCCTTGCTGTGTGTTCTCGGGCTGGCCTGTAGTTTGCTGTTTTAACCATGGAAAGGCTAAAGGGACTTTGCTGTGTGCTGTGTCTCCCAGCTTGAAGGACTTTGTTGTGTGCTGTGTCCTGAAGTAACTTATCCCCAAGGGCCTGAGGTGAGCTGGCTCCCTGTTCGGAAACACAGGAACACAAAAGTTTCCATGAGAGTCTCAGTGGCGCTGTGGGTGCGTGCTTGTTGCAGCCTGAGACCCTCGTAACAACTGCGCTGTGATCGTGGGCGCCTGGAGTCCAAGTGAGTCTCAGCGATGCTGTGAGTGTGTGCTTTGTGCAGCCTGAGACCTTCATGAGGATCGGCCTGTGATCGGGGGCACCTGGAGTCCAAGCAAGGATCAGCGACGCAGTGTGCTTTGTGCAGCCTGAACCCCTTTGTGAGGATTGTCCAGTGATCATGTGCACCGGAACCCAAGTGAGTCTCATCGATGCTGTGTACGTGTGCGTTGTGCACCGTGAGACCTTCGTGAGGATTTGCCTTGTTATCGTTTATTTATTTGAAGAGTTTTATATAGCGCTGGCTATACCCAAGTGTATGAGAGCGCTTTACATGAGGATCATTGAGTTACAAGTTACACATTACATCCGTTACAAGAGCATAGTAAAACAAAGGAAAAAGAAAAATAACAATGTTACGGTATTTTATCGGAGGAGGTAAGAGACACAGCGGGAAGATGGGGAGAACAGGGAGAACTGTGCCCAATGTCCGGCTGGGTAGGTGATAGCCGAGGGCACCGGAATCCAAGTGAGTCTCATCGACGCTGTGTGCGGGTGTGTTGTGCACAGTGAGACCTTCGTGAGGATTTGCCTTATCGTGTGCACCAGAGTAAAGTGAGTCTCAGCTACGCTGTGCGCGTGATCTTCGTGCAGCCTGAGACCTTTGTGTGTAGTGCCCAGTGATCATGCACCCGAAGTGTAAGGAAAACTCAGCGACACTGTGTGCGTGTGCTTTGTGGCAGCCTGAGATCTTCGTAACTAAAGTGGCCCATGCCGTCAGTATCGGAGGAGCTGAGTTGCCAGCCCAAGCTGCCATTGCCAATTCCCAAAGCTTCATTGGAGGCCCAGCCGCTGGACGAGGCGAGGAGAGTGAGTTTGCGCCCCCCAGGTAATGTGTATCGACTCCTGGGGCAGGGCGTGGACTCGGAGGGAGACGCTCTCGGCCTCTCTCTCGTGTTGGCAGTGCGAGCCTCTGCTTCGGCTTGTATCATGGCCCGTATTGCCAAGGGAGTGGCGGTTACAGGGGCCGGAGTGCGAAGCTGCACTTTTTGATTACATCGTACTGTGTTGGGGGCAACTGTGAGAGGCTGACTGTAAGTCAGAAGGAGAGGCAGAGAGACTGCCTAAGGTCCGGTTATCGGGCCTGAGTGTATTACGCATTATTCCATTTCTGCAGAACGGAGTAACTGACTGTCTTATTACACATTGCATCATTTGTGCACAACACAGTACCTTATTAGAGTATTACGCATTGCATTATTTCTGCATAACAAACTACCTGATTAGTGTATGATGCATGGCATTTTATTTCAATAGGAAAGGGGAAGGGAACATCAGACACAGTGTGTGTAGTCTTTAAAATACATGTCAACTCTAGACAGGCAAATTGTCTAGACTAAAGATGCAATCATGAGTGTCAATGAACAATGACAATTTTTGATGTAAAGTGCTTATTTTTTAATATTCTGATTTTTTTTTTTAAATAGAAAAAAGGTATTCATAATGACTAAAATATCTCAATAGTATGTATAACCACATATATTAATTTCCATAGAACACAAGAAATCCATGTTTCGGATGGTTTCATAACAATCAATATCTACTAGTGTACATGTTATAGCCTTATTACATCACTTGATATTTTTATACAATCTGATATTTTGAATCTGTGTTAGGTGTTTAGAATATAGGCGGCTTGCTGACAAACAACGCGTTTCGGCCCTTCGTCAGGTGTCCGCTCATTGTGGTTAACTCTTCAATATCTTGACGTGACTGATTTCAGGTGAATATGGCTGTAGATGATGTTATTCTCCATTTTAAGGATGATTAGAGGGTATTCTTATTCTTTTGCTCTCTGCTGAGCTGGTATAGCATGTGTAGCTGTGCTTACAATTAATGTTGTTCAATAGGTATGAACCTTTTTATGATCTTTCATAATTTCTATTTTGAATGGGTTAGTTCTTCTTAGAGAGAAGAGAAATCTCAATAGCCTCTAAAAGTGATTTGCCTTCTAGTAATAAGAAGAAACGATCCGCTTTGAAATTAGTTGTCAAAGATACTAATTGAAGCTCCTTCAGGGTATCACTGCATCAGCTGGAAGGATAAATGCAACTTCTAGCGACGATGGGTCTCCCATGTTTGTTTAGGAGTCAACTATCCATGGCATTTTGTCTGCATAGCAAACTACCTGATTGTCGTATGAGGCATTGCCTTGTTTCTGTATAACAAACTACCTGATTAGCGTATTGCACATTGCATTATTCCTGCATAACGAATTACCTGATTAGTGTATTATGCATTTCCTTATTTTTGCATAACGACATATCTGGTGATTGTATTACGCATTGCATTATTTTACCTTGCAAAGTGCCTGATTGTTGCGTTACGCATTGCATTCTTTTCATTGCAGAGTGTCTGTTTGCTACGTTACGCATTACAATATTTTTACATTGCAAAAGTGCCTGATTCTAGCATTACAAACTGTATGACATGATATTAGGAGTACAGGAGAATGTTTAGAAGTGCTCATTAATACCGCCAGAACGTACAAGAGCTGGCTGGCCTAACAACCGGCCAGGAGAAATATTACACAACCTCATATGTTGGATTTATATTGTGTGGTCTTATCGTATTTCTTTTTACATAAAGTTTATACTCATTTTAAGATCGACCCTTGACCCTTCCAGGTAGGTCGCTCCCCCTCCGCACAGCACCACCTGTGCGTCCCTGCGCCTGCTGCTGACGAAGCTCGAGGTGGCCTGTGGTTGACTGTAAGTTCGTTCAGCTCTGCTCATTGCTTCATTGCATTGCCGGTTTCCTTCTCTACTTCAGCGTATTGCCTGTATTTCACTGTATTGACTGTATTTTCTGTATTGACTGTATTTTCTTGCTGCGTCTGTGACTGCTGTTGTCTGACTCCCTCCGCTGCCCCCGTGTCTCTCCGCCCGTTTTTGCCTTCTGTTTCCTAACCACCCCTGTATTCCCGTGCCCTCTTTGCCTTCTGTGCCACTCATTTCCCCCTTGATTTTGTGCCCTTTTGCACCCTTTTGCCTTTTGTGCCACTCGTTTCCCCCTTGACTTTGTGCCCTTTTGCGCCCTTTTGCCTTCTGTGCCACTCATTTCCCCCTTGTTCTGGTGCCTTTTTAACTTCTACTCCCTTCGCCGTCCCTCTCCGCCCCCGCCGATGCGGCCCCCGACTGCCCTTTTGCTGTACCGCCTCCCGCCTCTCATCTGCTCCTCCCTTAAACCTCCCCATATATGCCGGCCGCTCCGCTGGCGCACCAAAGGTGCGCCTAAGGCAAGTCCGTCTGTGCCCATCCACGCCTGGACCGCACCCAGCACTAGAACCTCTGGCCCCCGCTCCTGCCACAACGACCGCTGCCGCTACGATGCCAGCACACTCCATGCCCTCAACCCTGGACGGACCCACACCTGCTTCAAGGCCGCCCCGAAACACGCACACGGTCCTTTCACCTGCCGGAACTGCAGCTACACCAGCCTCAGAACCGACGAACCACCCGCCAAGAAAGACCACACCCACCTGCGATGCATACCACTGAACACCCGCTCCGCGCGCAAACACGCCGTACAGCTCTGGTTGAACGACTCCTCTGCACCCGACATCGCCATAGCCATCCCAGACGGCTACAAGATCACCCACAGAGACCGCACCAACGGAGTCAGAGGAGGAATCGCCATCGTCCACAAAAACACCATCAGGGTCTCGACTAACACCGACGATGTGCTCAGCACCGCCGAACACATGCACTTCCAGATCCACACAGACCCCAACTCCACCTTCAGAGGTGACCTCGTCTTCCAACCCCCCAGACCCCGCCCCCAGTACAGCGACTCCATCGCTGACTTCATCAGCACGCACGCCCTGACCTCCACCGACTACATCCTCCTCGGAGACCTGAACTTTCACCTTGAGAACAACGACGACAACAACTCCACAACCCTGATCGATAACCTCGCCAACCTCGGACTAAAGCAACTCGTCACAACGCCCACCCACTCCGCCGGCCACACGCTCGACCCCGTCTTCTCCTCAAGCCCACACGTCTTCGTCAGCCACACCACCGAACTCCTCTGGACCGACCACCGCTGCATCGACTTCACCTTCCAGAAACCCACCACACACCACCGCACCCAACAGATTCCCCGCCGCTGCTGGAGCAAAATCACCGAAGACCAACTACATGCGAACCTCACTCTCAGCCCACCCACCGAACCCTCCAACACCGACGATGCTGCCCACAGCCTCAGACGCTGGATCGAAGACTGCGCAAACACCCTCGCCTGCTGAAGAAACCCACCCCCACAGAGACACCAGCAAGAGGGCCAGCTGGTTCACCCCAGAACTCCTAGCCTCCAAGCAAGCCTGCTGGAAACTAGAGAAGAAATGGCACAGCAAACAAACTCCGGACAACCGCGCAGCACACAAGGACGCCATACGCAACCACCACCACCTCATCAAGGCCGCCAAGAGAACCTCGTTCAAAGACCGCCTCGACAACAACACACACAATAGCAAGGAGCTCTTCAACATCGTGAAGGAACTCTCCAACCCCAGCTCCAACACCAACGACATTCCACGTCACAAGCCCTGTGCGACTCCCTCGCCACCTTCTTCCACCGCAAGATAGCAGACATCCACGACAGCTTCAACACCCAGACTGACCTGACAGACAGCAACACAACAGACCCTCCGCACACCATCGACCACGACCCCCTGCTAGCCTGGGCCAGTGTGAGCATCGATGACACCATCAAGACCATGAGCACAATCCACTCCGGCTCTCCGTCAGATCCCTTCCCGCACCACGTCTTCAACAAAGCAAGCTGCTCCATCGCACCCCACCTGCGCACCGTCATCAATCTCTCCCTCAAGATCGCGACCTTCCCAGAGAGCTGGAACATGCCGAGATCAACGCCCTACTGAAAAAACCCAAGGCTGACCCAAGAGACCTCAAGTACTTCCGGCCCATCTCTCTGCTCCCCTTCCCTGCCAAGGTCATGGAGAAAGTCGTCAACAGACAGCTAACCCGATACCTCGATGAAAACAGAAAGGTGGACCCTTCCCAGTCAGGGTTCCACAGCAACCACAGCACAGAGACCGCCCTCATCGCCACCACCGACGACATCAGGACCCTGCTGGACAACGGCGAGACTGCAGCACTCATCCTCCTAGACCTCTCCGCCAACTTCGACACCATCTGCCACCGCACACTACGCGCACGCCTCCACACCGCAGGGATCCGAGACAAGGCTCTGGAATGGACCACCTCCTTCCTCTCCGGCAGAACCCAGAGCGTCCGCCTCCCCCCCCATTCTGGTCCAAAGCCTCCGAGATCATCTTCGGCGTACCCCAGGGATCCTCGCTCAGCCTGACACTGTTCAACATTTACATGGCCCTGCTCGCACACGTCGCCTGACAGCACGACCTCAACAATCTCCTACGCCGAGGACACTCAACTGATCCTCTCCCTCACCAAGGACCCTATCACCGCCAAGGCCAACCTCCGTGAAGGAATGAAGGCCGTCGCCGGCTGGATAAAGACCAGCCGTCTGAAGCTGAACTCGGACAAGATGGAGGTCCTCATCCTCGGCTCCAACCCTTCAGCCTGGGACGACTCCTGGTGGCCGATGGCACTGGGAGCAGCCCCGACACCCACCGACCATGCACGCAACTTGGGAATCATCCTCGACTCAATGCTCTCAATGACCAAGCAGGTCAACGTCGTCTCCTCCTCCTGCTTCAACACCCTCCGCATGCTCTGCAAGATCTACAGATGGATCCCTACAGATACAAGAAAGACGGTCACCCAGGCCCTTGTCAGCAGCAGACTCGACTACGGAAACGCCCTTTACGCAGGAGCCCCGACCAAGATCATCAAATGACTACAACACATCCAAAACGCCTCGGCACAACTGATCCTCGACATACCACGCCACGGCCACATCACCCCCCACGTGAGGGACCTGCACTGGCTCCCTGTCAGCAAGAGAATATCCTTCAAGCTCCTCATCCACGCACACAAGGCACTCCACAAGACAGGCCCAGCCTACCTCAACAGACAGCTCTCCTTCTACATCCCCAACCGCCAGCTACGCTCTGCCGACCTCTCACTCGCTACCGTCCCGCGCATCCGAAGAACAAACACCGGCGGGAGATCCTTCTCCCACCTTGCCTCCAAGACATGGAACACCCTCCAACTGAGCATACGACAGACCCAAGACCTGCTGACCTTCAGGAGGAAGCTCAAGACCTGGCTGTTCGATCAGTAGCGGCCCCCCCCCCAGCGCCTTGAGACCCTCGCGGGTATGTAGTGCGCTTTACAAATGACTGATTGATTGATTGATTTTTATAAAACTCGTGTGGAGTCTATTTGTGGTGTCATCATTGGATTATTGTGGGTGTGGTTGCAAATACTTTACATATTTGCCTTGAAGATAAGCCTGGCTGCTCGTGCCAAGCTACCGAGGGGGTGAGCGGGGCTATCTAAGAAGGTGACCTTCCTTTCCCTGACGTTGGAATGCGGGTCCATACTTGGCCTAAGGTATCTACCTCAGCCAACCAGGGATCCCAGGTCTAACACCCACATAAGGGTAGTAAGCGCAATATAACTACTGCAATACAATGATAATTATGTTTTTGTTTTAAATGTGTAAGGATGAAAGTCCCTCAGAAACTGTGCACTTATGCTACTCCAAATATCTAGACCCCGTAGGACTCTAAATTATTCTCCCCATTCTGTAGTTTCAGAGGGTAGCCATCTTGAGCCCTTTTGCATAAAGCCTGGCAGGTGAGAGTTACATTTTTCAAGTAGCATCTAAGGACGTTGCTTACTGACTTATGAAATCTAGAGAGCAGACATAGGTCCCTTAAAGTTTATTTATTTAGTTATTTACAGAACTAAATATAGCATAGCATGATATATTAGAGTTGAATTCCGAGAGTTCTGCCCACCCCTTTTAGTAAGTCAACATTTCACCACAAATCTAGTATTTACAGCACCTGTTAGTAGGGACCTCCAGGGTGGGTCATGATATAGTGTATATTAGTTATACAACTCCGCTCTACAGATTTTCATTATTTTGTTTTGTAGTCAAAGATTCTGCTTTTATACTTTGAAATAAGATATATATATATATATATATATATATATATATATATATATATATATATATATATATATCCAACCAAGTCTTACTTTGGAATAGAAGTAAGCAGGACAACAGCTCCGGATGAAACAGGTGGGTTTATTGAGCAAAATTCAGCGCGCGTGCTGCAGAGTCCATGAAACGCTAGGGCACACGTGTTTCAGCCAATGTGGCTTTCGTCAGTGCCGGTCTCATACGCTAAGCAAATCACCTGGGGTAGATTTAAAATGGTGCAGTCTCCTCGTTCTTTAAGGGTGTGTGCCATCACGTGCTGCATCAACAGGCGAACTGCATGCTGGTCATTGCAGTCCATTGTGGAACCCATTAAGTAATAGGTGAAATCCAAAACACACAGTGGTGCCACTTTTAGCGATGAACCGCACTCCTCTTAGATGTAATAGACGGCTCAACCACTTTCTGTCCCCTTCTCAGGCAGTAGAATACCGCCTCCTCTCTTCTAGGGGTGGGCGGAATTTGCGAAATTAACTTTCGCAAATTATCGCGAAAATGTTTAAAATTATCGCAAACAAGCGGAAATATCGCGAAGATGCGGAAGTTTTTTTCCGGCATGTTCGCGAGATTTTCTGCATGGTTGCGGGTCGCCAACTTACCCATGTGGTTGCTTGCGGGCGCGGCCATCTTGTTTTGAGTTGTCTCGCGGTGCATGATCGCGAGAAGAAAGATGTGATCGCGCGACGCATGACGTCACTGCGGGCGTGAACTGTCGCGAGACAGCGCAAATGGCTAAAAACAAAACAACATCTCATGGAGAACGCGACTGGATCAACAAAACTTGTCGGCGAACGCAGGGATTCAGGTAAGGCGATCGCGCGCACGCACGAGAATGTATTAATTTACAGCGCGAGCAAGAAACAAATTATCGCCAAGCTGCGGAAACCGGAATTTTTGACATTTTCGCGCTCTCCGCGGAACGCGAAAATGTCAAATTATCGCAATTTCCGCGAACGGAACGAAATTTTCGCCCAGGCCTACTCTCTTCCCAATAGGAGGTGGGCGACGCATTACATTTGTATGTAAGAGCCAAGTTGGCTGACATTCGCGTAGCTCCTGACCGAGAGGGCGGTCCCCATACCGGCCAAAACATCCAACCAAGTTTTACTTTGGAATATATATAAATACCACACCCACCTACGAGACGCCGAATCCGGCAATGCTCAAAGAATGGTCTGATAATTCCACACTCAGCTCCAGAAGAATGTTGGAGATTCTAGTGAAGTTTGCATGGATTGACAGAGACCTCATCCTCAAACAGATCCAAGAAGTACAGGAAGAACTCAGCAAACTAACTGATGGAAAAACAGTTGATGAACTGTGTAACGTTATGAAAGAACGTTTGAAAAGATACGAAGACGACATCAAAGCTCGCAAAGAACGCAAGCTCAATCGGGATTACAATGACTATGAGAGCGGCAGGATTTTGACCTTTAGCCGCAAGTATGATCATCTATACAAGAACAAAGAACCTGCAACCACTGTTTCCCCCACTACGGATGAGAGACAAGAGAACACTATTTCGACAGCTAGTGAAACTGAATCGGATGTCTCAGCTGAAACATCCTCTAATAATGACTTTGCAATACGTCCGGTCAATTTTTTAGAAGAGTGTCGTCATCTACGCCGGAGCAGACGGACGAAGCAGGAAGCTCCGGCGATGAGAACACGGGGGCAGATGAGCAGAGGCCAAGGAAGAGGTCGGGGAAGCGTAGAATCCGTCGAAAGAGACTACAGCAGCGATGGCAGAAGAGGCAGGGCAAGGGGCAGAGTGGGAACTGGCAACACACGCCCCAGAAGAGCCCGCTAATGGACAGTGATATGGTAAATAAGACCATCATCAATCTTTCTAAAAGAGTGATGAGCGAAACTGAGAAAAGGACTCTATGTTTAGGACTTTCTTTCTGTCCCTCTAAACCATTTAACTATACTGATGCCAGAATAGATCTCTTCAAGTTCATCAGGAAACTGAAGCTTAAAAAATAGCACAAATTAAAGAGACTAGGGGAGACTAGAAAATCAGGTAGACATACATCCAGGGAGTTTGACAATATCAATGTGGGTGATATAGACACCCTCATTGATATGATCCAATTAAATCAGGATGAGATGACAGATCCCACTGAGCAGCATACTCAGATTTGTGAGTCCATAGGCCTTGTTACAGACCACAGTGCTTTATCAGGCTTCAAACCGAAATCTACATTTTTCCCTACTTTACCTTTTGACACTATTAACACGTTCCAAGAGAGTGTAGGTAAGGCTCTATGCAACTTCAGAAACAGAAGCAAGGGTCATGTCCCAGTTAAGAACAACCTCACATTTCCCCAGAAACAGGCGCTCAAGTCACTTGCAGATGATACCGATATTGTCATCCGCCCTGCAGACAAGGGTGGCAATATCGTGATCATGGACAGGGACATGTACCTTGCTGAAGCGCATAGACAACTCAGTGATGACAGATACTATGAGACCATCAATAGGGACGATTATAACAACAGCATCATCAATGTGTGGGACAAACTCACCATCTGGAGAGACAAGGATATCCTAGAATGGGAGGAGTTCTGTTATCTGAAAAACGATTGTCCCGTATTACCTACGCTGTATCTACTCCCCAAACTCCACAAGGACCCCACTAATCCCCCAGGACGTCCTATTGTGTCCTCCAGGAGAAGTGTATCTGAACACATATCCAAATATGTGGATCACTTCCTCAGGGATTATGTAATTCGGCTCCCCAGCTACATCAGGGACACCAAAGACTTCCTCAATAAGATCGATGGGGTTAATTGGGAAGATGACTTTTTGATGATCACTTTGGATGTACAATCCTTGTACACCATTATTGACCACCAGCAAGGACTCAAAGCTTGTGAGCATTTCCTCAGATCTAGACCTGCCCATCTCAGGGAACACAACAAGATGATTCTGGGCATGATCAGCTTTTGCCTTTCTAACAACATCTTTCTTTTCAATGGGGTGCTGTATCGGCAGACTGTCGGTACAGCGATGGGTTCGTGCTTTGCTCCCAGTTTCGCCAACCTTTTCATGGGGCACTGGGAGGAAGAGATCTTTTCCAACCCCGAATTGAAGAAATATCTTGGCCACATCCGCATCTGGATGCGCTACATCGACGACTTGTTCGTCGTATGGCAAGGGGAACATCAGGAAGCCATTGAGTTCATAGATAGACTCAACACCAATGACGGAAACATTGTTCTCACCAGCAGTATCAGTAAAATCCATGCAGAGTACCTTGATGTCTGTTTGGACATCAAGAAGAAGAAAATCAACACCACTCTTTTCAGAAAGAACACTGCTGGTAACAGTGTCTTGCATGCCCTCAGTAGCCATCCTGAGACACTCAAATGGAGTATTCCATACGGTGAGCTACTCAGGGCCAAGAGAAATTGCAACACAGAAGAAACATATCAACTAGAAAGCAAAGAGATGTTGTCCAGATTTAAGATCAGAGGCTACCCGAACTGGGTTTTGCAGAAGGCCAAGACCAGAGCTGATGCAATGTCCAGAGCCCATACCATCAGAGAAAGGGAGACTGAACCCCCCGGAAGTGAAGAGGACACAACACGTTTGATCCTGACCTACAATTCGGATTCTAGCAGCATTAAGAAAATATTGGCCAAAAACTGGGATATTCTTAAATGTGACCACACAATTGGCGAATTGTTACCTGATAGGCCCACGATTACATACAGGAAGGGCAAAAGCATCAGGGACATGTTGGTTCACAGTGATGTTACCATTTATTCCAATATACACGAACATGGCCTACAGGGATTGTTTCCCTGTGGGCACTGTAAGGCGTGCAAAAACAGTACGCTAGTCAAGAACATTTGCTACAATGGCATCACTAAGGAAATTGCACAGTTTCTCACCTGTAGTACCACCTTTGTCGTGTATGTCATAGAGTGCCCATGTAAATTGTGGTACATAGGAAGTACTACCTTGTTGGCCAAAAAGCGTGTGCTTGAACACTATCGTGCTATAGTACACAAAGACGACAAGTACCCTTTGGCCCGGCACTTTAGTGATGTACATTTCTCCAACCCTGCCCTTCTGAGATTTTTTGTTTTGGAACAGATCAACATAAATCCCAGGGGCGGCAACAGAGTACTCAAACTCAGACAAAGAGAATCAAAGTACATCATTGATTTTCAGACTAAGGCACCGGGCGGGTTGAATCAGGATGAGGAGTTGGCAATTCATCTCAGAGAATAACATCTTTTAGCCTTTGCCTCTCCCACATGACATCTTTCTCAGTGGTACCTAAATTTGATGAACAGTTAATGTCTCTCTTTGTTCTCCCCGTGTGATAGATCTTCTCCTTCCATGTGATAGATCTGTGTGCACATGAGATCCCATATACTATACATGTTGTATATTTTTAACATTTTTTGCATTTTCTTACTATTGCATTTTTCTTTTCACAGGAGGAAAGGAAGGGGCCCATACACTGGCACGTTCACTTCACGTGCAACCTACCCTTTTCCCCTCCGGCACACTGAGCACCTTGACTTGAAGACGCACGGGAGTCTGCATTAAGTACCATCTGGCACTTGCCATTTCTTTTCACTTGAACTCTTTTTGAACTTTTTTGAAGTTTAACGTAGTATCATGTTGATGGAATTTAGGGGGTTGATATCCTTGAGGACTGCAGTGTGTACATTCAATGGCTTAACATGCATACAGATAGTGTGGGGACACTTGCCCTCGCTAAATTCGATTTCCCTTGCTGACATAGTTTTCATACTGATGGAACACTGTGCTTATTCCATGTTACATACAGGTCTCTCAATCACCTCTCTCGTAGCAGCCACTTGTAAGACTGAGTGATTTTTGCTATTTAGCCCTGTTAACATTTAAGTATGCCATTTTCTGGCACATCAGCTGATGCACGCAGAGGAAATAATTTACCTCTGGATGCATGCACATGCCGGTTATTTTAGCCGGTGACGTCTACAATTGGTCAGACTTCATGGGCACAGTGCTTTACATATTTTAGATGTGTACAGACAAGTGATTAATTTGATATGACAGACACTTCCCTTACATCACAGGTCTGTTACCTACGAGACTACCCCCAGCAGACGCATGCGCTATTGTTTACAGACGCGCTTCTGTTACTATGGTCACAACTGTTATTCTCTTTTACTATTGACAGTCAACATTCCATGAATTATGTGTATTATTTTAATCAATATTGTGTACTACCTTTTGACCCATGACGTGTTCATATTTGGTTTTGGATTTATAGCCTTTTATGTTATGGAATTGTGGACTTTTGACCATTACAAGATGTCTGCCGTTTGTAAACAGTATTCGACCTGAACTGTCCTATGTCGATGTTTAGCGCTGTGCAACTTTATTAATTATGTTTGTCACAATGCACTGTTAGTTTACGTGAGCAAGACTTCGGAGCAAGTCGAAACGCGTCGTAATAAACACCCTTGGAGCCCTCTTGTGTGTCCTGTGGTCCGCTGACTGAGAGCGCGCGAATATTGACTTTCTGAACCTGATTTATAATACCGGCGTGCTCCGCCGGCGTGCGCGCCACCTTCCTTGGGTCCCCTGGCTGTCAGCAGGAGCAACTTGGTGAAAATATATATATATATATATATATATATATATATATATATATATATATATATATATATATATATATGTATATATATACAAATTCACTGAAAAAACCATAGGTTTCACACATGTTATAGTTAGGTTGATATTTCACTCGTAAAAAACCAATGAAATTCCCCCGTTATAGTTAGTTTAGATAACTATAACTCGCGCGCCCGCAATCCACTGCTCATGACGTCACATATTACATCACTCATGACATGGTCAGTGGCATCACTCATGACATCACTGATGACATCATCCTTGTGATAGAGTGGCGGTCGCGCGAGTTATAGTTATCTGAACTAACTATAACGGGGGAATTTCATTGGTTTTTTACGAGTGAAATATCCACCTAACTATAACATGTGTGAAACCTATGGTTTTTTAAGTGAATTTGCAAGGTTTTTTAAATGCTAATTCCTAACTATAACGTGTGTGAAACCTATGGTTTTTTCAGTGAATTTGTACGTTTTTTAAAATGCTAATTTATTTATGTATTATTATATTATTATTTGTTTTATATATTTATTTTACAATAAACTACGTATTAAAAATTATTATTTAATTTTTTTTTGTTTTTCACCGTGCGCGCACCCCCGCGATTTTTTTTAAAAAAAATTCTGCCTTCGGGGTCCTTCAGGGACCCCCTGACAAGGGCTTGGGGGTCAGGAACTCTCTACCCTGCCCCCTTTTCACGTTCGCCACCTTCCTTTTTCACTCTCGCACTGAAAACAAACAAAATGGCGGCCGACACTTCCTGATTTTGACCGATTCGAACGTTGACTAACATGTAACCACCAATCAGAATTACACTCGCGCACGTTAGGGTGCGCGCACGGTGCGCTTTTATAGATATTTATATGCTTTTAAATGCTATTTTCTCAGGAACTACTGAACAGATTGACACCAGACCTGCAATAGGCACTTCCCTGACCTGAGGACTACCTCTCTGCCAAATTTCAAGTAATTTTGTTCAGCCGTTCGGGCTGTACCTTCGACTAAAGGTCCTATGGAAAAATGCATGGGGAAAACGCGTTTTGGGACCCCCCTTTTTTCTCGGCCCCCGCTTGACGAATCACCCCGAGACTTTCAGGGTAGGAGCTGAACAGAGCGCCCCATTAGTTTTGAAAATTTCGCGAGGATTCGTCAACCGGTGCCAAAGTTATTCAAAATAGAATTTTCAGATTTCCTATGGAAACTCGGTCCTAACTATAACTATCTACTGGCGACCGCCAGTAGATTATATATATATATATATATATATATATATTCACTGAAAAAACCATAGGTTTCACACACGTTATAGTTAGGAATTAGCATTTAAAAACCTTGCAAATTCAGTGAAAAAACCATAGGTTTCACACATGTTATAGTTAGCTGGACATTTTACTGATAAAAAACCATTGAAATTCCCCCGTTATAGTTAGTGCAGGCAACTATAACTCACGCGACCGCAATCCTCTGCTGATGCTAATACTGTATTTAGACACTTATTTGCCCATGTCTTCTTCCATTAAATTTTAGCTATACATATATTACAAATATTTTTTTTTCATAAAGACACATATGTCATCAGCAGAGGATTGCGGTCGCGTGAGTTATAGTTGCCTGCACTAACTATAACGGGGGAATTTCAATGGTTTTTTATCAGTAAAATGTCCAGCTAACTATAACATGTGTGAAACCTATGGTTTTTTCACTGAATTTGCAAGGTTTTTAAATGCTAATTCCTAACTATAACGTGTGTGAAACCTATGGTTTTTTCAGTGAATTTGTACGGTTTTTTAAATGCTAAGTTACTTTACGCCATTCGTGGCGTGCGCGCCCACTTAACGCAGTTCGTTCCGTGCGCGCACGGTGCGCTTCGCGCACCGTGCGCGCACGTTACGCTAGATGGGCCATGTTACGCTAGATGGGCCATGTACGCGCTTCGCGCACCGTGCGCACATGGAAGACATATTATGCGCTTCGTTGTGAAAGTTAATCTTTTAAATTTTCATTGATCGATATATGCCATGCACAAATGGTGCCCTTCTGGAACCATTTGCACACGGGGTGGGAAAGTATGGATATTTTTTTTGTTTTTAAATTTTATTACCGTACGCGTACGGTAAGCGTAATCGGCGAAATTTTCAAAAAAAATAAAATTCCCTTTTTGGCCTTGGGGGATCTTTGAGGACTCCTTCATCATGGCTAGGTGCTTAGGAGCTGTCAAAACAGCCCCTTTACATGTTTTTGGCCTTTGTTTTTCAACCCCCCCTCAGAGTGCGAGAGAGAAAATGGCGGTCGCCGCTTCCTGGTTTCGACTGATTGGAATGTTTACTAAGATCTAACAGCCAATCAGATTCGCGCACGCGCACGGCACCGTACGCGTACGGTAAGCTTACCGTAAGCGCACCGTAAGCGCACCGTAAGCTGCCACAGATATATATATTGATTTAAATGCTATTTTCTCAGGAACTACTGAACAGATTTACACCAGACCTACAAAAGGCACTTCCTTGACCTGAGGACTACCTCTCTGCCAAATTTCAAGTAACTCTGTTCAGCCGTTCGGGCTGTAGCTGTGTCTAAAGGTCCTATGGAAAAATGCATGGGAAAAACGCGTTTTGGGACCCCCCTTTTTTCTCAGCCCCCGCTTGACGAATCCCCCCGAGACTTTCAGGGTAGGAGCGGAGCGTAGCGCCCCACCTATTTTGACAATTTCGCGAGGATTTGTCAACCGGCGCCAAAGTTATTCCAAATAGAATGTTGCGGTTTTCCTATGGAAACAGGGTCCTAACTATAACTACCTACTGGCGACCGCCAGTAGGTAATATATATATATATATTGGACTGTGTGCTGACACTCGATGGATCTGCTGACACCGGCACTGACGAGGCGACTCATCGCCGAAACGCGTATGCCATGGCTTCACGAACTGCCAGCCTGTCAATATGCCTGTTTCTCATGGACTACCAGCAAGGTGATTTGTTGATCCTATTAAAAAGCCCTCGCAAGATTCCGGAGTGTGCCGTGTTTGTTCTTCATAGGGAACACGCGTTGGTCTTTATATATATATATATATATATATATATATATATATATATATATCCACAACCCATTTCTAAACAGAAATGTGACGACTCCAGGTAGGATGGATAAAAAAACATTTATTTCAACATCGAGGCAGGCTGGCAGTCCATTCCGAGCACTCGCCCTTAGCTCCTTACGCGTTTCAGCTTCCCTTTCAGCCTTGATCACAGGAGGGCAGTTGCATAAAACTAGTACAAGGATCACGTGCTTATGTAGCTCTTCAGACCATCCTATTGGCGAAGATCTGACCATTCAAGCGTCCGTGTTTAAATGCACACAAATTCAAATTCGAAGAAAAGGTTTCCTTCAACTGCTAATTGAAAGCTCAAAAAAGCAGTACAATTCATCTCATGCGAACGTGTGTAAAGTAAAAAGTGCTATGGACTCTGCATTTCAGTCTCGAGGGTTTGTTTAAAAATCCTTCCAAACCAGCAGGCAAGGTGGAATACTCTGCTTGCATCCCTTGCCCGACTTTCCTGAACAATTTCATCTGGGCACAGTCCCGTTTTATTTTGTAGAAGAGGTCAGGCGGGTCAGGCTCCACATCCATAAATCCACACAAAGCTTCTCCATTAATGCAGCCTCCGACCACAGCAGGGCGGCTTCGTCAGACAGGAATGGAGAAACCTGTCAAAATATCCACAACCATTTCTAAACACAAATGTGACGACTCCAGGTAGGAGGGATAAAAAAAATCCAAAACACACAGTGGTGCCCCTTTTAGCGATGAACCACACTTCTCTTAGATGTAATAGATGGCTCAACCACTTTCTGTCCCCTTCTCAGGCAGTAGAATACCGCCTCCTCTCTCCCCATTAGGAGGGGCGACGCGTTACATTTTTATGTAAGAACCAAGTTGGCTGACATACGGGTAGCTCCTGACTGAGAGGGCGGTCCCCATACCGGCCAAAACATCCAACCAAGTCTTACTTTTATATATATATATATATGTATATATATATATATATATATACTGAGAAAACCATAGGTTTCTGGGGCGTTCTAGTTAGTTGCACTGCTGATGATGTCACATATTAGTGATGTCATGAGTGATGTCACTGACCATGTCATGAGTGATGTAATATGTGACGTCATCAGCAGTGCATTGCGGGCGCGCGAGTTATAGTTAGCTGAACTAACTATAACGGGGGAATTTCTATGGTTTTGTACGAGTGAAATGTCCAACTAACTATAACGCCCCTGAAACCCATGGTTTTTTCAGTAAATTTCTAAGGTTTTTTAAATGCTAATTTCTAACTATAACGTGCCTGAAACCTATGTTTTTTTCATTGAATATATATATATATTTATTATACTATGTATACATGTGAAAATGTCTCGGTCCGCCTGTTTGCCTCGGTGGCACAGAAAAAATGGGTGGAACTGATGTCAGCACGCCAACGAGGTCCTCTTATGGCTCCGATGACGTCATACGGTGTCGCGAGCGGAGCCGTGCTATTAGGACGTCCTCATTGACGTGGGGGAACTAGGAAAGAATTTCCGTGGAATGCTGGTGCAGGGGATATTCACCTAAGTGTTCAGGCTAGTCCTTTGGGAGCAACTGTTTATGTTGCCACTCCAGAAACTGAAACCAGTGATCCGAGGGCAGAGGCCCTGCAGATGGCACACAAGGTGGGGTGCCCAGTCGTATGCACCGGCGGGGCAGCGAAGTGACAAGCACCACAATCCACCAAAAAGATAACGAGAGCACTGAATAACACAGGATCTTCTCTTTGTATCTGGCAGGAACAACAAAGTTAAAATGCCCTAGTACCAAAATGTAGAATTAGTGCTACAACGGTCTTCAAGAGGACCTGCGATGCCGCTTCTGCCTCCCGTACCCTGGAGGCGGCACATGGGTCACACAGTACGGTCATACTGCGGTGCGACGCACACTCGTTGACCTCTCATGGCATTGCTCCACACTTCAGGGAGGACGCTTTCTATTAGCTATGTTTTCTGATGATGTGTTGCGCCGGCCCCGTCCAACAACTGAACTCCTTTAGATCCAAACAGACTCTTCCACTTTCTCACCGGAAGTGAAACCAGGCCACGCGGACCCTTTCACAATACAACAGCTGGGAATGCACTTTTTGGTAAAAAAAACAAATTCCTTCCTCCTAATTAATCAAATAAACGTCTCACTGAAGAACAGGGGCCAGCTTTGATCGGTAAACAGCTGTTACAATGACTTTTTTACTTCGCGATACCATTACAACGCCTGCATTACCACGCATGTGTTGTACATCGCGAAGTCATTACTACACATTTTTTTAGAACGCATGGTCATTTACCACGCATGCCTTTACAACAAATTTAGTTGTAAAGGTATGTATGGTAAATGACCATGCGTTCTAAAAAACATGTACAAGATCCACGTTGTTGTAAGGAAACAGGGGCTGTTCCGTTTCCTCACAACAACGTGCACCGCCCCTCTGAGAGAACGTGAAGCAGGAACCACGAGGAGGGAGGAACTATGAGGAGTGAGAGGTAAGGGGGATTGGGCATGGGGTGTTTTTTTTCTTCTGGGGTTTAGGTTAGTGCAGTGGTGTTTGGGTAGTGTAGGGGGTCGTACTGGGGTAGTGTTTTAGGGTTTAGGGTAGCGCAGTGGTGTTTGGGTAGTGTAGGGGGTCGTGCTGGGGGTAGATTTAGGGTTTAGGGTAGTGCAGTGGTGTTTGGGTAGTGTAGGGAGTCGTGCTGGGGTAGTGTTTTAGGGTTTAGGGTAGTGCAGTGGTGTATGGGTAGTGTAGGGGGTTGTGCTGGGATAGTGTTTTAGGGTTTAGGGTAGTGCAGTGGTGTTTGTGTAGTGTAGGGGGTCGTGCTGGGGTAGTGTTTTATGGTTTAGGGTAGTGCAGTGGTGTTTGGGTAGTGTAGGGGGTCATGATGGGGGTAGATTTAGGGTTTAGGGTAGTGCAGTGGTGTTTGGGTAGTGTAGGGAGTCGTGCTGGGGGTAGTGTTTTAGGGTTTAGGGTAGTGCAGTGGGGTTTGTGTAGTGTGTTGTGCTGGGGGTAGTGTTTTAGGGTTTATGGTAGTACAGTGGTGTTTGGGTAGTGTAGGGGGTAGTGCTGGGGTAGTGTTTTAGGGTTTAGGGTAGTGCAGCGGTGTTTGTGTAGTGTAGGGGGTAGTGCTGGGGGTAGTGTTTTAGGATTTAGGGTAGTGCAGTGGTGTTTGTGTAGTGTAGGGGTAGTGTTTTAGGGTTTAGGGTAGTGCAGTGGTGTTTGTGTACTGTAGGTGGTCGTGCTGGGTTCTAGTGTTTTAGGGTTTAGGGTAGAAGAGGGTGTGAGCACAGAACATATGCCCTTAAAATCCTTAAGGCATCCCCCTTGCCGGTGCTCCAACAGCTGGGCTTTCCCCAAAGCTGTTATAAGAATAGACTGAGGCACAATACCAATTACCACCACCAGGTGGCGCTGGTCACTAACGTGGCCGTGTGGGGAAATGACCGCGTAGCAGTGTCAAAATTAGGCGACGGTTGGTCGGGAATCAAGTGGACACTAAAGGAGTGACCGGAGTCCCAAACGCGCGTAAAGACCAGCGGGAGCACTCGTCGGAGCTGCCTCACTCGGACCAGACGAGCCTGACAGGATCTCACCGTGTGCAGAATGCACAGCGGGAGAAACGGCGAGGGGAAGAACGCTCTCGGGCAAGAGCCTGCTGCACTGCGAATATGAAACAATACCAAGGCAATAATGCTAATAACGTGCATAAGAAACCGCTTTACAAACAGCAACGACGTCAGGTTAAGCCAAGAATGTAGGGAATGCACTTAACTGACGAGCAGTGAAGAAAGAGGAAGCGCAAGGGACGTCACGATAATATATACAATGGACTGTGATATGATTGGACCATAGTTGCCTTGTTGCCTTGGAGACTATCCCCCTAATGGTTCATGGGTTGTGTTGTAAATGTTTATTGATTAGGCGCTGCAAATACGGCGCGAAACCACGCAGCTTCTCTCCTGCTGTAACCAGTGACCAAGGGCTGAACAAGCCCGAAACGCGTTCGGTGTTGAAAATTGCTGTCTGGAGACACCATTTTTTTTGCCACTCAAGTGAATAAAAAGGTTGGACATCGCTGATGTGTGGGGCCTCAATGTTAGGGCAGCATCATATGGAATATATATAGATCTATATATATATATATATATAATCCTGCTCCAACCAAGAAGAAGGCATGCTCACAAGGCTGTAGGAATATGGCACCTTTATTTTCTCAAGTCTCCCTTGACCCCGCGACCAAAGAGACGCGTTTCGGCTCCACAGAAGCCTTTGTCAATCTGATTAGCGCCATCAACATGTAAGCATTTATAGTACCTCCCACTAAAGGTAGTAGTAAACAAAGAAAATACTCCTATGTCAAGGCAATGTACTTATAATACATACTGTTAAAACAATATCAAGATGTAAAAACAGCAATAGGAAAAAAAATGGCTAATCACATAATTCATGAATATACATGACACAGCACAAAGTAGTGAAATCACCGCCCCGTGCAAGATGCATTGCCAGCCTATTGTGGGAGCATAGCACAAAATAAACACATGGCGCCAGTCACTTAAAAGGAAATGCCCTCGTATCTGAAACATAAAATGCGAGTGTAATAAAACCGTGCTGCATAATGTTACTTGCACATTCAGCTGAGAGCATTAGTTAAAACTCAATCTAAAGTCAGGGAAAATCTAATACGCCGGTCATTGACCCTCACTTCGGGAATACAAAAATGATATGCCCTGACGCTCACACAATATATATATATATATATATATATATATATATATATATATATATATATATATATATATATATATATATATATATATATAATACCAGCCTGACAGCGTCCAGACAAACAGGCACCGACTCCGTGAGTAATTTCAGCAAAGGAAAGGTTTTATTCCAACGTAAAGGCACAGACGCGTTTCGGCGGACACAGCCGCCTTGTTCAGTGCATAGACATAGTGAAAAGCCTGTTGAGCTTGGTTGTTATAGCAACCAAACAAACGACTTGCATTTGTTATCTATGCAACATTCAAATAGATAACATAAAAGGGATAATACAGTACGATAAAACTGAAAGTAAAAAGCTATACTAGGGTTAAATTGTCACACAATAGTAGCAAAAGAAAAAGAGAAGTAAGAAAAAGATTAGAGCATAAATTAATCATATGTTTCACCCTCGGGTTTTTAACATTGTGTTGGTTACCTAAATACATGTAAAATGTGAAAGAGCCCAAAGTAAGGGATTATAAGTACAATACTAGAATTAGTGTGCACAAAGGGGGTATATACATATGAGTTTTATGGTCGTATACCATAAGACGCTCAGGGAAATGAATGTGTATGAGCAAGTGTAATAGTGTCAGTGAAAGACTCGTTAGTCAGAAAAGGGATAAAGCCCATGTGGGCAGAGAACTGACCATACTGACCCACTGTGCATGGTTGATGAAAAGTTGTATTATGGGCAAATAATCGCAGTAGAGATGAAAAAGTGAACTCTATGGGTGTGCCAACGTTATTAAAAAAGAGTGTACAAGAACTGAGCGCTAGGAGGAATGGATCATAGAGAACGGAGAGGGTGTTTGACAAATTACAGGTGAACACTGAGAGCTTCATCGGCATTCATCCCATGTGGGATTTTGGAATTGAGGAGGAGGATGTACCTTGATTCCAATCTCCTGAGTGCCAATTGCCTATTTCCTCCCCTGGGATTTTTGGGAACATTGTCAATGACAAAATAGGAAAGTTCTTGGGCTCTGCCTGCATGTAGTGAATTTATGTGTCTGGCAACAGGGTATGTTTGGTCATTGTGCACGATGGCTCTCAGGTGTTGCAGAATTCGGACATGTACTGGATGGATGGTGCTACCTACATAGTTTTTACCACAGGTGCAAGATAGGACATACACGGCAAAATCAGTTTTGCAATTAAAACTCCGTCTTATTTCAAAAGGTGTGTTTCTGAAAGGCATGTGGACCAGTTTGGTATTTTTTCCATGTTTGCATGCTTTGCATTTACTGCATTTCGTAAATCCCTTGGGTGTTTGGAACCAGTTAGGTTTTTTAGTGATAACAGGTGCGTTGCGCACAAGTTCTTGACGCATAGATTTAGCACGTCTGAAACTGATTAAAGGGGTTTTGGAGCATGTTGGTCCTAAGATAGGGTCATTCCTTATATTATTCCAATGTTTATACAGGATTTTGCGTAGCGAAGTGTGGTATGCATTAAACCCTGTGATTAGTCTGGGCATGTCTGTTTTAGTGGTTTCATGCTTAGCCTGATTTTTGTTTTTATTTTTATTTGTTTTAGCAAAAAGGAGTTCTTCTCTAGTGATTTTCTCACTCCTAGTTCTGGCATTGTTAAGGGTTTGTGTGTCATATCCCCTACTTTGCAGTCTGTTGAAGAGATCATTGGTGGATTTGTTTAGACTTTCTTCAGTGCTGCAGTTACGCTTCATTCTTAAGCATTCTGCATAGGGGATGCCTTTTTTGACACTGTCATAATGGAAACTATTAGCATGCAGAATCGCGTTGCCTGATGTAGGTTTCCTATATGTTCTTGTTTGAATCTTGCCTTGGTTAACATACAATTCTATGTCCAAGAATTGTATAAGTTCCTTACTTGTATGGCTTGTAAACGAGAGATTGAGAGTGTTATTGTTTAAGTCTTGTGCAAACTTAACTGCACTTTCCTGTGTACCTTGCCATATAACAAAAATGTCATCTATGTACCTAGCATAGATGACAACATTTTCTTCCATTTCAAGGCTGTGTGTTGACATGAGTACTTGCTCCTCCCACCAGCCCATATGCAAATTTGCATAGCTGGGGTCGAAGCAAGTACCCATGGCTGTGCCCTGTAATTGTCTGTAAGACAATTTGTCAAATACAAAGACATTGTTCTCCAGGCACCACTCGACCATTTGTAGCAGCATGGACGTGTGTTTGTGTAAGTGTATGGGTCTTTTGTTTAGGTAGTACTCAAGTGCATGTAAACCATCCCTATGTCTAATGCTTGTGTATAACGAGCATACATCCATAGTCATGAATACATAATTTTCCTACCATTTTACATCGTACATTTTGGACAAGAAATCGCCTGTGTCTTTGGTGTAGGAGGGTAAGTCACATACAAAAGGCTGGAGAAAAAAGTCAATGAAACGAGAGGTGTTTTCAAACAATCCGCCAATGGCAGATATAATAGGTCTGCCTGGTGGGTCGGTAGCGTTCTTGTGTATTTTGGGTATTAAATACAATTGTGGTGTGGTTGGGTAGTCGTTCTTTAGAAAATCAAATTCCAGTTTGGTGAGGAGACCTGGACTTCTCCATTCATACAGGGCTCTGTGGTATCTTTCTTGTATACCTACGATGATAGTTGGTGTAATACGGCTGTAGCACTCTCTATCACTCAGTTGTTTCTGAGCCTCCATATTGTATTTGGTTAGTGGCCAAAGGACCACATTACCGCCCTTGTCCGACCATCGCACCACAATGTCTTCTCTTTCTTTGATCTTGTTCATGACAGTGTTGTATTCCCTTCTGCTTGCATTGTAGGTTCGGTTAAATTCTTGGCTACTTTTGAGCGCTAAGGACTTGAGGTCTTTGACAACATTATCTACAAAGATGTCAAGGCCATCTCTCAGCATTATGGGAGTAAACACCGATTTGGGTCTGAAAGGAGTTGGTTCATAAGGAAAAGTGTCAATGATGTTCTCGGTTAGATTAATCGTAGCTGATGTTGGAACGCTTTGCTCCTCATTTTGCAATTGCATCATGTCCTGTAGGAGTCCTATGTCGGCCACTGTGAGGCCACTATTCGTTTCTCCACCATAACTTTCGTTGGTATCATTTTTGGAGATAGAGAAAAAGTGTTTTTTTAGTTTGAGTTTTCTGACAAAATGAAAAAGGTCGATCCGGGTCTGAGGATAGTCAAAATTGGTTTTATCACAAAAAGATAGTCCTAATGCAAGGATTTTTTGTGCTTGATCTGTAAGTTCCATATTTGTAAGGTTAATTACTGTGTTGGCATTTTCTTTAATAGTGCTTATCTGCGCTTGTTTCTTCTGTATTGTTGTTTGTTTGTACTTTGTGTTTTTCTGGCCCCATCTTCTGTTTTTTCGCCGCCTTTTTCTCGTTTCATGTTTATATTGCTGTTTTCTTGGCGTGGGGGACGCGGGCGTAGATTCATTGTTCTCTCTATGCGTAAAAAACCCAATTCCTGAATTACAGTTGGGGTCATTCGTGGTTGTGATATGTTGGTGATGGATTCTGTTTCAGATTCCAATTCAGAACTGAGTTTTGATGCACTTGGTTCTGTGGTTTTCGTTTGTGACTCTGCTGCAGTAGACAGTTGTTGTCTGCGTATATTGTCGAATTTTTTGGAAAAAGTATATATTCTTCCTTGCATGTAATCATTTCTATCTCTTTGAAATTTTAAAGCTTTTCTGGCTTTAATTGATTCTTCATGTTTAATCAGTCTTGCCTTCATTTCATCTAACCTTTTCTGTATATATATATATATATATATATGCACATGCACACTGTCTCTTCGAGACATGCTATATACACAATATTGGCTCACGCATCCCCATCTTTTTTATTGGTTCCTCTTACTGTCCTTTGTAAATGCTGGCTTTTGTTTGGTGAATACGCTTAGTACTCCCTCCTTTTGGACTTTTGTAACCTCCCATGTGGACAGCCCGTTACATGTACTCGTACTCTTCATGTTATTTAGGATACTTTGAGAGCACTCTAGTTTGCTGGCCTGCCTCTGCTCGTGTTGCGTTTTGTTTACTTCGTGCAACAGCTTGATGAAAGATTCATGGCCTCTTCATTTTCTGTGCTTGTTTACACATGTCCTCTGTTATTGCTTTCCCCGCCCACCCACCGTTTCTCAATGTGCTGTCCCCTTCGACACACCCCGGGTGCTGCGCTTCTGGTTTCAGTAAAGCATCCGCTTTCATGCAATGTGACCGCTTCAGGAGGCTGGGCGCTTTTAGTGCATGGCGTAAAACCTTTATTTACACGGGCGCCGCATTTAAGTATCACCTAGGTCTTCCTCTGTGGCTGTTGCTTACTCCGCCCCCTGTCACTGTCACTGCTTGAATGTCCCACCGGCCCCTCCTCTTATTTGTGCTAATTTAACTTCCCTCTACTAGGGCAGCTCTTCAAATAACTAATTTTGAGGAAAATACACCCTACAGGAGTTCAGCAACAATTTCACGATCGGCAATTCTCTGCATTTGGAAATTGCTGTTAAGGGAGTGGACATTGTTGGGACAGTGGCATCCAGAGCATGTTGGTTGTGTTTGGAGGTCAGCAATGTGAAAGAGGGTTGCAGCTGCTCTGCCGTGGGCTGGAGCCATGCATGTAGATGGACCATGAGTTAATGTTACAGTGAGGGCAGAAGCTTGCAGGCATAGGGCAGGATCAGGTTACGCTATGATGTTTCGATGTCCACATGCTGGTAAGAGGTTTTTAGGGATATTTATCTACTGCTATGCACAAGGCGGCCTGAAAGGCACTAAATTCGGAATTCAAAGGATGACACCACCTTCCCATACAGGTGAAGTATTGCTTATGTTTTGGCAGCTCAAGTATTAGGAAGGTGAAGATAAACTTCCGCCAGTGACATGCAGACTGTCCCGCTCAGTAACCCGTACCACCATTGCAGTGTGGCTCTGACCAAAAGGCACCCTCTGTAGTACAAGTCCACTCCCTCAAATAACTTTACACACAGACGCACTGCATATTCGTGTCGTCAGCCAGTTTCACTTCCCCAATATTTTAAGAAATTATAATACAAGGGGGAGGGGCACCCCACGCCTTGCGCCAGCTCTTCACATCCAAAACATTTTTGAAAACCTGTTTGAGTTAGGGCGTGCACAGAGTGTGAGGATTACTATGCTAAAATAAAACTCAGAAAATATCTCAGCTTTCCAATAAGCCGTAGAACCCTACCGAATACGTTTCGGTAAAGGTTTTCTTTATTGTTAAATACAACACCAGATCCGCAGAAGCAGTCATTTTACGTGATACAAAATGTTTTTTTGCTTTCATATCAGCCAGTGACTATTTTATTTTCCTTTCCCTTCCACTGTCCTTTTGAATGGATTCAGCTGTAATGGAGGCCGCAGCTGTGCTCTCTGAATGAATGAGTGTTGTTTTAGGGAAGGCCACTTCAGCACTCATTTTGAACAGGAAATGCTTAGGGGGATAGGCCACAATTGTGTGATTGTTTAGGTCTCGCCTACGCTGCGCACATGCGCTGCCTAGGAAAAAGATCTTTAGAAATTGATTCAGTTTTCAGGCCAAAAACGTGCCCGTATTGCATTGCTTTAAATAGCAACGCGTGCACGTTAGGTCTCGCCTACGCAGCCCGCATGCGCTGCATAGGGAAAAGACCTTTAGAAATCGATTCAGTTTTGAGGCCAAAAAAATGCACGCATTGCTTTAAATGGCAACGTGTGCACGTTAGGTCTCGCCAAAAGACCTTTAGAAATCGATTCAGTTTTGAGGCCAAAAACGTGCATGCATTGCATTGCTTTAAATGGCAGCGCGTGCACGTCTGGCGATTACCTTGCGGGAGTGAGCGGCGCCATCTGTTAGCAATTATTGCGCTTGCTCCCGCAAGGTAAGCGCTGCGCATCCCTGCTCTCGGCCGCACTCCTCCCACCCCCCCACTTGTTTTCATTGCTGCTTGTTTTTAGTTGGATGAGTCCAGGGCACTCCAGAGTCAGGATCCTGGGCTGCCAAGACTCTGCCTCAGTGTTCCTGCCCTTTGAAGGGTAGTTTGTGTGTCTAGGGATTGCCACACATTCCACTGACACTGACGTCAGTCAGCATTATTCGACAATCTTGTGAGAAGGGAGATGTTGTGGTTGTGGGAATTGCCGAGCAGTCGCTCCGGTGACATTATGCAAATACTTGTATTTGGTTTGTGACAGTCTACCTTTATTGCTCTGAGTAACTAGACAGACAACTCCGTACGGATAAGGCCAAAGGCCGCTAACTCCAGTAGACAGGCGCTCACACATCTTCTGGGCACACAGTCCTGCTCCTTGCAGGCAGGCTCTGGCAGCAGCATAGGGTGAGTGTTTACCTGTCGTGTTGGAGTTGTGCTGTTTTCGCTCAGGGCAGGTACATGAATTGCCATGATGAAGCGCTTGGCGATGCTGAGTTGACAATCCACCGCGCCCAGAGATGGCCTTTGCTAGGAGAGCGCCCTGGGCTGAGAGAAACTTGCACCCATGCTGATGCAGGTGATTACAGTGAGGCAGCAGGGGGGGCCTGGGTGTTCACTGGTCGGTCCCTGGCTGAGCAGGGACTGGCCCCTGAACACGACCGTCTCCGGACTGCCCCCATCTCACTTAAATCACCCACAGCTTTGCTGCCTCGGGGCGAGAGGGTGGAGAGAAGACAAGGATGGGAGCTAGCGAGTTGTTAAAAACCTCGTCTATGGTGTGATAATGAAGGATTAAAATGACTTTCAAATGGCAAACCTGTCAGAAATGAGCGCGCCGAGACACAGACAAGGTTGGAGCAACATGAGAGGGGCGCTGCTGTCTGCAAAACCTTAATCACACAGCTCTGGGCACCCCTCTGAAGCTATCCACCATGGGCCCGTGCCCAGCTTGCCCATGCAAAAAGTCGGCCCTGACCTCACCAGTGCCCGACTGGGAAACTGTTCAGTTTAGATAATATTTTAAGACGCTGCGTGAGTGAGCGTAATGAGTGATCTACAGAGAGTTCAGTGTAGGATTATCCCGCCAATGTAAATTTAGGTACTAATGAGGCCAAATTTACTTTCCGGAACACACAGTCCCAATGAATTGCCTTGAAAGGATCAGAGGCTTGTTTGGAACTTGGCGCTACAGTCCCCAAACCTCTGGGATTGCAGAGGCAAGGACTGCTGGCCCGGTGGTGGCTGGTCCACCATACACAGAGAAAACCGGTCAGCGGGAGGTTGTTTTGTGTGTGTTTTGTTTGCCAGCTGGCATGGCTGGGGCAGTTTTGTACAAAAGAAACCGAGCATAGAAGGAGTGAGGGTGTTTCTGGAAAACAAACATCAATGTCCTTCTTGTGCTGGAAATGTTCTCACAGTGCGTGGTAGTCGTTTATTTGTTCTCTACAACCATGATCCACTCTGCACTATTGCTGGCCAGTTTCCACCTTAGCCTTACATGCGGTCTCAACACTTGTAACTTAACCTGGTATTTTATTGCTCATTTGTCATTTTTAATAGTGTGACTGTGAAATTTCCACTTTACTAAGTTTCCTGTAGTTATTCTGTTGGCTGCCCGTTGGTTTGTAAAGTTCCTTTTTTCCCCTTTGTGCTAGTCTTATGAATTGTCTTTTTCAATATAAGTGTATTCAGATTATGCCACTCAGATGTGCTATTCTTGGTGGCCAACTGTAAGAAATTGTGCTGTTGGGTGACTGGGGTGTGAGCCCTGGCCAAGCAGCAACAACAACGCTCAACACAAAATACCATTCCACATATTTACACTCCATGACACACAATACCACTCTACATAATTCCAATACCCTCAAAACCACATAATTACTATGCACACAATTCCTCTACACAAATCCACTACACCCACTCAAATCTACACCAGACAACCCCACAACTAAACATTCCAATCTAAACCACATAATTCCACTACACACCATACATCCACTCCACTCAGTAACATATAGGTAAAAGACATTTCCATTTACAAGACCAATAGCTCCAACTCTCGTTTTACTTTCTTTTGTAAAGTACACACTTTTTCCTTAGGGCATCTATGTCAATGACAAATCGTGCGTTAAATCCTGTTTCAGGGGTCACTTTGTAGGCCTTATCTGTTTATTTTTCTAAACTAAATATATTTTGTTGTTTGGAAAAACTTTAAAAGGTTTAAATGAACATAGCTCACAAAAACGATATTTAAAAATGTGTAGCTTCGACTGGTGTGTGGGAGGGGGGTTAGTGCATTTCTAAACTTTATTATAACGTTTCAACATGCTGCACAGCAGGCACGCTGTTGCACAACACAGCTTAAAGACATTGGCAAAGGCAATAGCTCGGGCTAAACACTTACAAGGTCCCAAAGGCGAGACCTTTTGGCTATGCCAATGCTTGTTTTAGGTCTCGGCAAGACAGTGCATGCCCCTGCAACCAGAAGGCTATGATTGATTTAACAGTATATTATGTTCATAGCTTTTACCTGCTGTCATCGTGCTTCGCAGCATCTCAAACACAAAGGGCGGTTCATGTCTAAGGTCACACAGATTTGCTATAAAAAAGATCCCTATCCTTTTCAGTATTCCTATGGTTTTCCATTACTCTAGAAACAAAATGGTTTACAAAAAAGCAAGACAGGATATATTAGCAAAACATTTCCTATTTTATTAGCCTAAACATCAGGTATAGACCAGGAGGGATGATCACAATCTGTCATGTTCCCAAATCTTCTCCACCACCGTCAGAACACAATGGGGAAGCGTCCAGCCAGTTCTGTCTTTCCATAAAAAGAACAATTTAACAAGATTGTCGAAGGACACATGTAACACATGTAAGTTTAGATCACAAATTCTAGATGAATTAGATAAAACACCTCGAGGTATCATGGGCATCCCCATGCCCAAGGCATCTAGAATGCAGTTACGCAGGAGTCTATGTCGGGCTTTTGGTTTGTACTCTCCTATGGTTCCACGAGGGGTCTGCATTATCAATATATCCCTTTAACTCGCTTGTTCTCTGGGTCGAATGGTGCCTTCAAATGGACTTTGGCTGGGTAGGTCACACCCATCCGTTCCAGCATGTACTCGCCATCACGAACAAAATCCAAAGAGACCTGAAGGAAAGGAAACAAACCAGGGTAGGTATTAACATAAACCCGAAAAAGATCATGATCAAACTACTATATGAACTTTCTCTTTTTGTTACATTGTATTTCAGTAGTGTCATCATGAAATGGGTAGCGGTATCACATTTTTCCCTATGTTACATCTTGTAGCTTCTGTGGAGTGTTCTGCACTGCCTATAATTTAATCAGCCTAGCCCCTAAGTAGCCCACAGAAACACAATCACACACCCTCTGAGTGAAAGAGAACACAAACTGCTACACAGTCAATGCTAATATGTATTCTATTATGAAAGAAAGGTCTGTTTGTGACATGATGTTGTACACATACCTGCCTTTAGGAGGCGACTGCCACAGGCAATCACAGAGTGGTGGGTAATACTCCAGCTCTGTGGTTGTATGGTGCTACACTGATCCTGAAGGCTGGTTTTGAAGGTTGCCACAAAGGAGGCTGCATATACAGACTGCATCTATCTATTAAAGGTGATCAGCCCCTACCCCTCATTTGTGTCAGGCTGCACGGGAGAGCATCCGATCCCACTGCCCTGGCCAAGCAGAGCGATATATGCAGGTGCACCCATAGCCTTCCTCTGGAAGGGGCTAGGCCCCCAATGACAGTGCGCTATCTTGTGACTGCATCCCTTCTGTAGCAGAGAGGGGTTTCACTGAAGGGTCTCTGGGACCCTCTGTGCCCCGTGTTGAAGAACATCCTAGGCAGGTGTGATAAACCACTTACTCTTCTCACAAGGAAGATAAGTGCAGGCAGGTGTTATAGTGGGTGGGCGGTTTGGGTCATCCTGACGGAGGTGTTCCATGAGGGAGTTGGATCTTGCAACCCTCCAAACTAACCAGTACAAATGTGGCCGCATGGCGTGTCACAGCAGGGCTCTAAGATCTTGAGGCCCTCCACAAAACCTGTGTCAGCTCCTCATCCATGAGGCCATGAAGGATATCTTGCAAGCAGCAGCGGTGGAATTGTGAGGTCCCTGGATTTTGGTGTTGTAACACCATCCCAACGGCATATCATCTTGAATCTTGAAAGATTTTGCCTCTGCAGGAGGTTATCCTGCTATGGTTAATTCCTGAGCCTTCGTCCCCTGCTCCTGTGTTTCTTTGTCTCTGAAATTAGGTTTCATTTCTACTTTTCCCTACTAAAGATCGCAAATATCTGTGGTCTGGAACTCTGATTTCTGGTTCTATACGATCCTGCAATATTTGTATTGGGAGCACAGACTTGAAGGATATATGGGTCTTGAGCAGATGAAATAAAAATGTAAAGTCAGTTACTGAGAAGTCCTTCTAGTGTGGGGCATAAGGGATTTCACTCTTGCTCCTGTTGCTACAATAATTTAGATGCAATGACAAAACTAATATATTCATGGGTTCTCCGGTCTCACATTAAATGCTTCTCCTCGACAGTATGTGTCTAATATAGAGCCATTCTAGTTTCCCAGATGCAGAGTTGGAGCACTTCAAAGTAACAAAGTATAACCACAGCAGGCCCAACTAAAATCTCCATAACTAACTGGGATGACTCATTGCAGCTGGGTTGCAGAGTGCGGCACACAAACATACCTCTGATGGTTGGTACACATTGTGAGGCGATGTGCACACTGACAAGTAAAACAAAAACGGATCATGGAGATGGATCCTGCTCTGTAAACATAACATTCTCTACAGATCACTGCATAGTGGTGCTGTACAGACCGCTGCTCCTCCAACATCCTCAAACCACCATGCAACTCGAGACCAAGCTCTATAATGCCAGGCCCAGGAAAACAGGACTGCAGGGATAATCATGGTGGCCATTTTGCAGTGGTGACCCATCCTAATAATGGAGTGCAAACGTATGGTAACATTTGTTTGTTTACTTTTGTTCTTAGAGATTTTTTGATATGTCTGAGTGTATTGAAGGAAGAAGTGTAACATGGCCTACATCACTGTAGAGGGGAGATAAGTAGGACCATCAATTACTTAAAGTGTGGCTAAGACCAGATGAGGGTCTATGGTGCATGTCAGGGTGCATCTGGAATTTTAAAAAGAAATAGTCAGTGGGTCTCCATTTTTCTGAGCCCATGAGCTTTAAATCTAAAAAGGGGATAACAAATGACAATCAGATTTTCAACAGACCTTTGCTATGAGAACTAGCACAGGAACAAAACGTTGCAATAAATAGCGAAACAATCATCAAGGTGAATTATGCTTTATAAAGTGAGGAAGAGCTGAAACACGGAAAGAACTGATGAAAGCCATGAATAAAAGTCCCCAGACATGGAAAATAACTTAAATAAAAATATAACATACTAATCTGGCCACACTGGAGGATAACATTGATGTTCCGCTGGAGTAATATTGCACTGGGGTAAAGAGAAGGAATGCTTCATAACCAGATTTTGGTGAAATAGACTGTCTGTGCTCTTCTCTTCACCCAAGTGGTGAAATCAGGCCACACACTGCTTTTCTGGGAACAGGAATAGAGGAGTTGGGTAAAAATATGAGTTTCAAATGGAAGGGAAAGATTTAAAAAAAAGCTTTTCCAAGATTTGCAGATAGTAAAACATTTAAGTGCCTATAATTCCTATTAGATTTAGGGCATTTAGTCTAATCTCCAAATGTTATGAGAAAGCTGCAAGGACTGCCCACTGATGGGACATAGGACATTGAAATGAGACAGGAGTTCCACAAGCATTGTGAGCCGATAGAAGGACCCAAAACCCTGATTTCAGACAGGAAGGCCTGAAGCAGCACTGAAATAATTCATCCCAGCCAGGACCCGGTGGACCAACCTCTGTATGGTGGCAGGAGCATTATTTAATCCAAAATTGCGATTACCTAAATTGCGAACGCAAATAGGGAATCGCATTTTGCGATTCCCTAATGCACAAGCAAGAAGCTTTTCCTAACTGCATTTAGGAAACGCTTATTAACATCAATTTGAAGTTGATGTTAACCATGTGCATTCTTTGAAAAATGCACAAAACTGCATTTTCAAAGTGCCATGTGGCAGACACATGTCCTAGGGCATCCATGTGCCTTACATGTTCACACTGTTTTGTTAGGGGTGCCTCGGGGGGCCTTAGGCCCCCGGGCACCCTTGCCTCTGCATTACCGAATTTGCGATTTCCAATTAGGTAATCGCAATTTAGGCAATGCATGAGCATTCCCACCTATGGGCCTTGAGGTCCATAGGAAAGAATGGAGTCGCAATAGCAAATAGCGATTCCCTAATTGCGATTGCGATTCTTAAGGAATCACAATTAGAGAATCGCTATTAGCACCCTGTTTTGATGCATTGCATTTTGCGATTACCAAAAAGTGATTTCTTAAAAATCGCTATTTGGTCATCACAAAAATGAAGTTTGATGCATGTGCCCCATAGTAATTTTTCCAAATGAATGAGATCAGACATGAATGCCCCACTGACTGAGATCAGACAGGAGTTCCCACAGCATTGAAATGAAACACCAATGATATTGACGATATGGACCGAGTACTGGGATCAGAGGGGCGAGCTCCAAGTTTTGAGAAAATTTAAATTGTCCCAAGTGAGGTCAAAGTGCCCTTAGCACTACAAGGAGACATGCTTCATGGTGGAGCAGACACTCCAGAGAGCCACAACTTGAAAGGGAGTTACCATTGTTCATATGATCTCATCGATCAAAATACACAAAAATGTCTAGTATTATCAATGGGTTTATTGGTTGAAAGGCGTAGAAGCCCCACTAAGGCAACAACCACAATCATTGACATGGTGAAACACAAAAGTCACTAAATTAACTTGGGCTAAATCATCTGGTAGCTTGGAACAAACTAAGTCATACTTAACTTAGAGGCAATTTGTAAAGGAATCAGGAAGCACACAAATAGTAATTAAGTGACAAACTCATCACAAGAAAAATCCCAAACCAATTCAGAAAGACAGAGTCAATTCTAATCAATAAAATGATACCAGGATGACAAAACTACAATTAGTAGAACCAGAGATTACATTTAAAATGTTTTGTTGAAAACAGCACCTAAAGCCACAAAGTGCCACCCTCAGTCATCTGGTTGCATTAGACTGGGGAAAAGTGACAAGTTTAGGCTGACCACAATGTAGCCTGTATCATATACAGGACCAGGTAGTCCAGCTAAAAACGTACCTTCTATATCCGGTGCAAAGAGTTCCATTTGCGGTGGAGAAGGCCACAAGGAGGAAGCTGAGAATCGCAGATGGTCGTCGCTGTATTGCAAAGAGCAGGTAGGTTGTTGTGGACTATCATCGCTGTAGAGCAAAGAGCTAGTCAGGCATCGGGGGTGGTCATTGCTGTAGCTTTGCGTTGGTGGTCATCACCAGCTATCATTGCTATAGCACAAAGTGTAGTTCTCGCTATGTTGGTCATTACGGTCATCGCTGGCGGTCACTGTTGTCCTGGAGAGCAGGTCTCACCAGAACTTCACATTGGCGATTATCACAGGCATCAGAGTCTTGGCACAAACAGGCCCCTTTGTGGTTGGGAGGAGCCCAAATATCAGGATATGTAACCTTTTCTCTTAGGTGCTGTAATACGGGCCTCTCGGAAGACGAGACTTCCGTGCCCTTCAAGATGGCGCCCAGATCGAACAGCAAAAGAAGGAGGTTAGCGCACCAGACACGCCGGCTGACGCAGGACTGACGTCGCGCGCCGGAACAAGAGGAGGGGGAACAACGAGACGAGGAAGCGTGGGCGCGAATGAAAAGGAGTGCAGAGGAGAGACGGAGGAGGACAGCAAAGCGGCAAAGGGCCGGGACCAGTGCCAGTCGGCAGAGCCGGGAGAGACGGGAGGCGAAAGGAACCGGCGCAGCCTTGAAAAGGAAGAACCGAAGGGCCAGGGGCCCCCTGCCAACATCGCCTCTGTATTCGGACATCCCCAGGAGAAGCAGGACGCCGAGATACCCCACGCTACGGTCCCTGAGGACCGTAGCTTCAGGCAAGTGCCCTTCCTTCAATTTTGGAAAAGGTTGGCTGGGAGGGGAGAAAAGGGGGGGGGGGGGGGCGGCCTACATAAGTCGGGCACTAGTTAGGACCGCTCTTCCCCCTCACGTCCCCATTCCCTCACAGACCGTGGTGATAGTCTGCTCAGGTGAAGGGTCAGCACAACCTATATATAAAAAAGTAAGCAATAGGACTGACCGGTGGTTGTTTTGTGTTTCTTTGCTTTCTTCCGGGGACACCAAGCAAATCAGGGACCCACCAAGGAGCTGAAGGGAAGCTACCTGAAGAAGGGAGACCTGTGGAGTGGCTACCGGACCTGTTATGTTGTTTTTGTTCTTTGTTCGTTTCTGGACACCCTCGTACATTTAGACTGTGTCTCTGAGTTAAGACTGTTCATTTCATCCTCAATAAATCCTCAATAAATTTACAAAGGTGTTACTACATCTTTGGTCCTCACAGAACTCCGGGTTTGTACTTATTAAACTAAGAGAGGATTGGTCTCGGGTCCCTGGAGGTCAACTTACGACAGGTGCTCTCGTCTAATGCCAGCCAAGGGTCCAGGACCAGGGGGGCCATCAATGCTCAGGCAGATCCATTTGCAGGTCCAGGAATATGCAGTTGCAGCAGGTCAGCTGGGCATCTGCAATCCTCCAGACTTTGTCGTGTACCTGTAGCACACATAGGAGGTGTGCCAACTGACCCTTGGAGTCACTCTGGTTAGTCTGGGACGAAGGTAAGCAGGTCCAATCTTCCTTCTCAAACAGAAGGCAGTCCTTCTGTATCTTCTACAGGTAATGGAGTGTACTGATGAGTGGTTAATTTTTACACCTACTTCCAGCCTCTGTATGAGGGAACTCCCTGTCATAACCCCACATCTGGTTCTGGAAACGTCTTACCATTCACCTGTCAAGGCTCCAAACTATCTGGGGTAACAAAGGCAGGGCAGGCCTGGTGTCAGGTTCCTTTGTGTGTGTGTGTAGGAGGCAAAGCCCTTGAAGTCTAAGTTGAGCTAGGTACATCTCCTCCCCAGTCATCCTGCCAAGATGGCCCATCCTGACAACATCTAAGCCCCCTTTGTGTTACTGTCCTAAAACAATATGCAAACCGCAATAGCAGAATCATTGAAGGTCATGGGACCCAGGGCATTGGCAAAAGGTTAATCAAAATTATATTCAATTATTATTTTCCTTGGGCACCATCATAAAACGTATTGCCTTACTCTCATTTGTTGGCCTTGGGACTGTATGCACTTTACCACTGCTGACCTGTGCTAAAGTGTTTTTGCTCCCTCCCTAAACATGGCAACATTGGCTTACACCTAATTGGCACATTTAAAGTACTTATAAACCCTTGGACATTGGTACTACATGTACATAGGGCCTATAAATGAAATACTACCAGTGGGCCTGCAGCACTTATTGTGCCACACACTTTAGCAGTCCTTTAAACATGCATCAGGCCTGCCATTGCAGCCTGTATGTGCAGTTTAAACTTACATTTCGACCTAGCAAAATAAACCTTTTGCCAGGTCTAAACCTTCCTTTAAACACATAAAAGTTCCCCCTAGCTTAGGCCCTAAACAGCCTGTGTATTTAAAAATTGGGCATTTACTTTTACATGTCCTGGTAGTTAGAAACTACAAAATGGGTATTTCACTATTGCAAGGCCTACTTTTCCATAGAATAAAATTGGGTACCTTATTGCATTTAATAAGAGATAACTTTCAATTGGGGGCAAGTAGGAATGTCGAATTTGCTGTTCAAAGATTTGCAATTTAAACCCCTCTTTAATGGTAATGTTGGTCACAATTCTGAAAATGCCCCTTTTAGAATGTTGCCATTTCATGTCCTAACCATCAGTGCCTGCAGCCTGTTTCCTGCATCACATGACCAGGAGTAGCTGGCAGTTGTTTTTTGTGTATTGCGCCCAGACAGTTAATCAATGGGAGAATGTGTGTTGACAGAATTCAACATCACAAAGGCACTGTTTGAGCACACTCACAAAGGGTACGACACTAATCTTTTGGAAGAAAGCCTGAAGGTGGTCTGCCAGCATCACCTTGAAAGGACCGTATCGGAACCAATGCTGCACTATACATCCCTAATGCAGCGCTTCGCAGCTGCTTTGAACCAGTGCTGTGCGACACCTCCTCGATACCGGACTTCACATCACAGCCCCGCAGATCATCAGAACCAGTGTTGCGGGGAGCATCTTTGACGCATGTCTTTGCCTCGCAGCCTCGCAGCTCCCCAGAACCGCAGCTGCACGACACATCACCAATGCATCCTCAACCAGGATTTAATGGACTTTGTTCAGCGGGCCCAACTTGGTCTCTGTATCCGGCCCATGCGCCATCACTGTCTGTCTGAACATGTGACTTGGCCCTGGTCACGCATGACCAGATAACCACAGTTGGTCCTTTGTGCTATTAGGCACTATTTTTACCTAAACATTTAAAACTGCATCTCTTTGGTTCTACTGATTGGATTTTTGTCAATTTGATCTCAAATAATGTATTACACTTTACTCTATTATTCTCTAATGGTGTGGTATTTTCCTGCATTGTGTTTTCACTTCATTACTGTTTGAAGTTCTGCATAAATACTTTACACATTACCTCTATGTTAGACCTGACTAATGTGTGCCAAACTACCAAATAAAATTGCAAACTTCAGACTATCCTCAAGCATAGTACACACCATATGCAAAATTTGCACCACTGGAAAGCTTTCGATCTGAAATCTATCATGTTGGGGGCAAGATGGCGGCCGTAGGCTCGGTCGTGTGAGCTGGTTTCTCTCCTCTGAACCACCCCTCTATTGAGCATTTGTCAGAGACTGGGATTCTCCTTACCGTCTTCTAGCCGGGAAAAAGCAGTGGCATGCTCAGGCTGATCCTCCGTTCTTTGCCGGAGCACGGATCGTGCAGTTTCTTCTGGTGTGCTGCCGCCTCGTATCTTGCGGTTTCTCCGCATTCAGCCCTTGCCCTCGGGGAGATTGTCCGCGGAAGGTACTGGCCTGGAATTATGCCTCCGAAGGTCAAGACGGCCGCGGCGGCCGCAGCGAGGGTGCGATCCGCGTTGGCTGCTCCAACATCTGGAAGTAATTTTGGGGACACGAACAGCACGGGAGGTTTACAAAGCGCGGTGCGGAGCAGCGGGAATACCGCTACGGAAGGCACCTCTACTCGCAAAGGCTCTCACTCTAGAGGACCCGGGAAGGGTAAAGCTGTATTGCCGGTTACAGTGCCCGCTCTTTTTAAAAATGTAACGTCAAAGAAACTCCCATATGAGTGTGGACCCGCTGTCGGGGTAGCTGGGAAAGCATTGGCAGAACCGCAGGTACTGAGTGAATCATCCCCAATCTTGTCTGGCTCTCCTTCGGATGATAATAATATTACAGTGGTAGAGCAACAGGGTGCTATTGACAATGTTGGGAATGAAGATACAGGAGGAAACGGTCATCTGTTACCTGGTTCAAATATCATAGTGAATGGAATTATGGGAGATGTAGTTCAGAGCAGTGAGAATTTTACAAGCTCTGGGCCCTCTCTCTCCACTTCTGACACTTTGGCTTTAAAGGTAATGCATCCTCCAACTTATGTCTCAGTTGGTAATGAATCCTGTAAGGAGCTCGAGGGGGATACATTTTTTTCCTTGTCAGAGCATACTGGCTCTTCTCTGGACGAAGAGGATGAGAATGACCCTGAATGGACTGATGATGGCAGCGAAGCTGAAGATTGGCAGCAGAATGAGGTTCTTAAGGAAGGGCTAACTTCTTGTCGCATTGGCACGGTACGTAAAATAAATGGGCCAGGCTCTCTGGATTCGAAGGTTTTGGGACTACCCCCAGGGGAGAGCTCTTTTCAGCAGCATGGCCCAGGGGGCGTTATAACACCTGGCTCCTCCACTGCATTGAATCAGATTGAGTTGCCACCGGGAGAAATCTCACTTACGTTAATTTATCAGACGATGATGGTGCATTGGGAGGAGGTTAGGCAGGAAAACATCCGAACCCAGGGGGCATGCAGGAGAGTTCAGAATTCCATTCGCAGAGTCGCTAAAACCTGTACTGATATTGCTACCAGAATTGGAATAGCCGAGGAGAGGATTTCAAATCTAGAGGATGCCTTAGCAGCGCAGAAGAGCGCAACTGATCTGATGGGTGCTCAGAAAGATGACATTTTCTGGAAATTAACTGACTTAGAAAATCGGGCCAGAAGTAATAACCTCAGGATCGTAGGGGTACCTGAGGGTCTTGAAGGTGGAGATGCTAGGCAATTTGAAGTCGAATTATTCTCTGAGGCATTCCCGGAAGTAAAGGAGTGGGATTGGCAGCTGGAAGTGATGCGTGCCCACCGCTCTCTGCTAAAACAGCGGCAAAAGTCTGGAATTCCTGGGGGTAAAACTCGTGCAATATTGATATGCCTTAATAATTGTTTGACAAGGGAGAAGATATATGATCTAGCGAGGCCTGACAGAAAGAGGAGGGGAAAAGATTGTGATTTTTTTGTGCGGCCAGATTTTTGTCCCGCAACAGTTGAGCGGAGGTGGCAGCTTCGCCAGCTGATATCCCCTTTTCAGGCGAAGGGCGCACAATCTTTTTTGCTTTTCCCGTCCAAATTAAAAATTGTTTTTCAGGGGCAGACAAGATTTTTTTTGTCAGAAATTCAGGCCAAGGAGTATCTGTCCACTATATAGTCAAGGTTTATCTCTGCTGCTTTCTCTCTGCTTTCTTTTTCTCTTGCCCCCCCCTCTTTTTTGGGGGTGGTGGTGTCTTCGCCCAATAGTTTTGTTGGAGTTTCGGGGGTGGAGTGATGATAGGCAAGTGCGAGCTACTTGGGTGTATCTTGGGCTTCATACAAATAATAAGAGTGAATGAAATAATAAATTTATTCTATTGGACATGAATGTATGTGATATTAATTGTCTCTGGTTTCGCCTTATTATTGTTATTGAGGGGTGAGGGTTGTCAGGGGAGTCTGTTGAACCAGCTCGCTCATCACAAGGACTTAGGTCCTGTTGCCATATAAGGGTATTGTTAGGGGTGGGTGGGTAATGGGGGTGGGTTGTATTGGTGAGGGGTTGGGAATGGGGAGGGGAGGGAGGGACCGTGGGGGGGTACGGATGTATTGGTATCGGAAAGATGCTGTAGTGATGGCTTCAGTTTTTTGTATATATTCTTCTGCGCTGACTATTGTTTTTCTAAATCTGGAAAAAGCGCAGTCCAGGTGGAAATGTTACTTTAGGTCTAATGGGGCAGGATAGAATTATTTTTAGTTCATGGAACATATGTGGTCTTAATGATCCCAAAAAACGAGCATTATTTTCTAAAATTGTGCATGCTATGCATGTAGATGTAATATGTATACAGGAGACACATATACCCTGGGGGAGGCATGTTTGTCTGAAGTTGCCAGGGTATGACTTAATAGCGTGCAGTAAACAGACATCTATGATCAGAGGAGTGGCTATTCTTATGACCGGGGTAGGGATATGCAAAAAATCCTGAGAGGATAAAAGGGGCAGATGGATTATAGCAGAAATTCTAGTAGGTCAAAGGTCACTAACCATCTGCACAATTTATGGCTCCAATAGTGATGATCCGGAAGTATTTAAATTTTTAAATATCGAACTGGCTACTTGGCCTTGTCCACTTCTTATCTGTGGAGATCTGAATATCAATTTACTTAGTAATTTTAATTTTGCAACTGATCTCAACTACAGTGGTAGGAAACCTAAAGTGTTCAAGGCACTGCAGGCATTGGTTCAAGAGCATGGGCTGATGGATTTGTGGCATCGACACAATAAAATGGATGATGGGTACGCATATTACTCAGCCCCTCATAATAAATTGGTCAGGCTTGACTATTTCTTGGTCTCAGAGCAGCTCGCCGAAGTTTCTTCTATTCATGTCTCTCCTAGGATCATATCCGATCATAATTCATTAATTGTTGAGTGTTTGTGGCCCCGAAATAGGAAGCCTCCCAGGCAATGGTCTTTCGAAAGGAAGCTTTTGCTTGACGAGGCTTACCAGGCACATATGAGGAAATGGCTAACAGAATTTCTTGATATCAATAGGGGTACAGCCCCTAATGAGGTGGTGTGGGATGCCCTAAAGGCCGCAGTGCGTGGGGAGACTAAAAGGGTTTCCTCGTTCCGGTGGAAGCAAGGGCAAGAACAAATTAAGTCTCGTTTGGAGGAGCTTAGAATAGCAGAATTAGAACTGGCTTCTAAAATTAAGAATGGTTGTGATGTAGAGCAGTCCCAGCAGGCTGTTGCTATAATAAAATCTAACCTTTTGGAGTTCTTTGGTCTGGATCTGGCCGCCAAGTACCTTTTATATCGGACGATTATGTTTGAATTTGGTGAAAATTCTGGAAGGCTACTGGCGAAGAGGCTTTATCAGAAAAGTGTACAGAGTCGTGTTACTAGAATTCAGGATGAAAACGGTGTGGTTCAGGATACCCAGGAAGGAGTGAATGGGGTATTTCAAAAATACTATACAAAGCTTTATTCCGAAGATATTGAGAGTGCTCAGGTAGAGTCTGAGATTGAGGCCTTTCTATGGGGTAAGGATACTATGAAGATATCGCCAGAACAGAATGAAATACTATCGGCCCCTATTTCATGGGAGGAGGTGGTGTCAGCGGTCAAAGCCTTGGCCAATGGCAAAGCCACAGGCCCAGACGCAATACCCCTCGAGTTCTACAAGACTTTTTTAGTAGAGATTCAGCACGATCTACTTGCTGTTCTTAGGGCAGCTCAGAAAGGTATGGTTCCTGACTCATGGCGGCGGACTACGATTGTTCTGTTTAAAAAAAAGGAAAGCCAGAGTTGAGCCGTCATCTTTTCGGCCAATCTCTCTTATCAATAGTGACTCTAAAATTTATTCTAAAATACTAGCCTCTAGACTTGCTGAGGTAATAGTTCCATCAGTATCCCTGCGTCAACATGTATTTATTCCGGGCCGTGACACAACAGACCATGTTCGGCGTGTTATTGCCTTATTGGATTGGGCTCAGGCCACGGCCTCTCCCCTCGGGGTGATCCTGTTGGACGCTGAGAAGGCGTTCAACAGGGTCTCCTGGGGGTTCTTGTGGGCCGTGCTTAGTTGGAAGGGTTTTAGCACTGAGTTCATACAAGCTATCCGGTCATTATATATCTCTCCGGAGGCAGTACTTAGTATATCGGGTCAAGAAACTAGCTATTTCAATATCAGTAGGGGCACTCGACAGGGGTGTCCGTGCTCACCCCTGTTGTTTGCCTTATATATCGATCAGTTTTTTAGCCAAATTGAAGGGGATAGGAGCATATTACCTATAAGAGTTGGGGCTACAGAATATCGGGCTTTGGCCTATGCAGACGATATCATCGTGCTAACCTCCGACGTTTCCTCTGCACTTCGGGTACTTAAGGTGTCTGCTGTGCAGTTCGGTGTAATATCCGGTTATAAGTTAAATGTGGCTAAAACCCAGGTAGTTCAAACACCAGATATGCCACACTCCGGCAACCCAGTGGTTCCTGAAGCAGTGTATCTTGGGGTAAGAATCTCAGCGGCAGTTGATTCTATACCGGCTTTAAATATTCTTCCGGTAATAGATGCAGTAAATACCAAATCAGAACGATTGGATCACCTACACTTGTCTCTCTATGGTCGCTGCAGTGTCCTTAAAATGCTTATATTCCCAAAGTTTTTATACCTTTTTAGGACAATTCCTTTAGTACTGTCACAAAGTAGTCTGCTAAAGGCAGATAGGATATGCCACAGGTTTTTGTGGGGGTATAGGCGTTCTCGAAGGGCTGCTAAATGGATGTGTCTCCCTCGGAATCGAGGCGGGTGGGCAGTACCCAATTTGGTGTTATATTATTGGTCGGCAATGGTACAGGCTTTTGGAGCGCCGCTTTTAGGAGATAGATTTGAAGCTCCGCTATGTAATTGCCCTACCATTTTTGAGATCGGCTTAGGTACTGCGGCTAAGGGTATCTTGGTCGAAGTTATTGAGCCAAGCTATTTTAAAAGGACTAGATTCAAGGTAATTAATGCTATGTTTCTAATTTGGCAGAAAATTCGGCGGAAATTGTCTATACATCAGTTTAATGTATATACTCCATTTAAAGCATCTCGACTCCTTCCTCCCCTTATTTTTCAAGATCAGGTAATGTCTAGATGGCAACTACAAGGGCTGCGGGCTATAGGAGATTTGGTAGGGGATGGTCAATTATTACCTTTTTTATCCTTGAAGGACAAATTTCAGTTGCATACTCATGATTTTTTTAAGTATTTGCAGGTTAGAAGTGTTTTGTTTAAACATCTTGATGCAACTCCCTCTCTATTCGATAAAATAGCTATATTCGAACTTATTCAAAAGAAAGCTAGAATTGAAATGATATATCGGTATGTACTCTCCAGTTTACCGGATGATTTGAGTGCACAAGGATTAAGCTGGGCGGATAAATTGGGAAAGACCGCTATGGATTTAAATCCGGCCTTGGAGTTTGCCAGTAAAGTTTTGGTATCTGGCACTCTTCGAACTCAAAGCTATATGTCGATGTTCGATCATTATTATACACCTGCAAGAATTGCAAAATGGGGTAGCAGAACAGGGGACCATTGTTCTAGGTGTGGGTTATATGCAGCAAATACAACCCATATGTTTTATTTTTGTCCAAATTTGAAAAAAGTTTTGTCAGACATAGAATGTTTCATCAACTTTACACTCAAGATTCAGTGTACTTGGACATCTGAGATGATGATAATGGGTTATGACGGGGCAGCGTCATCGGGTAATTCATGGTACACCTCTGCGTATCTGTTCATCGCTATGTCTATGATTCGGCTATGTATAACTTCACAATGGCTTTCCCCTGAAGCCCCGACATTTATAAATTGGAGAACTAGATTGCTTGCTATCCATAAGTTGGAATCCTCAGTATACTCAATAAAGGGTAGGTGGAGGCGGAAGCTTGCTTCTAAGATTTGGTCTCCGGTGGAGGAATGGATTAAATAGTGGTTATGTTTATATTGTCGATAGGATAAGGCTCTGCAGTGTGTTCCTCTCGTCACCCTTTTGCCTGGATATCCTTTCTGTGTTTTTTCTGTTTCTCCTCTTTCTTTTTCCTTTTTTTCTTTACTTTATTGCCATTGAATATGTTATTGTATATGAGAGGTAATGTTCAATATATTTACATGTTTGGACTGAAAGCCATGACTGTATTGTCTTATGTCAAAAGGAAATAAAATTAATAAAAAAAGTAAAAATAAAAAAAAAAAAAGGAAAGCTTTCGATCTGTTGAGGTGTATCGGGAATAGCCTGACCAATTTATAAACCTCGACATACTGGGTCCAAGAGCGCCAAGTAAAACAGTATATTTGAAGTGGCCTTAACAATCTAAGCTATTGCATTACACAAAATATAGTTTACAAGGTCTTCTGGATTGGCACTCTTTGCATGTATAAATAATTCAGGGCTCTTAAAAAGGAGTACTAAAACCATAGCTCTACTAAAGGTCCCCCGTATACGTCTCAGCTGTACCGGGGGTAGAGCCTTTTCGTACATTACCCCTAGGTACTGGAATCAGCTCCCAATGGCCCTACGTAAATGCACCTCCTACCTGGTTTTTAGGAAACAGTTAAAAACTTTTTGTTCTAACTCATACCCAATAACTGATACCGACTTCTTTGTCTCTCTAGTGCAGCTAACATAACATAACATAGAACAACGTTTCCAGTGCTTTCAGTACAGTACCTGCTATATTAAGATTTTCCTGCATGGTCTGTTCATTTGACCTATCATCAATGCATAATTTGTACAGCAGATTCAATCTCGACAAATTAATCTAGCATACCCATATGCACTTGCATCCCATCACAACAACAGACGTTCCTGGCCAGAACCATTCTATTTTACTACAAAAAATTATATTCATTATGGTTAGGGCTTTCTACTATCAATGTTTTGTGAAGTGTTTTTCAAGTGTTTTCCAATTTATAAAATTCAGTAGTGATCAGGAGTTATAAAATTGTATCCCCAATAAATGCTTGTGTGCAGTTTTTTTCAATGCTTACATAATGATAGCACATGCATGGAAAGGATATTTCTTTAAAGCATTATTATTAAAGGATGCACGTAGTTCCTTATGAAACAGGCCGTACAGAAAATACTGCTGCATAGTGAGTTCAGGCAAACAGTGCCCCATCCCATCAAGGATAGCATGATAAAATGTGACAGATGAGGCAAGCATGAGTTTCAGTGCAACTGTTGCATAGACGCGAGTTCAGCGTAGCCTGCTACCCCAGGCATTCCAGTGAAACAACATCTATAGTAAAAAGAGATTTGTTTATAATGGAAGATAGTGGAGTTATAAAATGTTCTTAATATTCCAAACTTATTTAATTGCAACGATTGTCCCATGCAACTTACTTCAAGTAATAAATACCCCTTGCATACCTCCGCATGTAACTCAATTGTACATTTCATGTATAATAATCCTGTTCATGTCTTGTTTCAACAGAAATCCAGGACACTTAAAACTTAAAATTAGTGCAGACGACACAGTGAACATACATACAAACATATAAGAAAACACCGTACAACACCCAAGGCTGATGGATTAATTTAAACATATTTTGTAAGGAAATAGTATCTATGTGTATACAATACCTACTCAAGAATCAAATCAAACAACCAAAGGATGAGTTGTCAACGCTCCGACTCCGAGAAAGTTGTTGGATTTGATCAGGACCTCGTCATCTGGCTAATGCAACACACTGTGTACAAGGACACCAACAATATGTCACCTCAGGAATTTATTATGTTAAAAAGCAGTGGTGGCTACCGTTTAAAAAAATATGGGGGGCATGATGGCACCAAACTCACCATATATTCTGCACTTCTTCTTCTCCCCGGCGTTCCACGAGAAGAAATGGAAGGACTTCCTTCCTGCTCAGTGGAATGCGAAGCCCTAAATTTCCTGGATCTGCTCTCATCAGAGTAAGAGAAGCTCCAGGACTGCTGGGGGACTGCAGGGTCCACAGTGCGCATGTTGGGCTGGCAAAATGTAGCCAGCCGGTCATCTGACATGCGCACTGAAAGGGGCAGAAGTAATCCTGCTGTCCGAGCTGTACACAGCGCAAGCCGGTGGCAAAATAAAATGGCATTATTATGCCATTTTATTTGTGTGTGCCTACTGCACTCGCAGCAGGCGAGGCGATGCTCCTCCGCTCTGGCAGAAGAGCCGCTTCTTGTAAAAAGGATGGGCTCTATGCATATCCATAGAAAACCACCAGTGTCAGGTCATCCATTCAATTTCTAATAGCGAGACTCATTCAATCTGCCAAGTAAACCCAAACTGTGTCCTGTCCACACCACCTGCCTGCACCAAATGAGAAGAAGATATTTTAAACAGTAGCTCAGTCATGTGCACCAGTAAGAACGTATAGGTGCATCCAAGTGACTAAGTAATTGATTTTCATTGAATGTCCAGTGCCACTTAGAAACAAGCATTTGTAATGCAATAGGTCTTGCATTTACGCATTTACGCAAGACCTATTGCATTGCAAATGGTAGGTATCAGAGACGACAGGAGGGAGGGCGGGTGAGCAGGGCGTAGAAAGCATAGACAACGGGATGGGGAGAAGGCACGGACAACGGGAGGGTGGGCAAGAAGGCACGGACAACGGGAGGGCCGGCAGGGTGGGGTGAGAGGGCACGGACAACAGGAAGGCGGGCGGGGGGGAGAAAGCACGTACAATGGGAGGGAGGGTAGGGGAGAAGGCACGGACAATGGAAGGGTGGGCGGGGGAAGGGAGAAGGCATGGACAATGGGAGGGAGGGTGGAGAAGGCACGACAACAGAGGGAGGGAAAAGTAAAGAAGGCACCAAAGCATGTCGTGCCTACAGTAGGAGAACCTCGTTAAAGAAAATAGTGCTAACAGTATAAATAACACGTACTGTGTAACAACTGAACTAAAGGGGCCAGTCGCTATGGGAGGTGACAAATGAAGAGGAGGCAGTACTAAGGAGAGACTAATAAGCCTATTGAATAATCAGAAGCCAGCATTTAGGGCAGACAATGACACAAGCCAATGGCAAATATGGGCGTAGAGTGGGCAGGGCTTCTATTGCGTACTCCTCTACAATAAGTCTTGCAGAGCAGCGCATGCGCGCTGGCTCTAGGCTCGACCTAAAAAGGGCCCTTGATGCTGTTGACAGACCAACTCACTTTCAGTCAATGCTGCGCACACCAGACATTTATTTCACAAAATAAAGGAACATGCAAGTAGGGTGTGATCCATTGTATAAATTGATGACTTTAGCTTCATGAGGCTTGTATTTAAAATATTTGATCCTTTGTTGGAGGTGTCTAGATGTGATTCAGTTAGCAGTATACTATTCACAGAAATATATGAGAGCGACAGACTCAGCAGTCACAAGAGCGTATATAAGAAGGAAACCAAACAGACATATCATTGACGTATTGTTGCAGTAACCTCAGTCGTCAGGAGCAGAGGAGCCAGTGTGTAGCTTGCACTATCAGTGTCTTCCAAGAATGCTGGATGCAACTCCACTGACCAGGAACTGCTGAAGGGTCCTCATGCCCTCCATGGATGGAACAGGCTCCCTATGAACACTTATTGCTCCATAACCACATGAACGGCAATTCACCAAAATGCCAGGTGTACCTGAAGTGACATCCATACCCATTTGACCTTAAATTTCACTCACACACACATGCACACACAGTCCCTGATGCACAACATAGAATGTTGTTAATAATATATTATTTATTATTAGTGTAATAAAACACTGACAGAAAACAAGGAAAGGGGAGCCATAACCAACACCAATAAGAGCGGTACCTACACTCCTGGAACCGATTTTGCCACCTCTAAGGCCAAGGGTCGCAAAGACAGTGCGAGGGGTCGCAAAAGGCAAAGCAGGGGTTGCGGCTGCAACCCCTGGAAACCCCAAAATGATATCCATGCATAAGCGACTCTTATCAGAGGTAGTCACCTCTGTAATACTACCTGCCTCATTAGCACAAGTACAGCTTTAGCCTGGCAAATGTCCTAGAAAGAATAGCAAGCTTTTCCCCTCATATCGAGCAACTCAAATACGTCAAGACATGTCTGATGACACATTGTTAGGATACTCAGTTGCAGACTTCTCCTCTAATCCACAGCCTTTCCTTCACTCCCTCTGTGGTGGAAGAGTACCTCTGGTTATTACAGACACCTCTCAGAAAGCACTCAGCACCTCCACAGTAGACACTGGTTACTCAGGGGTCTTCAAGGCATGCCTGCTTTTGTTTTCTTAGGCCTCTTCTTACACAACCATGGTCATCTTTAATTGTTGTTTACCCAAAAATTCATCCAATTTAGTGGAGAATCATCATGCTTGATAGCAATGTGTAAGGCTAAAATAGACAGAATTAAGCGCTAAAAAACAGTACGTCTTGCATCAGGACTTTGAAAGTGACAGACTCGTTGTATTTAGGTATACTGGGCTTTATTTATAATAATTAGACTCAGGATGGAGGCAAGGAAACATAAATTCAATTAACATGTTTTTTTATCGGTTGCCACCGAAATCAGAGCTTCTCTTGTTCGGTTGTCTCCAGTTAAAACCAAAATCCCAAATCCTAACTATAGCACTTCTTTTGGCCATGGTTATCATTTAACCACAGCGCAACACCATGTCACATCATAACAAACATTTGTCATGAATTTGCTACAGTAAGGGTTTGAAAGAGGCACCACCTTTCACAAACAAAGAAAAGTCAGTAAGCAGCTGTAGTGAGACCTGAGGGCTTTAATACTAATATTTCTTCACACAGGAAGAGGAGGAAGGGACAATCAAACCAGCTATGTGGTTCTTTGCACGAGATGTGGTGTGACCAATCTTGGTTATCACCGCTACCATTTTCTTTATTGGGACACCGAACAGAAATTACATAGCTTCAGATAAGAACTTCGTAATAGTCAGGATGCAGAGGTATTGTATTTTGTGGGTGGGGCGCAACAAATACTGATTATTTGCTTACCATACTGCTATATTATTCGAGTACCAAACTGTATGAATACCAACAGTGAAGGAATACATATACAATTCTGCCCCCTTAGGCTTGATTTCGGTTACTTCATCTCCTTTTACCATACTTGTATATTATTTTTGAATCTGACTGTGATGGAATACTTAGACAAGCTTGCCCACTTGGGCTTCGTTTTGGCTACTTTATTCTTTGCACAGTCATGCAACTCTGTCTGTATCCCTACATGGAGCTTAGGTTAGTTTTTGCATTTAACTGGATTGTGAAAGAAGCAAGATTATTGTTTGTATGGTTGCCCACATGAGTCAGACTGGAATATTGAGACATACAGTCTTGGGTTGAATTGTACCAAGGTGCAAATTACCATGTGGCACAGTCACAAGTTGATTTTTCATACTATGTTGTATACACATATATATTGACATATACATTTTTGGTCACAGGAATTGATTCTTTTACAATGGTAACATACACACTAAGGGCCTCATGTAGGTAAATAAATGTTACCGGTTCTTAAATACCGAGCCGTACCGAATCGGTAAATTAGAATCGGTAAGTTATATGTAGGTAAAAATTCGGTAACAGTTAGCGATTCGGTAACATTCGGTAAATACGAATCGGAATTCACCGAATCGGTAAATACCGAGGTGATAATTACCGATTCGGAAAATACCGAGGTGGTATCTACCGAATCGGAAAATACCGAGGTGGTATCTACCGAATCGGAAAATACCGAATCGGTACGTACGGATTCGGTAAATAACATCACATGACTTGACGAAACAGCTAATCCTGTGCAACGACAGCCCACCCAACCAGGAACTGCCCACACCCAGGCAGGTGTACACAATTAGCCGAAGTGGCCACACCCAGGCAGGTGTACATAATTAGCCGACCCTGGAGAGGCTCGGAGTGCAGAGGAGAGGCAGGGAGCAGTTGCATGTGCGAGCGGGAAACGAACAGCATGTCCAGCCAGAGCACACAGAAAGACGGAGGGGAAAGGAGGAGGAAGCTCAAATTTAGCCCCAAGGAACTCCAGGTGCTGGTGGAGGAGGTGGTGAAGCAGCACCAGAAGCTGTTTGGGAGGCAATCCCTGCAAGTGCCTGAGACCGAAAAGCGCAACATATGGCTGGCCATCCAGGCGCAGGTCAATGCTGTGGGAGTGACCCACAGGGAAATTGAGGTCCTCAAAAAGCGCTGGTATGACCTGAGGATTGTGACCAAGAGGAAGATGGGCGACATCCAGAAGGAGGCCAGCCAGACCGGAGGTGGAACCAACAGGGCACCTGCCCTCACCAAACTGGAGGAGCTGGTGGCGGCCACACTCGAGCAAGAGAGCGTCGTGGGTCTTGGGGACGCCGACAGCTCTGCCAGAGCCGCAACACACCAAGGTAAGACGAAAGCACAGCAATGTAGCCGCCCCTACCCCTATCCCACATCCCCCATTGTGAAACGAGAATCACACTGCAGTCCACACGTGTCAGTGCAGACAGGCAATGCATTCCGGGAGATGTAGTCAGGGCAACACTAACCATGACGTAAATGTCACAGGGCAACAAGGCATGTCACGCACTCGAGGCACAAGGAGACAGAGGACAGATTGGAATGTGAAATGATTTATTGTGACGCTTGCAATGCAGCCCTTCGGGGACACTGAGCCAATGTTGTTTTTCTGTCCACAGATGTGACATCATGCAGTACAGGGCATGCTGCAGGGGAGACGGCACACCGGCCACAAAAATCACCTCTAGCCACCACGAGTTCAGACCAGGGAGCAGGCCCACTTTCAGCCGCACCACCTACGCAGCCAGCCGCGCCGCACACAGAGCCACCATCACCTCACCGAGAGCCAGCATCACCACCACCAGAGCCAGCATCGCCACTCATGTTCGATTCACCGGCCACATCTCCGCTTGCAGGTGTGAGAATGAGGAGGCGTCCAGCAGCCAGGCTACGAGCCTTCGACACCTCGTCAGACGACAGCATGGGCCCAGAAGACCGCACCGGGCCCCAGGAAGGGAGCCATCCCACTGTGCCCCACACCTCACAGGCAGCACAGACGGGAGCAAGAGGGCGCCGCAGGTCGCGTGTCCAGAGTCCACCAGCACCCACTGACGGCCATGGTGTCTTCTTGGGGCTCGAGGGCCAAATGTTGAAGCAACAGCGCCTGCAATCAAAGGCAGTAATGTCAGTCCAGAGGCACATGCGGGTGATGAGGACAAGCTTAGTCAACATGGACACAAACATTGGCGGCATGGCTGCGGGCATTCGGGACATGTCCCAGTCAATCCAGCAGTTGTGCAGCAAATTAGATGCTGACATCGAAGCACGGCGCCGGGAACGCCAGAGAAGGGACACTACCAGCAGGGCACTCAACCGTCTGGCAACTGCGACTTCCCTACTTTGCCGGCGCTCTGTGACGATGCAGGAGGGCCTAACACAGTGCTGCAGCGACCTGTCACGGGGGATGGTGCAGGTGACAAGTGCACTAGGGGTGCTATTGACAAGTCAGGCGTCGACAACTGCTGCAGGGGATGCTGCGGAGAGCATCGACACCAGCAGCAGCATCACACCCCCCCGTCCCAGAAGCACGCAGGAGCAGCAGGCGGCTTGGGGTTGGCTCTAGTGAGGATGCACAGGCCGTGCAATCCACCACTGCAGCGCGTATGCGCAAACATTGATGTGGCCCTGCTTATCCACTTGCCATTGGGTGACGTAACCCTGGACATACTCATTGTATAGATGGCATATTGCCAGATTGGCCTGTTCATGTGTTCATGGCGTGGTGCCACATTAAACTACGTCATGACTTCTCACGACTCGCTGTGTCCCCTCACTTACTCAGAAATAGTTGCATGTGATCTCTGCCCGTCTCTCTCTCCCATCGATTGCAGTTGGCACTCTAGCTGCGCTGCCCTCTGGCTGGCCTGACTCATCCTCGTTGTCCTCAAAATATGTTAGTTCCACATCTGTACCTTTTTTCGTGGCAAGGTTGTGCAGCATTGCACAAGTGGCAATGATCTTGCAGCAGGTGATGGGTTTGTACTGGCGTGCGCCTCCGCTCTTGTGGAGGCAGCGGAACCTGCTCTTCAGCAGTCCAAACGTGCGCTCCACCACATTGCGTGTAGATTTGTGGGCCACGTTGTATCGTCTCTCACTCTGGGTTGCTGGGTGTAGGTAGGGAGTGAGGATGAATGAACGGCATGCATATGCACTGTCGCCTGGATGAGTAAAAGGGAACCATCAGTTACATGCCTCTATACACTCTGATTTGCAGGTTTCAAGGGGCGTCACTGTTACTTACCCAGCAGGTATCCCTCTCCGAATTCTCAGGCTCTCAGTCGTGTGTAGATCCCACTATTCTGGAAGATGTAAGAGTCGTGGGTGCTCCCAGGAAACTTTGCAACAATATCTGTGATGATGTTCCCTGCATCACAGATGACCTGCACATTGATGGAGTGGGTGGACTTCCTGTTCCTGTAGATGTGCTCTGTGTCAGCTGGTGGACAGATTGGGATGTGTGTACCATCAATACAGCCGATGACATGGGGGAACTGTGCCATGTGATAAAAGTCTGTTTTTGTTTTCTGCAGTGCAGCCTGTGTGTTTGGGAAGCTTATGTAGTGGTGCATTCTCTGCATCATGGCATCCAGGAACTTCCTGAAGAAACGTGACAGGCAACTCTGGGATACCCCGCCCACCGCAGCTATCACCACCTGATAACTGCCGGATGCCAACAGATGTAGGCTGCAGAGCACCTGCACATGTGGGGGTATGGCGTGCGCCCTTCTTATTGGCTGGTCCAGGAGTGGGTGAAGGTCCCTGATTAAGTCCATGATGGTTTCGGGGTGTAGCCTGTACCTCTCATGTATCTCTGCATCAGTCAGCTGGAATAGTGTGATGCGCTGTCTGTAGATTTGTTCCTCCCGTCGCCACACCCTCAGTCCTGCTGCCTGTAGACGTAGGCGCCTTGCAATGACGTACATGGCGGCCATGTTGTCCACGCAGTTGCATTTTGGGATTGCTTATGTGCATTGTTGATGGTTACCACCTGCTTTCCATCCGTGTTAATTACCGACTCTTATTTACCGATTTTCCTGGATTTCTTAATTACCGACTGCTCCTACATGTCATTTTAAAGTTTTACCACTTCATATTTACCACTTCATATTTACCGATTCGTTAATAATGTATTCGGTAAATATGAATCGGTATTTTAGAATTCGGTAACTATGAATCGGTATTTACCGCCTCATATTTACCGAAAAGTGGTTTTTGGACTCCTACATCTCACTTGTCTGAATACCGGTCGGTAACGGGATATTTACCGAATTTCGGCCGTTACCGACCGGTATTTGGCTACCTACATGAGGCCCCAAGTATGGAAAAACAACTGACTACTACTGACTGTTTTTTACTACGATATGGCTCCCCCACAGTTCATAGTTAGTGCAAGCAAGAGTGCCGGTGCCTGAAGCTCTACTCAGAATCAAATTAAACATTGGTGCGCCGAATACCAAGGCCGGTAGTCTCTAATCCACTACCAGACACTTCCTGCCTCTTTTTTTCTCACTCCTGCAGGTTCCTGCCTTCTCCCTTTGTTACAGTTTTGCCATCATTCTCATCCTCTGTCTTTCCGATCTGTGCTCTTGCACTCAAAAATATCTGATGCGGGAAAATAAGGGCTGATACTCGAAAATAAGTGCTGATGCCCCACACCAGCAATCACCAGCTCAAATTAAGCACTGCTCTCACCCACTTACTTGCATGGCAATAGCCACATTATAAGTGTTACATATCATTTGGTGTTCAACGTAGAGACAAAAGTTGGACCAGAAAGATGCTCTTTTTTCCCCTCAGAATGCTTCTGGTCATCTACGGTACTAATCAGAGTAAAAACTTGCACTTCTTCCCTAACTTGTATATTTGTCAGTGAGATTGTCACTTGGTATTTAACTGATGGCTTTGTGTCTGTTGTTTCATTGCATCGTCTTCACTAAATCTTATAACTTTGTACCTATTTATACTTGCTTTTGTAAAGTGCTCTTATTTCGGTGTGCCATGCTGCTTCCTGGCGTAGTGGGCAAAAGAACGATGGATTTAACCCAGATCTCTTGACTGGGGGAGAATGTCTGCATTGTCAGCATTCCGTCCATCATTTGTTTGTTGTAACGCTTTTCGCCCTAAGTGGGATGGGTATTCCCAGACGTGGGACCCGTGCTCACTACGCCACTGGAGTCAAGCTATCCTGGCTGATGACGGCTGATAGCCAGAAACCGTTCCTAGGATGCTTGATTCCGGTCCAGGGAAGACATGGCTTGGCAGTTCGGGCTGGACTGTTCCCATGAGGCACAGGGTCAAGACTGATTTGCATATGGCCATGTCTGAACTGGGGTGGCGTAGTGGGCAAAAGAACGATGGATTTAACCCAGATCTCTTGACTGGGGGAGAATGTCTGCATTGTTAGCATTCCGTCCATCATTTGTTTGTTGTAATGCTTCCTTAAAGCAGTGCTAAAGGGTGCAACTTACAAATCTTCAGCACAGAAGCCCTAAAGAGGCGACAGGGCAGCAAGGAAGCCATGTCTTCCTTCCATTGGCTCTACTGTTGCCCGGGGCTGCATTAGTTGGGGGATGTTCATGAAGAGGAAGAAAGCCGGAGTTAGAGGTACCTATTGGTCTCTCAACTTTATGAAAGAAGTAAACCATTAGTTGGGAAGAGAGAAGTTGGACATTTGGGGTCTTATTGAGCCCCCAATGGGCTGACCGAGAAAAGGTGGCTGGAAGGGACTGCAAATCTGCCCGCCACCTGCGACTGCCACAGAGAGTGGGCTGCCATGACAGTTGCCTTTTAAACCGAGATATGGCTCCTGCATCGATTGCAGGCGCTATTTCAGCTAACGCAGCAGTGACGGCAGGTCCACCATGACATCCCGCTGTGCGGACCAGCGACCATTCTTATCCCCCCTCCCCCACAAGAAAGACAATGCTACAACATGGGGTCAGGTTTCAGAAATGAAAGATAACATATCCCGTAGATGCAGAGTTTTCTCACAGCACATGGGGTCCACTGTGGAGTTTTTTCTGCATAGGAACCTAATGGTTTTCCACCTCTGACCTGGTAAGGAAGAGAACGCCCCATCTAAGCAGGCGCTGCATAACACTATTCGAAAATAGAGTAAACTGTGGACGATGATGGCCAAGATTACTAGGACTTGGCCTCCCAAAACAAATGAAAAGACCACCGCATGCTCCAGGACTTGACAATGGCAAAGCATGGTCTAATAAGGAAATCGTAGACATATAAAGGACCTCTCTCAAACTGTGACCCTACAAGATACAGAACAGTGCTGAGAATCTGACCCATGCAGGACCGCGACAATCTGTCAAAGCCTTTAACAGCAAGGAGACCCTTCAAGACCAAGAGAAGCACCTTCCTTCTTGCTCCCTGGGACCACTGCAGCCCAGGTACTGTAAGGGCTGCCTGACTGGGGAATAAAGTTTCTACCTAAGAGAATAAAGTTGAAAAACAAGCATTTCACTCCAAGCAGCCGGCTGCCTACACCGCGCGTCTCTCCAGCATCTGTTAATTCTGCACCAGTTCCCCGGACCCACAAAGACAGACTCGACCTTGGAGCCTTTTCTACAAGAGTGAAAACGATCGAAAGAAACAAATCCTTACAGATTAAGAAGACAAGAGGCAGCTGAACGGTGAGAGCAGGGGTCAGGATGACCCCAAGAGGAGTGCTCTCCGCAAGCTTTGCCTCAATAACCCCAAAGAATCCGTCCCATTAAAACAGTGACTCCTGACCCCATCGCGCGCCCTTCTCCAGCTCCACGCACTTGCTCCACAGATATCGAACCCATAAGTGGAACACGCCATATTTTGACGCAGGCGCTGGCGTAGCCGGCGCTTCCGGGGTCGCGTCAGGCTCGCCGCACCCTGATGTGATTTGACACTCGCGTGTTACGAGGCCTGGATCAAAAAACAGTTTCCGGTGCATTGAAATACTAACAGTTCTGTACTGAAATAACCGAGAGGTATGAAGCCACAGGTGAATGTTATATTAATCGCGCTCTCTTTTTGCTTCTCCAAGAGCCACACTGAGGGCGCTCGATCGACTGACTACATGAATCCTCCAGCTAATGCAAACCGCAAACCCCCTGCGCGCGGCGCTCCAGGCCCTAGGTACGCAACCACACAAATACGGAGACAGACAAATGCACACACTATACAAAAGAGGTGTTCACCAAGCATATCCTAGCTGACAGGGCACAAGCACTCACGCGCACAGAACAGAAAAGAGTAGCTGCAGTCACACAGACCCCCCTCCTTTTCACTAATGCAAAAAATAATAAATAAAAAAAACACCCACAAGCATCAACAATGTTCAAAGCCACACAGCAAACTCTGGAGGAAAATGCAGAAATATACGAATGCAGTGGAAGAATGTTATTTGGTAAAAGGTAAACACAAAAATCCAGTTCTCCGTGTAAAATGTGTCCCTGATGCACACAAGTAGACACAGAACTATGCTGAGGTACAGATACACACGAAAAGTTTATTGACTTAACCTCAAAAATTTCCGTACAGAAACCTACATAAGATACACACAGACACATTCTGCTCAACACGCACACAGTCATGTGAAAATGTCACCGTAAGCCTACATTTTATCAAATTTTTTTGTTTAAATATCTTTATTGGTATTTTCTGTTTTTGGCATGACTATCATCACAATTTTATACAGAAGACTCAGATGTTAAAGACATAAGTAAAGAGCACATGTATAGGATTAGGGGTGGGCGGAATTTGCGAAATCCACTTTCGTAAATTATCGCGAAAATGTTAAAAATTATCGCAAACACGCGGAAATATCGCGAAGATGCGGACGTTTTTTTCCCGCATGTTCGCAAGATTTTCTGCATGGTTGCGGCTCGCCAACTTACCCATGTGGTTGCTCGCGGGCGCGGCTATCTTGTTTTCAGTTGTCTCGCGGTGCATGATCTCGAGAAGAAAGACGTGATCGCGTGACGCATGACGTCACTGCGGGCACGAACTGTCGCGAGACAGCGCAAATGGCTAAAAACAATACAACATCTCATGGAGAACGCGACCGGATCAAGAAAACTTGTCGGCGAACGCAGGGATTCAGGTAAGGCGATCGCGCGCGCGCATGTATTATTTTACAGCGCGAGCAAGAACCAAATTATCGCTAAGCTGCGGAATGTGGAAATTTTGACATTTTTGCGCTTTCCGCGGAACGCGAAAATGTCAAATTATCGCAATTTCCGCGAACGGAACGAAATTTTCGCCCAGGCCTATATAGGATAGCATTTTCCAGTGCGACAACATAAAAGTGACATTAGTATGCTATTCTCAATTACATAATCGTGCATCTTGCGAGCATATGTCCTGGGGTCACTGCGCGCCCATGCTCACTTTTTTGCTACATCACGTATTATATATTACAATCATCACTGTCCGTATATTACTTATGACATTTCCGGACTGGACTGTTATGACAGGAACTTATTGTTATACATCTTGTATATATAAAACTTGCCAGTCAGACCTGGTCGTCAATGCACTGCGAGAGAAAAAATGATGATGTACCTGGTGATAGAACGCAGAGAATAGACACTGGAATGTACCAATAAGACATATTTTCAAAAACACTCCAACCAAACTGAAACGTATGATATAAAAAGGAATAATCTACCATCTATAAAATTCAAACAAAATCAATGGGTACGAAGCTGTATCATCAGTGCGTTATCATTTAAACAACATATCCGCCCAGAGATTGGAGCAGTGCGCATAGTGAGGCGTAGTTACCAACCAACAAAGAGGACCTCTATGTCTGAAAACGGAGAGGGTGCAGGTGATTATCTATAATGATCCAGGGGTGCAGTAGTGTGTTCTGCCGTGCGTGTTGAGACACACCTGCGGCACTTAACTAAGCGGTGAGGAATTAGTGAACCTGGCTTGAGTTAGTAATTTGGGTATTATTTGCTTCCGTTGCGTGGCCTGTCCGTAAGGCAGTCAGTAAGGCGTCCCAACTCTGCGCAATGGGAAATTTGCGGAGCCCCGCTGTTTCCTCTCTATGTAGCGCCGTGCTTTCCGCTTGTGCCCATATTGTAAGTGAACGCCTTCAACTAAGTGTCTCTGGAGGGTTTGCATTTTTCAATTTCTTAGTTATTAAGCGCTTTACCATAATTAGACCTAGATCTCAGAACCTCGAAGTGACCTTATTTTTTTTGGACCTGGCATAGAGCCCTAGGATGCAAACTTCTCATGACAATGATAGCGATGTGTCTGTGCATAAAGCTAGGATTGTGACTACCTCCTGCCAATATTGTTGAAGGAATGCGCATGCCCACAGCATATGAAGCAGGTCAGCGTCAGGATGTTGGCAGCGTGGACATGCAGAGGTGGCTATATGGAAATATCTATTTATCATGTCAGGCGAGAGGTATGCCCTCTGTATGATATATGTTTGTATAAGCTTGAACCTAGAGTTCCTTGGTATGTGTTTAGCGCCTGCTAATATGACGTCCCATTCCATATCAGCCCTGGGCCGGCCTCTATCTGTCTCCCATCTTACTCAGAGTCGTTGCATCTGCTTCAACCTATGTGCAAGTGGTGCACCCACCAGCCAGTGTACCACATGTGATCCCGCTCCCATTACATGTAAGTATTGTATCGAAAGGTGCATCGGTGGCTCAGTTTTCAGATTCCCCCAGGCGGCTGTCAAAGCCTTCAGGATGGAAGTATGTAAAAGGAATTGACCTGCTGGCAACTCAGCATCTGCAACCAGCGTTTCAAATGTTAATAATGCGCCGTCTCTATTCAAATCGTCTAAAGTGTCTAGCTCCACCGCACGCCAGGTCGTCAGGGCTGCCTCCGATGTGCCTAGTGTATGCATTGGTGTTCCTATCAGTGGCAAAATCGGGGTGTACGGAAGTGTCGTGCGAGTAAGATAGAAGCTTCTTTTATAGCACTTATGAGCTAATCCCAAATGTAATTGTGGTGGTCGCGGAAGTTTGGCGATGGGATGGAACAAATGACAAATTTGAGAGTGGGTCCAGGGCGAGTGCGTAGTCGCCGTGTCTTCCAGACACCTGCCGTCCAACCATTTCGTCGCCCATTGAAGCTGGGCTGCTAAGTAATACAATTCCATATTAGGGCCAGCCAGCCCACCCTGACTAATAGGAGCATTTTCCACAGAGCAACTCGCCGTCTCCTCTTATTCCATATTAACTCCCGGAATAGCCGTTCCAGGTCTCTGAAAATCTTAGGCAGAATATAAAGCGGGAGGTTCGAGAAATAATACAGCAGTTTGGGGAGCACAATCATTTTTAACAAGGTAGCGCGGGCCTACATTTTATCTAATACATCCATGCAGCGCTTTGTGTTTTAGGTCTGCGGAATATCACTGAACTTGTTTCAAAGAACAGTGGAGAGATTTTTAAAATGATTTTCATTTTAGCAGGCGCTTCACCAACACGAGAGCCTGCACATATAAGAGTTTATATATAATGTGTGAATTTTTTTGTTCTAATATTGGCTTCGGATGTTGACCAGAAGATCCTATGATTCTTGGCAAATTATTTTAATCCACATGCCTCAACTAGTAAGCATCTGTAGTGTAAATGTTAAATTAAACAAGCATTTGCAATGCAATGGGTCTCGCCTTTGGGACCTTATATGTATTTAGCTATGTAGCACATTAGTCTGGGTGCTGAAACATCTACTGTTCTTTAACATGGAGGGAAAGTAAGCACCAAACTACGTGACACGCCAGGTATGGGAACACATGGAGAGAAATATTGCCTTTCAGCGGGAAATGGTATAGGCCAAAGCTCTGTTTTTAATATAAAATCAGGGCTTTTGGTGGTCATATCACTGAAAATAGAAGATTTGAAAAAAAAACTATTGTCTACGAGTGCTCGTGGAGGACAATTTGTATGGACTGGAATCTAGAGAATGCTAAAGTGATTCTGGTATTTTACGGACCTCTGCTGGTCGTTTTCTGTCAAGAAAGTTAAATAGAGGCAGTTGTCAGAAAAATACAAATAAAAAAGTCCCGCAGCAGAAAGCAATTCTGTTATTTTACTGACCTCTATTGGTCATTTTCTATCAAGACAGTTAAATAGAGGCAGTTGAACAGAAAAAAAGTCCCTAAGCAGAAGCAGACAAGTCCTAGGGCTGATCTCCAGAGCCCACAAAGTACATACACATACAAGTATATCAAGTCCGAGGGCTGATCTCCAGAGCCCACAAAGTACATACACATATAAGTATATACTAAAGTATATACAAGAGGTCTCCAATGCTCAACCTAAAAAGAGAGCAGAGGAGCCCACATACTGCATCGCTCAGTTTGACTGTGCACCAAAAAGAACAAACCATTAGCCTGGCAAAATGATTCAAAGCATACGTAAAAGAACTAAAAGACAGTAGTTATCACTATGTATAAAAACATATGTTTTCTTTCTCTAAAATCACAGCGTTGTAAGCAGGAATCCATCAAGAGAGGTGAACGGATTACTCCTTTTCTCTCATTCCCATGTATCTAACGCTTGTAAATATCTCCTTTGTTGTATATAGCCTCTAAACGGTTCTCACTGTATCTTTTATTTTGTACACCGCTCTGATACCTTAGGGTCACGTGCCTTCTTTAAAAAACTCTCAATAAATAAATAAGATCCCTCTGCTTTGCAGTATTACATTAAATAGTTGCCTTGCTTGCTATGGTTTCCAATGCATATATTATATGTAGAGGAATTCAAGATTTATCAAGCAGCTAGGGTCACTAGCGTCTTCATTCCATAGAATGACAAGAAGCATTGGCAAACACAATAGGCCTAGCCTATTCAAGAGCTACGGGCTTTACCAACATGTCTTAGCCATGCTGTACACCTGCGTGGCTGCTGTTCAGCATGGCTAAAAGTTAGTGGGGTAAAGGAGAGTGGAGTGTTGTAAAATGGATAGAGTGAGTGTTATGGAGTAGAGTTGAGGAGTGGTGTAGAGTAGAGCTGTGTGGAGTGGAATGAAGTGGAGTGGCATAGAGTGGAGTGATGTAGAGTGTTGTGAAGTGTTGAGGAGGGAATACAGTGTCATAGAGTGGAAGGGCCTAGAGTGGAGTAGAGTTGGGCATAGAGTGGAATAGTGTGTCAGAGTGCAGTAGACTGTTATAGAGTGGAGTTGCATAGAGTGTGGTGGAGTAGCATAGAGTGGAGTGGCATACAGGGTGTTGAGTAGAGTGTTGTAGAGTAGAGTGCCGTAAACAGAGTAGATTGTTGTAGAATAGAGTGGCATTGAGTGGAGTAGTGTAGGAGAGTAGAATGACAGTGTGGAGTAGAGTGGTGTACAGTCAAGTGGCATACAGTGGAATGGAGTAGTGTGTTGGAGAATAGAGTGGACTATAGTGGCATGGAGTGGCAAAGAGGGAGATGCATAGAGCATTGTAGAGTTGAGTAAAACTTTATAAATAGTGTTCTAGAGTGGCATTGAGTGGAGTAGAGTGTTGTAGAGTTAAGTGACAAGGAGTGGAGTACAGTTTAATGGAATAGAGCATTATAGAGTGGAGTATCATGGAGTAGACTGTCAGAGAGTGGACTAAAGTGAAGTGGTTTAAAGTACAGTGGTGCAGAGTAGATTGGTGTAGAGTGCACTGATTTTGGGTAACGTGGTGTAGAGTCCATTGGCATAGAGTGCAGTGACACAGAGTTGTGTGGTGCAAAGTAGGTTACAGTGGCGTATAATGCAAAGGCGTTGAATGGAGTGGCGTAGAGTGCAGTGGCATAGAGTGCAGCGGCATAGAGTGCAGCGGCATTGAGTGCAGCGGCATAGACTGCAGCGGCATAGACTGCAGCGGCATAGACTGCAGCGGCATAGAGTGCAGCAGCATAGAGTGCAGCGGCATAGAGTAGATATTTCAGAGTAGAGTGTAGTGGCATAGAGTGGTGTGGTGCAGGGTAGAGTGGATTGGTACAGAGTAGATTGTAGAGGTGTAAAGTGGTGTAGGGTGAAGTGGCGTAGAGTGGTGTAGAGAGCAGTGGCATGGAGTGCAGTGGAACAGAATAGATTAGAGTGGCGTAGAGTGGAATTTTGCAGAGAAGAGTGGCATTACGTAAATGGGCACAGAGTGGCATAGAGTTCAGTGCTGCAGAATAGAGTACAGTGGCATCGAGTTCAGTAGCTAGAGTGCAGTGTCATAGAGTAGAGTGGTGGAGAATGCAGTTTTGCAGAGAAGAGGGTCAGAGTGAAGTGTCAGAGTGCAGTGGCATAGAGTGCATTGACGTAGAGTGCATTGGCATAGAGTAAAGTGGAACAGAGTAGAGTGGTGCAAAGTACAGTGCTGCAGTGGCAAAGAGTGCAGTGGTGCATTGTAGAGTGGGGTAGAGTGCACTGACAGAGTAGTGGTGTAGAGTGGAGAGGCGTAGAGTGAAGTGTTGTGGAGTACAGTGGCGCACAGTAGATTAGAGTGACGAAGAGTGGATTTGAAAAGAGTATAGGGATGAAGAGTTAATTAACGTAGAGTGCAGTAGAGTGGCATAGAGTAGAGTGGTGCATGGTAGAGTGCAGTGGCATAGAGTGCAGCGTAGCAAAGTAGAGTATTGAAGAGTGCAATGGTGTAGAGTGGCGTGGAGTGCATTGGTGTAGAGTGCAGTGGGTAAGTGGGCCATAGTAAAGTGGCATAGAGTGCTGCAGAGTAAAGCGACAGAGTGCAGTGGTGTAGAGTGGCGTAAAGTGGAATAGTACAGAATGTGGCAGAGTAGAGTATAGTGGTGTACAGTGCACTGTTGCAGAGTAGATCGGAATAGAGTGCATTGGTGTAGAGTGTATTGGTTTTGAGTAAAGAGGCTAGAGTGCAGTGGCATAGAGTAAAGTGGCGTAGACTGCAGTAGGGTAGGTGGGGTGGAGCGGCGCAGGGTAGATTTCAGTGGCATAGAGCAGTGTAGCTTAGCAGTGAGTGGCGCTATGAAGAATAGTGCCGTAAATTAAATTGTTTCACAGTAGAGCACAGTGGCGTATGTAGCAGTGGCATAGAGTAGAGTGTCATAGAGTGCAGTGTCACAGAGTGCAATGTACAGAGTAGATTAGAGTGCAATGGTTCAAAGTAGAGTATAGCGAGGTAGAGTGCATTGGCATAGAGTAGAGTGGTGTAGAGTAGAGATACTTCAAGTGAAGTGGTGTAGAGTGGAGTGGTGCAGGTTAGAGTGCACTAATTAAAGTATGGTGGAGTGGAGTTCCAAAGTGCGGAGTGGTGCAGAGTATGGTGCAGTGACGCTGGAAGGAGTGGAGTGGAGTGGTGCAGATTAGAGTGCAATGTCATGGAGTGGTGCAGAGTACAGTGGCGTGAATGGAATATGCATGGTATGGTAGTGCACTGCCATTACAGACAGCAAATGTTCAATTCAAATGGCCATTACATTTGCAGATACAGACAGTTTTACTGACAAAAGTCAACAGTGCTCAAATGATGAAGTGTGGAAATGTCATCATCTAGTGTATTGATTTCGTTTGATCGTATTGAAATATTTGTTTCCAACACATTTCAGAATTACCCAAAATGTTTTTCATTTGTGCTTTCTGTGAGGATGTGGGTGCATGATATGTAATACACTCGCAAAAACTGTCTTGGGTCCAATCAGGCTCATTTGTAAAACCTTAAGCTCAACCCTGGGTAGTTGTGACTTCGAGCAGGAAGACTTAAACAAAGGAACTAGTGGAAAGCATTCAACAGTACCAAACAAAATATGAAAGCCACACAACATAGAAGAAATCTCACACAAATTTATAAAAATATATTATATTTATGTGAATTTTTAGACCCCAAGATGAGCAAAATCCACCGTAGGGTTACAAAAGAATAGATTTTTAAAGAAAACTTAAATCTCAGTTTAATTGCAAATAAGCATTGGTAACCATAACGTTTTTCAACTTTTGGAATGTTTGTAAGAGTTGTGTTCGACTACTCCAGTCCAGCTTGGGTGACCAACTCCGACAGGGAGAAGGTCTGTGGGACCAAAAATTAGTATTTCGACAGCTATCTACCCAATAAAGCATTTTCCAGTCCAGTTTCAAATATTACAGCACAACCTCAATAGACTTCTATTGAGTGGTCCTGATGCTCCGGATGCAGGAGATGAAAGAGGTTCAATTATGCTCTGGGTGCTATTGGGTCGACAGGGTTGCCTTTGCAGTTATTCCACGGGCCATGTGCCAATTGGGGCGAGTTTGGCCACAGAGGTCAGAGTCCCTTGAAGTCCTCTTTAAGATAGCTGAAGGCCAGCTGCGGCTGGGCTACTGGTCTCCGTATATAACGGTCCCAACAAATCCTTTGGTGGAGGACTACACTTCCGGGTCCAGCTCACTCTGGTGGAACTTTTGGCCATCAACGATCGGTCTCTTAAGTTGCCCAGTGGCAGTCAGTGGTGATTTTCCCGGAGTGGCTACTGAATTTCCAAGTTGGGCTACTTCAGCTTTGATGGCCCTGGTGCTGGTTCAAGGTGGGATTCAGTCGACTGACCCTTGGAGTCACTTCTTTGGTCTGAGGCTTGGAAACCACTTTCCGCAAGCCATGAGCCATAGTCCTCTCTTCGCTAGCCAAAGGTGTGGCAGGAGCAGTCCAGCAGATGGGGCAGCCACTCTTTGCCAAGACAAGGGGTCAGAAGGGCAGTCATTCTTCGGTCCTTGTTTCAGCTCTGGCAGGATCTGAGGTTCTGGTTGCCAGGTGTGCCATATGTATCTCAGGAAAGTGACCTGGTGGGATAATGCGGTCACTAGTAGTGGGCTACCAGGTCCCCTCAATCTTGGTGAGGACTCTCTGGCTATGTGTGATATCTAGCAATCCCAGAGTGCACTATTCTGCCCACTGTATAGCTGTCTGAACCCTTCCTCGGATGTTAGGAGCTTAGCAGCCCACTCTAGAGGTGTGTCTACCTGTGGGCTACACGCCCATGGGTAAACCGTGTTGTACACTGATCTCCCCTCTCTGTTCCCTCCACCAGCCTTTCTATCTGAAAAAAGGGCAGCCCTTCAAGAGTGTGATCACCATTTGCCCTCCAAAGGGGCTTTGCCTTTGAAGCTCGCCTTTTAGGCTAACACCCTGAGTGGCTTCCTGTGAAGGGGACGTAACACCTCGCCCTGTAGCAGGCTTCTATTGTTCCTAAGCCTGGGAGTCATTCACACTATTCCCTAGAAGGTCAGAAAGCTGTCTGGTGGCTAGTAACCATGTGAGGACACTGGATGAAATGGTCACAAAGTGTCACATTTCTAAAAGTTGCATTTCTTTAATAGTGACATTAAATTTTACTTGGGCATCAAGTCGGTTTTAATTCATTTGATAACTTACAGTACCCATCTCAGTAGTCCCATTCAGAAGTTAGCCAGGCTGAGTGTTAGCCGGTAACTCTATGTTAGCCAATGGGGCTACTAATTATCCCACAGTAAATTTACAATTTGGAAGAGTTGCTGCCAGCACCTTCATCTAAAATATATGCCCCATTTGATTATATGCAGCTCCCTGCTTTAGGGCTCGATAGGCCTTCCTTAGGGAAGAGATAAATATTGTCAAGTGAAATGGGAGCTTTGCCATTGGTTTAAATGGCAGAGTGGAACTAGCAGTATTACACCACTGCTCTTCCAGTCTGCAATGGCAGGTTCGGAGCCATTTTGTACCTTGTCACACACAGGTTGGCACAGGGTGGCACAATCAGTGCTGCGCTACTGGATGGACACTCAGCCTTACATGCTCTGTGTGCTATAGACTAGGGACTTGTAAGTAAGTCAGTCTCTGCCAATTGGGGGTAGCCAATTCGATATATACTTTGCTAGGGGGTTAGAACACTGGCACTAAGCTCAGGTTAGCAGTCCTCAGTGCACTCTCAGAGTCAAAAGACTAGCAGCATCAGTTGGAAAATGTGGGGGTGAACTTGAAATAGGAGACATTCCTTACACTTTCCATTGTTCTGAAATAACTGTAAAGTTCATTTACAGACATTTAAACTTTGCTTTGTGCTAGAAAACAAATAACATTGTACAGCACACCTGAGTAGCCAGCATGATTGTCACATAAATCCTCTCACTTTGAAGTCAGGGAAAGAAAAGTAAACACCAAGCTCCCTCGGCAGACAGGACCTGACATTTGACCACTGTCTTTGAATGCACAGCAAATGTGACAAAATAAGAACACCTGTTTACATAAATTCAGCACCAGTGAAAGAATATAGTAAATAGGGTTATGGCAAGGTAAGAACTCCAGATAGACAGCTCAAAAGAAATAAACCCAGCAAATGGAAAGGGAACGCAAATGTGAGGTACAAACTACAAAGCCATTGGTAAGCAATGGGATGAATGCATTCCCAGGAAAGATTTCTAAATGTCCCCAAGATGTTGTTAGCAAACCAGACAGTAGCGCTGTTTAGCAGGCTTCAACCTAAAAAATATTCCTAACCATCTCATCAGCTATGACACTAACAGAACCTGGGTGTTTTGAGGTCAGGTAGAGAAAAAAAGTGTCTATCACTATTCTCTCTCAGGAAAAGTGAAATTGCATCGCTGGCCTCCCCTTACCAAAGTCTCAACAGAGTTCGCTTTTACCCACTTAAGCAGGTTGTGACACATGGGCAGATCATACGAGTTTACTTACACACCAGGGATACATATATCAACCTCTTTTAAGACATTAAAGCTGAATGCCCAAGTGGTGTTCAGAACTACCTTAAAAACGAACACGTAAAATGAGACCATCCAGCTGTTGTCCAAGATGACTGCAACCCCTGATAATGGCCCCAGGTTAGCAGCCAAGCAAAAAGCGGCAGTAACCTTAAAGCCTAAAACCCTAGACCAGTAGTGTCCAATGTAGGCTCAGTAGGACCAGTGTCATGCCACATTTTCAGGCTATCCACATAAAATACATTTATACATAATGAATACGGATGAAAATAATTTACATTATCTTGGATTATTTTGAAAATCTGGCAAGGAATTACCCAGTTCTCGTGGACTTACATTAGACACCCCCACCAAAGACAATGGTGTTTAGATATGGAAGACAAACCACATTTTCCCCTAAAATTAACATTTTAATCTTCCTCGCTAGCTGATATATAACTACAGCTAACACTTCTTCCCAGATCATTCATTTTGGCTTCTTTCTTAACAATATGAAGTTGCATTCAAAGTACGTTTAGCATTTGGCCTGTAACCGCTCATCTTCTGCATGGATGCGGAACACCTATATCTTATGAAGGGCTTGAAGGGCAAATCTTTACTCTGCCTGAGGGGATGGATGCAGGATAGAGTAGCATGGGAAATTCCACAGCAGTGGTTTCTTGGTCCTCTTTGTCTATTAAATACACTTTACTGAAATGCACCTGCTATTAATCAAAAAAAGGGTGCTTTTATTCAGGACATGTAGCCAAGGGAGCAGAGCTGGACACCAAAGTACTGGGTTTTCTGGCAGATGTCAGTTGCTGGGCTACATTTTACTTTGACTATAGAAGTCTGTATAAGTCTTTGTTTAAGTCCTAGACTTTGGACAGAAGCAGTTTTTGCTTGCGGCCACAGACAATGGTGATCATGCAGCTGGGACATGAATATCTGGTAAGGATGAAAAACAAGGGAGGTGTAGACAAATTCTCAAATCATCATTCATTTTCTCTCTATGGAGGCCTGGCAAAGCAACTCTGCCTGAATAGCATGGCTTCCTTCTAAAAAGACCACATACATTAATTATTGGCTTGGACAGTGTGGGGATGTCTAAACTCAGTTGTCATGTTTTGTCTTTTATCAAATATCATTTGAATCCCATGGTCTTTCAGCAGCTCCCTGCCAACTACATCTGACCTTGGTTTGACCTCTTCGCATTAGTACACAATACATGCCATTTGTCCTTCTGTACTACCTACTTGGGGTGTGGTGAAGGTTCCACCTTCTCTACACATTTCCTTTCATAGACCTCAAACTGAAGTTTTTTGTAAAGATTCAATGAGTGGGTACTTGTAGAAAAGATGGTTCCTGCTTGACTATGAACGACCCAGCCTCTTACCTTTCACATGCCACATGATAATGCTATCAAGCAACCTTTTGATCACTAATCACTCCTCAGAGTTGTTGAATTTGAAACTTCACCATCACTTGTCCTCTAATGAACAGTGCAATTCAGCTGTCACATCAGCTGATCACATGTTCAGCTGATGCCTACTGCCATACCACCCTGAAAGCACCTGATCTCAGAAGTTAAGCAGGGTCAGGCCTGGTTAGTCAGTCAGTCAGTCAGTCAACAATAGCTTTATTCGGTTAATAATTAAAACCATCAAAGCATACAGAAAATTTCATTTGCAAATAGTTACATGTAAAAATAATTAACAAAGGAATTTCAAACAATACACAATGCACAAATATACATAAAAATATGTTTAAACAAATGATTGGCGAATGTGAACATTAAAATGTAAAACAGGCCAAAATTTAAAAGACTATTTCATGATTTCAAAAGAAAAAGGATAAAAAAGGCCTGGTCTCGGACTCTCAAACGTTATAAAAAGAATAGAGCTAAAATATATTAAACTACATTCGATTTCTACTTCTAATTGCCCCTGAAAGATAGCTGGCAACTCCAAAACAGACAAAAGGAGAGCCCAGCATTTGCAGAAATACCAAGGCGGGCCTTACTTGGTCAAAGTGACAGTTCTTAAAAATTGGGCAAATACATTTCTTACGTAACAGAGTGTAAAATTTGCAGTAAAAAATCATATGCAGCGTATTTTGTTCGGAGGCGTTATCACAGGGACAGGGGCCCAAAGTGCCCTCTTTAAAAAAGCCCTTCGGGTGTGCTAGGAGCCAAGGTAACATGTCATGTTTAAACCTAATCAATAAAAACAGATGAAAAGGGTTATTTATATAAGTCAAGTATGGCTGAATCTCATTGCCCATACTTAACATGACAAATCTCCTAACAGACGGTTTACACACTTCCTCGCCTTCTCTCTGCAACTTTGCCCTGCACATGAACTGAGACTTTAAGTCTTTTATTTTCAATTTGGACAGCTCACATGGTCTCTCAAATAATTCTAAGCAGCCAAGAGTCTCCATCTTAGATTTAATATATCGTAGCCAGGGAATACACATGGCTTTGTCAAGGACCAGACAGTCTTGTATAATGAGCTGGTTTAGGGTTGGTGGATGCTGCGCCCAAACCCTTAACCAACCCATTAATGGGGCAACGGAAATCTGATCCACTAGATACTCAGCCCCCAAATCTTCATGGATATTAAAGATTGAAGTAGAAACAGGCAATGACAAAAGTTTCCGAAAAAAGGCATTCTCAATTAATTGAATATCCACTGCCGATGCATAGCCCCAGACCTCACTACCATACAGGGCCATAGGCACGCACTTAGCGTTATATATTTTCAAAATCGCGGGCAAGGGCTTGCATCCCAGCCGTTTTGCAAAACCCAACAATGCTCCAGTTGCCCTGGCGAGGATATTCTGTTTCTGTGCGCGTTGCGCGACCCATGATCCTCGGTCATCAAAAGTGACCCCCAAATATGGAAAGGTCTGGACTTTTGTTAGCACCTGCTTATTGCAGAAGAATTTAACCTTTTTTGCAGCTCCATCTCCTATTGTCATAGAATGGGATTTTTTAAAATGTATTACTAAGTCCAAAGAGACCATAAAATCATTAAAACCATTTAAAAGGGCTTGAAGGCCTCTTGCAGTTCTAGCCAATAAGACCGTATCATCCGCATACAACAAAGCGGGAATCAACTTAGTACCTACTCTTGGGATGTCTTTACAAGATGAGGACAAAACTTCCCCCAGGTTATTAATATAGAGTGAGAAAAGCAGGGGGGCAAGAATGCACCCCTGTCTCACCCCACGCTTCACCTGCCAGGCATCAGTTAGATTCCCGTCCTTATTATAACGGACCGCCGCAGTAGTGTCTTCATGTATAAGTGCCAAAAAGGAAATCAGCACAGGGTCAAGACCCATAGTTGCCAGGGATGCCCATAGTTTTTGACGATTAACCAAATCAAAAGCAGTAGATAGGTGGTGAACGGGCGGGTCTCTCGGCCCTTTGCCCTCGGCAGGGGCACGAGGCAGGGATGCCCGTTGTCCCCTTTGCTCTTCGCTCTCGCCCTGGAGCCACTCGCGGCTTGGCTCCGCTGGGAGCCCTCGCTTAGGGGGATCCGGTGGGCCCCGGGCTTTGAAGATCGGGTTTCGCTGTATGCGGACGATATTCTCCTATATCTCACCTCGCCGCGGCAGTCGCTCAACGTCCTCTTTGACGTTCTGACTTCCTTTGGGAATAACTCGGGTCTCACGATCAATTGGTCTAAATCCTGCGTCTATCCGATCTCCGGTGGTCCTCCACTCCTACCGCCTCGGCTTCCGATCCAGGTATCTCTGAGCGGCTTTAAGTACCTGGGGATATACGTTTCGCTGGACCCGGTGGCTCGCTATGAGCAGAATCTCCTGCGTCCGCTCCGGCGATTGCGAGAGGATACGGCCCGGTGGTGCAGGCTGCCCCTGTCCCCGCTGGGTCGGGCCGCGCTGTTCAAAATGATGTCCCTTCCCAGGTTCCTCTATGCACTCCAGAATTCCTTCGACGTCATCCCAGTGGCCTACTTTCGGGAGGTAGAGAGCCTGCAGAGGAGACTGGTGTGGGACGGGCGGGCGCGTATTGCTCTTGCTAAGCTTACTCTCCCCTGGTACGACGGGGGCATCGCGCTTCCCGACATTCGCAGGTATTATTGGGCCGCGCAGCTTTCGGCCATCAACCATGCCACGTATGCGCCTGGCCTGAACCCGGCGTATGAGATGGACAAGTTCCTGCTTCCCGGCGGGGACTATAACAGGGCGCTGTACTCCCGCTCGGCTGGCCGGACCCTTACGGGTCCTACTAAGATTGCGGTGCGGACCTGGAGGGCCGCCACTGCGGCCACGGGCTGGGGTGAGCGACTGACATGTGCTACTCCTTTGTTTGCCTCCGATCGCCTGGGGAGCCTCTGGACTACGAAGGGGTTTGACCAGTGGGACACGATTGGTATCAGCAAAGTGGGAGACCTGTGGCAAAAGGGCGCGGTTAAGACTTTTGCGGCTCTTCAGGCCGAATATGAGCTTACGGACAGGGAGTTCTTCCGCTATGCCCAGGTTCGACACGCCCTGCTCTCGGTCTTTGGAGAGGGGACCAAGATCCCGGTTTCCTCGCCCCTCGAGGACCGCATACTTGACGGACATGTCCCGGACAGTACTATTTCTTTAATTTATAAGAAACTGATTAATCAGCGGGCTGACCTCTTGGTGCGCCTTCGGGAGGCTTGGACGGGGGATGGGGTGGAATTGGACGACGAGGACTGGCAGTCTGCACTGTCGTCCCCCAAGGAGGTCGCCATTCCAGCCCGTCTCCGGGTGGTACAGCTTAAGATTCTTCACCGGGTGTATGTGACGGGTCCTCGCTTGGTCTCGATGGGATATTCCGACGATGGGCTCTGTAAGTGGGGTTGTGGGCTCAGTGCCACCTTTCTCCATATCCTGTGGGAGTGCCGCGAGGTGGCGGACTACTGGCGCCGGGTGCATACGGTTATGGGACAGGTCACTGGGGTTGTGCTGCTGCCGGAGGTGCGTCGCTGTGTCCTGAATGTGTGGGAGCCCAATGATTATAGCGCGGCTCAGACTCGGTGGGCGGCCCTGGGGAACATGATTGCCAAGAGAGATATAGCGCAGCTTTGGGGTGCCCAGCGGCCGCCCGCCGTGTCAGTATGGAAGGAGAATATGGACTGGTGTATGTTCAGGGAGAAGACTGTGTATGTTGCCCGTGGTAAGCCGGGGGCATGGGGCAGAATCTGGGGGCAATGGAATGCATATCGCGGGGGTATCTGTACGCCCCCCCTGGTGGACACCGATATCGCCATGTCCCCCTGACCCTTGACGGTTCCGGGCACTTTTTGTAATGACTACATATGGACGTTCATTTCCCTTGGCCCCCCCCCCCCCGTCCCCAGCCTCCCGGTACTCCTTCCTTTCATGTGCTGCTTAATGGTCTGACCTGGAGTTCCCCGGAGGAAGCCTGACCTGCGCCGTTTGTCTTTATGCCTCGCCTTTTGTTTTTCTTTTAGTTTTCTGTGTTTGTTGGATTTAAGTCTCCTGTGCCTCTAGAACTATCCGGACTCACTACGGGGCCGACCCCCGGGAACCGACTGCAGCTTTGATAAATGTATATTTCATTCTGTACTTAGCGGCCGGCCCTGGTGGTTGTAGGCCCGTGCTTGTAATCGAATTATTGTTCAATAAAAACTTTAAAAAAAAAAAGAAAAAAAAAAAAAAGCAGTAGATAGGTCCATGAATGCTAAATGTAAGACCCCCTGCTTCGCAATCGTATACTTCCCAATGATGAGATGCAAATTAAGGCATTGACCTACCGTGCTCCTTCCCTTTCTGAAACCATACTGTAGGTCCGAAATAATGGAGTTGTCCTCCAGCCATGATGTTAACCGTGCTAGGACAACTTTACCCATTATTTTCATTGCGGAATCGAGAAGAGAAATAGGCCGATAACATGCCGGATCCTCTCTTGCACCTTTTTTAAATATTGGTACTATCACGGCCTTACCCCAAGAACGGGGGACACCCTCCTTTGCTACCGCATTAAAAACTAAGGTTAGAAGTTTCGCCCAGTAATTTGAATCTGCCTTGTACAAATCCGCAGGGACACCATCGGGGCCGGGTGCTTTGCCCTTTGCCATTGATTCAATGGCGTCCTGAACTTCAGCCTCAGTAAAATTAATTTTCGATGACAGATTAGTATCCCCAAAATTTACAGGATTCTGGTCAGGAATCTCAGAATAAAGCCCACTAAAATGAGACACCCATTTATCTGGGGCAATAAGACAATCATTAATAATATTTTCCATTTCATTAAAAAGTGGGCTGTTAATTACTTTCCAAAATTGGGAACTACTTTTTAAGACACTAGCGTCTGACAATTCTTCCCACGCCAATTTTTTCAGGCAAGATTTCCTTGCCTTTAGTGCTTTCTTGAAGGATCTTCTTGCCTCCACAATCCTGCTGATATCTTTAGCGCCGTCTTTTAAGGCCAGTAAGAGAATAGAGTGCGCGCTACTACATGCCTGATCGAACCAGTTTTTATGCTTCTTAGGTCTTGGTTTCCCAACGAGAGTTAGATTATCCATAATCTGGCTGGTTATTCGCTCAAAGGCACCAAGAATATCCCCTGGTTTAGATTCTATCGCTAGGCAGATATTAAAATCCTCCAAATTACTGTGATACAATTTCTCAAAAAAATCACTAGGAGTAATAACCTCCCATCTCAAACGAGTTCCCTGTTTAATGGGGACTATGTTTGAATTAGAGATTGTAGACATATGATTAGGCCTAAAGACATCATTAATATTTAATTCCAAAGATAATGGATTGTGGTCACTAAGGACGTTTGCAATGACACAAAATGGTCCTATCAGTCCCTTCATAGTACAGGAAATTAGTATATGATCAATAATACTGTTGTGACCCTGACCAGTGAATGTAGGCACAGGAGATACTAAATTCTGCATTGGCACAAATAAATTAAAAGCAGATACAATACTGTCTAGAAACATCCCACCTTTTGAAAAATCAAAGTGGGCTTCCTCCTGCGGGCAATAAGCCTGCTCAAAATTTCCAAAACAATTGGATTGTCTTAAATGAATATTAAAATCTCCAAACAGTAACAAATAATAAGGGGTAACATTATTTGCATCGAAATCCTCTAAAAAGGTAAATAAGACCTTTAAATGCTCCAATTCGTCCGTCCTCGTAAATGAATTATAAAAGTTCACAACTAACATTGATGGAAGGTTGACACCTACAACCTTAACCGCCAATATATTGGGTGAACTAGTCTTAACAAGTTCTGTGCTATACAATAGCTTAAGACTAAATAATAACAAGAGACCACCACTGGGTCTCCCCGAGGAAGAAGGCACAGCATATTTAATAAAGGACTGGAACCCATCCAAGTAAAAGGAATCTCTGGCCTCCCACGTCTCTTGTAAAGCAATTATATGGAAGGAAGAGAGAAATGACTTCCAAACTGTATCCTCTCTTTTTGCTCTCAACCCAGCTATATTCCATGACAAAGCAGTAACCCTATTTGCTAATACATTGGCCACACTATTACCCATAACCGAAGGTTGGGGGGAGGAGTCCGTTACCTCCTCCCTAGCAAAAGCCCTTACAGGCGCGTAATTAAGCGTGCCAACGGAAGCATTAACCTGGTTATCTTGAGTGAACTTAATTTTTGGCCGATTGATACCATTAACCCGATCAATCATTCGGGTAACGGAACTAACACCCGAACCATAAGAACCGGTATTATCATTGGCAGGCATGGCACTTCCATCGTCTTCCATACACACCCCACTGGCTTCAATATCCAAAGTCTGGCTGTGCGCTACATGAAGTCAGTCATTTGTGTCCAGAGAACTAAGGACCTCATATCTGTTACTCAAGGCCAGTGTTCTAATCACAGGTACAGGTTGGGCGTTGTAACCACTATTCCCGCCCCGTCTCTGTAAGTGAGGTGGATAGAAAAACCCCAATGGGAGGATGTTCACATATTCATCGTGTAATCTAGACGTTCCTGCCTGCCTAAAAATGTTAGCTACCAAATCCGGAGAGCTAAAACTCACGACTACACAGTCGCCCTTAAGTGTTTTATTTAACTTCCCCACCCAGGGAACCCTTCTTACCATTTTAAAACACTTAAAAAGGTGGCTCCCCAAAACTGTCTTTTCAGCTAAAAAATGTAGGGCTTTGTTCCTCAAGGAGGACCAATTTTCTTCCTTTCCATCAGTAGATGGAGGGACATTTGCCAGAATGACAGTATACGGACAAGCCTCCGGTGGCAAATGCAAAGGATATTCTTTAATTACCTGTGTGGGGGGCAAGCTTACTCTCCTTGGGACATCCCGAGAACTCAAGTTAACACCCCCAGGTGGTTCAGCAGGTGGTACAGCAGCCACTGCAGATTGGTTAGTAACACCTACAGTGGTAAGTATCATGGAATCAGCTAGGTCGGATACTCTGGAAATAGCTCCTGCTAAGGTGGGTCTCTCCAGTAAATTACGATTGCTTAAGATTGTTTCCTGACCAGCTATGTGGCGCTCAATCGAAGTAAGTCTATTCTCAATTTTATCAAGTCTATTCAAAACCGGGGACAGAGAAACCTTCAATTGCTCATCCATAAGCTTTAAAATATCAATCAAGTTGAAACCAGCAGAAACAACAGGAACCTGAGCAACGTTCGCACCTGCCCCAAGCGTCTTATTCCCCTGAGCCAAAGGGGCCAATGTGGAATCCTGTGGAACTAACTCAATAGCAGACTTTACAGTCCTAGATTGTTTTACTTTTTGACGCGTTCCATTTGGACCCTTGGTCGCTTTTCTTTTACCATTTTTTAAATTAGTAGTGGCGGACAATGATACTCGAGATTGTCCAGAGCGAGTGGTTCGGGGTGAGAGATGAGGACCATCAGTACAATCTACTACAAAAGGAACAACAATATCTCTCACTTCTAGTGCAGTCTCAATAATAGATGGACAACTAGGCAAGCTCACATCAATGTCATCAATGAGAGCATTCGATTGCGATCCATGGTTAGACGATAGTACTGGTTCCAGGGAAAGCCTCCTCTCAACACTTGCGATTTCTCTGGCAACAACAGTTTCAGCTTTCTTCAAAAAGGCATCCAAGGTCCCCACGCCCCCCTTCGCCACAGCTTTGTTAATATTTTTAGCCATAAAGGCAAGCTAGCCGGACCAAGGAACAGAAACAACCAATTTAAGCAGTAGTGCACACAAATACTGCTGAAGATATCGTCACTATCCTTAGAAGCAAAACGAGCGTGGCAGTGCTCCCATTTACCTTCAGAGTAGCAAACCCAGTTGATAACGATCTCCACGAGGGGTCCGTTCGCTGGAAATTTCAGACCCAGAGTTAGGGGGGTGGCCCAGCCCGCCCTCTGCCCGGGCTCAGCCCGGCGACACCCGCGCGCGTCCCGCGACGCGGGGGAGTGAGCCTTCACTTAAGCGCCTCCGGGCGCGAAGATTGCAGGCAGCTGGTGAGACGCTGAGCCCTCTGGGAGCTGTAGTCTCCCCCTGCGACGGCCGCGCGATGTCGGCCAGCGGCTGCAGGGGAGACACACAGCTTCAGGCAACCAGGGGCGATGTGGCAGAGGAGGGAATGCCCAACGTACTTCGTCCGTAGCGGGAGCGGCGGCTGGACAGAGACCCGCTCCACCGAGGAGAGAGCCTTCACTTAAGCGCCTCCGGGCGCGAAGATTGCAGGCAGCTGGTGAGACGCTGAGCCCTCTGGGAGCTGTAGTCTCCCCCTGCGACGGCCGCGCGATGTCGGCCAGCGGCTGCAGGGGAGACACACAGCTTCAGGCAACCAGGGGCGATGTGGCAGAGGAGGGAATGCCCAACGTACTTCGTCCGTAGCGGGAGCGGCGGCTGGACAGAGACCGTCAGTACCATGTGTTTGGTTAATATCTACCACTGGACTGGGTTTAAGAATGGGTTGGTTCTAAGTGGTTTTAAATTATCAATGGGTATTTTTTTGATTAATTATTAGAGTATCACTGTGGTAGACTTTCTGGAATATTTGCTCACTCGCTGACGTGCAGGCTCTCGGTCTGTCTTTCACTTCCTACAATATGTTGACACGTAATGTAGATCTTCTAGTTTCTCTAGCTATTTTCTGCTTTTCTGTGATCTGTTTTTATTCTGTTAAGTTTAACATATGTACCGCTTGAGAAGGCTTCTTTGAATAACATTGCTTTAAAATAATTAAACTTGATTGGAGATAATTTAGTAAAATCTAATTAGAATAACCAATCTCCTGTACCACTTCCCACCTCTGATTTTGGTAGATGGACAACATATATAACCATTGATCCACCCTAGATTCTGCCACACTACTTACAAGAAAAGGAGAGCACTGGATGTCAGGAAATATCAACATCTGAGAGATGCGGAAAGTCCCAATAAATCGGGAACAACTGTCTTTTATGTGAGTTACAGTATTTTACCCCCAATTGCAAAGTGCCATGACAGCTCGTACGTGATCTCAGAAATCAATGAAAGTGATCAGATCCGGCCTCCCACAATCAACCGATAGAAGGTCAATTGATGATGCCATGGGAACAGGAGAATGGTGTGGCTGAGTCATGGAAGGAGCTTCCCTTAATCTTCTCCCGGAAACAAAATATTGAACTATTACTGTAGGCATTAACAGCTGTTATTGTTCTGCTCCTGAGATATCCGCGTGAGCTGAAAATGAAGGAGCATAACAGGGACAAGAGCTGGAAGTAGGAGAGATGGATCGAAAAATATGAATTTTCGCACTCAGTTGTAGACTTCATGGACCAGGCTCGTAGGGGCATCCGAACCGCAAACAGTACCAAACGGCCCCTTAAAGCTGGAAGGATGCGAGCATTAAACCAGGAGCAGCCAAGGGGGACATAAACAAAGAGGAAGCAACAAGAAGGAAAGGTTCAGTTTGCGGAGACCATAAAATGGACAGTTGTCCGTTCTCCATTATTATTTCTTGTGATTTCATTGGTGGGCTGAAATGTAGTTCAAGTATTAATATTATACGTGGTGTTTCTTCAGGAGAACTTCCTCAAGCACGCCCAGGAACAGGATGAGAAAGGCAGAAAAACAGCTCCAGTAGCTAACACCCGTATTGTTCTTTGTACAGTAAATACTCCATTGGCATTGTGTGCCAGAAATGAAAACACAATATGTTGGACTGTAGTGACATGCAAAGCAGCAGCATTTACCTGTCAGCGTACACCTTGTGCAGGGCTATAAATATAGGTGTTGCTTTAGCCTTCCAGACTGTTGCCAATAACAGCAGAGTGCTGCTCAAACAATCCCTCAAGTTGTTTATAAGATGCCCAGTGTGCTCTGCCATGGGTGCTGCTCAGACAGGTTAGTCTGCTGTTAGATTACACCAGTGTGCTTCTCAAACATGGCAGGGTGCTGCTCACATTTACACTGAGGCCTATATTTATGAAGCCTTTGTGTTGTTCTTGCATTACGCAAGGTGATGCAAGGCTACCTTTATTTATGTCAAGGTGATGCTTAAAGAAATCTTTAGGTCCGAAAATCTGTCAGCCATGTTGATTGTGGAATGTGCACACCTCTCGCTGGTGGCTCATCCGGTCCCTGGGGCCCCGCCACGCCCGATTATCGCGCGGTTGCTCAAATATATAGACCGGTAGTGGATCCTCCGCATGGCACTTGAAAAGGGATCTATTAATTATCAGGGGAATGAGCTGGCCTTTTATCCAGAGTTTACTGTTGCTGTCCAGGCAGCGAGGAGGAATTCGCACCAGTCAAGAAGCTGCTCATGGCAAAAAACATCCCGTATGCTATGCTCTACCCGGCCCGCCTGAGAATTGGGTCGGAAGGGTCTGTCAAGATCTACAATAACCCCAAAGCTACCATGGAACATGCTAAATCCCTGAAAAACTGGCGCCATGACACTGCTAGCAAGCCTGATGAAGAGGAGCAGTGAGTACTTGTCTGGGACTGCATATCACTGATAGGCTATTACGGGATTGCTGCTGCCATTTGAATGCGCTGGTGGTCATGGATTGTGCTGGGTGCTCGCTGGAGGGGGATAACAACACTAGAAGTATCCTATTCTGGCTTTCCAACGCCTGGGACATATATCCTGGCAGTTGTGAGAATATCATTGGGGCACTGGATGTGTGATATCCCATGTTCTCTGGACTCTTGTTGGACTGTCACGTTGATACAATGGACATGTTCGGCCACCTCCCTGCTCAGTGGGAGGCTGACTGTACTCTAGCGTTTCCCAATGGGTGTACCCCACTTCTTTTACAGGGAGATGTTTTTTGGGGGGGGCTTTGCAGTGGCGTCACTAGGGTTGGTGTCACCCGGTGCGGGTAACTCATGGTGTCACCCCCTCACGACTTACCGCATGGACCTCCTCCGCCCCGAGTCCGCCAGTGGACACAGTTGGCAAATAACGGGACCATACAGAATCCTTAGTAACGTTTGTAAATGTAGGTCCTTGGTGTCACCCCATGTGAGGGTGTCACCCGGTGCGGTCCGCACCCCCCGCACCCCCATAGTGACGCCACTGCTTGTTTGTTCTTCAATGGGCTGTCTTTAGCAAGTTGGGGGTGCTGAAGTGGGTGTTGGGATTGTTTGTTAGCGGTTTTATAAAGCGCTCAGCTGCCCCAGCAAAGGGGCGTCCCGGTGCTGATGGCAGAAAACTGCACAGCCTCTAACAGAAAAAAAGGCCTACAGCGGAGGGAAGAGGAACGCCCCTCATCACGGACCCTCCTCACCTGAGGGATAGCCGCCATATGCTGCCCCATCGACCGAAGTTGGCGGGGGGAGTGTAAGGTGCAGTTAGATTGGCCAAAATACCTGGGTATGAAGAGTTCAAGATTTTAAATGAAATACAGAGAGACTTGAACTCTATACGTTTGTCCATAGGCAGCCAGTGAAGCCGAAGAATAGCACTAGATGCAGAGCATGTCCTGGGTAGGCCAAGGAGAGTTCTGGCCACCTCATTCTGGACCCTTTGCAGTCTGACAATTTCAGACTTGTTAGACCCCAGATAAAGTGAGCTGGCAAAGTCTAGTCTTGACAGAATCGAAGCCTGAACAATAACCTGCCTAACGGGGGGTCAAAAAACCCCAGCAACAGTTTGAGCCCCCGTAGTGTACCAAAACAGGTCCCCGCCACCTTCTTGGTTTGGGTCTGAAAGCTAAGGGTGGAGTCGACCCAGACACCCAGATTTCTTTCCACCTGTTTGGGGGCAGGTGCATGTCCCAGAGTGGCAGGCCACCAGTGCTCACTCCATAGCTCAGAGTCTTTCCCTACCAGCAGTACCTCGGAATTGCTGGCGTTGAGCTGGAGACAGTTGGCAGTCATCCACTCCGCGACGGCCTCAAGATCACTCCAAAACTTGCAAGCATCCCGAGTGGATTAGTCAGAGTGGGACTACCAACTGTGTATCATCCGCGTATGATACTGCGTTGAGCCCTCTGTTCTTAGCCACCATAGCTAGCGGTTAAATATACAAGTTGAAGAGGGTAGGGCTCAAGGCTGAGCCCTGCGGCACCTCCTGTTTGGTAGTATGGACTCTCTAGAAACGAAAGGGGGGGCTGCTACCTGGAAGGTCCTCTCTGAAAGAAAAGAGGCAAACCAGTCCAGGGCCGAGTCCACAATGCCCGCCTCCTCCAACCGCTTCAGCAGGATCTGGTGGGACACAGTGTCGAACGCTGCACTAAGATCTAATAAGATCAGTGCCGAGGTACAACCCTCGTCTAGGGCCCGGCTCAGATGTTCGGTCACAGCTAGTAGAGCAGATTCCGTGCTGTGGCCAGGACGGAAACCATTCTGGGAGGGGTCCAGTATGTTATTTTCCTCCAGATAGCCCATCAAGATGGAATTGATTAGGAGGGTGGGGGCGATATGTGGCAGGTGCAGTGCAATATAAATGCAGTACATTATCAAAGAAGTGCAATCTCCCTAGGAGGTCTTCAATGTGGGATCTTGCGAGTTATGATTTGAAAATGCATGTCTGGGTGGTACTGTTAAATTAATAACATGGAATGTATGCGGTCTCAACAACTCCAAAAAGATCCACAATGTGTTAGCTTTTCTCGATAGGAATTATATCCAGGTGGCGTTTCTTCAGGAGATGCATCTCACCAATCATTCGGAACGCAATGTGGGGGCTCGCTGGGCTGCGGTGCGAGTGGGAGCATCCTATTCCTTGTATTCTAGGGGAGCACTAGTGTTGGTCAAAAGGGGAACCCCGTTCAATCTGCTTAAAACTGAGGCAGATGAGCAGGATTGGGTACTTTTGCTGCAGGTCAAACTGGGTGGCACGACTGTTCTATTTGTCAACACTTATGGGCCAAATGTATACGACCCAGCCTTCTACAATGATGTTTGGAGGCGCATTGTGTCCTTCCCCCCCCCTCTGTAGTGATATGGGGTGGGGACCTTAATGTGTTACTGGATCCTCGGTTAGATCGGTCTGCTGATACGATACGGCAGGGGAAGCAGGCCGCACATGTGCTGGCTGAGCTGATGGAGGCCGAGGGTATCATGGATATCTGGCGGAGCCGCAATCCTGCTGGGAGAGAGGGGACTTTCGTGTCCACGGTGCATCGTTCATGGTCCAGGTCGTGTTACTGGTTGGTCTCCAAGGAAGTGGGCCCATGGACTGTGATGGTTAAGCACCTGGCAAAAAGTTGTCCGACCATGCTCCCGTGCTCCTCTAGCTGGATGTGCCTGCTCTTGCCAGGCCGCTATTTCAGTGGTGGCTGCAGCTGTCATCTCTACTAGACCCTGTGTTCTAGCCCATGACTGGTGAAGCTATTACAATTTTTTTCCTTGAAAATTAAGGTTCGATTGATGGGGCATGCACTCTCTGGTAGGCTTTTAAGGTCACCATTAGGGAAGAATGCATTGGGGCGCAGGCAGGTGTATTAAAAGCACTTCAGAATAGGCTACAGGGCCTAGCCGACGAGATAAGTGCGCTGGAGCGTCGTTATGAACAGAGCCCTTCGTCCACATTCTTAGCTCAAATTAGAGAATTGGTGTCGGAATATAATCAAGTTGCTGAACAGGAGCTACTGCACAGGTCCAATTGATGTAAGGCGCACACCTATGGGGAGGGAGGCAGGCCCAGTCATTCTCTGGCGCATGAATTGACTCTTCCAAAAGGACTGGAGCACATCGTAGGAATGTAATACAGTGATTCTGTTTCACAATTCACCACTCCTGAGATTAGAAGGGTGTTTCTTGACTTCTTCTCAGATCTGTATGGTAATAGGCCGTCGGCGTGTGATAGTGAGATATCTAGCTATTTGGATAATGTTGCTCTGGAGTGGCCAGCGGGAATATTTAACACAGCCTTTTATGGTAGAAGACGTCAAAGAAGCTATAATGGCATTGCCATCTGGCAAAGCTTCTGGGTTGGATAAGCTGCCTAGCGAGTTTTATAAAACGTATGTTGAGGCTCTGGCTCCGAGGCAGCTGGAGGTATTTGCAGAAGCATACGAAACTGGTGCTCTGCCCCCTACTCTGAGGGAAGCGCTTATTGTAACACTGTTCAAGACGGACAAGGAAGCTAATAGGTGTGAGTCATATAGACCACTATCCCTTATTAATTATGATACCAAAATATTAGCCAAAATTATTGCTAATAGGCTTCAGCCCCTGGTCCCCAATTTGATACTTCCGGAACAATTAGGATTTGTGCCCCTGCGATCAACCATGCATAACTTATGTACCATTTTCGCAGTGCTGCATCAGTTGAATCCCGAGCTCCCAGCTGTAGCGGTGCTCCTAGATGTGGCAAAAGCTTTCGACTCGCTTCAATGGGGGTACATGTTCATGGTCTTGCAGAGAATGGGGAAACTGCCGTTTTTTCCTGAAGTGGGTGAAGCGGGTTAATGGATGGGTATTATGTCCAATAACAATATGCAGGGGCACCAGGCAGGGCTGCCCACTCTCCCGATGCTTTTTTCCTTGGCGCTCGAGCCCTTGGCGTGTAAGATCCTATATCTACAAGCTAACACCGCCCTGGGATTTCGGCAGCATCTGCTTGCCATTTCACTGTATGCGGATGATATGTTGCTATAAGTCCGGGAGCCAGCCGCACATCTGGCACCCATACTACATGAATACGGCCTATTTGAGAGACACTCTGGGTTGGGCATAAACTGGGCAAAATCCAGTCTTCCCATTAACTGAATGCACACAAGAAACTGTCTTGGAGTACCCACTTGCCTGGTCTACAGAGCCAGTAAAATATCTGGAGGTCTGAGTACACAGAGACCCTGGTACGGTGATCAGTATGAATTATGGGCGCGTGATAACTAAAATTACTGAACAAGTCGCCCGATGGACGCGTCTCCCATTGTCCCTGGCAGATAGATTTGCGGTAGTGAAGATGACTATTCTTCGCAAGCTCCTCTACTTGTTTGTAAACATTCCTATAACCATGAATATGGCGCTATTTAAAACATTGCAGTCCTGTTTGTTGGCCCTGGTGTGGGCTGGTAAGCAGCCGAGATGTGGCTGGAGCACTCGGACGTTGCTATTTGAACAGGGGTGGGGGTTTGAGGCGCCCGATCTGCATATGTACTGTCTGTGTGCACAGGCGCAATTCGCACACTACTGGCATTTCGTTCAGCACTATCTGCCACACTTAGCTGTGGAGGAGGACACCGCCTTCCCAATCCCACTTACCGCTATGGTCCTACACAATGGAGATGGAGGATCCAAGAAAGAGATTAACACGGTCAGGAACACAGTCAGGGCATGGAGAGCTTTGGGTGCTCGAGCAGGGAAGGAGTATTTGTATGCGCCTAGCATGCCAATTGCTGCGCACCCGGGTATCTCAGCAGCGCAGGAACGCGGGGCAATGAGTGTCTTGCAAAATGCAGGAGTTATTAGGCTCGGGACATGTATATTAATGGGCTGTTCCTGTCCCTGGATGATTTTCTGTATGGGCAAGCATATAAGTCAATGCACGGGTTTATATATATACTAGACTGCGCATAGCTGTGAGAACACTTTATCCTGAGCCACGGATGCTGAAAGCATTACAAGTAGTGTTGACTGTAGGGAAGAGCAAGGGACTGATCACTAGACTAGACTATACTGCGCTTCCCAACGGGAAAATGTTGTGTCTCACTCCTGAACCCTTGAGAGGTGGAATAATGAGCTGTTTGTCTCTATGACCTGGGAGGATTAGGAGGTATGTTGTGCACTGGCCGGGCGCTTGACTGCCAACTGCAACCTCCGAATAATACACTTCAAATACTTACATCAGCTGTATTACACCCCCGCGCAACTGATGAGATTTGGTTTACGGGAGGATGGTGGACGTGTCAGATGCGGGGCTGATGGGGCTAACTTTATGCACCTAGCCAGGGGATGTGCTGCTATACATGACTTCTGGCAGCGCGTTACGCAGGTATTAACTGACACAACCCTAGAAGCTGGTGAGTGCACACCGGAGCTCTGTTTGTTGGGCTGATGAAAAAGATCAAGCCTGCTAACAGACGTATATTTGCTATTTCTACTTTGTTTGCAAAACGTGCTGTCGCAATGCATTGGAAGGGGGGTAGAACAGTCCCAACTTTTGTAAAATGGATCAAAGACCTTGTGCATTGTAAAGAACAAATGGACGTATATGCTGAGGAGCTGCCGATGTCGTCCAGACCGAAGGACTTTTGGTCACCATTGACTGCGTACCTGATGGAGTACCCTGACATGTCATAACTGCTTATGAGTAACTGGCATATTTATGTTAGAATTGATCTGCAAGACCTGAATGTGTAAATTAACTGTAATTGGGAAGGGACCATGTTACACTGCCCTGCATGTTCTGATGAGTGTTTATGGTTGAAACAAGGGTGGACGGGGAAAATAATTGTATTCTATGTTCTATCCTGATTTGTTGCAGTGTGCGCGGCTTGTGCATGCTGTCGTATGAAATTTGTCAATGCAATAAATAAATAAATAATAATAAAAACAACAGTTAGACTGGACCTACCCCATGTAAGCATTTAAATACCACAATGTGATTTTTTATTTTATATTACCATTGACTGGTCGTCAATGGTTAGAAAATGGCCTCGGGAAAAATGTAAACATGACTGAAATAATTGTGAAATTCGTGAATTTGATGTTATTTGAAACTCGCAAAATGTATTGAAATTTAATTTTTATTCAGATTTGCATACATTTCTATACAACAAGGTCACAATTCGAGCAAAAAGGTTCTGTGGTGTACCAGTGGCAGGCTTGCCTGCTCAAAAATATAAAAAAATAGTAATTTTCTACACAAACCAGTCTCCTGCCAGTAAGGGAGTAGCCTTTGGTAGGGAATGTTATTGGCGATTACAGGGAGTTTCCTATTCAGGAAAAAAAGGTGGGGTTCTGATCAGAGCATTTTACATCCTTATTTTAGAAAAAATTTGAGCAAAAAGCAAAATGTATTTTAGGTGGTTCTGAAGAAGCACTCAAGAAATAATGAAAAAACTACTACTACTAATGTTCTAACTATACTACACAGACGGTCTCGGGGATTGCTTCTTTCCTTCTCCCATTTACTAGGTTTCCTTTCTTCTCCACTTTTTTTTTCTCACCTTCACACTTTACCTTACCCTGGTGATGCTCTCTTTTGCTCGTACTCTCCCCCCATCTTTCTTCCCAAGTCTCAGCATTCCACTGTTCTCTCCCTAACACTGTAGGTTCCCACTGTTATAACATTCTGCTGAAATTGTATTCACGAGCTTCCTCATCAATAATAGATAGAGGGGGCCCTATAAAAATGAATCACACGGTCACTGTGACCCACCCTGCCAGGCCATCGGGCTCAGTGGCATGTATCACACATTACAGTTTTACAGAAGGTGCACACTCAGTGGCGGCTGGCATCTACGGGGAAAGGGAGGGCGGGCGGGGACACGCAAATATTTTTTTGAAAACTTACCTGAACCGACGTCCTCCGCTCCAAACCTCTTCTGAACAGGATGCTGCAGTGCGGGTACCTATCCTGGCACTGCTCTCATGCTGCGAGGTAAGCACCCTAATTGGACAGAGCGGCCTCACTTACCGCTCCCTGGCGCTTTGGAGGCATGCATGTATGCTAACCCAGCGGTCTTAAGACAGCCGGGTTACAGGTTTCAAGGTGTGCATGTGTGGCTGGCCATCCAAGACGGACAGCCAAAGGGGCATGGTCCCTTTGAAAAGTGCACAAACAGCCCACCCTCCTCCCTGCTGCTGTCATTCAGCAGCGACCCAACCCCGTCCTGACGCTCAGTTCAGGGCGGGAGGATGAAAAATAATTACCATTTTATTTTTCATCTTTGGGGGTAACTCAAGTGGGGCGATGCTCCTCTGCTCCATCGGAGGAGCAGCCCCTGTGCATACTCACTTAAAGTCACATGACGTAATTGCAAACCACATTTCACCATGAAAGTGTAATTTCGCGGAATGTTCATATAATTTTGAGAAACAAATGACAAGATTTTGTATGCACCTAGAGATATACTTATATTTCTTCAAACCATGTATCGGCCAAAAAGCAGCATTCTGACCTGCTGTATTTGAACCTGCTGCATTTCTGTAGTCCAGCTTTGAATGCTTGAAAAACAATCTTACAAGTTGTTCAGCATGAAGTGAAGTATCCTGTAGAAATCTCAGTGCTTGAACCACCCATCTCTGGCCACCAGGTCAGTGTCCTTCTCAATTAGGCTAGAAATGCTCTCTGTGCCAGTGGCGCTGGTCAAAAACGTCTAACACGCTGAAACCCGCCCTTATGATGTCAGGGATGCAGACGACTGCCCTTAAGTTACCAATGTTATACGCTCAGGTAAATTAGTTACATCTCACATTCCAGAAATTGCCACAATGCTGTTGACATCACTCAGCTGGAGTCTAAAGAAGGTCTTTCCAACAACCCACTAATGAGTGCTTTATTACAATCCATCACAGCAGGGCCGATAGTTGCATAAATGGCGTAACTGCTGGCTCACTGACTCCGTCAACAGGACTAACTGTACTAAGGCTTTAAAACTGAGGATGTGGAACCTGCCCAGTCGCTGAAGACCATGTCATGAAAGTCCTGAAAGGCAGTGTTCAGTAGGTGTTCCAGCTGCTTTAGTAGATTGGAAGGGAAAAGGTTGTCAAATCTACCAAAAAGAGATGCCGGCAGTGGAGCTCTTTGGAGCCAAGAGCTAATAGCTGTGGGTGCTCTCCATAAAATGTAGCAAGAGGGATACTGTCAATGCATACGTTGGTGCTACAATGTGTACGGTGCAAGAATATGCATTGAACTACACAGCCCAAGAGTAATTCCGCAGACGCAGCGAAATTTCTCTATATTCCTTATGGGATACCACTATCGGGCATCTGATAGAGCATTATATGGAATGATGGTCACATGGTTACACCTACTTTATGACTGGCGGAGGTTATAAGAATGTTGTCATTTCAACATGAAGGAAGTCATTGGATTTCACACCCTGTTGATGGATCACTCACTGACTGCAGGTAACTCATATACAAGCTAGTTGACAGTTCCAACCAAACCTGGATTGCACTGCACATTGTGATGGTTTCTTGGACGTGGCACACGTGGAACAAATTATCAATGGATTAGTGGAATGGTTTTCAAGTATCCTGATATCATTTTCCTTTAAAATGTCTTTTGCAAGCCCATATTACAGCATGACGATTTCTTCAACCTATACTTTGTGACTTACAACGATATGAAAGAAACTGCAGGACCACCATGCAGGGAACTAACGGGGGAAACTGGCTGCGGTGACAGGAGGGTCTCATCACCAATACTAACCTCAGCAGTTTCAAGCCCACCTTTAGCTTTTTCATGTTAGCTAGCAGAACTTCACCATGAATGCTAACATTCTAAGATGAGCAACCCCATTCAGCCATCATCTGCAACTCAAGAATTCTTTCTAGCTCTTAAGTAAAGGTTTTCTACTCCCGCAAATTTCCACCATCTTGTCTAATTTTGTCCAGCCTGCTTTTACTCAGACTGGCATACAGAAGGATTTCTGAACAATTTTCATAAATACTGAATCTTATAAAACAGTTAAGAATATTTTACATCTAACTCTATTTTCACATGTAAGTTTCGTATCTGAATTTTTCTGCATCGGTGTCCTATCATGTCTACCAGCATCTACTGCACCACGTGCACACCTTGAGCTCAAGCTAAAAGGAGTTTCTGAGGATAGAAAAGAAGTATAGTTTAGAAATTTCAGTATTCAAAAAGGTTAAGACCTATCTTATGAGCAAATTCCTCCCATAACTAACAACAGACCGGACACTTATAGGGTAATATCTAGGTCACGTACTATTATAATAAAAGTCGATCTCTAGTAATCATTGGGACATGTATGTTTTGTAAGTACAAATGTCTCACACTCAAAAATGAATATATATGCTTGGTAATTTTGCTTAAAGGACTTGTCAAACTTGCTGTCAAAAGTTAATGCAATGAAATTGTGAAGTGCTCTGATACCCAAATTGGGTCATGTTTGCATTATATAAAACACTCAATAAATAAATAAGTAATTTGTCTAGCGTCAATTAGTAGTTTTGGGTGCTGTTCGACGAGAGGGCAACAAGGAACTAGCATTGTTTTCCTACCTCCCGCTTTCTGCACAGTGAGTTAAGATAAAATAACTATTTCCTGTGGTCAAATGGTTGATCATTTTTAATTTTAAATGCACTCCGCGACACGACTAACAATGATTTTTGTCTTCTTTATATATATATACACGTAAGGACAGGCTACAACCAGTGACAAGTCTGATGTGTTAATGGTTTCTATGAGGAACCCTTATTGTTATTGTCGGATGTGATTTTTACTATACAGTAAACAATGTTACTCTTATACCACGATTATATATAGTAGTAAAACAGTTTGTTACCAGTTCTTGAAAATGTTTCAAAACATCTTCTAGTCTCCTTAGAAACCATGTAGCAATATACAGTCGTGGAGATGAAACCTTGCAAGCTAATTAAACAAAATATTTAAGCAAAATAAAGATTAAGGCCTCCATTCTGAGATTCACGGACTCTCTGGCCGCGGAGGGATCCCAAGATTCCGAGGTTTACTGCAGACTTGCAAATATTACTCTTTGGACTCTTTTTGCTGAAAGCATCAAAATGTCCAAAGGAAAATGTGGGTGAGAAAAGACGTCACGTAATTGCTTTAATTATTATGGGTGGGGATTGCACAGGTTCCCCATCCCAATGCTGAATTGTTTTAATTATGCTTGTTTTTGTCCCTAGTACTTTAGTGTGTGATTATAAATAAATTTAAAAAAATTGCAACATGGGCACACATAATAGACTCAAAACTCAACCCACATAATTATGTGCACTGAGGAACTCTACTCGGCCACAACATTCACCTTCTCAATTACCCAATTAGAGAATACGCATAAATGGAATCAGAGAGAGTAACATACAAGAACAGACTTTTAGACACACCTAGATGTGTACGTACACTAGCACACAAACTACCGCCTGCTGGAACACCACATGCAAGTTCCCATAAAAACTTACACACACCGCAAGGAGCGGAACATAGGGTAAATAGTACACATGTTTATGGAGGTTCTGCAATCAATGTGAACACTTCCAGAAGCTACATTTCTTGTCCTGGTAACAAAATGGAAAACAAAAAAATGCCCTCTGGAAAGTAGTGTCACCAGGCAAACGAAATATCACCACGCCAAAGGCATGAAAACATTTGGTTGCTAAGTTCTGAATGCAGGTCCAGATGTTGCTAGTGATTTTCAGAGCTGGAGTTGTGGTGCACCATTACAAGGCTTTAGCGGCATGTCTAAAGCAGTAGTTAATTTGTGCAGATGGGTGCCTCTGGATACCACCAGCACTTATTTCAGAGGGACTGGGACTCCGTCACCTACAGTACTGTCCTGGCCCCAATATGTGTATCAGGGAACAGCAGATTAGTCCTTTCTCCATTTAGTCTAGAATTAGGAGGACAGCCAATATGGTAGTCCTGCTCCATTTCAATGTATTGACGGTCCTTCTTCTACTTCAATGAACCACAACGGAAATAAAGTAAGTAGGTAGGTAGGAGAATACGTATGTAGGTATGTAAGTTCGTAGGTAGGTAGGTCGGTCGGGCTTTCTCTCTCTCCCCCCCCCCGATGGTGCGCATGCTGCTCATCCACCAGGCTGAAAGTATATATGACAGAAGGGCCACTGGGAGATGTGGTGGAGCTGGAGGTAAGACCTCCCTGCCAATTTTGAGGACACGCACTCATTTAGTATTATTCGTATTTAGTTATTTTACAAAGCACTGGACTTGAGCCTGTGGACTGGAGCCAAATGAACTGGAGTTTGTAGTAGTGGAAATTGTACGGCTGGAAACTATTGGACAGGAGCTTGTAGTAGGTCCCTGTAGCAAAGAATTCGGTGGTCGTGTTGGGCGCCCGAAGAGTTGACAAAGGATAAAGTACTGTTTGTTGAATACTTATGTTGCAGAATATGAAGAGCCTCCCGACCCCTGCTAAATCTCCCATATCTCTACAGGAGTTCATTGGCTCATAGTGTGGGTGCGAGGGTGAAAAAAAGTGGTTCTGACAAGAAACATTAGTGAGCACACAGCCCTCTCTGGTGCAGAAGAATGAGTATGGGGAGTGTAGAGTTTTGCAAAAGCATGAGTGAGCACAGAGCGATCATTTATATGAAGGGATCGAGAACCTCCAGTGAACTCAGCTAAAAATATACATTTATAAACCATGCAGCATGAACTGCAAGACAGAAACATAAAAAGAGACAATTTAAACTCAGGAACACAGAAACGTACAAGTGCACCCATACCTCCGTACTGACACATGCAGATGTCCAAAGCAAATTTAAATCGATATCTAAAGTCATTAAGAATTCATGCTACAGAGGGCATAAAAATGTACATTTGGTGAGTGCCATTTTTTTCCATTCATTTTATCTTGTTTTTGAAAGAATGGGGAATTGCAGGCCCAGATTTAGTGCCCAGATCCACTAGCTGTTACAGCTTTTCTCTGCAATGATGGCATTAAGCACAATATTGGGCTTAAATTAGTTTGCACATTTCCTCTCAACTCCTATTTTCTCCTTGTGAAAAACAAGGCACAAGAGTCATTTACTGAAACGAACGCTCCAACAGACCTGACCTATTGGATCCCCAGGAGGCAACGCAACCATGGACATTAAACGAAATGTTTTTTCCATGTGTTGAATAGTGTATGCCTTTCAAACTGAGTGAAGTATGAATGCGTGAGCGTGGCAAGTTAGGGTTGTGATGTTTTGTGAGTTCGTTGTGGTGTGAGGCTGACTATAGTATAGGGTTTTCCTTATACAAATAGGTTTTACTATGTACTACATTATGAACTATTGAATCACGGATAAACGAAAAAAAAATATTTTGTAAAAAAAAAAAAGACGTTTGTGTATTTTGAAAATGATTTTTACTCTCTGAAGATATGGAAAAAAAGGAATTTTTATAAATAAACAGCAATTATATGAATAAGGCATTGTTGTATTTGATGTATTGATACAGCCAAGGGACCATCCAAGGAGCGTATCTAGCCGCTATTGAAGAAATACAGGTGGAGTGGGAGTGCTCTTGGAGCGTTCGTTTCAGTTTTCTGTTTTTTCCCCCTTCTCCCAGACCTACATTTCAATTTTAGGGGGTACCTTTTGTATATTATACAAGAGTCATTTACTCCTGTGTTTGTACTAATTCAAACCTCTAAATTACGCCCTTGAATGCATTTGTGAATAGGTAGATACTCAGTGATGGGTATCCACATTAGTACCAAGTAGAACCAACACACACAGATGGCTGCATGTGCAAAGTTATGAGAAGGGCCATGTTAAAGAACTAAGGGCCAGATGTACAAACATTAAAAATCCAGATCACCTAAGTGCGATTATCTCTGAATCATAATTAGGAAATCAGTATTCCTCTTGTATTAATTTTTGTAATCCCAAATAGCGATTCCTAGTAGGATGCAAATCAACCTACCTCATGAATTTTAATGAGGTAGGTTGCAATTTACGACCCATTAGGATTTGCTGCCATCACAGGGATAGTGGCTTGCTGGGGTCAGTAGACAACCATGTATGTGATTTTTTTTTTAGGTCTGGCCTATAGCTGTCTCATAAGACTTTTATATTTATCAAAAATAATCTTATAATATATGCTTACAGAGGGGCTTAGAGTCAGACTTCATCATCATTGGTCTTTTTAGCTGTCAATCACGTTTTGCTCCTGTCCACCACAGCTTAACGCATGGGCCAGCTTACTGCACTCATTGGCTCACTTCACTGTGAGTGACTGCATTTTGCGCATCACCCATACATCAAGAATCAGTACATACCGGAGACAAAGACGTCCCAGTTCACTGACTACTGCAAGAGACAATTACTTTTCCTAGAGGTCTTGTGTGGAAGGAGGTAGTTGTGAGACTTGAGCGTGGCACCTGCATAGGAGGAAAACAAAGTTTGATGAAAACATCGGCCAAACTAGTGTCTGCAAAGAATCACTGCCTGGGCCGTTTCCTTTGTTTAATTTTTACCCAAGCTACTGTTTAATTCTTAAAACAATGGTGAGGAGCACTGGACTACAGTTATTCTCCTCACCCCATTGACATTTTTAGGATTTATTGCGCTCTGGCACTTGCACTGAAAAGCTACGAGCGGACTTTTTGAGATCTCACACAATAAGTAAATGGGCCATCTGAAAGCAGGTTCATATGGGGGTATCATTTTGTAATGGAGAAAAGGAACACTGCCCTCTGACTCTGTTGAAGTGTGCAGTGCAAAGTAAAGAAATTTTTAGAGAGACACATATGGTTAGAAATTGAGTTTCTGGTTGGCAGAGGTATGTACCGTGCCCAACATGGAACGACAATTCTAGTCAGGGTTAGTCAGATACACACCATGCATTAATATGTGCTCTCCCTCTGGTAGCTTGACACAGAGCAGTCTAACTTAACTTAAGAGACAATGTGTAAAGTATTTGTGCAACGCTTAAACTGTGAAACCACCCCACAAAAATATATCACACCTGGTTAGAAAAATAGAGCTTAATTTAATGAACAAAATAGGACCAAAACTACCAAAATCCAATAAGTATAACCTGAGTTATAAATTTTTAAAAAATAAGCGAAATGTAGGGCTTAAAAACATAAAGCACCAACCAGGGCTATCTGATCAAATCCAAACTTTCAGGCCAACTGGTATGGAGTGTGGGTTGGATACAGTGACCAGACTGAGGCCTGCTGCAAAGTACCATAGTTGCGTCGTCAACGGAGCCGAGATGCGGGAAGCAAAGAAGCGAAGCAGCGAGCCACAGGATGAAGGCGATACGTCAGCACTGAGCTACGCAAAGTCGAGGATGTACCAGAACTGGAGACAATGTGTGCACTGTTGGTGATGCAATGTCCTCATTCCACGCACAGAGGGGATGCGTTGTCATCATTGGAGATGTGCCAGTTCAGAGTTGCTCAATGGTGTTGATTTGTAGATTTTTACTGGAGCAGCACTTTATACCCACTTCCAAGAGTCCAGGACTGGCAGGGCAAGACTCTCAGATGGCAGAGTCCAGGTGCTGTAGCAGGTGAGTTGGAAATCTTTGATATCCCTGAGACTTCAAAACAGAAGTTAAGCCAGCAAGCCCTTGGAGTCACTTTGGTTCTAGGTTGGAGAGATGCAGGTGCAGTCCTTCTCACTCCCAGGCAAGGAGGGCAGCAGGTCAGCAGAGCAGGAGCCCAGCAGAGTCCAGCAGAGTGACAGTCCTTCCAGCAGCACTGCAAACCTTCTTCCTGGCAGAGTATCCACAGGTCCAGAAGTGTACTGAGTTCGTCCAGTACTTATACCCAGTTGTACCTTTAAAGTGGGGGAGACTTCAAACAGATGCCTTTGGATTGCACAGAGTCCCTGCCCTCCCTGCCCTGGCTCCAGGCTCACTACAGGGGGGCTATAAAGCCTTTTGAGTGGTGACAGGACACCACCTATTCAGGTGTAAGTATCAGCCCTTCCCTCCCATCTTGCCCAGGGTAGCTCATCAGGATGTGGATGGCCCATCAGTCACACCTAAGGTCCCTTTGTGTGTGGCTGTCTATAGGGAATGCAGAAAGCCCAGCTGTCACCCACCCCAGACGCGTATTCAGAGATAGGCAGAAGGAAGAAAATACCAACTTTCTGAAATGGCATTTTCAGAATTACAATTTAAAGTATGACTTCACCATAAGTTGTGATTTTAGGATTCCAGAGATACTAAACTTGGGGGTCCAATCTCTTCCCAATTGGAAATTACATTTATAAAATGTAATACAGTAATCCCAATGTTATCCTATGGAATAGATAGGCCTTGCAGTAGTGAAAAGCGACTTTGAGAGCTTTTCACTACAAGGACATGTAAAACTTAAAAAGTACATGTTCTACTTTTTAAATACACTGTACCCTGCCCTCTGGGCTGTCCAGGGCCTATCCTAGTGGTAACGTATATGTACTAAAAAGGAAGGTTTGGGCCTGGGAAGAGGGTTAACTTGCCAGGTCCACATGGCAATTTAAAACCATACACACAGGCTCTGCAATAACTCGCGTGAGACATGTTTAGAGGGTTACTTAAGTGGGTGGCACAATTAGGTGCTTTAGGCCCACTAGTAGCATTTAATTCACAGGCCCTGGGCACATGTAGTGCACTTTACTAGGGACTTATAAGTAAATTAAATATGCCAATTGTGGATAAGCCAATGATATAATGTTTAAAGCAGAGAGCACATGCACTTTCGCTCTGGTTAGTAGTGGTAAAGTGCCCAGAGTCCTAAAGCCAGCAAAAACGAAGTAGCAAAAAACAGGAGCTCTGAAGGCAAAATGTCAGGAGAAACCACGCCAAGGATGCCAGGTCTAACACAAATGTATTTGCATATTACTGAATCTATTGTGTTTGTATCCTGCTGGTTCTGTAGCCTGCCACTGGTAACTTCCACCTTGTCGTTATAATGCATGATTGCTCCCACCTCCCACCGCCATCGTCTTTAAAAGACAGCTCAGAGTAGGCATCTCGGTCTCATTCCCATTAAACTACGCTGACAGGATGGTTTCTGCTTCCTGGGTGGCAGAATCACCGCCATGGGATTTCACTATTTCTAGTCTTTTTTACTCTGAGCGCTGAGAACAGCTTTTCATAGTTGTGTCAGTTTGCCAACCTCTATATGGGACAATTTGAACAGATTCACCTCTGGAGAAAAGGTCCGACTGCCCTAATGGAAAATATCTTATATCTAGGACGACATATTGATAATATTCTAATGTTTTGGACAGGGACAAGTGATGCCCTGGAGGAATTCTTCATATATATCAATGACAATCCCTTTAATCTGACCTTCACTGAGGAACAGAGCACCACCCAGATTAATTTGGTAGACAATGATAAACTAAAGAAAATACCCTACAGAAAACCCACAGCATGTAATGCTACACTACATGCCAATAGCGCTCATTCTCCCTCACAAACAAGATCTCCATTTGGAAAGATGGTAAGAACGAAAAAGAACTGTAGTGATGTGATTAGACTAGATGAAGAACTAAACATGGTGGAGAAAAGATTCAGTGCCAGGGGATATAACCAAGATAATATCAAAATCTCTCACCACAAGATCAGTAAAATAAACAGAGAAAAATTACTAACAGGACAAACTAAGAAGAAAAAAACACAGACAAACAGAAAAGTCAGATTCATTACACCATATTATTCTGTGAGTTCAGAAGTGTTTAAAATCTTAAACGAACATTGGCATCTACTAACGGATGATACTAGCATACAGGGAGCTGTGGGCCTAAAACCAACTGTGAGAAGTTGGCCTGGCATATGCTGGTCACTAGTTATAGTGGCCACCTTGCACCAGTCCAATTCGACTCTTAAGGTGATAGGTTTAAAAGACAACCTTTAAAGAAAGCTATCCTAGTGGTAGCTGTGGAGAGCAGCCTTCAGGCTAAGTCTTGAAGGAGTGTTAAGCTTATTGTTTTACCATAGATAACCTCTTGAATGACCAAATGAAAGAGTAGTCCACACAGGTATATATATAAAATATATGCATTTATTCTAAACAGAATCCCACAAGTCTCTTTATGAGGCTAGAGGTAAAGTTACAATTCAAACAAGCATTTATAGATACAATAAATAGCACTGGAATCACAGGGCCCCAGTGGGGGACCAAACCATATATTAAAAAAGTGGTATAAGAACCACGACAATTCTACAGACAACGCCTAGGGCATTTAGGATCGCTGGCCCCTTAAGAATCCACCCCAGGTTATGAGGAAGGGGACCCACGGGAGGCGCGTGCAGTGGAAATAGCTGCTATCGGGATCTCTATTACAGCCTATGGAGAATGTCGCGGTTTGATTTAAACAGATTAAAGACACTTCTAGCAGGAGTTCAAAATTAAAAACTTAGACTTAAGCTTTTGAGGAGCCCACTACCACGGGAGTACCGAGGTACTACTGTTACCTGCCCCAGGGAAGCCGGGTGCATAGGTCGTTTTCGATGTCGGATCGCGGGCTGATTTTCAATGGGAAAATGTACAAGACTGCTGCTAGCCAAAAGCGTCGATGATGCCGTGAAGACTGAAGTTGTAGATCTTGTAGAGAAGAACCTGAAAGCAGAGGGGACAGAGTCTGGGTCACGGCACAGTGACCAGGGAGCTCAAGGAAAAGAGCCCTTCAATGTCGGGTGCTTCAAGTGGAAAAGGTGTAGCTTGGATCTGCAGCCACGGGCTCCAGGAGGCTTCAAGGAAGGCCAGCTTCTGGAGGGCGGCTGTCCCATGAAGTATGAGGGTTGCTGCGGTGTTAGTGTCCGGATTGGACCCACTAAGCCTTGGCAACCGCAACCCACGCAAGATTAATAAATCAGCTACTGGCGCAGACCCACGAGGTCTGTGAGAGGTCTCCTTCAAGGAGACTGTAGAGCAGGCCTGGAGCACCCGGGGGAACTCTTAAAAGTAAGGATTTTCCTCCGCCAGGGCCCACAAGTTGAGAGACAAGAGACTGCGGAAGGCAGCAATTTGGAGTGCGTAAAAGGGTGCCCACGGGCCACCGGGGTGAGCTAGGGCGCTGATCTTTGGCACAGTTGCTGCTGAGAGGTTGGCTCAATATTGGGCCAAAGCACAACTTCCCCACTGGTCAGGGTCGTGTGCTATGCAAGAGGTGGCCGGTGTCCTGGGGTAGCGGGGATCTCGGCACCCACGCGGTCCGCTCAGACTTGCTGGGCACGCTCACTGGCCTCTCGGATGCTAGGAAACCCACCTCAAGGTTGGGAGGAGTCGTCGATGTCCGAAGGAGCAGCAAAGTTCCAACCAGGTCACTTGCAGTGTTTTAGGTGCCTGCCAAGCAGGGGGGTAACTCCTTTACCCAAAGGGAGATTTCTTCAGTCAGCTGGGCAGCAGCTCGTCGAAGGTCAAGTCTGTGAAGTCCAAGATTAATCTGATTCTCCGGGGACACGTTATTCACCTTTATCCACAAGATTAGGGGAGTGTCCAGATCAGTGTTCACCAATGGTAGTTGAGGCGGGAAAGGGTGGCTACACCCTCTCCCCTTTGTGTGTTTCCCGCCTGGGCGAGGGGCAGGATGCCCCTGAACCGGTTCTGGGCGGTGTATGCAGAATGTAGGCACTGTAGCAGGCTACGTGCAACTCTGAAAGGTATCCTATGGTGCACCCACCCAGATCCAATCCACATAGCCTGTCTGGGAAGGTGCTGGCACCTCCCTGCAACAGGATCCTTATTGTCCAGCTGCCGAGGCTGGGGTTTTCCCCAGCAACAGGCAGCCAGAGTTGTGTGGGTGGCGAGTAGCATCCATTTTGTGATACGTGTGCACTTTTAAATTGGTGTCTAAATTCTGCCGCTTTTCCCATATCGCCCCTCTAGCAGGGGGGAATCATGCCCTCATGCCCATGACTGGACTGGGGGTATGATTCCTACATGTTGACACAAAAAACGATATGGTTCTGTGTAGCCATTCTCAAGTTATCATGCTATCGCGATATACTTATAATGCGGTTAAGAGTATATGGTATGGCTACACTACAAACAACCCAGCAATGGTTTTACGAGGGTTGCAGAGGGGCCCTACTCAGGTAGGGGTCCCCCCTCACACATATCTCAGCACCCTGCTTGAGGGGTGACCAATGAGAATACATGTGTTGTACATAGGTGGGATACAGGGTACCTGTATCCCTGTAAGGGGGTGCAAGCACCACCGTACCCAGACTACAGTAGTGGTCTGGTGGTGTCATTTGATATGGCTGTCCCAGGGTGGCACAATAAGTGCTGCAGCCCTGGTAGGCCTCTGAGGGACCCATGCCCTGGGTACCTAGGGTACCATCTGCAAGGGCTGACAGGGTATCCTCAGTATCCAATTGGGTTGTACCTAGGGTACTCACATCAGTTTAGAGAGGAAGCAGACAGGCTGGGGTCCTGGATAGCAGGGCCACAGCCTGGCTAGAGTCATAAAACAGTCAAAACATCAGCAAAAAGTTGGGGGCAACTATGCAGTCGATGTCACTCGCCTACACCAACAATTACACATGAAAGGGGCAGAACACTGAGGCAATTGCTATGTCCGAGTTTCATACCAGCTGTAACAAATAGAACATGGTTACCATCTGCTCCTAATACCTTCTACAAATGTGGTACATGCAGTGTTTGTTGCTTCACTATGAATAGAACGGTGACTTTCAAATATAATACAGAGAGGATGTACACAGTTAATAAGTTCATCAACTGTAACACCAAATTTGTAATATATTGCATAAAATGTACTTTTGGGAAAATATATATTGGAAGTACTGTAAGACCTCTCAAGGAGAGGATACAAGAACATATAAGGGTGATACGCAACAACAACATCCAAAATCCCTTGGTGTGCCATTTCAACACAATACATGAGACAACAGAAATTCTAAATATAGGCTTTCATGGTATTGATGTGGTATGCCCAGGTTTGAGAGGTGGCAATAGAATAACAAAATTGTGTCAGACAGAAAGCAATTGGATTATTAACCTGAGGGCGGTTGAACAGGGCATTAACGTTGATAAAGAGATGTTTGAATTTCTGTGATATGATGTAACCATGTAGGCAATGCAAATTCTCTATCGCCGAAAGATTGGTGGTGGGGTGTGTCTATATCTACATTCTTTTTCGCATGTAACAACCTAAAACATCTTTCGCTTCTAACCAGATGGGACGGTTACTGAGTGGACTTACTATGGAGCGGATCTTGTAAATAATCACCACGGGATACGTAACTTCCCTCAATATGGATGAATACGATAACATTATGAAACACTCACCTTATGAGATATTCTGACTATATGTCGTTAATTACGGAGGATGAGCCTTATGAGCATATAGTTTTACATTCTGCTGACATACGTTGCTATGCGCAATATGGACACTCTCCTCTTTCTTTTATTAGCATAGGACTTACATACCATGTCTATGTCTAAATATGAATACTTTCTATTTTTGTCTTAATATTTATCAATATGGAACTTGATGAAGGAATGATTCCTTGTATCTGTTGAATACAATTGATGAATAAGAGACGAACGACAATTTAAATAACACAAATGTATATGCGGATTTCTTAGAACAACATAGGCAATGTGACTTATATATAGAATTTTTATTTTAGGTCTTTCTCCTTAGGCCTTAATACTGTGCGTCGATCCACCAACCCGCTTAATATTAAATATATGAAATAGATATCACTCTGGACATGGCCAATATGGCCACCACAAGTTAACACTAATGGGACTTTCCTCAATATTGGTCCTTCTTCAGTGTTTAGCACATGCCGTGGCATCTATACTATATAATGGCGCGGTTTCTAGACGCGGACGGGAGCGCACCACGGAAAGATGCTTTCGGGACGGTGAAAACCATTCGGTAAGCTTCAAGTGTGTAAGTGGCAGATCTCCTTAACAGCGGATGATTTGCTTTAAATTACTACGTCCCAGTGGGACAACAAATGGAGATAATGATTATTTTAAACTACATTGCCTGCTCCTGGTCAATTGCTTAAAGTCAATTCGGTCTCTTGTGTCTTTTGATGATATAGAAAGGACGTAACATGGTTCCTTTTCTAATGGACTTACCTCATTTTACAATACTGGAACAAACAAGCTTGATTTCTCAATCCTAATAGATATCACTACGATCGTGATCTATTAGGTACGATGCAAGTGCTCACGCATCTTTTATTTTTTTCTACTTAGACTAGCAATGCAATGGATAGTTAATCATTATGTTTTTACTAAACAATCCTTTCCCCTTATGCTCATACATTGCAGATTAAAAGGGATGACTTCAGAAACTTACTATATTTTTAAGAAAGCGACTGGCCTTAATTACGTAATACACATATAAATTATACATAAGGTGAGAACAATGTGTCTTTTTCCCAGATACCCCTTCTTTTGCATGTCACGTTAGAAATTGGGACATCTATTATATGTCACAGAACTACACACAGTCTAAATCGGTTCATTCAGGAGTGTTAGAAATACACTCATTTAATTATATTGACTGTCACTTTAATAAAAAGTGATAGCAGGATCTACAACTCTTAAAAACATAGAATCACTAATAAGGCACGTGGTGACTTGGAACTAGTCTCTTTCATTCTTCTGTGCACGGGTGATAACAGCTCTATGGTGTACCTTAGATTTTTATAATGTTTTTTGTTTGGGATTGACTTTTTCACTTATGGTTACAATGTCCAGCAGGACAATGGTTGTAATGTTTTGTATTGTATTTTAATTGTACTCAAATGGACTGTTACAATTATGTCTTTTATATGTGATTTTGCAGCCTTGAGGAAGCCCTGTTGGGTGAAACGCACGTCGGCTGCCGTTTGTGTATGGAATAAAAAAGTGATAACGGACCACTTTCTCCGGATGCAGACTATTTTTTGTGGACTGTGTGTTCAGATAGCACATATGAGATTGGACTAAATAATTTGGAACCTTTTTTGCAGACAATGTTGAATTGATCAAGGAACTCTATAATTACGTCTCTTTGGTGCTTGTGAGATTAGACTGGATTTGGACTACTGTTGTAGATCTAAAAGTGCAATTCTCAAGGTGGGTGAGTATTTGGCACCATGTGAGCACCCAACACAAAATGAAATGAGATTGATGTGTTGTGACATTCACTATCAATGTACTTATGTTGATGTGCAGATCGAGGTAGCATATCCACCTATTGTTTCTGATATATACTACGCTGATAGGATGGTTTCTGCTTCCTGCTTCCTGGGTGGCACAATCACCACCATGGATCTTAGCTATTTCTAGTCTGTTTTACTCTGAGCGCTGAGAACAGCTTTTCATAGTTGTGTCTGTTTGATCAGCAGTCTTGGGCTCTACGGAGGTACGGTTAACATGATTATCAACTCTTTGGTTGGGGTTTCTTTAATGAAAGATCGAAGAAGAGACAAGGGGACAGACATGCCCATCATGTGACAATAAATTGTTAATGTCTGACTGCAGCATTTAAACTATTGCTTGAGATTTGGCAACTTAGCCTAATGTTTATTAACAAGCTGAAAAGCATGTCAGGTAAAACTAATTGTAAGGTTGTTGATCTAAATAAGCCGGACTACAAGCAATCAGTGCCCATCTCCGAGGCTGCGCCCCTCAAACATGTGTTCTTGTGCTGAAAGTCATGAATAAAAACTGATATTTGAGTGGCCATTTAAATAGGGCTGGTGCTCTCCATCCCTCATAAGGTAAGTAGGTGGTCTTGAAGTTGTGTGGGAGGTACAGTGTAGCTCCTTCTAGTAACCGTTAAACAAGTCAAAACTGCTTAATTATTCTTCACTGCATTTGCATACAAATATAGTATCCTTCACTGCATTTGCACATGAATGCAGTATCCTTCACTAAAGTTGCATATGAATGTGTATTCTTCACTGCATTTGCATACAATTGAAGTATCCTTCACTGCATTTGCATACGAATGCAGTATCCTTCACTGCATTTGCATACAAATGCAGTATCCTTCACTGCATTTGCATATGAATGCAGTATCCTTCACTGCACTTGCACACAAATGCAGTATCCTTCACTTCATTTGTATATGAATGCAGTTTCCTTCACTGCATTTGCATATGAACGCAGTATCCTTCACTGAATTTGCATATAAATGGAGTATTGTTCACTGCATTTGCATATGAATGGAGTATTGTTCACTGCATTTGCATATGAATGGAGTATTGTTCACTGCATTTGCATATGAATGGAGTATTGTTCACTGCATAAGAATGGAGTATCCTTCACTGCATAAGAATGCCGCAGCCTTCACTGCATTTGCATATGAATGCAGTAGCCTTCACTGCATTTGCATGTGAATGCAGTAGCCTTCACTGCATTTGCATATGAGTGTAATATTGTTCACTGTCTTTGAATATGAATGCAGTATCCTTCACTGCATTTGCATATGCATGCACTATCCTTCACTTCATTTGCATATGAATGCAATCTCCTTTGCGGCATTTGAATTTGAATGCAGTATCCCTCACTGCATTTGCATATGAATACAGTATCCTTTGCTGGTTTTGCATATGAATGCAGTATCCTTCACTGCAGTTCCATATGAATGCAATATCCTTCGCTGTCTTTGAATATGAGTGCAGTATACTTCACTGCATTTGCATGCAAATGCAGTATCCTTTACTGTCTTTGAATATGAATGCAGTATCCTTTACTGCATGTGCATATAAATGCAGTGTCCTTCCCTGCATTTGCATATGAATACAGTATCCTTTGCTGTTTTTGCATATGAATGCAGTATCCTTCACTGCAGTTCCATATGAATGCAATATCCTTCGCTGTCTTTGAATATGAATGCAGTATCCTTCACGGTGTTTGAATATGAATGCAGTATCCGTCATGGTCTTTGAATAAGGTCTCCTATGCCCACTCACAGTCATATCCTCCATAAGTAAAAGTATTGTGGATCAAAATGCAGTATTTGTGCACGTGCAGCTAGCTTTCTTTCATTAAACCACTGAATAAATACATGTTTGTAAACTGTTTGGAGAAAAAAAAGGGAGAGCTTTGAGACCCACTGACTCAGCTCACAGGTGCTTGAACATCGTAAAAATATAATCGTGTTGCTGAGAGTTATGCAGCTATTGTGTAGTAAATGTTTTAGAAATAGCCAATGGCACGCAAAGCGTTCAATGTTTGGCGACTTGATAGTGTTGTCCTCCTGTCTGTCCTCATGAATACCTGTATTTGTTGTTTTTTAAATGTTATGTATGCCAATATGTCTTTCTTATATATAGGAACAAGACTTGTGACTATTGGGAATGATGTCTAAGGCCTTTCAGGGCTGGACCTGGTCTTTATAAGGGGGCAGCACAGCTTGCACTGCTGCTAACCATACTGTGCCTATACTCTCTGTCAGTAGACATTAGACTACTGCAGTGCAGTGCTGCACCTGTTTGTTTGTGCAGGAGAGACATTGGCATGGTTGCTGCTTGTGCTGCCCCCTCCTGTTTGTGTGTAATGGTTGCACTGCTGCTGCAGATGCTGTCAGTTTTATACCCTCTGGGGAAGCTGACACTGCTTCAATGCGCTGTACCTATTTCATATATGTGATGAACGCTTGATTTGTGGCTGATCTTTGCCCATGAGTGAAACGCGCTCTACTAACATTCAGTGTCTGTCATTCCTGTTCTGTTTGCAAAACCTTTTCCTTGTTCCCCGTTCTATGCGTGAGGCCGGCTCGCACTCTTCTAGACTGCAGCCCGTCAGATTAGTCTGGAAGCCGCACACTTGTGCTGCTTTTACTCAGAGTCTGTTCCATACATTTGAAGGAATCCTTCACTAGTCCTGCACTTATCCAGCATCGAAGCCAGCTAGCATTACTGCTGCTCAATCTGTGTGTTGTAGAAGAATGCTTCACTCACTTATTTCAACACATCCAGAATGTGGTTGCCCGCCTTAGTCTTGGACTAGGTAATGATCTAGGATTTCCTTTCATCTCAAAATCTCTGCACCGACTTGCAATACACAAAAGGAGTATCTTCAAAGCGTTATGCCTTTCTCATAAAGCGCCCGTGCTCTTTGTACTACTGAAGTGAAGCTCTCACTTTGTGCTGGAACCAGCCAACTACTTCTGAATCTCTTCTGAAAGTCCTGGAGTTCAGGTCATCTCTCAGTGCCTATTCCTTTTGGGCCATCACGGCTAAATCCTCTCTCCTCACTCTTCTTTTCTGTCTTTGTTCCATACGCTCACAATTTTCAGTCTCTCAGTACATCCACCTCCTCAATTATTCAACCATCTATCCATACCCTCGCGCATTAATTATCAATGCACTCAGTCACTCATCCATCCACTGTTTGACATATTCTCACATTCCTCCACACAACCATCCCAATAGAAACATGCGCAAACATACCAATAAGTAATAAAGTTCCTTGACCTATAATATAGATAAACTATTGAATTGGCCAGAGCTTGTATTTTTTGCTATTTAGATCTGACCAACAATTACAGGTGCTTTTTGGTCAGCCCTCTTCATCCACTGGTCTGTTCAGTAGCATTCTCATGTTGTGTCAGCCCACCACTGGATAACGTTGCGGGCAATGGTTCTTTACAGACCATGCCATGCAGGAATGGGCTTTGGTGCTCCCATTTTTTTAGGCACCATCGTGGGAATGCCAAAGGGCCGCCCGCCAGACCTCAAGATTACTCGCAATCTGGCTGGTGGTCGGTGGTCAAGTTTGGCAGTCTAGGGGCGGGGCGCTGGTGTGGGGGCCTGCTTCAAGTCCGCCAAACTTGTAATCAGGCCTCAACATTCTCTCTTTCTCCTCCCAGTCATTATAATCCACTCTCCCTCTTTGTCTGTCTGAATGGAATTAACCTTTGGCATTGTATTTAAGCCATGATAAGAGCTCCTTCTGTATAGCCAGGGGAGGGACCCTAAAAGTACAGTTTGGGGCTTTCTTTCATGTCTATTTTGCAACAAGGGTTACATGTCTAGGGAGATGGGAAGTTAGGAAATGTAATGTAATGTAAACTGTAATGTAAATGTAATGTAAACTGAACTTATATAGCGCACTGTTACCCAACGGGTATCCTGGCGCTGCGGAAGTACATGTTGTTATATAGTGTGGTTAATCATTCACCCAAAAAGATGACCTATGGGCAGAAAGGAAATACAGTACGATATCTGAACAGGTTGGTGACACTGCGTTTATGACTTATTCCTCCCTCGGGAATAGCCAAGTCTTAAGCCTCTTCCTTCTAAAGAAAAGACTAGGAAGAAAAAGGGTGGATATGAAGATTAAAGATTATCATTGGTAATCAGACTGTTACTTTATGGATAAGATTTCACTAGAAATGTCAGCACTGATATGAACAATCTGATTGGCTCAGCTAAACACTTATGCACATAAAAAGGGGATTTACTCAATGCACTTGCATGACATTCCTAAGAATGCTGAAGAAGAAATATTAGTATACATTTCTATTAACGTTCACAAAAAGCCTTTGCAATTCACAATAATGTTAAAACTACTTAAAAAAATGAGGGTGTATTGAGCGAGACAAAGACACAGAAAGACTGAAGAAAAATAAATTGTCTTGAAACAAGAGATTAGCAGGATGGTTAGATAAAGAAGCAGATACTTTAAAAAGGCATTTCAGAATACATAAAGTACAACTCCTGTAGTGCTCTTTTACATTTTCTTAGATGTCTTTGTGAATCCGCCTCAAATCATCTAAAGTGGGAATATGCAGGGAATATTAATGTACAATTAGTACAAATAAATAGGATTGTGCACTCTTTGCACTTTTACTAAGAGGAAGGTTGATGTTCAAGGTCGATTCGCAAAGACATGTATAAGTATATGAAGAAAAAAAGAAAAAAGTACTTCGATAGAACTAGTACTATTTCCTGTATTAATAATTGCTTTTGAGATTCGCCCCATTTATATTTTGTGACATGTGCAAGGAAACCATTTGCTCCTCACACCTCTTACCCTCAGAGAACCACATTAAAAACTACACATGAATGAACTCCACAAATGAAGCTTGCATTAATATAACCCAAAACAAGGAAATGTGACAAAACATGGTTGAATAGCAAACAAATACATTGAGTAGGTCTTTATACTTCACAACTGTGTGGGTTATATTTGGGATGTGCACCTTGATGCTTGTAACTAAATATCCGTAAGCCTTGCATTTCTGTACTCACAGTTCCCCCATCTGGGTTGCGTAGATAGCCATGAGCAATGGTTTTGTCAATAGTGAATCCAAAATCTCCTCTGCGGATGTGGCCAGCTATCTGGCCATTCCTCCAGATGGCCTCCAGGCCAAACATTGGCACTTTCCTGTAGGACAACATAGTGTTCAATAATTAGGCAATCTGGAGCCAATGTATCCTCTCGGGCATTATATGTGTGCCCATATATTTTACATAATACATACAACTGGAAAGTAATAGGTCTTACTTTAGACTATCTTTGAGCAAATACCATGCACATTATTCATTTAGGATCATTCCCTAACTATAGCACGTAGAATATTCATACACTGAGGGAACACTGGGACCTTCTACCCAGCACATATTACAATCCCGTTTATGCAATGGGAAGCCATCGTATCCCTGTCACGTAATTCTATATATAAGTATCATGCATTTTGTGTAACATTCAACCAATGTATATCTCTCAGAATGTGCCACATCTTGTGCATTATTAACACAATATGGAACCATTTCTCTCAGAACCTTCTTGCAGCCTATATCACACACATAATGTATACAATGAGAAACTTGGTGTCTCTCATAGAACATTCAAAAGCTCATATCCCACACTTTCATGCAGTTTGAAAATGTATATCTCGTTCTGGACTTCCTTGTGCCGTATCTTGCATTTTATTCCTCCAATCCTCAACCAATGTAGTTGTGCCAGGATCTTCTACCTACACGTCCTATGCAATGCTGGGCCAATGTATCCTCCTCAGGATCTTCCACCTGCCACATATTGCACATTAGTCAAGCAGCGTGGAGACAATAAAGCTCCCTCAAAACCTAAATGTCAGTATGATGCACAATGCCCACGAGTGTAGGATAATGATTATCTCCAGCGCTCCCCACAAGTCCATATCATGCACATTATTCAAGTAATGTAAATGTCTTTATTCCTATATGATGCAGATTACTTGGGTGGGGGAGGCTAGCTGATTGGCTCATGGGGGCCGGGGGCTCTCCTTTTCCTCTTTGCCTGGGGCCTGTCTGTGGTGGCTCATGGCTCTTAATACGGCTCCTTCTGAGAGAGGTTATCCTGGTAGTAGTCGTCCCGGCACACTGACATGTGGGTGGGGGGGGGCTGTATTATTTCAGGGGAGGGTTTGGGGACGGCGCATTGGTAGGTGGAAGTGGCCCAGATTGTATTTGGATGTGATTTTATAAGCGGATGGCGGCCACTGGCCAGATGAACATTGTGGATGTCAATTGTGTTTGAGTAATGCAATAAAAAATGTTTTTGCAAAAAAATGATGCAGATTACTTATGCTATGGGAAGTCAATGTATTCCTGCCAGGACTTCAACAATTTCTAATCTTGCATATGATTCATACAATTTAAAGCAGCTGTATCCAAATCAAATTATTTACATGATTCATGCACATTGGAACTAAGGCTCCCCCAGACCTTCTAAGCCCACACATCACCATTGCTAGTCAGCAGGTAGCTATGTATCTATGTATGTATGTAGTATTCATATAGCACAAACCTAGCAGAAAGGCAGCTGAGAGATGTACACGGTCCAAGGCAAAGTCAGTCAACGCATGATTCAAGGTGTACCTGGTTTCTAGGAATAAAATCAGGATGATACTGCAGCATGATGAGGGATTCTTTAAAGAGGTGTGTTTTCAGTTCATTCCTAACTTGGATCGGGTTTAGGCCAGTTCTGGTTCCATTCAGTTCCATTTCAGATCCTGGAAGCAAAGATGGAGAAAACCAGTTGCCTTGTTCTTCGTTTTTGCACTCTTGCTCCTCCCGTCTGACGGTGTCTTAGCTGTGGGTGTGTTGAGAGCCAGCAGAGAGGATAAGCATGTCAGCCAGAGACCCGGGCGTGCCAGTTGTGATGAATTTGTAGATGCTGCAGCCAGTTAGGTAGATGTTTGCGGCTGGCACGGATAGCCAGTGGAGTTCCATTAGGATAGGGTTGATGTGGTCAAAAAAAATGTGCCAACCAGATTATGTCTCTCAGCGCCCTCAGAGTGAATATAACCCGGTTATGGTTTCAAATTATGAAACTAAATCTACTCTTCTCTGTACTGTCTAAGTATTCAAGTCATGCACATACTTCAGATAATGCTAAGCCAATGTATCCTGTTCAGGACTTGCTAAGTTCTAATTTCATATGTGTACTTCAAGTAATGAGATATCAACTTAGTCTTTCTATACCTTCTTATTATGTACATCAATTAGACAATGTAGGAACAACGTGTCACTCACAAAATTTCTATATCTCTTTCTCATACCATGGACATTATTTTAGCATGCCAATGTATCCTTATAAGTCATGATATCATACACATGGTTCCAGTATCATGCACTTGGCATCAAAGCAGCCTTCTCAAACCACAACTCAGATCTCATGAAAGTGTTTCACAAAGGGTATACCCTGTTTTGCAGATAACCACACACTCCTTTCTAGAGTTGCATGCATTACCCTGCGTCCTAAGTGTACAATTAAATATCTCACTCTGTGTAAAAGATCAATGGATTTGCATTTCCAGTATAGCTGGGTGAGCATCATGGATAGATTACAGACAGAGTGTTTGAATCAGTACAGCTAATAATGGTGATTGTTTTGGAGTCTCCCTGTTATGTACACATTCTAGGCAACATGGAACTGAGGACATGCTCAGGACAATGGCAAGTGAAAATTCAAGCCAAAAAAAGGGTTTGTGCAAGAATTTTGCAGGAAAAACTTCTGGGGGAAACATTACTCCATCTAAATTAGATAACTGTAACCTGCAAAAAGGAAACTCCCTTTTTCACATTCTCTCTCAATTTCCGGGAAGACTATTTCCCTCATGAACACTTTGTGTAACTGGCCCCAAATAACCCAGATCCGTAGGATCAATCAATAGTGCGATGTTAAATGATCCAAAAGACCTTCTGGCTAGAAAAAGGTGGCAATAGTTGTCTGACAAATACTGGCCATTGTGTGAACACTCCTTTACAAAAAGTACAATAACAATAGGCCCGTCATATCGCCATAACAATGCACCAGTCATATCTCCATAACAATGGGCCCTTCATAGCTCCATAACAATGGGCCCGTCATATTTCTATGTCCATGATTACTTCATCCTGATCATTATTTGAATAAGTGAAGACAATTCCTTAACAAAACCTGCTCCCTGCTTCCCTTTCAAATTTCCATTTGTATGTTTAACTTATTTGAACGTGTTATTATTTGTGCAATATATTCTTTCCAAACTTCATTTTTGGAAGCAAATGTTCTCACCAGTACTTGAAGTGCACATTTGTCATTCCCCAATTTGTACTGTTTTATATGTTTGCTATCACAGCGCCACTACAAAGTCCACACTTTACCTTGAAAAACTGTAAATGTGCGCAGTTAAAGATTACCCAACGTTATGCTTGAGAAACAGAAACAAATTATATGAATCCTTCTCATCACAAAATATATGTTGAAGGGTACAAAATACCAATGAAGGTTCACAATTTGACAGAAACAAAGAAGCAGGCATGATTTTATATTATTCGAGAAGAATCCCAAGGTCAGCTCAAGGTCATTAAGGATGCTTTCTGCCCCAGAGATGGTCTTCGGCAACTTTGCTTTTGGCCGGGGAGAACCGAGGAAGGGTGGGATGTGACGTGGGCACCTACATCTTTTTATATAAAACAAGCTAGAGAGCAATTTCTCAAACTACATGACTCACTAAGAAGCAGCTTCAGGGTTGGTGCATTGGTGATTAATACTATAGGAAAAGCAATAGCACAGTATACTGTCCTAGAATACTACCTTGGAGATAAGCTACATTTTTACATTTCTCAATAAATAGTAGGCTCTTTTTAACCCAAATATCCCATAGCTAGAGTCTAGTAAAGTATACACTCTTCAGTCCTCTGTGCGGATCACCTGCAAGTCTTCATTAACTAGTATGGGGTTTGACACTAAATATTCTCGAACTGAATGAGGGAAAAGTAACCCATCCATTCACGCTAAATTTCTTTCGTGAGAAGGCCGCGTTCTGCCAACAGTGAGAATGATTGACAGTTTGCTTTATTTCTCACTAAGCTCCTGGATGTACTCAGGAATAACACTCTCTTTCCTTAGTCTCAGTGGCATGGAGGCAGCAGGAATAGAAAACAAACTGGGCTTTAAATGTCATGTGTATGTTTGTTGTTTGACCTTCTTAGCCATCATCTATGCCCTCAACAGCAAACAGAAGAGGCCAATGAAGGGCTGAAGGTGAGGCAAATGATCAATACAGTAATATCATCAGGAGGCGTGGTTTGTTTTGCCACTTTCCTGTTCCTGAAATGGAGGCAGCCATGTCACAGCCAGCCGCGTCCGCTGCAGGTAAGAGCGGTAAGGTGGTGGTGGGGCTGGCTGGGGGGGATTTCGAGAGATGACCACAAGGGAACATTATTTATTTAATTTTCCCTCGTGGTTGACTCTTGAAATCCCCCCAGCCGGCCCCACCGCTCTCACCTGAGGCGGCCGTGGCTGATCACAGCAGCTTGGTGTTTGAACGTGATTCCCTTGCACTACTACTGCACATGAAACAAACTGCTCGTCAACTAACCTTCAGTAGAATTCTGAGAAGAATATCTCAATGGTGCACCACCCTATTGGGGTAAAGAAATATTGCATGCAAGGAACCAGCTAGCCTGTATCAGCATGAAGATTAGCAAATAAAGACTATGAAACGCTACAATTCTGAGACCCCCTGGCTCATATTAGGAGGAGAGACGTAGGAAAGGAGAAAGCAACTAATTTCTGAAAGCTCTTGATGTTAGAAGTATGCCAGAACATTCACAACGCAATGGCAGATAAAATTACCAGGCAGTTACTTTTCTCCGAAGCAGCCAGAAATAAGAAGCAACCTAACCCAGGTAAAGAAGTAAAAATGACTAATGCAATTCTTGAACCTAGAATGGTGGATGGCGGAAAGGATGTGGCCTCACGGCTAGAGCGGTTGACCTCGGAGCAGGGGAACCGGGTTTAAGTCTCAGCAGGGACGCTCAACATCTTGGGATTCTGGGCAAATCACATAATCTCCATGTGCCTTGCAAAAATGAATGAGTCCGTCTGTAACATAACTGGTGCTCATGTAACGTGCTCTGATACCTTCAGGTCTAGTTCTCGCTATTTAAAACAACAACCAAAACTGGTAATTGCTTCGAATGTGGGGAACACACTGTGGAATTTACAAAAAAAGTGTAAATGATCTTGAAGACCGGGGTTGCAGGGACAGCATTTGAATCTTTGGGCTTGCTGAGAAAGAGGACAGTCAAGATATGTCTCAACCCCTAGGAACTTTCATCCCCATGCTCTTGGATAAAGAATTCATCATAAAAAGAGAATTTGAAAAACGGCACCAGTGCAAATATAGAAAACTGACCACAACAACAACGCCAAGATCAAACATAGCAAGACTGCTTAGCTATCATCTTGTGCAGCTCATTTTACAGACTGCTAAGAAGCATAGTCTATTTAACTAAACAGGCCACAAAATCACTTTCACAGCTGACTTTTTACAGGGACCAATATCACCCGGAATAATGCCTGCCACTACAACCTGTTCTGAAGGCACATAACCTTAGATCTGGTCTTTTAAATAGAGGAACAATGCTGATAACTACTGATAGCAAAACAAGGCAATGTGATGATCCAACAGAAAAAGAGAGATTGCTTGAAACGTGAAATCGGCTCATACGAGTATGGAAAACATTCCACAGGTTCACACAAAAACCCCAGGCAATAATCCCTCAGAACACCAAACGTGATGAGGGAAAACCAACAAGCACTGGCACAAACAGGGAGCAACCCAAAAGTTAGATCCGTGTCTCTATCCCCCCTGATGTCATAGACCATTTGACAGAGAATGATATGCCACCAACATATAATTTATAAGCTACACTTGCACAGTGAACATGAGAATGCCACGTCTTTGGTAAGATGCTATGCTATATCAAATTGACTATACACCCCTTACAAGCTCCTTGTACACGACTGAAGCTCTTTTTATGTAATAGACCTGTGCAGTAGCTTATTTTCAACACTAAACAAACATTTATCTGCAGATCTTTGCAACCCACAGTACTATGGAATGAAATATTATGGATTCAAAAATCACACACATCTTACTCTTACTTATAAATTCTGCTTTTACATATCCAACAAGCAGACAACCCATTAGATTGTCTTTAATATCACGACTAATGTTGTCTCTAATTTTCTTCTGTGTGCAGCAGTGATGCACCTCTATGCACTGCAGCCAGGGCTATGTGTTGTGAAGACCTGCAACAAACAACTACTGAGGCATATTATGCAGCAAGCTTCCAAAATGTGTGCTAACTGCCACTCCAAGAAATATATGATTAGAGGTTTGGGAAACCACAAACTATCTGTTGGGAGACATACTGTCACACAGAAGCGTAAACACCGAGCACCAGCCAAAGGAGCTTAGCTAAAGAGGAGCAATGGGTATCTGAATGAAGGATGGAGGTTAGATGAGACTTTCAGATGTAGGTAGTTGAGAAGAGTAAATGATAAGCAGCATTACAATCGGAGAAATGTACCTGAGGGGATTAGAAGGATCCTAAAGGGAATAAATGGCATCTGAGGTGGGCTGGAAGGTACCAGAGACTGACTGAAATTACCCACATGCGCTGGAAAATATCTGATGGGTGTAACAGAGAACCTCCTAAAATGGAGCATACCCGGTGGTGTTGGACAACAGAGTGCATCTGTAGGGAAACTGAGAAACGAGAGCACCTGAAAGTGGGGAGAGGGGATGAATACTGGAGGGCAATGGAGAAGAGAGTATTGGGGGATCGGGCTTACAATGAGTACCCAAGTTAAGATGGAGTATGAAGTACTTGAGAGTATAAGGGAATGAAGAAGAGAACACAATGGGTCAGTTACACTGTCAAGGGTTCCATGGCCAAATTTTTCTGGGACGCATTATCAACAGAGACAGTGAATGACAGTAAAACATTCTCCCCTCTCTAACACTGTCTTTCCCTCAGAGCTGCCATGTTGTCATATATATCCAGTCCTGTGTTTAACTTTGCACTCTGCGGGTTGTAGCTATATATTCAGAAAAGACAATAAATCAAAGACTAAGTATAAGAACCAGAAATCAGAACTGGAGGAACTAATCAGTTATGCCATTAAAAAGCGTGAGCACATGGCCTGCAATGAGAGACATGAAAAAGTGCAAATACTTTTCATAACTATAGAAGTAGGATTGCAGAATAAATCACCTTTCTTTCTTGTAAGTTTCTTTTCAGTGATAGAGTGTTGAGTATTTTTGCTCACAAATATCAATGAGTAAAAGCCACTACATTAAAACGTACATTAAAGTGCCTGCGATATTCATCAAACAAGGGCGTTTCCAATCGTTCATTTGTATTCTTTGATAAAACTGGAGAATCGAAAAATTCGGTTAGAACCTAGTCTAAGTTTTAGCATTCTGAAAGGTAAATTGGGATATATATATATTTATGTTTATATGGAATAATTTCCCCACTTCCCAAAGAGCCTAACATTAACTCAGCTGATGGTTTCTTTGCTAGGTACTTAATATCACAATTCAGTAATAGATTCGCAGCTGTTTTTTTAGATCTATTTTAGTAGGAAAGCTTTCTATGAATTAATATTGCTATACATTCCATGTTTATTCTTGCAGTGATTTATTAATTTGTTTACAGAATGGGCCCACTGTCTCTCACTTCTCTGTGCTTCTTTCTAGCATAATAAACGGTGTTTATATTCTGTTTCAGCTACAATTTGATAATAAAAACATGGCATTCATATACCTGCAAGCATAATGTGTCAGTAAATGTGTGCTGACTAGCTTGGACCATAACATTATTAGGTACATTTAATATTATTTTTAACATGGTGATCTCAAGTTGTTCCCGATGGGTTTCATTTTCAACTATAAAACTTCTGACCATTAAATAACCCAAAGTGGAATTTTGAAGGATAGAGCTGTAATAAGTGGAGATAGGAAATTCCTCCATATTTCTTGTTAAACTTCAGTAGTGCCCCCGCCGGCACAGAGGTTCTTATTTTTATTGACTGAAAATGTCCTGTTCAATTTCAATTACTCAAACAAAGCAAACAAAGATACTAATAAGATTTAACATCATCAATTTTTTCATTAGATAAGTACAATTTATTTTTACTTGCTTTTTGCCAAATATTATTATTAACATTTTCTCAATATTTATGCTTAAGATGTTTACCTTACATCATTGAGAAAGAGCATCAAGTTTCCTTTGCAAACCCCATAAGGTGTAATCAAGGAGAATTAAATCATTGGCATAAAGAAGGTAGGGAATATGTATCCAACCAATTTTGGGTGTAAAGAATTGGCGGTTTTAAGGACTGAAGGGAGATCTGCTTTATAGAGCCTGAATAGAGTTGGTTCAAGGGCACAGCCTTGAAGCAGGCCATTTAATACTTTAATTCTATTTGAATGGTGAACAAAGCAATCTAGCTCAACCTGTGCCTAATTGGACGTAAGTAAATTGCTGAATTACGGAGAGCCAGACTGAGCAGTATTTCACAGGCATTCAATTTTCTTGAAAAAACACGCTCTATCCACTGTATCAAAGGCAGTTCAGAGGTCAACAAAGCACCTAATTTGGTATGTCTCTGTTGACATCATATTTAAAGCCTGGTCATCAGAGCTCAGAGACACCAGGCTGGAAAATAGTTTCTGGAACAAACTGCATATTCCCAAACTACCCTTGATCTCCGAGATGACATAGACTAAGAGCACGAACAAGGAAGTAGCAGAGGCTATCAGGGCATTACCTCCTGTCAAGGTACTGGATATATATGGATTTCAATTAGAATTCTACACGATTGCTGTCTCACTGATTACCCCAATTTTAGAGAAGATATTTTGTGATGCCACAACAGAGAAGCATCGGCACCCCTAATTCAAAAAAGCACTTAACACCTTGATGCCGAAACTGTGACAAAATGCCTTAAGCTGCAATAATTATAGGTCATTCGCCAAAATCATTCTGATTCTCATACCTAAAAAGCAGGTAGAATTTATTCTTAATCAATCAATATCACATGTGATTACTGCTCCCTCTCGTGTGGTATTCCAAGCAGACACTGACCAAAACATGCCCCTCTCCCTAGACGCAGAGAAAGTGTTTAATGGAGTGGATTGGGGATTTCGGTGTTGTACCCTGAAGCAATCCGGACTGGGCAATACCTTTTATATCAATGATCCAGAGACTATATCAAAATCCACAGCAAACCTCAGTTGTAATAGAATCATCTCTAAAAAACAATCAAGATTAAGAGACCTTAGAACCTCCCCATTATGCTACAGCCAATTTTGGAATTTGGAGGATTCTCTAGTAATAAAATAAGCGGGTCAAAGAGAAAAACAATGACCATGATCTCATCCACTACAGAGACAGAGCTCAAGGGCCTCCCCTTCGAATGGACACCACACATGATGAAATATCTTGGTATACTAGGCTCCGAAAATCTTCCTAGACAAGATATTAAGCTTAACCAATCAAATGAAAAGCAAATTCCTTCAATGGGAAAAATCACCGTGGTCCAAATGGGGGAAAGAGTCCAGACAGTAAACACGGGTGGTAGCCCGACAATTTCTGCCTTCAGAATTTTAGCGATCAAAATTAAAACAATCCTTTTCAATGCAGTCGATTCTATAATTAAAACAAATGCATATGGTAAATGTCAATGAAGAAATTATATGCAGCCACCAACTTCGGGGTTTGCGATTACCTCGATTGGAACACATATATGGCTCATCACTTACCACAAATTGCTTACTATCTCTTCCCCCATTCGGAAAGACCAGCCTGGATTACAATGGAACAACAACTTGAAACATCCCAAGAACCTAATCATGACAAATATATTTGATATATGGCAATCAGCACACATGATGCCTGGAATAGATGTGAGGTTTGTTTGGTTATTTTGTGAACAAGATTGATTATATGGTACTTTGGGTGAGTTACTGTTTGTGTACAGGTCGGGAGGTATTTGCACGGAAACCATCTTGCAAATTCAGTCCTACTTACTCATCAATGGTGAAGCAGACCAGCCGTTTCCGTATGCCTTCCTTCTTCTGTCTCTCCAGGGCCTCCCTCCCTAAGAAGGGAGTGTTGGACTTAAGCTTGCACGTGAAGGCCAGTCCTGCTTCCAGCGGGGTGTCATCACTACGCAGGTCCTCATGCCAGTGCTTGTACCCTGAAGAAGAAACAATCTCAGCACTAGCAACAACCATGTTTGAACTCATAACTTGATGTATAGATTCCATAACACCACCCTCTGCGCATGATAAATCCTAGAACGCTAATAAAGGTTCAGATTGCTCAACGTAACAGGGTGTTAATTTGCTAATAACAAGTATTTGCAAGTGCAGCTGTCAGATTACTTCATATGTGCTGAAGATCATTTTTCATTAGCATGTCAGTGCATTCTGGAAATTGTTTTCCACTCCTAACACTGAACAACTTGGATTAACATGAATGGTGAGGACTTGGGGGGGAAATGGGGGGCAGAGGATGAAATCTCATAGCTGGAGTTATGGTGGCCAGAGCACACAGTGTGATTTGCCAACCCTATCACAGGGTAAGCATTCTGGTGAAAAATCTCAACAAGCTCTCATCAACCCTAAACCTCTGCAGGAGGGATTATTTGCTGTCCAGTTTAAGCAACCTCATACATGGAACAGTGATTGTATGTTTCACAGTCATCAGGAGGCGCTATTATGGCAAATAACAGGCTCCATTACTGGCCATGCAAACGTATTCCAAAAAATGGCAAATGACCAGCAATGACTTATCAGCACAAACATTACTTCACAATGCACAACTCCTTTTCAGCAAATCTTTGCTGACATGTTGATGGGAATCTGGAATAACTGAATGTTGACCTAAACAATGTTGGAAGAGCACGTCCGATGTGAAGACCTGGCTGGCATTTTGGGCCAGAATGTTGTTTGGAGCAGGGTCAAGACTGATTTGCATTTGGCTTGGTCCAAACTGAGAACTCATGGTGAGCAAAAGAAAGATGGACTGGGATGTGGCCCCGAGGAATTACCAGTGGCTGAGATTAATTCAAGCATTCCATCCAACATTTGTTTTTATATTTCCTTTAATGAAGGCAGCTGCAGAGGGGAACCAGGACAGTGAGAGAGGTGGTAAAGCATCCTATCACCCCTAAATAAGTGTCAGTGTTGTCAATAGAACAAATTAAGTACTGGTATTGCCCACCACCAAAACATCTGGTACAAAGTAAGCCCTTCACAGAATATGTTCATGATATATCCAATGAATGCAACACACAGGACAAGCTGTAAATTCCTGACGCAGGACAACTTGAGATGTTCACTATCTGGTTTTCTATTGGAACGAATCAAGCACTAAGAAGTCTGTTCTGAAGCTCTAAAAGCTTATTCATTTACCAAAGCAGAGGAGAATTTAAATAAATGACTTCAAAAAGAGCTTTTTTATCCTGTTCAATTTTGATTATTGAATAATATACTTGGGTAATAGTGCTGCCATCATCAGGAGATAACTTGTGTTCTCCAATATCCCAGAAACTCAGCTGAAGACTTTCCAATAACCAAGCAGGCACCACTGGACAGCTCATGTTGATTCAGTTTCAAAACTTTTTTGTGGGTTGCTGGTGGGGGTGGGCAGGTGGAGGGGTAAGGGGATGACAGCCTGATGCCAAATTGTTCAGTGTCCTGGTGTAGCAAACGTACTTAATATAGCAGTGTCTTACATGCTTAAATATTGTTTCTTTCTAACGTTATTTGCACTCAGATTGCATGCTATCTCAAAAAACCTCCTCCACTATATTTCTAAACACCCTGCATGAAAAAAGTAACTTTGACTTAAAACCTTGGATTTGCCCCTCCTCTTTCAAATGACCCGCTCCTAATCTCCCATTCTCAGCACGCCTCCTCACTGGAAGTGTAGCCTACTTTTAGTTGCATGCTTGTCTGTTTTCATCTTCTCAAATATATTTCTGCAAATTGTGCACACCATAGGTCACACAACTTCTCATACTTTCAACCATATCCCTGCAAACCTACAATATCTAATCTCCTCTAGCAGACACCTTCATTCTTCTTACGATTTGCATGAACTCACGTAGCCCTCACTGATGTTCACATACAACCGCAAAGAAACTAAAGTAAATGCATTGAATGGTTTGAGTGAGAGCACAAATCGAATCCCAGTAACCAACCATAACCAAAAACCACTGAATTAACCACTAACCCGTGGGTTCCCGGATTAGCCCTATCATCACCATAAAGCCCTTAGATGCTTCGTCAGGAGTAGTAAGCGCTAGGTGTTCACCTAGATAGCTTTTTAAAATACCTTTTTCGCTACTGAGAGAGTCAATTGCCCGGTATCCACCATTTATGATGCCGTGCTTGGCGCCAGCTTTCATCACTGCCTGGTACACTGGCATGCAGGTCTCCTTGGGCATGTGCAGTTCCCAGCCCAGCTCGCCCACAAATGTCAATCGAATTGCACGTATCTGAAAACAAAGAACAGAGAAAATGCATTTGATATTTTTAAAGTTGCATTTGTCATTACACAAGTCCTCTGCTCTTCTATCCATATTACAAGGGTGCGCATAGGTAGGAACTCTCAGGTCGTTGTTCCACCGTGAACTCCATTCCCTGTAAGGAGATCGACCACCTCAACAGTTTTGGGTTTTCACCCCTCATCTGCATCAGCCATCTGAGAGGCCTGTGGTCTATCTGAACCAGGAAGTGAGTCCCAAACAAGTAAGGCCTCAGCTTCTTCAGCGCCCAGACCACATTAAAAGCTTCCCTTTCAACTGCACTCCACCTCTGTTCCCTGGGAAGTAGCCTCCTGCTAATGAAAGCTACGGGTTGGTCCAAGCCCACGTCGTTCACTTGTGAGAGTACCTGCTCTGAAGCATCCATCTGCACTACAAATTCTTTGGAGATAACAGGTGCCTTGAGCATGGGCGCTGTGCACATGGCAGTTTTCAGGGCATTAAATGCGGTCTGGCAGGCATCAGTCCATATCACCTTCTTGGGCTGTTTCTTTGACGTCAGTTCTGTCAAGGGGGCAACAATGGTGCCATACCCCTTCACAAACCGTCTGTAATACCCAGTGAGTCCTAAAAAGGCCCTCACTCCTGTCTGGTTCTTGGGGGGTTCCCAAGCAAGAATGGTACACATTTTTGCACTGCCCTATGCCAAAATGCCATAAATGAGGCCCACTGTTTGGAGGAAAGGTCCACCTCAAGACCATGCACAGCAAGGGTTGGACACTTTCTGGGGTTGTGCACAGAGCTTGTTCAAAGGTGCATTTGGTGTTATAGTGTTTACTTGCATGATGGCTGTGAGAGCCATGTTTTGGAGTATAGTTGTAGATCAAGTTACTCTTACATAAAACTTTTAAGTATATAAACATAAATAAAATAAATAGCAAATAATAAATAGACAAGGACAAGAGGAACTGTACAGTAATGAGATACAGTACTAGACATAACTACAACAATACGATGTGAGGTGGTACCTAATGCATTGAAGACTAACTATATTTTCCCAGGATGTTGTTTGAAAGCTGCATGGAGGGCAAAAGAGCAACTCCTGGAGCAATTGAAAAAGACGAATTGGTGTCTCGGATGAGGTAAAATTCAAAATCACCACTCTCATGAAGGTAAACGAAAGCTAGCTTACAGCACTTTGGGCTCAGCCCTTGACAAGGAGAGTTTGGGAAAGGAGATGGTTATCCAGTAGAAGGATCTGCCTGGCGGTGGAGTAGATTAAGACGATGCTTTCTGGGTCCTACTTTAGACGTAGGCACCACTACAGCCAGTGCGGGAGAATTGAGCGATCTTTAACAACCTGTCATTAAGGTAAGAGGCAGCTCCTGCTCTCACAGTGAGAGGGGATGCTATAGCCTTATTGCCCTTACCTGCAGGTCAATAGCAACAAATAATTACCCCTCCTTGTCATGTACCTTTGCCAAGTTCTTAATTTGAGCCGGTGGTTGCCGATAGGGGCCACCGGCATTCGTTTTTGGGGAGCATTACTTATTTTTCACCATTAGAGAGCAGGAGAGAAAAACAAACAAAACGGAAGACTGAGAAAGAGAACAAATGAAAAACCATTATAAAGGAAGAAAATGGGAACACGCAAGAGTGAGCTAAAGGGGCAGGGAGTGTCTGGTAGGCTATCATAGAGGCACAAGGTGGAATAAATACCGCACAGCCTTGGTATTGGGTGCACCGACATTTAATTGCACAGATTGTGGGCTTCTGAGCAGAGCATTGGGCACCAGCACTCATTCTTTTACAAATTAAGCACTGCCGTACTCGTGGCGCGGGCCCAGATCTGCATGGAGGGCACTGAACAGCTAATATTGCCATCATGTGCAGGTAATGGCCCATAAATCATAGACACAGTTTTCTGACAAATCAGAAGAAAATGAGTGAAAGAGAATGTAGCCTGTTTTCAGGGGTTGGCCTATTCATTCACCTCACTTGCTACTCTAAGGATTTATGAAGCGTATCTATGCGGGGTGGTCAAAGTGAGCACCAGTTGTGTGCACCATAAGACACAAAGAACATGCCCCCAGACAGATAGCAAAATACAGTCCTAATTTAAGTTCAGTGATTGCCTCATATCCATGGGCCCCGGAGCACTGCACCTGCTGCACCAATGATAATAGACTCCTGATAAGTAAGACAAGAAAGGAAATTGGCCAAGAACATCAGCTCCATGGCATGATTCCCAGAGTAATTTTAGGATCTTGTGGGGTGAAGAGCTGACAGCATGTGGTGACCAACCAGCCTGCAAGGTCCTGCATCGCAAAGTACCTTTCCTGGCTACAATGGAATCAGGGTATAAGAACGAGATACTCATTCCTTTGTATCAACATAGGGGGGGGGGGGGTATGGAGGAGCTGGCATGAAAGGGAAGTCTTGGCGCTGCACTGTTCGTACGAGGAGTGGGGCACCTTCACTGAAAGACTATTGGCAGAGACTGTCATAAGTCACCATAGGTTGGGCGTGGAATTCTGGAAGGGAGTGGGGAAGAAAGAGGGCAGTCGGGGTGAGGGTCAGTCATGACGTCACCATTAGAATGGAGACAATGTGCAAAAAAGAAGAACAAAATCACAGTGCAACAGGCTTTCTTGGTGGATGTAACCAGAATCTGGACAGGGTACTATAATCTAGCTGGACTACTCAACCCTGGTGCAATTTGGGAAATGGCTGAGGGCACCGCTGATGAGAACCCTACATCCCTCAAGGGTGCAGTCCACTTCCACTCTCCGAACCAAGGTACCCTTCCAAGTACTCGTTGACTTTATCATAGACTCTGACCCTGTACAGCGACGAGGCTTGTGCTCTACACATACCATACAGAGAGAGAGAGAGAAACGTCCCCTGGTCTAGTGCGAGGGAAGCTTGCATCGCTGAGGCCCGGCTGTGCATGTTCTCATCACCTTCACTACGTTTCAGAAAATAGTTTCCTCTACACTAAAGACAAAACTCTGTGTGTAAGTGTATCTGTAAAGCGAGCATTCGCCTCACATGAGCATAACAACAGATGCGTTTCACACCTGAATGGGGTTCATTTAATCGACCTCAGAAGCATGAAGGGTTGAGTGGGCGAGTCCGGATTCCAGCCCGTGGCCACGCGCTTAAACACAGGCCTGCAATGGATGAATGTGTCCACCGGGGCGCCAGATTGACTCTTCGCCTCATCTTGCAGACACTTAAAATTGAATTAGTTGCTCCTCGCTTTGGCATCCGTCTGTGCTGCTCTCAGAGCAGGAAGAAGAAGGCAGAGGCGAGTTCAGGAAGCAGAACAGGTCACGGCTGCGAGGAAAAGAAAGTTCGTCCGAAGCCGTCTCTCTCTTTCCCGCTCTCTCGTTGGGTTGTCCCACGGGTCCAACCCCCACGCTTTCTGCAGCTAAAACCTGCATCACGCTCACATCTGCTGAACCATTAAGATCCCTGGTAATGTTTTACCTTTTAATCTTTTCTTAGCTCGAAATGGGTTTGGCCCATGGTGCGCCCTACAGCAAAAAACCTTTCAAGGCGGTGGGTAAAAAAACAGCTCATTTCTAAAGAGAGCGCCGGGTCACCGAGGAGGAGAAGCCAGCTTCGAGACGCTTTCTCATCCAACCACTCCAAGCAAGACCATCTGACCCCTGCTTACTGGGCCTGGGGGAATGTAAGGGCCCAGACAGCCCCTCGCCTCTAGATTTTAGAACTATGAAGATAGTATTTCTTGTCACTTCGTATTCATATAAACAACAGTTGCTGCTGAAGGCACAAGGTTTATTGACCAAGGAAAGATGAAAGTCTCGGTCAGCCGCATCTTAACCGGAACCCTTGTTCTACAGATCACAAATAGTTCTCAGCAACTGGCACTCTGTTCACTGAGCTATCTTAAGGGGCTCAATAAATGTAATATAGGATCTCCCTGGGATTTCAGAGGGCGCAGGCATCTACATCTCCCTGTGGTTTTTGCGTAGGCACCACCCATGCCTACGATTGGAGTATAAATGGGCGCCATCTCTCCCCGAGATTTTAGAGTGGTCAGGCACCTTTGTCTCTGATAGTTAACATCAATTGTGCGATGGGCGAAGAACCGACTGTAGTATAAAGATACCACCCTCGGACTATGAGCTAACTACAGGCCTGCTCTCAGAGATGGGGCGGTGGTTAATTTAAACTACTGGAACTTTTTGGGTCTAAAAAATAAGTGGTCTACTGTGGGAAATAAGAAAGACCCTGGGAAGGACCCCACTGACATTAAGGTGACAGAACTTAAAGGAATATAAAAACAAGGAAGGAAGGTTACTTTTATGGCCCAAAATAGCATGACTGAAAAAACTAAATATGCAGAAAACTATTTCGACGCAATAAGGCACTTCATTTTAGCTGCTCGATGGTGGAAGCTGGGCAGCGATTTACAACTTCACAGATGAGAGGGTTTTTTTCTGTTTAAACACACAGCTGACCTCTTTTCTAGTCACAGGATCTCCAGCAAGTGACTGGAGTACAGTGCTGGAAATGCCAACAAATATCCTGGGATCCAATAAATTGTGGTTGGCAGCAGAAAGAGTGTGAAGTCAGGAGGGGAGCAGAGTCTGACGGTCAACTTATACATTTATAAAAATTCTGCCACAGTAAAATTGGCACATGGACAATTATGATAGTAAATCTGTTCTACCTTACTTAATTGGTCACCAGAGGCTGCAATTTAAAATATCTTATGAATTTAAGGCACGTGTTGGTGAAATCTTTGTGCGTCCAGCAATATTCAAAGGACAATAATACTAGTGAGATAACTCTGGTGGTTAATGCACTTGCTGGAGTGATCTGTGGTTTGGCAAATCACAGTTCTGACCATCAAAAAGGGTTAATATGCCTGCTGCAGAGCACAGCGTTTAACAAAACAAAGTTAGAGGATGCAGCCAGGGGATTCAAAGCCACACTGACTGAAACGGTCACTACAGTACACAAAAGAACAGGTCGAGAATACCGTTGCCCACCTCAATGGTCAGCTGCATGTTGACTATACATTACAAACATTTAAATGCACAAAAGGAGTGGCAACAGAAATGTATATTTAGTGTAGATAGATGATCGTAAGTCTTGAGTGTTGATGCAGAATTTTTCTTTAATATATATTTCCAAACAAGCGTAGCTAACGCGTTTCACCTTACATAAGGCTTCATCAGGGCCAATGTTCTGAACAACTGTCAACACAAGAAAAATTCCAGGTACACTGCGATCTGTGTCGGCGTTCTGAAAGTCGCATATTGTTTAAAATTAGTTTTGAGTCAAAGGATATTTGCTTCCTGTCTCATTCAGGTGTCATTAAGTGTAACTCCTGATCTGACCAAAAGTAGCATGCGTCCAAATTCATCAATCAAGTCACAGTCCAGTGGTTCTTGGTTCTGGTTAGTGACTCCTCCAAGACGCAGTCAAAGGGGCATGTGACTACAGGCGAACTACCTAACTCTGATCTGCATTGAGAGGTTGATCCACCATGGCCCGTGAAAAAAGGGAAATCAAAGCCAGCTGTGAGATCAGGGGCAAAACGGAAGAAGGGTGCTGAAGAAACAATGGACACCAGTGACACTGGGGAGGGTGGAACAGCTAGTTGCCTAGCAATAGACAACGAGCACCCAGCATGGGTAACAAACCTGGTGGTGGATTTAGAAGCACAAGTTAAATCAATCAATCAAGGTGTTTGTTAAGCGTGACTACTCACCCTTAAGGGTCACAAAGCGCGGGGGTGGGGGGGTCGCAGGTTCCAGTGCATCAAGGAGGGGGTCTGTCTAAGAGCCAGGTTTTGAGGTTTCTTGTGAAGATGGGGAGCGATGTTGTCTGTCTGAGGTGGAATGGAAAGTTGTTCCAGGCTCTGGCCGCGAGGAGGGAGAAGGCGCAGCCTCCTGATCTGGTCTTTCTGGTGCGGGGGACCACAGCGTAGGAGAGCTGAGCTGATCATAGGGTCCTTTGTGATGCGTGAAATTTGAGTCGGTTGTTCAGGTATGCATGCTGGTCCGGTGTCGTGGAGGGTCTTGTGAGCATGGGTTAGCATCCTGAAGGTGATTCTAGCTTCGATGGGGAGCCAGTTGAGTGTGCGCAGGTACTGGGAGATGTGGCAGTGTCTTGGTAGGTTGAGGACTAGTCTTGCGGCGGCATTTTGGATGTTCTGTAGCTTGCGGGTGAGGTTTTTGTTTATTCTGGCGTAGAGTGCATTGCCGTAGCCGAGTCTGCTGGTGACCAGGGCATGAGTGACGGTCTTTCTTTGTTCGAGGGGGATCCATTCGAAGGTATTGTGTAGGAGACGGAGGGTGTGGAACCAGGAGGACGAGACAGAGTTGATCTTGCGGTCCATTTTGAGCTCTGAGCCCAGGATGATTCCCAGGTTGCGTGCGTGGTCCGTGGGGGTGGGCGGGCTTCCGAGGGCAGGGGGCCAGCAGGTGTCTTTCCAGGCATTGGGGTTTGGGCCCATGATGAGTACTTCCGTTTTGTTGGTGTTTAGTTGCAGGCAGCTGTTTTTCATCCATTTGGCGAAGGCTTCCATGCCTTCTCAAAAGTTGTGTCTGGGGATGTTGAGTTCGTTGGATAGGGAGGGGATGAGTTGGGTGTCGTCTGCGTATGACACAATGTTGAATCCGTAGGGTCTGACGATGGTGGCGAGTGGAGCCATGTAGATGTTGAAGAGCTTCGGGCTGAGTGAGGAGCCCTGGGGGACTTTGCAGGTGGTAGGTGTAGGATCTGAGAGGAAAGGGGGGAGTCTGACCCGCAGGGTTCTGCCGTAGAGGAAGGAGCGGATCCAGTCAAGTGCCTTGTCTTGGATCCCTTCGTCATGGAGTCTGCTTATTAGGGTGCGGTGAGAGACTGTGTTGAATGCCGCAGAGAGGTCGAGGAGGATGAGGGCTACTGTTTCTCCTTTGTCCAGTAAGGTGCGGATGTCGTCTGTTGCGGCGAGGAGGGCGGTTTCCATACTGTGTTTTTTTCTGAAGCCGGATTGAGAGGAGTCGAGGATGTTATGCTCTTCGAAGAATGTGGCGAGTTGGCTGTTGATGGCTTTCTCGATAACTTTCGCTGGGGAGCAGGGAGATGGGTCTGCAGTTTTTGAGGTCGGTGGGGTCCGCCGAGGGTTTCTTCAGGAGGGAGTTGACCTCGGCGTGTTTCCAGTCGTCGGGGAATGAGGCGGTTGCCAGGGAGCGGTTGATGGTGTGGCAGAGCATGGGTGCGATGGTATCGGCGGCTATGTTGAAGATGTGGTGGAGGCAGGGGTCCGTGGGGGCTCCGGAGTAGATTGACTTCATCGTCTTCAGAGTGTTTTCGGTGGTGAGGGCTGTCCAGTTGTCGATCGTTGGCTTCAGGGTGTCGGGGGTGGTCGGTGAGGGTTCAGTGTGTTGGTTGTCTTCGTCGAAGTTGTTGTAGATGCTCTTGATTTTGTGGTGGAAAAAGGTGCTGAGTTTGTCGCAGAGGTCTTGTGAGGGAGGGATGTCGGTGGACTCGCTGTTGGGTTGGGAGAACTCCTTGATGATGTTGAAGAGTACTTTGCTGTTGTGTGCATGAGTGGAGATTCTGTCTTCAATCGCTTTTTTTCTCGTTTATCGGATGAGTTGGTGGTGGTTGTTAGTGGCGGCTCTGAAGTTGTTGTGCGCTTCTGTGGATTTGGTGTTCCTCCAGGCCTTTTTGAGGCGGCGGCAAGTGTGTCTGGACTCTCGAAGTTTGCTGGTAAACCATCTGGCTTTCTTGGCATGGGTGTTTTTGTTTTTCTTGAGGGGGGCTATGGTGTTGGCGCTGTCGGAGATTCATCTGTGCAGGGTTCGGGCTGCGGTGTTGGGGTCGTCATTTTCCGTGATGGTTGGGGTGGAGTTGCTGAGTTAGGAGGATAGCTGGTCACCCCCCGTAGGTCCGGTCTGCCATCTACCTGTGTTGTGCCCCTGCCAGGCTGGTAGGGGTTTGAGCCCAGGTTGCCTCCTGTGACTCTCCTCCTTTATTTCCTCCCCCACGTGGCTCCCCGATTGCCTGTTGTCCTTAGCCTTGCTTGTTGCCCCCTTCTCCAGCACCTTTTATCGCTGGTTGCACCACATTTCTTTTATTGTAATCACTGTGCCCCACTGTTTTTTAGGTCTCGCCTGAGATATCGCGTAAGCGATGCTCTGCGAGACTTATTGAGAGGGCTCCAAAAAGTGCTACCAGGCCAGCCTAGACCTACAGTGCATGTACGCGGGCGCGCGCGCCGATCTTGATTGCGATCACTTTCGCGGCCACACGGCCGCTTGTCTTAATTAATTTGAATTTTTCAATGTTGCCTTTACTTTATTGTTGTTGTTCACCACCTCACCTCTGCACCACCCTCTGTTTCCTCTACCTCCTCTCTCACAACCTTATGCCTTACTCACAATCTTTTACTGTCATTTACTCTTTGGACCTCCTCTAATGCAGTTCTCACTCTCTGCCTCACCGCTGTATCGTTGTGCATATCTCTGTCACCAGTGTACCTCTTCTGCTTCTCAGCACTCTCCACTCTTTGACTGTATGAACCACTCCTCTTTCTCTACCTGACGTCTGTCCCTCTACGTAATCTCACTACAAACAAATCTCCCCTTCACCTTTGTCTTTCACTGTTCTCTTTTCCTGGCCTGTCTTTCTACACCTCACTTCTCCTTTTTTCGCCTACACACTCATCTTTAGCATGCAGCTCCCTATGCTTCTGTCCTATCCTCACATTCCTACCTCCCTCGAACTCCTCCTTCAGTGCACCCACCTCCTCACTACATTTTGTTTTCTCTAACTCACTCTAATTTTAGCTTGCTCTAAAATCTTAGCATCTATTTCTGTGCCTATCTGTATCTTTCTTGCGACATCACCTTTTTCTTCACCTTGTCTCCTTACTTCACCTTGTCTCCTTACTTCACCTTGTCTCCTTACTTCACCTTGTCTCCTTACCTCACCTTGTCTCCTTACTTCACCTGTCTGCTCATTTCTAGCTCCCGTCTCTGCTTCTCTTCTGATTCTCTATACTCCTTTTACCCAAATCCTCCCATTTTTCTTACTCAGAAGGGGAGGAGGTCACTGTATAGGCAGAAGTTTACTCCTAGAAAGAGGCAGGACAAAGTAGGGGAGGAGAATGAGAAAATGGTCAGATTTCACCTCACTGAATAGTGGAAATCTTTCGAGCAGGCCTTTGAACTTACTGTTGCAGCAAGAATGCCTGTTCTGAAGGAGAATTTGGTGAATACGAATATCCGGCAATTAAGCCTAAAATGTCAAATTCATATATCTTATTTTACTATTATGTATATTAGACCATGAAATAGCCACCGAGCCATCTTTGGTGTCCCTCCTACAATGAGAGGAACAGCCTAGTTAGACCCTGCATTCCATGTCAAATATTGCTGTTGCGAGGCAAGAGTGTAGCTCAAAGTGCAGAAAGAAATCGCTTTACCAGTGCTTGTTCAAGCTGGCGTTCTGTAGCATTTGGCTACTAGACTTTGGGCAACTTGAGCCACTGGCTGTGTTTGTGGACTCCCATTTCTGAAAGTCTCATATGAATCCTTATTTGGTATCATGAGGGCTTGAATTCGCGGAAAATCGGTAATACATTTAACATTGTAAGGAACTGGAGGGCCCCAAATGTTTGCCAGGGGCCCCAATAATAATTAAGATATCACTGACCTCAACACCTATAACTTGGTTGGTGAATATACTTGGATTTTAATGTTACAGTCGAAACTTGCAGTGTGTTTCCATGCACATCAGTTGCACAATAACACTAAATGTTGCCACACCAAACAGCTCAACGACACAGACCACACAGGCTACATTTTCTTCAGTCATGACACAGTCGCATTCAACTATGCAAATTGCACCGACTTCTTACACACAAGACACTCGTTTACCTTAAGCTACCAAAAACCATCACCTTAAATGAATTTTCACACACTATTAAAATTTCGAAAATCACCATGCCTGCACAACGCATTACCATCTTCAGACCGCACACCATCCTTGTACAAGAACCTGGACCAGCCCTGCACAAATGGTCAGAACCTAAAAACTGGTTGCTTGCCCCCTGTGCTCCAACCTGCACAAACAACCCTGGCACGCGCTCAATGTCACTCTAAGCCTATACCCAAAGGTCCCTTCTTATGCCACTCAACTCGCATCCCCTTCTTGTCTACTTGCAAAATTTGCATTGAGCCCCACTTCTAAACTCACTAGACAGACTTTCCTTTTTTCTCCCCAAATCACTCCAGCTCCTCCTCTCCACCAACACAAAGTCGTCTGGTACTCACACACTCAGTATCACCACACCACATTGCAAAACTCCGGTCTTATATCAACCGCCCCCAAACAATAACACTCTTCTGCCATACTCAAACAATCAGACATATGTTGTTCCTTGTTAGTAGTTGCATGAGTCTACAGACAACACGTATACATAAGTGCATACAACAGACTGCTACTCCTTTTGGCTGAGTGCAGTAGCTATTAGAAATCCACCATATTTTTAGGTCTTGCCTGAGCTATCACGTAAGCGATGCTCTGCGAGACTTATTGAGAGGGCTCCAAAAAGGGCTACCAGGCCAGCCTAGACCTACAGTGCGCGGGCGCACGCGCCGCGCTTGACGCGATTACTTTCACTTTCTCGGCCGCTTTGATGTTTGATTGCGATCACTTTCGCGGCCGCACGGCCGCCTGTCTTAATTAATTTTTCAATGTTGCCTTTACTTTATTGTGACCGTAATATATCGTGTTCGCTTTAGTCATGTTCTGAATGGAAGACTACTTTATTTAGAACATCTCCTTTATTTTTTTTTTATTTTTTTTTACCGGCTTAGCTTTAGTCTTTCTATTCAAGACGTGACTCCCTCCCTATAGCCACGCCAATACCAGAAAACGCACACTATTTTAAGGGCAGCGCGGGAGTTCATTTCCTTCGGCACCCTAGACGTTGGTTCTCGGTCGTTCAGGTAAGCATTACGATGCGCTCTTCATTCCCTTTCGCATTCTACTTCCCTGACCTCGCTTTAACACTATCATTCGCTCGCAACGAAACCGTAGCGCTGTCCTTAAATTTTAACTAATTGCGTTTTGTTCTTATTTTTTGAATTGATACGCGACATAATGTGCCGCGCCCAGTGATATCTTAAATGAAAGCAAGGACAGAGAAGCGGCTATACGCGCTTCCAATGCGCTTTTCTCCCCAATCTCTAACGTGCCTTATACTTGATGTAACAAGCTGCGCCAAACGGGAACAGTATTAATTGGCATTACTGTCTTCACATTTTGACAAGGGAAGTGGCCATACACGCCTCACCGTATTTAACCCATTGCTTTACATGGTTTCGTTCTATATTATTTTATGATTAATATCTATTTTGACATTTACGTGGTGTAACGCACAGCCCATACTATGACCAATATTGAATGCCTTTTTTATTTCCATGATAGTAACCACAGCGCCTCCTTGGCATTGTAATCATTACCTATTTGCCTTATGGACATATATGCGATTTTAGGCACTACACATACTGTGAGCAGCTTTCTCTGGCCTTTCTTTTAATCCCATGATACGGGCCACAGCGCTCCCAGGACATTACAATCTATTACAATTGTTTGAGACAGAATTTACTTTTCTATAGCCATTTTCGTTTAGACTCCTTCATGCTTGCTTTTTAGGTCTCGCCTGAGCTATCGCGTAAGCGATGCTCTGCGAGACATTTGGTAGGTGGGTTTAGAAAGTGCTACCCACATTTTTGTGCTGGCGACAAGCTACAGTGCACGATGGCGTGCCGCACACAGCTGCTCCCCGCATTCCCCTCTCCCTTCTCGCCCAGCCATCTGCCTTTCCTGCACCAGCCTTCAGCACCATACCCCTCCCCCCCGCTGCTGCGCGTGCATCCCTAGCGTGCGTCATCTTTTAGAGTGATCGCGATGAGGGATTGTCAGTGTGTAAGTGCTTTCACTTTAGCCACGGCGGGCGCTCGCGCACCACCCCTCCCCTGCTGCGTCTCCATTAATTGAAAACATATGTGCTTTCACTCCATTCAGACTCCAAAAACTGCACACACAACTTTCCGCTGAGTCAGAGACAACACTCCAGATACCTCTCACAGCAGTTACCATGTAGGAGGTTTAACTTATAGGTTCTCTATGCAGTCGTCTTTTTACGCGAGTTCTGTGTTCTGTAGGTTGCTATTGAATATAACCTTCAATAACTATTGATGGATAAGTATTCAAAAACTATTATTTTTTTTTAAATTGAACATATGTTATTGGGTTTATCATGTCCTATTTTGCAAATACTGAGGACCAGTGACGTAGGCATTGCCCCAGGGTCAGGAAGCACATATATGAGTCTGTCTCTGTTGCATTTCACTGTACACTGCTATCAACAAAGTCATGTGCTGGCCTAGTAAAGAGATCATACTTTCAAGACTTTGTTAAAAAAAATTATTTATTCAAAACCTATTTTTGATATAGCGGAGATTTCGTCCCATTTTTCATGAGACAGCTCTCTTTTTCTATCCAATGAATGACCCCTTGCCGAGTTCGATAGCTCAGCGCTTGCTTGCAAGTTTTATGTGTAGCCTACAGGTAACTCATTAAAACACAAGCAAATAGGTCTTTACCTTTTATCATTCTTAGGGTGACAAAATGAGTGGCACGCATTTGGGTTAAAATAACCAGCTTTTTACATTAGCGCAACATGCAATTTATTTTTTTGTGCTGAGTAGGTGCAATGCGATGCTTTATGCTAATAATAACCATCACGTTTATGCCCTTCTTCATGTCTAGTGCCTCTCTCATTCTCACACTCCCTCCTTGCTCCAGAATCTCACTACAGACATACTCTGCAGAGATGAAACTAATAGTGCCTATGTACTGGCGTCTTTCCTCCCACCTCACTCCTAACTTGTTCTCCTTCTGTCCCCTTCGCTACCCCTGTGATTCTGTGCCTTTTTTCTCCTTCTGTCCCCCTCGCTGCCCCCGTGATTCTGTGCCTTTTTTCTCCTCCTGTCCCCTTCGCTGCCCCGTGATTCTGTGCCTTTTTAGGTCACGGCTAGCGAAGGCTGTGCTTGCGCAGTCTCGCTCGCGAGATTTAATGACTTGGAGAAGAGGGGCTTGAACCCGCCCCTCTTCTCTCCTCTTCTCCATTGGCTGGCCTCTTAAATGCTGGCCAGCCATTGGAGAAGAGGTTTGTCTCGCAAAACAAGCCCCGTCCTTTTCGGATTCGGGGGCGTTTTTTTTCGATACTTTTCGCTGGGCGTGTTTTTCTCTCCTCCAGCCAATGGCAAGAGGAGAGAAAAGAAAAACACGCCCCCGAATCCGAAAACGCCACTGCGTTTCACCGAGGCATTTCTGCTTCACCTCGGAGAAAGGAAGTGGTGTGCTTGTTTTCCAGAAGATGTGTGTTTAATGTTTTTCCAAATCTGATCTACATTGCTGATGAACGTCGTTCTATGTCAAATCTGCGGGGATCGGTATCTTCGTGAATGTTCTGTGGTAAGCAGTAGAAAAGGGCGGGGCACTGGCTTTCTAAGGTAAGTTCCACTTATGTAGGACTATTGATTTGGGGAATTTTATTTTGATGTTACTTTTTGGGATGTTGCTTTTGGGGGTGGTGTGTATGTCTCTATGCTTACTTTACAGAAAGTTACATGTGTTGTTGATCAACGCTGTTCTATGTGGAATCTGCAGGGATCGGTATCTTTGTGAACGTTCCGTGATTAGCGGTAGAACAGGGTGGGGCACTGGCTTTGTAAGGTGAGTTCCACTTATTTAGGACTTTTGATTCTGCGTACTTTATTTTCATATTTATTTTGGGGGGGAATATTACACAGTGTGTATGTCTCTATGGTTAGTATACTGAAAGTTTGATGTGTTTTTCATGTTCTTGACTGCTTTACAAAATGTTTAAGGCACGTCGTTTTCTGTCGAATCTGTGGTCATTGGTATCTTCATAAATATTCCGTGGTGAGCGGTAGAACAGGGCGGTGCGCAAGCTTTGTAAGGTAAGTTACACCTATTTACGAGTTTGTGGTTTTGGTTGTATAAAGATTACACATTATTTTTGTGGAGGAATGTGATATAGTGTGTATGTCTTTAGTCCATATGTTTGTTTTTTCTTTATTCATTTCCTGTCCTAAGTCTTAGTTTCCTTTTTTTTTTTGGGACTGTCCAGAAGGCCCTCCCTAGAAACCAGCAATAGAGACACATGCACAACGATTACACCCATGCTACTACAATTAAGGTGCCTTCAGTTTGAATAGTTTGCTGCTTTTCTTTTAAATGTGTGCTTTGGATAGAAAGAAAAAAACACAGTTAATTCGCCTTTGGCCAAGGTTTATACTTGGAATTACATTTGCATGTTTTCTCGTTTGCAGGCCTGTCGGTAACCATTCCGGAGTACACATGCAAGTAAGGTATTTGAGCTGTGTTCATTAGATAAAGGAAGCGTTTTATATCATTAAATAAAGTAGCTTTGGTGGTTTTTAATGTTTTCAAAATGCTTTTTAACATTGATAAAGTTCGTCGATTTCTGTTGAATCTGCGGGGATCGGTACCTTCGTGAATGTTCCATCCTAAGCGGTAGAACACTGCGGGGCACAGCCTTTGTACGGGAAGTTGCACTTGCTTAGGATTATTGAGTTTCTGTCTTTTGGTTACATATTTGGTTTGGGGGAAATATAACACAGTGTGTATGTCTATATACTTCACGTACATTTAGATGTGTTTATCATGTGTTGAAAATGCTTTCTGAAATTGATGTTTGTCGTTTTCTAACTAATCTGCGGGAACGTTATCTTCGTGAATGTTCGTGAAAAGCGGAAGAACAGGATGGGGCACTGCCTTTGTAAGGTAAGTTTAACTCATTTAGATATTTGAGTATTTGTATTTTATTTAAGAATTATTTCGGGGGGGAAATATAACAGTATGTTTGTCTCTATGCTTAGTTTACGAAGATTGAGGTGTCATTTTCAGGTTTCGGAAACAGTTTTTCACCTTGTTGGTCTACTGCGTTTTATGTCGAATCTGCGTGGATAGGTATCTTCTTGAATGTTTCATGGTGAGTGGTTGGACGAGGCAAAGCCTTTGTAAGGTACGTAACACTTATTTAGCACTATAGCTTTTTGGAGGTTGATTTAAAATATTTATTTTGGTGTGGAAAATATAATACAGTGTGTATGTCTTTATGATTAGTTTACAAATATTTAGATGTGTTTTGAATGTTTCTCAAACTATTTTCCAAATTGCTATTCCACGTAGTTTACTGTCGAATCTGCAGGGATCGGTACCTTTGAGAAGGTTCCGTGGTAAGCGGCAGAACAGGGCGGGGCGCTGCCTTTGTACAGTAAGTTTAACTTATCTATTTTTTAGGTTTCTTTACACATTACGTTTGGGGAGACATATAATGCAGTGTGTATGTCTCTATGCTAACTTTACAACAATTTGGCTGTGTTTTGGATGTTTCAAAATGCTTTTCTACATTGTTGATCTACCTCGTTTTTTTTTCGATTCTGCCGTCATCGGTATCTTCATGAATGTTCCGGTAAGCGGTAGAACAGGACGGGGTGCAGCCTTTGTAAGGTAAGTTGCACCTATTAAGGAGTTTGGGATGTTTGTATTTTGTTTGCACATTTATTTTGTGGAGAAATAGGACACAGTGTGTATGGCTTTATTCCATATGTTTGTTTCTTTTCGTCATTTGTTTTGCAGACCTTAATCACTGTTTGTCTTTTTTGGTTTTTAGGACTTTTTGAAGGCCCTCCAGGAAGCGAGCAATGGGGACACCTGTACAAGATAAGTCTATTTCGGGGCATGGATTAATAATAAAGGAACAGTTTTGTATGCTGCAGTAAGGAAAATTTTGTTGGATTTTGTAATATTTGGAATGTGCTTGTATTAATGTTGATTCGCGTACTTTCGTAGGGAATCTGCGGCCATTGCTATCTTCTGGGAAGTTGCTAAATTATGGTTACGAGAAGTTACACTTAGTTATTTGTATTTAATTTGCAAATGTACTTTTCATACAGTATTAACCAGTGTAGATTTCTCTATGCCGCCCCGTTTTCACTTAGGTTTGGTTTCGCCACCTATTCTGCGTTTTTGTTTAAGGTCTACTGTATTTGTATTTGTATTCTCTTTGCAAATTTAGATACAGGATTAAACAGTGTGGATTTCTCTACACTGACGCTTTTTCACTTATGTTGTTTTCTGTGCCTAATCTATGTTTTTTTAATTTTTTTAAAGCCTGCTGTCAAGGCGCTACAGTAAGCAAGCAATACAAACAACTGGGACACTAAGAACAAGGATGCTGCTACAAGTGAGGTAACCTCCATTGACTTGCAATGGTTTGTTGCTTTTAGATTAAAACTGTGCTGTTTTCCAAAGAATGCTTCGGTGGTATACAGGGCGGGGGGGGGGTAGTTGTTTTTAAGGTAAGGTTAACAGATTTTGTGTGTTTTGGAGTGCTTGCATTTGGTTTACATATATTTTTTGGGGCAGACTAAAGTCAAGAAACTTGAGGTGTTTATATGTCGTTTGTGTCGGACCAGCGGCCATTCATATTTTTAGGAAAGTCGCATCGACCTTCCGAGGGTAAGTTACAGTTCTTGAGAACTGATAATTATTTGTATACAATTTATCATTGAATTTCGTGAAAAATATAACACAGTGTGTATGTCTATGCTTAGTATAAGAAAATTTCATTTGCTTTTCATGTTTACAAATGCTTTTCTACATTGTTGATGTATGTTGTTTTTTTATTGAATCTGCGTTTTAAAAAAAACTTTTTAAATGTTTGTGGGTAGCGGTAAAACTGTCCGGGGTGCAGATTTTGTGATGTAAGTTAAACTTACAAAAATGTCACTACAATTAAGGTAAAGTAGATGCACTTTGAATAGTTTGTTTGCTTTCCTTACATGTGTGCTTAGGTTAGAGCAAACTAAAAGGGTGTTTTATGAGCATTTGGACATGGTTTGTACTTTTCATTAGGCAACATGTGTCTAGGCACACATTTCCGTCCCCGCAGATACAATCTTTACAGCTACTTGTTAGGTGACTGGTCGGGGATACGGGATCTGTAATCTGTATCACCATCTTCTCTCACTTCCGAATTAGCGAGTGAACGCCAAGTGGTATGTTTACCGTGCATATGTTGGACCTTTTACACTCAGCTTCTTCCTCTCCAAACAAGACCGTATAGACTTTTTAGGCCCTCCAACATTATGTGTACCTTTACGATACAATATTTGTTGAATGTAGCTCTCTGTAGGGACTTTTTCGGTGTCATTATATGAATATATTGTCAAAATGTAATCTTAAAGGACACTGTTGTAAATTGATATGCTTTAGCTACTATGAGATGTTAAAATGTATATCCCATTTGTGGGCGTTTGCTTAGTAAAAGGTTGTTTAGCCTGTATCTATTACCATTGCTGTTTGTTTAAAGCGTCATCCAGTGCAAACAAATGTATACTTTTAATGTCTGCGCTTAATTTGTTTTAAATTACTACTCAAACTAAATACTTTATATCGACACGCAGCCGCACTGCGCAGCTTTTCTTTCTTGACTATATATATTTTAGCAGCGTGGTTTGCAATGCGGTGCGTCTATTAACACCCTTTCAGCCTCACTTCACTTTTACTATGTGTTACTTACATAAAAGATGTATGGTGTGCTTATGTAGAAAAAAGTTATTTGTTTTGAAACTGTCGAATATGCTTTTCTTATTTCGTTTTTTATTTATGTTCTTTTGTGTCGAATCTGCCTGGGTTGGTATATTGTGCAACGTTCCATGGTTACCGGTAGGACCGGACTGCGCAGCCACTGTAAGGTAAGGTCGATGTTATGTTTGGGGAGTGTTTTTTTCATTCATGCTGTTTGTGTAGCTACTGTGTTTTGAAAGGATATGTTTACTGTTTTTCCAGAACTTTCAAGGTGTATAGTATGCTTATGCAGAAAATACATATTTGTTTTGAAACTGTCGAATATGCTTTTCTTATTTCGTTATTTACGTTCTTTTGTGTCGAATCAGACTTGGTTGCTATATTGGGTAACGTCCCATAGTTAGCGGTAGGACCGCACTACGCAGCCAGTGTAAGGTAAGGTCGATTTTATATTTGGGGAGTGTTTTTTTCATACATGCTGTTTGTGTAGCTACTAGGTTTTTCAAGTACATGTTTACTGTTTTGCCAGAAGATGTGTGTTTAATGTTTTACCAAATCTGATCTACATTGCTGATTAACGTCGTTCTATGTATATTTATGTATGTACATACATATATGCACCTATATACATGCATACATATATATGCACATATATATAGATGTGAATATGTATGGACATGACACTATACATAGGCATACAACAAATTCTCTAACTTGGACAAAGACGAGACCACCCATTTTTTAGGTCTCGGCTAGCGAAGGCTGCGCAGTCTCGCTCGCGAGATTTAATGACTTGGAGAAGAGGTGCTTGAACCCGCCCCTCTTCTCTCCTCTTCTCCATTGGCTGGCCTCTTAAATGCTGGCCAGCCATTGGAGAAGAGGCTTGTCTCGCAAAACAAGCCCCGTCCTTTTCGGATTCGGGGGCGTGTCTTTTTGTTACTGTTCGCTGGGCGTGTTTTTCTCTCCTCCAGCCAATGGCAAGAGGAGAGAAAAAGAAAAACACGCCCCGAATCCGAAACCGCCGCTGCGTCTCTCCGAGGCATTTCTGCTTCACCTCGGAGAAAGGCGGTGGTGTGCTTGTTTGCAGCCTCCTGTCTCGTTCTCGCAGCGGATAGCTCACTTCCTTGCAAGTTTCAAGAGCACCGGTAAAGTACAGTGTACTTACGCTTGCCTTGTTATACCCTGTTTCTGAGAGCTTTTTAAACATAATTGTTTACATGCTTTAGCCCGTGGCTGCTTCCGCCTCGTTTTCATTCCACTTCATGTTATAATCACTTTATAAGCTCTCCCCCCTCCTCCTAGCACACACAGCCCTTGCAGCAGTTGTCTTTTGGCCCATCGGCAGGAGCAGTCTGCTGCTTCAGCGCAGCCCTGCTCGGAGGGGACCAGGTCAGCAGACATATGGCAGGCACCGCATGCACACACTCACACCACCACAGCGGCACGTGCCTCTTCCCCGGTACCAGCGCCCCGATCCTGAACTGCAGCAGAGCCTGCAGCCCCCGGTGCTTACCTGGGCTGCTGAAGCACTCCATGCCCTTGGGGTGCAGGGGGAGGTGCAGCCTTGCTCTTCGTTCTGTGGCCCAGACCGTAGCCTCTTTCACGGGGCTCTGCCCGTGTCTGTGCAGAGGTTGCTTGCCTGTTTAGCACTGTGTGTCTTTCTGTGTGCTGGGGCCCTGGGATGGGTTGTGCCTGCGTGGCCCCTCTACCGGTCCGTGTGCAGGCACAGTGCCTGGTATGGCACGTCTCCTCCCGGCCTCTGTCTCTGCCGAGGTCTGCTCTTGCAGCCTTGCCAAAGAAGCCGCTCTGCAGGCTGATCTCTCTCCACGCTCCTCAGCCTCTTGCCACTGCTGCTATCACACAACCTCCTATAAACTATTATGAATATTTCACAGTAGCATATTTTTTTGTTTAGTCCAATCAGATTTTTGGATATAGTGCCAAACTGCGCTACATACATGAATAGCGTATAATGATAAAACAAACAGGCTGTAAACTGGAGGATTTCAAATATTGAGTGTATGACTGGAGGTCGTATCTGTCTCATGTTGTATACATAGCCATACATCGTATGCCTGGCATACTTTTCCAGAGCTCGTATACTTTTTTCTTTACAATAATCTTGACTTGCAGTCTTAATATTTAATAATTGCAACAACTTTTTTTGTATATGGTAGTTTACATCTGGTATTGGCTTTTGCAGGTTTAGATTAATCAATTTTTGTAGGGGCACATAGTGTCAGTACAGATAAAATATATCCGCTTTGCTTCAAGCTGTAGGACCATAATAAGGAAGTGACAAACATCACTATTCTGCCACCTATTGGCATCCCATGCAAAAAGCAATTACTGCATCCTTTTGCAGGGTGGCAATATTGTTTGTTTAATGCTTTGCATCACTATGTGGGAAAGGTAGGCATTGCTGTCAGACCCACTGGCACTACTTGTGTTGGAGGCGGTGACACAGTGAACAGTTTGAATTTATGCCAGGTTGGTGAATCCGAGACTTCCCTTCCACCTCCTGAAGGACGTGCTTAAAAAACAATTCCTTCTGCTTTGCCTAACCACATTGGGAAGCTATAGGAACGGACCACGTCTGCCTCTGGATTCAGCTCTGTGGATCAGCACAATTTTTTCTGAAGTGTTCTCTGAACCGGTGGATTAGACATGCAGCTGTGCTCCCACAGAGCACCATCTTAACATCCACCTGGAAAAGGAAATATCATTATGGCCTTTGAATAAGTAAAGATGCTTTATCTGATCTCAGGAAGGATACCTAAGTCACACAACACATGTTGCAGCACACATAAGCTGCAAGTACTAATTAGTATTTATTCGTTGAACTTAAGTACCATTTTTAGTAGATTTAATCCTGTTAATTTCTTTACATTGTTTTTCCCCCCTATTTAAAAACGACCCTTGTGCTGAACTTCAACTTCTTCCACTTTGTAAAGTGCGATAGGTCTCGCATTTGCTAGAGTTTGAGCTATTGGCATTGTAAATGACAATGCCTTTTATTTATGTGTTGTTTTTCTAAACAGATAAATGAAAGGCATTGTTATTTACAATGCCAATAGCTTAAACTCTCACAAATGCGAGACCTATTGCATTGTAAATGCTTGTATTCTCTCTGAAGCCGGCTTTCTGGTGTCGGTGATTTCTCTTGCAAACGTTTGTACTCCACTCGGTGACGTTGAGCGACCTACCATGGGCGGAACCGCTGTGTATCCCACAGTTTTGCATTGTACATATTCTTTCTACTCACTTACATAACGTGTGGTCTTGGCCGTTTTCTTCCTTGCTTCACTTATTTACAAAGGTTTGATTCACTGTAGCCATTTCCCATGCTGCTTCTTTTCTTAGCCATTTCTGCTCCTCTTGTTTTCTTTCCCCCGGTTAGCTGCATCCCTCTTAGTATTTTGTTGCTCTGTGCCCGCCCCCGCATTTAACGGCCGTCTTTGTCATTCTACTCCTCTCAACCCAGATCCCTTGCCACTTGCTTATTGACTCGTTCCATGCACAGAACGCTTTTTTGTGCCTTTTTATCATACTTTTGCGAGTTTGTTTCCATATTTAACACTTCCTTTTCATACCCATTGTCTGTCGCTTCCACACTTTTTCATTACCATGTGGTTATCGTCATGCTTATTACTTTTATTTTAATTGTATTTTTTACGCGGTTTATTTCAAGTTTCCTCCTGTTCTATTTCACAATTTTCTCCCTCCCCCCCCCGCCCTTCACTAAGTAGCAGTTTACCCTGTCCTATATTTTTGTAAATGCCTTGCTCTCTTCGTTGATGTCTCTCTGTCTGCCTTATTCCATGTCATTTTTACTTTATTCATTTATTCCACTCATTCTTTCGCACACAATTGGTGCAATTCGGTACTTTCTGTAGTTTCTACTCTTATTTTATCAATACACTCGTTGGTGCCTCTTCTTTTTTTTGCGCTTTTAGTTTACTAGTTAGTTTAGCTGCAGTCTACTCTAACAACCCCCACCCCCCCAGGTGACTGCAGCTCGATCTCGCATTTGAGAGTGATTAAGCTATTGACATTGTAAATAACAATGCTGTTTCTGTAAATGTTTTAAAAACAAAAACAGCAACAAAACAACAAAAATAATGTCATGAGCAATGCCAATAGCTCTAACTTTAACAATGCCGAGACCATTGCATTGTAAATGCTTGTTTCTCCTGTCCCCTTCGCTGCCCCCGTGATTCTGTGCCTTTTTCTCCTTCTGGCCCCTTCTCTGCCCCTGTGATTCTGTGCATTTTTGCTCCTTTTGTCCCCTACGCTGCCCTGTGACACAAGCACACCACACACAAGCACACCACACACAAGCACACCACACACACACACAAAACCACAATGTCAGTGCACACTTTCACCAGGCACACACACCACCAGCCGTCAGTGCACGCTTTCACCAGGCACACACACCACCAGCCATCAGTGCACGCTTTCACCAGGCACACACACCACCAGCCATCAGTACACACATCAATTGTTAACGCATCCACAATTAAATATTGTAGCAATCGCAGTATGGTACACTTTACTTTTAAACATTTTCATCTAAAGCGCAGCATGCCACCATTGCTACAAAAATAAATACACATTTTTTGGGCCTACAATTTATAGACTTTGGTTGCAATTGGTGTTGCAATATTTAGCAGTGCCAATAGCTCAAACTTAATTAATGCGAGACCTATTGGCTATGCCAATGCTTGTTCTTATTGTAATTACTGTGCCTTTCTGTTTGTACTGTGATTTTTGTGCCCCACTGCTCATTCGTGCTGTTTTTGCCAGTCTTTCTTTCCTGCTAGTTCTTCCATGCTCCCCCCTCCCGCCGCTGCTGCCCCCGCGGCCCCACCCCTCCGCCGTCCTTGCTCCCACCTCCCAGCTGTGCCTCCCTCCCACCTCCCCCATATAATGCCAGCTGCTGTGTGGCTGCGCCGCTGGCGTGCCAAAAGTACGCCAAATGCAAGGCCGTCCGCGCCCGTCCGTGACGCGACCAGCGCCAGGAACCCTGGATCTCTGCACAGCCAACGCTACGTCCCAGCAGCACTCCACGCTCTCAACCCAGGCCACAACAACAACTGCAAACCAGCATCATCAGCCGACAACCACGGACCCTTCAGCCTTCTCCGCTGCCGGCAACCTTCAGCACCGCCAAGACCACGGACCTAGCACAACCTACCTGCAAGAACACAACCGAACCGAAGACCCTGCAATGCATCCTCCTCAACGTCCGATCCCTCCACAAACACGCCACTGAAATCTGGGACCTCTTCGACAGCACCACCCCGGACGTAGCATTCTACACCGAAACCTGGACCAACACCACCTCGGGGTCGGACTTCGCCATCACCATTCCCCAAGGATACAAGATCTCCAAGAAGGACCGCCCCACCCGCCCGGGAGGATGACTCACCATCGTCCACAAATCCACCCTCTGCCTGAGCACACTCCCCGACGAACCCACCTTCACTTCAAGATACTGGCCAGCCCTACCTCCACCCTCCGAGGAACCCTCATCTACTGACCCCCTGGACCCTGCGAACCTTTTGCCATCACGGACATCATCATGTCCACCAAGTACACCCTGTTGGGAGACCTCAACTTCCACCTCGACAACCAACTGGACCCCAGCACCGCATCCCTCCTGGACAACCTCCACAACATCGGACTCCGCCAGTGGGTGACCGAGCCCACACACTCAGCAGGACACACCCTCGACCCTCTCTTCACAACAGGAAACTCCATCACCTTCAGCCACACCACCGAACTCCCATGGACTGACCATCGATGTGTCCACTTCACCTTCAGAACACCCACCATCCACAGACACCAGCACCTGCTCCAACGAAGAAACTGGACCAGAATCACCGACGACCAGCTAACCTCCTCACTCAGCAACTCCACCCCAACCATCACGGAAAACAACAACCACAACACCGCAGCCCGAACCCTGCACAGATGGATGATCTCAAATCTCTGTTAACACGGATGGACAAGTTAGTATCACTGTTTGAGGCTTGGGTAGCCAATCAAGGAGTAACCATTAGGGGGAATGAGAATGTCAGTCATCAGGAAGCACAAGCTGTACCCTGTACTAGCAGAGTTGATTCCCCACCTATACAAAAATGAATCCCTACAATTGCCCCAAATCAGGCTAATCAGTGCTCCACAAATGCAAGTAGGGCTAATCCAACTATTCTTTGAGCACTTGAAAATAGGCAATGCCAGGGGTACAACCAACAGGAGAGGCAAGGATCCGCTCGATGTATAGAAGCCAGTGAAGAAAGGCTAGCCTTGCCATGCATTAATCTTCCACCCGCCTCAACCCATATGTTATTGTTTTAACAGGTGTACCAGAGCTTGAGAAGGGACACAGGGAATTACATCAGGAATTAAAAAACAAATGCATGTTCTGGCTACCGAAACATAGGCAATTCTCCTATAAGGATGCAGGTAAGATCCTACTGACACGTAGAGTTGGATGGGTGGGCTGGAGACCGAAAGATGTACAGGGGGTCTGTATGGTGATCAATTTCAGAAATCCATCGGTTGCTCGAACCCTCTTAGGTAGGGATGAATATAGACAGGAGGGGGGCATAAGGGCCCTTCCGTTGGGCTATTTTTACTCTCTGGGCAGAGCCCCTAATCTAGATGGCAGAATGGATGGGAGGGGGGAATGCTGAATCAGAACTATCAAACTGTTAATTCAGATTTTGAATGGCCTAGGCAGCTACTCTTTAACATACCAATAACGAATAGATATGAGGCCTTAGAGGGAGTGCATCGACTTGTACCTGAAAGGCATCAGTTAGAGAAACTCCATCGCCAGAGGGAGCACCAGGGGAGAGTTGTTCAACTAGGGGAGGTCCCCTAACAGAGCATGTTACCCAGGTGGGGTGAGACCTATGGGAAGGCGTGTGGAGACAAAATGAAAGGAGTTAACAAGGATCATTGGGACAAAACATGTAGTTCATCTTTAAACCTACCTAGCGAGATTGTGCAGGCGCCAGACAATTATAGAGGAGGCCTTACACTAACTACCCCCCACACCTACGAGCATAGATAGCCGTTTGGGCCCACCAAGGTTGCGGGTACTATTTTGAAATGTAGCTGGACTTGTTTCCAAGATGGGCAACCCTGAAGGGGGGGAATTTGTAGAACAACATGAGGTCTGTATGTTCTAGGAAACCTGGGCTGGAGTGAACACTTTTAGATCAGGCTACGCATAGTACAGTGTAGCTGCTATATTGGGGGGAAGGGTAGGCCCTCAGGGGGGCTTTGTACTTGGGTTGGTGTACATTTGGGCTGTGTAGTAAAACAGATGGAGACACTCTCAAATGACATCCTATGTATCCATCTTATTTTTCCATCAAGGATTAAAATTGCCTAAATTAATGTCTACTCTAGACCGGTTAGCCACAGCCAGGAGTCAAGGACTCTTGATGAGCTAACAGCCTTCTTGTCTACCATCCCTGATAACTTTCTGCTGATTCTTGGTGGTGACTTTAATTGCCAATTCGAGCCCTTGGATGGCCTGAACGGAGGAAACCCCTGTGAAAAAGATCAACACTGGGGCATCCCAGAGACCAACAATCCACCAGCTAAGGCCTGGACCCCATTGGTGCTTCAGATGAATTTCCTTACACTGAAACATTCACTGAGGGCATGTAATGACAGAACAAAATAGGATTCACCAGGCATTTACACCTTTAATAGAACTGGGCATGCCTCCATTCTAGATTATATCCTGATAGATATAAAATCCTGGCACAGGGTAATAGATTTTAAGATTGTGCCTCGCCATGATAGCGACCACAATTCTAGAGATGGTTTCACCATGCCCTCAGAGCGTAACTGCCCAGAATTCCCAGCTGATGATAGACTGATCCTTGCTAACTGTAGGAAGAGAGCTCGATGGGTGGACATATGCTAATCCCAGGAAAAGCTGTCCTCCTTATATCAAACTATCATTCCGATTCTCACGATTGCGATGCAATCAGTTCTGGCTGACTGCACCTCAATTGAACTTCTGAAAGTTGCTGAGAATCACACAACATTAACAATTACTATGGCTAATTTATTTTACCCCAATAAAAGAATCAGGGAATATAAAAAACATCGACACCCTTGGTTCAATGAAAGCTGTCGTACGGACAAATCAGCTCTAATTTCTGCTATTAAGGCCAAGGATAGGCCATTAATTAAAGAGAAATGGGTGGCCTATAGAAGCAAAATGGATGAGGTCAAAAAAGGTTGGGAATGCTACAAGTGGGAAACCCATAGAAGTTCTCTGAGTACTCATGATATGAGGACCTTTTGGAACATGGTAAACATGGGCAGTTCTGAAGGCAAACAGGCGATAGAACCTAACCTAGAGAAGGACGTGTGGAGGGATCATTTAGAGTCCCTCCACTTCAGGGCAGAGGCAGTAGATAGTGCAGCAGGCAACAAGTTACTTCCCCACAGGTTAATTCTACTGAGGCCCACACGATAACCTCTAAGGAGACAGCAGACGCCCTTGTGATAACCATTAAAGAGATAACTGCAGCCCTGAGCAAAGTAGCACCATCTAAAGCTTCAGGGCTTTATAACATCCCCGGGGACCTCTTCTGCAGGGAACCTACCATCTGGGCACCCTATTTGTGGACACTCTTTAACACCATCCTGTTAGGAATGGCGATTCCCGAAACTTGGGCATGCGCGGAAATTGTGCCAGTCTACAAAAAGGGCTCCCCACTTCTTCCCACAAATTACAGGCCTATAAGCCGCATCAACATTATTCAAAAAATATGTGCTTGAGTGCTGTTGGGTCGCCTCCAGAGCTAGATGGAGGAGCATAATGTTGTTAGCCCGTTTCATCCGGGTGCCGAGAAAAGATGTCCACATTAGATCAAATTTTCAGGCTCCAATTATCACACTGGAAAATTGTATGCATAGAGGGAGGCAGTTTCTGCTTAATATTTGTGGACCTAAAATCTGCTTTTGACCTGGTGCACAGGGACAAATTGTGGGCAACCCTAATGGACCTGGGGGTTCCAGTTTATCTTTGCCAACTTTTGAAACGATTACATGAAGGCAACTTTGCCCAAATTAGGTTTGGCAAACACAGTGAACTTACTGTGCCCATACCCGTAGACAGAGGTATCCGTCAGGGCTGTGTCCTTGCCCCGACTCTTTTCTGCCTTTTCATAAACGGATTAGTTGACGCTTTAACTGCAGGGAAGGACATAGATGCCCCCAAGCTGGCGTACCGCAAAGTACCGGCCATGATGTTCGCCGACGACACTCTGCTACTCAAAAACACCCATGGGTATACAGAGGGTCCTTGACAAGTTTCACGCCTTCTGCAAGGAAAGGGGGCTTGAGATCAACCTGCAAAAAACATAATTTATGGTGTTTAACTCAGGCAATAGTACCCGGCCAATTCTCTGTTCGGAAGGCAGACTGGGGAGAGTGTCCGTTTTTGAGTACCTCGGCATCACGATCACAGAAAAAATGGACTGGGGAGCCCAAATTAAAAAAGCCAGTTTGAAGCCAGCCCAGTCAAAAGGGGGCCTGACAAAGGTATTTTGAAATTCCATCCATAAACCTGTTTGCCCGGTAGTTAAAATATACAAAGTGCAATCTATGGGGATTTAATTTGGGGCCACTGTCCACCTGGCAACAAAGTAAAAGTTGAGAACACCTTTGCCAGGCAACTATTTGGCCTCCCTCATAGCTCCCCTCTTACACCGCTCCGTCTAGACCTTGGGGTCAGATCAATCTCAGACGAAGCCGCCATTAGACCTATTCTATTCTGGCGGCATCTGTGGGCCACCCCACAATTGGTTGAGTACAGGGAAGAACATAAAGAGGAGTTGAGTAAACAAGGGGTGGGGAAACTACCGTGGCTGGCTTTTATCCGGGATACATTTTTAGCTATGGGAAGGGGCAATCTGTGGTATAACCCAGAAGTAACTTGTCCTATGGTATCAAGGAAGGACTTGAAAGGGAGCTACTGGGAAAATAAACTGGCCCGCCTTCAGGGGAGTTCTACAATAGGCAAGCTTAACACAGTGTTTTTAGAAATTAAAGAACAGTACAGATTAGAGCCCGTATTGGATGACATTAAACCGGTTGCTGCAAGGGAGTTATAGCTGCAGTTCAGGCATGGGGTACTCTCACTGCGTGCTTTCACAAACAAATGGGCAGGCTCAAAATTCTGGGTTGCACAGCCTGTAATAGCGCAGAAGAGACAGAATATCATGTACTTTTTTTCTGCCCAGGATGCAAGAAGATGAGAAAATGATGGCTGATTCATCTATGTAGAAACCTGGGAACTAGGCACTGCATAGAGGCTCTTAGGATATTGAAATATGATACACATCTCTCTGTCACATTTTCGGTAGCAAGCTTTTTATTCTCTATGTGGTGCACTGGCAGAGCTCTCCAGAAGTTGACCCCCATCGATTTTGGCTGATTATTTTTTTAACATTTTTACTGGACTTTGGATGTCTTTTTATATGTGTTAGATCTGGGGGTCTCTAGTTGGCAGAGGTAGGTGCCTTTGTCCAAATAGGGACCCTTGCTTCTAGTCAGGGAAAGGGGGATACACACTTTAGATAACCCCTGCTCACCCCCTTGGTAGCTTGGCACGAGCAGACAGGCTTATCCCAAAGGCAATGTGTAAAGTATTTGTACCAACACTCACAGTAAGGCAGCGAAAACACCACAAAAGGACACTACACCAGTTTAGAAAAATAAGGTATCTTTATCTAAACTATACAAGACCAAAACGACAAAAAATTCCACATACAGCAATTTAGTGAAATGTCTTTTTAGAAGTTTGTTACAAAGAATGAACTTGTAGATTCTATACTTCTTCAGGTAAATGGATGGAGGTAGGTTATTTGCATAGATCGTATTAACTTTAGTAATCGTATTGTTACCAGCACATGTCACTTGGCACCGGTGTGTGGTGCCCCTGCTGTTCTGAAATCCACTTTGCCAACAACAATGCTGACTCCGTGGTCAGCCGCTACGAAAGTATGCCCCCAGATGCTCTCCGAACAAGAAAGAGTGAATGAGACAGTCCCCCGGTACCGCAGATCCCTTCCATGCAGGTGCCACCAGGAGAGGAAGCACCGCTATCGGGTCACCAGCTAGAACAGTTTCCCGCAGGCCCGCAACCCGCCCCAGGCAGCACCACACACAGCGGTTCAGAACTTCAATCCGAACGTTACCTGGGGGGTTGATCTCTCTCCCTCGCTGCTGACGTCCTGCTGGGCGGCTCCGTCGGCAGTGGCAGAGCAGTGCAGAGGAATCCGGTTGCCAGGCAACGCCTCGCAGCCGATTAGGTCACAGCGCTGCTTTCCCTCCTGGGTTAGCAAACTTGGGCGATCGACTCAAGGCCGGTGGCGGTGTCGGGTACGCAGTACTTCAAATAATCACGGCTTCTGGATATCAGTGCAGGCTTCACGGAGGTCACAGTGCAGACACATGCACACAGTGTCGATGTGACTCAGGCCGGCGGCGGTGTTTCAGGCCGGCGGCGGTGTCAGATACGCAGTACTTTGAATAATCACGGCTTCTGGATATCACTGCAAGCTTCGCGGAGGTCACTGTGCAGGCAGAGCTGCGTGCAGACACACACAAACAGCGTTGATGCAAAAGTTTTGGAAACTTTGATGTTCCTGAGTTTCCACAACAGGAGGCCAGCTCAAACAGGCCCTTGGAGACTCCTCTTCAAGCAGGGGGGAGGACAGAGCACACAGCAAAGTCCCTTGTCCTTTCCTCAGCCGCAACAGGAAACTGCAGGCCATCTCCAGACACACAGCAAGGGCAGTACTTCTCAGTCTCTTCAGCTGCCCTCTTTGGCAAAGGTTCCTCTTGATCACGAAGTAGTCTAAAATTCAGGGGTTTTAGAGCTAATACTAATACCCCAAAATGTCTTTGTTCTCTTTGTGCAAGGGGCTCTGAGCCTAATTCAAACCGGTTCTAGGGGCACTCTGCCAGTCCACAACTTCTTCCTTTGTCAGTGAGGGCTTGGGTCCCAGACACACCACAGGGGGGTGAAACCAGCATTATGGAAGACAGGCACAGCCCTATTCAGGAACAGGTGCTGCTCCCTGCCACCACTCCAAATGCAGATCAGGCCTATTCAGCCTAGTGCTGACTCATCCAGACTCCTGGAGCCACAGCACCTACCCAGCTCCTGTCACTTCCAAAGCCAGACAGTCAATCCACAACTAGGCAGAGGCACACAGAAAGGTTAAACAAGAAAATAGCCACTTTCTAAAAGTGCTATTTTCAAACACAGAATTTAAAAACTATCCTTACTAAAAGATGTGTTGTTAAATTCTTGGTTCAGGGATACCAGACTCCATTTTTCTATCTCACTCCTATGGAAAGATATGCTTTTAAAATGTTACAGAGCATTCCCCATTCTGTCCTATGGGGCAAGATAGCCTTTTAATAGTGAAAAATAAAATTGGCAGTATTTCACTATCAGGACATGTTACACACACCAGTACATGTCCTACCTTTCACATACACTGCACGCTGCCGAGGGGGGTACCTTGGACCTACTTAAGGGGTGTCCTATGTGCAAGGAATGGGAAGAGTAAGGACGACGACATTGCAGTTAACAAACTGCACGCAGGCACTGCGGTGGCAGGCCTGAGACATCTTTTCCGGGCTACTCATGTGGGTGGCACAATCAGCGCTGCAAGCCCACTAGTAGCATTTAATTTACCAGCCCTGGTACACTCAGTGCACTTTACTAGGGACCTACTGGTAAAACAAATATGCTGATCATGGATAACCAGTCACAATACCAATTTACACAGAGAGCATATGCACTTTAACACTGATCAGCAGTGGCAAAGTGTCCAGAATCCTATAGCCAACAACCACAGGTCAGGAGAAAATAGGAAGAAGATGCAAAAAAGTTTGGGGATAACCCTGCAGAAAGGGCCATTTCCAACAATCTGTATGTAATTTTTATTATTTATTTCATGTGCTCTTTTTATTGTATTATCGATGTATTTTTTGTTTTATGAACACTGTAAATGTCTGTAAAATCACTAACAAGGTGAATGGTGGTTTCTGGGATAGGGCGTATGCCCATGTAAACAGTTTACAGTTGATAGGCACAAGCACTTTATAAATAGCTTCTGTAATGGAGGGCCAGTGGGCTTGAGCTTGTGTTCACGAGGATTACCGTGTGTTTACTTTTGCTTGTTTTCTATATTGCACATGCACTTTAATGAAGTTATTGGGTTTCGGCTGGTCAAAACGTATTTTGTTCCCCATGTTATATTTACGTGATGAACATGCACTCCTGCGAGACAAATGGATTTCTTTTACCATTATCTTTGAATCAAATGAAATGTATTATATTATATATATACTTTTATGGTCACACTGGCCGAAATAAAGTTTTCTGAACTGATATCTTACCTTGTGACCCTGATATTTTTCCAGTCAGTCACATGACCCTAATATCAGAACAATTCACATCGCTGAAGTTCCATAATACCAACATGACTAGTATAACACAAACAAATGTCCATTTTAGGGACTGCTTATATTGTGATGCTGACTTGATCTTTGATTGGTCAAGGGCATAATACTTGCCCTGAATTGTAGTGAGTAAGCCAGACCTTTTTTATGGGGTCCCCCCTCCAGAAAAGTTTGAAAACAGTGGAGTAAAATTGTACACAGTCCAGTTTTCACATATATTTGCTAAAGTGCCATAGTCATTGAAAGGGCACTCATTAAATATTAAAATCCTTTTGTGGTCTGTCACGCCAGTGAAACCAAATTCCCAGGAGTTGATAAAAAAAAATTCAAAATGTGGTTTGAGTGCCCCATATGTCATCAATTACCTCAATTTCGCCAGGTACAGCATTTCTTTGTGGAAGCCTCCATATTCCATGGGTGCCGCCCTTATATTAAAAATACATTAAAAATGCTAGTGCCAGAATGTTCGAATTTATGCTGTCCTTATACCAAAGGTGACCCTTACGTAAAACATTGCCTTAGAATGTCAGGGCCAGCATTTCATCATGGTTGCCATCCTCCCATAGGACAGGTTGTCCACCTTTATGCCAAACATTACCTCAATTGTGCTAGTGCCAGCATTTTGCCACTGGTGTCCACATGCCAAGAATTTCTTCAAGAATGCCAGTACTTTTCTACAGGTGCCCTATATGCCATGAATTACAGCAACATGATATGCCAGTATCAGTATTTTACCATTAGTGCCCTTTATACCAAGAGCTACCCCCAGTGTGCCAGGGCCAGTATTTTGTCATAGGTGTCTGTTATGCTAAGAATTACTGCAAGTATGCCAGTGCCAGTTTTTTGCCCTGAATATGATTATGAGGCAATAATTACCTTCAGTGCGCCTGGGCCAATGACAAACCAGGAAGCATTACATCACATTCTTGGTCAAACTCAAATCCACTCATTCACACTCATTCTCTCATTCATTCTCACTCTTAATCTTACACCCCTTGACTCATTCTTATTCATTCTCACTCTCACACTTGCATTCTTTCTTATTTTAATTCACTCATACTTACGGTCACTCAGGCCAAGCTTTACTAACGATTTACACTGGGGGTGCACCAGCTCTGTGATGCAAACCTGGTGCAAAGTGTTAGGGTGGGATTTACTACCCAATGCAAATCAGGATTTGCATTTGATAGTGTCTCAAAGTAACGAAGTTGCACAGTTGCGTTGGGGTTCCATGGGTGGTGCTGGGGCATTTCCATGCAACATATTGTGAAGCAACTCCTTATCTACAAACATTCAAAAGGAATTTGTGCCAAAATCTTCTGCCTCCTTGAGGCACTAAACGTGTGCCAGGGTATAGGGAAAGAGAAAAAATGCACTATATCTTAGTAGATATGGCACATGTGTCTCCCTCCCTTTGACAAAAGGCAGCACAGCAACTTCGGTTCAGAATTGACTTGCAGCAAAGAATAGTACATCTGGGCCTCAATCTCACACAATCTCACTCACCGATTCTCACTCACTTTACACACACACTTACATATACAGACACACTTGCTCACACATTCACATGCTCTCTCTCACTAAAACACACTCTCACCTGCAAGTATGCACATAACATACTTTTAACTTACCACAGTTACATCAAGAGTCCAGTTCCAGCTAACCGTGCTCCATTATTTATTACACTACTAGTGAATAAGACAATATTCACTATTAGTATAATGAAAAACAGGGAGAAAATAAGGAATGTGAAGTTGCCCCTGTGTTCTTGGCACTGATTTTGCCACCTGTAAGGCCCAGGGTAGGAATGGTAGCACCAGTGTTGCAAGGGGTAAGCCAGGGTCCGCATCTGCGACCCATGGCGACCCCTAATGTCATCCAGGCCGTTCATAAGTAACAGTCCTTCTAATATAGCACAATGAGCTATGGATCGCATCAGGGAGCTGAACGCAAGCTGCAGGGCATAGGTTTAGAACATTTTTTTAAAAAATTCTCAATCATTCGTTGTTCTAAGGTTGCTAAAAAGGGTTCATTTTAGAAGTAATAAAGTCGTATTAGTAAAGACAACCCCAACCTCTACCCTAAGGTCTAAATCCCTACTTTTTGTTTCTCCAGACCAAACACTCTTAACAAATACCTCCCAGAATGGATGATATCTGACTCCTACCTTGCAGCCCTCATTGCCTTATGTAGCATTTACTGTACATTGATTTACAAACTTGTATGATTCATTGTCTCTGCATAATGTGTGTGTGTGTGATATACAGTACTACAAAGCCCTACACTGGGATAGGTAGTGCTATATAATGATAATAATAAATTAGTAAGTCCTATTTACATTATTTGATTGATCTGGCCCTTTTTGCAGGTTTATTCCCTGACTTTTTGCCTTTTTCCTCCGATTTCTTCTGACCTGTTTTTGTTCACTTTAGGACTCTGGGCACTTTACCACTGCTAATCAGTGCTAAGGTGCATATGCTCTCTGTGTAAATTGTAATTCTGATTGGTTATCCATAATGGGCATATTTGATTTACTGGTAAGTCCCTAGTAAAGTGCACAATGTGTGTGCCCAGGGCCTGTAAATCAAATGCTAACAGTGGGCCTGCACCCAAAGTAGTCCTGTAAACCTATCTCAGAACTGCCACTGCAGGGTCTTTGAGTGCACCCACTTGCCAAGCTCTAACCTTCCCTTTTACTACATGTAAGGTACCTCAAAGTAGGTCAAAGGTACCCCCATGTGCAGGGTGCAGTGTATTTGAAAAGTAGGCCATGCACTGGAGTGTGTTTTGCATGTCCTGATAGTGAAATATTGCCAATTTCGTTTTTTACTATTGTAAGGACTAGCTCTCCCATAGGATATCATTAGGGCTACCTTGTAACATTTTATAAGTGTAACTTTCAATTGGGAATATCTAGAGATTTGAAGTTGGGGCTCCCTGAGCTCAGGATTTAAAAATACATCTTTTAGTAAAGATGGTTTTTAAATTGTGTATTTGAAAATGCCACTTTTTGAAAATGGGCATTTTGTTGCTTTACCATTCTGTGTGCCTCTGCCTGCTTATGTACTCAACATCTGGTTTAGACTGACAGGGGCCGTTTGTGCATTCACTTCAGACACTCGCACAAAGGGAGCGGAGGTGTGCCCTGCATATCCTGTTGGGTCTTCCTGAGCTAATGTGGTGGGAGGATTTGTCACTGACATCTGAATAGGGCTGTGTCTACCTTTCACAATGCTGTCTCCACCCCCTGTAGTGTGGCTGGACCAGGGAGGACAGAACTAGTCCTCCTAAGCAAGAGAGACTTAATTTAAAGCCTGCATAATTCAAAGGCTGAAAGAAGTATAAGTAGTGGGGCTCTGACCCCTGAACTTTGCAACATCGTCTGGACCAAGAAGGAACCTCTGCCAAGGAGACTAGCTGAAGAGCTGTGAGGAGGAGTACTGCCCCTTTGCTGTGTGTTGGTTTGCTGGATTGGCCTGCAGTTGCTACTTCTGCTTTGAACAGGACATAGGACACCTATGTAGAAAACTGGGGACTAGGCACTGCATAGAGGCTTTTAGGATATTGAAATATGATACACGTCTCCCTGTCACATTTTCGGTAGCAAGCTTTTTATTCTCTATATGGTGCACTTGCAGAGCTCTCTAGAAGTTGACCCCCGTAGATTTTGGCTGATTATTTTTTTAACATTTTTACTGGACTTTGGATGTCTTTTTATATGTATTAGATCTGGGGGTCTCTAGTTGGCAGAGGTAGGTGCCTTTGTCCAAATAGAGACCCTTGCTGCTAGTCAGGGTAAGGGGATACGCACTTTAGATAACCCCTGCTCACCCCCTTGGTAGCTTGGCACGAGCAGACAGGCTTATCCCAAAGGCAATGTGTAAAGTATTTGTACCAACACTCACAGTAAGGCAGCAAAAACACCACAAAAGGACACTACACCAGTTTAGAAAAATAAGGTATCTTTATCTAAACTAGACAAGACCAAAACGACAAAAAATCCCACATACAGCAATTTAGTGAAATGTCTTTTTAGAAGGTTGTTACAAAGAATTAACTTGTAGATTCTATACATCTTCAGGTAAATGGATGGAGGTAGGTTATTTGCATAGATCATATTAACTTTAGTAATCGTATTGTTAGCAGCACATGTCACTTGGCACCGGTGTGTGGTGCCCCTGCTGTTCTGAAATCCACTTTGCCAACAACAATGCTGACTCCGTGGTCAGCCGCTACGAAAGTATGCCCCCAGATGCTCTCTGAACAAGAAAGAGTGAATGAGACAGTCCCCCGGTACCTGTTTGAGAACATTCCCCAAGGGCTTGATGAGGAGCTTGCGTCCTGCTAAGAAGTCCCAGGAACACACAGACTTCACTTGCAGCATCCCTGAACTCCAATATTGGGAGTTCTGACCTGCCTTGTGGTGCCAACTCCAGTTCTAGGCCGTTGGAGGTTGTTTTGCTGCTCCTGTTGTTGAAAATCCACGCATCACCCTTCCAGTGCCATTTTTTGAGCCACAAGCTGCTGTGCGGTTGAAAAATACACGCATCGCCACGGTGGTACTGAAAATATTGATGCAGCGCCTATCAGCTGCTGAAGAAACGACAGCAGCCCAAGTCCCGAGCACCAAGTCTCAAAGGTCTAAAACTCCAGCTCTGACTCAGGCCCTGCTGTGCGCCTGAAACAATCGACGCATCACCGGTGTGCAGCTGCAGAAATCAGTGCAGCCCCTGGATCGTCGTTGCATTGACCCGTAGTGCCTGGATTTTTTCACACATCACACCTGTGTGCCAAATCTACATCGATGCTGGGCTTTCAGTAAGAAACGGACGCATCACCTCTCATCGCAGTGAGAAACCGACGCATAACCTACTCTCTCGTAAGGAACCGACGCATCACCTCACCTGCATGGCAGTAAGGAATCGACGCATCAACTCTCCTAGAGCAAGTAACTGACACATCACCTTCCCTGCGAGTAAGGAACCAAAGCATCACTTTCTCTCTGCCCGTTTTCATCCTGTAATTTTGATGCATCCGAGGTACTTTGTGCTAAAAAAGACACTGATAGTTGTCTATGGACAGAACTGTTTTTACCTTTTAAAAATCCTATTTTTATATTTGTATGTTGGATCTTTGTTTTTTTGCTTTTGTTTTGTTTAGAGAAAGATACTTTATTTTTCTAAACTGGTGCGGTGTCCATTTGTAGTGTTTTCACTGTGTTACTGTGTGTTATATACAAATGCTTTTACACATTGCTTTTGAGAGAAGCCTGGCTGCTCGTGCCAAGTTACCAAGGGGGTGAGCAGGGGTTATTTTAGGTGTGTAATTCCCTTATCCTTACTAGAAGGAAGGTTCCCTACTTAAACAGGGTACAAACTTGCCAACTAGGACCCCTATTTCTAACATTATTGGTAAAATTACTTATAGAGATAGATAAACCTAACTGACAGTGCATGCATACACTCTTCGCCCGGAAGGTTGCTGTTCTGAATGGAAAGCAGACATTGTATGGGCACTGTTGAGAGTGTCCTGATGCCAGCACATTACACAGGCACAAATTCAGCATATTTCATGTGGGGTGGCTCAGGATTCCCAATCTGGCTCAAAAGTAGCTACTGTGAGCCAGATCCTGGATCCTGCTGGATCCGCCTCATTCCCGGCACTTCTGGAACCCTTTGGGTATGACTGGGAACAGGGTAGAGGTCAGAGTAGGGGTCAGGGTACGGACTGGGGCTTAGGTACAAGTTGGTGTGGGTACATGACGCTGGAGTCCTGAGACCGGCGCGATGGGCTGAGGTGAGGCGACTCGCTGCGGCTCCTCACAATAGAAACGGCAAAGAGAACTCCCCAAAGAACAGTGGGTGTCTAAAGGAAGGGGAATTTCCATGGAGTAAAATATTTCTGCGTGAAGTATAAAAGAAAAAAATTGAAAAAGATTAACTTGTGTATTTTCACTTGTGTTGTCAATATTTTCATGTAAAGATATATGTGTGTACGATTTGTAAGGGAAAATGGATTTCACAAAAGTTTTCCAGGGGTGCTTCTGGAAAGGTTTGCCTATCTCAGACTCCCCCACTTAACTAGGGCAATTTTTGTAAAATCTATAAAGTCAGAAATCTGCATCCATGGGAAGTCAGATGCCTATGGATGTAGATCACTTTTTTTATGAGGCCTATATACTGAATGTTTGAGAACTAAGCGGCATATGTATCAAGCCTTTTGGGATGCATCATCCCATAAGGGCATCATAAGTTAGAGAATCGCAAACTTTGCGATTCTCTATTTTGCAATTGCATTTAAGGAATCGCAAATTGCGATTCCTTAAATGCAATGTATGAAGCACAGAAAAAGTGCGATTTGGCCGTAAGTAATCGTAATTTGCGATTTCTTTGAAAAATGCACTTTTTTGCATTTTTCAAAGTGCCATGTGATGCACATACATGCCCTTAGGGCATGTATGTGCGCCACATGTGCACACATACATACACATACATATTTCAAGGCTGCAACAGGGTTTCATTTTGACACCCTGGCACCCTTGAAATTGGGTTCTCATTTTGAGATTCTCAAATTGCGAATCGCAAATTGAGAATGTCTCCCCATTCATTCCTATGGGCCTCCTAGGCCATATGAATGAATAGGAAGGTATTCCTTAATTGCGAACAGCAATTTGCTAATCGTAATTAAGGAATGCCAAAACTTTTGCGTATTTATTACATCCCGTTTTGCGATTCTCGAATAGCGATTCCCTAAAAATCGCTATTCGAGAATCGCAATGACGGTATTTGATACATATGCCCCAAAAACACAATTCAGTTTTGTATACTGTGAGAAGCTGGCCTGGAATATGAGGTCCACTAATGTAAGTGGGCACCTTGCACCTGTCCAGACAACCTTTATGGTGATTTAGGAGGTCTCAGACAACCTTAGAAAGCTATCCAAGTGGTAGCTGTGTAGAACAGCCTTCAGGCTTAGTCTTGAATGAGTGTAAAGCAGTTTGTTTTTACCAGAATGCAATCATAGTATAGATTAAATGAAAAAGAACCACACAAAGTATTTATAAAAATATGTATTTATTACATAACACTATCTAGTACGTTACAGTATCTCCTACAAGGAGACAGACACAAAGCATACAATACTTTAGCAAAGTAATCACAGTAAATTGCACTAACACACAGTGGGCCACGGGGGGGGGGACAAAACCATATACTAAGAAAGTGGTATAAGAACCACGACTCGGATCAAGACAATGTCAAGAGGAGGTAGAATTGCTGGGGACCCACAGAACCACCCAAGGTAAGTGGATAGGGCCCCCACGTAGAGCGTGTGCTGTGTGTGAACATGACCACTGACTCACTAAATGTCTATGTGCAAGTCGCAGTTGGAATTTTAAATATTAGGGACCCTTACCAGTGGACCCTGAGGAAACCCCGTGGAAGACAGAAGGTTGGAGAGCCACCCAACCCGTGGATACCATGGTACCCATGTTACCTATCCCAGGGAGTCCTGGTGCATAGGTGTGAAGTGTCATCGGAAACCGTCGTCGAACCCAATGGAGGTCTTCAGGAAAGTGCCGCTGCTGGAAGAGGAGAAAGTGTCCGGAGGAATCCAAACATGGATTCTTGAAGAGGAGTCTCTGAAAGCAGAGGGGACAGAGTCTATGTCATTCGGGAGTGACCAGAAGACTTGGAAGACGGATGCCCTCCGATGTCGGGTGCTTCAGGAAAGATGACGGTGACCTTGACTCTGCAGCAGCGAGGACGAGGCGATGCGGAGGATGACCAGGACCCAGATACGAGCTGTCCCACGAAGGATGTCAAGTGCTGAGGGGTCGTTGTCCGGAGGGAGCACCAGCAAGACTTGGCAAATGCAACTCATACAGGAAGTCAAGAGGGTGCACAGTTGGGACCAACAAGGTCCAGGAGACTCACCATAAGCAAGGGGGTCAGGCCAGGCACCGAGCAATCAGGGGAGCCCAAGGAAAACAAAGGTAACCCTCAAATGGACCCACAGGCAAAATGCACAGGAGTCGCAAGAGGACCGCAAGCAGATCACCAAAGGATGCAGGTCACGACGCACACAATGCGGTGTGGCCAAAGATTCTGGTCAATGGAGGTGCTCGAGGTTGGGACTACTTGGAGCACGAAGATGCCAACAAGTCTTTGCAACTGCAAAGGGGACGTTGTACCCAGGGGTTCGGTTATTGCAACCCCACAAGGACTACTGGCCTCAAACCTGGTAACAGGGTAGAGCAAGCCTTGGGAGCTGAGGAAAACTACCACCTGTGTTGCAGAGCCCACAGAGTCCGGAGGAGCTCGGGATCTGCAGACCGGTCATCTTCGTTGCAATGCCTGCGAGTGCAGCGGAGTGACTCCTTCACTCCAAGGGAGATTAATTTGGTTGTCCTTGATGCTTCACAAGCCTTGGAAGATTCCTGTATGATGCACAGGCACAGACGATGCAGCAGGCTGGAAGGGAGACAAAGTCAGGCCCAAACGAAGTCCAGCGAAGTCCAGAGTGCCCAGACGGTAGAAGTGCAGTGGTTTCAGTTCTGAATCTTATCCCACGACGAATCTAGGGACCTACACCCAAGTAAACCCTTAAGTACCCTAAGGAAAAGGTTGGGAAGATTCAGGGGATCCTCCCAGGGGAGGGTCTGGACAGTGAGGAGGTTACTCCCATGTCCTTTGTCCAGTTTTGCACCAGAGCGGGAGCCAACGTCTCCCAGGACTGATTTGAACTGGACTATGCACAGGGACACCAAATGTGCCCCTCCTGCAGACTTTCCAGTGTTGACAAAATCACCCACCCAGCCCTAATACACTAAATCCTGTCTGGGAGGTGGTCACACCTCCCAGTTACAGGATGCCTATTGTTCTGCCTTCCCCTGCTCGAGCTTGGCTCAGCAACAGGAGGGCAGAAATGTGTCTCTGGTCGGCAGCAACCATTTTGTGCTGTCCAGGACTAGAAGGCTGGGAACACTGAGAGCCTAACGGAGGGCTCTCCCAGTGCTTGATATCTTACCTCCTACACTGTTTATGGTGTGGGGGGTATGATTCCAACATGTTTGATACCAAACATAATAGGATTTGTGGCAGCCATTTTCGAGATGGTCATCGTGTGATGACGCAGTGCCCCTCTATAAAGTATATGGCTGCTTCACTGACAACCCAGGAGAATGGGTTACGTAGGCTGCAGGGGTGTCCTGCTCATGGAATATGATGATAACTTATGAACCAGTATACAGATTTGAAGAATAAAAGCAGAGAACAAAAAAATTATTTGGAACTGTGAATTTTTACAAACTTAAAGAATGGTAATATTGATCAAGGAGGAGCACGCACTCACTTGTTCTTATAGCTTCAAGTGCTGGAATAGTTAGGTGAAACGTCAGTCATAAGGTCACGTTTTAAATGCCAGAAACACAGTTATAGTTCACTCAGCTAACTATAATTTATCCCCCCCGCGTCATGCACTGCTTATGACCTCACATACCACATCACTCATGACGTGTTCATTCATGGTGCAGCGGTATATTGCTACGAGGTCATAGTGTCAGACTGTGTGCAATACAAAGGCCAATAGCCTAACAGATTGTAAAGATTGCAAATAGAGGCCGTCAGTCTTGCCACACCGAGGCCAGGACCGCTCCACTCGCCCCACCTCATTGCCTCCTTCTCTTCCTCCCTCCCAGAGCTGCCTGGGCAGGAAGCCTCTCTGGAAGGCTCCCTGTCTGAACACAACACATCACAAGCTCCCTGCAAAGGGAAGCAGCTGCCGGGAGCATTTGGCCTGGCTCTTGGCAGAGAGTGTTCATCTCACGCACGGAGCCAATCTCCAGGAGGGAGCTTGAATATGCGGAGCTCCAGACATCATGGGCAGTGTTTCAGCCCTTCCATCAGGCTGGTGACAAAACTGGTATGGGGGCCACCATCTGCACAAAGCGGGTTATCTCCGAGACGTGAGCCCAGAGCCTGCGATGCCAATACAGACCCCCACACCTAAAAGTGGGGACAGAATGGGAGCAGAAAGAGTCCTTTTAAGTCTATTCAGGGAGTGTGTTTGATGAAGCAACAACCAACCTAATGTTGTCACAACCACAGCTAAGAGTCAGACACAAATGAGAGAACAAAGTCCTGGGAATTAAGCTTGGAAGAGATTCCCTCACAGCACGACCTGAATAATACTTTTAAACATTTAAGGAAAGAGAACAGTTACAACATGCCAGTCATCATTTAGTGCATGTTTATTGAGGACAAAATGTAGGCAATCTAGCTTTGGAATGACAAAGCGCTTGAGAGTGATAAATGTCCATCAACCATCTCCTTACAAAGTGCCCTGAAGTCTAAGATTTAGCAGCTGTGAGTTACTTTAATCCAGTGTCTGCTTTTAACTCAACTGGTCACCACTAGAAGTATTCACCTTGTGTGTCTCGGTACACCAACTCTGCGCTCAGGATGTTGCAAATGGAGATTACGCCCACACTGACATTCTGGAGTAGGGAAGAGCCCCTTGCATAAGCTTTATTGGGAGACACAAGTGATATCAGTTGACACACTTGGTTATGGCAAATACCCTAAGCACTATCAGTGACTAAGGGCCCGGTTTATACGTTGTGGAGAGGGAACTTCGTTGCAACAGCAATGGCATTGACTCCCCGCCAACATTACGGTCCGTCCAACAGATTTAGAAGCTGATGGACCATAGTTTGATGATGGCGGGGACTACTCTGTCTCCGTCATGCTCAATCTCCTCTAATGGCTCACGAAGTAAGGGCCGTCAGAGGTTTGACTATTGTCCATCCATCTAATCAATGCCCATCATCACCAAGGAAAAACCTGGCAGTAAGAGGCCTTAAAATGTGCTCATGCCCCCCTGACCATGGGAGGAAACTCATGGTAAGGGGGGCATTGTTTTTTTTTATTTTCAAAATTATAATCTTGCATTAGGATTTTCTTTTTGGAAATAAAAAAAAGAATTTGGAAGTTTGCTGTACGGCTCCGTTAGTTGGTGGAGCCATCCAGCAAATTTACAATGCACTGACAGAAAGCGCCACAACAGGGGTTCCTGCCAATGCTAGAAATATCTGCAGGGCAAGAGGGCATTTCTAAATTTGGTTAGCAGCACCTCCATCAGTGCGACGGAGTAATTTACTGGTGGAATAATAAACCAGGCTCTAAATCGCCTTCTAGGTGGGGAGGCCAGAGGTGGACAAATGTACAGCTCAGGCTCCAATGCTTTCTAGCACTGTTGGGGGAAAGAGGGGGAATGGAGTATTAGAGTGGTCTGCATGCATCTTAAGGAGGCCGCCATCTTGCAGTAGTGTCAGTGCTTTAAATGGGCCGGTACTCACTGTTACTGAGTACCATCACTTTTTCATTTTCTCCCCTTGAATGCCAGAGATTGTCCTCGGGCAAGGAGAGTACCGGTGCTCATAGTCAGGGCCGGACTGGCCGTAGCGGGCACCGGGCAATCCCCCGGTGCGCCGCACGGGTGGGTGATGGTTTTGGGCCCCTAGGGGCTGTTTTTGTTACAGGGCCGAAATCGGCCGCGTAACAAAATCGGCCGAAAACCGGCCCTGGCAAAGAGCTGGGGGGGGGGGTGGGGGGGGGAGGCGGCCGAGCACTTTGCCAGGGCCGGTTGTGGTTCCCAGTCCGGCCCTGCTCATAGTGGCATTGCTTTGACCCAGGTGGCGCTCCACTTGTTATTTTTCACAGCAGGGGGAGACAGGTGAATGTAAAACCTAATGCTTGGGGGTGTGAGATGCATTGTTCAGGGTAGCACAGTTTTATAGCATGCCTGTTCTGAATGACAGAAAATCTTTTCTCATCAACAATTTCAATTAAACGTATTGAAAGTAAATCCCTGTCCTCTCTGCCAATTTTCTGATTAACTACATAGAAAAAAAAACTAAAAGGCAAAAAATGTTTTCTTTTTAACAGAGTGATTTGGTACATTTAAAACCCACAACTTCTTGTTTCGCATCAGAAACCAGACATAACCCAAACGAGACAGGAGGCTCCATGGAGTGTATGAGACCTTCAGACAGTTCTGGATTTTAGCTGGCAATGCTTTTGCAATCTTGGACCTGTGGCTTTCTTTTCTCAATACAAGTAAGGGATGTTAAAAAGTCCAGCATGCAAAGCGTTGATAGCAAAATTCAGAGACTGGTTGAACATACACGCCACATAACATGAAGCACCTTTGGAGCTATCAAGCCCCATGTATTTGTTGGGTGTACACACACATCATCCACATAAATAAATTTCAACAATCACTATCATTTTGGCTTTTTATACTCAATAAGGGATCCTTTTAGAGAACTGCTTCTGGCATAGGATCTAGGAATTCAACTAGGCTGGTGGTGAATCCGTCAATCTCTTGGCATCTGTTTAGAGAAGGGATAAGATCCACCCTGGCCAGGTATGCATCCTCCACACTAGAGGCCCTTCTGATGCCTGAGGTGGAAATAGCATGTAGGAGGTGGGCCATGCACATGCTGGAAAGATCTGAGTCCATTCTAATCAAAGCTTCAACTCACCATAAAGTTACTTAGTGGGTTAATGTGCTTGCTGGAAAGCACATCATGCATCTGATATGTTTTTTATCTAGATAGCTCAGGTGGTTACAAAGATCCTTGAATTACCTGCAGGTCTCAAGCAAAAAATGTTGTCATATACCTTAGTGGATTATGACCATCCATCAAGGAGCTGCACGCAAACGACAAGGCATATATTTGGAGCATTATTGTTTTTCCCTCCAAGCTTTTTTATTTAAAGGTTACTCAAAAAAGGGACACTTTGGGTAGTAATAAACAGTTATTAGTAAGATGCATGAAGATGTATTGCCCTTATGACCCCGCCCCCTCCATCCACATCTCCTTTTGGCGAGTACCTCCACTTATTTGTATTCCTTTTAAAGCACTGAGTAGCATAGCAAGGATGCCATGCGGGGCCGGACTGGGAACAGAAACCGGCCCTGGCAAACTGCTCAGCCAGTCCCCCCTGGGGTGAGGGGGAGTGCAGCCGAGCAGTTTGCGAGGTCCGGTTTCGGCCAATTTTGTTACAGGGGGCCGATATTGCCGACCCCGGTAACAAAAACGGCCCCCCAGGGGCCCAAAACCGGCACCCACCCTAGCGGCCTCCTGTGGAAACGCCCAGTGCCGCTATGGCCCTGATACCATGGGTCCTGCTGCAAGCAAGGAAAATGGCCCCTTTGACTGCTTCTGGGATAGTAAAATAAAGAGTTCAATGGGCCCCTCAAGGCTCTCTGCCCCAGTGCCACTGTACCTGCTGCACCAGTGGTAGCTATGCCCCTGCATTCTTGCTGAAAGGTGAAAGCAGATGCGCCGCGATTTCTCATATTGGGTCATTCCACCATGGGTTCCAAGGACATGAGACAGTGACCTCATGTCATCTTAGAAGTGAGGGTGGGGAGAGAGACTGACAGTGGCGTAGTTGGGAGGGGTGCGGTCAGCCCCGGGTGGCACTCTTTTTGGGGGCAGCAGAGGTGAGCAAGTTGTGTCTGTTGACTACCACTATCCCCTGCCCCCCCAGAACAAGTGATCAGCCACGCACCCCCACCCCACAGAACAAGTCGGCCGTCCATCCCACCCTGCTACATGCACCAGGAGGCGAACTTAATGGGCACCCCGGGTGGCAGTAGGTCTAGCTAGGCACTGGAGGGTGAAAAAGATGGAACAGAAGGAAGGCAGTGAGGGAAAGAAGGAAGGAAGACTGGGGTAAAGAACAAAGACAGGGAGGAGATGGAGGAAAGGAGGAAATGGAGTGAGGTAGAGAAAGAAAAAGGTTAAGAAGAGCAGGAGGGAGGGGAACGAGGAAAGTAAGGAAGAGAGATGATCTGTAGATTAGAAGGGGGAAAGGAGGACCTGGTGGAGAATGGGAAGGTGGAGATATAAAGGAGATGTAGGAAAGAGCAAGGGAGAAAGGGAATGGGAGAAAGGGAATGACGGAAAGGAAGACTGCAAGGTAAAGCAGAAGGAAGGACGAGAATACACAGGAAGGAAGAGAGAACGTGAAGGTAGGGTGGAATGTGAGGAGAAGGGATGGAAGAACAAAGGAAAGAGCAGAACAAAACGAAAACGAGAAGGGCAAAAGGAAGGAAGAGGAATAAAAGCAAGGAAGACCGGAAAGAGAAAGAGGCAGGAAAGTGATTATATGATAGTGGGAAGGAAGAACAAGGAAAATAAGCACTTTAAGATGGGGAAGGAGTAACGTGCCCATGAAGCAAAGAACCATACAAAAAGAGATGGGGAACCATGCATCAACTTTCCAACCCCAGCGAATAACATTCACCAGCATTTCCTCGAAGTTCTTTTTTCTGCCCAGTTGCCCACGCACGAGTGCGTCCTGCCAGTCCAAATCCGATCAACTGCTCAGAAAACGCGCAGTCCCGCTGCATGCCGGTGGGCACGGATTTAATATCCGCGGGGACACGGGGCTGGCACGGGGCAATGGTCTGATTGTGTTTTCTGCGGCAGATAACACGTCTCCTGAGAAGCGCTGCCACACAGACTAACTCAGCGGAGCTTTATCCAGCACAGCCGAGGGCCAGACTAGTGTTTAAACAAGAAGCGGAAATCAGGGGACCGCAGCCTTCGCAATGAATAAAGAGGCGGGTTCTGCCAGTGCCATGAAGATGGGAGGGTTGGCACCGGCATAGCGAGGAAGAAAAATGAACCAAAGCTGGGCGACCACGGATTGAAGCCAGCTATCTGACAGCGACAGACAGCAGACAAAACAAAATTAATGGAGTGCCATAACTCTGCCATTGTGTAATACACGCGACACTGACCCTCCACGGCGCATGCGTCAAGGAGTCTTGGAGCAGGATGCAAAGACCTCAGTGCCCACACCACATCCGTTCTACCCTGGAGAACAGGATGCCATCAAGCCAGACACGAGGAATGCACAGTCCTGCCGTCCGGTATGGCCTCCATGGAAGGAGCAGGTGCCATCTGTCCATAAGCCAGCGAGTACATGGACCAATTATCTGCTGTCCACAGCCATTAATGGCCCTCATCGGGCTGTCCATGATATTAATATCCCTCCATCAAATTACATTCCTAAACTGTCGACCTCCTAAAAACTGGAATTCTAATCCGGCTTCCCCTAGTTGTAGAAATTGTACGATGGGATGCAAATCGCTCCATCACCTTGTGCCATAATTCCTTTACCCGAGAAATTCTGATTACATATTTCTTCAAATCAGGAATGGCACATGTTTAACAGCCCAGGTTTACCCACATCGTGTCTTGCCAATAGTATCACATGTCGTAAGCACCAAAACAATTCCGTTCCTAGGCTCCGTTACAAACAAGCATTGGCAAAGCCAAACGTTTGTGTCTGTGATACCAGGTGCCAGCCTATTGGACTTGTCAATTCCACCCCCACCCCATGTGGCTGGTGAGCATGCTGCATACACAGCACTCGCCTTGTAATAGATTCTTATGTGTATGAAAAAATATTATAAGATAACCATTGTGAACACATGAGCAAGTTCGTCAGGCATCTTGTAATGCTTTTTCATAGAGCAGAAGAAAAGCATTTCAAGATGGATACTGAGCATTTGTGCGCATGCACAGTGGACATCTTGAAATGTTTTTCCTCACATGACTGGACAACACTATTGGGTTAGCCTGTGCTAGTGATGCAATTCAACAAGCTTTGGAAAGCGAAATGAATGAGGCAGGCGGACGGCAGCATGCTGTAGTCGTGCCATATCCTGCATGGGGTACTGAGACAGTGAGGAGGAGCAGAATGATTTGGGAAACAGGAAGAGGCTACTACAAGGAACAACTTAAAGCCCCATCCTACCAAAAAAGTAAAAGAATAGCGGTGAAGCCATGTAAACATACATGAAATGCCAGGTCTTTAAGAACAGCCGATTCAACCAATGCCATGTCTTAGAAAATACCAACAGCCAGTGGCGGAAGGGTGCTGACCAGAAGCCCACTCTCTGTGTACTGTATGAGTGTACTGATGTACTGATAACACGAGGCCTCCCACAGTCAGCTACAGCTGTCTACAGGCGAGAGCTGAAAATGTCCTTATTAGCAGATTGTCCTCTAACAATTATAGTCACAGGAAAGGCCCTGCCGAACCTCCCAAGGCACTTAAAGTGCTAAACCCAATTATAAGCCGGCAGGTAAGCACAGGACGGCAAGAACTCTGATCTCAGACCAAAGAGAGGCAGCGAGGGGACGGCTGGCAGCTCAGGCAAAATATACATCTGCTTACACAGTGTCCCTGGGTAGCACAGCAGCATGACCCACTGGGGAAGGCCGTAGACGATGGGCATTCAACCTGGTCCCTTCAGCAGATTACATTCTGCTAATGTTGTCATTTCAGCAAATAGGGACTAGCATGATGGAGAATGTTCATGGTTGCCTGTCCATGCTGGCTAACTGGATGAAACACAGCTGTCTGAAACTTATTTCAGATAAATATGAAATTCTGGTGTTTGGCGAATCCATTCCCCTTGACCTTATAACTTTCTGGCCTTAAGATCCTGGCAAACCACCTACTTCAAAATTGGAAGCAAGAAACCTGGGTACTAAATTTGACAAAGACGTATCTTTTAAACTTCATATCAGGGCGATTATAGACACCTGCTTTGCATTTCTAAGATCATTAAAAGATACATTGAAGTTGCTCCCCAACACGCCAGTAAAGTGGGAGTGCATGCCTTGGTCACTTCTAGGTTGGACTATGCAAACATGCTTTATTTAGGATTTCCAGTTAGTACAAAATGTGGCAGCCCACTTGACTTTGAACTGCTTTAAGAGGCAATCCACTAGCGAGGCCCTCACACAGTTGCATTGGCTACCGTTTAAGCTGAGCAAAGGATTATATTTAAGGCCATGTTCATTTTCTTTTAGAGCACTGCATTATATAGGGCCTCTGTATTTACAGAGAAGATTCAAGATGCAAACCCCTGCTAGGGCTCTTCGCCACCCAAAATCACAGAAAACTCTGCATCCCAAGGGTTCGTAAAGTAAGATCGGATTGTAGATCCTTCTCTTTTCCAGCAGCTAAATTGTGGACCTCGCTGCCAACAGCCCTGAGACTACTTGAGTCTGAGCAGGCTTTCAAATCTGGTTTGAAAACTCACCTTTGTAGGCATGCTTATTTATCATTTTAGCTCCACTTGCCTACTGGTTTAATGCCAGGACATTCTCTGTGAAGCAGCTGTGCACTCTATACATGGTTCTTCATTCATTCTTTCATTCAATAAAGAACAAGGCAGGGTCAGGGCACAGAGCCAATTACCCACCAGGAGCACTGTCAGCAGGAGGCACCAGATAGCACCCCCAAGCAGTAAAGGCTGCCTTGAACAGGGTTAGAGATAGCAGGTTGGCACTTTACCGAAGGTAGCAAGAGTCCTTGCAACAGTCTTAATGGGACACAATACTGGGCGGCAAGTAGTCCACATAGGGGAGGAAGTGGTAAAGGTCACTGGTGAATGTGGTCACAAATGATATACTGAAATGAAGATGGCTTGGTGTTCTGTTCTACTCAGGGGTTCCAAGTGACATCAAATGAGCAGCAAGAGCAACACTTAACACACTCCGCAGCCACACCTCTGATATATATATCTATAGATCTATAGATATATATGACCTACTGGCGGATGCCAGTAGGAAGTTATAGTTAGAACCTAGTTTCCATAGGAAACACGTTTTTTGATTTGACAATATCTTTGGCGCCGTTTGACGAATCTTCGCGAAATTTTCAAAACTAATGGGGCACTCCAGTCAGCTCCTGTCTTGAAAGTTTGAGGTGATTCGTCAGGCAGGGCCAGAGAAAAAAGGGGGGGGTCCGAAAACGCGTTTTCCCCATCTTAATTTCAATAGGAACTTTAGACAAAGCTACAGCCCAAACTGCTAAACGGAATTACACCAAATTTGGCAAAAAGGTAGGTCTTGGTTCAGAAAGCGCCCTTTTTTTCTTAAATGGTGTAAATCCGTCCAGTAGTTCCTGAGAATTTAAAAAAGAAAACTGTAGATATCTGAGCACCAAGGAGGAGTCACGACTCCTACCGAGCACGAGCTTCACTCCGATTGGCTGCCAACACTCCAAACCAGGAAGTGTTGGCAGCCATCTTGTGACTCGGTAAAGGAGTCACAAGATGGCCCGGCCCTCTCCCTGCACCATTCTGCAAATGCGCCCCCTGGCACATTGTAAGTTGGGGGATTAAGTCCTCTTGAATAATGAGGGTCCCTGGGGGCCAACTAGCCTAACAAGTACCTGCAGTACGCGCCACACAGCTGGATTGCCGAGGGGTGGTCTGAGGCCACGACCCTTTTCACACCACTCTGCAAACGCGACTCGTGGCGCACTGCTGGTTGGGCGATGAGGTCCTCTTGTGTCCTGAGGACCTCAGGACACAGGAGAACCTCATCGCCCCACCAGCAGTGCGCCAAGAGGCACATTTGCAGAGTTCTATATATATCTACAGATAGTTCTATAGATATATATATAAAACAATACCTGGTGTCTCCCCGTACATCAAGCCTGTACTCTTCTGTTATACTTATTGTCCATATAGTACCCTAATAAGCCACTTCACAAACTGGTCGTTGCCTCGTGGCAAGGGGGTGCTCTCCGGTACGCACCCACTCATCCGCCCTCCCAGGCATCTCGAGAGGATAGGTTATAGAATTTCCATGTGTAAGAGTGTAATAACAGGGCAATATATAATAGGATTCTGGAAGGTGGTGAGCTCTCACCTAATAGGGGAATGAGAACTTTTAGGATCTGGAAGTGTAATAAAGGTAAAATGAAATCAAGACGAATAATTTTCCTTGGACACATGCTTATTCAGGTAGAAGAGAGATGGTAAATGGGGGGAGCAAGAGACCAAAAAGATGTTAATATTGCAAAAACAGTATATAGAGAATGGTTGCTACGAAGGCATTGTCTAACAATAGTATATGAAGAGCCCCAGATTCTCAAGGGACTAGTCAGATGTAAAGGGAACACTAAAGACATTAGTCCTACTTTTATGTTTGGCCTGTCCGGTTTTTGCTTCTTAAAATCTGGTCACCCTACAGTAAGAACATAAGTAAAATGCAATTTTTAAAGCCAATAGCATGCCTGATAATTGAATTGCTTTCTTATAACAGCTGATAACTATCTCTGCTTGGTAAAACACAAAAAGGCACTTCCCACCGTTTTCAGTCTACTCCCACTAAAAACCGGGACATGATCTAAATTTCCCAAAATCTGCCAAGACAGCTGGTGAAAAACTGGGACCGTCCCGGCAAACCCAGGACGCCTGGTCACCCTACTTAAAGGCAGTGCTTTAAATGGTCCGGTACTGAGTACCGGCACTTCTTAGATTTATTACTTTGAGTACCGGCACTTCTCCACTGCCGAGGAGAGTACCGGTACTAATGAAAAGGTAGGCGCATCGGCAGTGAGTGCTGGTGAGCTGGAGTGGAACGTGTCTCTGGCAGCCAAGGCATTGCTTCTGTAGCCCAGATCTGAGCCCCAGCTGAGCTGTTCAGCAGGACTCATTTGAATAATGTCCGGGTGCTCCCCACCACGCTGTGCTTGACAATCACATTCGAACTATCATGTGAATTTGTGCAAACACAGGAATGATGGCAGTCCCCGGGCAGTGGTAATTAAAAAAGCCAAGGTATGTGAAGAGTATAAAATGGCTTTTATCATACCCAAGTCTTTTGTGTGTCTGCTTAAGTTTGTGTGTTTGCCTGCATGCGTATGCCTGTTTTTTGTAAGAAAAAAGCGAGAGAAAGAAAGAGAATCAAGTCACTCTCGGGAGGTATTTTAAAGAACATGAGTGGCATTTTATATGTGCATGTCTGCTCGGCGACAAAGGTTCATAAGTAACGTAAAAGGGAGGGTTGGTGTGTGGGTGAGTGAGTCAGTGAAAGGGTGCATGGGTGGGTGAGTGAAAGGGTGGATGTCTATATGGATGGATGAGTAGATAGATGAGTGAAAGGATGGATGGGTGAAAGATGGTGGATGATTGGATAAAAGGGCGGATGATGGGTGGATAAGTGAAAGATTGGATGGATGAATGACAGGGAGGAAGGATGGATGGAAGGGTGGATGATGGACAAGTGAAAGGAGGGATTGAGCGAAAGGGTGGATGGAATGAAAGGGTGAATGGAATGAAAGGGTGAATGGAATGAAGGGGTGAAAGGGTTGATGGATAGATGAGCGAAAGGATTGATGTATGAGTGAAAAGGTGGGTAAAGAGATGGATGAGTGAAAGGATGAATGATAGGTTTGGAGATGGATGGATAGGTTTGGATATGAATGGTGGACAGACGGAATGGTGAAAACTGAATGATGGATGAAAGACTGAATAGACAACAGAATGTAAAGGTTAAATGGTGGACATCAGCAGGTAAATGGTAGGATGAAAGGATGAATGGATAGATCGATGGAGGAGACAAAAGTCCTCTTCTGGGAGGGTCGTGATAAATTGCTTCATTTGCTTGGTGCCACAAGAGCTTTGGTTCGAAGTTGGGGTATTTTCAGTTTCTTCCTACTCACTTGCTCAAAAATATATAGTGTTGTGCCAAACAACAGCAATTAACAGTATGGCTTTAAGAAGGAGCAACTATTGCAAAAAAAAGAAATGTTAACATATTATTGCATTTGTCTTTCATTTTGTGTAATGAGTTAACTTGCTTTGTTTATAGAAACACATTTCTCATGTGTTTTGGTATGTGTTGCAACTATTATTGAAGTTAAGTATCATCAAGTCTTGCCCTTAGCCCCGCCCCTAACCCCGCCCACTCACTACACCTCTAGCTTATTTTAATGAGTACCTGCACTTATTTTTTCCCATTTAAAGCACTGCTTAAGGGTGTAGGTGCTACACCGAAGACACAGAGGACTAATAGCCTGGAATAATGGTGTTTTGAACACTCATGGCACGGCACTCAAACGTGGGAAGAGATGATCAATGCTTCCTAAAACGCCCCTTTAGTCCGGGCTGTGGCGTGAGTGGTCTTGTGCCAGAAGAGAGGACCACTCCAGTCTCCAGAGGAACTCACACGATGCAGCAAGAAGGCCCCTAACCCTCGCCTTACACGTCCTGGCATCTCTGGCCTCCGAGTCATTAACTCGGCGAGGGTAGGTGGTGTGGCGGAAGTGCGTCAACAGATGCACCAATGCGCAGGCGCAGGAGAAGAGAACGCAGGTGGCTGGGTGAAAAGAACTGAGGAATGCGAGGCTTGTCTAGATAGTGGATGCCGGGGATGGACACGGAAGAGCCAAGTCCTCGCAATCGATGTTGCAGCAGAGATAACTGCTAAAAACACAATTCAAGCCGCTTTTCCAATTACAGCCGAGAGTGCCGTATCGATTGACTGGGCACGAGCCTGCACACAGAAGGATTTAAGCGCCTTCAGGTGGCGAAGCTGCCGCCCGGGCTCGACAATAACTTTCCTGTTGTCCCAGCTCCCTCCAGCGGAGCCTGCCCACGGCGTCCTGCATCCGTTACGTTTAGAAGCAGCCCATCTCACGCAGAGACGGTGCTGTTCTGTTCCAGCGCCACCACTCAACTACACAGCCATCCATCCCAGCTGCACAGCCAGCTCATACATCAGCTCCATTCCACTCCACTCCACTCCACTCCACAGCGAGCATCGCCACTGCACAGCCAGCACTGTAGCCAGCATCTCCACTGCACAGCCAGCACATGCATCAACTCCATTCCACTGCGCTCCACTCCCTCCACAGCCAGCATCTCCACTGCACAGCCAGCACTATAGCCAACATCTGCACTGCACAGCTAGCACTATATCAAACATCTGCACTGCACAGCCAGCACTAAAGCCAACATCTGCACTGCACAGCCAGCACTAAAGCCAACATCTGCACTGCACAGCTTGCACATACGCCAGCTCCATTCCACTGCACAGCCAGCACTATAGCCAACATCTGCACTGCACAGCCAGCACTATATCAAACGTCTGCACTGCACAGCCAGCACTAAAGCCAACATCTGCACTGCACAGCCAGCACATGCATAAACTCCATTCCACTGCACAGTCAGCACTATCTGCACTGCACAGCTGGCACATCAACTCCATTCCACTGCACTCCCTCCACAGCCAGCATCTCCACTGCACAGCCAGCACTATAGCCAACATCTGCACTGCACAGCCAGCACTATATCAAACATCTGCACAGCCAGCACTAAAACCAACATCTGCACTGCACAGCCTGCACATACACCAACTCCATTCCACTCCACAGCCAGCATCTGCACTGCACAGCCAGCACATCAACTCCATTCCACTGCACTCCACTCCACTCCACAGCGAGCATCGACACTGCACAGCCAGCACTGTAGCCAGCATCTCCACAGCACAGCCAGCACATACATCAACTCCATTCCACTGCACAGCCAGCACTATATTCAACATCTACACTGCACAGCCGGCACATCAACTCCATTCCACTGCACTCCCTCCACAGCCAGCATCTGCACTGCACAGCCAGCACCATAGCCAACATCTGCACTGCACAGCCAGCACTATAGCCAGCATCTCCACTGCACAGCCTGCACATACATCAACTCCATTCCACTCCACAGCCAGCCTCTCCACTGCACAGCCAGCACATCAACTCAATTCCTCTCCACTCCACAGCCAGCTTCTCAGCTCCACAACTAGCAACTCCTCAACAGCCACTGCACAGTCAGCACCTCGACTGTACAGCCAGCACTTCCATTCCAATCCACTTCACAACTAGCACCTCATCTCCACCGCCAGCCCCACTGCACAGTCACCTACTCCACTGCAAGCCAGTTCCTCAACTCCATTCCACTGCACAGCCAGCATCATAGCCAGCATCTCCATGCACTTCAACTCCACTCCACTCCACTCCATAGCCATCACAAAGCCAGCATACCCACTGCACAGCAAGCACTTCAACTCCATCCCACCTCACGCCGCAGGCAGGACCTCAGTTCCCCAGCTAGCACCTCCACTCCACAGCCAGCCCCACTGCACAGTCAGCACCTCCACTCCACAGCCACCACATCAACGCCATTCTACTCCACAGCCAGGACCAGAGCCAGCATCAAAGGGCCACAGCAAACACGTCAACTCCATTCCACTCCACTTCACAGCCAGCACAAAGCCAGCATTTCCACAGCCAGAAACTTCAACTTCACAGCCAGGACTTTCACTCCATTTCGAGCTCTTCCACTCCACAGCCAGCACCTCACATCACAGAGAAGCACCTCACTCCACAGTCAGCACATCCATTCTACATTCAGCTCTGTCAGCCTACCTCCACCACACGACCAGAATCTCCCCCAACAGCTGGCCATTCCTCTCGACAGCCAACATCTTCCCTCAACAGCAAGTTGTTTACGTCCAAAGGAAGTACCTTGTTCACAAGTAGAACCTCCCCTGTCGGCCCCACTCCACGCCCGTATCTTCATTCCATTGAACACCGAGCTCATCATCTATACTCGCCACCTCATCCAATTTTCCGATCCTCCATCCTGACCCCCAAACCCTCACATTGCACCCATTCCCTGTCAAGTCTCTACTTCTAGTAGAAACATGCCCAAATCTGGGATAAGACACACCTGAGTTTAAGACTACCTATGTCTATCTTCAACCTACTAACACTATGTTTAATCTCCTTCTTTCACCCCCTACAAGAACCCTTTGGCATGGAACCAGAATCCATTGTGCTCCATCTGACACTACTTAAGGTCTATCACGCAGTTCTTGCACAACATTGTGCAGTCGTGTCATCAACAGTAGGCCAACAATGTATACGCCAGGCTCCAAGTCCGTAACAAAGAAACTACGTGGAGAGCCAGCCTGACTAACCTTTCATAAAGTCTATAAAAGATATCTGAGCCCTCATCCAAGTTCAAACCCTACTCAGTTACTGCTTCATTTTCCCTTTCAAGGTCTGTGAAGACTACTGGAAAGTCTACAGAAGTCTCTCGCTGCTCATAGAACACCTCATCTATGATATCTTTAAGGTCAAGTAGCCATATGGGCCAGCATTACTTTGTGAAGAGAACCACGCTCCACTAAGAAGAGAAAGAGAGGCACTTATATAGAGATTTGAAGTGCATTAGACTACAGTAATGATCCGGAGGGTGGGGGTCACCCTAGACACAGACTCCAGCATTTGATCGGCTGCTTAATTCCACTTAAACAGAGCTAGTTACTACACAAGGAGGATACATGTTAGCGTTAAGGGGTAGGTACTCCCTCTCTCCTACACCAAGATGCCCACAACAAGAAATACCTCCCTATAAAGGCTGAGAACTACTTTCATATAATGGCGTCCCAAAAACTTTGAGGACTAAGAGTGGTGGAGAGCAAGAAACAGAAGTGGAGCAGGGGCCTAAGATAGAAAGACCAACACGCAGCATCTGTATCACACCAGGCGTTGACTGCTTGTCTTCTTACCGTGTGACCGGCAGCCTTCACGACTTGATGAGTTGAGAAGGGGAACGCCTCGTTGCTCAGGTCTGCCTCCAGCACCTCTTGCAGCACAGCACGGCTGTTAGAAGAGAGGGGTGAGTGTAACAGATCAACATTGATAGGTTAGCACTTTATTACAATTGAAATCATTCTGAGACCTCCAAAAGTTAAAATATGAGCCAGCAAACATGGCCAAATGCAGACATCAGACGTGCAACCCCTGCAGTGGAGGTAAGTTTCACAACTTCAGTGCCTCTCCGGGTTTCGAGTCCTGTTGCTTACTCTTGGTGATACTCAAAGCAAGGGAGTAGCCCGAAAAAAATGCCCCCACTTTCAATCACATGGCACTAAATATGCGAGCAAAGTGAGAGATCCCGGCAATTTCTATGCAGGTATGAGAGAACTCTTCCCACGTTCCCCCCATGGAAAAAAAAGTGGATTGTGTTTTTAAAGAACGAGTTTTAAAGTATTTAACCAAACCTTTTGGTCTTCATACCTTCTTTCCTCTGTGCCATTTTATATATACTCTGTCCTTTCCTTTGTTTGTGGTCTTTATTTCCTATTATTCGTTTTTAATGTTCTCCTTCATTTCTCTGACATTCTTAACTTCTATTTTTTACCTTTCTTTACTTTTTATATCATTCTCTCTCTTCCACTTTATAGTATTCTTTCCATCTTTCCACTCTCTTTCTATCTTCCTTTCCTTGTGACTGTTCTTTAGTTCCATCGTGCCACATTTCTGCCCTTCTTTATTTTTTTTTCTTTCCTCCACCTTTACTTCCTTTGTCCATTTCACCATTCATTTTTTTAATTCCTTACTTATTTTCCTGCCATCTTTTATCTTCTTTTCATTATGACTTTCTTTAATTCTTTCTCTTCTTTCCTTCCTTTTATTGCCCTTCTCTTCCATATTCCTCCCTTTGTGTTTCATTCTTCTTTCCCGTATTTTTTATTGTGCTGCTATTCTTCGATATTTCCCTCATATTTTTCTTTTATAATTTCGTGGTTACTGCTTCCTTTCCTGCCACCCTTTTTCAGGCTTTCCTTTTCCCTTTCTTTCTCCCTTTCTGGCTCCTTTTTTCTTTCCACTTTCATTTCCTTCCATTCTTCATTTACGCCTTCTTTCAACCATTCCTCCTTCCTTTCGGACCATTTTCCTTCTTCCCTGTCTTTTTTTACTTTTCTCTGCATTGCTCACTCAGGCAGTACGCCTCTCACTTATGTTTTTTCATTGCCATTTTTTCTCTTTCTTTACGTCTTTGGCACCCTTTTGCCCCCACTCAGAGTTTGGTATGTTTCTTCTTCCCTGCAATATTTATTAGCTTTAATCTTGTGACCTACACATCACAGATGTAGCGGGGGTTTCACTACGCCCTTGACTCAGAGCACATAGTAAATGCCAAATTGGAGCTGGGACAAGGTTCGAGTCTCGGCATCGGCTCAACATTCTATGATTCTCGCCAAATCACTTAATCTCCCCGTGCATATAAAAATGAATAGGACTTTGTGTAATGCAACTGTTGCTCATGTAAAGCGCTCTAATACTTTTGGGTCAAGTTTACGCTATATAAAACTGAAAAAAATAAAAGATAATGAGCTGCTTACCCAGCCAGAGCCTTACTCATTGAGTGTACATTAGTAGGGTAGGATGGAAGAACATGTATTCTTAAAATGCTCTATCAGAAGTATGAATTGTTTAGCACTATATGTAAGTCCACTTCAAGAAGATACAGGGCAACGTGTTACATTTCAAAAAGTATAGAGGAAGTCTGTGTGGATGCTTAAATACATAATCATGTTGAAGAACACACTGATATGATTTGAGGGATGTGTGCAGCTCAGGTGCTTGAACCTTGTATAAATAAGCATACACTTGCATTGAATGTGATGTCATGTGACATTGACTATATTTCAGAACAAATTCTGCCATAAGAGTTTTTTTTTATGCTAGTCTCAAGATATAAAGAATGCCCACTCTCACCGTTGGTGTAGTAATGATCCAGCAGTAAAAACCTTAAGTTACATACCTGGCTGACCAGGCACTGACAGTCGCATGCTACAGGCTTTTATTTTATATAAGGAGGTAAGAACCATGAACATTTCTGTGTGTGTTACTCTCCTATTCCAAAATGTAAATTAAATGTGGTTAATTGACGAACAAGCATCAGACCTAATTTTCCTAATAAATGCAGTCACCGGTCTTGGATTGTGGCTTTTAGCAGCCTCCAGGGCACTACGAGAAAGAAATTGTGCAGCAGTGACACATAGTGACTGGTCAGTGAAAGTCATTAGCACTGATGCAAAAGCAACCTGTCATTCTGTAACTTGGCCCAAGGAGGTGCTGTAATATAACTTTTGCAAGGAACTTCAAAGCAATGGAAAGGACTGATGGAGGGAGCAAAATATTTCTGTGGAATTAAAACTATTGATCTTGGGTCTGCGGTCTCAGTCAGCCCACTGTCTGAATTGACAGAGAGCTGGGTTAGTAAACAGAGACAATGTAACTCTACTTTGGATCATTGTTTAATATGTTACTTAGGAGTCAATTGCTTGGGCATAATATGTTTTGAAGATTCTCTGCCAAGAATGTCCAACCTAACTCTATAAAGAAGGCTTGCATTTCTAGAACTCTAGAGCTAGCATCATCGTCTAATATCAACATTTAACAATAGGAACCATAAACGCGTGCATATACAAATCTACTCTTAAGATAAGGAACACAGTCAAGGTGCGAACATTGCCACAGCTTTAATTTTGTATTTACGCTACCAAATACTGTGACATAAAAAGTTGATTTTCCATTATTTAGTTATGGAAATTATACAGAGAGTGGGACTTGGTTAATGATAATTGATTGGACCATTGAACTATAAAACATTTATTAAAACAGTAAAAATCTATGCAGGTGTATTTTGGTTGACTTCAGTTCATTTCTAGGTTTGAAAGACTTATGAAAGATTTTTGTTGACTTTGCATATCAATGGAGCAGAGTTTTTAACTTTACTCATTGGTGAATGGAATACCAATGCAGTTGGATCCATGAGCCATGCAATGTTACAATGTTCACACTATTTTTAAGTCAGTCAGTATAATTCCACTTTAGAAGGAATAGAATGGTGGTTTAAAATTGACTATATGTACTATCTTTTTATTTGGTGTTTTCCTGTCACCAAACGTTGAGTCTTGTAACCACTTCATAGAGCTTTGCAATTCAAATGTTATGTCACCTGGACGAAGGAGAAAACAAAATGCTGTCACATCACAAAGACCGAACTGGAGTTGTCCTAATGAAAGCCTCTGGCTTGTGAATTCTTACAAACCCCTAGCCATAAGGAATTGGGCACCACACAGCTATCAGACGCTGCTCGTCAGGGCTGGCACAATGTTTCCAATGGATTGATTTCTCATATTGCAATTTTTCAACTATTAACCTACTGGGTTTCTGACCACTCAGTCCCGCGAGTGGCCCCTCCTGCTCTGAAAATCTTCTCAGTCCTCACGAGGAATCTGACAAAAAATATTTCAGTGGCAAAGGGGGGTTGGTACCTCTAAAAGACTCAGCTTCCAGTTATCTCGGTATCACACTTTAGGGGGAATTCTACCTAGTAATTGGTGGAGATTACCATGCCACCGTCACCACCTCCGACACCCCCTCTAAGTTTGAATATGCCAGCAATCTCTGTTTCGGCTGATACCTGTCTGCCCAGAGTCTTTACAAGGGCAGAGAAGACTCTCAGAGCAGGAGTAAAACTTTTAGAATGGTCATAAGTCTTTAGACCTCTATATACCAAGGGCTTTTCCTTTCACAGTGGTCTTTGGGGTATGGACTTTTTGAAGAGACCTGGGACCTAGAACAGTTTTAATTACTTCTCTTTTAAGCATGGTTCCAAAAATATTTGGTTGTATTTTGCTGTAAGATCGCAACCCAAACAATCAGCTTCTTAGTTCCCAGTGTGAACTATAAGATGTAATGTCGCTTGCAGTGAGGTACCAGGTCCGGTCAGTGTCCTAAGCCAGAGAAGCTGCAGTAGTGGCAAGCCACTGATGACGTATGAACATCTAAGCTTCAGTAGCCCTGGGGATCTACTTTTGAGCACTTTGAGAAACAGGTCGCCCATGGAACTATATTGTGATCAAACAGATCACTGGGGTAGTGTCTTAATTGGACACTAGAACATCGGCTTTGGGACTGATTTCTACTGCTAATCATAAACCATCACAAAAAACACAGGAGAGAGAAAGGGCTTTTCACGAGTTGGAAGGGAATACTCCTGGTCCCCTTTGAACAAAGTAAACAAACAGTAGGAGGAGTACACCGAGGAGACAACTCAATGTCTCCGAAGTACTGGGAGAGGTGCACAAGAAGGGAAGTTCTCCTTTCTTAAAAAGACCCCTCACTCACCAACCTAGTTGGTGACATGCTTCATCATAGGGGTCCCACCCGAATAGCCGAATGCCATCCGGGTGTGCTTCGACACCTGATTACAGTGGAGCAGGTTATTTTTGTGTGCAAGTGAGTGAGAAGTGATTTAAAAATTGGCCAGATGTAACTCACTGATATTTTTTTATTCTGGAGCAACCGGACAATATTAAAAATGTTGGGAAGATGCCGTTCTCGGTTAAATTGACCTCCGGTATCTCTGTAGTGAGAAAATGTGCATAATAAGTGCATAAAAAGGTCTACATGTTTCAATCTGAAAATAATAGTACCAGGTTTTCATCAGGACCAGTGAAAGTGACCCGGGCGGTATACACACACTAAGATGTACCCTACCCTTGATCACTACAACCTAACCATGTACTCACAGTCAGGTGTCCTTTCATCCGATTCGTAGAAAGGAGAAAATCTAAAAAGACAAACATATAATCACAAGCAAACACAAAACGTAGCTGTAATGTAGTGTCTAGGAGGTTAAGTGCTCCTTATACTCCCAATTGCGTGTATTAAGAACGTAAAAAATACACACATCTTGACGTTTGCCTCATAGAATAAGAGGCAGTAATTGGTAATATTCACATTGTGCACAATCACTCGAGTGACAGAATCAGTCACTAAGGAATAAAATACACCCCACTGCTTATCATTCGGTCTGGTGAGTGTCTGTGCACTCAGGCTGGCAAATGATGCTGTAAAGTGCAAATGCATCAATCGACACACGGGGATATCAATTGGGCCTGTGAGTATAAATTACAACACCACTTTTGTCCATCATTAAAAGTGGGTGTCTACGCTCTCATACAAATCGGTGAGGGCATATGAATAAAAGCATGCATGCTGGTTATAAGAGCGTTGTACTCATGGTGCCTAGAATCATAGTAGGAGAAAAAATATGCGGTGCTTACTAAAAGACGCGACGTTGCATGCCTCATGGGAGTCGGGGTCGTGGTGCTTGCTCAATTTCACGATCTAGATAAACAAGCTTAACAAATAAGATGGAAAAATATCTAATGTGGCGAGTATCGGGAAAAGGGATCGCAGCGGAGCCACCCACGTCTCGCCCTCGAGACATCTGGGAACCACTACAAATATATTTACAGGAGCGCCTGGCCGCAACAGGCGAAGGAGATACTTCAGGGGGCCGGAAAATGTCGGTGCCGGGGGAATGATGGGGTGGGCCTAGTCGGGAGCCACCTAAGAACACTGTATGGAATATGCAATATTCCCTCTGTAGGGCATCAGAGCGCACCACTAGCAGCCAAACTTGTACAAACTAAATATGTGCTTTGGAAGCTAATGTCTTTGGCCTGTATTGTTTAAATTATATATAATAAGTCGCAAAGTGTAACTGCAAAATTCTGCTGGTAATTGGACTGTCCCCTTTCTGTTTTTAGGTTTCGCCTGGCGCTCTTGCCATGCGAAGGCTTCTTAGAATCAATACGGTTCCAGAAGTCGTGTCTCTGCTCCGCCTGCAATTTTCATTTGTGCGTGTCATTTGTCATCATGGATTATGCAAAACACAGTGTAATGATTGCACCGGAGGCCTTTTAATCCCTCCTGGTTGCCACCCTGTCCACTTTTGGCCCCGCCCACCGGGATTGGATCTTTTACTTGCGGCGGGAGACAGTGTCTCTTAATTAGTCGCTAAGCACTTTTTTTTGGCATTACCGTGTTTATCTTCAACAATAACTGATGCGCCTTTCATTTCTCTGGCGGGGCTTGTTTATTTCTTATGTCTGACGGTTGATAGCGACGTCTTCACCCATCACTAAATTATGTCACGCCATCCGGCAATGTCCAGCGCGCATTTTACAGGATATTGCTTGTAAACGAGTTTGGCACAGATTTTATCGAAGGACCACGTCCGGGTGAAAGGCTGAGATGGTTCTATCTGGATTCATGCCAGCGACTTTATCATACCCAGATCCCCCTTACTAGTGTTTATTTCACTGAGCTATTTTTTAATGGAATGAAGTAGGTCTGTGTTGAGGGCTTTATTTTATTTTGCCGTGAGTCTTAAATACTAAAATGTTCACATATGGGGTTTTGGGAGGTCTGTTGCATAGCCACACTTTTGCAAGAGCCTCCCGAGGTAACCGTTGCTATAAGGGGGTGTATTCTGCTACTCGCAGAGAGATGGGAGTCGTTAAGTCAGAGACTGCGATTTTGCACCTTCACCCCTTGCATTTGCTACCAGTCCAGAAAACAGATGTGACACTGGGGAGGGCGCGGCTTTGGCAGACCCCAACCCGTGGTTATCTCCGTGGACTCCCAGGCGGGGCACATGCGGTCGGGCCTCCTGTCTGTAGAGAAGATGGTTCTGTCCAGCATGGGGGGAGTGGGGAGGGAGCCCGTAGTTACCCCCACTGGTGCAGTGGGGGGGTGGAGAACTTCCAGGGATGTGTCAGAGGCTCAAAAATATCATTGACAAGTAGTCGAAGCCGGGCATTTGGCTGTGCGTCCAGAGTCACACCAATATGGCGATTTCTGTCTGTGGCTGTATGCAAACTGAGATGGGGAGGGACAAAGGGATGGAGTTTTTAGCCAGCGCCTTTTGCACCAGCGCGCCTCTGGTTGCCAAGCTATCTTCACCGATTTGGTCTGACAGCACTAGTGTGAGATTAGCTCACACAGCACACGTGGCAGGTATCCCCACACTCTACCCTCCACAGGAGTGGTTAGGGGGCTGGAGTGTCGACTGGTGGTAACACGTATTGCCACACGGTAATAATACCGTAGAGAGCTCTCGTGTGATCCTGCTGAAGTTGTGTTTTTTAGTTTCACCTCTAATTAAGTCCATAAAAAGAATCTCGAGTCCAAACATAACTAGGAATTGATATACTGGAATGTACATTCTTTAACTTTGGTAAATGAGCTGCTGTGGCCTTTGCTGACATATTGAATGAGTAGGCAACGTCTGTTGGGAGGAGATCGGATGATGTAAGAAAAGCTGGGCGTGTCTTTGCTATTGGGGGTCAAGGCGGCTCACCTTGGGTGGGCAAGCATGCACAGATCTATGGAAAGCGCGCCCGCTGTGTGCCTTGGTTTCAAGCGCTGGTTTGCAGCTGGGAGCGAGGTGCATTGCCCAAGAGTACTCTAGACTCAAAATTTGTTGGGCGTTACTTCCACCATGTTAAAGAGCAGTAGATGTTTCAGCACCCAGGCTAAGTTGCTGCAAAGCTAAATACTTATAAGGTCCCAAAGGCGAGACCGATAGCATTAAAAATGCAATAGGTCTCGCCTTTGATTAAGTTAAAGCCATTTGCTTTGCTAATCGTATTGTATAGCAAAGCAAATGGCTTTAACTTAATGAAAGGTGAGACCTATTGCATTTTTAATGCTTTTTCTTATTGCAAACTTGAAAAATAAAGTTAAAACAAAAAAACATTTCCTATACACTGATTTACACACTTATGAATCATTGTCTCTTTATAATGTGTGTGATGTAAAGTGCTTTAAAACCCTACACTGGTATGAGTAGTGCTATAAAATAAATTAAATGCATGTGAAATGGGCTATGGAGAGGAGATGGGTGATAGAGATGAGGGGCACCATTGGAGGTTGGTAGTGAGAGAATCCATGGAGAATGAGGTCATGAGGGGTCACCAACAAAGATTGTTGCGCGGGCTACACCAGCACTAAAGCTGGCCCCTGGTGGTCTGGTGCCTCTTGCCAGTTGCTTCCAGCTGTCAGCCAGCCCACATTTTCACTCTCAGTCCAGAAGGGCAAAATATCGCTCTCAAAGCTCAATTCGCATACCATCCACTTGCCAGCAGATCTGAAGGCCACTTGACCAGCGACCTTCCCCAACCCTTCACCTCCAACCCTCACCATTCCCTTTATACAGATACCCACATAACCCCTACAGGAAATCCCCCCATACTAACACCAGCCTCTCCCAGCATCTCACCCCTGAATCTGTCCTGGAGGGTGGTGGATACCAGGAAGTGCTATTCCCTGCTGCATACTGTCTTGTGCACAAGACATCCTGCTACAGAAAACTGGCACTGTTGCCAGGCTGGGGAGGCCAAAGTTTACCTCGAGAATATTTGATAAAATTGCAAAACTTCACCATACTTCAACAGAGGGAAAAATCTTCAGCTTCATTGGCGAATAAAAACTTTGTCGAGCACTACAGAGGCTCAAATGTTTATGGCCTTGCTGAATACTTGCGATCTTTGCCCATAATACATCGTTTTACACAGACTACTAAGTTATTGTGAATATAGAGTTTTACCATGGATTGATTGTGGCCATATCTGAGCCGAAGAATGTTTGCTGTCTATTCATTATTTTAAACTGCTATCCATTTCCTAACTGCAAAGTAAGACCTAGGGCCAGATTAGGAGTTTAGTGGTCCTGATGTGGGCCGCCACGTCACTGCCCCACTTCAGGACCACCAAACCCATGAGCGCACTGCCCACCAGATTATGACTTTTTCAGTCACTGGCAGGTGGCTCTTTGGCGTTCCGTCGGTGGTGCATATGAAATAGGTACCGCAATGGGAGCATCAAAGGGAGTACCTGCACGGCATGGACTGGTGCAGTCCATGCCATGCAGGTCCTTGGGTGCATGTACACAGGGTGAAACAACAAGTGCCTCCCTGCATGCACCCCAGGGCCCAGAGGCACAAAGGGGCCCCCTTTGTTTCCTCTCCACCACGGTTTTCATGGCGGAGTGGAAACTTGTAAATTGCTTGGTGGGACCGCGGTGGTCCAGCCAAGAATATTGCGGCCTCAAGACTGCCGCACCACCGCCAAGGATCTCTGATCCCTGGCAGATGCTGCAGTGCAATGGTGGTGCGACTGCACATCTCCTGATGGGACGGTCCGACCGCCGGTGTGGCTGGGGCTAGACTGCCACGCCACTGTGAGTCTGGCGGTCTGTAGACTGCCAGACTCCTCATCAGGCCCTTAACCTTTCTAAACAATGCAGCAGGTACAGTGAATTGAGCATGAGCCCTATTTCTGTGTCGAAAGGAATCTGGATTTGCAATCTAATGCACTGTATTAGAATACTACTTGAATGCTTGACGCAACTACCATTGGAGAATCAGGTGTATAAAGGGAGTAATATAGTAATTCAGTTGGAATGCAAAAATATCTGAAGCCCAGACTCAGAAAGGTAAATGACAGGACTCACCAGGGTTACTCCCCACCAACCACTGACTGCCCCAGGGCAGTGAGAACATACATTACCAAGAGAACCAGTTGTGAAACAAAAACATACCAATACATGTGGCACTAGCACCTACTGGTGGCCAGAAAAGGTCACTCCAGCCTCTGAGTTATGATCACTTTTAGGAAAGTCTCAGGTTGAATACTTTAGGAGCATTTGTGTGTAGAGAGGTCAGAGTAAGGAGCACATGCACAGTGCAGGTGGGGGTCACCTGCTACCACTACTAGTTGCAATAAAATGGGTAAATAGTCTTCGGTCTAGGCAGACAGCACTTGAAACCCGTGGTTCCTGTAGTGATGTGTGAGAGATCACATTTCTGAGGCAACGATCAATTATTCCAACCTTGAAGGTAAGGCTTTGAGAGTTGTGTGGTTTCTGTATCAGGATACTATCAGTACCTTGGGCCTTTTTTGCATGTCAGTGACAAGGTATTTTGGGATTTTAGTGAGCAGTGTTCACAACATAGATTTTACTAGGGCATAAGTGATGTCACTGCAATGGATGGACAAAGCACCAGCTAGAAGATACTTAGGGGGTGAGGAGGAAAAGAGAAGAGGTGGAAAACAGAAATGTTAAATTCTAAAAAGTAGTTAAAAAAAAGATTAGGACATGCCGGGTGGACATCAGAATGTGAATAAGATGTGTGGACAGTGGCAAGATGAGTCCATTCAGGTGGACAGATACTCAACATTTAGCTAAAGTCTTGAGTATAGATTGTTTACTATAAAAGCTTCCACTTTCCAGGATTAGCCTGCCACACAATATATATTCACAGCATCATTCTAACTGAAGCTGTTAAAGGTGTTTTCTCATCTGCAAAGGCCAAAGATGAATACACAACACCACTAAAATAATTTCTTGCACCTCGTTTACTTAGCAGAGTACTAGTCGTTTGAACTCACCTGGATGGTCCCTGCACACTAATCATGCCCATGTCATTGGAGCGGTCTATCATGGTGCATCGGAACTTCATGTCCTGCAGCACTGACATGATGTAGGACCAGTTGTGCTGGGCAACACCTCCACCAATGGCGAGATAATAGCCGTCCCCTGGGGAAGAAAAAGAAGGTCTGTTAGGAAGGAGGACGCTGTTGCTGGACCTCGTTACCCCGTTACCAATCGTGACAATTTGGCCAGAGTTGAACCCATACAGTACATAACACATTCTCCAGTCTGTGGTTGCACTTTTACGATTAGGAGTACCAAAAAACAAAGTATTGTTAGATCAAAAGCGAGGACTGGCCCAGTGTGTCATACAAGCACGGTTTACTTGGTCGCCATGATCAAGAGATGGGGAGGTTGAACTGCAAACATATCTTCTCTCCTTCCTTTTTTCATGTCATGGAATCCACACAAGGGAATCAGGAAATACCATTACCAACTTCAATCACTCGCAAACATATTGCAAGCACGTGTAGACCATTTCTGGTTGTGCAAATTATGGTTCACGTGATCAATAAAAGAGGATTTCAAAGCATCCGTGATATAAAAACACACATTATGCTTGACATTTCGCACCAGGATTTAAGTAGTGACTGTGGGACCATTACTTCTAAAACCCAACTCACCATGAAACCAACCAATAGCAACACTGGCAGTAGAAATAACTGCAGTAAAAAATACATTAGCTGATTTTTAAATATTTGATCATAGGTTGTTACTGCCTGAGCAACCACTCCTGCACAAGACTTTGGCCCTCTACAGGAGCCTGTTATTAGTGCATCAAGTACTAAGTATATTGACAATAAATATTTTATTCTATAAACTTGCTGTCAATATTTCATAACACCTGTTCATTGAGGACCCTGTCAAGGCCCTTGAAGCGCGTCTGAAAGACCGGGACGAGGCTTGATAAGCCCGGAAGCAATATTAAAACACCTTGAAGGCCAGGAAGGAGGCACTGCACCGAAGTGAGTAGGAGCTCCTGGAACATGCTGCGTTAGTTAAAAACAGCAGGGTGTTCTGGGGCACTGTTAAGAAAATTCGACAAAGGGGTGCGCCGGAAAGCCCACTCCTGAGTTGTTATATTTTGGGCCCTGAGTGGGTTTCGCATTTCAGTGCCATCTACCATTTGGAGGAAGAGGGGAATCTAGGGAACTTCTGTGGGGTAGATTATGCCACTGAGCAACATTTTTCGTATCACTACTGGAAGTAGTGGACGCTATTCGGCAGAGCCCAGGCGGCAAAGCCCCAGGGCCAGACTGGGTACCGATGGACCCCATCAAGTGCAATACTGACCTGTGGGGACCTCGGACAACTAACGTTTTTAATATCTCCTAGAGCAATAACGACCCTTTTTCATGGGTGTTATCTACCATCGTACCCCCTTCAAAAAAGGGGATCGTATGTCACATAAAAGTTACCGTCCCATCTCTCTTATGGATAGCACGTTCAAATTAATTGGCAGGGTAGTTTTTAATCGTCTCACATTTTGGGCCAACGATAATAACATCCTATGTCCCTTCCAATTTGGCTTCCGCCATGGACTGGGCACAGTGAAGCAGTGCTTGAATTTGATCGTTGGCAAGTACACTGTTGCCAAGCGCTGCCCTCTGTACTTGGCATTTATGGATGTTTCAATAGGCTTTGACTGTGTCAACAGAACCAAGCTGTGGCTGAGGTTATTGGGTTATGGGGTACAGGTGGCATTAGTGAACTTTTTGTACGTCTTACATGAAAATCTAGCTGCAAAAGTACAATTTGGCCTGGCAGGTGAATTGTCTGATGTTTTTCCCTTAGCCCGAGGGGTGCGACAGTGGTGCATTGTGGCCACCTTGACTCTTTATTATCTAGATAAATATGGGCTGTGCCCCTCCCTGATTAAGGCCTCCAAAGATATTCCTAAGATCGCTCACACACAGGTATCCGCGCTATATGCCCACGACGCTGTATTATTGGCACGGACCCCGAAAGCACTTCGGCCATAGTGCTTCGTTTCTTTCAGGAGGAGCTTAGATTTGACAACAAACTTTGTGAAGTCACACATCATGGCTTGTGGGCCAGGGAAGAAAAACATACTCAAGCTTATGATAGAAGGTCAATCGCTTGGTAGCGTGAGCAACTTTAGACACCTTGGGGTTATTTTTAGGTCTCGCCTACACAGCACGCAAGCGCTGTTTAGGAGGGACCTCTTGGAATCGCTCTGTACTTTCTTGGAAACTCGTGTATATTTTGCACTGTTTCCAATGAGTACTCATACATGCAGAGCATTTGCCTTGCGGGAGCGAGCACCGGCGCCATCTGTTTGTAATTATCGTGCCTGCCGCTGCTCGCTCCCACAAGGCAAACGCTCTGCATGCACGAGTACTCTTTAACTTTCGCGGCCGCGGTTGTCTTTCAGCGCTTGTTTTGAACTTGCAAAGACCCTTTAAGCACCTACCGTTTACTGGCCCTTTAAGAGCTCCTACTCACAGCTCAACTGGGTGGAGTCGAGAGCAGTGAGAGGTGTAGGGAGCGACCGGCTGGCTCTATGATCCTGCAGGTGAGCCAATCAACTTTAGTCTTGTTTCCCGGCAGTGTCTCATCACTGTGTACCTACAGCGGTCTTCTGCTGGGGTTAGATATGTTTTTTAAACTTTGGCACACATTTGCACTCATGCAAGTAATGGGACTCCAAAGGTTTTCTCTTTTTCCGGCTGGCGTCGAGCTGCTGCGAACTGCCCCCGATGGACTGCACCAGCTGCAAGTCATCTCTGAAGTGGCAAAAACTGGACATTAAGGCAGTGTCCCACGCCCCGTCACTTACTGCTAAGGCCTTAAAAATTTCGCGGCTCGTGCGGGCGAAGTTCGCTTGCCAATTCCTTGCCGCAACGCAGAGTTGCATCACTGCTACAATTGCAGCGGTCCTCACTGGGATAACAGGGCTCTTCTGTTTCCCTCCTTCCCCCTGGCCGCGGTGGTGACTTACATCAGAGTAGGCTTCTCCTTGCTGCCCCCAGACAAGAAAGCTTTGTGTACACCAGCACGTTGCCGATGAAGTCATCCAAGCCAAAGGGGAAGATCTTGCCTATGCTTCCAATGTCTATCTGCGTGCTGCCCCTGAAAAAGTAGTTTATGTAGGGGCAGCATGTTGTATATAAGCCGCCATTGTCCCCATATAGCCCGTGGTGTCGTACCCCCATTGGGGGGGGGGAGCTCAAAACATCCCCTGGCCATCTATTGGGAAGGTATTTTTGAGCCCACTTTGGTGTGCTACCTCTTGTTGGGCGTAGCGGCCAAAACCAGAATTTATGGGTCCTCAGCGGTTGTTATGGCACCGCCCCATGAGACCCCTTCAGGGCAGCCTCTGCTAAAAACAAGCATTGGCATAGCCAATAGGTCTCGCTTTTGGGACATTATAAGTGTTTAGCCATGCAACAGTTGATGTTGCACCAAGGATATTGTGCTGCATAATTAAATACTTATAAGGTCCCAAGGCAAGACCTATTGGCTATGCCAATGCTTGTTAACTCAATGGGATCATGTCAACCGCAGATCAACAGCTCACGCTTAAAGCTTAGTAGAACTGTTTGAGCAATATTGAATCTACATTGGTCTGTAGGGAAAGGGACCATTTTCCCCCCTGGGTGTCCCCGCCGCTCTATATGGTGCAGGGTTTGGGGTCATCATAATGCTTCCTTCCTTCAAGCTGGAGCAAATCACATTTTCCGGCGTTTACTTTATCTTCCACCCTCCGGCTCACATGCTATCATGCGCATGAGCTAAGCTTACAGTACATTTCAGATAAAGCAAAACTGGCCCCACTGCAGTTACGGATGAGTGTATGGATCAACCCGAGGCCAGCTTCAGCAGGGATGTCATCATGGACTGCCTAAGTTTGGACAAGGGCCTCTCCATCTCACGGCTAGGCTACATCTCTAAAACTTTAAGCGCAATGGGTCGGTCTTCCTTGTTCACTGATCCCTCAAATATTAAAAGGGACGATAAGTCGAAGTAGAGGCTACGGTTTCTGGAGCTTTGCCAAACGCAGAGGATGTGCAATGAGTTGAGTAGAGGCTCTGTGAGAGATTACTATAGGTTTTAAGCGCCTGCTGAACCCGTATTGTACCTGATCGTAGATCTCACACACTGGGAGGTTTCTCTCCCCTTACGGTTTGGCGGCTTTTGGGTTTTAAAAAGGATTTCAGCTCTCTGGGGAGATCTGACGCCGCCCTTGTGATGGGTTGTCAGACCAAACTCTGCTGCACTTTATGTTTTTCTGTAAAAGGTTTAGCTCTTTCTTCTTCTTTCTTTTTCTCAAACCTTTATTAAATTCTCTAGGGCGCCAAAAATGTAGAGAAGCATTATTTTATCTTCAGGTTTTAATCAGTCCTGATGTCTGTTTTAGGGTCAGTTCTTTGCTCAAAGCAGCAGTGAGATGCAGGAAGTCTATGGACGGTGAGCCTCCTGGGTGTGGGAAGTCCTTTACATCGCCCTCAAAGATTGTACTCACCACAGCGACTGAAGGCTGCATCACTACTAGGATTTTAGTAGTAGATTTATTATGAAATGATATGATATAAAATTGTACTCTTTTTTCAGCTGTTCTTAGTTGGTTTTGCATTATATTGTCTGCAGGTTGCTCTGAGTGTTTTAAACGGACGTGTTATGGCCAAAATTGGTGGAATAAAGTTATGACTGACTGACAGATGTGACTATAACTCAATTTTATGATACTAAATTTACAGTCTTATAGAAAGAAGGAAGGAGGAGTATGCCTTGCTGATTTTCAAACTCTGAGCACTGCATTTGTCAGCTGCAAACATATAGCTCACTGAGCCATTCAGCTGACTGTTGTGCAGCGCCACAAAATGGCATCTTTCCTATGCTTTGAGGCCAACCAAATTATAGAAATTGATAATAAATGACAGAGTACAGAAAAGTGAAATGAGTCACATGAGACGAGGTCAGCCTCGGGCCCACTGGATGCGAGATGTCTGCAGACTACAGCCTCTGGTAGAGCTGGCCTGTGTCTCAGCCTGCAGGCCTCTGAGAAGCTGAGAACAGGCCTCCCAGTTCTGCTGCTCACAAGGAGCTGGAGACGCAGCCAATGGGCGGCCTTCTGCTTCTGTCCTCATCCCGGCAGCTCTGGAGAAGTCACAGGTGCCTCGCTCCTTGTCTGCACATGATAATCCCATTTGGGTCGTGAGCCTGGTTGCCAAGGCGTCTCTTCAATTAGCCATGATTCCATTAGCCAGGGCCTGTGCAAGGGGCAGGGCTGTCTGGAAGCACTGCGAAGAGCTCCTATCTGACGGAAACCCAATAACCGATGTGATGGGGAGCGGGCCCTGGGGCGAAGCAATGCGCTAATTGGGTTACGCCACTTGCCTCCTGATAGAAAACATGACAGGTCGCAACTAACACTTCCAAACTCCAACTCCTGCTGGCCAATTAAAAACAGGCTCTCAGATGAGCCGACAAGCGCGCCAATGGCCCATCAGTCAAGAGACGCTGGCCCAGGGCCAGACTGGGAACCAAAAACAGCCCTGGCTAATTTTGTCAGACCCACCCTCAAAGCGCACGTAGTGAGCAAGCCTGACCACTGTAAGGAGGGCGGGGGGTGGAGAGGAGGGGGGGGGGGGGGTGTGGGAAGGGGCTATTGGTGCGGGGTGGGGGGAGGCAGGTGGAGCTCCTCCCCAGAATATTTTGTAAAAATTGAACATATGTTGCACTTCCCAACACATTTTTCATTATCGAACCATGTCCAGTCATTGAATAGATGGATGGAGGATAGAGACAAGACAGCATGGCTCAATGAATCAATAGTTGGATGAGTAAGGAGTAGGTGGATAAATTAATTCAAGAATGGATGACAACGAATACAGACGTTTAGTTACATGGAGTGAACGTCTCGATAAATTGACTATGGGTGCGTACTCTGGTTTTCATTTTAGCTTCTGCATAAAAGCATCACCTCCCCAAACACTGCTACTGCCAAGCCTCGTGAAATATGCACAGCCCAGATGTATTTAACACTGTGCATTAGTTTAGCACCTCAAGGGAATTAAACACAAAGCATTAAGCTTTGATCTAAAATGGGAGAGCGAAAGAGATAACCATGTAGTGAATGAATTTCACAAAGTGGAAACAGGAAATCTGGCATCAATCTCAACTTCCATTGGACCACGTGGTGTGATCTTAGGCAATTACTTTTTTCACATCGCCTTCTTTTCCCTCATCATCACGTGAGAGCACCTTGAAATGCATGCACAAAAGCAAAATAATATACTGTTACCCCATACGCAGTAAAATCCTAGGCCACATATAGGGGGCAAAACATAACTTGGTTCACTAATCACATGGTCCTCATGGCAGTAGGGGTGGGAGCTTAATTGTTTCTGAGTTCATGTTTAGAAACTATGATTTTCAACAATTGCCACTCAATGCAATGTTATAATTAAATATATTAAACTGAAATGCATTGCAATGATCTCCTTATAGAGAAATACACTGATTAGAATTTTGAAGAGTTTATCATTTATGTACTGGACTCTCTGGGCCAAGCAACAGCAGACCCCTCGCCCCTTCTACCCAACGCCTTGAAGGTCAGCGCTGTTTGTGATAACCCTGCAAGAAACATGAACCAACCAAATGCAAAACGAATGGGTTCTGATGCAAGCACGGTCTGGAAGGGCACACTTTAAAACCATGTGTTTTGCATGGTTTGTTCTGATAGTGCAAAGTGCTGCAACAGGAAACACAGCCGGCCTCCCCCCAGCAACAAAATGGCACCCACCCAGTGGTGGCTGGCATCGACGGGGATGGGGAGGCATGCAAATATAATTGGAAAAAAATGAACACTCATCGAACGCAACAGGACCTCCTTGAATCGGACGTGCGTGTCGCGACTGCAGCCCGGCCACCAGGAAACTCCCTTGACCAATCCTGGCACTACTCACATCCAGCTTCCGAGCAACGCCCTGATTGGAGGGAAACGGCCTCACTCTGCGCTCCACAGCACTCTGGAGGCCTGCACTTGGTCTAACCCAGCTGTCTTTGACAGCTGTGTTAGAGATGTTTAAAGTGCGCATGTGTGGTTGGCCGTTGCAAGACGGCCGGGCAAACATACATGTGCACTTTAAATAGTGCACAAACTGCCCACCCTCCTCACTGCTGCTGTCACTCAGCAGGCCCCGCCCCGTCCAGACGCTCTGTTTGGGATGGGCAGGTGAATGGTAATGAATTACCATTTTATTATTCATCTCGGGGGCATTCAAAATAATTGGTTGCGGCGTTCCTCGGCCCTGTCACCTATCTTCTGTCTTAGCTTAGCACTGGGACGCCCCTTGGCTGGGGCAGCCATGCGCTCTACAAATATTATAACATAACATTCAAGTGGGGCGACGCTCCTCTGCTCCAACGGAGGAGCTGCACCCACCTGCAGTAAAACTAGCCCTCACCTTCCCAATTTGGATTTGGGGCTGCAGTGGTTGTGAGGCGCATGCGTACCATTCTGTTATTCTTATTAACTCTGAATCCTTTTTATGACCCAAATGGAGAGTACGGATCCGACTAGCTTGTAGGGCATTCTGGCCAGAATGGCTGTCCTGACAGGTCAGTATGTGATCTGTTTTATAGGCTTTTTGTGGGCTTGTTTTATGTTCTGGTGGTCCAATTTCTACTGTTGAATTCCCTGATATTACCACAAATATTGCCTGCAGCAAACACAAATGCATGCAGTTTCCCACACCTTGCAAAATATCTATACAGCATATCTTTATAAGATCAGAACTGCCCGATTTTCAAAATGTGGGACACTTTAACTATTTGATTTGCTAATGGGGATCACTTTTATTTTGGGGCCTGTAGCTATTTTCTGCCTAGTACGGTCTTACCTTGGTAGACAGTGACACCTGCCTTCGAGCAAGCCATGTGATGTGCATATCACTTGGATGAACGTAAGAATAGGAGTAATCAGTGAGAGACAACAGTGTAAGAACACACCCCACACACACTACGGAGAGCACAAGGATAGCTACGTGACATCAAAGACAGTAGAATGTAGCATTCCTGTGACAAAACATTTATTTGTGTGACATCACACACGGAGAAACATCTGCATTATGTTCCAAACAGCATAAGGAAGTCACTGTGACATCACAGTACACAAGTAGAGTCTGTAGAACATCAGACCTGGAGTGTAAAGGGGCCATCTAGTGAGTGATGTCACAATAGGTTCTCAAAACGTAAGCGAACGTCCTCAAACAAAGCAACATTCTAGAAGGCTCACCGTTATAGAAGCTGGACTGAGTGCACATGTTTTCTCACCACTGGCTGACCCCTTTAATGTTAGCAGGATATCTGATCTTCACTCGTCTACTTCCTACCACGTGACACAATACAAGCTGAAGTCAGTAACATTTAACAAAGCACACAGTGCAACTAATATATTACTTATAACTTATTTTCATGTTCTTTGTCCGATTGCAGTGTTTCAAAGTCCTGCACCTGGAAGCAAAAGTCTTCGAGAGGAGAAGCTGCAAGAGGCGGTCAGAAGAAAGCCCTCAGCAGAGGGGAATACAAGAAAGTACGAGGCAAAACAGAACAAATCCGTGGAAGGCACGCCGGCCAGTGGGGAGTGAGTAAAAGAGGCAGCAAAGGGGGAGTAAATAGGTCTCCCTCCTTTGGCAGAGTCGTGCTTCCAGCAGCTCAGTCTGATAGCAAGTCTCTCTTCTCGGAGTTTAGGTTCAGTCGCTGGGTATGAGTCACTCACGATGCTTCACAGTCTCTCTCAGGGGTGGGAGTCTCGTGGTATGGAAGCACAGTCCTTACTGCTGTGCCAGTTTATTGGTAACTCTCTTATAGGAAAAGTTGTCTCATGTTACACAAACAAGATGTTACTACATTTTAAGAGTAGAGTTACATGTGCGTTTCTTCATTGAAAAAAGGCATTTTAGGTTGTTTTCTGGCATGCATAAGAAATCCGCTTCAGTTTCTATTTAAGATAATGGTCTTTCACGGTGCTGATAACTTATATAGGTTGTACATGCTGCCCTTTCCTGAAAAAGTGCCCCTGCTGGAACCCTTAGAGGTATCCTTTTTACTGGCAGCTGGTTGCCTGCGAGGTCACGTCCACGTTCACTTGTTTGTCCAGACTATCTCTGTGTCCATGTCCCTGCTGTACCAGGCAGGGCCAGCCTCGGGCGTGGGCGAGCTGGGCCCAGGCCCGGGGCGCCACTATTCCGAGAGGCACAGCAGGGAGCTGCCTGACTTAATATCATGCAAACAGCAGCTCGTCCACGCCACTTGGTCTCAATTGGATCCAGTAAAGACTTTGTAATCAGCCCTTAAAGTACCTTACCCTAATTTTTAGCACTTTATCGACCCCCCACCCTCCTCCCATCTTTCGCATACCGCCTGCCGTCACACCCCAACGACTCCCCACCCCCACAACAAACACTAAGTTTTCTTTCCACCCAGGGCGCTGTCCCAGTCAGTCCGATTTGGGGCCTGTCCTGGCTCCAGGAGATAGCTGTCTTCCTACGTCTTGCCAGCTATTGCTTCACCACGATAGCAGTGCTTTTCACATGGTTGCATTTTACAAAGAGATACCTTGTGTGCTGAAGTATACAGTATGTGGGGCTATGTGCTCCCATGTACTATTTTAGACCTACGTTTAATGGTGCCCAAACATGCTACAACTCCTACACTTTTCATGTATTCACAACTATATTAATTCAAATGCAACAGTTTAATTCACACACAGCTTTGTTACACATGCACAACTGGGGATACACACTTTTGTGTAATTAACCCCTTCAGCGCTCATGACGGAGCCACTCCGTCATGAGCCACGGTTGCCGTGTGCTCATGACGGAGTCGTTCCGTCATGCTGCGGCCGTTGGCCGCCGCTCCTCCCACGCTGCGCTGATTCCCCGCCTGTGCGGGCGATTAGGACAGTGGGCGGAGTCATGACGGAACCACTCCGTCATGAGCACAGCTCAACCGTGGCTCATGACGGAGTGGCTCCGTCATGAGCACAGCGCCACCGCGCTGCCCCCAAACCCCCCCCAGCGCTGCGGCGGAATTCCCGCCGCAGCGAAGGGGTTAACAGAGCTGTGTTACTATTCACACACTAGTTATTAGTTATTAACACTGGTTATTACCACTAGGCAGCAACTAGTAGGCATCGCAGGGCTTCCACCGTGATAACATAGCTATGCACTATGACATCAGAAATTTGAAATGGATTGTTGGAACTGTCAATGTTAGGGTGGCCACCCCCCACACCTTTTCCCGGCTTACCTCCTCATTTTGCAGATTCTTTTGGTTGCCCTTAGGACTCTGAGCACTTTACCACTGCTGACCAGTGCTAAAGTGCATTTGCTTCTCCCCTACACATGGTAACATTGGTGTTTACACAATTGGCGTATTTAATTTACTTATAAGTCTCTTGTAAAGTGCTATACCATATACCCAGGGACTGTAAATTAAATGCTACTAGTGGACCTGCAGCACTGCTTGTGCCACCCACAGAAGTAGACCTTTAAACATGTCTCAGGCATGCCATTGCAGAGTCTGTGTTTGTAGGTTCACTGCTACTTTGACTTGGCATTTACATCCCTTTGCCAAGCCCTAAACTCCACTATTATTACACATAAATCACCCCTAAGGTAAGCCCTAGGTAGCATACCTTTTTACTGAGTGAGTAAAAGGTAGGGCATGTACTTTTAAGTTTGGCAAGTCCTGGTAGTGAAAAACATCCAAAAACGTTTTCACTACTGTGAGGCCTACTCCACTCATAGGCTAACATTAGAAATTCCCGAATACACTTTTAAGCTGCAATTCATGATTAGAGAAGAGTAGCTGTTTCATGTTTTATATCTTTGGAATGGTAATGATAAATCCTTTGTACTGGTAAATCTGGATATAACATTATTATTTGTTTTACAAATGCCATTTTGAGAAAGTGGACATTTTTCTGCTCTTACAGCGCCATGTGTCTGCAGCCTGTCTCCAGTACACGTCAGGGGTTTGTGCATTCCTTCTAGACAGCCACAAACACAGGAAAGTTAGGTATGTCTCATCTGCATTCTGATGGGCAGGAAGGGAGAGAGGAGCTCACACTTACAACTGAATATGTCAGAAATCGGGCCCATTAGCGCCTTCCTGGTGATTAGTCGGGCGGAACTACATCTCCCAGACTGTCTTGTGAGGAGCAGCTATTTAACGCCCGATGCACGTTGACTAGCGTGCGTAATTCTTGTATTGGAGAACTCCTCTCTGCTGAGAGGGTTCTGGTCATGAGGAAGAAGCCCCTGCTTGTTTTCGTTTGGGCTACGGATTATTTCCTGTTTGTTGTTCGTTATCGAAGGTCTACGGTTTCTGGAGAAAACTGCCTTGCCATTCTCTGATTGAGGGCGGATCGGATCCTGGATTTGACCTTACTGCAGAACTGGCTGCAGTCGTAGAGCATCTAGCGGCAAAGCACTTTCTGCTGAGACACTGTTTGGGAATCATGTGCGGAGGTAAGAGTCAATTGCTTCTACTCTCATTTCGTATCCAGACATTTCTCTTTACACCATTTGTTGTTTCCGATTGCTTCCAGGCTGGAAGTAAAACATTTATCTGCGCTAGTCTGTGACTGCAGCATAATTTTAGATCGACTTCCTTGTACTATGAGAAAATAGCTTAAGAGGAGTTACTAGGAGATAAGATACAGTTGTTACTCATTTCCTATTCCTGTCAACTCGTGTTTGAGACTTTGTATACAACCTTGGATTAAGACTTTGGTTATTTTTTTGTTGTTTATTTTTTGAATTGGACGTCTTCTCTACTACTCTATATTTCTAAATAGGAACTGGTATGTATCTGGGTTACATGATGTGTTGAAGCATCAAATGCATTGGAAGAAGATTCATGTTTAATTATTTGTTTTGTGCCTTGTAGAATTATTCCAACCTGATGGAAGATTGGCTTTCCTGGTGAATGGAAGATTAGCTGTGTCTTTCGTCATTGGCAAAGGTAGAGTGGATCAATGCAGCAAGCTCATATAAGAGTAGCCATTGTGTATGCATAACTTCATGGTGTTGTTCTTTGTCTTAAGGTTTCCTTTCCCAGCTCTTCCTTTCCTACCCTTACATCGCTTGATCACCCTAATAATCTAATACTGAATTAAGAGTTGGGGATCTCGAGAGATGGACTCCTTATTGCATCGCCTGGATTCAGAGGAGTTATCATCTTATGTTGTGTGAGATCCAGACAGAATAGGCAGTGCCCTGCCCTACACAAAGGTCTGATTACTCCCTATAGTTAGTCTGGAGCTAGGGCTGGGAAGCAGTGGCTTCTGTGCACTTCAAAGATGCTTCTTTGAAGTCACCCCCACTTCAAAGGCACAACTAGGTATAAGTCCTGGGCTCCGATCACACCAAATCAGACACTTCTGGGCCTGTAACTGAACTCTGTCAGAATAACTGATGTGCTGAATCAAGAACTGACACACTGCTAATCTGGAAGACCTGCCTTTCTGCTGTGCTACCCTTCTGACTGCAGCTCTCTAACCCTGCTGAGGGAGAACTGGACTCTGCCTTGCAACCAAAATGATCTCCAATGGCTTGTTGGCTTGCCTTCTGTTGCTTGAGACTCAGGGCTATCAACGTCTCTACACCTGCTCCTGTGCCTGGTTCAATGGAACAGGACCCAGATACCTGCACCGGAGAAATCAAAGCATCTCCAGTCTGCATGTTTTAGAGCCGGGCATCGACCCTGTCCTGGGAGTACAATTAGTGCATCGCTTTTGCAACCAAAGCATCGCCCCCAGAGACTGACGCACCAGAACCATGCATCAGCGCCAAAGCATTGTGGAGAGATCACCGCATCACTTTGACTGTGTGGAGAAACCGAGCGCATCGCACTACGAAACCAGTGCATCTCAGCTTGGTACCGATGCATCGTCACCACTGCATGGAGAAAATAAACTCATCACCTCGACTGTAGCTCAACATCGACACATCGCTAGTCTGCACCCCGCATCTTGCTGTTGTGACCAGGACCAAGGTACTCTGATTATCGGGTCTACATGGCTCCTGTCCCTGGCCTGTGTTCCATCGCAGTTATCCTGAAATGTTGACTTTGCCCCAGTCCAGCACGACCAGATAACCACCATAGGTGCTTATTGGTTCCAAGCACTAGAAAAAATTTTATTCTTTAGAAATTCATATCTCAACTTCTGCTTCTTGGATTTTTGTCATTTTGGTCTTAATTCATAAAATGGTCTATATTTCTAAATCAGTGTGGAGCCTTTTTGTGGCGTTTTCATTGTGTTACTGTGTGTTGTGTTGCACAAATACTTCACACATTGCCTCTTTAGATATGCCTGACTGCTCTGTGCCATGCTACCAGAGGGTGAGCACAGGTTATCTTTTAGTGTGTATCTGACTTACCCTTACTACGATTTTGGTTTCTGCTTGGACAGGGTGCATACCAGTGCCAGCGAGAATCCCAATTTCTAACATAGACACATTGAGAGGAGCAACGCAAAGCATGGTTGCTTTCTATTTAGATCGGAGATTTCCTAAAACTATTTGTGGTGATGTTTTGGAGGTTCACCTTTCTCATGTAGAGGACGTTTTTGTAATACTTTGCCAACTCCAAGAGATTGGTGAGGTTTTAAAAATTTCTCTCTCGTGTCAGGAAAGCACCTTTTTATAGAATCATTCACCAACAAACACACTAGTTGGAGAGCGCAGGGACTAGATGAGAGAGGGCAGAGATGGTGGAGAGAGGGCAAGGACCATGCCAGCACATGTTGTAGCGAGCGAAAAGTACGTGAGAGGTTGATTTCAAAGTATGACTGACACCAATATAAAGATTTGAAGGTAACGTACTGTGGGAGAGTCAGAGACATTTTAATAAAGTATGTGAATCTGAGCATACATTTTTCAGCTACCTGTTTGCAACATTTATACTCAGGCCGCGAGTGAGAGGTTGTGGTTTTAAAACATCATCATATAGTCATATGTATGATAGTTCTGTTCAGGGAGTGTTTAAGACAAATGCACCAGAGAATGTCAACAGTGTGTATCATGTACTAGATTGGATGTGCTCAATGCCTATGTTTGTAGACGATGTCTTTGAAAACCAATAAAATCTGGTTGTAAAAAAAAAAAAAAGACATATATACCTATGTATTACAGTATCATTGTTTTATACAAGAATATAAATATATTTTATATACAAATATGGATGTCATTTCTTACTGATTTGACGTGTTTATTAGCCTCAGATACGCTTGCTACGTTTCATGGCCTTATTAGTCCTAGAACTCATGTTACTCAAGGTTGTAAATTTGTACATTTCTGCAAAACATAACCCCACATAACCTCATAAACCCATCTCTTTCTATAAAATGATGATCCCAATATTGTATCTATGAATTATATTTACTCCTCAAGTACGTTTTGCACTTCCTTGTGGGGAATATCCTGCCACATGCCCATTAATAAGTGTTTGCGGAGCGTAACTAGTTTCTGGCATGTGATTAGGTCCCATAGGTTCGTACTGAAGGAAAGCTTATATAAACATTCCCAAATATTATGTATTTTAGAATTATGCCCCAATTGGGCCTTTTCTAGCAAGAACAATGGTCAGTTGAAATGGCAACTTTCATTTCTGTACTTTGCTGTGCTGCTAACTATTTTGTATTAAATGCAAGTTAATGGCCATGCCACCATTGGAAATGCTTCCTTCCCCCACCCTTTTAGGACAATGCGGAATGCAAAGGACAGCAAATGGGGCTTATTTTTTTAAGCCTGCCCACTTTTCCACAGTTAGGAAAAAAAACACAACACGCCGGGAAGCTCATTGTCTTACAAGGGCAGGGGAAGGAAGCGTTTCCAATGGTGGCATGGCCACTGATTCCGACATGGGGAACACCAACGAGTGGTCATGACATTACAAATAAGCATTTTCAATGCAATAGGTCTCGCATTATTAAAGGCTGAGCTGTTGGCATTGCTAATAATAATGCAACACCAATAGCAGCACAAAGATTGTTTTTTTATATAGCACGAACTTGAGTGAAAGGTGTGTATTTATGTTGCACTGAGTACAGTGTAATTATGTGTTGTGTTATTATGTGGCACAGAGTGGTATTGTGTGGAGTGTATTTATCTTGCATTAGGTAGAGAGTAATTATGTGACGTGCAATTATGTAGTACTGAGTGGTATGTGGAGTGTATTTATGTTGTATTGAATACAGTGTAACTATGTGATGTGTAATCACACAACCACACACAACCACACACATGCAACCACACACACAATCACACACACAACCACACACACCACACCCAACCACACAACCACACACACACAACCACACACACAACCACACACACACACACACACAACGACACACCAACCACACTCACACACAATGACATACACAACCACAAGCACACACACACACAAACACAACCACACACACAACCACACACACACACACAACTTAAGGGAATCGGGTAACTGAAAGAGAAAGAATTCTATCCAAAATCACACGTTTTCAGTCCAGTCAGAAAGTATGACTTAGCCCCAACGAGTCCTTGTTTTGTAGCTAAACAGATACAGTCAAATATTTCATTAAGCCTGATGCGACTTTAGAAAAAGAGAAGTATAGTGCAATTATTAGGCACGCATTGTTTATCTTGTAACCGCGTAAATATTTGCAGCGCATTTTCATTTTTTTTATCTTGTAACCGCCTTCATTTATTTGACCTTGTAACGAAGTAAATATTTGCCGGGCATTTTCATTTACTTTGCCTTGTAACCGCCTTCATTTATTTTACCTTGTAACCGCGTAAAGATTAGCCACGCATTCCTCCCAATTAAGCAACAAACTGTATTGCAGCCGCAAAGCCACAAATAAAGTGATCGCAAAACTGAAAGCAAAGCCACAAGTAAAGCGATCGCGAAACCGAAAGCAATCAATTTTGGAAGCAGAGACAGCCGCCAATGGTGCGCGCACGCGCGCCACAGACAGCCATATCCTTTCAATTATCGCGCCCGTGTCTAGGCACGATAATTGAAACCAGATAGGCTTTAGTGTACGTAACAGACACCAATAGGCCGTGTACGGAGCAATGCACCCGCCTTTGGCCTATTGCGTGCTCTGTCTAAAAGATACAGCCACTAAAAGCCCAATAATAGAAGACAAAACAAAAAACACACGCGTGTACGATTCCAGGGTCCATCTTTGAACCCCGGACAAAAGGACTCTCGCTGCGCGAGCACTGCTGCTCAGTGCAACGCTAGGCGCGAGACCTAAAAATGGTAATGGATCAGATGGCCAATTAACGCTGACCTGTCCATCTCCATTTGTCACTTTCCGCAAATCTGCCATGAAAGCTAGGTCCATCTAACTGACGTGCTCTCACATCATCAGACCAACCACCGTAGTGGGGGTACATTTTTAATACTTGCATGTTGTGACAGCAATTCCACCCTACAACTGAGGCATAATGGAAATGTTATCAGAGAGTTGAACCTCCAAAGGAACAGGCGCCATGCTTGCAGAAGCTGTTTAGAGAAAGAATAAACGCCGCATGGTGGCAGTCTTTAATCTGGCTCATTTTCTTTTGAGGAGGCAGAAGCAATGCTTTAAATGAGCCAGTACTGCCCAGTACCGAGTACCAGCACTTTTTTATTTTGAGAGGGAGAGTTCTGGAACTTGTCAAGAACGACGTAATAATTTTAATTTTAGAGTACCGGCACTTCCCAGGCACTCTGGTACAAAGTATCTGCACTTCTATTTTTCTATTTCAAGCACTGGGCAAAAGTATATCCATCCACCAAACCACATGCGATGGAGTTCTACTGCCAAAGTTTAAAACTGCCCCCCATTGTTAATAAATCTATAAACAGAAAAGACAGACTTAACAGTCAGTCAACAAAGACAGAAGTAAGACTGGAAAGGAAGATACTTTTTTTATTGTCATATTTTCATTTAAAAAAACAAACAGGGCAAACACTGATCAGCCTACTGCTGCTCTATGTCGGGTGGCATGACGGACTGAAATGAAACGCTGAGCAATTGCCATTGGGTGAGAATTTTGCAACCATTCTACACCCTTCAACTGACGTTGTGTTAAGAAAAATGTGAGGCAAATTTCAGGTTTTTCAGGAACATTTTAAACTAACTATGCATTTTCCAAACACACCGAAAACGCGAAATTTTTGTTTCGGCTCAGTTCTGTTTGCTTATTGGTGCTTCCTCAGACGATGTGAAGGGCTGACTGAATGACAGCATTTACATAGTACTCACCACCCCCGTATTCCGAGTACAGTAATTCAGGAATAACTTTAATACTGCTGATCAGGCCACATTTTATGAAAGCGGTGACATCACCATTCTAGAAAATTGAAAACATCGACTCGCGACTCAAATTTCACTTTCAACCAACAGGGAAAAGGGGTTGTAAAAGCACCAACCTTTAGAGTATGATGCTCAGGAGGGACTAAGAGACGAGCCAAAGTGCTGTCCCACCTGAACTAATGTGGCATTTGATATGTTGGTGGCCCAAACAAACGGATTACAGACTCTTTCGTGGAATTCGGGCTCTATATGAATCTCGAAATACAGATCTCATCACACAAGAAGTAGAATTCACGTATTCAGCGCTGCAAAGAATCTGGTTTGCAAAAACAGGTAATAAAGACAAAAACATCTTGATAAGACTGTCCCACAAGGCTGAACAAGATTCACTCTGGTACCTGGCGGGACACATATTGTCATAAACCTGTACAGTGGTGGCTGGTGACCTTTCAAAGTGGTGAGGCATAAAAGTTGGCGATGACTATTACGCACAAGCGTAACAAAACTTGAGGGGGCACCCTGCAAACTACTTTGAGGGCACACCCTCCACATTCTGTCAGGAGCTCTCAGGCCAGGGTACTGTGTGGAGGGAGCCCACTGGAACCCGGGGGACGCCCGCGCCACTGGCATTGTGGGGGCCTATGTTACGCCACTGGTATTATGTTGTGAGCAAGCCGAACCCAGTGATTGTGGGGGGGTTCTGCACTTCAGAATAAAAAAAAATAAGAAGTTACAAATGGTACATTTTAAAGGAAATTTGAAAAAGCAAACAGGGTTCTAAAGCAATTAGGAACATGTGCTCTTGAAACATTTAAACACATTAAAAACTGGATGAAGCGTGGAATGTGCTGAATGCTCCAGGACTGGAATTGTAATCCATAAACAGCAGAGAAATGGGCCGAGGTATCTAGCCGTGAGGTTAGTGTGCATGGTTGAATGGGGACAAATCCCAGCCTTTCCTTTGATACGTGAGCTACTCTACCATTCTGGGTCTGGGGTGCTAATGGAAAGTGCGCTTGATCTGGACTGTTATGGACAGACTTGCAGTGTACATAAATAAAGCACCTACTGCTTAAAGTCTCTCTTCTATGTAATCAGAGTTCTTGTGCAGTGCTCTAGTGTTGCAATAATCTATGTTCTCCTCACTGTACAAGTTACGTGCGGATATTTGTTTAGCACCAAATGTCTGACCAGAATATGTGACGTTACAACGCGATCAAAAAGATTGTGGTATGTTACATCGCACTTTTTACAACGCAAGTCATTACAATGACTTGCGCTGGACTTAGGAATAGTATGATTTACTATTCCAACACCAGTCTACGTACAGTAGGGAAGGTGTTGGAGTAGTAAATCATACTATTCCTTAGGTTAGAGCGCTATCCAGCGCAAGTCGTTGTAACGACTCGTGTTGTGGTACCCGCGATGTAAAGGCATTGCGGTGCAATGCCTGCGTGGTAATGGATGTTTCTCATCTACCAGCAAAACAGTGATGCTACATTTAGCATTACGCACGTTTTTGTCAACATTTCAAAACTTATTGAGAGGCACTTTATAAATTAAGGATTTATGTTGCTCATAGTTGAAAATAAAACGAAAATGCATTTCTCTTACTAAGCACACACACATTTATGTAGACGGTGCACAGTACTAAAAGTAGCTCATGAAATGGAGATGCAACTAAGCAAAGCAGCTTTGCTACTGTCTGATGAAATAAATAGAGCTGAAGTCCTTGAAGCTCCCCAACAAACAAACCTCACATGAAATGATTGAGTGGGAGCTATACGTGCTCAACTAGTGGCTAACCTTTTGAAACTGTTTTGAAGCGCACAATAGAAGAAAATAGACACACCTCAGCAGGATCCATTAATTAAGTAGCAAGTTAATTAACAATACGGATGTAAGTTGCAAACAAAAAAAAATACTTCCCAATTAAAAATTAAACCGCATACTAAAACAGCGTGCGCCTGCAGTCCAGCATTAATTTGTCTGTGTTTCGGCTGGATGCGATTTCAGAGCATCATGGGTCAGAAGAACAAGACTTTGCAATGAAATAGGTCTCGCATTCACGTGAGTTTGAGCTATTGGCATTTAAATGACAATGCCTTTTATTTATGTTTTGGGTTTTAAAACACAAAAGTCATTGTTATTTACAATACTATTAGCTTAAACTCTCGCAAATGCGAGACCTAGTGCATTCCAATAAAGGGCCTTCTTGATCGCTTGTTAGATTGCAAATATCAGAGGAAGAGACCTGCCCGCGCCGTATTCAAAGTAGTGATAAATAGTGCAGTGAAGAAGTGAAGAAGATGTGTAAGTGTTGTAAATTGAGAGATACATATGATCCGAGCTATAAACACTAACAAAGCGTTCCAACACCTTTCGCTCTGTGATTACACTGTTGCGGGTTAGGAGCAAGAGCGGAAGAGGGGCTATTTCCTGCCCTCTCTGTGATTTGAGTGTGTAGTGTGGCATTGCGTATGTCATTGCAATCTTTGGCCTAATAAAAACACTCAAGCTGTAGTAGGGCCCTGGCATCACCTTCTGTGCTTTATGGCAGGCATGGAGGGAGGGATGGTTTCGGCTGCAGCTCCGGCCTCGTACTGTGACCCTACTATTACTAGTGAGCGAGAGGCACTGAGGTGGTGGTATTGGTGGTGGTGGTATTGGTTGTGGTGGAATTGGTATTGGTGGTATTCATGGTGGTGGGGGTATTGGTGGTGGTGGCATTTGTGGTATTGGTGGTGGTATTGGGGTGGTGGTATTGGTGGTGATGATACTGGTGGTGATGGTCATGGTATTGGTGGTGGTGGTAGTATTGATGGTGGTGGTGTTGGTGGCATTGGCACTGGTGGTATTGGTATTGGTGGTGGTGGTTTTGGTATTGGTGGTGGTATTGGTGGTACTGGTGGTGGTGGTATTGGTGGTGGGGGTATTGATGGTGGGGGTATTGGTGTTGGTATTGGTGATGTTGATGGTGACATTGGGGGTGGTGGTATTGGTATTGGTGGTGGTGGTATTGGTAGTAGTGGTGATGGTATTGGTGGTGGTGATATTGGTGGTAGTATTGGTATTGATGGTGGTGGTAGTGGTGGTGGGGGTATTGGTGGTGGTGGTGATATTGGCATTGGTGGTGGTGGTATTGGTATTGGTAGTGGTATTGGTGGTAGTGGTATTGGTGGTGGGGTATTGATGGTGGTGGTATTGATGGTGGTGGTATTGGTGTCTGTGGTATTGGTGGTGGTGGTATTGGTATTGGTGATGGTATTGCTTGGTGATATTGGTGGTGGTTTTGGTGATAGTATTGGTATTGATGGTGGTATTGGTGAAGGTATTGGTGGTGGTATTGCTGGTGGTACCCCTATACCTATAAATATTCCTTCAGCTAGGACCAGTCAAGCAACCAGGCACTTGCGTGTCTTTGCTGCACCTTCCAATGACTTCCATTCTTATACCTACCTATCGCTAATGAGGACCAAGCCCTGCAAGAAGCCAAGTCATCAAGAAAATAATTTGCTCAAATCGTTGTTTTTTTACCTTTAAATTTTGGGGCAAGTACAGAGTCTGTGTCTCCAGGATTGATCAGGCTAACCGTGATGTCACCCTCAGTGCCGCCAAATTTATTCAACATACATGTGTACACAGTTGATCCTAGGAACAAGAGAGACTGCGTGAGATCAGGGACTTTAACATTAAAAACATTTAGCACTTACAACACTCCATCAACATGGTCCCATTTTGGGGGGTCCTAGGCACAGGAAATCACAGTAGACGCAGATAGGTTTTCAATGGTTGGCGTCCCATCAAAGTAGACCGACTTCAATAATGATTAAAGAAAACACCCAATCACCTGCGCTTAGTGACTGGAATGGTCTCAGTTCGAATCTTGGCAAAGATTTTTAAAAATAAACATGTTTTCAAAGTTATGGCCCACATTGGGTCAATCCTTGATGGAGTATGGGGAAATTATTACATTCTCGCCCACTGGCTGCAAAGTAGTTTTGTGCTGAGACCACCAGTATGATATATCTGGAGAACACCCAAAATTGAATATTTCACATATTCTGAATTTGCCAAATTTTACAGTTTCTATAATGAAACTCACAAAATTATTAATCCATGTCTTCAGAATGCTTTCTGAACCTGCTGAAGATCAGAAGAGGATTGGACCCTGCTTACTGAAATATGAGAGAAGCCCTGAAGGACCGAACCTGCTCTCACTTGTACACAGGACAAACGAGCGGACTCTGAGGGTTAGGTGGGTGACCTCTGGAGTGGCTACAGGGACAGAACAAGCTGCAACAGGCTTTTCCTAAAGTGACCAGTTCACCAGTACCTACTGGACCCCGACTAGACTTTGCTTGTGGACTCTGCTGGAGTGAGCCATGGCCCCCGAATGCCTTCCCTGAGTTCCTAGGAACCATTGAAGGGACCCAGAGGAGCTGCTCCAGAAACCCTGAAAAGTTGGGTCTTTGAAAATTTGGGGATTCCAGAGTGTCAGCTGGACCTCGCAGTAAAGGTGTCTGCTTTTGATACAACTTTATCCGATACACCTTCAGGCTTGCATGCTGCAGGATTTTGAGCTCTATAAAAAAACAAACTAAGTCAAAAGGTAAAATCTTTGACCAGAATGAACCCGATTTATGTATCCAACCCATGCTCCATCGCAGTCAGCCTGAAATCGTGCCTAGGTGTCAGTCTACTGCTTTTATAGCCTATCATTGGCAATTAGTGCTTTTTGTGCTATTTTACTAAAATATTTGAAAATTCATACCTCCGGCTACTCTTATTGGATTTTTCTTGTTTTAGTGTTTTTCTTTTTATTAAAATTTACTATACTGTTCATTTTCAGTTTGGGATTTCTAATGTTTGGTGTTTTGAAATTAATACTGTTTTAACACTACATTAATTCATTACACATTGCATTCAATTAAGCCTGTCTGCTCTGTGCTATAGTTACCAGGGGGTTGAGCCCAGGTTAATTTAGTAACTTTTGTGGTTCTCAATGACAATTTATGGTAATTATTACGTGAGGTGGGCCACTGCCCACCCCAAATAATTAATCCACTTTCTTACATTGATATTCCAAGACTCGTTTGGAACTAGGACTAACCCTGGGCGGTGAACTCCGCTCTGCTTGCGGAGTTTGTGGAGATTTTGGCACTCTGCGCTACGCGGAGTTTGCGGAGTTCTGAAAAACTCCGATCCGCATAGTGGAGCGGAGTTTTTTTCCTCGCTCGCGTTCGTCAACGTCAAGTTGGCGAGCGCAAGCGTGGAAAATCAACATTCTGGTGAGATTTCTCAACGCGGGGGTCAGGTTTCTCATTGCGAGTGGTCGCGTATACTCGCGTCAGCTCGCGTTGAGAAACTGCCCATTCGCGTTCAGAAAGCTGACGCTCGAGTAAACATCTACTCAAGCGGCAGAAAAGGAAAGCAGGTACCGCTTGCACTTTGCATGGTGCTGTTCGCAATGATTGCACAGTGCAGACAAGCATCCGGCACTGTGTAATCACCGCGAACAGCATTTCTTTCGTACTATGCCGCTTGCGGAGTTCCGCATAGTGCGGTGGAGTTTATTTTGCACTTCGCAGAATTCCGCATAGTGCGACTCCACGAACTCCGCCCAGGCTTACCTAGGACGTGTGTTTGCAGTGACACACAGAGAATTACATTAAAATGTAAAATATGTTTCTAAATTGACAGCAAGCATGTCGTTTTTGCATGTTTAATTGGCTTTTGATTTTTGGTTTGGATTAATTAGGATTCCTTCTAAATTCACTCTTACACTTAATGTTTGCACCTTATGTGTTTGAGGAACATGAAGGTTTGATCTGAATGCCCTGGCTAGCCCTGGCTGAGATCAAGGCCCTCTGCAAGGAGAGTAAGCTGAAGATAAGCTTGAATTCCAAGAATGGGGGTGGTATGAGAAGTACCCGAGGCCTGGGAAGTGGCTCTCCAATCTCAGATAGCGTCATAGGAGTGTTAGGGTAACACCCCAGCACAGGAGGAAGATGACCTCCCAGGACCATCGTCACACGTGTAGTCAAGGACAGGGAGTAGTATGTCATCTCGTAGCCTGACCCCATCAAAGCTGGAAGCGCACAGGCTGGGGCTCGCTGACAGGCAGGCTGAGAGGAGGCATTAAGCTGAAATTGGCAACCCTTGCCCTGGAGCAGAAGTGGACAGTCCAAAAGCTGAGGAGAAAAAGGCAGAGGTTGCCAGGGAAGCAGCCCTGAAAGAGAAGAGGGCAACCCTCGCTCTAGAGGAGAAGTCGTCCAACTGGGCCTTTAAGGAGAGTTGGCCACCCATTGCCCTAAGGAGTTGGGGCTGGCAGCTGAGGAGAAGGCAGCTGCAACCCTGGTTGCTGAGGAGAAACGTGTAGTAGCATCTCTTGTGATGGAGGAGAAAAAGTTGGGCTTTGAGGTGCGCAAGGCCCTAAAGGCTCATTAGAGGAGCCAGAGGAGGATGAATTTGTTTTGCATTCCCAGTGAGAATCTGAGTCCAGCGATGATACCGAAAGCAATTCAGACGCGTCTAAAAGAGGAAACTAAGGTTCATATCCCAAAAGACCCATCTACTAGTTATGCATGGGTGGGGGGTGACATTGATAAGGGGTCTGCCATTTATGAGATGGCTTTGCATATGTACAGAATTCCTGAGGAGGACTGGGGGGGTGAACCTGCAGAAGTGAATGTCCATTGATGGGATGTATTCACTGCTGACCCTAGATGTAGCTGAGCAAGTGAACTATGACTTCATGAAAGAGGCCCTTGTGTGCAAATGTGGTTTGACCCCAAAAAAGTAGCATCTGAGGTTCTGGGATGCCCAGAAAGAGTCACACCAGTCTTGGGCAATGGATAGATGGATGAAGGGCAGTAAAGGATTATAATGGGCTGTATAGTTTGATTATACAGGAGCAAGTCTTAATTGTTTTACTTAGTTGTGGCAGCACCTATCAGACTCTAAGCTCGCTATTCCTAGGAAGCTCGGGAACGAAGTGGGTCTACGGGGTCAGCACCATACTGTCCAAGAAGCTACAGGGAGTGACCACAAGATGGGTGGGCGAGGCCACGAAAAGAAGGAAAAAATGAGAACCCCTTAGGGCCCCAAAATATCTGAAAGGGGGACAGAGTCCCAAAATACATCAGAGAAGCAGGAAGGTGGGAACCGAGAAGGAAGAAGCCCTTTGATTGGGCAGGTGCTTTTTCTGTCACCAGTCAGGGCACAGGAAGGAAGAATTCTTGTGCTCCGGGAAGGTACGTACCAGTGGGCACTCTGCATGGTTGGCTACTGTAGCACTAGGTGGAGTGAATTCACAGAAGAATAGAGAAGAGAATGCCCTAGCGTCCCTTTGTTAGGAGGTGGAGCCAGCAGGTAAGCAGGCGATACCAGACAGTTCCAGGAAGGTCTTCCAGAGGGTCACAGTGTATGTGAACCATGTTGGTGCTCGGTGGGATACCTGTGCCACTCGGAGTCTGGGGGTGGAAAGGTTGGTATACCCAGAACAGTACCTGCAGGGAGAGGTCTGTGGGGTAAGGAATGCCAGTGGGGCGGCAGTATGGCTGTCCCATGGCTATGGTCTCTTTAGAGTGGAAAGGGATAGCTGCCCAGGGAAAGCAAGCTATCCCTGGTTGCCCATGGACTGCATTCTTGGCAGTGACCTCCCACAGATGAGAACTTTGTTGGATACAGCTTCAGGTTCACCCCACTTGTGGACTTTAACCATAGTAAACTTTAACCGGGATCAACCTGTTTGAATGATCTGATGCACGCTCAGCCTGAAATCACACATAGGTTCCAGTCCACCGCTTCCATAGACTATTATTGGCTCTTTGTGCTTTTTGTTGCTATTTTTACTTAAATCTTTAAAAATTCATGCCTTCGGGGTCCTCTCATTGGATTTTTGTCGATTTGGTGTCATTCTTTTTTTATAACGTTTACTCTAGTTTTCTAATTCAGCTTGGGATTTTTATTGTTTGACAGTTTTACTTTATTACTGCTTTGGCACTGCATACATACTTTACACATTGCCCTAAGTTAAGCTGGCCTGCTCTGTGCAATAGTTACCAGGAGGTTGAGCTCCGGTTAATATAATGACTTTTCAGTTTCACCCTGATGAGCTAGTGTTATTCTTTCTTGTAGTGGGTGACTGCTACTTCCAAATAATATTTCACTTATTTACATAGTGCTTATGGAAGATTCCCATCACAGACAAAAGTCATGTTTTGCTTTGGAGAGGAATGCACTTGACCCAAATGTGGCACTGAAACACAGGGAGCCTTGATGTGCATATCAGAGGATGCACGAGCAGCGAGTGGTGAACACATGGCTAGAGAGGGAAGTCCTGAGTGGACCATGGTGGATTGCAGCTGGCTCATAATGTAGTATGTTTTTACAGCTGTATGCACGAAAATCACGGGGGTTCTCAACTTATATAGTAGGTTATGCAATTATGAACCTATACGAGGCAACTTTTCAGGATGTCTTTTCATATCTGAAGATGATCCCACTATACCGGCCCATCAACCTCATAAAAAGTATTGTATTGGCCCTATATTGCACTTCAAGCATAGGCCATTAAACAGCACTTTGTCACACTATACAGGCCAATCATTGTCTCCAGCACCAACAGAAACCCATCATCACCACCTTACATTCCACTACAGGCTTATCAACTACCTCTGCACCAACATTCAAACACATTGTCTCATAGATCAACATACAGGTGCATCAACCTCTCCTAGTGCAACTAACATAGGGCGATCAACTGCATATTACACCTTCAAACCTAGGCCCACCTTTCTCTTCAACACCATGAGATAGGTCCATCAATCCAGCATAGAGGCCCATAAACAAACGCTACACCAACAAGAAGGCCTATAAATCGCACTTTACAAGACAGTTTACTAAAGCTTAACGCCATCATTCCGCCCAGCAAACCCCCCTAAAAATATCTAAACATGCATATCAGCTTACACTGCAATACAACTGTACCTTACCACATACTGAGGCTTATGAACCTTCCAAATATCACCACGTTCTACTGACCAGCCTTCACAATTCGCCAAACAAGCACACCAACTTTAATAATAGCCAGTCAACCCACTTCTATAGCGAACCCTCCTTTTAAACAATTTCACCATGAGTGGAGAATAACTCTGCTCTGCCCACCTATACAGCCAAAATAATCTCCCAAAGTACTGTATAGTCTGAGGCATTTCCCCACACAGGTGTTCTGGACAGTCTGGATTAAGTCATTCACTCCCACTCAAACATCACAAAGCAGCCTAGACACTGCTTAACAGATGAAACCACCTGCAGGCCAAGAATTTCTGCTGAAATCACTAGTGTTTGGAAAACATGAACAGGAGACCTTGACAGATACATGGGAAGTTGGTTTTGAAAGGTCAACACATCACTCTCAATTCGATACCTCCTAACGTCTTGTTGACAAGTTACAATTAAAACGGCCCTTGTAATTTGTTTAGAAGTTCACATTGCATGCACTTCCGTTTCCAAAGACATCAGCAATCCCTTAATCCCTAGATCTTGTCTCATGCTGTCCTGTACCAGCTCTTTTGCAAAGGCTTCTCGGTGACATTTCTTTTGTGATGCCCTCTGGGTCCTGCAGTGAATCCACCACCATACCTACCAACAGGCTTGCTCAGGTTGGCGGTGAAAAGCCAGTCAGCCACTTTCTTTGAATCTGGGCCAACCAGGTAGAATTGTCCAAAGTAGGACATGTCAAACACCGCCACCGCCGTCCTGCAGGTTAGGCTCTCTCGCTTGATCTACAACAGAAGACACAAGATCATGGGAAACTAGGAAGCGCAGAGCGAGGATTGTGTTAACTTTGCTGCCTTCAAGTAACAAAAGGGTACATGGACAAGGAGAAGAAATAAAAAGAACCCCAGCGTGAGTCATCCTGAAATATTCCTTTAATTTGTGCTAAACCCGTCACCTTTCTTTTTTTATTTTAAAATAGATATTTAAATGAAGTTTCCCCACACTGGCAGTTTTCGTTTTTCCCGAGATCTCGTCAGCCTGGAAGCCTGCTCATTACCTTCACAATGGAGCGCTCAAAGCCCCGTGTCAAGCTGTCATGTCAGCCGCCGCTCCTCGCCCTCCGCGCAGCCGCTCCCTTCCCTCCCTCGCTCTCTCGTTAGCTTTTCGTTCCCTTCCCTCCTTCGCCATACTCGGAGTTTACTCCTATAAAACCTCATCAAGTCCTAGCCTTCTTTTACCTTTTCTGTATAAACCCCATCTCTTCTCCCTTTCACAAACTGGTTAAATCAACATTGTGCCTTCTTTCACACTTACACATGAAATCCTCAAAGAACCATGCCTTTCAACCTCTAAACTCTTACTTGCTCAATAGGTCCCCATCCAACAATACTCCTTTTTCCCTCTCCTTTTCCATGCGTTTCTCTTCACATCTACCCTCCTTTCACTGCATTCTCTTGCCCTCTCCATCGAAGCAACACCCACTATCTTAATCTGTCATACTTTACCTTTCCACCCACTAGCATCATACCCTGCTTACCTTTCCACCTATTCTCCTCCTTCCTAGCCTCACACTCACTCCATTTCCCCCTTCTGTCTCCTTCGCACTAGCTGCAATGTTGTGAATAGGATATTGTGGGTGTTTCAGAAGATTTTTGTTGATATTAGATCAGGTGTTTAGTCGCAGAACAACAGAGTACGCACATGAAGACCCAGAAGAACGTGGCACGGTCATTGCCCCATGGTACCAAATTCACCTTTGCTGTGTGGTTTACCTTAAGTTTTTGCCTTTTGTTGAGACTATTTTTGTTTGTGTTGTAACTCTGCAGCTTAACACTGACATACAGTGCACAGTGTGTGTGCTGCCCACAAATTTGGCTACACCCAATTGGTTCATTTAACTTTCTAACAAGTGAGTTGTACATCAGCTCAGAACTGCAACAGTAAACTGGAATTTATATATCGCATGTGGGTTGCAGTATGCTTATAAAACACCCAGATGAATGAAGCAAAAGTATGGCTCCAGCAGGCACCAGCGAACGAACTGGAATGCAGTTTGAAAGTATTGTGGTGTCACACAACAAGGAAATGTGCTCTGTGATGCATAAATACCTTTTAAGGGTTTTCCTCGATGCTGTACATAGCGGGAGCACTGAGGGGAAGCCTATTGGTGTTAACAGGCTGTCACCACATCACTAGCAATACTGAGTAACCAGTTTCTTTGCAAGCAGAAAAGTGTGTCCTTGTACTCACAAAGCAAGGAGACTCTGGAGAAACGCCTCACCGTCCTAGGAGCACTCACCAGCAACTACGTGAGATAGAGGAGGTAAAAATAAGTCTGGAAGAGCAGGCACTGGAAATAGGGGTGTGCGAGAAATTCTGCTCAGTCAGTGGAGTCCGCAGAGTTTTACCCACTCCGTGATCAGCATGGAACGCGGACTTCTGGCAAAACACTGCCAACCGCTGCACGGCAGAGTTTTACTTTGCACGAGCTGTGGCTCCTCCACTATGGTGGAGGAGCCTCACCCCCCTGCCAGCAGCCAAAAAAATGACAAATAAAATGATAATAAACCCTTGTTTATGATTGTTTTATTTTTGCTCTCAGAGCCAAAGCTTGGGGGCGGGGTCAGAGGCACTGGGGGAGAGGGGGGCTGGGGGAGGAGTGTTTTGCACTATTATCAGTGCACATGACGGTTTGGCCGGCCATCTCAGGACAGCCAAACCGTTATGCACACTAAAGCTCTCACCAACCCGAGCTGCGTTGCCAGGTTGGAGAGAGAGCAGGAACAGGCTCCCAGTCTAACTGGGAATGCAAATCGAGGGCGCTCAGGTCAATCCTGACGCTGCTCCTGTGATGCCAGCAGCATGAAAGCAGCATCAGGATTGGGCGCAGTGGACTCTGGGAGCCTGTGCCTGCAGTGAAGAGGAGGGCGATGTGGTAGGGAATTATTTTTTTTTGTTTTTTAGGTCTCGCCTGAGCCAGCGCGCATGCGCTACTCTGCGAGGCATTAAGTAAGGGCTTTTGAGCTCTGAACACATGCTCGTGCGTGTGTTTTTTTTTTTCTTAGCCCGCAATTGGCTTGTGCATGTGTCTTTTAAAAACACAGCACGCAATTGGTGCAAGGTGGGGGATTATCCCGCCTTGTTTGTTGGATGGCCTAGGGTCCTCAGGTGTGAGCTTCATCTGTCTCCAATTATCGCGTTGGTGGTAATTGGAAACAGATGGTGCTCGCGTTTTTTAGGTCGAGGCGAGCGCGCGCGCACCACTCCTGCTGCAGCTGCTTTCACTTTTGTTTCTGTTGTTCTTCCGTGCATCTCGAAATGCACTTTTTCATATCTCTGTGCATGAAGTGTACTAATAATATCACTTGAGAGCAGAAACCAACTTTTTTGCTTAATACTGTAGTGTACCACGTTTGATGTTGTTCGCTAACATACACACCGATAGGGTGCTAATATACACACCGATAGGGTGCTATTTTGAACATTGTTGTACAATGGCGAAAAGATGTATGATGTTTGTGTTACTAGAAATGATCCAGTGGGGTCTTGTGTTTTTTTTTTTTTTATAGTTTGCTAATGTTACAAGCACCCCCAGCACGTTATTAACTCATTATCAAAGTCATTACAGGATTCAGACCAGCAGAGGAAAACATTGCTTGATAAGAATGACCTTAATAAAGTATTATTGTCTTAAAGCCACAACCACTTATTTGTGCTCACCGTAGTGTGGCCATACAAGTGCAGTTCTTAGTTGGAGGCAAAACAATTACAAATACATTTCACTGTTATGTCTCAGATTCCACACGAGCGCGCGCGGACCATGCAGCTTGCATGTTGGTTACTTGTTTTCCCTTACAGCGCGCGCACTTACCACTCGCAAGACGCTGGTCTTTCATTGACTAGACAAGGTTTTCCCCAGGCGGTGTTACTACTGTAGTAATATATTTAGTGGAAGCACTGTGTTCTTTTCTTGAGCACTTTTTCGTTGTTAGCGCTGCGAGTACAAAAGCTCCTACCTCTCTAATCTGTGTTCCAACTCCGCATTGTACAAGTTACCCCTGCATTTCCTATACATTTTCACTGCAGCACATTTCCTCCAGCACCGCAGTTGGTAAGGTTTTACAGGAAACTTCCCTCTGAATGTGTAGTGGTTTGTATTGTGCCGGACACCGGAGGGACGAGCAGCGCTTGTCACTCTCTCACTTCAGGAAGCCGCATGAACGGTGGGAGCACAATGCCATTTCCACAGGCGCCCCTGTGCCAGCAGCGGCTACCGCATGTATCGCACTCACAGGACTGGATTGCTTCACCTTGAGATGCCCCCTCGCCCGTCCCCTGCCTCATGCCGTGCAAACTCTCTCCCTACCCTCTCCGCGTGTGCAGCATACACCATATGTGTGATTGAAGCAGCACGAGAAGCCTGGCTTTTAAGGGGGTGTCAACTCATTCACATCCTCGTGAATTAAAGAGATCATTGAGTTGAACGTGCAAGGTCACAGTGAAACCATTTGTCAAACGCGCGGGAGACTGTGAATGAACCGTTTGGGTGGGGTCTCATCAAACTTCACGCTCGTTTCAACATGTTTTGACCTTTTTAACAGAACTCACAGGTCTCATTGTCTGATTTTTAAACGATGTCTTTGACTTTACATTCACACCTAGGGTGCAGTCTATCCACATGCATGGTATTTTGCAGTTCGAGGCACACAGCATGTGGCCAAACACACACCGAGGCTTCCAATTCATCACCGAGCTCGCAAAGGAAGAGCAAACACAGAGTGCACGTTTGCACCCCCCTCCCCAACATTTTTAATGAACCGGCTCAGTTTGAACATGGCTAGTGTGCTTTGGTATTACTTGGGACAGTGAGGCAAAGCGCGCCTGTCTATGTCCCGAACAAGGAAATAGTTTTACAAAACCCACTGCCAAAGGCTTCCAAACAAAGGCGCCGACGCAAAGCAGGGAGAGAGAAATGAGGGGAAAGCATGCTGTTGCGGTAGCTCTGATATGTGCCCTTTGTTTCCTTGTTTGTTTGTTAGGGGCTGCGCCCCCAGAACCCCAGCTCCAGCGCACCTGCATGTGACACCGGTGAAGTCTTACTGAGAGAGAGGTTCATCGTTTTTTGTTTTTTATAATGGGGCGGAGATTTTTGCACAATAGCTCTTCAATTAACAACACAATTAATCAATTACGTTGAAGCTCTGAAACCTCTTAGAGGAGGACATCTTCAGGTCTGAGATCAATCTGGTGTGTTCCCTTTGAGGGTGTATTGTTCAGAGATCGATCACCACCTTACACTTAATGTCTGCAATTATTCAGTTCAATAGGACAACCTCTCCAGTATTAATAAAAAAAGTAGAAAGTGTTTAGCATTGAACCAAATCTGTTAGCACCAATGACCTTGTAAAGGTGAACCGCAATCAGGAGGCTTGTTGACGACATTTAATAACGAAATATTCAAGGCCACAGTATGGAAAGATGGCAGCATTGTTTGAGAGCTGAAATGTAGGGTTGAACCTGCAGAATAAGTTACGCTTAGTTCTCAATACTATTCCTCAACTGATGATATAATTAGGGCAATGTTAAATTACAATGCCCACCAAAGCGCTTTGATGCCCTTAGCATTGATTCCATTCCTTTTTTTTACTCTAACTATTCCCCTGCAGCGCTTTGCTCGCGCTCCGCACAGGTTGATGGATGTGCGGACCCAGATCTGCTGATTCCAGGAATATGCTGCAGAAGGCGAAATAGGATTCATGCCATTAACCCACCCACGCGTTGGGCCATTTGTCAGGCCTCCATGGAGCTGTATCAACTCTAACAATACGCCACATAATTACACTCTACTCAATGCAACATAAATACACTCCACATACCACTCAGTACCATATAATTACACGCCACATAATTACACTACTCAATGCAACATAAATACACTCCACATAATACCACTCAGTGTCACATAATATGCTACATAATTACACAGCACTCAATGCAACATACACTCCAAATAATACCACTCAGTACCACATAATTACGCACCATGTAATTACACTCTACTCAATGCAACATAAATACACTCCACATAATACCACTCAGTACCACATAATTTTATGTTAAAATCTTTTTTTAATCAGATTGTTCAGGTGTATATAATGTCGTCTTGGTTTGTATGAAGGTAACAAAAATGCCTAACACTTTTTATTATAACTTTTCAACATGATGCACAGCAGCCACAATGCTCTACAAGATAGCCAAAAGTTCTGGCTAAACACATAAGGTCCCAAAGGCGAGACCTATTGGCTATGCCAATGCTTGTCTTCATTTGTTTCGTCATCCGTCCGTCCCCTCCTTGCCACTCGCCCTGCCACTCTATTGAGACACCGGCTGCTACTGCCTCGCATGCAGCTCGCGGACATCAAGATGGCAAGCGAGAATTTGCATCCCCTCTCGTGATTTTTGAGTGCTAGAATGCCTCCAGCAAAATTTTGCAACATGGGCGGTCGCAGCAGGTCGCTACTGTTCGCGCTGAGAAAGCTGCTGTTCGAGTAGAAAATCTACTCAAGCGGCAGAAAGTAGCAGCTCCCTCTGCCGCGTGATGCCGTTTAACTTACTTTACAGCATGGAACAAGCTCTCCATGCTAAAAATCAGCACAAGCAGAGCAACATGCCGAATTCTGCCTGACGAACTCCACGGAATCTTGCAGAGTTTTTATGAAACTCTGCAGAATTCCACGGAGTGAAACTCCGCAAGTTCCGCCAACCCCTAGTTGGGAAAAAAAAGGTATGAAAAAAAAGTTTGCCTGTGTATGTGTGAGTGTAACTATCTATGTGTCTGCACATGTCTGTGTGTGCATGAGTACAAATCTGTGTGTGCATGCACAAGAATATCTGTGTACTGCTGAGGAGCGAGTCTTTTGCCCAGTGCCACCACCGTTGAAATGATATGCCTGGAGATCTACTGCTGGTACAGTGGTGATATTCCCTGAAAATAATCAGGCACGGGAACATTTATGGTAATTACTGATAAAATGCAGGTCCTGGCACACCAGTGTTAATCCCTGGCAGCATACTGACCCTGTCAGAATGGTGACAATGTCTGGCGGTTTGTGAGGCACAATGGTAGTAACCCTTGGCAACATACTGGCCCTTACAAAACATGGGTAATCTCTGGCATAGTGTGGGCACTCATGGCATGATGGTGCCAAAGCAAAATGTATTTCATTTTTAATGCATTAAAGTTCAGACATTGCTTGCAGAGAAGAGAAGATCCAATGCAAGTGAACATAGATAGAAGGTATGTTAATGTATATGCTTAGCTAAATTCTCCAAAACCCATAGACAAATAACTTTGCCCATGCGCAGGTTTTAAAGAGAGCGCTGGATAAGGTAAAACCTATTTGCATTTGTAAATGCCGTTTTATATTAGCTAGGTCACCCTAAGGTGTGGCCTGTCGCATGTTTAAGTAGCATATGCTAGCTATTAAGGAAAAAAAGTCCCCACTATGAATAGTTGCAAAATATTTTTGGTAACTGTGAAGGAAAAGCTACATTTCCCATCAGTATGCTGGGTAATGATTAATTGATTGGTTTTAACAGTGAACATTTATCAGGGATTAGTCTTCTGTGAGGGGGGAGACATGCAGTTGGTAACAAAAAGGGTAACTTTCATAGCTTTCCCTTTGAATTAGAAATCCCTCATGGAGATTTCAGGTACAGAGCCATTCACACCCAGAGCCACCCCAGACTCTATGTATATGCATCAAGCAGCAGGAGGAAATCCAGTTCTAGCACTAGCATAGGAGAGGAAACCTCATCTCAATAAGGTACTATCTGGAAGACAAAACAAGACTCATGCAGCCAGAGGAAGGTTAGGATCATTTTTGATCAAGGATTCCTGAAAAGTTCGCAATAAGCTGAGACAAAGAGTTGAATAAGGAGGATAGGAAAGTTGCCAGGAGTGGCTGTAGGGAATTCTCCAGTGACTCCATTATTCCTAAATGTATTTTTTTATAATTTTGCATTGAATATCCAAGTCTCTGGGTCCACTTATTTTTATTTTAACTATTTGGGGTTACAATGCTTATTACATTTTTCTTAATTTATTTAAATTGGTTTACAAGGAAACAGTTACTGAACGTATAAGCATCTGTTCGTGGCATGCAGTGCTGTAGAGTCACATGCTGTGCATACTTCCACCATCTAGTGTTGGGCTTGGACATATACAACTTGTTTTTCTTCTGAAGAAGACTTTTTGAGTCACGGGACCTGGTGACTCCACTATTCATAGTAATGTGCACGAGCATCACCTCCACTGTTAGATTGTTTTTACCCGCACTGTGGGTGTGACTGGAGATGGAGCATAAAGATGCAGTAAACAATGACCATGCTAAATAGAACGTATCAATATGAGAAGAAAAAAAACAGAAAGACAGAGTGTTTGCAAAAATCACAGGTGAACGCACTACATGCCACAAACTAAAGCTTACAGAGTAAGTAACATTAACCATTCATGGCATGTGTAGCTGCAGATACACATGCTGTGTATAGACTGTAAAGCAGTCCTCTCAAAGCGGTGGCTCAGCCTTACGATGTTGCAGAGGACTGGAATAATGTGCGCAGGACAGCCTGGCCAAGTCTAGCCTGTTGCCTGGTGAGGACATCCCCACAGTAGTGCTTTGTAAATGTGTGAGGAGTGGACCAGGTAGCTGCTTTACATATGCCAGCCAGTGGTATGTTATCTAAGAAAGCCATAGAGGTGCTTATCTTTAGAGTAGAATGGGGTCTGGGAGGCGCAGACAGAGACCTTTTAGCTTTAGTACAACAAGTCTGAATGCACTTGACAAGCCAACATGCAACCCCTGCCTTCGAAATGGCACACCCCTTGTGTGGCTTAGAATATGACACGAACAGCTGTTGTATCTTTCAAAATGGTTTTGTTCTGTAAATGTCGTACATTAATGCTCCTTTGACATCCAGAGTATGTAAAGCACCTTCTGCCACAGACTCCCTATGTGGAAAGAAGACTGGCAATTCAATTGTTTGATTAAGGTGAAAGTTGAGGACCCCCCTTAGGAAGAAATTTGAGATTCGTTCGGAGTACCACCCTATCATGATGAACCTGAAAAAACTCGTCTAAGGGAAGTGATAGCAATGAGGGAAGCTACTTTCTATGACAAAAATGTTTATTGGCAGGAGTGGAGTGGCTCAAAAGGATGGCTAATGAACCTAGTAAGAAAGATGTTAAGGTTCCACACCAGAGCAGGGGCCACCCGGGGCAGAATAACTTGTTTAAGGCATTCCATGAAAGCCTTAATAACTGGTACTCTGAAGATTGAAGCATGTTGCTTATTCTGTAGGTAGGCATTCACAGCAGTCAGATGCAACTGAATGGAAGTGTAGGTGAGGCCTGACATCTGGAGGTGAAAGAGGTAACAGACAATATCTTGTACCAATGCTGCCAATGGAGTGATATATTTGGGAAGGCAATAAAGTACAAAACATTTCCATTTGGCTGCATAACACGCCCTGGTAGTAGGCCTATGCACTTATGAATAGACATACACTCCTCCGGAAGGTTAAGGCAATCAAACTCCAAGACCTCAGGAGCCAAATTACAAAGTTGACTTGCTTAGTATTGGTATGATGGAGAGTGCCATGATTTTGTGGAAAAAGGTCCGGCCTGTTGGGGAGCTTGTTGTGGGGAACTATTAGGATCTCTAGGAGGGTGGAGTACCATTGTGACATGCCCAAGCTGTAGCCACTAAGATGAGGGGAAGAGATATATGCCACAGTCTGCAGACATGGTAGGAGCGGGAGAGGCGGAAGATCATAGGCAAATCATACTGCATTGCCCATGGACTGTGGGTGTGGTAACCTGGCAGTGAAGTTTGGACATTTTGCATTTTTGGCTGTAGCACACAGATCTATTTGGGGATGACCTTACTGCTGGAAGTATGTTAGTAGAACCTGGGGGGTGGCATTCCCACTCATGGACTTGTTGATGCGTCCAGCTGAGCAGGTTGGCTAGATCATTGTTCACCCGGAAATGTGTTGGAGAAGCAGATGCACTCTGTGATGTATTGCCCACCGCCAAATGCTCTGGGGTACTGCTGACAGCTGGATTTAATTTGTGCCCCCTTATTTCTGTAAGTAGAACGTGGTAGTCATGTTGTCTGTGTGTACTAAGACTGTTTAATTCTAAATGAGGGAACAGAATGCCGGAAGGTGAGCTAAATAGCCAGCAGTTCCAGGTGGTTGATGTGGAGGGACTGTTGGGCAGAAGACTACGTTCCTTGAACAGTCAGATGATTGAGATGCGCACCCCAACCAGTGAGGTGTCCGTGGTGATGGTGACCTGTAGAATTGGGAGTAGGAAGGGTTGCCCTTGTGTTAGGTTGTGTACGTTCCACCATTGCAGAGAATGATGTGCAGCTCCCCACCAAAACGATATCTTCTAAACTGCCCTCCACCTGACACCAGTGTGTCACTAGGCACTCTTGTAATGGAGCTTGTGCAATCTGGCATGGGGAACAATGGCTGTGCAAGATGCCATCAATCCTAATAAGTGCATCGCCTTTCTGACAGTTACCTGGCGATCTGGCTGAAAAAGAGGCAGTAGGTTTGGAAACACTCGTACCCTCGCAGGGCTGGGTAAGCCTTTCCCACTCATGCAGATAATATGTCCCCTATAAAGGGCTCTACTTGAAGGGGCTGGAAGTGGGACTTGGTCAAGTCGATGGTGAAACCTAAATTGTGCAAGGTATGGATGGTGGTTTGCTTATGCACTGGGCTTTGTTGGTGGGTAAAGCTCTTGATCAGCCAGTCATCCAGGTAAGGGAAAATGAGGATGCCGCTCCGCCAGAGATGAGCTGCTTCCACAACCAGACATTCTGTAAGGACCCTGGGAGCTGTGGTAGCCCCAAACGGAGTACTTTGAAATGGAAATGTTGTCCACTTACAACGAACCTCCGGTATTTTCAATGCGGTGAGTGAATAGGAATGTGAACGTAGGCGTCCTTCAGACCGAGGGTGGTCATGAAGTTGACTTGTTGCAGCAGAGGAATGACATCTTGTACAGTCACCATGTGGAAGTGACCCAACCGAATGTACCTGTTGATAGGCCTGAAGTAAAGGATGGGTCTGAAAGAGCTGCCCTTTTTCGGAATAAGGAAGTATAGGGAGTACATTCCTTTTCCACTGTGTTGTAGCGAAACTGGCTCTATGGCTCCTTTCGCAATTGGGGCATGTATCTTCTCTTGCATGTGCCAAGATGATCTGGGGACAGTTTGTGTTGGTAGGAAGGGGTTTTTGGTGGTGGTTGCATGAGTTTGTATAATTTTAAGAACCCAGCGATCTGAAGTGATTTCTCCACAATAGGACAGAAATCCTTGCAACTTTCCCCTACAGGTGTTGTGTGATCGGGGGGAAATGATAGATTGTCAGTGTTTGGGGGGCATCCCCCTTGGGGGCAGGGCCCTTCCCTATTTTTTTGTTACTATTACCCCTGTATCCACCTCTATATTACCCCATGAGGGTGTCTGTTAGATGGGCCTGGAGAAAGTGGAAGTGGTCTCTGGGGCTAGGGTCGTATTAGTGTCACGGTATTGTGAGCAGCGAAAAGAGTCACAAGGAGTGGGAGTCTGTAAGGCTCCAATGGCTTTGGCAGTTTTGGTATCCTTTTGAATTTTCCCTAGCATCTGATCGACCTGAGGGCCAAAAAGACGCTGACCATCAAAGGGACATTCAAAAGGTGTTGCTGTGAATCTGTCTTCAAGCTGGAAACTCCCAGTCACGCGTGGCAGCATAATAGGATACTTGTATTTATACCACATGCAGCAGCATCCAATGCGCAGCGGGTGTTGGCGTTGTAGATGATTTTGCCGTTTGTCATCAACTCCTTTCCTCTTATACAATACTGCTCTGCCATCTTATCCCAGTGTGCACGATTGTACCAGGAGCGTAAGCCTATAGAGTTGTAAATACACCACTGAGTGGCAGATTGTGCTGCTACTCTTTTGCCCCTGGCATCAATCTTTTTACTCTCCCAGTCTGGAGGGGGTGCATCCCCAGACCCCTGAGTATTAGCTCGCATGAGAAGTCAGGGGGTAACTTACCTCATAGGTATGGCGGGTCAGTAGGTGGCGCCTTAAATTGTTTCATCAACCCTCGTGTGACAATCCTAGCTTTGACTGACTTTAAGCGTAGGCAGGTATTGGAGTGAACATTGAGTAGCAGACAAGGTTTCCATGAGGAAGACCTCCTCCTCATGCTCTACATGAATTTCCACTTTAGGAAAGGCAGATGCACTCTGCAGGACATCGTGGTAGGACATCGTGGTATGAGGTAATGTCATCCAGGGGCAATGGTCTTGTACGATATAGATCTGGGTCTGCGTCCTTTCGGTGATACCGGAGGTCATGAAGCTCGAAACTGGCCTGTGACTGTGTCCACCCCCAGAGTGTAAGGAGCTGTGTGGGGAATGTAGTGGACAACCCACAGGAAAGAGAGGAGTAGCACGGGAAGGGGGAGAAGGGAGTAGAGGGGAGGGATGAGCAAGAGGCAGTGGGAATGTGACTCCATTGTGTATCTTAGCCTCTTAGCCTTCTAGGATGTGGGTGCCACAGGAGAATTGAGGAGCTCTTCAAAAGTCAATTTCCTTTTATGGAGAGCAGAATCCTTCAACACCTGCGGAGGCTTTGCCAGGATCAGACCAGTACCCGGCTGGATTTTTGCTTGGCGTCCAGGTGTTCTTGGAGCCACTTCAGGATTGAAAACTAAGAATCCTTTGAAGCAGAAGAGGGTGCAGCAATAAAGGGCCTGGATGGAGCCAAATAGGAGTGCCAATAAGACATGGTCGAAGCCAAACTTGGCTCCGAGTCTTTCGGGTCTGCCTGCTTCGGAGCAGGGGGCCTCGGCTCCAAACGCTGAGGATTCATGTCTCTCGGCACCAAATGGAGTAATACAGCGTGTGTCGGCTCTGAGGGCTTCTGTTCCACCAGTTTCTAATCTGAGGGTGGCCGAGCATGCATTTTTTTCGGATCCAAAGTGGCAGTCAACGCTTCAAGGAGGATCTCAGCGGCATATGTTGTTCGCGTGCTAAGTCCAGCTCGGTATGACGGTGTTGACCATGACTCAGAGGCAGTGGTGCACCAGAGACCTTAGGTGTGGCATGGAAGCTGGAAGGTAATGCCTCCTTCTAGTGAGCTGAGGGAGCTATTATACTCAATGGTGCCTTCAATGGGTGCTGGGCAAGCAGAGAGTCTTCTTCCTCGACGTCCGCTTCAGAATTAAGACTTTGCCGTGAGAAAGCCACCTCACACTCGACAGCTGGGCATCTGGGTGCTCATCATCCAACTCCTCTCTGTTTTCTAAGAGGACTGGAGTGTCATCATGTTCTCTTCTGTGTGCCATTGACGCAGAGGCGTGCTCTTCGAATCTGAAGGGTTTTTTTGTTTTGAAAAGCCAAGAACCCCAAACAGGAGTCTTCATAGTTTTCAGGGCACAAACACTGATTACACACTTTGTGGAGATCTGACCTAGGATACATGGCATGGCAATTGGGACAGAATCGGAACAGAGTTCTTTCCATTACAGGGACATTTTCCACCACCATGATGGTCTCCATAAGGTCATCAACCAGTTTGAAACACAAAGGCAAGCGCGGTTGTTTGTCTTCTGCACCGACAAGGAACGGATCCGAAGTCCCAGCGACGACAGCATGCGGCATCCAACCGGAGCTCACATAAACATGTCTGAACCCAATGGCAGAAAAAAAAATAATCTAACAATTCAAATCAAATCAGGGACATTTGTTCAGCCCACATATCACTCGGAAGTCTCATGGCGCTTGCAGACAGCTCTGAGAGATTGCTTGATTAGTTGTCAAATAGCCACGTTTTTAGCTTCTTGCAAAAGAAAAGAAAAGGACCTTCCTCCGCTTCTGGCGGCGCAGATTCTAAGAGGTGAGAGTAATGATTCATTACTGAATCTTAGGGACCTACCAGGCTGGTACCAACTTAGTTTTTTGGACCAGTAAACCGGGCCGGTTCCGTATATGTTTTTGTGTACTAGACATAGGAATTTGAATTGAATCCGCTTTCTGATTGGAAGCCAATGCAGGGATCTCAAGCTGGGGGCTTAAGGGGATCTGGGCGGAAGATTGAGAACCAACCTAGCTGCTGTATTCTGCAAAATCTGAAGCCTTGTAAGAAGGCCTTCATTAATTGAGGACAGCAAGGCATTGCTGTAGTCCAGGCGATTCATTATTAGTCCCTGGACTAATGGTTTCATAGCCTCGGTGGGGATCCATTTAAAAACCTTTCGCAGGCTAAGCACTGTTCCAAAACAGGAACCTACTAGATGGTTGATCTGATTTTGCATTGATAGTTTGTTGTCCATGTGGAACCCCAAGTTCCGAACCGTCTGTTTTGCGGTAGGACAGGGGCCCAGGTTGGAGGGCCACCAGTCATAGGACCAGTGTTCATGGGCCTTGCCAAAAAGCATAATCTCAGATCTTCCTCCATTTAATTGAAGGTGATTTGTGCTCATCCACCTGTCTACATGGGACATGCATTCTTTGAAACGTAGCTTTGTTTCCGCTGGGTCTTGGCCAAGAGTGACCAAGATCTGTGTATCGTCGGCGTATGATATAACATCAAAGCCGTAAGATCTGATCACCTTGGCCAGCGGTGTTACGTAAAGATTAAAAAGTAGGGCTGAGAATGGAGCCCTGTGGCACTCCCATCTTTACTGGTCTGTTACAGAATATGGTGTTTCCCACTTGTACTTTTGTGGTTCGGTCTGTCAGGTAGCTCTTAAGCCATTTCAGGGCATTCCCCCTGACACCAATCTCCCAGAGTCGATGTTCTAGAATGCTGTGGAGGTGGTGTCAAAGGCAGCGGATAGGTCAAGCAGGACCAAGATTGATGATTGACCTCTGTCTAGAGCTAGCCTGACATTATATGTTACCTCAACCAGTGCTGTCTCCATGCTGTGGGCAGCTCTAACAATGTAGCTGACACCCATGCGCACTATTAATAGTAGGTGGAGTCACCAGGTCTGATGACTCAAGAAGACTTCTTTTGAAGAAAAACAAGTTCTACATGTCTGAGACTCAACATTAGATGGCGGGAGTATGCACAGCATGTGTGTCTACAGCTATAATTGCCACAAAGATTTTATTTTGGTGTGATCCTAACTTTAATATTGCGTGGTACTTCTTGAACATAGCACTCATTTCTATGGGGCGGGGATTGCCTGCTGCTCGTGGACAAGCCACCGCAGTGTAATGTGACCTAATCAGATTGTGTCTATTATAGTGGCAGGAATACTGCTAACCAATTTTTGACACCAATGATATTTTTTTCAGCTACTGAAGTTATACTTTGGAACATGCTTCTCGCAAATGTTGTCTGTCCTAACTTATTTTTAATGGCTGTAAATCCAAAGTTCTATGGTTGGGAAGCACAAGGTTTTTCCAAGAAACATTAGTAGGGCTCATTCATGGTGTATTGCAATGACGGTGTCCGGAGATGTCAATTATGGGTCACCAGTCGTGTCTGCTGTCCCAGGTTTGCACTTGGCTAGCCGTCACTCTGCCCTTGCTACCACCAGTCTTAGGGGTTCTGAAGACAGCAGCAGGGACAGAAAGTGAACAGGGTCCTTGCAGGGCTGTTAATTCTCTGCTGTTTCCAATTGTTGCCAGTTTCTAACCCCACAAAACGTAATAGGCACAGGGTCAAACATTTGAGGTCATCAGACGGTCAAGGGGTGAATAATGTATTTTCTGCTACCGCAGGGATTTTGTTGAACTGACTTCAATTGTGAAATTCGAGAATAATCAGATGATACAATTCACACGATTATGGAGGCTAAAATGCCTCTGTAGAGTATGCATTTTTTTTTTACAGTCCTTACGGCAAGAACTACAGCAACTGGAAGTTAGATTTTATACTCAACACTGTTTCCTTTACCAATGCAACGATGTACCAATATTACTCCTTTGCACAGTACAACTGATGAGACTGATACAAAACCAAACCTGGAAAAGGAAAGAAGAAGAAGGAGCCCACTGCACCCTGGGCAACCACCAAAGAGGTCACTGGTGGATTGCGTGGACACTCTGTGGGACTGATACCCAGGGTTGAGACAGCGGCAGTAACAGTAGGGCGTCACCCTTTCAGTGTCATCTACAGATAAGAACCTCTCCCCAGATTATCTGCTGAAAGCACTCCGCTGCTGCAGAAGCAATAAAAATCACCACACATGCTGGAATGAACCCCAATATAGCCTCCAAAGCAGGGTACCAAGGCAGGAATGATGACTGAAGGAGAGATGGTAAGGAGTCATCATATTCGCCCCAGGACTTACCTAGCATGAGTGGGGAAGCCCACATCAACCCTCAGTCAAGGGTTTCTGCCACCATGTTGCCTTCCACTACCTCGATGGTGGGTGGGTGGAGCCTTCAGTTATAGCTTAGATGAGCCACCATTCTACAGGCCCCTCTCACGATTCCACCCCCCACCCCCCTTTGGGAAGTTACAGGTACACCAGGAATATGCCTCTCGGGTAAGGGGGCAGGGGCCAGATAGAGAAGATCTAAAAGTTTGTATTCCCTTAGAAAGGCAACCAGGAATCTTTAGTCTGGAAAGAGCAAGCAGGCACTGTTCTGGCTCTCCTGGAGTGTTTCTTCCTACCCGAATGACCACACAAACATTCCCCACATCAACAATGGAAACATTAGATTGCAGAAAGCTCCCAAAATGTCCAGGTCATTTTGGAATGGGGAGTTCAAAGTTATAGGATCCTCACCATTGAATTTCACTTGCTGATTCCCCATACAGAATAATTTTACCAACATAGGACTCGTCCCCATAACCACCACCCTATACATTACCCCAAATCCTAGTTGGCTTGTTCCCATAGTTTTTGGTGACCTTGGTTTTTTCGATCTGTTGAGCATCTATTTCTTGGCTCGGCTTGCTATGCCGGTAGGCACTTTACTTTGGGGTTACTTCCTTCCACTGACCAGCTCTCGCTATGCGGAGATGGTCAGGCTTTGGCAGAAGGTTACTCCTGCTCCACCAGTGGGAGTACTCTTCAGTTCTCTTCTGACCGCGTCCCCTGGCCAGACCCTTAACACAACAGATGCCCCTGCAGTGTGATCCTTGCAGAATATTTACCCGAGTGTTGTGCTGAACAGGCTGCACAGCATCAGAAGTCAACAAGTCCAAATTGAAGTTGTCAGTTGTTGCACTGTTTCTCACCTCTGGTGTTTACACGTTGCCAGCCTATCACTTTTAAAGTGCCAGGCTTTCGGTTAACAACCCGCTGCATTGTTTAGTTTGCTTCAATTGGACAAATCATACGAAACCTGAAGGGCTGCAAACAAGATGTCCTGTTGACAGGGAGTGATCCAAAGACTCAATGGTGTTTTAAGCAATCAGGCAGGCAATGCATGGTAAGTCCAGATACAGAGTGATGGCGATCCCATAGGAGAACAGCCAATTCCATAGTTGATTTCTCGCATTTGCTACCGCGCTTTACCAGCTCTAGTCCGATCCCAACACAGACTGGCAATGTGCTGGTCGGTCCTCCGACTCTAGAGAGAGATGCTGTCGAGGATTTGTGGCCCCTCTGATTCCTTTGATCAAAGGTCATGTCCAAGCTATCGGTGGAAAAATCAACAGCACTAATCTTTGATTGACCGATGTAAAAACCCTATAGCTTACCTTAAATATAGGTAGTGGAATTACATTGAACCAAATTATAAATTAGAGAAATGCATGCTTGGCTATCAGAATAGGTCCTTGGGCCAAAGTTATCAGCTGCTTGGGCAGTAACATGGAATCTTCCATCAACAGTGATTTTTCCAGGCATTTAAAGTGCACAAACATAAAAGCATACAGTGTTTGTTACAGAGAAAATGTATTTGACCTGCAGCTTCTCTAACATGACTTGTAGTACAGTGAACAGTGTATCGTGTGGGGTCTGGTAATCCTGGATTACAAAATCCTTGAAATATAGTGGATGAATGAATGGGATGATGGCGGCCGAGGGATCAGAGGACATGCAGTTGCAGGAGCATCACTCAGGACACTGCTAATTAATTTGCATATTTACAATGTCAGGCTTGGACAAGTCCAGTGAACTGCCCTAACTCTTAATCTAAACATGAAATGTGCACGGCTGCAACAGCCTTCAATTCCTCTTATTTGCTTTTACAGAAGCAGCTCGGGGAAGAGTTTTTGATGCCTGCTGCCGCACATGCAGCACACACTCCAGTGATACCACTGGGTACTGTGAGACACCATGGGACAATCACCGAAAAACCAGGAGCAAGGCCGAGCATCCATGAAACATTCTCTGCAGCGCCCATGTATTAAATGGCTGTCCTTAAATAGTGAATAGCACAGAGGATGTGCAGACTTCAGCAAAGGAGGCCAATGGAATCCTTCTGGGAGAAAGTGATGAACATTCATTCCTCTAACCCCCGGGGCACACAGGAGTGGGCATGACAAAGAGAAGCCAAGATAGGATTTGATTTCACCAGTTTGGTACTGTGCGATGTTGCAGTCAAGTGCAGCAGGAATGAGCTGCAAGCCGAACAACAGAGACCCAACTTTTAATCTTACCACCCCTACTTGAACATTGTGATCCTGTCAAATCACAACCTATTGTTGCCTTCGTTCTATTAAGGGTAAAAATCGCATTGCCCGTGCATGTAAAAATGCGGTAATTTATAGTGCAGAAGAAGAATGCCAACTTATCTTTCAGCCAGGTGCCACTGTGTCAAAGAATCTGCAGTTGCAAAATGCCAACCTGGATTGTAGCAATACTAGTGTGCAAATTGTTGTATCATCGTCAAGGCTCTAACACAAGCTGGCAATTAAAGAAGGAAAATAACCCAAGGATTATAAATAGAACGCTCTACAAATCTGTCAAGAAAATAACTATGTAGAGCAGAAATACCAAGAAGAGCAGGTGGTCCTTTGCAGAGACATGCGTATCATTTCACACTTAAAGCACACCAGTTCTCCCCAGTCTCCTGAAATGTGTCTTTCCTCCTGGATTTCTGTTTATTTGAGAGTTGATCTCACAAATGGAATCAATCATATCTATTTACAGAACTGCCTCTCGCTGGGACTTAAAAACAGACGATACCAAATTTAAAGATGTACCGTCAATGTCAACATGAATTTTTGGGAAATTCTAAAAGGCTCGTTTACCTGTATAGCAATGCACTTTTATTACTAGCTTGTATCTCTAAGCAAATCGATGTATTTAATTCTGGGCTGGGCTGGGCTGTGTGTTTCAGGCTGCCTGCCCCGCCTCACTCTCAGGAGACAGAAGCCAGGCAGTAAATAAACTTTCCAAACTGTGATACAGGACACGGGGCTTTCTGTTTAAAAGCCCTTCATTGCCATTAAGTCTATGATAGCATGTACTCTGTGGGCCAGTGATGCAATTAGCGTAATGGTTTCAGGCGTTGGAGACTTCATCCCTGCGTGACTTCAGACGTCCGTCATTCAAAGGTGTAGATCCCACCCTTTTGTTATACGTGAGGATTGATACAAGCACGTCTGATCCGGTGCCTTGTTCTCGGTAATGGCAAGGGTTTGCAAGATGGTTCTGTATATTGTGCTGAGACCCCTCATCATGCTCAACTCCCCCACTGTGACACGCCAGGCCCTGACTGATGTAGCTGGCCCCGTTAGAAGTGAAGCTGCAGCATTTGTTACACCGTGAAATGTATCCAAATTACGAGCAGCGTTCGTTCTTGTTCCCGTGCTAAGTTGTCAGTTGATATGGTATCGGAGTTAAGCCAGGCGAGAAATATATGCTTACAGTGGACAGTTCTGTTATTTGATGTGTGACATTAAAACTGGCCGTGGTTTCATGCCTCCAAGTTAACATATGCCAAAAACATGGATTGACTTGCAAACAATGAATGTTAAAAACACTGAAGCAATACATTTCAGTGATTTAGTTCCGCTCCTATTTCTCATACTTTACTTAATCTTGCATTCCCGAGGAGTTAGCTATTTTAAAAATGTTGTTTTTTACATGTATTTTTTTCTGTGCATACTTTGAGGCTTGAGTCATGCCAGATGTTTATGAGGGGGCTTTGATTGAGCACGTAGGCACGAAGGCTGAAGCCAAACCAAGTGTGTGTCAGTGGGTTGGCCTCTCTGCAGAGCACATAGAACAATGTTTATGTATTCCATTTGCAACTGAAATCCTGTGTGTGTGTGTGTGAAGGGGGTACACAGAAGTCAAAATATTTTCAAGGCAAAAGTAAGAGAAAATAAAGTGCTTAAATTTGAGGGAGTGCAGTGTATGCTTTGGGGCTGTGGAGTGACAGCGATGCAAAGAAGTGCATTCCGGGAAGAGTGAAAAGAGGATGTTAAAGAGGGAAGAGAGGTGGTTGAAGATGTGCAGATGGACAAGATATGCAGAGAATAAGAGGATACGTATCTAACAAAGCACACGAAACTGAAGGCCAAAACTCCTTCCACAGGCCTCAATGCTATTTAATTCACAGACCCACTATTTCAGAATTGAAACATTTCCAATGTTAATTATTTATAACAAATCATTGTTGTTACTCATGAATTTTAAACAGCCAACACCCGTTGACAAAACCAATCGTAGCGAAAGGTTTTAGGTGTAGATCAGTTGTTATGTCATTTATCTCAGAGAGAAACCAGTAAACCAAAATACTGCCGGTTGGCACACAATGAGAATCACAGAAATGTATTTGACGTGTTCCTTTATATAGAGCCCCTACTTTTTTCATCCCACTTAAAGACCTGTCTGCACATATTTCTATATGACTGGTTGCAGCCAGCAGCTGTGGGTGCTTCCCGAAGCCTGGTGGTTAGACCTTGTTTTTTTCAAAGTTAATGCTGCATGCAGTGCAAGACAGCGGGCAAGCATACATTTTAACCCCTTCAGTGCCCGCCCCTTTCCCCGCCCTGTGCCGCGCCTTTCATTAGCGGGCGGGGTCTATGACGAGCTGGACTCGTCATGGGCACAGCGCAACCGCAGCCCATGACGAGTCCAGCTCGTCATGGGCACTGAAGGGGTTAAAGAGCAAATGTCACGCTGTACGATTTACACATTACATTAACTGCTCAGCATATTAATGCAGTAAGATATGGGGCGGTTTTCAATGTTTTAATATTTCAAGAGTATACTTTCCCACTGCTTTATAAGATTGCTTTATCGCTTGATTCATTTGTTTTGACATGTACCATTTGGCAATCTTTTTTTAATTTCTTTCTCAGGAGAGGGACCCACCCTCCCGAGGTTTTTCCATTGAACCTGTTCACGTTGCAGGCTGTATAAAAGCCATGCCCAATGTTTATGCCCACCACTTTCAAATGTCACCAGCCACCACTGCTAGCTAGTCATAAAATGACATTCACCAATTTGTTGATTAATTCCTTTAGTATTCGCATAACTTGAAATGAGGTGAATCCACATCTTCGCAGGGCAAGGGACCTGCTCTTGGTCCACCAGCTTATAATAACTTAAAACTATGTACATGGGTCCATGTAGATTATTTTTTTGTAAATTCATTTCATTTGTATATCCCCAGCATCTATTATGGATCTGGCACTCATGAGTGCGATACGAACACCTCCGATATAAGATTTGTTATATAGATATTGGTGAAATTGCTGATGTGTGAAAATTAATGGAAAAACAAAAACTGAGAATCCAAACTGGAGAAAACCAAATCATGGAAAATCATTTTAGGAATGACAATTTTAAGGAAACACAAATAAATAAATAATTAAAGAAGACATTTTAAAGGAAAAATTAACTTTAAAAAAATCCAAAATTACATTACATTTGGGAGGCATTTAGGACTAGTGAGGGGTTTTTGGGTTCAGGGATGGTAATGTTTAGGAGTGGTTCAGGGAGTTTTAGGGGTCAGAAATGAGTGGAGTTCAGGAAGAAAGGGGTTATTGGGGTTCAGATATGGGTGGTGTTTTGGGGGTAGTGAAGGGGTTTTTTGGCATCAGGAATGAGTGGAGTTTAGTTCTGGTGAGAGGTTTTTTAGTTTCACTTATGAGTGGAGTTTAGGTGTGTGAGGTGGTAAGAGTTTAGGGATGGGTGGAGTGGTGAGATGTTGAAGGGTTTTAGGGTTTATAGATGGGTGGAGTTTAGGGATGGTGTGGGATTGCAAGGTTCAGTGATTTGTACAAGTTAGGGGTGGTGACGAATTTTTAGGCTTCAGGATTATGTGGAGTTTAGGGTGGTGAGGGGTTTTAAAGATTCACAGATGGGTGCAATTTAGGTGTAGAAGTTTTTTTGGGGGAGTTCATCAAAGGGTGGAGTTTATGGGTAGTGAGATTTTTTACGGTTATGGAATGGGTGGAGTTTAGGGGTACAAAAGGCTTTTATGGTTCAGGGATGGGTGTAGTTTAGGTGTGGTGAGGGTTAGGTTTCTGGGATGAATAGAGTTTAGGGGCAGAAAAGGCTTTAAGGGTTATGGGGTGTGTTTAGTTGAAGTGTGATGAAGGGCTTTTAGGGAATAGGGAGTGATGGTGTTAAGGTGTGGTGCGGGGGTCAGTGAAATAAAGGTATCCGAAGTAATTGCTTGACAATGTAAAAGATATATATACCTCTGACAAAACTGTTACTGAAAGTAAGATCTGCAACCACTGCATTTACACCTTAAAGAATAACCTTGCAAAAGCAAATTTGGAACAAAAAGGCATTCAATGAATTGGTTTCTATAAAACAGTAAATGCCATTCATTCGAAAAATTTTCATTAAACAGTTTAGGTGAAATGGTTTTTAAGTATTGGTATTCCATGAAATAGTTTTTCTATGAAATCTCATACAACCAAAATCACAGCAAAGGACATAGTCTAAAACTTCTAGTAAACAAAGGAAAAAAGCTTGATCCATTTCGGACAGTTTTTCATGAACTAGGCAATAGCCAAGCTCTTGTTACGTCTAATTTTAATATGACTTTTAAGATGCCAGTTTTGCACATGCATTACAGCTGCAAAAGACATCAGACTGCAGCAAGCATATTTTAAAACAAGTAAATGTCTTGTGGGATCAGCAGTCACCATTATGCATGTTCCCTTACTAGGTCCTTTCTCGCGAGCCAAGCATAGTCTTTCCAATCTCAAAATACACAGTTGGGCGCCTTCTGCTGAGGTGTTACAAGATGACTCCTGAACTTTGACCAGCCATCATGCAATTTCAAGGTTTTTTTTCTTTCAGAAAATGCTTTGGATATGGTTCTGCCAAAGAGTTTGGCATCCAGATAAAGGTTAGTGAGTTTCTTTTATTTGGCTTGACTGAAAGCCTTGGCTTTCATATAAGGAGACCTCTTATTTATCGCCAAAGTTGTATGAATGCATGAAATATGTTTATTGAAATTATTGTGACTGTAGGAGAGTAGGATCTGCCTCTTATACTTACCCCACTTTTTGCTGATGTTTCACTGTTTTCGACTTAGTCTGACTAGGATCCTGCTATTCAGGACCCCAGTCTATCTGCTTTCTCCTCTAAATTGATTGCATGTACTTTAGGTACACTTCAGATTGGATTCTGGGGTACTCTTATAAGTTCCTAGTATATGGTACACTATATACCAAGGGCATAGGTACCCCAGAGGCCTCTCAGGGGCTGCAGCATGTATTATGCCATTCCTGTGAGACCATTCAAAATGACAACACAGGTCTGCTACAGCAGCCTGTGTAAGGTGGTGCATGCACCCCTTACTTAGATATAGGTTCACTATAACTATCCTTATCACTGCACATATAAACCTATCAGTCACCCCTATGGCAGGCCTTATCAATCTGAAGGCAGGGTGCTGGGTTTTATGTGAGAGGGTGCCCATGCATGAGCAGAGCCCCTCTGCAGCCTTCGGAACCTATATTCTGGGGTTGTTTGTGATGCAGCCAATCATAAACACTTAAGTGCCTATAACCTCGCGGTAAATGCTAACTTTAAAACGGCTGCAAGGAAACATGTCATGTTTGGTGTCAAACACCTTGGAATCATACCTCCACACCTGTAACTGGTGTAGGAGGTATGATTCCACCCTCCTAGAGGGAGAAATATGACAACACCGGTACACCCGGTACCAGCTTTCTTGACCCCGGCATCACCAAATGGATGCTGCCAGCCACAGACATGAGTCTGCCCTTCTGCTGCTGGACGAAACTCCAGCAAGGGAAGGCAGGACAATAGGTTTCCTGTGACCACCTTCCAGACAGGTTTTAGTGTATTGGGGCTGGGTGGGTGCAATCAGAGTGCTTTGATGTCTGCACTGGGGGCACATTTGGTGTCCCTGTGCATAGTCCAGCTCAAACCGGTTGCAGGAGCCATTTGCTCTTGCTCTGGCACGAAACTGGACAAAGGACATGGGTGTAGCCACCCCTCTGTCCTGACCCTCCCATAGGTGGGTCCCCAGAGTTTGTCCCACCCCTTCCTTGGGTATAAAGTAGGGACCCCTGACTACAGGACTTTAGATTTACCTGGACAAAACTCTACTACAGAAACCAAGTACTTTGACTATCTGCACTATGCTGGATGACTGAAGAATCTCCCTTGGAGTAAAGGAGTTACTCCCCTGCAAAGCAGGCACCTTAAACGCATCTGACCGGTTTGCATCTCCCGAGCTCCTGAGGACTCTGAAGAATTCTGCAACAAAGGAGGTGGGTTTCCAAGTGTCCCAGAGGTCGACTAGTGCTCTCGCAATACTGAGACCCGCATCCCTCGTGGGGACCGTGCAACCTGTACCCCTGGCCACCGTGTTCATTTGCGGCAGCATATGCTTTTTGGCGATCCCTGAGGCTGTGCTTTGGGCTACTTGTAGTCCTGACCCCGAGCAGTAATTCCACCGAAGATTTCCGGCCTACACTCCACAAGTGTTCCGTGGGCTGGTATTTTGAGATTCAGCGCGAGGTCCCTTTGCGATTGCTGGCCCGTAGGCCTGTGGGTCCCTGTGAAGGCAACTTTAACTTTCAGTGGGCTTTCCTGGTTGCTCTAGACGTGCCCCGACTCTCCATCGCTTGGAGAGTCCCCAGGACCTTGCTGGTCCTCACCAAAGCATCTTTCCACTGCCCGCATGGGTTGCAGTTGCCATGGCTTGTTGGTGTTCAGTCCGTACACTGACCCCCCCAGCACTCTACATCCTTCGTGGGACAGCTCACCTCCAGACTTTGGTTGTCGTCAACGTCTCCTGGTCCTCGTGGCGGCAGAGTCAAGATTCACCTCTTCTTACCTGAAACACCTGACATCGGTGGGCATTCATCTATCGTGCCCCTGGTCACTGTTAAGTGACCCAGATTCTGTCCCCTCAGCTTTCAGGTTCTTCTCAGCTCCGATCCAGGCTTGGATCACACTGGACACTTCATTTTCCTGGAAGCAGCACTCTTCGCATCACACCATTGAAATCAACGAGTGTTTCCAAATTCCGACACCACTTGACCGCTATGCACCCGGCTCCTCTGGGATTGGTAACACAGGTACCTCGGTACTCTCAAGGATGCTGGTCTTAGAACCTTCTATGTTCCAAAGGGTTTGCTTGAAGTCCTCTCCTAAGTGTCCTTAATGTTTAAAATTACAACCCCGACTTTCTCATAGAGTTGTATGAAGCTCGCGTCTGTGTTCTCACACTGCACCCGTTATCCGTGGGTCCCCTGTGTCACTACCTTGGGTGGTTCTTTGGGGTCCTAGTGATTTTACGTGCTCTAGGCACTGTGTATAGTCAAGTCGGAGTTGTTACACCACTTTCTTAGTATATGGTTTGGTCTCCCCCTGGAGCTCACTGTGTATTGTGCTATTTACTGTCGTTCTAGTGCTTTAATATTGTGTGCCTGGTTCTCTAATCTCATAAAGAGGTTAGTAGAAAGTGTTTAGTAATAAATACATATATTTTATATATACCTTGTGTGGTTCTCTTTTTATTTGGTCATTCTGGATATAATCTGGTAAACCAAGCTGCTTTACATTCCTTCGAGACTTAGCCTGAAGGCTGCTCTTCATAGCTTCACCACTAGGATAGCTTTCAATAAAGGTTGTCTTTAACCTAATCATCAGTAAGTGTCGTTTGGACTGGTGCAAGGTGCCCACTTTAGTAAGTGGACATCATATACCAGGCAAACTTCTCACAGTGACCCCGAATCGAGTGTCCTACCTCTCAATGGAAATAGATGGGCCAGAGAGGCCAGTTGGAGGAGAAAAGCCAGATTTTGAGTTGCTGATGCATCTGCTGATTAGATTGTTCAAATAAGGATGGAGTCTTTTTTGATGGCGATTCCGCCATTTCATCTCATATTTATATAGAAACCTAAGCATTTGACACAATTGGCTCCCATAGTTGTCCATCAGTCATGCCCAAAATGTAGTATTTTAGGGGAAAGGAAGGCTCGTTTCTTTTCTGTAGGTTTCTAAATGAGTGGGATCTGCCTGGCAGAAAGTGAAACAATTGAGAATTGATTTGGTGATTATTAAGTTTGAAGTATGACTCAAAGTGTTCTAACACCGCAGAAGTGGAGGCATTTCATACACATGCTCTTGAGAAGTTCTCAATACTTGCTATCGGTGGCAGGTGAAGAACATGGTTTACTTCTTTAGTCATCATATGCATTTGCAAACCTGCAGATTCGCTTGTAGATGGCATTAACTCCACAAATCACGTAAATCCCTAATGCAGGAATTAGGAGCGTCCAGCATGGAAATGACGAATGAGCATTTAACTGAAGATATAGCTCCCAAATAAAAGAATCCACAGCTTTGAGTCATAGTTGTTGGGAGAACCGGAAGTATACGTTCATTCTGAACACTAGCAATAGGATAGGAAATGGAGGGTGCCACAGACTTAAAATCTAGATTGATGGAGGGAAACCTGTAACAGAAGTGATGCTGGTGCAGGGCCGGCTTTAGCGCTGGTGGCGCCCAGTGCGACAATGTTAGTTGGCGCCCCCAATGACCACCTCCACCACGGATTCTCTCACTAGCACCCTTTAACAGTGACCAAGTCTCCATTAACACTCTCTCTCTCAGATGCATTGAATTCATTATATAGCGCTACTCATACCAGTAAAGGATGTCAGAGCACTTTGCATCACACACACATTACACAGACAATTAATCATACTTGTGTAAATCAGTGTATAGGAAATGTTACCTAAGCCAAAGAACTAAAAGTGTTGGAGTCACATGTCATCCATACTGGTAGGCAGTATAGTTTAGGAGTGCTTGGTGTGGAGAAGCACAAACTCAGAGTCGAAAAAGAAACAGCATAGCTGGGAGTTTTCCTTAATAATAAGAATACATTTCTACCCAAATTAACCCTTTTTTGCAACATTAATCAATGTTCTATACTTTGCAGAGTGTATGCAGTTCTATGGTGAAAGATAATTAATACCTCACAATTCTATATTAGGACTTTAAGTTATAAATTGCAAGTAGCAAAAGGATGTCTCTTTTAAAAGCAGTAACCTGCTACATTAAATGCACTCTGTGATCTACACGTTCTTTGCAGCAGGCATATTAACACTCTGTGCTACCTTCACATAAGTGAAAACCTCAACTACACAAAACTCTGATCTCTGTCCAGGAAGAACATTAATCACAGGAGTTATCTTGCCATTTTTGTGAGACCCCGTAATTGCAGGAGGAAAGGAACGCGGCAGCAGGTGCTTTAAAAGCATAATAAAGTTGCAAACACGGCGCCCCAGGAAGTCAGCACCCGGTGCAATGGCACCGGTCGCACCGCCTTAGGGCCGGCCTTGTGCTGGTGTCTTGGACGTACAGTTCACAGCTCATGAACCTAGTTATGTTGCCAATTGTTCAAGATAACAAGAGGCAACAAACTTTCACAACTGGCACAACCCGATATGCTGTTTTTGGATGAAAGCGGAGCGTAATTCAACAGGATGCCACCATTTTCTCCAGCCAAGTTTTATAGTCCGGCTTTAGGCAGCCACTGCTTTCAGCCTGGGATACAGAGCTAGTACTTTACCTGCTAGAACCATGCATCTTTCAAGAACTAGTCCGTAAACAAGTAGTTCTCTTTTACTGTTAACAATGGAGAAAAATACCTGGTCAACATATTGCGCTTCAGAAGAGGAATCGAGGGGTCACCCCCAATAAACCCATGCTGTGATTGGAAATTCCCAGGCTAAAGCACACACACTGTGCCAACGGGGCACAGCCTGTCATCTTCCTGCCTGCTAAGCCCCCTTCCTGTCTCCGTCGATAATGCAATAATACTAGATCTTCTCAAATGTTGCTGCAAACATCTTCCCCATCAGTCGATATAATGAGCTAGGGTGCAAAACTTTCTGCTTTTTCTCAATGTTCTTATGTTCTTTCTGTTGCCTGGTTATATTTTTGAAAAACATTGTTTTTTTTCATATTTGTATATAGTACCCACTTAAGATGAGGGTTGCATTTGATAAAATGGTATAAATAAATTAAAAAACGATAACATTTTAACTTTGAGTAATGACTTCACAATGAGTCCTCTGTGAGGCTGTCGCTATCCAGGGCAACTGCAGAACTAAAACAATTGCGAATACATTCATTTTTGCATACAAACCACGTCCTGATGAGGGGGGAATTCAAAGGTGTATTCCTGCTCCAGCATTTGGTGGTAGTTGTAGTCTTTATGGGGCACGTGGTCATATGCGCCGTAGTAATCGTAATCCAGAATCTGTAGGTAGACAAGGAGCAGAGATATGAGCAGTGATGTAAATTACTGTATGACAGGCTCGAGAGCTAAACTCATCAGAGAGATTAAATGACAGGATTTAGAAAAATGGCTGAGGGATTTGCGACTTCCTAGAGCCAATTTAGCTTTGATGCACGTTCAAAGGGAGACATTAAGGATCAGTTTAAAAAGCACTTGATAAGGGACAGCTGCACTAAGGAACTGACATGAATTAGGTGGAGTCCAGTAGATAATTGGCACCAAACAGATTGATGTGATGACCTAGTTGTGTGGATCCAGTCGCATCGCTGCAATGGATAAAGTTTACGAAGATATCATTGGAGAAACAATGGTAATGATTTGAGAATTGGCACCCGTGAAAGCACAGAAATAGATCTAACAATGCAATGTGCTCATCTGGCGAAGGCACGGAATTCTTCTGACTAGGTTCAAGAGTCTGGTGTACCCATTGTGTAAGAGATTAGTTCAAGGATGGGTGTGAAAGGAGCAGAGCTTCATTTGTGTAGGTGGTGAGCACCACATTTCATTTTTGGGACCAGGACTTAATTTTCATCTAAAGACCTTGATTCAAATCAATGCAGAGAAAGACAGAAAAGAGAGAGAAGGAGAGAGAAAGGGGTAGTAAACAGAGAAAAACGGAGTGCACAGGGACGAAAAAGAACCAGTAGGCTTGAGATAGAGAGACAGGATTGGTAGTCAAATAAGGCAGAATCGAGACTCGGCAGCCTGTGGTAATCCCAACCCTGGCATTAGGCAGCAGGGCTGGTGCCAGCCATGCGCAGTGGCGGCCCGCGTAAGCTCACCACCTTGGGGCGACACACCAGTGAGTCATGTTTTGCAGACTCCAGAGCTTCAGTACCCAGCAGAAGGCCCCCTACATCTAAGATAGGATTGAGCGCTGTGAGGCACAGGGTAGTAGGGACCACTTTCTTGGACCTTGATGCCTTGACATAGTACTGCGAAGCCCATGAAAGGAGGGACACTGCAGCCTTAGGGTTTGTGTGCACAAAGTCAGTCTAACCAGGCTTACTAATCTAGTGTTTTAGGGTAGTGTCCGGGTGGGTCGTGCAGGCTAGTAATGTTTGTGTAGTGTAGTGTACTGTAATCTATTGTTTTAGGGTTTAGGGTAGTGTCGGGGGGGTCGTGCAGGGTAGTGTTTCAGTGTAGGGTCCGAACTGGGGGTAGGGGCAGGGTCGTGCTGGGGGTAGTGTTTTAGGGTTTAGGGTAGTGTTGTAGTGTTTGTGTAGTGTAGTCTAGGGTTTAGGGTAGTGTCTGGGGGGTCGGGCAGGGTAGTGTTTCAGTGTAGGGACCAGACTGGGGGTAGGGGCAGGGTCGTGCTGGTGGTGGTGTTTATGGTTTGGGGTAGTGTTGTAGTGTTTGTGTAGTGTAGTGTTTTAGGGTTGTGTCGGGGGGGGGGGTCGTGCAGGATAGTGTTTCAGTGTAGGGACCGGACTGGGGGTAGGGGCAGGGTCATGCTGGGGGTAGTGTTTTAGGGTTGAGGGTAGTGTTGTAGTGTTTGTGTGGTGTAGTGTTTTAGGGTTTAGGGTAGTGTCGGGGGGGGTCATGCAGGGTAGTGTTTCAGTATAGGGACGGGACTGGAGGTCCGGCAGAGATGTGCTGGGGATAGTGTTTTAGGGTTTAGGGTAGTGTCGGGTGGGTCGTGCAGGGTAGTGTTTCAGTGTTGGGACCGGACTGGGGTAGGGGCAGGGTCGTGCTGGGGATAGTGTTTTAGGGTTTAGGGTAGTGTTTTAGTGTTAGTGTGGTGTAGTGTTTTAGGGTAGTGTTGGGGGTGTCGTGCAGGGTAGTGTTTCAGTGTAGGGACTGCAATGGGGGTAGGGGGAGGGTCATGCATGGGGTAGTGTTTAAGGGTTTAGGGTACTGTTGGGGGGTCGTGCAGGGAAGTGTAGTGTTATTGTAGTGAGAGGACTGGGGGTCGGGGAGGGTTCTGCAGGGGTACTATGTTAGTGTTTAGGGTAGGGTAGGGTAGAGTCACTTACCTTGCAAACTTTTACCATGAGTATAGCTTTACCACGCATGCCTTTGCGTTGTAATGGCATGCGTGGTAAAGGCATAGTCGTGGTAAAATTTTGCGATGCAATGGCATGTCGTTGACATTGACATCGCGTAGTAATACCCGCATTGTAATGGCACGCGTGGTATTGGTATGCGATCTAATGATATACATCTGCTTCTTCACCTGGAGCTGTGGGACCTGCAAGCACAAGCTGCTGCTGCTTAAACAGGAACTGTGGGACTTGCAAGCACAAGTTGATGCTTCTTGAACTGGAGCTGTGGGACTTGCAAGCACAAGCTAGTGCTTCTTCAGCTGGAGCTGTGGGACCTGCAAGCACAAGCTAGTGCTTCTTGAACTGAGCTGTGGGACATGCAAGCACAAGCTGATGATTCTTGAACTGAAGTTGTGTAGTCTGAAAGCACAAGCTGATGCTTCTTGAACTGGAGCTGTGGCACCTGCAAGCACAAACCGATGCTTCTTGAATTGGAGCTGTGGGATGAATGTCTCTTTTCAGGCCGGAACCAGGTTTTTCCAGTGGGCATGCTACTGTCTGGTCTCCTGCTGCTGTCTGCCAGACTGTTGCCCAAGTGGCTATCCCCAACCCAGTCTAAGAGAAGAGCTGCCCTGGTCCAGCGGTGGTGCTCTAGAGATCCCTCAATAGAGAGTGGCTTCAGCAATTTATAAATTGAAGGTGCAATAACATCCCCCAAGAATGGAGATTCTGCCTGGCCAACACACTTCCATAGGCCACCTGGTGACCTTTTGATAACTGTATGAACCCTGACCTATGTCACTCCCATATTCCTCATAACAAGAATCCAACATAGTGAGAGCATCCGCCCCCACTAGCCTTAGGCTTAGCTGAACAGTATCCAGAAATAGATTATGGATCCCTACAGACCCTGCCAGGCTATGCTGAGGACAAGCAATTGGCTAACCACTGTGCTCCAGAATACGAGTCGGCAGACGCAGACCAAAAGGTCATTTTTCCTACTGTGGCACATATCCCTTTGGGTTGCAAATTTTTTTGTTTGGGGTTGGAGACATCTCTAACCCCTTTCAATGTCTTGAAGAGTCTTACCCTGAACCCAGGGCAGTTGGCCACATGTGGCTATCCCATTTGGGAAAGGGCTGTCCGATCCTACATTATTTGAGGTCCAGGCCTAGTATGAAGGCAGTCTGGCACAACTGAAGTGCTAGAATCAAGACTGATTGCCCCAGGGGTAGTTTAAACCTATTTATTATCTTTTATGCATGTGAGGAAATGCCCGAGGGGCCCACCTGGATAACGCCCTGGGATGGTCTTCCATGTAGGACTCGTGCTTCCTTCGCCGATCAACGTGGGAGGGGCTGTGACGGACTGCGAGACCCATTGTCCTCTCATGTCTCTTTGCAGAGAAACGCGGACGTGACCCCGGAAGTAGGCGGGGGTAATACCGGAAGGAGTAGCCACCGCCCAATGAAAAGGGCAGACGTCATAGAGGAAGAGAGACAGAGTGGTTACGAGGAGATTGCAAGGACGGTACCGGAAGAGGAAGAGAGAACGACGAGAGAAGACGGACACAACGAGGACGCGCCGCTTTAATTTTCTGATATACTTCAGTTAAGGCACTAATATTTTCCCCAGGGAAACCCAGCAGTTGGAATATAAGCATCCTAGTTCCTAAAAACACTTCCAGGTGTGGTGACGGGTACTTGACACTACAAATCTTTAGAACAATAAACTGACGGCTCCCTTTTTCCTCTCTTATGAGCCTCCGGGAAGAACACCCTTGTATTGAAGAGAAGGAGCCTGGAACATCCTCTACAACCCCGGCCAGTCCAGTCCAATCCAGAGAGGAACAACAAGAAGCACCAACCCAACAACAACAACCCTCTAGTTCTCATTTTTCTAATAAAACTCGTCCTTTTGGACCCTATATTCGGCCTCCTGGCCTCCTGGCCTGTTTATCAGACCTGCGCTCCCACAAGTGGTGTCAGAAGTGGGATTGAAAGGCAACATGGAGGCGGCCCTAGCCAAAAAGGCGGAAAACCAGGAACATCTGGGGAAGGTGATGGAACGCTTCCTGACCGTGGTCGAAGAAGATAGGGGCAAGTTACAACAAGCAATTGCGGGACAGAGTCAAACCCATGGGGCAGCCATGGATAAAATCACCGAGGCCCTGGGACAGCAGAGAGGTCCCACCACCCTACCCTCCGTTGTTCTACAACAGGGGGTACTCACAAACTTTCTCTCTGGGCCAAATTTACAGTGTGGTTTGTGGCCAAGGGGCGGTTGGGGCGGGGGCAGTGGGGAGGGGGCGGGGCTAGAGCAAAAAAAAAAAACTGTGACCATGAGGTTGAACACAGGCCCCTGCAGCAGACGCCTTCGTCCACTGAGCCACCAGACCCGGCATTCACACATATCTATCTATCTATCTATCTAGCTCTGTCTCCCTCCCTCCCTCCCTCTATCACTCTCCCTCTATCACTCTCCCTCTCTCTGTCTCCCTCTCTCTCTATCTATTTCTCTCTCTCTCCCTCTGTCTCCCTTTCTCTCTCTCTCCCTCCCTCAGTCTCTGTCTCCCTCTGTCTCACTCACTCTGTCTCCCTCCCTCTCTGTCTCAGTCCCTCCCTCCATCCCTCCCTCTCCCTCCCTCTTGTCTCCCTCCCTCTATCTCCCTCCCTCTGTGTCTCCCTCCCTCTCTCTGTCTCCCTCCCTCCCTCTGTCTCCCTCCCTCTGTCTCCCTCCCTCTCTCTGTCTCCTCCCTCTCTCTGTCTCCCTCCCTCCTTCTTTCTCCCTCCCTCTCTCTGTCTCCCTCCCTCCCTCTCTCTGTCTCCCTCCCTCCCTCTCTCTGTCTCCCTGTCTCCCTCCCTGTCGCCCTCCCTCTCTCTGTCGCCCTCCCTCTCTCTGTCGCCTCCCTCTCTCTGTCGCCCTCCCTCTCTCGGTCGCCCTCCCTCTCTCGGTCGCCCTCCCTCTCTCGGTCGCCCTCCCTCTCTCGGTCTCCCTCCCTCTCTCTCTCTCCCTCCCTCCCTCTCTCTCTCTCTCCCTCCCTCTCTCTGTCTGCCTCCCTCTCTCTCTGTCTCCCTCCCTCCCTCCCTCCCTCCCTGTCTCACTCACTTTGTTTGTCTCCCTCTCTCCCTCCCTCTCCCTGTCTCCCTCCCTCTCCCTGTCTCTCTTCCTCTATCTCTCTCTCTCTCCCTCTGCCTCACTCACTGTGTTTGTCTCCCTCCCTCCCTCTCTGTCTCCCTCCCTCCCCCTCCCTCCCTCCTTCCCTCTCTCTCCCTCCCTCTCTCTCCCTCCCTCTCTCTCCCTCCCTCCCTCTCCCTCATTCCCTCTCTCTCTCCCTGTCTACCTCCCTCTCTCTATCTCTCTCCCTCTCTCTCAATCAGTTTGTCTCCCTTTCTCTCTGTCTCCGTCCCTCTCTGTCTCCCTCCCTCTCTGTCTCCCTCCCTCTCTGTCTCCCTCCCTCTCCATCTGTTCTCCCTCTGTCCCCCTCCCTCCCTCTGTCTCCCTCCCTCTCCCAACTTGTCTCTCTCTCTCTCGCTGTCTCTCCCTCCCTGTCTCCTGCTCTGTCTTCCCCCTCTCCCTCTTTCCCTCCCTCTGTCGCACTCTGTCTTCCTCCCGCTTTAAACTCACCTGCTGCTCTCACTAGCTGCTGCCCGCTCCCCCCACCCCCCTGTCCGTCACCTCACCCGGCGCTGAGTCAGCTTCCCTGGTACACAAACAGCTGCCGCACCCAAGTACTTCACAGGTCTTTTAAAGGCCAAGTCACTTGTTAATGAGGCTTTGTTGTATTTCATCTCTTCTTAGCGCCCCTGCATCTCCACTCATTCAGAGGGGAGATGCAGGGGCGCTAAGAAGAGGTGAAATACAACAAAGCCTCATTAACAAGTGACTTGGCTTTTAAAAGAATCGCCCGGCCCCCATAGCTCCGCGCTGCTGCAACCGGCGGTGCTTGCACAGGGTACGATGTCTGCAAGGTCCGCGGGCCGCCAGGGAAGGCTTGCCGGGCCGCTGGCGGCCCGCGGGCCATACTATGAGTACCCCTGTTCTACAACGATATGTGAGTGGGGAAGATCCTGACTATTTCTTTAACAATTTCGAGAGGATGGCTAATGCGGCCTCTTGGACGGTCGAGAAATGGGGCCAATACTTAGGACCTCTTCTGTCCGGGCATTTACAGGCAGCCTACCAAGCAGCTACCGTTCAAGGGGTGGTTCCCTATGTAGACATAAAACGATGCATTATGGAAAGGTTAGGAGTGGACGATGAAACCTACAGGCTGAAACTGAGACACATGAAGGAAGGTCCCCAAGAGACACCCAGAGCTTTATACTTCAGGGTAAAAGATATGGCTGATCGCTGGTTAAAACCAGCCACCACAGATAAGGATGGGATTATGGCCAAAATATATTTGGAGCAATACCTGACCTCGCTCCATCCACCCATTCCAAAGTGGGTACGCCAACAGGCTAATTTAACCCTGGAAACTGCAGTAGAAATCACCAGTGCATATAACAGAGCCCAAGAAATACAGAAAGGGCGAGAGGAACCCCCAGGGAAGACAGGGGGTCCTGGAACACATCGTCCTTCTCGTCCACCACCTGTCAAGAAACCAGAGCCCCTAACTATTGTACCCGGAACCCCACTGCTACGACCCCCTCCTATGGGACCCCAATGTTTTCATTGCGGAGGGATAGGACACATCGCCCGATTCTGCCCCCAGAAAGAAGAACCCATGGAAATAGGGATGGCTCGCAACTATTATTGCTCTCCTTTAAAAAAAAAACACCACCCTATCGTTGCATGATAACAGTGAATGGACGTCCCGTGACCGCTCTGGCTGATACAGGGTGTCTACACAGCGTAGTCCGACCGCAGGATCTGGGATCCTCTGTTGGCCCGACTGATGGGACTGTAGCTATACGATGTGTTCATGGGGACACCAAGCCATACCCTACGGCTCGAGTGCAAATACAACATTCACATGACCCAGGGACCACCCTAACAGTTGGACTGATACCTAGTCTGCCGGAACAATTTATCCTCGTGAATGATTACCCGAAGCTGTCACGACTAGTACAGAGTACCAGTCCCAAGGATGAAGAGTGGTGGTCCACCGCACCCTTTTCTCAAGATGAGGATAAAGAGTGGCCACCAGCAAAACCAGGAAAAAGCAGGAAGCAGAGGCGGGCCGAGAAAGGAAGCAACTCACTGGTTTTGCCCATATTATAGGTCGAGAATCCCTGGGAAACGGACAGGAGTTTCCATGCAGCACAAAGAGAAGACCCTGTGTTGCAAGAAGCTTGGAAAAGGGCCTTAGAGGATGAAGACCCACACCACGTAGGTCCTTACTTCTTTAAGAAAAACGGGTTGCTATATAGAAAGGGGAACCCCTCTCAAAAAGCCCAACTATTGATTCCCGGCCCATTTAGGGAAAAAGTATTGTACCTAGCACACAGTTACTTACTGGGGGGGCATTTCGGGGCAGACAAAACAGAGAAGCAGATTATGGAACGACTTTATTGGCCAGGGATATACCAACATGTAAAAAAATACTGTAGGGAATGCCCGGTATGCCATAGAAATAGTAGATACCATCCTCCTCGAGCACCTCTTCAACCCCTACCCATTATAGGAAAGCCTTTCCGTCGTATAGGTATGGATATCATAGGTCCTTTATTGCCTTCCCGTAGTGGGTGCCGGTATGTTCTCGTGTTAGTTGACTACGCCACCCGGTTTCCGGAGGCCATACCCCTACGACGACCTGATGCCTCTAACATAGCTAATGCCATGATTACTGTTTTTTCAAGGGTGGGATTCCCAAAAGAGATCTTAACCGATCAAGGGACACCCTTTGTGTCCCGATTGATGAAACAAATCTGTGTACAATTAGGAATTAAACAAATCAGGACAGTGGCGTATCACCCACAAACAGACGGGTTAGTCGAGAGGTATAATTCCACTATCAAAACTACCCTAAAAAAACTCTTAGCGTTAGAATCAAGGAAATGGGAAGATATGCTACCCTTGACTTTATTTGCTATCCGGTGCAAAGAACAAAAAAGTACCGGATATTCCCCCTTTGAATTATTGTACGGACATAAACCCCGTACCTTGTTAGAGATGGCCCAAGAAGGGTGGGAAGCGGAACCAAATAATTCCAAGCCTTTGACAGAATATGTATCTAATTTACGTACCCACTTGTCCCAAATCAGGTACATCGTTCGAAACAACTTAGAGGAAGCCCAGGCAGCCCAAAAAGGGCAGTACGATAAGAGAGCTAAAGAGAGGACCCTCCACGTGGGGGATTCCGTGCTACTCATGATGGCCTAATCTGATCATAAGTTGTTGGGACAGTGGCAGGGACCATACCCTATTGTTGAACAAATAACCCCTGCGACGTACCACATTGAGACTGATCCGGTTAGACATACTTCCCAAATATACCATGTCAATTTGCTGAAAAAATGGGAGAGGCATTTGCCGACATCCATAAACTTAGCAAATAATTTGACTCCCTTATTCCATCAAAGTATCGATCCGGATCTCCCTCCCCCAATACGGGTTAGTCTGTCACGAGTACTACTACCGCTTCAGGACACCTTTTCTACCTCTCCAGGTCGCACCACACTTATTGAACATGCAATAAAAACCCCTCTGGTGAAAAAGCTGCGCCTGAAACCCTACCGCATCCCCGAGGCTCGTCGCCAAACCATAAGAGAGGAAACCCAAAAGATGTTACAGATGGACATTATTGAACCGTCTATAAGTGAATGGAATTCACCCATTGTTCTTGTACCAAAGCCTGACGCTTCGGTACGCTTCTGTATCGACTTCAGAGAAGTCAATAAAATCTCCGAATTCGACACCTATCCCCTTCCCAGGGTGGATGAAATCGTCGAGAGGATAGGCCGGGCGAAATATATCAGTACCTTAGATTTATGCAAAGGGTATTGGCAGGTTCCCCTCAGAAAACAGGATAGAGAAAAGACTGCGTTTTCTACCCCGGATGGGTTATATCAGTTTAAGGTACTACCCTTTGGGTTACATGGAGCTCCCGCCACATTCCAGAGAGCTTTGAATGGGATTTTGCAACCCCACGAAAGATACGCAGGAGCATATATTGATGATATCATCATCTATAGTGATACATGGGAACAACACTTACTACATTTGTCCCAAGTGGTACAGACCCTAGAACACCACGGTCTCAAAATAAATCCTGCGAAAAGTCATCTAGCAGCCCAGACCGTGCGGTACCTAGGGTATTTATTAGGGGAAGGAGTCATAAGACCGCAAGTGTCTAAACTATCAGCAATCTCCCAAATACCATTTCCCCAGTCCAAAAAAGATCTAAGGGCTTTCTTAGGGCTACTTGGCTATTACCGCCGATTTATCCCTAGCTTTTCCTGAATCGCAGCCCCTTTGACAGATCTACTAAAAAAAAAGGTCAAAACAGAAGAGATACTAAAATATCCCACCCCGAACATAATACAGGCTTTTGAAACTCTAAAAACCTCACTGACCTCTGACACTGTATTAGCCAGTCCGGACTATTCTCTCCCCTTTGTGCTGCAAACCGATGCTTCAGATCAAGGACTTGGGGCTGTCCTGTCACAAAAGACACTGCAGGGAGAAAAACCTATCCTGTATATCAGCCGCAAACTATTCCCAAGAGAAAAGAGTTATGCCACTATCGAAAAAGAAGCACTAGCCATTAAATGGGCCATAGACACTTTGCGGTACTATCTTGAAGGAAGAGAGTTCACCTTATACACCGACCATGCCCCTCTAGAATGGCTGGCCAGAAACAAGGGACACAACGAGAGGATCCTTAGATGGTTTCTATCCCTGCAACTCTATCGATTCCAAACAAAACACCGAAAAGGGAGTGAGCAAGGAAATGTGGATTACTTGTCTAGGTTTTCCCAGGATGCCAACCCTAGTAGAAGGACAGCTAGGGAAAGGGGATGTGAGGAAATGCCCGAGGCGATCACCTGGATAACGCCCTGGGATGGTCTTCCATGTAGGACTCGTGCTTCCTTCACCGATCAACGTGAGAGGGGCCGTGACGGACTGCGAGACCCATTCTCCTCTAATGTCTCTTTGCAGAGAGACGCGGACGTGACCCCGGAAGTAGGCGGGGGTAATACCGGAAGGAGTAGCCACCGCCCAATGTAAAGGGCAGACGTCATAGAGGAAGAGAGACAGAGTGGTTACGAGGAGATTGCAAGGACGGTATCGGAAGAGGAAGAGAGAACAACGAGAGAAGACTGACACAACGAGGACGTGCCGGGAGAAAGCTCGAAGACGCCCTAGAAGACGGAGACGAGGAACCAGACGACCGCTGGTGCGAAGAGTGGTGGTGTCCGCCGGAGGATGCTGGAGAGCGGCCGCAACTCAGGAGAGTTGCAGCAGGAGTGGTGAGTGATTAAAGCCCGAGGGATCCGGGGAAGGATTCGAAGGAGGAGGGGGTGGTGAGCGGGGAAACGGGCACGGATAGCGGGGTTTATATCTTTAAACACCCATGTGTATGTTGAGCACTCAGATAAGCACGATTCTTGCATAAGTGGCAGGACCTTTACCGGCTCTAACTTGCTAGCGCCCGGCATGTCATTTAGAGTATCTCACGATACTTTTGCCCTCATCATCTTTAGCATGCTTTAAGTTTTCTTTTTGTTTCCGTTTGTTTTTTCTTCTTGAAGCGTGCCTTCTTTATTTAGCGCGCATCTTGTACATATTGCGAGCCGGATTTAATGTGACTTATAAACGGCTTTAATTTTCTGATATACCAAAGTTATGGCACTAATAGTTTCCCCAGGGAAACCCAGCAGTTGGAAAATAAGCATCCTAGTTCCTAAAAACACTTCCAGGTGTGGCGACGGGTACTTGACACTACAAATCTGTAGAACAATAAACTGACGGCTCCCTTTTTCCTCTCTTATGAGCCTCCGGGAAGAACACCCTTGTATTGAAGAGAAGGAGCCTGGAACATCCTCTACAACCCCGGCCAGTCCAGTCCAATCCAGAGAGGAACAAGAAGAAGCACCAACCCAACAACAACAACCCTCTAGTTGTCATTTTTCTAATAAAACTCGTCCTTTTGGACCCAATATTCGGCCTCCTCGCCTGTTTATCAGACCTGCGCTCCCACAATGCACTAAAGGATTGTTTTTTGCAACGTCACTCGCATGACTAGAACTAGATATTTGAAACTATCACCATTCTTCTTGATTTTCACTATACTATTATTTTAAGGTGTTTATATGTGTTATTTATATCTAATACCTCCCTTGCCACTCCTGTTTATGTGGTGCATTACAATTGTTCTACAATTTATCCAACTTTATCTTCACACTAACACCCATGAGCTAGGCTTTGACTGCTCGCTCAGGCAACAAAGAAAATCTGTACAGTTCTAGAGTGCGAGCTACACATTTCCACTAAAGAACGTAATATCTTGATCATCAGAGGACATATGCAGACTCATATTCGATACCGCTACGCAGTACTTTTCAGCTAGAGGATATGGGTAAAATATGGACAGCGACTGGATACTAATGCAACTACATTCATGTCCAAGAGAATACAAGATGCAAATACTTCACCCAGAGACATTATAATGGCTGCTCTCTTACTGTAATCAGGGCCAGACTGGGAACTCAAAGCAGCCCTGGCAAATTTGTTGGACCAGCCGGGAAAAGCGGGAAGGTTTCAAGCGTGAAGCACTGACATTTTTGTTACTGGGGCCTGACTGTAATACTTACTGTAGTCCTTTGGGGCTAATGCAGGAAGTTTGGCCTGGTTACAGCAATACAATACATCATGATAGTATATTTCACACAGCTTTGGATGTGTGTATACTTGTCCCCAAGTGCCTACCGGTGCTGATTTCGTTGGGTTAAACCAACCCGGCCTCTCCCAGCCATGCCTCTCCTGGAACACACAGCCTTGTCGGAGCAGCTCCTGTAATGAAACACAGATTAGCATGGTTAAGACTGCTCCAGGCTACTCATAGCTTGTTGGCTCTCGGATTTATGGAAAGAACCCATGCAAGACTGAAATGTAAGAGCCTAAAGAACTAGGCCACTTCATGTGCAATGCTCTGATACTTAAAGAATGCAACGCAACAGAAGAAAATGTCTCAATACATGAACTTAATAAATATTGTTAGCAAAGCAAGAAGAGTGAAAATGTTGTAGCTAATACTGTTGTACTAAGTGAACGCAGGACTACCTCATAAAACATCAGGGACCACCAGTATTACATTAAACGCAGCGAGAGAAAACACTCATTGCTTTCCAATTTCATTACTGGTACGATAACCCGATTAAAAAATTGCAGTTTGAGCATTTCCTATTGAGCAGTTATTGCATTTTAATTGTTTAGTAGTAGCACATTTGAGAGCAAGATTAACACTCTTCAGGAGGGCTGAGGATCAGTTGCCTTGGCAAAGGAAGCAAAGTTTGCCAGGCTACACCAAATCCTCACCAGAGGTGGAGTTAAACCTGCTCGGCTTCAGGCACCATTCGTTCCCTTGGGCAAGTCATCCAATGGGGCATGGATGGTGTAGATTAATGAGGTACTCTCAAGAGGACAAAAGTTGCCCTCTTTTGACAGCAGTGATCGCCCCTCTGAAAGGTACACCTAGAGTCTAGTGACTAGTTCTAAACATTTCCCAACCCATGTAATTGATATTAGAAACTTAAACAAGTAGAAGGTTGTAACTGGGAAAGATCCCCAATACACTGAACCTGGGGAAGCCTGAGAGATTGCCAGTTTGTGAACCGCTTTCCCTGCAGGGCATGCACTGGTGCTGCCACAAAGGAGCAAGAGGCAACAACGAAAGGCCAAGTCTTGGTTGGCTTGCATGGCTTTGTTTTTTGGTTGAGGAGGAAGCCACCTTTCTAGAGGCAACACCAAGAGCATCTCAAAGGATTGGAGGGGTAGAAAATCCTTTCTGAAGGTAACCAGCAGATGACCAATCGAGGAGAGGGTGCCGTCTGTGGTGAATTTTAGGAGGAGGTACCTGTTGGGTCTGGAAAGTCCTTTGCATGGTAAAGACGTGTACCCTGCCCCGAGTGCCCAACTGTATTGTTGTCTCGATCATTAATGCTGATTTTTCATCATAGGCAGACACAGATCATGTGTGCATGCCACATGAAATAGGCCCGTCTCTTGGACTGGGAGGTGAACCGAAACCACTACCCTCATTGTGGTGGAAGGCTACGGCCTGCACCAGGATCTAAGCAGCACGAGCACAGTGGTGCCTGCATACCATGTAGTTATCAGTCATAGTGAGCAGGACCTTTTCACCCTGCATCACTGGAGTGAGGCCTACAGGCTCACTCACCTTTTTAAAAGTTCCACTGCTGTGTGCTTAACTCACTCTTGACCTACATTAGGTAGATGCGGAGTGCTGCGTAGCACAGGAGTAGTGACTCTGCACTGAATGTACGTGTACCTGGGAAGGGTACAGAACAGGGGATAAAGCAGTACTGTCCAGTGCATGTGTGGATAGAGCATGCCTGTAAGGAATATATTATATGAAAGATGCAGTGCTGTGCAGCGTGTGTGTGCATAATGAAAGCATGTGCTGGATGTATGTTTGCTTACGTGAAGTACCATACATGGAGGGTAAAGTGTTGCATATGGTGAGTGTGTGTGCTGGCAAAGTGTGGGTTTGTAAATATCACACCCTGGTTAAAGATAGAGACACTTCAGTGCTGAACAATGCCCTCAGGAATGTGTGCTGTAAGCATGTTTATGTAAGAGTACAATGCATGGAGGTACCAGTGCTGGACAGTAAGTGTGCTGTAAACATACACTAAGTAAACGTGCCTGCAATGGTACATTAAGGACCCTGTGTTCCATTTTGGAAAGCCCGGGCCTGCCTGGTGAAGACATGAGGAGAGGAATCCCCCCCAGACAGATTTGGGCATTGGTACATTCTGGTCAGCTGGGTGGGACACACACAGGAGGGAAAAAGGGAAAAACTCCCTTTACACTTCAAAAGAGTACTCTTTGGTTCAGTGATAGATCACAAGGAAGGGGCCTGGGCACATCTCAGGAAAGGAGATGGGGCTGATAAGGCAATCTTTAAGAGTAGGGCTGGGGGAGTCTGAGATTAACCTTTTCATGTACATATCATTGTGGTTGACATCCAGGTGGGAAATCTGGTTGCTCCCATAAATTGTGCTGTGAGACAATCAGATCTGGAGTATTGCTTGCTGTGACAGATGGTCCTTTAAGAGGTAAGAAGAGAAAGAGAAGTGTCAATTTCAAAAGAAGCAGTACCCCAAAATAAAACTTCAGAGACTCAGACTCTAAATAAAATTTTAGGGTCTGGAAATGGACTATAAGGTTGAGATCCAAAACCAAATGTTGTCATCTGCCAACTAGCCAGACGGGCTGTGTGAGGAGGGGAAGCTCTGCAAGACTTCCGCCTGTGAGCATGGCTGTGGGCAAAGGCCTTCTAGTCTCCCTGCTGGGTGAGGGGACACTAACCAGGGAAACCAAGATCACCTGTCCTGGAGCACCATCGCATAGCTGGTTACCAAGACCAGTGTGTCCTGTACGGAAGAGGAGATCGCTGGAGGGATCGAGGTCCAGTGGGGAACCCCACCAAGGAGGACTCCCAAAGCGAAGTGTGAGGAAAGTGGCTGCGCGCCGATCGTGTCTTTGTCCGGAAGCAAGAAGAGTCTGGTGACCTCTGTATGCCAGGATAGGGTTGCCATGATCTCAGCTATGTAAAGTATGCCATGCAGGGAGCACCAGGACCACACTGTTGCGCATCCGTAACCCCGTATTCCAGAAGGGTCCACCGGTGACCTTAATTAGGCCGGAGCATGAAACTTGTGTCCAGCGTATTGAAGGTGCTCGCACAGAACAGTCTGCACTTGATAGTGAGCAACACCTCAATTCATATGCCAGAAGGGGCTACGGTATCAAAATGGACAAATGTGTGTGTTGTGGCCTGGATGCGAGGATTACTACAGTGACCTGCAGGTCTAGCTCATCAACTGTACCCGACTGTTACCCCGAGGATTGCAGGAAGCAGCTGAGGAGGCCACACCCTCACCAGAGCTCCAATCAGAAGCTGGAGAATTCTCCTCTCACCCCTCCTTTGTTAGAGGAATAGGGGAAGAGTGACTTACCACGAGTTGGCTGAGCAGGAGCAACTCCAATCACTGGACGACAAGGCAGCACTGCTCAGGTGAGAGCACGAGCCTGCCGGGTGCTGCCATGCGAACTGCATGCAGCCTGTTTTTGCCAAACAGAACCTAAACTCAGGAGTGTCCACAGAGAGGGCATTCACTGCACTGCTGCACATTTCCATACCACCGGAGCGGGTAAGGTCAGAACTGGGCCTGTGGGGACCCAGGGGACTTACTGCTAATGATGCTGTGGCACCATAGGCACCTTTGACTAAATACGCATGAGTCCAAGGGGAACTCTTGAGTACGGCCTAATAGTGAGCATTACCTGGATGTGGCCACCAGTGAATGGGAAACAACCGCACACTCTTTACACGAAAAAGGATTGTACAGGGATTTGCCCGACAACTGCTATAGCCACGACCTCAAGGGGGATTGTGTTGTTTTTGAATGTCGTATTTCTTTGCGTGTGTAGAGTTAGAAATAAAATACTACTTTCTCCTATAAAAGCATGTATTTGGCTGGACATTGACGTATTGTTTGTACTGTTTGCACTTTGAGTTGTGAGTCGTGTTCACTGACCTTTATCTACATCTCCCTTCGAGGGAGCCTTGATTACATGACCACATCTACCACGCAAGTCAAGTGCAGAAGCGGTACTTGGCCCAGCTGAGCAGGATCCACAGTAGGCCGGGTCCCGGGACACCAAGAGTAAAAGGTCTCAACCACCATGGTTGGGCTAAGTATCCGCGGCATGCTCTGCAGCCCTCTGAAAAGGGTCCTGACTGTATCACCTCAATAACAGGGAGGAAAAGTAAGAGACAGTCCTCAGTGGACTGGAATGTCGAACTCTGATGGGAGCTCTTTTTCTTCCGGTCACAGGGCAATTCAGATTTACCCTAAAGGTTAATTTGGGAAATCACCTATACACATCTTTATATGGAATGTAAAAGAGGCTCTTTCTAAAAAGGGCTAGTTTCAGTTATTTTTTTTCCTTAGTTGTTTGTGAAATCAAAACCCCAGATAATAATGATATGATAAAATTGGATGAGCAGCAAATACTCTCAGAAGCCTCTGTTTGGTTTTGAGGTCTATTATTCAGACCAGGATATACAGAGGGCAGCACGGTAACCCTTTATGGTGCTGTATAGAATGTTTTTCAACTGATACAAAGGTCCAATGAAAATGTTGTGATGTTTTTTGATTTTTTTTTTTACTCTACGAGTTCCACACTGCGTGAAGCTTGTATTTTTTTGTTTAATTGTGTGAAGTTGTAAGTCAGCAGACCAGGCAACTTTGCACATCCTTACACTTTAGTAGAGCAATGTGAGATTTAATGGGCGTCAAATGGTCTTTTTACAATATCCAATTAGTGCATAAAGTATTGGTCATCAAGGAAACAGAAGAAGTGATGCAAGTAAGATTCCTCAAGGGCTGGCAGTCTTATTAAGAGCTCCCGGGCCCCACCAACCCATGAAAATGGTTTGGAAGACCCCTGGATAATTCAATTAAAGTGGTCAACAGTGACCTAAAATGTCATTTTGCACCAAGAGCATCATCATGCATGTTGAGAGGGGGGTATTATTTCGGAGGTAGGGTCGTAAAGCTAACATGGGTGCAAGAAGACAAGGGGTTTGGTGGTCTAGTTACAGTGCCACTAAGAATAGCAAAATCCCTCATTGTCTCTGGAGAAGAGGAAGAATGACAGAACAGCAGTCAAAGCATGGGGACCGGCCTTGGCATGTTAGAGATGACCAGCAACATGTGTTTAACTTTGCATGTACTCTGGAGCATCGCAGACTTGAAAGGAGTCGGCAGTAGACAAGAGGACAGCAAATAGGCCAGACTGGCAAATATACAACTGCAGTTGCAAATACTCGTTAACTGGAATTATTGATTGCAATGACACACACGTGGTAAAAAGTTTGGCAGTGCACAGGCAAAAATGTAATCCTACTGTAGTGTAGACCCAGTGAAATATATATGCAGAGGATGTCTGCAAATGTACCCTTTGTGGAGATCTTCTTTATAAAGTGTTGTACATAAGGTCAGAATTTGTTTTTGTTTTTGGGAAGAGGTGGATTATTAAGTGATGCATTTGCCAAAGTCACAGGGTGTTGACCCGGAAATCGAAACTGGTTCCCCAGGGCTAAAGTCGCAACTCTGACTCTTAGGCCCCATCGCATGAGGAACCATTTTGTTATCTATAATTAAAGGAAAAAACTAAATGATGAACAGTTAATTTTTTCATAAAAGCTCGGTGTTTCCACAAACAACTCTAGCATTACAAAAACGCACACTTTGAAACGGCGTGCATCCTGGTCAGCCCATGTTTTTACACCTCAGCATAACATGCTACAGCAGCCTTATTTACCATCAAGAGACTGAGTAATTGCAGCAGCGTCTAGAAAATTCCGCGACTGTCTAGAATTGAATTTCGTGAAACAGGCACGGATTAGCTTCTCGCGACCACAGCGTCCCCCAACAGCCACTTTATTTGGTGGCAACGTGAAGGCAGGCACGGACAGAGACCTGGGCTCAATATTTGTTTTACATATTTCTAATTCCGGAATATGTCAAACGAGCGCGCGCCGTCGCCGGATAACTTTGTACTGCTGTTGGGCCTGACAGGTTAATCGCCGAGCGCCACGGCCTCCTCTCCCACGCGCTCGGCTCGTGTGAAATGCAAATAGGTAATTACAGCTCAAGCGCCTTAGTGTACGGGAACGCATTAGCGAAAGTGTCACCGCCATGACTCGGTTTAATTCTAAGAATCTGACTGCGACGCGCCGAGACGGATGGGACCGGCGCGCGACAGGGGCGGGCATTAACCTGGCGACAAGAGAGCGGAAGGCTGCAAGACCCCTTCCGTTCCGGTGCCAGAAATGGAAACGTTTTCCACGTAGTGAGAAGGCTTCCTTTCTAGGGCATAGGACTTAACGTGAACCTAAAAAATAAAGTTAAAAAAAACACTGGGCCTGATGTTTTAGTAGGTCATGGGAACACAGGACAAGTAAAGCAACGACGGCGTCGTGCCCATGCCCTGACTGGCCTTTCTGCCACCCTGGAATTTTCCCTGCAGGCTATGGGGGCTGCTCTCGGGCCAGGTCCCATTCCAATCACCAAGTGCTGTAGTATGGCGCTTCTTTGAACAGTCACCAGAGCTGGTTTTGGTTTCCAGTGCAACCTTGATCATTCCGGCATGCAGTAACAGAGGACCAAATTATGGGGCAGGGTTGACTAAATTATGTGGCAAAAAAGCCAAATTATGCACTGCCCTTTTTTAGATCTCGCCTAACTCCTGGCGAGATCTATTGCTCCACCCATGCTTCTAATTGGCACGGGTCCAAAATGCGTGCTTTTGATTGGGGGGGAAGCATATTTTGTTCCCTCCCTGTCTCCTGCTCCTCGGACCTGCCTGCACAGGAGCTGTGCACGGCGTCTCTTTGGCTCACGGCGCCCAAGGTCCCCCTGCCCCCACCCCCGACTGGATACCGCAGAGCCGTGTATGTTTACGAGTTTTACCACCGCGACTGTCTGTACAACTGTCATTTCACCAATGCGTAAGGACCGGTCCAACACCAAAAGCACAGATCCACATACGGGATTAAATGAAAAATGAAACTAGCAAACTTCGAACAAAACAAAAAGCAGGAAGCCGTATCATGGGGGGGGTGGGAGGGGGGAGGGCAAAGCACTGCAATCAGAGCTCTGAGTATGATGTGCCTATGCTCATGGGAGAAAATCAATGCTTGCGCCACTAGGGGAGCTGTCGATCCCAAGGCCGGCGGCCAGCTCTGTGTAACAGAGGGACTGGGGGCGCAGAAGGGGCATGAGAGGCTCGCGGGGAGGACTCCCGCCAAGAGGAATAGCATTTCAGGGCCACGTCAATGCGGCCCCGGGGGAAGAAAGGTCAGCAGACTAGTCTTCCTCCGGGGATTTCGAGCAAGGGAGGGACAGGGAAGGAATGGGTGGGATAAGGGATGGGGTCGTTAGGTGAGGATAAAGGGGGCTGGGAGAGGAAGTCCTTCCTCTTCCTTTCCCCAGCGCCTCAGGGTGGGTTAGTTAGATTGTTTTGGAATTTTTGTTGGGGCCTTCGGGCGGCGGAGCGTCTGACGTGAGGCGGCCCAGTCTGGCGACGGGTGGCAGCCTGGGAGCAGTGCAGGAATCGTAGGAGGCGGGTCTAGTGTCGGCACGGAGGCGGTCGAACGACTATTGAGATAGGCACGGGGCAGAGACCGGATGACGCTGCGGTGCGCGCAGCGCTGCAGCTCCTCGGCCGCGCGGGGAGATCGAATCTCCTGCGGCCGGGGGTCCTAGATCAGGCGTGGGTCGGAATGACCCGGACGCCGCGCTCGGCCTCCGCTGGGGTGGTGGCGGCAGTGGCAGCATGTTTGGAGGCACCGCCTCCAAAGAAGCATGCGGTGACCACGCGGGGGGGCCAAGAGAGCAGGCTCCGGGGGGAAGCGTGGTGATCGGCCCATGAGCCTCCCAGCGCTGGGGGCCACAGGCGTGTGTGAGGTGGGGGAGAGGGGGAGCGGGGGGGCGGGAGGACTGGCGATTCAGGGGCAGGGGGTCCCCCTGGGGCGTCCATGGGAGGGGTGCGGGCGGAGCAGGGGGGGGAAGTGGCACTTGGGCGGGGGAGGGGCTTGGGCCTGGTGGAGTATAGTGAGGACAGCGACCGGGGGGGGGGGGGGGGGAGAGTGAGGAGCCGGTGGGGGAGGATTTTGCACTGTACCTCTCTGGCAGTGAGTCAGAGGGGGGAGGGTGGGGGGACCAGCCCCCGGACGTTCTGGGTGGGGGCAAGGGGAAGGTTGGGGGGCAGGGGGGCAAGTTCTGGAGGGGAGGATTGCCGGCCCGTTTGACACGTGGCCGATGCCTGAGCTCATCATATCCCCTTTGGGGGTGGTGCCAAAAAAGGAACCAGGGGAGTTTCGCCTGATTCACCACTTGTCGTGGCCGGAGGGGTCGTTGGTGAATGATTTCATTGCGGAGGAGGATTCCAGGGTACTGTATGCATCGGTGGATGATGCGATTGAGCTGGTGAGGGCTTGTGGCCAGGGGGCGGAGTTGGCTAAGTGTGACATCAAGTCTTCGTTTCGCCTCCTGCCCATTCACCCGGCGGACTTTCCATTGCTGGGGATGTAGTTTGGGGTGGCGATCTTTGTGGACAAGGTTTTGCCCATGGGTTGTGCGGTATCCTGTGCTTTGTTCGAGACTTTCAGTTCCTTCCTGTAGTGGGCTTTCACTGACAGATCGGGGCGCCGGCTGATGTCCCACTATTTGGATGATTTCTTGTTCGTCGGGCGCGGGCAGTCGGGCGAGTGCGGGGAGGCTTTGAGGCATTTTCAGCGACTGGCTGGTGAATTCCCTTGGCACCGGAAAAAACGGCTGGGCCTACCTGTTGTCTGTCGTTTTTGGGGATTGGATTGGACTCGGTCGCGTGGGTGGCGCGCTTGCCCCAGCAGAAGGCGGAGGAAATGCAGGAATTTTTGCTGCACGTGGTAGCGCAGCGGAAGATTGACTTGAGGTCCGTGCAACGGTTGTTGGGTTTGCTGAATTTCGCGTGTCGCGTGGTGCGGGCTGGCAGGACGTTTTGCAGACGGTTGGGGCTGGCCATGTCGGGGGCGGTGCTTCCCCACCACAGGGTGCGGATTTCCATGGGCGTGCGGGCGGATCTGCTGATCTGGCACGTGTTCCTGAGCGACTTCAACGGGGTCTCATTGGATTTTGCGGATGACAATATGGTGTGGCAGGTGCAAATCTTTTCGGATGCGGCTGGGGCACACGGTTTTGGCATTTTCTGGGACGGGAGGTGGTGTTCGGAGCAGTGGCCGGCGCACTGGTTGACACAGGGCAGGAGGATTGCTTTTTTGGAGTTCTTTCCGCTCGTGGTTGCGCTGCAGGTGGGGGGGCAGGAATTTCAAAACAGATCGGTGTTGTTCCATGTGGACAACCGTACGGTGGTTGACCTGGTGAATAATCAGAGGGCGAGGGATCTGCGGGTGCTGCGTTTCAATGTGCTGTTTCGCGCGAAGCATGTGCCGGGCGCTAGCAATGACATTGCGGATGCATTGTCTCGTTCGCAGTGGCAGCGTTTCAGAAGGTTGGCGCCAGGAGCAGAGGTTTTCAAGACCAAGGTGCCGGAGGGTATCTGGAGCTGGGGGGAGTGAGAGTGGTGGAGTTGGTTGAGAAGTCTGTTGCGGAGTCCACAAGGCGGGCGTATCGTTTGGCTTGGGCTGAGTTGGGTGCTTTTCTGGGATGGTCACAGGATGCTTGGCATATGTCTCAGGGGGATTGTGAGGAGGGTGTGATGAGGTACGTTTTGCACTGCATGGACAGGGGTTTGTCACAAGTTACGATTGCAGGGAAGTTGGCGGGGATTTCCTTCTATGGTATGGTTTATTTGGGGTTTGATCCAGCAAGGAGTGAGTTGCTGAGTAAGATGTTGAAGGGTTGGGGTAGGGTGCAGGGGGGAGATTGGGGGGGCAGCTGTGCGGGAAGCTATTACGTTTGAATTGCTGTTGGACATATTGGCGGAATTGAGTTTCTGTTGTTATGACGTGGTTGAGTTGGCGTTGTTTCGGTTGTGCATGATGTGGATGTTCTTTGGGGCATTCCGGGTTTCGGAGTTGTTGGGGGCTAGAGGTGCTCCGGGTAGGGGGTTTGAGGACGTTCGAATGGATGGGGCGCGCCTGGGTATCTGGCTGGGGCGGTCCAAAACAGACCAGGCTGGAAGAGGAAAATGGGTGTGGTTGTGCGAGTCGGGAGGGGCAGGAGCTTGTCCGGTGCGAGAATGGAGAAATTTTTGCGGGCAGGTGGGCAGGAGTGTAGGAGAGATTTTTTGTCATGCTTCCGGGAAGAGGGTCACGGCGTTTCAGCTGCTGGCGGTGTTGCGAATGGCAGTGAGGCGCCTAGGTAGGGACCCGGCGGGGTATGGGACGCACTCTTTCCGGATCGGCACGGCGACGGCGGCAGCTCGGCTGGGGTGGTCCTGGGACAAGATCAGATGGATTGGTAGGTGGAGGTCGCGCTGTTGCGAGTGGTACGTGAAGAAGTAGAGCAGCGAGGTGCGTAAGGGCGCGACAGCTGCTGGAGCGGTTCTGTTCTGTTTCGTGTTCTAATTTCTTTTTTCTCCGTAGGTTATGTTGGGGGGCCGGGAGCCAAGACGGTTACCTGGATCGTTGGACATTCATTTGTGCATTGGGCCTCCTAGTATTCCGACAGGCAGGTGTACGGTCGTAGCCTGGGCCTGCGAAGCAGCCGTCACGAGGTACATTGGTGGGGCAAGAGTGGGATGCGCTGGGGTGAGCTATTGCCCTGGCTGACAAAGAAAGTTTTGCAGAGGGGCTGTCCGGATTTGCTCGTCATCCATCTTGGGGAGAATGACCTGGTGAAACAATCGGGGGTGTCATTGCTTTATTTGATGCAAAGGGATTTGGAGACTATGAAACGCAATCTGGCTGGCGCCTGCATTGTGTGGACTGAGTTCATCCCTCGTCGGATCTGGAGGGGGGCATTGAAGTCCGCAGTGGTGGAACGAGCCCGACGGAAATTGAATAGGGCAATGCGGGTGTTTTGTGAGAACATTGGGATCAAAGTGCTGGCGCACACTGGACTGCGGCTCGAGGAGCCCCTGCTTTTTAGAGACGATGGAGTGCACCTTCCGCACATGGGCAATGCGTACTACATGATGGAGTTGAGGGATGTCATCAGTGGTTTATGGAATGAGTCTTATCTGGTGTCGGAGAGAGTGAGGGCGAAAGTTGCACTGGAAGGGGTGGGGCAGGTAACCGCCCTCCGGGGGTTCCCTGGTTGGCGGATTTGGGAGGGGGGAGGAGTCCATGACGGGCATACTCACCCTTCCGGGGAGGGGGATACTGGTGAAAGGTGGGGGTGCGTCATACCAGTTTACGACGAATGGAGATGATGGAGGAGGTTGGAAGAGAAGTGAGGAAGCGAATGGGATAAGTGAGGAGGTTGCTGTGTGAAATGGGATGGAGTAGTTGGAGTATGGGAGAGAATGGAAGAATGAGAAGTTATGTTGTTGGGGATTGTTGGGGGGTTTGTGTGATGTTTGGTTATGGTTGTCCAACCCTGTCCTAATAAATGGCCTTTTACGCTAAGTTACCTTGCGTGGAGTGATTATTGCGCGATGCGGCCCCCGGGGGAAGAAAGATCAGCAGACTAGTCTTCCCCCGGGGATTTCGCGCAAGGGAGGGACTGGGAAGGAAGGGGTGGGATAAGGGGTGGGGTCGTTAGGTGAGGATAAAGGGGGCTGGGAGAGGAAGTCCTTCCTCTTCCTTTCCCCAGCGCCTCAGGGTGGTTAGTTAGATTGTTTTGGCCACCCGCCCACCCTACAGTCGATGGAATCGATTGAGGGATAATACGTTTTTTCTATAAGCGTGCCAGTTTAGGACGGGTTGTGAGTGCTTGGAGCGGATTTGGGAGGGGGGAGGAGTCCATGACGGGCATACTCACCCTTCCGGGGAGGGGGATACTGGTGAAAGGTGGGGGTGCGTCATACCAGTTTACGACGAATGGAGATGATGGAGGAGGTTGGAAGAGAAGTGAGGAAGCGAATGGGGTAAGTGAGGAGGTTGCTGTGTGAAGTGGGATGGAGTAGTTGGAGTATGGGAGAGAATGGAAGAATGAGAAGTTATGTTGTTGGGGGGTTTGTGTGATGTTTGGTTATGGTTGTCCAACCCTGTCCTAATAAATGGCCTTTTACGCTAAGTTACCTTGCGTGGAGTGATTATTGCGCGAGGCCCAATGTGCAGGTGCAGTACTGACGATCTGCTCGGCTTGTGCAACACAGCGACTGCTACATGAAGAAATCAGGGCAATCCAGGGACTAACTATCGTGGACTATGTCCTTAAAATGTTAATTCGCCACGTAGCAGTTCTCCGCTCTGGTACAACCTACTATTCAGCCTTGCCACTACCCCCTCCCTACGTCCAGCGCCACCCCGGAGAGGCCACGGCCATTCTTTATCTCAGCTTTCCCTGTCTCCCATGCACACCCTTCATCCCTCTGCCACCCACCAGACGCTCTCATGCAAGGCTCGCCTTCGCCACCTTCTCTCAACCATCACACCTCCCTAAACCTCCCACTCACTCCCAACTTACCCCCCCCCCGGATGTCCCAGTATCCAAATATCATCATCATTGCTCCGACGGATTGACTGAATATCTCGGTTCTAGTGCCTAAAGGTGGCAGATGTCCTTTGAACTTCGAGGCGTGATTTTATAAAGTGCTTTGCCCTGGAGCACGCGAACACCCGAGGGTGGCGCAAGTAATTGGCAGTGGAAGCCATAGTGACAGCTTTTTCTCCACTCGAGTCGGAACTCACGGGGAGGAACGGATGCCCTCACACCGCGTGAGATCCCCCTGCCCCCACTCCCGACTGGATACTGTAGAGCCGTGTATGTTTATGAGTGAGTCACACCTCTCACGGCACCCTCACACCGCGCAAGATCCTCCAGGGCCCTTGCCATTCTGCCCCCACCCCGACTGGATACCGCAGAGCCCCTGCATTCCTCGCCTGGAGTGAAGGTCAATGTTCGGGCTGGAACCTTTTCCCAAAAAGTCCAGGCGACACCCAACTTCCTCGCAACAGGGAACCAGGCCCCCAGCCCTGCGGCAACAGTTTGCCTCTGAATCCGTTCCCAGACTCCGGAGCATGCCGCCAGCTCATTCAGTGGGGAGGGAAGGGGCACCGAAACAGCATGGCAACAGCCGGCTACACTCTTGCTCCCAGGTGTAGGGGTCACGCCGTAGGCCCTGCTGTTAGGGGCAAGGGCATCCGAGCAGTCCACACAAGCCAGCTCACCTCAGTCCTCTGGGCCCAGGCAGATGCAGCAAGGCCCCCAAGGCAGTACTTCTAGAGTCGGTCTCCCTTCGTGCCAGGACTCCAAGGGGTCATCGCCTCAGGCTCGCCCTGCTCGTGTTGACACTTGAAGTATGCGGCTTGTGAAATGTGAGGGGTTCTGTGTTATTTGCGTCTCCATCTCTGTGTCGGCGATACGTTCTGTGCTCTGCAAGTTTTGTGAAGCATCATACAGGAGCTCGTTGGCTATGACACCCGCCCCTATCCCCAACCCTGAGGGTGTGGGGTGCATATTCACCACCCGTGGTTCTGTTCTCATGCAGCACTGCCCCTTTCCAACCTCTGGAACCGGAATTTTCACCCAAGGCCCCCTACAATCCCACCCCGCCCCCAGCCCTCCTCACACTTCATAAATAATCTTCACCTCGTTAGGGGTCTTTACGTTTACCCTCCAGCCGCCCTAATGCATTTAAACTCTCGTTTTGCTGCTGCAGATATAGGACACGGTATGAGTATTAATATCCGCCTGTCCTGTCAGTTTTACAGTACAGTAATTGATGTGCCTTTGATGTGCTTTGCTGCTGAAAGAAGTTACAAGGGCATTGCCTCTTGGGGCACCGCCCACAGCATAAAGGCTGTGTTTTTGCCACTGACTCTTTCAATGAATCCCTTCTTAATTCTCATGGCAGCCTTGGGCATTAATCCTCACTGTCTCGTGTCAATCACTGCTTGCAGTCAGCTATAAATTGCTAAATTGAGATAACCTTCCTGTGTGTTTCTCCGTGTGTTTGAATTTGTCACAGTACGAGTTATTTTCCTTAAAGTGCCTATCTGTGTGTCTTTGCAAGTTTGTGGCTTTGGGCATCAGTGTGTCTCTCTTTGGGTGCCTGCTTTTGTGTGAAAGTGCTTCTGTGGGTAGATTTGTAAGTGTCTGTGTAGATTAGTCTGTGTGCATGTGTCTGCCTGTGTATGCCTATGTGTGCTTGTAGGCGCACCAAATTGTAAACTTGCTATGACCGGTTTCCAGTTTGTAATCTGTAGGCAATATCTCAAATGGCACATGTGGTTACGGTGTTAATTTAGACACATTTGTTTATGAAATTATGTGAGCAGAGTGATCGAGTTAAAGACATGTTTCCATATTTAAGTAAAGCCCCACCCCCCTTTTTGCTAACCCTGAGACTACATGTAATGTTACACATGTTCTGCTGTGTCTAGCCGTGGCTGTTTTATTATCAGAATGGTATGGTTTTCTAATGTCGAAAAAATAAAAGAGGTAAAGCAGGGAATATATACAAGGGGTGTAACAAATAGCATAGGAGACACAATATGATCATTACTTTTGTTCTCTCCATTTTATTAGTTTATCAAACCCCGGCAGAACTGAAAGATGACCAATAGTTCAAGAAGTTGTGGAGTATACTTGTAGGACACAGTTACATCTTACTTGAAGATGCAATAGGTCTTGCATTTGAGAGAGTTTAAGCTATTGGCATTGTAAATGATAATGCCTTTTAATTATTGATAAAAAACACCGCTAAAAAAAGGCATTGTCATATGCAATGCCAAGAGCTCAAACTATTCCAAATGCGAGACCTATTGCATTGCAATGCATTGCAAATGCTTGTTGTGATAGTATTCATTATTTTGTCATATTTAGGTCAAGCCTACAGTGCTTGCGCTGCAAAATTATGTGTTTTATGTACTTTGTGGGCTCTGGAGTATTGCCGCAGGACTTGTCTGCTCCTACTTTTTACTTTCTGCTTAGGGCCTTTTTAGGTCTCGCCTGACCCAGTGCATGCGCTGGGCTGGCGAGACTTTTTGAGAGGGCTCCAAAAAGTGCTACCAGGCCAGCCTAGAGCTACAGTGCATGTGTGCGGGCGCGCGCGCCGCGCTTGACCGTGATTACTTTCACTTTCGCGGCCGCTTTGATGTTTGATCGCGATCACTTTCGCGGCCGTGTGGCCGCTTGGCATAGCCAATAGGTCTCGCTTTTGGGACCTTATAAGTATTTAGTTATGCAACTGTTGCATGGCTAAACACTTATAAGGACCCAAAGGCGAGACCTATTGGCTATGCCTATGCTTGTTTCACTGTGTTTTAAGTGGCTATGTGCGTGCGCTCTCTGCCTGAGTCAGTTTCACGCTACAATTGAGCGCGTGCTCCATTGTTCCCCGGGGGCAAAAACAGGGATCTCCTTGTGGGCTTCTGTATTCTTTGTGCGCACTCCGGTGCCCCCAGGGCCAAAGCCAGCATCCACATCCGTATGCCTTTGTGGTGCCTCCCGGCAGCAACATGCCACCTCTACGCCAGTGCAGGGCTCATGGTAAATCTCGCATAGAGATGTTACTTATTGCAGCTTTGGCGCTGTTTGCTCCCTCCCCCAGTCAAGTATCACATGGGGAGATTCAGAGCACACGCTTGCTAGGCTGTTCATTTCACTGGCTCCTCCTCACAGCCTCTAAGAAAAGGTTTTGATCATATGACCACCAGGCTCTGTGCAATCCCAGCTGCGTTATTGTCAGTGTTCAAAAAGCCAAGGGCCAACACCGTAGCACGCTGAAGCATCCGTTTAATAGTATCCACAAGCTCCATGTAATGTCTGCTTTAGCTCCGCCCCTTGTACCATCGCGATTGGACAGGAAGAAAGAGCTTTGCTAGCTTTTATTGTCTTGTGATCCTGCACTTGTGTGTTCAGGCAGCACATTTGGACTACAGCCTAACGGCTCAGTTGTTCAGGTGGTACTTGGGAAGCAGAGGTGGATGTCCTCTAAGTCCCAGAGCAAAGCTAGGCATACGCAGGACAGGAAGCGGTAGTTCTGGGTGAGATTAGTGTAGTAGAGCCTGCAGAGCTAAAATGTGGTACCATCAGCATGCCCACATCTATACTTTATACCATACATCCAAAGTGTTGCTATCTCCGTGCTCGTCCTAGGGTATGACAACTCTGCCCAACACGTGCTGTAGCCATAGCAAGTCATATCAGTAAATTGTTGACCATACTGCCAGACCAGTGCTGTGCTCAGTCAGGACTTCCTCTACACCAACCAAGCAAAAAAAAACTGCATTCGTCCTGCCTTAGAGCCAGACCAGGTCTAGACCCCCCCCCCCCCCCAGTGTCAGATTCAAGCCATCAATATACTTATATCATCATCAGCCTGTGGCACACGCCTTACCTAAATTAGTTTTAGAAAGCCAACTGAGGTAAAGCCCACCACCCAACCAATCTATGCACCAATCACATACTTAGGGGTAGACCACCAACACCCGCTGCCCCCCGCCCCTGGCTCCTCTCCTGACAACTTGTCCACGGTCCACCAGTGTCTCATCTGCTTCATGTAGCGATGCTGCCCACTTTAGCGTATTGCCACTGCACTGCCCGTCCCATCGCCCTGGTAACGTATTTACTGTGAAATTCAGTGTACATTGAACCATATTTCTCTAACAATTGTTGGTAAAATCTCTGCTTTAGTGGGCTCACCTGTCAAAATAATTTTAATGAATCTTCCATTTTTAACTGTATTACGCACCCCAAACATGATTTTTCCAAAGCACATCTTCCCTCCTCATTAGTCTTGTTTAAATGAGTTACAGTACTTCTCATTGACATTGATTGTTAAATATACCTTTTCTAATTAGCAAAAGTGCTTTGCAGGAGTGAGGTCTAGCAATGTATATTCCTCCATAGTGAGCCATTCAAAATCTTTGTGTATAAGGAGAGGAGTGGCTGTAACCCCACCATTTGGAATTTGTAAAATATTGACATGTGTGAATGTGCGAAGCATTGCACTCCTGTTTGTAAGGTGTGAGCGCTTTGAGAAGCACACAGCAGAGCAGTTCTTAAAACCACACATTTATTACTTTACTAAGGATGAAGAGAACAATCACGGGCCCCAGTTATACACTTTGATCTGTGCGGTTGCCATCTTTGCAGTTTTTCTTTGAAGTAAGTAACTTTTCTCTCAAGTGTAAGTAGGCACATCACCAGCTGGGACTTTTGTCTGTGTTCTTAAGGCTCGGGTTACAGCTAGATGTGTACTCAGTACATGTACGTTTAGAGCAGGCGCGGCCTGTGCAAGCAGAGGCGTAGCTAGAGCTTGTGACGCCCGGAGCTATCCCTCAGATTGCCACCCCTGAGGGGAGGGGTGCTGGGGAAAAAGGACGGCGAACACTTGAAAGAGGTCCGAGAGACATGTAGTATCGCCGCTAATAGTTCTTCATCATACGCACGGTCGGGCTCTCATATCACCATTGATCAGTGAAATCTCAGGCTGTGCAACTCCTTTAAACCTATCGACTTTGCTATGGATCACTAATGGGCACTATAATCAGCTCCTTAAATTTCAAGGCAAAAGCATGGATCAATATCTCAATAATGCTCAAAGTGTGAACGAAAATATATACACCTTTCTCAATAATGGCCATAAAAAAAACCCTAAAGATAATCCGTGTCAGCAATGCAGTTCCTGTTTACAGCACAGAACACCGTGTCAACGACGCAGATGTTTACAGTTTATCTTCATTACATCTTTCATTACATGAGAGTATTTTCTATTTTTCGATTTAGGAGCTATATCGTTCCTAGACAACAAATTAACTTCTATTCAAATAAGAAGGCATCCTGTACGTTTCTTCTGACTAATAGAATTGAGTCTACACACATTTGTTTAAAAATAAGATTGAAGTAGAACATAAATAATTTCCACAGGACTATTGATGGAATATAATACCTGCTTCTCGGTGGCATATAGGGTTCTCCATGTCCTGTTCACACGGAAACAGAATAGGGGCAGCTCTGGGGAGTATAAAGTTGCATACTGCTTATGTGCATGTTTTACATGAGAGCTCTATCATTGTGTATATGTGGAAGAATACTACTGGATAAGCTCAGAGACACTCCTGCCTGCTACTGTACTGGGTGAAAGATAGGGCAAACAGACTGGGGTCAGCACTAGGGAGTACCGTGTGTGCATGCTACTTATGGAGCATGTTCTACATGAGATCTCTCAAAACAAGGATACCATTTAGTGTGTATGGAAAAATGCTGCTGGCTAAGCTCTGAGACACTCCTGCCTGCTGCTCCCCTTGGAGAAAGAAGGTTCACACAGAATGGGAGTATGCCTCTCAATAAGAGTGTCAAGGTAGAGGTACCATCTAGTATGTATGGGATAATGATAATGGCAAGGCTGAGAGACATCCCTAACTATTACTACCCTGAGACAAAGAAGATGGAAAAAGAATGGGACATCATAGGGGTGGGGTGGGGGGGTGGTGTGGTGTGGTGTGTGTGTATATATACAGCATATGGTGCACGCCTCTACCGGACTTCTCTCACGGCAGAGGTACCATCTAGTACATTATTGTGCTTTATGCATCATCATGCATTCATTGGAAATGCATGTAAAATAACTTTCTCCAGTGCATTTTCACCCTACCCTTTGTCAGACACAGTCCCACCTTCTTTGCAATGTGCTGCCCCATCACACTTAGTCTCAACAAACATGGTGCTTCGAAAACAGATAAGAATTGAAGGCGGTATGACATAGTGTGCCTAATAGGGAATCATGTGTGAAACATACCTCATCAGTAACAAACATCTTAATCTAACAGCCAGAATGCCCAAAGCCGTGAATGCTTGCTTGACAACTGCAGATGTTACAGTCCGCATTTAAAAAGGACTCCATTAATCCCTGCTCCTAAAGCAAAACCTTTCCACATTTTCAAAATCACACATCCAGACACCATGAATCATACGTTTGTGAATTAGTGCATAGAAAATGTTACATAAGGCAAAGATGACCAAAAGGTGTAAGATTCATATGCCACCCAAGCTGGTAGGCACTTTTTAAGAGTGCTTGGTCTGGAGAAGGACAGGCTCAGAACATAACACAGTGTTTAGGATCGACTTTAATAAAAATGTATTTCTACTCAAACAAACCTTTCTTAGCAACATCAAAATAGAAAGACTGGGAAAAACACATCACTTTCTAGCATGTACCATGCAGCTCTTAGATAGCAGTTCATAGCTCACTGTTCTAGATTACGAATTTAATTTATAGACTACACAGTAACAACAGAATCTCTGTGAAAACAGAAGTAACCCACTGAGCTGTGCCCATAAAATATTATTCTTTGATATGCATGGCACAGATCCTTTGCAGCAGGCGTATTACAGTCTTGCCAGGTACCACGCATCAGGGGTTGGACTAAGGCATGTGGAGGGGGTGGAGCGCTAGATGAGGACTTCTCTTTTCTATGAGTTAAGTTTCACAGCTGTTCTTCATCCAGGTGGCAACGGCTTTCATCCCTTCTCGGAAGTTGTGTTTGGTGATGTTGGGTTTGTTGGTGAGGGAGAGGATACACTGGGTGTCATCGGCCTAAGTGACGATGTTGAGCCCGTGGTTCCTGATGATGGTTGCGAGGGGGGCATGTAGATGTTGGAGAGGGTGGGGCTGAGAGAGGAACCCTGGGGCACTCCACAGTTGGTCTCTGTCGGTTCCGAGAGGTAGGGCAGGAATCTGAATCTCAGAGTTCTGCCAGTGAGGAATGAGCATATCCAGTCGACGGCCTTGTCACGGATGCTGGCATCGAGGAGTCTGGTGGCTAGGGTGCGGTATGAGACTGTGTCAAAGGCAGCAGGGAGGTCCAGGAGGATGAGGGCGACGTTTCGCCCCAGCTGAGGAGGGAGCGGATGTTATCGGTGGCGGTGAGTAGGGCTATCTCGGTGCTGTGGTTGCTACAGAATCCAGATTGGGAAATGTCAGGACATTGTTAGCTTCGATGAAGTTTGCTAGTTGGGTGTCGACGACCTTTTCAATGACTTTGGCTGCAAATGGAAGCAGGGAGATTGGCCTGAGGTTTTTATGGTCCGTCGGGTCGGCAGAGGGTTTCTTCAGGAGGGTTTTGACCTCAGCTTGTTTCCGGTCGTCAGGGAAGGTGGCGGTCTCAATGGAGCAGTTGATCATCTGACAAAGTTCGGGTGCGATGGCAGAGGCGGCTCTGTGGAAGATGTGGGGTGGGTTGAGGTCTGAGGGTGCTCTGGAGTGGATGCTTTTCATGGCCTTCAAGGTGTCTAATGCCGTGAGCGGGGTCCAGTCGAGCAGGGTTTGTCGCGTGGCATCACTTCGAGGGGGAGCAGGAGCGGTGTGGAGGTCATGGTTTTTGAAGTTGTCGTAGATCATCTTGATCTTAAGGTAGAAGAAGGTGCTGAGTCTTTTGCAGAGGTCTTGGGAGGGTGGGACTTATGTTGTTTTGCTGCAGTGTTTGGAGAATTCCTTGGAGATGAAGAGTTCTTTGGTATTATGAGCTTATGTGTACACAGTTCATCAATGCCAAAAGAGGTGCACTACATTTTCTAACCCTCATAATGAGTCAGTGAGAAGTATGTCCCATATAGAACATAGCGTTTAAGCACAAATTAATAGCATCATTGTCAGGCTCAGGTCCCACAGGCTGCACTGCTCCTAGCCACAGAATAGCCAATCACCAGTGGCATGTGAAGTAACAGTAGATGTTGTAGCACCCAGGATAATGTGTTGCATGACTAAATAGTTATAAGGTCCCAAAGGCGAGACCTATTGCTTTGTGTTAGACCTGGTTTGTCCAGCGGGTTTATCCTCAGACTTTTTGCTTTTTGGCCTACTGTGTTGGTCCCTGTTTTTTGTTTTGCTTTTTACTCTGGGCACTTTACCATTAATGCTTAGTGCTAAAGTGTATATGCTCTTTGTCTAAATTGTTATAATGGATTGGTGATTTCATGATTGGCATATGTGATTTACTGGTAAGTCCCTAGTACTGTGCACTGTGTGTGCCCAGGGCCTGTAAATCAAATGCTGCTAGTGGGCCTGCAGCACTGATTGTGCCACCCACATGAGCAGCCTGTAAATGTAACTCAGATCTGCCACCGCAGTGTCTGTGCGCAGTTTGGTACTAACCTTCCTTTTCTTACCTGTGAGTCACCCCTAAGGTTGGCCTAAGGTACCCCTGTGGGCAGGGTGCAGTGTATGTGAAAGGTAGTACATGCCATGATGTGCGTGGCATGTCCTGATTGTGAAATACTGCCAATTTCGTTTTTCACTATTGAAAGGCTATCTGATCCATAGGATAGAAGTGAAGTTTATTTATAACACCGTATACATATAACTTCCCATTGGGGCAAGATAGAAAGATGGTGTTTTGTATGCCCGAACTCATAATATAAAAATGCATCTTTTAGTAAAGATGATTTTTATATTGTGTGAGAAAGTGGGTATTTTCTTGCTTAAGTAAAGAAGCAGTACAGTGCACACCATTTTCATCTTCAAAGAGAAAAAAATACGATGGGAAGTTGAGTCATGAAGGTATGAAAGCCAGCTCGGTTTAAAACAGAGTATTGTGCATTTAAACAGAATAGCAAGTTGCACATAATGGGAGCATCGTTCTTGATGTAAGTGATAATGGTGATAGCAAGTTAGAAGGGGAGATGAAGGCCACAGGTTACATTGTTGCATTGTTTAATTACGTTGGTAGAGGGAAAACGCTGTGCGGGGTCAGCTGCAAAACATGGAAATATTTTCTTGCATGTTTAACATTGCTTTCGAAGATGTAGAGATTTCTAAGAGTACACAATCTAATGGCACTGTTCTTTTATTTGTAGTAAATCCCTGACGAAGGGCCACTAAAGGCTTGAAATGCATTGGGTATAACAGCATTTATGACTGAGGATATTTGATGGATTCTAGCGTGTGCAGAAAAAGGCCTGGATGGGCATATCTGTTACATGAGGAAAAAATATTGAAAACATCAGCATCTTTCGTGTGTTTTGACAAGAAGAATAAAGACAAACAAATTTATGAACAATTCTTGGATTACTTGGAATAATTATTTTGAAACTAAAAACAGAAATGTGTGAAAATCACGCAACGCTGTGCGCTTGGTAAAGGAGTGTAATTTCACTTCATTCAACTGTCATATTTTCTTGCTTAGCCATCCTGTGTACCGCTGCTAGGTTTGTGTATTGACTATCTGGCTTTTGAATGACAGGGACTGGGGATGTACATTCTCTCAGACGGCCACTCTGGGGGGGTTGATGTGTGTCCTACCTTTCCTGAATGAGTCAGGGCTGGGCTGAATAGACCGGATCTGCATTTAGAGTAGGAGGAGGAGATTTCTTACACACCGAATGGTCCTGGTCTGCTTTGGACAATGCTGTTTCCACCTCCTGCCAAGCAGCTGCACCAGAGCGGACAGAACTGGTTTTGGCTGGGTAAAGAGCTTCTCTGGCACCAGAGAACAAAGGAATCTGTGCTATGAAAAGTGGGTCCCAGACCCCTGAACTTTAGATTACTGCTGAACTAAGGAACCTGCCAGGAAGAAGAACCGGGAAAGCTGGAGCAGGAGTACTGCCCCTGTGGTGTTGGGATTGGCCTACAGTGGTTGCTTCTGTCTTGGGCAGAGAAAGGACTGGACTGTGCTTTCATCATCCTATTGTTAGAGTTTTCTCCAAGGACTTGAAGTAGAGCTTGCCTCCTGTTGGAAGTCTCAGGGATAGAAAAGACTTCACCCCCAGCCCCCCTGAACTCCTTTGCTGGGAGTTCTCACCTGCTGAGCGGTGCCTGCCAGTGTTCTGAAACTCTGGAGGTTGTTTGGAGACTGGAAACTGCAAGAACTGTGAAAAATCAACGCATCGCCTGTTTCCGACGCATTCGCCACCAAAGAATCGATGCAGCGCCTGCTCGCAGCTAAAGTGTCTGCCATGAGACAAATCTTGCGCACTGATCTCCGATGTCCGATATCACCGCACCGATTCCGACGTAGGCCCCGTTGGAGAAGAACCAAAGTATCAAAGGGACTGGGCTGAAATCATCACAGCGCATCCCGGGTCTTCACGTATTGCATCGTACCAGATTGTCACACATTGCATCGAAGCGTCAAGTCTGTTGCATCGTTGGGGGACGCAGTAAGAAACTGACGCATCACCTCCCAATGCAGTAAGAAACCGAAGCATCACCTTCTCTCCGTTAAGAAACTGATGCATTAGCTCCCCTGCGCAGCAGTAAGGAACCAACGCATCACCTTCGCCGGAGCAAGGAACCGGGGCATTCCCTTTCCTGAATGTAAGGAACTGACGCATCACCTTCCCTGCGGTCCTTCTTGCTTGCATTTTTCAACGCTCCAAGGTACTTTGTGTAAAAGTGTCGAATCCAACATTTTCTTGGAATATAATTGTTTCTACCTATTGAGAGTCATATTTTTAGTACTGTATTGTGGATTTTTGTTGTTTTGGTCTTGTTTGGTTTAGATAAAGATTACTTATTTTTCTAAACTGGTGTGGTGTCCATTTGTAGTGTTTTCACAGTATTACTGTATGTGTTTACAAATGCTTTCTCACTGCCTCTGAGATAAGCCTGTCTGCTTGTGCCAAGCTACCAAGGGGGTGAGAGCAGGGTTATTTTGGAAGTGTATCTCCCTTACCCTGACTAGGAAGAAGGGACCCTACTTGGACAAAGGTGCAGACCCTTGCCAACTAGAGACCTCCATTTCTAACAGTATGCCATTGTTTTTTACACATGTTAACACTGTCTGTGCAAAGGTTTCACCTCATTAGTACCAGTCTAACACCCATATGTAGCAATAAGCAAAAGAAAGTTGACCGGTCAGCCTTTGCAAAGGACTTTCCCCTGCATGCAAACAAAAGTTAATGCGGTTTTAGTAAATGTTGAACCATTTGAGTTAGAAATAAAATATTTTTGTTAAATTCTGCAGCAGATGATGGATTATGTGTAGGACTCTCTGTTTTATGGTATTTTGCTTTTTAACATTTCCGTCTGTATTTATCAATATTTATATTTTGCCCATCTTGTTGGTATTTATCCATATTTATTTTGTATTCGGAGAATCAATAAAGATGTAAAATCTTATATGTCCACATTTATTTGAGAAACGTACTCATACTTTAGCATTATACTACAAATAAATGTTGGTATATGCCTGTTTTGAAGAAAATCTTATACTATTTTTTAACTCCCCATGCTGTCTGTCTGCTCAGCTGTTGACCTGTAATTCATGAAAGACAGCATGGAGAGTCAAACACTGGAAACCTAATTGTATTTATGTTTCCAGTGTTAAAAATAAATGCAGACAGGAAACACTTTGTTTTCGGTCTGTATTTATCTGTAAAAATAAATAAAAATTCTAAATTGGGACTCGTACCAGTTTGGAGCACTTGCTTTGTTTTGAACATGCAGATGTGCCACTTTGATCACCACCGGAGGTATGGTAAGCTTGGACCACCACATACTCTCACATTGATCCCCTAATGCCTGTCATTAACATAATGTGCTTTGGTTTCTGTTATCCAAGTGTATCACTTTTGCATGCCTTTACTTCTGCCAGTGAGTGGTGCAGCATTTAGTATCCATGATGTTACATTTGTTGAAAGGCCTATCTTCCAAGGGCTGTCACTCACATGTGCACACACCCAACCCATCACCCATGGCAAAGGTCATGCAACTGGTTTACTAACAAGCCAAAAGGTTTCGCCATTGGAGGTATTGCCAATGCCTTTTGGCCATACCCTACAGCTTTCAGCTTTTTCTTGACGAAGTGTATTATCATTGAAAAGCATTGGCATAGCCAATAGGTCTCGCCTTTGGGAACTTATAAGTGTTTGACCAGATATATTGACTTTGACTATGTCTTTAAGCTGTGCTGTACAGAAGTCTGCAACATGCTGAAAAGTTATAATAAAGAAGTGTCCGTAGCATTTTTGTTACCTTAGATATGACCAAGAAAGCATTATGTCATCATGTACAACTGAACGACCATATTCAAAGAGTATTAATAATAAATAATGTCTTGAGGTTTTTTTTGTCCTTTCAATGCTGGCAACTTGTATCTGCCTGTCTCAATGTTTGCTTGTTATAGTTTTTATTGTTAGGGGGGGCATAAATAACAGGAAGGTGAAGGTCAGTTAGTCAGTGAGTGAGAGGGAGAGAGTCAGTCAGTCAGTCAGTGAGAGAGAGTCAGTCAATGAGAGTGAGACAGTCAGTCAATGAGAGTGAGACAGTCAGTCAGTAAGAGTGAGTCAGTCAGTGAGAGAGTCATTCAGTCAGTGAGAGTGATAGAGTCAATCAGTCGGTGAGAGCAAGTGAGAGGGTCAGTCAGTGAGAGAGTCAGTCAGTGAGAGAGTCAGTCAGTGAGAGAGTCAGTCAGTGAGAGAGTCAGTCAGTGAGAGAGTCAGTCAGTGAGAGAGTCAGTCAGTGAGAGAGTCAGTCAGTCAGTGTTTTTTTCACAGCAGAGTAAACAAGGGCTGTAGAAAAACAAGGGAGGACGAGGGTGAGACAGGCAGGGGAGCGAGAGTAGAGCAATGTCAACAAACGTACGCGTAACTTGCAGCGGAACTGGATATTTCCTGAACCTATATTAATGTGTGAATAAAGAAGCTAACTGCTGCATTGTAGAGTCCAGCCTGGTTACAACGCTAATGGGATTTCATAACACTAGCGGCATGATTAAAGAATTCATGCTGTGAAAAGAGCAAAAAGGAGAAGAAGAAATAAAGAATTGCATACCCCACCGGTGTCTTCAACATCAGAGATTCTCCTGGTAAAGCAACAAGTTGCCAAAGAAAAAACAGACTTCAGCTGTGCTTTGCCTCTAGTGTCTTAATCATCAGAGTTTACAGTGAGAGAGAAAATAACCAGATTTCTTACACCAGAGCCCCACGTCATTTTACAAGGTGCAAATTACCTACACCCGAGTACCAACGCGTGAACGCCTTTCTTGGCTGTGCTAGTCCAGTAATTGCTCTGCCCTCAAATCTGCCAGGGGTCGTTTGGGGCTTCAGCATTCCTGCTGCTGGATGGAGCTTGTGCAGGGAGGGGCAGGAAAGACAGATTATGGGACATTGGTAGAAAGGAAGCAGAGTGTTTGTTGTACACCGTGAGGGATTGTGGGGTTTAAGAGGCGGGGTGGGTGGCTTCACACGGTGAGCCGACTGCAGAAAATTAGGATTACCCATCCTCGGTTGCAGTTTTCATTAAAGCGCAGAGCCGGTTCTTTTTTACCCTCCCTTAGTCCATTTCCAGGCTGTTTTCTTCTCCGTTCATGCTTCATCCCCGCCCTCCTCCTCTCGGACTGCTGCTGGCTGATTAGCACAATAAACCTGCAGATGAAACTGTTGAGCTCCTTTTGAAACCTGCTTGTGGAATCAAGAGCGGCGCCTTTGATGTGCGCCGGACCCCGGGGGCCCTCTTGGGAGGTACGGGGTCGAGCTGCTGGAGGCAGGAACCTCACATGATCGGATACGTCTGATGCAGTAATCACAGCTCTTTGGCAACAGGCGAGCAACAAAGGCGCGGCTCCACCTCACCGCCGGGCTCCTGAAAGCTCCTCGGAGGAAAACCAGGGACTGGGGAAGCTGGGGAGTAGAGAAGTTGGCAACAAAGGCGCGGCCCAGCCTCCACTGCCGGCCGGGGCAACTCGAAGCACAGAGGAGGAGAGCCAGTGAGGGGGGCAACTGGGGGAGGGGAGAAGGTGGCAACAAAGGCGCGGCACAGCCTCCACTGCCGGACGGGGCAGCGATGGTGAAAGCGACCACGCTGATTCAAGCTTTTCAAGCACTTGTGCTTGTGCTCCACCTTGCAGGAGCGAGCAGCGGTGCACGGTCCATCTGTTTTCAATTAGTGTGCGCGCCACTGCTCGCTCCCGCAAGGTGGATGCCAGCACAAGTACGAGTGCTCGAAAAGAGCTGACCAATTTCTAAAGGTCATCTTCTAGTGCAATGCATGCGCGCTGCCTAGGCGAGGCCTAAAAAGTGTTACTAGCTGTACTGTAGCGGGTGCATTTGATGACCCTTAGAGCTTGTATACCTGTGACGGTTCAAGGGGATTGGCTGCAGGTGATAGTTCATGGTTACAGTGAGCATTTGATGCTTTCGGAATAACAGCCTGAACGTGTGTTGTGCATACAGGATGAAATTGATTTTGTTTACGAGGAAATATTTTAGGGTGGGTCAAGTCATCCTCCCTCAGAACAACCCATAAGAATAGCATACACTCATGAACTTGCACTATAGCCAGATAACCAGAAAATTTCAGGGTTAAGACACATATAAAGATGGTGTGGCCACACAAAGTCATCGTTTAGAAAGTCAGCCTTAAAACACATATGCAACATCATTGCAAAGTCCAACCACTCAACCACATACTACACGACTTTCACTGAAACCCTAGGTACCTGCACTTACCTGGTGGAGTGGAAGATGCCTCATATTCCGACCAGCTAGTGGTTCATCATTCTTGAAGACAATCGAGTAGTTCTTTGCGTAGGACTCGTGACTACGTTCGCATATCCAGCGGTTGTTATTTGTCAGAGAGTGATGGAATCGCCTGTAGTAAATAGGCCAGAAACAATGGTGATGGCTTCCACCCAACCTCAGACAAACTTCCAGAATGTCAGATTTAGTAAACAAATCTAGCAAACAGGTCACAGTTGCTTGTAGCAATATGCCCTTGAGTCAAAGTATGCTTTACAAATAAATAAATGCTAAATAATTAAATACACAACAAATAGTATTACATCAGCTAAGAGAAGGACCTGAATTTCCATTGTTGGCCAATACACAATATAGCACTCTCCAGTGACTTGAGCTACATGTGCAGCACTCAAGTAGGATTTAATTGAGGAGTGACCTTGAGCTGTGCCAATATAGGTGCTCACTAGGCATTCACCACTAAAGAATCAATCTGTTCAATTAGGGGATAGATATTAGCCTTTAGTTAAGAACATAATTGCAGAGATCTATGTGAAACCTGCAAGTAATATGAGTCGAGGAATTTCATACTATGTATAAAAATGACATGCCAGTAAAAGTGACATTTGGCCACGCCCATTGAAAGATGTCAACAATGGGGACACAACCTAGAGTTTCCAGATAGCTATATTCATACATCGCACCCACATGCACAGAACCTGACACAACAAAAAACACTGCATAACAAGTGGCGAATAGAAGCTACATATATAAAGATGGGCAATAGAGGTTACAAGCGACCTTCTAAAATCAGTGTCATAACACATCGATCCCATTCCCCAACTCTGCCTCTGTGCGTTAGGTTGAGATTTTGTAATTACTTCAAACCACTCTCTTTATTCATTGTGACAGGAATATGGTCTCACAACTCATGATTTATTCTAGTTGTCAAAGCACAATGATTATTCTATACAATCTTCAATAACTGCAAGAACATGGGTCTTGCCCTTTGCATGTACGTAGAATAATTTATTATTTACAATTTTTCTTGTGCTTCTTTTATTCATCACATTTTACAAAATGATTTCCCTTGTGGTAAATGTATTATCCTATATCCTAATTTTACACGTAGTCTTTGGGGCACATGCATCATTGCTTTTTGCGGTTGCAAAGGGGCAGATCCGCAGAATCTGCCCCTTTGCGACTGCAATTTTTGCATTTGGGATGCATCATCCAAAATGCAAAAATCGCAACCTAAGGAATCGCTAAAATTGCAATTGCTTCACTTGCGATTGCATTTAAGGAATTGCCAACAGAGATTCCTTAAATGCAATGCATTAAATAAAAAATTATCGCGATTTCGCTATCAGGAATCGCAAATTACCATCAAACTATAGTTGATGGAAATTTGCGATTTCTTTGAAAAATGCACTAAAGTTCATTTTTCAAAGTCACATTTTACACACACACATGCGTGTGTGCAGCATGTGCAAAAAAATGGAATTTCAGGGGTGCAACAGGGTATCCTTTTGGAACTCTTGCACCCTTGAAATTGCATGCGCAATTTGCGAGTACCTATAGAGTACTTGCAAATTGCGCATGCAATTCCCATTGATTCCTTTGGGCCTCTAGGCCCATAGGAATGAATGGGAATCAATTGATTAATTGCGACTTGCATTTTGCGAGTCGCAATTAAGGAATTTTAAGGAATAGCATTTTTTTTGCGATTCCTACATGCATTGCATTTTGCGATTTCTAAATAGCAAATTAGTAAAATTCGCTATCTAGAAGTCGCAAAATGCGGGATTGATGCATGTGCCCCCTTGTCCTTTGCATAATTTAAACATTCTAGAATAACAACTGTCTAATATGACTATTCTGGTATTGTATGTTTTATATATACACATTTTCTTGATTTGTTCTCTGAAATTGCTAAGTCAATACTTTTAATCTTTGTCCCTTATTTTCGGTTGTCCCTTCTCAACTGTTCTCTCTCTATTTCCATGACAGAGACACTTCCACTCTCCAACCAGAAACACCCTCCACATAGGCCGAAGCCTTCTGGAGTGTGCTTTTGTCTATTTCTGTCAGAAAGGGATGCATTTTTACTCACCGGTTCTCCCAACATTGACATTCCTTCATTGATTGCTGCTCAGCAGGTGCACGCTATTGCCCGGTTGGAATAGTGTTTCCTGAGGGGACCATAATTCTTAATTCATCCTATCTACATTGGCTGCAACCGATGTGGGCCTTCAATTGCAATGCCAAAATAACTGTTTTCATGAGACTTTAAGTTACTCAAGCAATTATGCATGCCTGTTTGCCATCTTGACCCCCTAGGGGTCCATACAAAAAAACATCAGCCCCATAGCAGTTATTGGGATCACTTTACAAAATGGTTGTCACTCTCTAGACTGTTCTAATTGAGCCAACCTCTACGGGCTCCTGTTTCTTTCTTACTGTTGCCTATACAAAATATTTAAATTGTGTTACCCCCCGCATCCGTTTTTATCTCCTGGTTTGCAATTTTATTGGCTTGCTCCTCAATTTTATTTCGGGTACAAGTAATATACTGCCACATAGGTCCACAATGCGTAACTATGATCCATGATCAATCTCGCACTTTTCACAAGTAAATAACTGTTGCCGGTTTTCTTCCTGGTAACTTGAGTGGCTGTTGTGAGGATCCTCAGCCACCCTGACCCAAGTTTCCTTCTTTTCCCAGATATTATAACCAGGGACCAGAGGGTTGGGGAAGCCAGAGCTGCCCGTGGTATGAAAAGTCCACAAAATAACTTCACGTATAAGGATTCTGACTCAGGGGATTCTACTGGCATTTTTAGTTTCAGAGATAGATGACCACACTTATTCAGATCAAGCACATTTATGTTAGAGTGTGATCAAACTCAAAAAAACGATATTCTTATTTACTGCAATTGTTATATCAATTGTTACTGAGGTTATGTGGTCTTGTAATAATTTGGTAGCTTTTTAAAATTTTAAAACCTTTCAGTGAAACAGAAGAGATCAAAAATACAAAGTTCACTCCAATGACGAACAAAAGTTGAGACCTTTCTGGGAAGCAGTGGAATCGACGCTGGGGGTTGCTGTGGGGCGACACATTGACCTAACCCCCAAAACAGCCCTTCTACTGGTGGATGAGGAGGGATTCACAGGTGCATAAAGGACGCTGCCGAGAGTAGGTCTAGTAATTGCCAAAAGAGACATAGCACTCCTATGGCGGCAGGCGACTCAATGTGTGCCTCGTGGGCCCAGATGGTCCTCTGCTGTGTGCATGAGAGGCCAGTATACAAGGCCTGGAGATGCCTGAAGAAACATACAAGAGAGTGGGGAACATGGGAGAAATACTGGGATGGGGAGAATAACTGTCTAACTTCTCCTGAGACTCATCCTGGAGAAGTGTGTGACTCTAGGCATCCGGCATTATAGCATGAGAGAGATCCTCAACATGATAAGTGATGAATCAATAGGTGTTTATTGAGATCTCGATCAAATGGGATGGTGGTGCATTGAACGAAAGAACAATAAAATAATTGCTTAAAGTTGAGGTATGTTGCAGGGTGTGGTCACGGAAGTTTCACAGCAGACGCTATATACTTCATAGCAACAAAGAAAGAAAATGCAAATAAACAATAAAAGGAGGTAAGAGAGAAGAGCATGTCTGTTTGAAGAAATATCCAGTTTCACTAGTTAAACTATAATTAAGGCTCCCTGTTTTCTGTTTTTACAGATTTTTACAGATAAATACAGACAGAAAACATTTTTTTTTTGTCTGTATTTATTTTTAAAAAATGTGGATAAAAACGGAAATTGGGGTGCTTTTTGAGTAATTCTAAACACTATTTGCCATGACTGCCGGGCCAATAGATATGTAGATTGATAGATAAGGGGGTTAAAAAAGAAAGGAATGTTAGTAACGAGGCTTTAACAGCAGTAGATATGCACAAGGTTGATACTGAAATTCACATATTTTCATATAATGCACTGATTTATCTTCTGCGGATGTTCACAGCACTGAAACCTGGCAGACATTCAAGCATAAGCACATATTTATTGGTTGAATGAATTTGAAAATATACTAATTTCAGCTTAATTTTTCCACGAGACACAAAATAAATATGGATATATACAGATAAAATTAAAACAAAATAAAAATGGATAAAAACAGACGGAAATGACCAAAAAATAAATACCATAAAACCGGGAGCCCTAACTATAATATAAGCCTCATGAAACAGATACATAAAACAATGGAATTATTCACTTATAACTTTGTTGTAAGAATGTGCACGTTTTATATCCTGGATTTGGGGATTTCAGAATAGGAGGAAAATAAATGCAAGAGAGGAGAAAGTTGAAGAAAGCAAAGAGAAACAAAGGGTTCCACCAAGAGGATGAATACTTATCTATGCAGCGTAGTGTTTAATTTGCCGGTTGAAGGAAATCGTTTTTCATAAGACACAATATGTATTTTAGGAAGTCTATTTGCAAACTGTGAAAAACCCCAGTTTTTTACTTTTCAAACCTTTGTTATTTGAACCTCTGCTGTGGTGAAGGGCCCCGTAATGACATTTCATCTACAGTAATTCGCTGTGGAAAATGTTTTTAAGCAGCAACCATCAGTGCCCACCTCATGAAATACGGCTGAACAAGGAGGAGTGTTGTCGAATTCTGCCCAGAAAATATAAACATTAGGCACTGTGACAAATAGGCCAAAAATAAAATGAGTACGATTTAAATAGAGACCAAAATGAACTGCAATGTAATGTTTTTTCACTGTGCAATATAAGTGTGTAAATTGTGTTTAACTGTATCCTCAGTCTCCGCCTGCATACAAATTGGTGGGCCTGGAATGCAAATAGTCAAATATGAAGTCAATTTTAACCTACCTGGATTTCATAACATACTTAAATGTGGTCTATTTCTCCGAGCCTCACCACTCAGAGGGAGACTGCTGCTTCCCTTTTTAAGTCCCTGCAGGGGGTCTGAAAGCTCGAAAGGAGCCAGAAGGACTAGCCTGGCTTGTGCACTTCTGTCAGGAGTTGGGATAGTAGGGCTTATACTCTTGGACTGTGTTCACTCTGTCCGTGGCTGGTTAGACCAGCTACCCAACTCTCCTCCCAGGACCTGTAATGGGTTGACATGTTGGGGACCGGGGAGGATGGGGGGACCCTGGGACCTCTGTAGAGTGGTACTGTTTTGGGTGCCTTAGGAACATCACTCTTGCTCTTGTTGCTGCACACAGTCATCCTACTAGTGGCAAACACCTAGGTAGATACGGAGTGAAGAGAAGGAGAGTGGTCTGCTGTGGAGGACCTGGGGCTGCTCCCAAAAGACCCCCAGTCAGGAGACCATCTCGCCCGACAAGGCCCTGCAGCCCAGCTGGTGCCAAGGAGGAGAAAGCTGCGGTGCCAGAGACTGAGTAAAGGCTGCAGGAGATTCCTCCTGGAGCACACCACCAAGACCCCAACCCTAATTACTCACTGAAATCGGTACAGCGGGGTCCAATATGGTACATATTGTTTGTGTTCCTGGGGATGCACTGTACCCCTAAAAAACCTGTACCTCAATGGCGTGCCCAGGACTTGGGTAGATTAGGGACAGTGTTAAAATGCAGTGAAACAAAGAAAGAACTGACTCTAAAGGTGAGTTGGAGAGTAGAATTAAGGAAAACCATGAAGACTTATCACAAGAAATGTAAAAGATACAATAAAGAAATAGTAAAGTACAGATGCAGAGAATAACATTTAAAATCATAAAACCATTGCCATGAAGGCTCTCAGTAAAAAGAAACAATGCAAAATCAATAATAGGCCAAGCCTTAAACGTACAGCAAGAAATCAAGAAGCACCCCTAACATAGACCCAAATTATCTGGCTCACCCCAAATCCAAGGGTTTTTATAGCCAATTTCTCCATTAAAAAAAACCTCAAGACTAATAACTCATTGTATCATGAACAAATAATTACTTTTTCAAGAAATCAAATTACAGATTTTTAAATTGTCACATAACACTACCACCACAACACGAACCCACTGCTGAAGAGGGATTGTTGGTGGCGAATGGCTGCGAGGAGCTCACGTCATGCTCCGCAGCTAGCTTGTTTCCGGTGGTAGGAGAAGCGGTGGCGATGGTGTTCACGTTTCAGTGAGCCTTTGTTTCTTTAATCCAAAAACGGAGAAAGTACGGATTTCTTGAACTATCTGAGTGATGAGGGCAAAATAGGAGCAAGACAAGAGCGTACGAGGTACCCCGGGCAGCCAAGTTTGGAGTAGTAACCGCTCGGTGCTTTTGCTCGTAGGAGCTGGAGTGGGTGCCATGGCCGCGATCCAGCCTCAATCCGTAGATTCAAGCATATTAGAGCAGCGGGTTGCGGCTGGAGGCACTTTTCTTCTCTCGAACAAAGACCTCGAGTGGGGCCGCAAAGATTAGCCCCGAAGCGCTGCCCTGGTCTTGTTTTGGCGAGCGGAGGAGCAGGAAGTGCAGCTTGCAACACTTGGGTCGAACAGGGGTGCTATTCCAAAACACTTTGGCGGCAGCAGTATCAGCTACAGACTTTGAAAACATAGAGCCTGTAATATTTATATTTATATTCCCGCTTATTACGTGGCTATCTCTACTACCAGCTCCTGCGGGTGCCTCCTTATTTATGCGCTCAGCTCCTTTATCTGCAGTTCCCCTCTTTTGCTCACCAGCTATAAGCATTATATATGCGTTATATATGCTATTTTCGTTATACATGCTGACCTCGACCCTGGAAGTTTTGGGGCAGAGAGAGAGTCGAGTGTAATTACAATCTCAGTGGGCGAGGAAAAACAAATAAGAATAGAAAGCAAAAGGAAACTGAGGGGAAGACCAGCCGAAGAGACGAACTGAAGAAAAGGGAGAAAAAAATCTGGTACGAAATAAATCTATGAGACCTGGGGTACATCTATAGGCCCTATCTTAGGCTGGGTGTTGATGCGGTGTGCAGCGAAAGTGGTCTGTGTAGCATGGGTGTGGCTTGCGGCCATCATATCTAACCCACTACTGAATTTGTTATAATAGTAGTAATTAGACAGCTCGTTTGCCAATCTGTTTGATAATCAGGCACAATCAATGAAGCATAGCTCAAGGGATTCCTCTATGAAAACAGGATCTGTTCGACGCAATCTCACGGGATAAGACTGACAAAGCTGCCACTACAGATAGCAGTGCGGTGGCACATCAAAAAACGCAGGAAGCAGCCTCTAATGTAAGATAAGCAGTCTCGTCATCAGGAAGTGCTTTGGTACAATATGTCTCAGCAGCACAATGCTAGATTAGAATCTAGTTCGAGCTCCGGTACTGTATCTCCTCTCTCAGGAACTACACCAATTATACCAACTTCACTAACTACAACAAGTACATTAGCCATCTCTATCTCCGTGCCAGTCGATGTCACCAGCCTTCCTATAATCCTTGCACTGGTAACTACATCAACTAGGCCGGACAAAGAGAAGCAACCCTATCCTTTATTTTCCTCGGCCACCTTAAAAGATCCACAAACCGATATCCATGCGTCTGCGCAGTTGCCTCAAGCAACTACCAAGTTATTATTATCTCAAACATCACTAAAGCAGATATCTGATCCCTCTCAGTCCTCAAGCCAGAATGTAATCATTCAGCAAGATTTAGCCACGCCCATTCCTACAACATCCACCACATCTTCAATAGTTAATCCCACATTCTCAGTATGTTCTGAATCACCTCCACTATCGGCACCGCCTCCTCAGCCCCTTCCAACAGAGGCAAAACTGCAGCAAATTCTAATTGAATTATGGGACATCAAAATGTCGCAAGCAAAGTCTCATATAAAAACTAATGAGCAGCTTGCACAGATTAATAGCCTCCTCCAAATTTCTTCATGCATGACGAAGGCGGAGTCTCGAATTTCTTATGTGGAGGACTCCTCTACAACTCAAGGTACAACACTAAACAAGATGCGGTCAGATCTCGAAGAACTCCAAATTAAAACTGATGATGTTGAAAATAGGGCACAACGCACCAACCTTCGGTTTGTAGAAATTCCAGACGAACCAGAAGCCGGATCTTCATCTTTAAAGTTGATCTCTGATCTACAAACACGTATTGGTAGATAAGGCAGCTGTGGGGGAAGATCGTCAGGGCTCATCGCGTTCGCCCAATGCGTTCTTCCAACGCCAAATATCCTCGGACTATAGTGGCCAGCTTTGGAGACGTGCGAATAAAAGAAAAGATTCTTTCTCAGGCTATCTCCAAAAAATACTTCTCAACAACGGAGACCTTTTCATTTCGGATCTTTTTGGATATGTCGATATTTGAGGCTCGAAGACGAAGAGAGTTTGTGGGATTGATCAACGAATTTAAGAAGGCGGAGGCACGTGCTGGAATTATGCAACAATCGAAATTAAGAGTGTTGTACAAAGGACGTACACATGTTTTCCTATCTGTAGATCAAGCTAAAGAATTTCTACATTTAATTAAGCAGGGTGGCGGGTAAAAAGGAACAGGGGCTCTTTCTTTCTTTCTCTTTCTTTCTTTCTTTCTTCTGAGCCATCCACTCCTCCTACAGGTGACAAGCTTTGAGTACCATACTACAGTACTCACTTAAGGGGTGTAGGGGCACAAGGGGATTGGAGGTAAACCCTTTTTGCCCATGATGGTTTGGGCATTTAAAGGGGGGGGGGTCGGGTGGGGGGATGTTTCACTAGGATGTTTGGGTCAGGGATAAAAATAGAAAAATTGCAGTTAATAAAATGTTTGCTCATTATTTCTGATTTTTTTTCCACTAAGAGATAAAATCATTTAGAATTTTGACTTCTATCTTTGTGGCAGAATTCAAAATCCACATGTCTACACAACAAATTATTAGATTGGCTTCATGCAATATCAATGGGGCTAACAACCAGATTAAATTGAAGGCCATGCAACAATGGTTGGTCTCTGCACAAATTCAGATTATCCTACTTCAGGAGACACATTTAAAAGGAGCTAAATTTTCCTGCAAGCTACCGAGCTTCATTTGCTTCTGCAGGAACCACTGTTAGAGGGGTAACAATATTGTCTACGCATCACTGTGCTGGGGAAATTTTTTAAATTCAAAAAGATCCTAACGCTAGATGGATTATTATAAAATGGAAGACGAGTAATCAAATTTTCCAGATAGTTAGTTTTTATGGTCCAATTCTGGGTGACATGTTCGCACTGGAGGGTCTTCAAGAAGCTCTTTCTTCACTTCCAGGTCATATTATTATAGGGGAGATTGCAACGTAATTCAGAATCTACAGCTCGACTCTTCGCGAAAGAATAAGGCTCAAAGGCTCAAGATAAACCCAGAGTTGCAAGATGTGTCGCCACCCTTATACAGGAATTTGCTCTCTTAGATCCTTCGCGAATTCAGCATCCTCAGACACGAGAATATACTTGTTTTTCGAAAAGATACAACTCTGCATCAAGAATTGATTTTTTTTAAATCTCACATTACTGGGAAGTGAGAGCTATATTCTTGCAAATCCATTTTCAGATCACTCCGTCCCGGTAGTAGAAATCAAGGTTAACTTAGCTAGACGCAAGCATCCTCGTTGGACTTTAGATAAGACTCTTTTAACTGAGGAAGAATGGGTCACGAGTATGCAAATAAAAATTAAGGAGTTTTTAGAGAAAAATAAGGGGTCTGCTCCCCTTATTTTTGTCTGGGAAGCTTGTAAAGATAATATAAGAGGCGATATCATTTCATACAAGTCTAATATAACTAAATCAAGAAGGGCAACTGCTCTGGCGCTACAGCACAACCTAGATCAAGCAGTCCACAGACATTTAATAGACGATTCCCTAACCTCAAAAAACAATTTGGATAAAGCACAAACCGATTTAAAGGCTTCATACACGTCCACTATCATAGTTAATCAAAATACATGCTTCCAGAAAATCTATGAGGAAAGTGAATATGATGTTAAGCTTCTAGCATGGTCTTTAAAAAAGAGAACTAATAAAGCAACAATCAAAACTATTTTCGATGAAAATAGAAATGAAGTAGTAGACCAAATGGCAGATATTGGAACAGTTTTTCTTTCTCATTACAAGACAATATACTCACCTCCATCTTTAACCCCTTCTTCTTTCATAGAAGAGTTTCTCAATCCTATTTAATTACCCAAAATCAATGATCTTCAGCAAACACGTGTAATGGCTCCAATTACTATTGAAGTTCAGGAGGCGATCAGGGGGTCCGCTAATGGCAAAGCATGCGGTTGTGATGGTTTTCCATCCAAATTTTATAAGATCTTTCTGCCTTAATTAACGGAAATTTTAGTCGAACTCTTTAACATGATTTTAAGAGAAAATTATCTCCCGAAATCCTTTTCCGAAGCAGTTATTATAAGTTTCATCAAAAAAGGGAAACCACCCAATAATCCTGGTTCTTATCGCCCGATCAGCTTGCTAAATAGGGATTATAAATTGTTCACCAAATTAATGGCACAAAGAATTACCCTTGCCGTCCAATCGGTGGTCCATGAAGATCAGTCCAGTTTTCTGCTTGGTAGAATGTTGGCAAGTCATACCAACTTTTTAATCCAGGCAATCAATTATTACATACAAAAAGATATAGCGGCCACGATAATTATGATTGACGCTGAAAAAGCTTTTGATTTAGTTTCTTGGAAAATCTTATTTGCAATTTTAAGAAAATTTAATTTCCCCTTAGAATTTGTGAAATTACTAAACAATCTCTATAATAATGCCGAAGCAAAGATTATAATAAACTCCCAAATGGTGGGCACAATACAAATAAAACGCGGCACTCAGCAAGGGTGCCCACTGTCTCCAGTACTTTTTGCGCTATTTATAGAGCCTCTAGCGTCTTTACTACGTCAAGATCTGCAAATTAGAGCACCCCTTCCGGGTTCTCCCAAACTTAAAGTCTTTGCAGCTGACCTAATTCTATATTTGTCCGCCGAGCAACATAACATTTTGAATATCTTTAAAAAAAATCAAATTGTTCTCCGATCTGGGTGGATACAAGATCAACCATTCCAAATCTGAAATTCTTCTGTTCAATTGCTCTGACCAGGTCCTTCCATCAGAAATGCTGAGGAATTAGATACTTAGGGATATATGTCTCACAGGATCCTTTCCAGCTATATCAGCTAAATTATGAAAGTACACTTATGGAAGCCTGAAATCTTTTTAAAAAGTGGCAGAATTTACCAGTCTCTTTGATAGGCAGAATAGCGGTTGTCAAAATTATGATTCTGCCTTTGTTTCTTTTTGTCTTTTCAAATCTATTAATCAAAGTGCCTTCAAAAATATTTCACGAGGTAGACCAAATGGTTCGGTATTTTATCTGGTCTGGCAGGAAACCTTGCACGAAATTTGAAACTTTACAATAACTGATTATTGATGGTGGACTTGCACTACCTCATTTAAAAAAATATTATCAAGCTGCATTTTTTGATGGTGTATAAGGTCACTTATTAGAAGTGATCAGGGCACCAATTTTTATTTGGAACAAAAGGCTTTGGAATACGTCTCTCACCTTGCTCCTTTTATTAAAATTCCAAGGCTCCCAAAGCGAAGCAGATAGAAGACTCTCCAAATTATCTCTGATAGGTTTTTTCATGTGAAGCAGGAATATCAGTTTACCGCCTTCCATCCCGAAATGTTAATCTCTCAAAGTAGAGAGATAGGCTTTCAAATCAGCTTTAGGATCATACCAGCTTGGAAGAGATTAGGAGTAAATTGTTTTAAGGATCTCTTTGAAGACGATCAAATCAAATCCTGGAATCAAATTAAACAATCCTATGCAGGACTTCCACTTTTATTAATTTTCTCATTTTTTGAGTTTAGGAATTTTGTAAGAAACCTTCAACCTTTCTCAGATCCACATATAGATCTGATTAGTCGAAATTTTTACATAAAAGAAAGCCGAGGGATAGGGGTGCTAATTTTAAACTTATAGCTTTTCTTTCGAAATGAAACCTCTACTACACTCCTTTCAACCTTGCTAAAATATATTCTTCTTCTTCAGGAGCATGTTTTAGGTGTACACATCCTATTGTTGATTGGCTCCCCATTTGCGTGTCTGGTTTTAGCAAATTTCTGGGATCAGATGTTTCAGTGGCTTAGCAACAAGCTTGAGATAAATCTAGTACCCGAACCAAATACGGCTCTTAGGTATGACCGATTCACTTGCTTTACCAATTCGTCAGCAACAGTATGTATTTATTGCATCACTTGTTGCCAGTTCATTGATCTTGCAAAGATAGGACGGAAGCCGACCCTTCAATATATTAGCAGTGGTTGGCTAAGATGCCTCGCATTAAGGCAAAAGAGAAGTTATATTCGCAAAGAATAGGAGCCTTACGGAAATTTTATGAAATATGGGGTGAGAATTAGGTCAAAATACGTTCTCATGCACGTAAAGTCTCCTTTCAGATATACAAATATAGATTTCTCTGTATGTTAATCAACAAGCATTTATATGCATTAATGATGATTCTATTCGCATGCATTGTCTATTTATGTTCGCTTTTACTAGCTGCAAATAAAAGAAATAAAAAATAAAAAAAAAACACTAACACTGCATAAATATTGTTTTAGCCCTTCTGACCTCCTGTTATCTCTCGATGTCAGAACAAGCTGGTTATATAAACAGCAGTGAACCATTGTGAATGAATACAATACTGCGCACAAGCTGAAGGTCCTTGAAAAAGTGTTACAGAAGGCCCTCTAGGAGGCTTTCTTTGTGAGCAATGTCAATCAGAAATATTCCACATCTTGCTGAACTATGTACAGCAGAATTACAAACGGAGAGTAAACAGGATGCTGTGGCATGTGTTTTAGACAAGATGGCATTGAAGCCTAACTGAGTCTAACTTGGCATAAGCCAGGAAAAACACTTTAACAGGTTGTAGCAAATTCGTTTTAGCGGCAATAACTTCATGGCAGTATACCCACGTGAATTTGAGCATAGATTAATTGATCTGCACCCTGTTAATAATGCTCATTTCGAATAACACATAAAAAACCATCATCACTCCTAATGCACCATTTTGGAAAGTGCAGCAAGTTCTCTAGCCACCATTCTCTTTTTTTTTTTTTTTTTAAATCTCTTTTTTATTTTACCGTTTTGCACATATAATAAATCTTATCACCATACATTTCATCAAATTCAATGGGTTCCTTAGCAGCATCTATACAATACATATTCATTGCAATTACAACTCAAAACATTGCCTTAATACTTCCAAATCGTCAATTAATCAAATACCCACAGTAATATTTTTAGGCATATACTATGATCAACTTTACTAGACTGCCTAGGATTGAGTGAAGCCTGCCTTCCACCTGGTAACGGGTTCCCATATTTTTAACCCGAGCTGTCTTTTTCTCTTTCCCTTCCTTTCATATATAGACTTTTCTAAATTGTATGCTGCCAATAGATTAGCCAGCCATGTTTGCCAACCTGGGGGGTTCTTATCCAGCCATGCTCTAGCTATCATTAGTCTATAGACTGCCATGGCTATAAACATAAATTTCCTCTGCGGTATCTCAGAGTCTGGGCTAATCCCCAGTAAAATCCACAGTGGCGTAAGTGTAAGTTGTATCCCTAAAGATCTATTTATAAATGCCTCTATATCTCTTATTAAGGTATACAGTTGGGGACAGGATGCGAAAACATGTACAATATCTGCTCCCACCAAATTACAGCGAGAACAAGAAGTCCCTGTAGTACCCCCCCATTTGGAAATTCTGGCAGGAGTAAAGTATAATGAATATAGGGTCTTGTAATGTTGTGATTGCAGGGGAGCCGAACACAGAGTTGTGTAGCCCAGGTCCAGTGACTCCAAAAACCACTGTTCTTTCCCGCTGAGAGCCACAGCCCACTTCTTACTATATTTCTCAATATCATCTGGTTTCCCCTTTATCAGACTTGCATAAAAACTTCTGATTGTGCAGTCCCCCAGCATCTTAATCTTCTCTAAAATTTCATTCACTGCAAACCCTGCTGGTCCCCCCTTTTTATTGTTCAAAAAACTTCTTACTTGAAGATATTTGAAGAACCCTTGTCTATCAATACCAAATTTGTTTATTAAATCGGTGAACTGCAGCACTCCCTCAGAATCCATAATATCCCCTATCTGAGCTATTCCCTTGTCCGCCCAACCCGCCATTGTCCTGTCAGCAAAGACTGCAGCCGGAAAAGACCTATTCCTATATAGTTTGGTATATCTGTTGAGTCTTCCTGAGCCAGCATTCTTGAGGAAGGCTTTCCATACTTTAATAGTATGGAAAACCGCGCTAACGGTCTTGAACCGCGTTCTTTTATAGTACCCAAACTCAATGCAATTCAAGAAACAGTTTTCCGACTCATCCCCTAGGACAGTGGCATAAATATTGGTAGAGTTTGAGGTAATTCTTACATCAATTCCACCCCCTCCTATCAGCCCCTGGATGTATTGCAATGTTGCAGCCCAATAATATAATCTAAAATCCGGTGCGCCCCAACCGCCCCTCTCTCTAGGGAGAGAGATAAACCTATAAGCCCTTCGTGTCTTCCCTTGGGCCCAAATTAATCTATTTAATATTACCTCCGATGCGTTAAACCACATGGCCTCAAAAAACAAGGGGATAGTCCTAAAGTAGTAAAGGATCTAGGTAAAATTAACATTTTAATGACATTGGTATAACCAACCAGGGATAAGTGTAAATTGTTCAACCTCTCCAGGTCTATTTTTACCTTACTAAGAAGTGGGATCAGGTTTCCCTCTACCAACTTCTCTAAGTCAGCTGTAATTGTTACCCCTAGATATACTGCTGATCTAACCACCCTTGTGTCATTACAATTAGAATATCTATTCTCCACTACTTGAGTCTTCGGCCTATTCAGTCTATAGCCTGATATTTGTCCGAACGTTTGTGCCACAGCTTCCACCTCCGTAATAGCCAATGCGGGATTAGGTGTCAAAATGGCCACGTCATCAGCGTATGCCAACGTTTTAACCTCAATAGTGTTACACTTCATAGGAGGAATGTTATGATTGTCTTCTAACCTTCTTAATAGAGGGTCTAAGTATAAAGAAAAAAGAAGAGGGGACAAAGGGCACCCCTGCCTAGTCCCCCTGGTAATCTTAACTGGGAGCGATCATCCCCTGTTAACTCTTATTTTAGCTATCGGTTCTTTATATAGTGTTTGGATGGCTACTATATATCCCGCTCCTATGCCGCACCACTTCAAGACCAACCACAAGTAATCCCAGAAGACCCGGTCGAACACCTTCTCTGCGTCTAAAAAGAGGGCTGCCATTGGGTCTCCTAGAGTGCCTGCTGCGTCAAACGCTGTGATTACCTGTCTAAAGTGTTGCGTAGTTCCCTTCCCTGGGATAAAGCCATGCTGTGCAGGGCTTACCAGAGTTTCAATAATGCCGGCCAGTCTACTTGCCAACATTTTTTAGTATACTTTGACATCTGAATTCATTAGCGTAATTGGCCTATATGAACCTGGTGCTGACGAGGGCTTCCCTTTTTTTAAGATCACTATAATATCCGCCCCTCCCCATGACTCGGGGATAGCTTCCCCTTTCTGCGCCTGCACCATAATATCAAACATGTCCCTTTCCAATACCCTTTGAAAGACTTTATAAAATTCCACTGGGATCTGGTCCGGTCCGGCTGCCTTACCCAAAGGTAATTTAGACAGAGCTGCGGTGAGTTCTTCCCTTTGGAATGGGACATCTAACATATCTTTGGCTTCCTTTAGTAATGAAGGGGAAGGAGTACCCTCAAGATAGCTCTCTATCTCTTTTGTCCAATCTCCAGGGTCAGAGGTGTAAAGTTCTGCATAGAATTGCCTGAAAACATCCCTCACTTTGTCGGGTTCCGTAACAGTAATACCTTGACTATTAGTAATCTCCTTTACATCTGTAATAGCTAGCTTCTGCCTAGTCCGAACAGCTAAAATATGGCCCACCCTTTCACTTAATTCATATGCATTTTCTTTCCTAGTAAGGAAGTTCTCGGCAGCCTTCCTGGAGATGGATTCTGTGATTTCAGCTCTGAGTACTGCAATTTTAAGCAGGTGCTGCTCCAATGGACGATGGTACTGTATATCGAGGGCCAGCATTTCTTCCTCCTTAAGTAAGCTGTTTAGAGCTTCTTCGGCCCTAAGTCTCTCCTTTTTATTCCTTGCTAAGACAAAGCTCAGAGTCTCACCCCTAACCCCAGCCTTAAACGCATCCCATACCACCCCTGAAGGTGCTGTTCCCCTATTTATATCCCAATAATTCCTGATCCAAGATTCCATAAACTCCCGATATACCTCGTCTTTTAATAATTTTCTTTCAAAAGTCCATTGAGTGACCCTGTTTTGCTGCGGCCCTGTTTTGCTGCAGCCACCATTCTCAATAAAACCTCCAGTGTCATTGCACTCTTCATCCAGGGAGCCTGCTCAAATGGGTTCCTCCAGGGTACCTTGGCACAAGACAACGCTTATTAACAAATCCCTCATAGAAGTAAGGGACTATGAAAGAGGAAGAGACCACCAGAGGAGCCATCGAGCATTACTATTGTGTATAGAGGGGTTGTGCAAAAGGGGATGCCCCATCTCCCACAACGCAGGAGGAAAGGAGGACAGGTAGTAGGATAGCAAAGGCACAGGAAGCTGCTGGTTCCACAGTCCAGCATCTGCGGTCAGTGTTGAGTGGTGCGGAGGAGCCAGAACAGTACATCCAGCTTAAGAGCTGCTGCATGGACTGACTTCTGCATCAGGTGCCCAACAAAAAAAGTAAATGGCCACAGGCTGCATGCAAAATCTCCACGCCGAAGCCACATCAAAGGGCAGAGTAGGGGAAATCACCCCTGGTCTTTGATGTGCTCCAAAACCCCTTATGCAGGAGAAAAATGTGTATATTTGAAGCAGGTGCACCAGTGATTATAGCACTCACTGGGGCAAATTTCACCATGTTGTATTACACAATGATTTGTGGGTCACCTGGAATAGTAAGAAACCACCACACACACCCTGCACAGGGAGGACATTTGTCTAATCCCAAGTGTCCCTTGAGACTGTGGTGGTAGATCGGGAAGCTCAGAGCACCCAAGAAGAAAGCTCCATGGCCTGCTTGGAAGGCCCTCTGGAAGCCAGCAACTGCTGTTGTGGGATCAGGGAGGATTGCAAGGCTACTAGTGTAAATGGAAAAGTGTCTGTCTTGCTGTTTGATAATAAAAAGTCTATTCCAGAGTCAATAGGCCTGGTTTAAACATGGTGAAAGAAAAATGTTTAAGATGATGTGATAAAGAAAGCCAAAAGGCTTATAATTTGAGAGGAAATATATCCCTAAAGGCTGTAGGTATGAAATTGAGATTTATGAATAACTTGACAACGTGAGCAGGCATAAAGTCTTAATAGGGAAAAGCCCTGCATATTTTTTTTTATCACAGTTCAATATATGGATATTACAAATTTCAAGGGTAGGAATATCTGGTTAAAAAATGTGTCGCAGATAACGGGACCGGGCTGGTTTTAAGGGATTTATTGCTCACTGTAATGGTTCCACTGAGATTTTGTTTTGCAACCTAGTAGTCTCATTTGTAATCTTGAAAATCTTTGTAGTTTTGAGGTTAGTATTTATTTGTGTGCGTAACCGATTTCTTTTCCTTATTTTCCTTAACGCACTTACTGGACCATGGATTTTATTAAGTGTTATTTTAGGTGTTGCTGATTTCTGAGACTCTTGCTCTCAACAGGTCATGAGCCAGTCCTAGATTTGCCTTGCTACCTTGAGAGTCAAGTCTAATGGGTAATCGGACTACTGTATGAGAGTCCACGGTACCAAAGCCTCTGAACACTGGAGGCAAGACTCAGTTGAGGCCCAATAAATTCGGTTTGTATTAGGACCTCTTGACCTGGATTCCTCAGAGTATTCTACTGAGATATCTTTGACAACCTGCAGGAGAAGGTTAATTTTATCTCTTGGTGCATTATGTTATGAGGGGCTTAGGGCATTACAGGTACATTTTACCAGACTAGTAAACCAACATGCCTAGTAGACCCAGACACACCACATCTTCAAAGAGAGTTTGTCTGCATTCTACCAATTCCATAATATTGTTTGGCGGCTAAGGATATTAGCACATCTCATGCTAGGGCCTGGTGTAATCTAACATAAGTGTTTAGTTGGTAGCAAAATCTGAAGCAAGACAACATCAAGCTGACAAGACGATCCGGAGGGAAAAGCACTCTTTGTGCAGCCCTAAAGACTTAATAAAAGTGGATTTTATGTTTTACTTAAATAGCATGCAGAGAAGCTCTCCGTGAGTGCTACATCAGCAGCAGTCGTCTGACAGCAACATAGGTAACATATGAGGACTGCCAGATGTGTTACATAGGAGAAAGAATCTAGATGAATTCACTAATGAAGGGGACTTGGAAGAAAAGGGAGAACACCACATTTTGCCTTTGTCACCTCTAAAAGAAGAAGGGGACCTACTGACCACAAACTCCAATCCAACGTGCTGTGGGAGACCTTTGGTTTAGTACTATTTGGCTGGTAGTGTTGAGAAGTTTATATGTCTTCCAGGATGAATCCCAATGCAGACTATTCTGTTGGTGGGGAAAATGTCTGGGAGTATAATTATCAGGGCCAATCTGAGAGAGGCTCACATACTTTAAGGGAGTTGTACAACACTTAAAGGAGGTTGTGTTGCATTTGAAGTTGTGTAAAAGAGGGCGGGGAAGGCTCTTTCTTAAAGACGCTTAAACAGGTGAAAGTTATGCTCGTTCCAAGGCTGTTTCTCAACTCAACATTTCTCAATTTGTATACCAAAGTGGTTTGGGAGCTTGCTGTCTAACAGGATAACAGCTTTGATAGTGTCAGTAAGGATATTTAAATCAAAAAGGATCTTTCTGCCTCAGAATAGAAGGCAAGTGGATATCTTAAGAGGGCTTGTAAGTCCTCTTCTGCTTGTCGTCATGAACTATAGCTTCCTTATTTTTAAACCACTTTGATTCTTGAGCTATAAAGAAAGCAGATTGGTAGCTATAATAGTTTGATAACTTTATTCTACTTTGACACTTATTGACCCAAAGTTTCCACAAGTTGTGTTTTATTACTAGAACAAAGGAATTTTGGAACGCGTAAACGGTCTGTATTTAAAAAGAAAAAATAATTTTATACTTTGCCTGTGAAGCCGGAAAACTTCACTCTTTACAAAGGCAGGCAAACTATCCAGACTTTGATGGGAAGATTACTTTTCATTTCTTGGAGCTTGAATTCCCATCCAAGAACAGTAAGACATCAGGCTAGAGGACATTGGATCCTAGTTTTTCCCTCTACCAGTTAGAATTACCATTAGCCCAGAGGACCAGCAGAGAAACGCTGAAGCGCCTTCACACCATCCATTCCGTGCCTTCTGAAATTCCCACCTCAAAGAGTGGAACTCTTCCAGCGTGTGGGTAATGTCGCAGGGCACTGTAAGATTACAGAGGGGAGCAGAAGCAGAGAGGCAGTGGGGCAGCTGGGAGCCGGTGTCAACAACAGGAATGTGTTTCTGCACACGGATTCCTTTTACTGATTTCCCTTTTTTTTTTTTTAAACTTCACAAAACTATGCAAAGTAGCATTCCATTATACTTTGCACAGCTCTTAATGAATATTAAGTCCAATTTGATAGTGTTAATAAAGAATAACAAGGAGGAAGCTTGACAAAGTTCTAGTAGTGGGAGCATCTTAATTGTTAGGGATTACCTAATTAACTGAACCCAATAAACAGATCTTTACATAAATGCTCATAAAGAATTCCAAGACATGATTTTCCACACTTAGGGTGTTCTGGTATTCCCTTACCTATTCACAGGTCAACATGTACCCCAAACTACTCTTTGTTTTCTCTGCGAGATCCAAATCAGATATGGTATCTAAAAATGGCACTGGAACGAGCATAAGTATAAGAAGAAGAAAATGGAAAAGATGCAAGTAAAAATCAGTGTGGATATTTATGTCTGGAAAGAGCAGCAAGAGTGGAACTAGAAGAAATAGTTTAGGAACAAGAGGGAAAGAGGAAAGTAAGACCATAACGGGGAGAGATGCAAGTTGTTTCGAAAATGAATCAAGAAAAAGAGTGTAAAAAGAGAAGGAAGACAAACTAAGTACAGAGACCCAGGTCACACTTTTGACTCCAAGTGTCCAGTCAAGTCAAACCACTTTATTCAGCTAACCAAAGCCATAAAAGTACACCACAGTGAACGATTTACATAAAAAGCTGAATAAAACATATTAATACATTTTAAATTCATTAAAATATTCCACATACAAACAATAAAATAATACCGATAAGTACAAATGACTTATAGTTCATTAATCATGCGATAAAAGCAATTATATCTATATATGAAATCAATCAACTTTCAAATATCTAACACCCTTTCTTCCTATGGATGACTGCCGCCACCCAAAAATTTGCAACATTAAAAATCTCCCATGGGTTATTTAACAACTGCATATATAGTAGGGCTGGTCTGACTTGCACAAATCCCTTCCCCTTTAAAATGGGTCTTAAAAACTTTCTCCTCATGGGTCTAAAATGCTCACAAAACATTGTAAAGTGCATGGTGTCCTGCAAAGAAAAATGATCTCATGTACAGGGACCTAGATCTTTTACCCTGCTCGAGCCCTGTACAACTGCTAAAAGACAATGAATAAGATATAAACTGAATCTAATTAGAAGAAATCGATGGAAAGGTTTTGTAACAATTAACAAATACGGTGCTATCCGTGGGACTGTCTTTAACAGCAAATGGGCTCTCACCGTCTGTTTCACAATCTCCAATGCCTCTCTCTCTACAGACAGCATATTTAAGAATTGGGCTTTAACTCATGCCACATCCTCTTTCACTATCTTTTCCGGAGTAGCAAAGAGTTCCGGTCGCCCAAACTTTCCAAGCATTGACTTGACGTATTGTATCCATTGGATTTTGCCCACGTTATCAAACGCTATGCAGTCCCTAAGGATTTCTCTGTTCAGTCCCAATTCTCTATTAATCCATGTCTTTAGCCAACAAATCACAGGACCCATCCCAATTTGATCCTTAAAGCCACTGCCCAGCTCTTGGTGAATTACAAAAGTAGAGGTAGATTTGGGGACCACTAAGAGATACCTCAAATTTGTTTTCAACTTTCTAAAGTACCACTGCGGGTTTATATCTCCAAATCGCAGACCCATACGATGCTATTGCAATGCTTTTAGAACCATACATTTTGAGCAAGGCTTCAAGAGGCTTCACACCCAATCGGGAAGCAAAACCTTGAATGGCAGCTATGGACCTTGACATTACAAGTTTTTTTGCCCTTAACTGGGGAGTCCAAGAGCCTCTTTCATCGAATAACACTCCCAAATAGGAGAAAGAGGAGACCCTTGACAGCTCGACCCCTTCACAATAAAAAGTTTTAGATTTTTTCGGCCTCTGCCCCATTGTCATCGTATGCGATTTGGTTTTATTGACAATAATGTCCAGGGATTGCATAAAACATCAAAAGGAGTTCAAGAGTTTCTGCAGACCAGGGTTTTTTCCTTTTGGATGGCTGGCCGCATAAAGGTGAGGGGAAGGGCTTCAGAATGGGTAAAGAGTATTGAGTGTAGTAGAGTGAAAATGTAGATGGAGGAATCAGAGCACCGCCATCTGCAGGGATGCATCTTTTTGGACCAGGTAGGGTAAAGATGTGTTTTCTATTACAAGACAACAACTCATTAATTTGGTCTCAGAAGGCAGACAACTCAGTGCTCCAGACTCGTCTAAAAGTCCCCAAATTTCTAGTTAAAGTTAGAAGTGTTGCAGTTAACATGACTAGTTAGCCAACGGTTACCGTTTACATACTACATGTTAATACGATGAATGATTATTTTGCAAAGGATGCACTGATGTTTGTTAACAGTACTGAGCTGAACTCTTGGGTTTCTACCACTGCAGATACGTCTGGGTATTGGTGGGGTAAGGGAAGAAGCATCATAAACAGCCTGCGGACAACCAAGAAGTGGTGGGTGGAAATGCTTGAGCTGGTGGGCAGGCGGTTTAGTTGTTCAGGCTGGACGGCTTCTTTTAAAGAGCGAGTCAACAGGGTTTGCACATGGCCAGCCGTATTCTTTGGTGGAAAGCGTGAGCCCAAGAAGGCCGACTTGACTGAATCACCATCAGAATTCTCAAAGTTAGGTAGTAATGTTGGCTCAAGCACGACCATACATCACTTTTTTATGGTCTCAAAGTGCACAAGAGAGGAGCATATGCAAGTGATCTGCAGTGAAGGTAGAGAAGAAGGGCCAAGAAGGAACTGCAGAGAGACAGCTAGCAGGGAAAATGGAGGAAAGGATGACCACACTGACCTCTTCTATGGTCCTCTTTCAAAATGTAGGCTACAAGATACACATTAAGTTAAGGATCGTTAATCACTTTTGGGTTTACCTGCTGCTTCTAGCGAAAGAGGGACATGGCAAAAGAAAGCTTTCTACCTCCCTAGAAGGTTCAGCAGTCTGCTGCACATCACCATTGTGCCCCCGCCAATTGGAAAACAAAATGGCTATGTAGTATTCACCTGTTGTTAACTTTATCTCTTGGTGTTTCACTGTTTCTTTAACTTGTTAGAATGCTATCTTCAGAACCTTGTTATTTCATTTATGATTCTATGCTGCCCACGACAGTTGCTGCTGGTTTCTGACTTCTACAGCTGCTCCTGCCACGGGATCCTTCTCCAGTATTTACTTTCTTGGTTTCTTGGTTTTTACTATAAAACAAGTTTGGACTTTACATAAGCATCTTCTGGAGTTTCTGGATATTCCCCATACTACAAATTGGTACCAGGAGTGGGGTTCTGCAAATTTTTGCTGCATTCACGCTGATCTACTCTGCTTCTGGAGCCCACCGGACTGCCTCTATTTCATACCCAGCACCCGACGACCTCTTCAGACTCTATCTCGAGGTTAGTCCAATTTTGCCTGAGTTTCCTGGGTTTTAGCTACGCATAGGTCTTGTTCCGTTAGACCTCGCGCAACCATTTCAAAAGATTCCTTTTGTTGCCTGGCTCGCTCTAACCTTGGCGTTCCAGACCCCTGCAGCTCCGGAGTTCCATCTTCTCTCCCTCTTCCCTGACGACACCGATCTACTGCCGCTCTGCATCCTGGGAGGCGCGTTGACGTCACACGCACGTTGGCGGCCGTATTGGATAAGTCAGGAAGTGGATTTCTTTGAGTCCTCGGAGTGCGATTAAGATCGGTGATTCGTACACCACGTCGCTTTAATGTTGATTGCAGGTTCCTGGCAAGTGCGACACCATGTTCGATGATTCGCACACCTCACTCAATTTAAACACCATTTTCACCTGCTTGTTCCTGTTTTTTGGTGACAGTAAGTTAATTTTTTTTCTTCATATTATTCTCAGGTGAGTCAAGCATCCTATTTTCTGTTCACTACTACAGTACTTTTGTTCATTCTTTTGGCTAATTGTTCACTCTTCTTGGCTTCCAGTCAGGGTGTCATTCAGCCGGTGCCGTTCCTATTGAAACCAGGTAAGCCTGACTTAAAGTGGTCAGAATGGCTTCGAGATTTTGAAAATTACCTCACTGCCATTGACACAGATGGTTACTCCCCTACAAGGAACTTAGCTTTGTTAGTGAATCATTTAGGCACAGCTGGCCGCAGGGTTTTTGATAATCTACCACGTCATCCTGCTCCTACATCCGAAGATACCGTATGGAAGGTTTTCATCGAAGCTAAGTTGCGCATGGCTAAGCAATATTCTGATTCCACAAGTGTTATGTTGGAAAGGTTTAATTTCGCCATGTGTAAACAATCCTGTGAAGAGTCAGTTGAGGATTACATAGCGACTTTAAGAGTGTTGGCTGAGAAATGTGAGTTTGGTCCCAATATTGACACCTATATAAGGGACCAATTTGTCTTCTATTGTTTTTCCAAGAAGATCCAAGAACGCCTCATCACCTCATGAAATCCCACTTTGGCTGAAACGATTGATATTGCTAAAAGCATTGAAAGGTCAATTGTTACATCTAAAGTTTTGTCTGGTCACACTAACCCAGGTGTCTCCAACCGGTCGATCGCGAGCTACCGGTAGCTCGCAGAGACCCTGTGAGTAGCTCGCGCTGCTTCCTGCTTCCTGCTCAATTTAGTAGCCCTTCAGTGTTGTTTGGGCTCTTTAGGCTGTTTTGAGGCTCCATTGCCCGCCCTCACCCAAACCAGCTGCTCAGATTGGCTTTGAGCTTAGCTGGGGCGGGGCAGGCCGACGAGGATGACGTTGTTGATCATGTGATTGTCTTGTGACCCTCTGCGCCCCCTGCTTTTCCCTCACTAGCACCGCGCTGTGCGTCACGAGTGCGAAGGCAGGGTGCTAGTGCGTCGTAGATGCAGCAGGCGTGGCAGGGCAGAGCAGGTGGTTTGCCGGTCGCGCAAGCTGCGCATGCAGTATAGAACTGCCGGGACCCGCGCCATCTGCCGTTTTCAGCAGCACAGCCTGCCACCTAATTTCCATCGATACCAGAGCAGCAGGTAAGCCATGGGCGCACACCTGGCCTGGAGCCTGGAAATACGACACTAAAGGCCAGGCCTGCTAAAGACCCTGCAATAGTGCATACCGTCGTGTGTAAGCCTCCGTCCAGCATGCAGGGTCCTGTAATCAGGGACAGAGTCTTCTCGCCAAGAAGCGGTTGGTCATCTTTTTTCCAAGTCCTGTGATGTACCGTGGCTAAGACACACCAGTTTGCACTATTCGGGTAACTGAGCCGATATGATCCGATATGTACATATGCATTGTGGTTTTGTGCCTGTACCTGGAGATCTGGGCCTGTATTGACTGTCACTGGTGCGTTCCAGCCACCTATTGGCCGGTCCTAGGTTAATGAGCCCACCGCGAATCTCTGTTAGCGACGACCTAAGGCTGTCTTAATAATTAATAATCTTCTTAAAAAAAAAAAAATACATTCTGGGACTGGGTAATACAGCAAAGCAACCCATATACGCTCGAATCCTGCCTCGTCACTCAACCTCGCAAACCTAATCTAATCCACCCGCCTGCAGTCCGAGCATCCGAGGTCACAGAACCTGTCCTAGGGATATGTTTGTGTTTGTTCAGGCCAGGGTGAGACGCTGTACGAGTATATGAATATATTAGGATTGTCCGACCTACTTCTGCGCTTCCGGTCCCTCGCTCAACGTCCCCCCTGCTCCTTGAAACGGGCGTCAGAGCACTGGGCAGAAATGGAAGAGCTTTGATAGCGGCAGACTTTCTGACGTTCCTTGGGAGGGCACTGAAGAGCTGTGTAACTGTACCCTCACCGTTGTGCTCTGGTAGCAGGGGTTGACCAAACTCTCCGAAGTGGGCATTGAAGTCAATGCGAATGTTAGTGGCCTGAGCACCTGCTGCAGAGAGGCCTGTGTACTCATGAGTCACATGCTTCTATCCGGGCTGGGCACATGCACCTTTCTACTTTACGAAATCCTGTGATTCTGGGCAAATCACTTAATCTCCCTGTACCTTAAATGGAAAAAAAAGAAAACAAAAAAAGCCATAAATGAAAGTGTCCTTGTGTGTCGTGACTTCTAATTATCATAATTGTTTCAGAATTCAGATCATCTTACAACGTGGGGCTTTGTACAGTGTCATTTTTTCATGTTTTGTATACGTTCACCGTTTGAGCACTGTGCCATCTGCATTATCAATATATATTGCACTGCGTTCCGACCTACAAAGTAAGTTAGTTATTTGTGGAAACCAAGAGAGAAGTGTTCTGTACTCATTTGTGGAATTATTTGTTAAGAGATCAATGATTCCATTACGTTGTGTACACCGAAAGTATGAGATGTACTGTGATAAGTGGGTCTCATGGGACAATTGTTGCATTCTATTATGGTTACCCTGGGTCTCGTGGGGAGATAGGGCTGTCCTTCTATTGCTCACATGTGTTCAATAGAGCCTGTCCTAACACCTTTTCTCACCATCTCATACTTTACACACCTACACTTTCTACACAGGCTAGGTCGGATTATGCCTCAGACGTGCACACAGAACATCCATTTCAAGGCTTCCTAGAGCTGGTGCAAAACAAACCTTCATCTTTTTAACTATGCACAGAGAAAGCTTTGCTAATTATCTGAGCAATAGCAAAGCACTTTGCGGCCTTGACAGTTATGAATCCCTATAACAGACTCACCAGTGCCTTGGTGATGGAAATGTGCAGGACTTAAGTTACTGCACAGTTCTGCAAACCGTTGCAGATGAACTAAGAAAATTCCCTTACAAAAACTGCTAAAAAAAGACTGCGAAAAAAGACGATTTGGTATCTTTCCCTTTCTGCGCCCTTTCTACTGCCACAATGTGCCTCTCGCACAAAGCCTCGGCCTTCCTACCACAATGATTATTTCAGTGACAGCTATTGAAAGGTCCTGTTTTTGAAGCTATTAATTGAAAGGTCGTAAAGCGGTTTGACAACTCAAATCCAAAGTCATTCCTTTCAGTGTTTCTAGGGAACTCTTAAGTATTGTGTTCAAACCACAGTACGGGCTCTGAAGAAATTAGGCTTAACGTCAATGAAACTGGGCGTGGGAGGTCTCTCGGAAAAATGCGCGAGTTGCTTGGGGTTTAGTAGTAGCTCACAAAGATTTTCACTGACCAGAAGTAGCTCTCACTACACAAAAGGTTGGAGACCCCTGCACTAACCAAACCAGGACTTCTCCTACTCAGTCAACTACACAACCTACAGTTTCTTCTAATGCAAGCCTAATTTCTGATGACAATGTTGTGTGTGCTGTTAATGCTAAACAAACTTTTAACAAGAATAAACCTTATAAGAATCAATCTTTCAGCAGTCAATTGGTTTGTTTTTGATGCGGTTCCAGAAACCACATAGGAAACAAACCTAATTGTACTGCTTTGGGGAAAAAATGTACGAAATGCCAGAAACTTGGACATTTTCAAGGAGCGTGTAGAAGTGGTATGAACATAGCTTCAAGCAGGGTTAGGGTTTCTAACATTTCTTTGGTCCTGATGTCCAAGACTGCACTTCACAATTCGCTAACATTTTGGTCACTGTGAAGTCCCTGAATCTTCTGACAAACCTATTAAAGGGCCGTTGGTTGACATTTCTATTGATGGAAAAATTATTTTAGCAATGGCCGATTCAGGTGCTCCTGTTACTATTCTTGCAGATTGCAGGTTTTACAAATTCTGGCCTAATGATATGTCACTTCACACTCCTGATTTCAACCCCAAAGCCTTCGGAGCTCAAGATATCAATCTCTTAGGGTTTTTTTGGGACAGAGTGGAATGTCTTGGCAGATCTGTTGGGACAAAAATGTATGTGGCCATTAAAGGAAGAGACATCATATGCTGGAAGGACCTTGTCTCCTGAGTATCATATTGCGTCCTGGACAAGATCCTCCCATTGCACTTGGTGATCTTCCTTCCAATATTTTGTCTGTCCACCAACTGGATTCAGTTGTTGAAAACCTTTTAAAATCTTTTCCAAGTGTGTTCAAAAATTCTGTTGGTACTGTTAGAAGCTACGAGCACACTTTCATGTTAAAGAAAAATGCTGTTCCCATAATACATAAAGTTAGACCTGTACCTCTTAGTGTCAGAGAGGATTTAAAATCTCTACTCAATCTACAAACTGAAGGAATCATTTCCCCTATTGATTACTCAGAATGGATTTCTCCGGTTTTACGGAAAAAAAAGACTGGGGACCTGAGGCTATGTGTGGACTTAAGATCCCTCAATCAAAACATTCTTGTAGACTGTCACCCTCTACCCCTCATACATGAAATGCTAGCTAAGGTCGGAAAGTCAACGTTTTTTTCCACCATTGATTTACACTCCGCCCATCATCATATTCAACTCTCTCCTGATTGTCAAGCACTTACTGCTTTTGTGACCCCTTTTGGGGCCTTTAAATACTTAAGATTACCTTTTAGTCTCGCTTCAGCCGCAAGTGTTTTTCAAAAAGTCATGGACAGTCTGTTTGGTGGCCTTTCCCAAGTGCAAGCATATCAGTATGATGTATTAATCCATACGGAAACCAAAGAAGAACATGTAAAAATTCTCCACAAAGTATTAACCATTTTACAAGACAGAGGCATGACTGTAAAAGCCAGTAAATGTAAATTACTTGTTAATGATGTTAAATATGTTGGTCACAACATATCGAGCGAAGACATTAAACCAAAGTTTTGTAATGTTGAAGCAATACGTAATGCCCCTCCTCCTTCTGATAAAGATGCCTTATGCTCGTTCCTTGGCCTCTGTGAATACTATGCCAGGTTCGTACCTGGTTATGCACAATTGATTCAACGCTGAGGTGTCTCCTCAAGAAAGGTATTACATTTGAAATGGCATGACACTCTACATGATACGTTTGAAAAGGTAAAAACCTTAGTCATTAATGCTCCTGCTTTGCATCCGTTTGTATACAATGCTAGTTCTTTTGTGTCCGTGGATGCCAGTCAAAAAGCCTTGGAGCAGTTTTTGGGCAATGGGTTGATGGTAAAGAACACACCATTGCCTTTGCCTCCCGTGCTCTGACGCCTACTGAGTGCAACTACAGCACAATTGAACGGGAGGCACTAACCATGGTCTGGTCAGTTCAGAAATTTAAGACATACATTTGGGGGACTCGGTGTGAGGTTTTCACTGATCTCAAGCCTCTTGTTTCTTTGTTGTGTGGCAATGGTTTGGGGAAGTCTTCTGCAAGGCTGGTCAGACTACTTTCAAAACTACAAGAGTACAATCTCAATATCAAATATATCCAAGGTGGAAAAAACATCCGTGCCGACTGTCTCTCTCGTATTCCCCTCCCTGATTGTAGTGAGGGTGAAGACGATTTCCATAAAGATTGTGTGGTTGGTCTTATAGATGCTGTCTCCATGTGCAGTGGAAGCATCTCACAAGACGAATGGGCTTCTGCCATGGCACTGGATGAGACGCTTAAGAAAGTGGTACTTTTCATCAAAGGCAAATGGCCTGCTAATAAGAATTTGAGCATTGACGTGAAGTGTTTTGCACAAATTGGTGAGCAACTATCCTTTGAGAATGGAGTTTGTGTGAGGAATGGATTGTTTATCCCTCCTAGTTCTCTCAGAGAGATTATAAATATTGCCCACGAAGTTCATTTGGGTATTTCTGCTACCTGCAAGAGACTAAAAGATATTTATTGGTGGCCAGGTGTGGACAGACAAGTGGCCCTTTTCATAGACAACTGCCCTAGTTGCGTAGTTTGTGACAAACATTGGAAGGTCAACAAGAAACCTTTAATTCCTGTTCCATTCCCTGAATTCCCCTGGGATAAGATTGCCTTGGACTTTTCGGGACCTTTCACTTTATTGCCCATGGACAAAGGATACTGCCTGGTTGCTATAGACTACCATTCTAAGTGGGTATACTATTCATTTGTACAGGCAGCCAACTCATCTACTGTTGTTTCTTTTCTCCAAAGTATTTTTAGAGTTGAGGGTACTCCTAGTTGTGTTGTCACTGATAATGGTGAACCTTTCCTGTCTCATCAAGTCACTAGAGTTCTGAAATAAAACACTGCTGAGTGGCATTGTATAGTCCATCTTCCAATGGACTCTTTGAGAGAGCCAATCGCTTTCTTAAGGAAGGAGTTCAAACTGCTATTGCGGCTAATGTTGATGTAGGTGAGTTCCTGCAAAAGAAGGTTTGGGCCTACTTAACAACACCTCGTTCCACTACTGGGATTACACCTTTCAAGGCTCTCAGGGACGGAGAAGCTAGATCTAAACTCATGCCACAGTGGTTCAATGACTTAGCTGTAGGTTCTGCTATCCATGACAAGAGAAACACTTCAACAGATTACCAAGTGATTAAAACTAGAGTTGCTACAAAGCAGTCATTACAGAAAAGCTCTTATGATGGTTGTTCGGCATCGCACGGCCCTCTTCTCAAAGTAAATGATTGGGTTCTTATTAAAAACCTTACAAAGTCTACAAAGGGCAGTCTAAGTTCTCTCTACCTGTTCAGGTTGTCAAAGTCACCAAACCTTCTGTTCTTTTAGAAAACGGAGGTTGGTGGAACAAGAATAATGTTATAAAAGTTACAGACAACCAAGTTGATATCTTTAACAAGGTTAATGCCAACAGGTCAGATGAAGAGGATATTGATCTCAATTTTGGGCCTGGTTATGACATGGTAGACTTTTCTAATGCATCTAATGTCATATCCAATCCCACTGCAAGTTTTTCACCAACAAGCTCTAATGTTATCTCACCTACTCACTCTTGTATGTCTTTTGATGCTGTGCCTGCACGTGATCAACGAATTTGTAGGATGCCAGTCAAATTTCATGATTATGTATTGTATTGATCAGTTTTGTTTTGCATTATATGGGGGGAGGGTATGTAGTATTCACATGTTGTTAACTTTATCTCTTGGTGTTTCACTGTTTCTTTAACGTGTTAGAATGCTATCTTCAGAACCTTGTTATGTCATTCATGATTCTGTGCTGCCCACGACAGTTGCTGCTGGTTTCTGACTTCTACAGCTGCTCCTGCCCTGGGCTCCTTCTCCAGTATTTACTTTCTTGGTTTTTACCAATAAAACAAGTTTGGACTTTACATCAGCGTCTTCTGGAGTTTCTGGATATTCCCCATACTACAGATTGACCAAGGCAGTGCAGCTTTAGAAACCAGCCTGGTGTCGAGCAGCTGTAGCACAGCTGCTCTCTGCTGTTGGCAAGGAGACATCTTGTTTAAGCTGGGTACAGGAAAGAACGACTCGGTTTTCTCAGCGTCCACAGGAGATAAAAACAAACCTCTAACCCACACTGGTTCACGCTGAGTAACAAGACATCTGCAGTGAATAATTGGCTATTTATACCCCTTTTGGTCTTTTAGAACCCAAGCCAAGGAGCAATGCATGGCTCGACGTTTCAGTTCTCCAACACTTTCACACATGGGTAGTTTTGATGAAAGGAAGTGTAGTGTGTAGTATGTAACAGTGACCGCGGTTGGTGGCTTCCCACTAAATTGAGACGTTTGAGCACCTGTGCGTGAGGCAGGGTTTAGCTTCGGATAATGCCAACATGTACACTTGCGTTAACGAGAAGGAACTGTGTTGTTTCAAACTAGGAGCAAATCTGGCTTCGATGAGGGATGTGACGCACACCTGTACCTTGACACAGACCAATTCATTAGGCAATAGAGGGTCATCTAGAGCGATACTCTATGACGTCACAATAAGCCTTATTGATTGCAAGATTGGTAGCAACTAAATGATTCTAATACCCATCACGAAATGCAGAGTTCCTGCGGACTGGCCTATCGGCTTGCACAGAAAGAGGGCTTTAATGGCAGTGCAGGGCTGTTTGTGCACAATCTTGAATTATTTGATGCCATAATCCCCACAATGGAACTATCACATATTTCTTGCTGAACTTCAATCAGTACTAAATTATTAAGAATTGGCATCGGAAAGTGTTTAGGAAAAGAAAAAAGAACAATCTAGAGGGAACCCAATTTACTACATGGAAAATAAGAAGAAAGAATTGAAGCTTTCTTGGAAGACAGATAATGAGCATACAAAGTGAGAGAAATGAAGACAGAAATTCTCAAGGGGCACTGCAGCAAAATGTGCAGGCTTTCATAAATGAAAGGAGAAAAGAGATTGAAATAAACAACTTTTAGTTAACGGGGAAAAAGGCACGCAATTAAAATTGCAATACCGAAACACATTCTTTGGGGCTAAAATGAAAAGAAATTGTTTTATAATGAACGAATCAAGACAATGTAAAGGGTGGTCTTTGCTATCACGACAGCAAACGTTATCACAGAGCTCCCCCAGCCCGCACGCCCCACCCCAACTCCCCCCACCAACAAGACGAATTTGGGTTTTCTCCAGATCAGAACAACTGATCTGCTTGGCATTAGAAAGAACAGACGTAGAACACGATTTTATTAATTCCACTAACTTATGTTGTCACAAAAGTAGGTTTGGAAAGTCTAGTATCAATGAGGAATTAACAAGGCATTTGACCATGGAAGCTCAAATAAACTTTGAATGAGCAAGGCATCAATATGCATGAAATAACATTCAGTAATCAAGAAGACCAACTCATGAGAGGATTGGATAAGTAGTAGATCGGCATGGAAGGATGGACAGATGGATGGATGGATGGTGGACGGATGAATGGGTGAATGGGTGGAAGGATGTAGTTTTGTCTTTTAGTCACCCGTTCCGTAAAAGGCCATCATGAAAACAGAAAATAGAATTACTTGGGACTTTATATCATGTTTCTGTCAGCTCCTATCACTAGTACAAGGGCACTGGATTCTGAACTTGTCCGAAAGCAACACTCGCACAGTCTGCTGGATTTGAATAAGCCTTTCCTCTGGTGGGCCATTTTTGCCAAAAGCCCTCCCACCAGCATGGGTGGAGCACTTACAGCAAAACATCACTGCACGGTGAACATCCATGCCCCACTTACTGATTTTCTTTCTGAGAAGCCGACACCCATCAAAGCGGGACTTTTCTTTAAAAAAAAAAAAAAAAAGGAAGGGCCTGCTACACCTCGATAGTTTGCGCTCTACGTAATCAAGCCATTGATAATTTAATATGAGTCAGAAGGCCACACTAAACAGGGGCACCCTTTCCAAAGCTTACCTGCCAGCGGCCGCGTGGAGGACGGGCCACCAGTCAAAAGTTTAAACGACAGAACCAGTGGAGGCACGATCTTTGGAAAGAAGGCAGGAGAACCCCAGGGTTGGTTAGGTTAGGTTAGAATGATTAATCTACTCCTCTGTGGTACTCTTCCTTATTGTCTTAAAAGTTTCTGGAAATTAATCTTACCTTAGCAAATCTCTTGTAAAAGTAGGATTATCCTCGATGACTCTTCTACGGTGCACGCAATCTCCACGTTTGACAAACTTTTGCGAATGAAGGTTCTCATTGTTGAGAAAAGAAAATCCCAAAAATGCAAAGAGAGAAATAGTTTATTCCTAGAGCAGGTCAGTTGGTGGAGACCTGCAGAAGGGAAGTCGGAGGATTCTGTCTGACAACAGGGAGTCAGACTAGGAACAGGGATTCTTTGAGTTAGAAGCAGGGGTGGGAGACCAAGGACAGGGTCAAAGGCCTCTTTTGTCCTTAAATCAAGAATTAAAGCTCTGCGGCCTGCAGATGTTGAAAAACATGAGATCATAGGTGTGAGAAATTGGGTTGTTGGTTGATGGGGAGGTGAACCATTCTCAAGCGAGAGCCACAATCCTCATCAGGGTGAACCACAAAGAGTCACTAAATTAACATGTGCTTAACCCTCTGGTAGCTTGGCACAAAAGCAGTCAGGCTTAACTTAGAAGCAATGTGGGGAGTATTTATGCAGTATTTAAACAGCAATACAGTGAAAATACAGCAAAAGAAAATTTCTACTTCATGTTGGTGATTTGCAACATATTGGCGCGAATGGGCCCACTTGCGAAGAGCTCAAAACTTCAGGATTTCTCCTTTTCTTCAAGTAGGAGCACAACTAATGCTACACCAAGCATCCGGGAGCTGGGAGGCACCTCTTGGGATCATGAACTGACTCCAGAAAAGACCAGCAATGCTCAGGCCGGTCCAGTTGCAGATGGGGATCAGGAACTCACTCCAGCAGAGGCCAGCAACACTCAGGCAGGTCCAGTTGCAGATCCAGGCAGGACCAGTGCAGGAGGTTCAGTTGGGCAGTTGATCCAGGTTCCTCTGGAGGTTTTTTGTGTGCCTGTAGCGCAGAACAGTAGGTCAGTTAGCTGACCCATGGAGTCACTTCAGACTATGGTAGGGTGCAGGTTCAGTCTTCCTTCTCAGACAGCAGTGCAGGCCTCAGGGAGGTTCAGTAAGGTCCAGTGCAGCAGGTCAGCAAGGCAGTCCTTCTGCAGTATCGACAGGTCCAGGAGGGTACTGAACACTGGGTTTGAGAGTCCCCTTTTTAGGTCGAGCCTAGGCAACATGCATTCGCTATCTGGAAGACCTGCTGCATTTGATACAGGACCTTGCTCCCACCTGCTCCCTTCCCATTGGTTTTGTGCAGAGTTGCTCTCATTTGCAGCTTCCTAACTGGTTCCCCCATCGATATATCACTTCTGTTTTTCGCAGAGGAGCACCGCCTAAGTTCAGTTTTCTTCCGCTTCCATGGTTTATCCATTCTTTCAGAGAACTCTTTTCTGCTAATTTTTGCAGTGTGACATGCCAAGGTTTATGTTCAAGTATGGCGGCCGTGAGACAGAGTGCCAAGCATAACGAACCAGGAGCTGCTCACTTTTTCTACTTCTACACCTTTATATGTTTCAAAAAGCATTTCCATGTTTAAATGTAAAAGAGGGGGACCAGGGGAAGGGGCATCTTCGTCATCATGAGGTAATGCCGCCGGCAGCAAGCATGAACATACATGAGAAAACATGCTTTTGGATGCTATCACCCATCTTATTGCTGGGGCTGCAGCTGGAGAGATCTGCAGGGCTGAGTGAAGCCCCCAAAATTCATCATCCTCCACTTCTTTATGGGGTTCTGCGCCCACTGCTTCCGGGCACATCATGTGGCTCCGCCAACTTTATACACTTGATAACCACTCCAAAAAGTTAATGAGCATGAACTCCAACTACGTTCAACCCAAGTTCCCGCTGTGTGAGGAGTACTTATTTTTTTTTTTTAAGCTTTATTTATGAAGTTCAAACATTACAAACAATCACAACGTATTCAGGATCATAATATCAGCACATTATCCATGCCGTACCCCGGCCTGGGCGAGTGTGAGGAGTACTTGCATGGGGGATACATGCCGCCACCTACTTACTACTACCAATGGGAGCCTGGCTACCAGCCTCCGTCAGCTGAGGCACTGTACCTGCGGCAGCGGACCTACCCAGAGGAGAGATATGGCTACCAGCAATGTCTAAGCGATCATCAGGCACAGCAACAAGAGGTGTGTCAGCCACCCCCACAATGAATGAAGCAGAGACACCTCCTTTCGGCCCGGGAAGCAGCTGCAACCCCTGGCACATCCCTTGCAGCAGCACTGTGAGCCCCTGCTGCCCCTGGAACCCTGCTTACCCTGCTGAACCAGAGTCTGCTACCCAAGTGCAAGGGCAAAGAGCAGGTCATGGTGTAACTGTGGATGAAGAAAATGCACGTCAACACAGGCAAGTGCTCCCCTCTGCTGGGTCAACAGGGCCCCTGCCAGGAAGCTAAGCCCATACCCCAGCCCATCCCAGCCCATCCTCTGCACAAACCCACCACAGCTAAAACCTCTTGGGTCTGTTCTAGCAAAACATTGCATTTTGTACCTACTACTGGTATACTGCAACCTCCAAAGGTATACCAGAGGTAGGAGAACTCACTTTGGTGTTTCCCGCACCACTCTTTTTGTTACCCCGATGTGCCCTCTGAAAATATCACTTCTTAAAAAGGGAGATAACAAACCTCCCTGCTCTCACCTGTGTGTTCAGTGATATGTTTTTAAAACCATACTGCTTACCTTTTGTAAGGATATAATCAATGGCGGCTCAGGTGGTCGAAAATAGATGGGGAAAACTTTTATAAATCCCTTATGGAAAAGGGGAAAATTCCCATTGATGAGTGCCTTGACCCTACAGTGGAGGGGCTTCCGTTACTTGAAGCATTTGGGCAAATAACTAACCTGGTAGACTGGCTCCTAAAATCAAGTGCCTCAGTAAGGAAAATTGATTGCCCGAGATGGTTCGATAAGGACTGTTCACGTGCCTTAAGGGAACTTAAATGTAGTCTTAAGAAAAGGCCAAGGGACAAACAAGAAGTAGCCCAGTGTAGATTAACGTACAAGAAGGAGATTAAGAGAAGGAAAGAAATTCTCCAGGGTGAAGTATGGTCTGACCTAAGGGAGGCTGCAGAAAGGAGAGACATCACCGAGTTCTGGAGAATAATTAACAAACCTTGTTTCCAGGACAGCAATGTCCCAGAGATCGGGACAAATATTCTCCCGGCTCAGTGGCTCGCACACTTCAAGGGTCTATATAACTATAGAACAGCACTTGCTCCAGAGGAGGGGGGGATAGTTAAGCAGGGGCTGGAAGTAGATTTTACTTTAAAAGAAATTACTGTGGGAATTGAGGGTCTGACAAAAAACAAGGCCCCTGGCCCTGACGGAACACCACCGGACCTGTTCCTGAGCAATGTTGAGCTATGGGCCCTGTTGGACTTGGCCCTTCTGGCAGGTTCACCCCTGAACTTTTTGCTTTTATTGGTGACCTGGTGGTAGTGATTTTTGGTTTCTGCGCACTTTCCCTGTGTCCCAGAGTAAAGTGTGTGCGCACTCTGAGTGCATGTGGTGAGATAGGCCTGCCCTCCCATAGGAATGCATGGGGAATGTATGGGTCCCTGGTAGTTCCTGATGCGTGGGGTGTGCAGGCTCGAGTTTGGTATGTGCGGACTCGGGTAATTGAATGCTTCGCAATGATGTATGATGCGTGATTATGTCATGTGCGGAAGTGCCACTTCTAGGAGTTGGCATATTAGTGTAAAATGTGCAGTGACTGCCTGTCGCGTGATTGGCTGGCTGAGGTCATGTGACGGGCTAGGGAATCCCCAGTCAGGAGGAGTCACCCAGTGGTGAATAGGGAGATCAGCACCTAGATGGGTGGCAGGAGTACACCTGGGTCCTGAATAGGGCTGGGTTTTCCCCCACACAATGCTGGCTCCGCCCCCTGTGGTGCGACTGATGACCCTGGCCTGCACTCTGAATAGGGAGAGGGGCTGAGCAAAACAAAGTGCTCAGGAACCAGTTGTAACTGGTTTGCCCCTTCCCTGCACCTTGAGACAGAGGGTTTTACTGTATAAAAATGGGGCTGTGTCCCCACAGAAACTGTTCTCTTGCTGATCCTAACCTGAGGGGGGCTGCTGCTGCTGCTGGACCAGAGGACCGCCACTTGGACTACCTCCCTGCCTGGAGGCCCAGTGAGCTGGCTCTGGGTCCAGCCTTGCCCCCCACCCCTGCCCTGCTGCATGCAGGGGAGAACTTTGCTGGACTTGGTGTCTGTTGGCATCCCTAAGCGCCTGGAAGCGCTTTTATTTTCCTTCAGCGCTCAGGAGCGTTTTTTTTGCTGCAAGCCGGTGCCCACCCGGCATTTGCCCCGTTCTGGACTGATCCTGAGGCCCCCTGGCAGGTGCCCAACCTGCCAGGGACATTGACCGCCCAGGTCGAGTGCCCACCTCGAGATGTTGCATTTTTGTTGGCGAGCGGGTGCCAACCCCGCATTGTTGCGACCTCGAGCGGGTGCCCACCCCGCTCGTATGATTGGAGAAGAGGGAGCCTACCCCTCGTTGCCACCGTGCCACAACCGAGAAACCCTGGGCCACCGCGCTGCCTGCAGCGGCCCAGAAGGAGTCAGGAAACCCCTGGTTGCGTGCGGGGCTTGTGACGCGCCCCCGGACGTAGTCGGGCCTCCCGTGAGCTGAGGGAGACCCGAGTGAGCACCAAAGAGAGGCGGGAGCCCACCCCACTCTCACAACCGGAGGAGAGAGCCCTGCCGCCGGAGTGTCCGGAGCAGACGCCGGAGTCCCGGTGAGTGGGGGCAGCCGGGGTGGTTGCAGAGCGCCGGACGCTCCCTCAAAGGAGGGGGAGGGGGCAGTATTTACCGAGCCCCGAGGGGCGCTCCAGCATAGAGGAGCAGTGAGGAAGAGCGGCCCCGGAAGGCAGCGGGCCGCTCCAACGTTGGCTGTGTGGGCATTGTCTATTTCAGAGCCGGTTGAGGCTCCAACGAGGGGGCGCATTTCGGGTCTGAAGAGCCTAGAGGGCTCCAAAGTACACGCGTTGGCTGTGTGGGCATTGTCTATTTTAGAGCCGAGTGAGGCTCCAACACCCCGCATTGTTTCCTTCGAGCGCTGGTGCGCTCCAACGGCGTTGTTTGTTTAGAGTGCTGGTGCGCTCCAACACTTGGGGGCATTCTCTTTGGCAGAGCCCAGGGAGGCTCCGAGGCATGCCGGATTGGTTTTGAGAAGTGGTGCCCCAGCATTCCTCCACAGCTGCCCAGCACTTCGTGGGCAGCTGCAACGTGTAGGTTGTGCCCTCCACGCTTGGGCTTGCGCAGCCGGCGCAGTCTGGCCCTGACATTGACATAGGGTGTCCTAGCCCCCCCTACAAGGCCAGTTGGCCTAGGGACTGCCACAGGTGGTGACTAATGTGAGTTTTGGCGCTATTTTTCCTTTCCTGCACCTCTGAATGTGTGTTTATGCGTCATGTGCCTTGTTCTACACCGCTGAATGTGTTTTTATGCATCATGTGTTTACCTTTCCTGCACCTCTGAATGTGTTGCGATGCATCATGTGTAATGTGCTTAGACCCCTACAGGTATTGTGATACTTAGGTGGTTGTTTTCTCCTAGTACAGGTGGTGCTAGTGAGGTCCTGGTTCCCTGCGCGATATTTTCCTAAGGTGGTTAGGGTTGCGTAGGTGGTACTTACTTGTTACCAGTAGTTACTGGTTGTGTGCTACATGTTCTATTTTACGCTACAGTAATTTTATATTCTATGTTCTAAGTGCTAATTTCTACAAAGTGCTAATTCCTGACAGTGGTCCATGTGGCCCTGTCCCCTGTACATATAATCCCTTGTAAATTCTGCCCGTGCCTGTTGGCACATTGTAAAGTGTGTGTTTTTATATAATGTGTTTGGTATAATACAAAGGCTATTTTTATATATAACCTTGTGTGGAGTTTCCTTTGTGGTGGGCCTTGGGTGTTGTTGCTGGGTGCGCGCGCAAACGCTTTACACATCACCTCCGGGATAAGCCTGACTGCTCGTGCCAAGCTACCAAGAGGGTGAGCAGGGGTTATCTTTGGCGTGTACCTTCCTTGCCCTGACTAGAGTGGTGGTTTCTGCCTGACTTTGGCGCAAGCCTTAGCCCACCAGAAATCCCATTTCTAACAGGCCCCAATACTCACTAGAGTGATAAATGCCGCCTGTAGATTTGGCCTTCCTCGAACTTGGTCTACGGCCATAATTGTCCCGATTTTTAAAAAGGGGAACAGGGACAACCCACAATGTTACCGACCAATTTCACTGATCGATGTGTCAGCTAAGATTTTGGGTCGGGTAATTCTAAATCGCCTTACTAAGTGGACTGAGGAGAATAATATCATCTCGGACACCCAGTACGGGTTTAGAATAGGGAGATCTACACGTGACCAATGCCTGAACCTGTATATGCTGGTAGCGAAATACACTAAGGCCAGCAATGAAGCTATTTACCTGGGGTTCATGGACTTAGCAGCCGCTTTTGATCACGTGAACAGGGACAAACTCTGGGCTATGATGACACAGTTGGGGATAGATTTGGGCTTGATTGACATCTTGAGGGAATTACATAGGGACACCTCTGCAATGGTACGCTATAACATGGAGGGGGGGCTGACTGAATCCTTCCCATGTACCAGCGGGGTGAGGCAAGGTTGTATTCTGGCCCCCTTTTTATTCTCACTCTATATTAATAACCTGGAGAAGTCCTTGATCAATCTAAAAACCGATTGCCAAAGCGTAGGATCGCGTCCTATCCCGGTACTCTTATACGCGGATGACGCGGTCCTACTTGCACGTACCCCTAAGAGCTTACAGCTCCTAATAGACGGATTTGTAAAGTTTATGGAAACTTTAGACCTGTCGGTTAATCTGGGCAAATCATACGTGATGCTAGCTGGTAATAAACCCTGCACTAACTTCTCTTATAAAATAGGAAGCCACACACTAGAAAAGGTACAGTCTTTCTCGTATCTGGGCCTACTATTTGATGGCTCTTTACAATTTAAGCCCCTGGTGGAGGAACGTTGCTGTAAATTGATATCCTCCAAGGGTGCTATCGCAGGCTATGGGCGGAGAGTGGGTCGATGGTCCCCTGAACAAATAATGAATCTCTATGGCTCTATTTGTTGCTCAAAGGCCATTTATGGTGCAGAAGTGTGGGGCTTTGTAAACATCCAGCAATTACAGCGGGAGGAAAGCAAAATTTTACGCTCAGTATTGAAGATACCGCAGAGTACCCCAGCTGTAATAGCCCATAGCGAATTAGGGAGGCCATATTTAGAAGACCTGGTTAAACTTAGACCTATTTTGGCATGGCTGAAAATTTGGTTAAACCCTGAGGCGACTTTAGGTAGACAAATTATAAGTGACTGCATGGGAAGGGATAAAAGCATGAGTATACCATGGCTGAAATATGTAATGATTAGCCTGGAAAACCTTGGTCGTAAGGATCTATTTTTAAAACCAGCGACGATTGTAGCACAAGATAAGCTGTTGATCAAGAGATTATTTTTGGCCCAGAGAACCACAAGCAGAGCAGAGGCTGGAAGGATTAAATGTACCGTGAGTACCTATAGCTTAATAAAAAACTCGGAGGGAATGGAGCCGTATCTTTATCTCATGCACAACGCCCAGGATAGATTTTTAATGTCCCGTTTTAGGCTCAATCTTTTACCCTATTTACTGGCTGATCCACCAGGTTTTATATTTCCGATTGAGCAGAAGGGTGCCTGCGGCTGCGACAATAGGTCTCCGCAGGACACCCTTCATTTTGTACTTTTGTGTCCTTTTTATTCAATGCCCAGGCGTAGATTTCTGGTAGGAATTTGAAAGCAAGCTAAATTTGCACACGCCAAAGATGCACTAATCTTCTTGCAAAAAGCGGTCAATCCCTTGACACTATGTAGTATTATGAATTTTATTAGAGTCACGGTGCGATTAAGGGTAACTAGAGAGATGGTCTGATCGTCATTATCTCAAATAAAATGTTTCACCTAGTCTTCCTTTTACCATATATGTAGTAACAGTCAGGATTCTGGTAGTGATTTAATTGTATTTTTAACTGTTTGTATATATGTGCTTTTATGATGTTTTTTAATCATCGAAAAAAGAATGACTGACTGACAATGGACATTGAAACAGGTTCCTTCCAGGCCCTGTAGTCATGTCCTTAACTATTCAGGAGAAAACACGAACTCATTTTTAAGTCTAAAAGGGTTAGGGCTTTACTTAATCTTGCATTCCTTAAAAGGGTTGCCTTTTTCCAGGATGTTACATTTATGTTTCAAGCAGCATATTACACGTCTCCCCTCCCTCATAACCTAGTTTCCATTTTCTGGTTCTCCAGGGCTGCCAGGTCATTAAATTGCCAATAGCACTAGGCAAATTTAATCACTCCACTATAAATGAAAAAAACAAAAGTAAAAAAATATTGCCATTTTAACCGCCAACACCTCTGTTTTTCACAAATACGAGACCATAGTCTAGGCTCCACTTATATCAGCAAAAAACCTCCAATCTTCAACATTTTGTATACATTCGTAGAGCACATCAGACTCATAGTATCAAAGTAATGTTTGTCGTCCCAGAAACATGCATGTTGTGTAAGGAGTATCTAAGCAAAAATCCTGGACATCAAAAAGTCATAAAGCACCCCCAAACACACCCTATCGAGCAGAACATAAAATATGCATTCAACGTTCCACTGGTAAGTGAGATACATCTCTGGTCATTTTGTGGCCTAAATCTAAAAGCTATAATGATGCACGGGTAATATGTACAACAATAAGTAAAGACAAGGGAAGAATATCATACGTCAGCAAGCACAACAAACCTCACCATATCAAATGTAAGTCTTCAACTGAATACCAATGTCCAAATAAACAATAAGAACCTCAAATGCTGCAAATTAAGCAGGTAGTCACATGAGCAAACCTAGTGTGTAAGTTCGCTGGGATATGTAGCAATATACTCCTATTATGAATCACTGACTGTACTAATGTGCAATATAGATATTTACGAAAACACTTCATTTCCAAACAAATTGAATGTGCTCCACCAGATTTCTCTCTGCAACAGTCTTTTCCTCCTGTCAACAGTGTGATCTTCCTGTACTGCTTTCAATACCTGGATCCTCAACTGTGCATCATTCATTATGCTTAGAGTCAGAAACATGTGATGCTACTGTAGACTTGTCAGACTTCATCCTGCTGTTGCTCTTATGGTTATGCAGGTTTTCATTTTCTTTCAATTTTGCCCACATATAATAATAATCCCCACGGACATTTGAGAGAATATATACAGTTTGATCTTTATGTCACTATATGTCTCTGCTACTCTAGGTCCGGGTAAGATATTATGACAATGTACACAATTGGAACAGGGAAAAGTTATTAATTTGTTTTAGCGCCGGTGTTCTCTTATATTTGTCTTTTAGTCACTTTTGTTTTAAAGTTTTAGATCTTTTATAAGCGTGTGAATTGGTTATATGAAGTGGCTTTACAATGTGAACCCTAACAAATTCTATTATAGAGGATTTTACTATGTAAACTCCTTTGCCAAACACCATGGGCATGGGTTTTATATTGTGCAGCATATGAAAAACATGCAATAGGAAGTGGTTTCATAGTGTGAACTCTCTGGCAGACATGAAAAGAAGGTTTTTGCATTTTGAACACCAAAATGAACACCATCGGAAGAGAATTTACATGTTGAATTATTTGACAAATATAGTGCGAAAGGGTTTTACGTTGTCAACTCAACTGACAAATGCAAAGGTTCAGCCTCAGTAAATGCTTGGTGTCTCCAGGAGAGTTAATATTCAGGTCAATGTATACTTTGGGTCTGCCTATATTGTTTCATTTGTTGTGGGCTCTCTTCGGGTTTCATCACAAGTCACCAAGTGTGCAAGTGAGTGCACGGATCGGTTCCAGTGTCTCTGGCGTCTCCTGGGACCATCCCAGCAGCTCCACCAGCTCCAGCGGCACCAGCTCTGGCTCCCACAGTGGACAGCAGGAAGTGGGAAGCAGGAAGCAGGGGGCCATAGCTGTAGCCCTGACGATCAGCCAGTTGGGCCAGAGCGTAGCGGACTATAGCTGCTGCAGGCGCTAAGAGGGGTCAAACCTGCGGTCCCTCTGTCGGCGCAGAAGCGGTCAGCGCTAGACCGGTGCGGCTTGTACCTGCAGATGGCCGTAGCGCATAGCCCACGTGGGGGTGCAACTTGGCAGTTCCGCACTACCTCCCGATCACATTAGGTCTGTGTTATGGCCGGTTGTGACCTGTAATTGGCCTGCGCTTCGCAGTACTCGGCTCGGTTTGCTTGTCTGCTGCTTGTTTCTGCTTGGAGCTAGAAGCTTTGCAGTCACACATCGAGCTTAGGCAGCTGACTTGTAGGAGTCTACTGCTACCCACATTGCCCAAGAAACAAGCCAACGAGTCCTAACTCTTCCTCCCCTGCCCTGCCTGGCCTAGCCTTGCCTGGAAAAACAGCAAGAGGGGGGGGGGGGGCAAAAGGGTAAGAGGTGAGTGGCAGAGAACTTGACTGGGATGAAGAAAAATATCTTGGATGACAGCACGCTTGAGCCCCTCCCCACATCTTTGGTGGGACCGTAACAGAGGAGGCGTGGCGGCAATTGACAGTTCAGGACGGGAAACAACGCGGGCATAACATCGCACTACCATTTCAACACAACTTTTACAACACAAGATCTATTTCAACGCATGCAAGTCAAGTCAAGTCAATAAACTTTATTCGGTTGTACGAATTGACAACCATAAAAGCATTTACATTACATTTAAAAAGATCACATTGATACATAAGGATAAAATACAGTTATAAGATAAGCAGGTGAAGACAATTATACAACAAGCATTCAGAGTATTTTGTGGAGTCCATTATAAAAAAGAGGTAATAGCAATTCGTATATTATTTTTATCCTTCCATACTATTTCTAAATTTTACTGCCAATTTTAAAAAACTACATAGATACATGGTATATTCACAACTTAATAGCTGTAGAAAGTGCAGTGCAGGACGATATTGTATAAAATTTAGTTTTTTCAGACAGGGTTTTAAATATAGATTCCTCGGTACAGTATAAAAGGGACAAAAGAAAAGAAAGTGTGCCAGGTCTTGCGGAGACATATCGTCGCAGCCGCAAGCCGGCAACACTTGTCCACGATGAGATCCCCTAGGTACAGCCAGCAGAAAATGAAACAGATTAAACCTGAACCTGATCAGTAAAAAACGGTCATAACTGGACAATTGCCAGGATAAATAGGGTTCCATGAGCAAGGTGCTTTTTACTAATACATGATTACGAACACTTTCTTTTTTTAGCTCACGTGATTCCCTATCTTGAATTCTAAAATCAATAAAAGCTTTCTTGACCGTTATAACATCCTGTTTAGTGATCGATTCAGGGGATAAAAAGAGTTCAAGGCGGCCTAGATCAGCAAAGCACTTAAAAAGATACTTTAACCAGGGAACCTTCATCCTGTTGTCCCATGTGAGTGACTCTCTTAAAATAAGCTGGGTTAGTGGAATGTTGTCATTTAACCAACAATTCATCCAGCATAACAAGGGATTAACAGCAATCTTGTCACTTACGAAAGAAACCCCCAGTTCCTCGTGCACGGAGAAGTTGGCCGTGCCCCTGGGAACCCTTAGTACTAATTTCAAGAAGTTATTTTCAACAGTCTGTAAGGGATCCGGAGGAACATAACCCCAAATTTCACTTCCATAGCACGCTGTGGAGACACTTTTTGCTTGGTAAAGTTGGAGCAAGGCGGCAACTGGACTATTGCCCACTTTCTTAGAAAAGTCCATTATTGCCGCGTTTACCCTAGTGACTTCTCCCTTCTTTTTTTCATACACGGGTCCCCAATTTAATTGACTGTCAAAGAGGACCCCGAGATAGGAAAATGTATGTGTAGTAGGAATACGTACACCATTTACATTTAGGCAGTTTGCTTTTTTATTTCCCTGTCCAACCTTCATTATGTATGATTTAGAGTTATTAATGCTTAACTCTTTTGAGGTCATAAAAGAATGGAAGGAGTCTAATAAGATTTGTAGTCCGTTTGCTGTTCTTGATAGGAGAACTGCGTCATCCGCATATAAAAGGACTGGCAGCCCCCTACGGCCTATGTACGGATAATCCGTATTAGTACTTAAAAGATGCTCTTCCAGATCATTTATATATAAATTAAAAAGGAATGGGGCCAGGATGCAGCCTTGTCGGACACCACGATGCACCCCAAAGTCTTTGGTCACATTCAGGTCTTGGGTGAATCTGACATTTGCATTGGTGTCCGAGTGCATATCATCTAACAAATCAACTAAGTTTGGATCCACACCCATTTTTAGCATGGCGTCCCAAAGCTTCCCCCGGCTCACACAATCGAAAGCCGAGGAAAGATCCATGAACGCCATATGGATCGTTCCTCTTCGAGCCTTAGTATACTTCGCGATGATGAGGTATAAGTTTAAACATTGTGAAATCGTAGAATGACCAGGCCTGAATCCATACTGGATTGAAGATATTATATTATTTTCTTCTGACCATGTGACCAATCTGTTCAATATTACACCTCCCACAACTTTAACCACGGAGTTTATTAAAGATATTGGTCGATAGCAGGCAGGGCTACTGCGGTCTCCTTTTTTAAAAATAGGCACAATAGTGGATACCCCCCATGATTTTGGGCATCCACAAAGCACAGCAGCATTAAGTACAGCTGTAAGGACCGGTGCCCAGAGTGTTATACAAGATTTAAAAAGATCAGGAGGGAGACCGTCGGGACCTGGGGCCTTGTTGTTTGATAGGCCTTCTATACCCTTTATTACCTCATCAGTTGTGAAGAACAAAGATTTTTCACTAATTTCTTTTGGACTGCATTGTACCTGGGAACCGTTACCTTTAAAAATGGAACTGAAGTGATTAATCCAAACTTCTTCTGGGATTTTGGTGCCTATACTTGAAATACTGGGATGATCAAATAAGGGCTTGTTAATGATCTCCCAGAACTTAGAGCTATTTTTTAGTATCTCTGGATCTAACAAGGACTCCCAAACGCTTTTCTTGACAGCACGTTTGCGAATGGCAAGAGACTTTTTATACTCAGCCCGCAACACCCTGATGGTTGAAGGATCTCTCTGGCTTGTTTTTAATGCTTTCTTGAGCTCGCGACTGGCCTTCGAACAGTTGCTGTCAAACCATTTTGGGTTATTGGATAAGTTAGCTATCCTCTTAGCAGGTAACGTTAAAAGTGACTCCACCTTTTTAGCAATCTCATTAAAAGACGTCAGAATTTGTAATGGTGCTGAAGCAGTAGATGTACATGTTATCAGATCATGATGGCATACATTGTTGATAGAAGAATAAAATTGCTTACAGTCCACCATTGACCACTTTAAGCGTCGCTTACCATTAATGCATTTAGTAATACCACAGTCCTCTCGAGGGTTATGTTTTTCGAGTAAGTTCGCACCCATAGTGATACATAAAGGATTGTGATCGCTAAAAATGCTTGAAATAATCGAAAAATCCCCAACAAAATTAACAAGTTCTGCCGATAATAGGATATGGTCTATATATGACCCTGTTGCGTGACCTTTAAAAGTAGGGGTTGAAAATACAGTTTGTTCCTCAACTATTGACATAGCAGTGAAAAGGTTATATTCATTCATTAAGTCATTTAAACATGAACCCCTTCGCGAGTGATCAAAGTGTATTCCTTCCAGATTGTTACAACCCAAATGACCAACAGGACTCAGGCTAGGATTCCCACATAAATGAGTGTTGAAATCACCCGCTATTATCTTAAGGCGGGGAAGGGAATCATCTTTGGCCCTTAGGAATTCACGCAATGACTCCATATTGCAATCGCCAAACTGACTCACTGCGTTATAAAAGTTGATCAGAGCAAAACTTGTACTGCCCCTCTTAAATTCGACAACCTGAATATTATTATTGCCAGAGTGGTGTACAGTTTTAAGGCATATTAGTGATAAGTTAACAAAGATTGCCAAACCCCCTTTAGCTCTACCACTAGGTGAGGGAACTGCCGAGGTTATAAAACTCTCATAACCGTCAATGTGTATATTTTTCCCCACTGCCCAGGTTTCTTGAAGGCATATAACGGGGTAATTTTTAACAAAGGATAACCAATCTGTATTAGACAATTTATCCTGCAGTCCAGCTATATTCCAGGATAATAGCCCCTCCTTATATTTAATTGATTCATATTGTAATATAGCCACATTTCCACATGCAATTTGAGTGATAGGTGTTAAGCCTGTACAGCAGCGTACCCCATCTGACCCAGGATTAGCCGAAGAACAAGCTTGAGGACAGGCTGGGTTTATATCAGTGGGTAGACCTGGTATATCTATTTGATTCCAGCCAACCAAACCCCCATCCTTACTGCCTTGCGGTTCTAACCCTTGAAGAATATCTCCAAAGTCTGTAACTTCTGGCAATCGGTCGGTGGGGAGGAGGTTAAAAGATGTGTCAGGTAGTCATTCCACCCCATCCAGTCCCCCCTCGTCTGAGAAGATACCATACCTATTGGAGATGGGGATGTTAAAATGATTATTAAAATGAGTAGAGTAATATTGATCTGGAGGGGGTGATCGTATTGGACGTTCCCTTCTATCCTGACTATACCCCCAGTTATTAGTTGGTGCCTCAAAACCCCAGCCATTAGATGTCGCTGGCCATATAGGCCTGGTGAAATTATGGGTAGGCTTAGGATAGGACATGCTCCGCTGTTTTTTGCCGAAAAATTCTAGGGTGAGAGGAATGATGGTACCTCTTCTGCGCTGCGGCGGCAAAATATTTGGCAGGATGTTTGGTAAAACTGCAGAATTGGCAAAATTTATAATAATGCAGTCACCCTTGAATTTTTTAGGGTTTTGACCTATCCATGGGACCCTTCTGGCTGACTTAATGTCACCAGCTAGCTGTTGTTTCCCCCACGGGGCCAGCTGCATATTGCCTGATAACCAGTGCAGGACCTTACTTGTTACTGCCGGGGGGGATTCTGATTGGTCTGGGGCTAATGAGGGGACGTTAGCCAATACCAGTACTAATGGAGCCGCATCTTCCAAAAACTGTACCGTAACTTCTTCTGTAGTAGGTGCAGGTATTACAGGCGGAATTGGGGGTAATGTATCTCCTGGCCGTAAATGATGTGTCGCTGTGGATGAGGACTGTTCCTGTAAATTTGCGTGTACAGAATTTGAGGTAGTGCCTCCCTCAGATGAAGGAAAAAGAGCCTCTTTTACGGGTAGAGCTAGGCTGGTAACTGTGTCTGATATATTAGACACAGCTTCTACTAACTTTTTTTGATCTGCACCTAGTTTCTTTATATCTGCAGTTAGCTTGTCCAATTTGGTCACTACTGGTTTAATTAAGATTTTAAGTTTAGTGTCAATTAAATCAGCTAATCTTGATAATAACTCCTCATCCACATTATACTTCTCGGGTTCTTCTACTTTCCCCCTGCTTTTGTCCCTACTTCTCACGGGTGACGCAACCCTCTTCTTCCCTAAAAGAACTCCACCACGGTATAATTGAGTTTTTCTACATTTTCTGATAGCACGTGGCGCATGATCTAGAACTGGGGGATCAGCTTCATTATTTGGCTGCTCACTCTCCTGCACAATTTGATCTTGGTCTTGATCAGTGTCAACTACCTGGCATTCCGAGTCATTAGCCCGAGCTATGTCCTGACCCAGTGTTGTACGAGTACTCAGGTTTGAAATGCCATGTTCTAAGATATCAGAGTCTGAAACCGCACTTCCCTCGACCTGAGAAGGTTTATCAATCCAGGGTGAATCAGATGAAGGGCTTAGGGGAGATAAGTTAGGGGACAGGCTAAGACCTAACGATTCGCGCCTCTCGTTATTAATCTTAGAGACTACTTGTATCATATAGTTTTCTATTGAGTTACCTCCCGCCGCTAAATTCTTTTTAGGCATTCTTCTTGAACTAGTAAAAATAACCAAATAACAACAGTGTTATAATGGATGACAGTATATCCAAGAAGTAGAAACAAGTATGAATAGCCTTACTGCAAACCACGCAAAACGAAGACAGTAAGGGCTGAGTAGCGTGTCCAGTCCAGTCTCAGCCTGTCTCGGACTGTCTAAGACTGTCCGCCCTTTGTCCGGGCTTCGTCCGGCGTCCCGCACACGCGTCCCGCTATGCGTCAGAGACACGATTTTATAGGAGGAGCAGGGGCGGGAAGAGACTCCAGGTGCGCTGCGTTGATCCTGCGCGGAACCCTGGGTCTCGCAGTCCCGGCCCCTGTTGAAAGCGCCTCTCACTCTCCTCGGCCACGGTAAAAATGTCCAAAGCTCCGCTCCACCACTTCTTTAAGCAAACGAACAGGGTATGAAGGTAAAAGTCACGAACTCTGCACACAGCTGCGAGCGGCTCCCGCGAAGCGGGGGCCGCGAGCTGTTATGAAGGGGCAAGCCAGGCAAGGCAAACGGGGAGGAGCAGGGGCGGGAAGAGACTCCAGGTGCGCTGCGTTGATCCTGCGCGGAACCCTGGGTCTCGCAGTCCCGGCCCCTGTTGAAAGCGCCTCTCACTCTCCTCGGCCACGGTAAAAATGTCCAAAGCTCCGCTCCACCACTTCTTTAAGCAAACGAACAGGGTATGAAGGTAAAAGTCACGAACTCTGCACACAGCTGCGAGCGGCTCCCGCGAAGCGGGGGCCGCGAGCTGTTATGAAGGGGCAAGCCAGGCAAGGCAAACGGGGAGGAGCAGGGGCGGGAAGAGACTCCAGGTGCGCTGCGTTGATCCTGCGCGGAACCCTGGGTCTCGCAGTCCCGGCCCCTGTTGAAAGCGCCTCTCACTCTCCTCGGCCACGGTAAAAATGTCCAAAGCTCCGCTCCACCACTTCTTTAAGCAAACGAACAGGGTATGAAGGTAAAAGTCACGAACTCTGCACACAGCTGCGAGCGGCTCCCGCGAAGCGGGGGCCGCGAGCTGTTATGAAGGGGCAAGCCAGGCAAGGCAAACGGGGAGGAGCAGGGGCGGGAAGAGACTCCAGGTGCGCTGCGTTGATCCTGCGCGGAACCCTGGGTCTCGCAGTCCCGGCCCCTGTTGAAAGCGCCTCTCACTCTCCTCGGCCACGGTAAAAATGTCCAAAGCTCCGCTCCACCACTTCTTTAAGCAAACGAACAGGGTATGAAGGTAAAAGTCACGAACTCTGCACACAGCTGCGAGCGGCTCCCGCGAAGCGGGGGCCGCGAGCTGTTATGAAGGGGCAAGCCAGGCAAGGCAAACGGGGAGGAGCAGGGGCGGGAAGAGACTCCAGGTGCGCTGCGTTGATCCTGCGCGGAACCCTGGGTCTCGCAGTCCAGGCCCCTGTTGAAAGCGCCTCTCACTCTCCTCGGCCACGGTAAAGATGTCCAAAGCTCCGCTCCACCACTTCTTTAAGCAAACGAACAGGGTATGAAGGTAAAAGTCACGAACTCTGCACACAGCTGCGAGCGGCATGCTATTACAACGCAGATGCTATTACAACGCATGCCAATACAACGTAAGTATGGGTAACTATTTCATTTTTTAAATATTTTTTATCCAGTCCTTACCCTACTGATGCACCCACCCTGGAGTAACAATGGTAATTAGTATCCCTACACTATCCAGCACTTACCCTACTGATGCACCCACCCTGGAGAAAGAATAGTAATTAGTACCCCTACACTATCCAGCAGTTACCCTACTGATGCACCCCCCCTGGAGTAACAATAGTAATTAGTGCCCCAACACTATCCAGCACTTACCCTACTGATGCACCCCTCTGGAGTAACAATAGTAAATAGTACCCCTACACTAACCAGCACTTACCCTACTGATGCACCCACCCTGGAGTAAGAATAGTAATTAGTACCCCTACACTATCCAGCACTAACCCTACTGATGCACCCCCCTGGAGTAACAATAGTAATTACACTTACCCACCCAAAACCCCTATTTTCCCTGCATCCCGTGCCAGGATGTATTTTTACACATTTAAAAAAAATATATTTATGCGTTGTAATGGTATGCGTTGTATTGTCTTGCTAAGTTATGGCTCTTTTAATGCATTTAATATACTTCGCGTTGTAAAGGTTATCATTGTAAAAACATTTGTTGAAACAGACTATGCGTTGTAAAAAATGCGTTGTAAAAGCATGCGTTGTAATAGCATGCGTTGTATCGTCATACATCCGTTCAGGACCTCAATCTAGTTTGGTGGTGGAACCAAAGCGAGATGGCAGGAAAGTCAGCAGGCTAATGGAGAACAGCTAAGCGAAGCTGTAGCAGCGCACTCGATACTCTGTTGCTTCTTTCTCTAATGCACCCACACTCGCCGTAAAGCATTCATCTCCCAACTCACTGATCTTCTGATCTGCAACTTGAGAAGGGGGCAGAGAACTGCACTCAAGGAGATCATCCCCTATGTTGATGATTGGGCAATTCATCACATTGACCACCATCGGACCAACTGAGTACGAGAACCCTAGGGCCTCCTCAGGATCTCCGGATCTCTGAAATTCAAGACCTAGCAGCCCAGATCTCAGCAAAAACCATTAGCAATTACCTTCAGATAAGGCAATCAGCATCGTACCAAATATGAGATCTGGAAGAGTGAGGGAACAAACTGCAACAAAACCTAATAAAAGATCCTTTAGAGTGCGCAACAAGCCTTAAAATAAGACTCAAAAGATGGAGGACAGCTGTTTAGCCACACTTCTCTAATCAAGTCCATCTGCATATCAAATTGTGATGAGCACAGGCAGCCAACCAAAAATATACACAAAAGGTACCTTATTAAAGGATGCTGGGGTGGTGTTAGACTCAACCAACACTGTAATAAATGGTCTGCCTTCACCGCTGCAATCAGTAAAACAACAGTCGAACAAAGACTGTAGAAATCACCTGAGAAAGATCAAGGAGTGCAATTTCAGAGACAGGATGGGAGCAGAAACAGCCCCTGACCATGATAAAACCAGCAACCAAGCATCTCCAGACATCAAGCATGTGGGCAACATGGCCTTTCTGGGTCTGATGCAATCATCCCAAACGAGAGAGTTAATGAAGATGTGCAGGGAGAAACTACACCAAGGAATTTAAAAATCAACTCCCTACTTACCCTTGAATAAGTGCTTAGGAGTAATAGCAGCAAAGGCAGTACTAGGGGAGACAAGGGACCCCTGGAGGGAGTACAACATAACAAGGACTTGTACTCGTAGGAAGAGCTGCTCACGACCACTGTTCAAACTTCGTTGGACACAATCACCGGATCCATAAGGTCTACAAGAGAATTTAGATCCCAGATACCAGAGTCAGTAACAGATTATGCACTTGAGAAAGAGCCTGAAGCCTGGTTGGCTCACTTAGCAATACCAGCAATACCGGAATCTACTCGAGAGAAAAATGGCCGTAACAAGAAGGATGTCTTTTCCCCAAGAGTACTACTGAGGGATTCAGCCTCTTTCAACTTCCAAGTAGAACTGGCAGACAAAGACCTAAAAACCACAAAATCTCTCCTTGTAACACAGCCTCGGTCCCAATCCCCAGGGGACTCCACACAAAGCAAATCCCCGCCAAGAATTTAATGCAAAATTTACCTTGCACCCAGGATTCTGTGAATCTAGACATATCCTATCAAATGACATAGTAAAGGGAAAAGTTGGTAGCCTCTTACACCCTGCAACCATTGGATGCATGCAGGGGAAAAATAAACAGGACGCCCAAAACCAGCGTCAAACCGGATAGCACAAATGGGACCGACAACATATGGGTTTCATTTCTAAACACCATGCAAATGTCGGTCAACGCGCTACAATATCCATCTGACATAATGGACATACAACTAGCAGTCCTAAACTCATTGTCTATATATGTCTCCAACATGGATACCAAACTGGCCGACCTCAATAGTCTGATTAGTATGGCTCAAATGGAGACGCAGCTTATGCAGACAAGCTGCACCTGCGAAGCAATTGTAGATAAACTATCAACGCAGCCATAATGTGGAACCTACTGGCTGACATAAGGAAAGCAACCGATTCCTTACTGGCAGGAACTCTAGTTGATTTTCATCAGAAGACAGGCAGCCCTAACTTACAATCAAGAGAAGGTCGCTAAGTGATTGTAAAGAAGTAATATTGGAATTGTATATGCAGATCATTGTTGTTCTAATAATAAATCAATAAAAAAATAAATAAAGAGAAGGTCGCTACAAAAAAACCCTTAACGGGGGAAGAACCCAATGATTTAAATAACCAAGACTACAAAGAATAGACCCAGCTGACCCATCAGACTCTAGGCAACGCAGCAAGCAGAGAAGAAAGGGATGGCAAAAGAACAACGATATAGCGACATACTTGAATTGCGGCTCAACAACTCAAATCTCAGCTGATCGACCAATGGGGCTAATATAGGGTAAATCAGTCACCGCTGACCAAGATACGGACCCCAGTCTAGTGCTCCCAGATGAGAGACCGGAGAATGGGAGGAGAACCCCCGCAAGTAACAAAAAGCACAAACACAAGACCGCATGATTAAACCCGGGGGAAGGAACCAACCACTCAGCAAGACCCTTGACCAGTTACCGGAAATGATCGAGACTCCGTACTTTCCAGCAAAGGGCCTCCTGAAGAACTCAGAGAAAGGGCAAACATGCAGCAACCTCCAGAGGGCTGTAGATGCAACTTGACACACACACCACCTTGTTGTATCCAGAATACAAGTCCAAAAAAAGGATGGACAGCTTAAACAGGGGCACTACCCTACGACTTTTAACAACAATCAGCAGTTTGGATGATCTTAGGTCTTGTGATCTGGAATCAATTACATTTGTGAAACCAAATAATTTCTTGGAGAATGAGGCAACCAAAGCAGTCTGGGCATCAACTGGACTAGCCAAAAGGATTCTAAATGAACAAGAACAGCTAAGCGCTTGGGGAATCAAACTAATACCATACTACAAACCAAGATACCCTGAACCCACTACGGTAAAAACAGTTTGAGTCTCTGCTCTAGAAACTTAAATGTGGTGAGCATTAAGACAACAGATATCAACCTACTGCAATATTTTCATACATTTGATCTCATTATTTTACAAGAAACCTGGCTGAACCAGCCAATTTATCTACAGGATTTCAGAGCTACATTATTTACCAGTGGTCAAAAGGGCCAAATTTGGTCATTTCAAGGGAGCACTAGCAATTTATATCTCCACCAAGAGCTGAGTCAAAGAGCTATCAATCACGTTAGCTCTGCCTAATGCAATACAAACTCTAAAACTAGCGATACAAGGACCATCTGAGTCCCTCCAATTGGTAATAATAGATGTATACTTTCATCCATAAAACAAGGCCAGGGGAAATAATCATATAGAAGAGGAATTAACGAGAGTCCTAACAGAAGAGCGAACTTCAAACTTTATAGTCATTAGAGATTTTAATCTGCACAATGTTGGGCACAACAAATGAAGAAGATACACCGGAAGTCCATGCATTGGCATGGCATATCCCCCCACAGGTTGGGAACAACTGGGGAAAACAAACCAAGCTTGCGCAAAAACCTTTAGCGATATTAGAACATCTAAGCTTCTAAATAGACGATTTTCAGGGGATAGCCCTCCAGCCTCAACTTTCCATAGCACACAGTAACAAGTACAACAATTGATTACACCTTTGTATCACTTCCACTGTTCTACAAAGTGACTGATTACCATATACGGGTAGCTATATCATAGCGACCACCTCCCACAAGAGATCAAATTGTATATGCACGTTTCTGCTATAATTCAGCCTGTAAATGTGTCAAGCCCTCCCATCACTATCAATAACATAAGACTTGAATGCAAAACCCGGGATCCAGAAAGGTTACTGGCCTCGGCGAAGAATCTCCTGCAGGAAAAACTAGCAGACAACCCGGACCCACCCGCAAGTCGGGAATGCTTCACAAAGGCATTAGGTGAGACGCGCACAGTAAAAACAGACCCACACCCAAAAGATTCAGTGAAGCAGCGACAAGGGTGTCCCGTTATCTCCAAGGACGCTTCTGTTAAACGGCTCAAGAAAGCAATAAACCAAACAGTGTTGAAACTCCAATGAGGGGGCCCGGTCTTACCAACCCAAAGAGACCTCCGGCAACTAAAAACAATGTGCAAGAAAATTATTTGGTGCCCCAAAAAGGAATCTGAAGAGAGTCTGTGGGTTAGATTATTATTTGACATCAATAATAGCACTCGATTCTGGCATAAGATTAACAAGCTAGTAAACCCACCAACTCTGTGGATCAATTCTCATCTCACAGAAAAAGAATGGATAACTTTCCTCAAAGTTCACTTCATTGAACATCGTGGAGATACCACTTTTATAACTAAAAAGACATAATCAGAGCCTGAGAGAACGGAAAAGACATACTGATCTGATACCCTTTTGTGAAGAATAGGCTCACAGGAATATTTAGTTATATTGTCTTTATTGGAGCTTAGCGACGCCCATACATTTTACTCATAACCCTTAGTCTTAACTGAACTATTATCCCTTGAAAACCTTCCACCATTGTCTAATAGAACCTCTGCCCCTACCATTCAAGGTGACATCACAGTCAGTGCCACCACATGCATCATCACATCATTACACCTGTGCAATCACTTCCAATCAAATTTCTGAATGAATATCTAAGGCCAGAAGAGAGTGTGCCCAAGGACTGAACGGGATTCCTCCAATCATGTTCAAATTGGACTGGGACTATTGGTCAGAAGTACCGAAACCTGTATTTGAACAAATTCTCAGAACCAAGTCAATACCAGCTTCATGGAGGAGCTCAATTATCTCCCCAATCTATAAAAAGGGCGACAGAAACGAGGCGAAAAACTACAGACTGGTAGCCCTTATAGATAATGACACCAAGTACTACGCTTGGATATTATTGAACGAATTGACAAACTCAGCACCAGAAAAAACAATCATCCCTTTGAATCAAACGGGCTTCTGTAACCATATGGGGACTACTACCAACAAATTAACCCTCTTCCGGTTGATTGACTATCATTGTGACTAAGCAGCTACTTTATCTATCCTTCATTGATTACAGTTCAGCATTTGATTAGATCAACCGGAACAAACTATGGAGTAAACTTACTAAATGGAACATTCCACCTCTTCTCTTGAAACAAATAATCCTCTTACACTTAGATACGCGATTAAAACTAAAGATGGAGGCCGGTGATTATCTGACAAAAAAAAGATTCCAAGCACAATGGGGCTGGAACAGGGCTGTGTACTAGCTCCATCACTCTTCAACCTCTTCATGGCAGATCTGTCGGTAAGGTTAGGTAAGTGTAACTCGCACTCTCCAAAGATGGGGGGCTCGTGCTCTCAAACCTGCGATAGGCAGACTATCTTGTACTCATTAGCCACACTCCAGTTGGCCTACAGCACCTACTAGAGGAAACACAAAGCTTCTCAGAGGAGAATGAGCGGAGTATAAATCTAGACAAAACTAAAATTATGAATTTGAATCAACAGAAGGGTAAGCAAGCATATCGATGAAAGTTGGAGAAGCTCATCCTCTTCATCACCCAGAGAAGAGCCGGTGTGCTCCGACAAAGAAAAAAAATTGTCTCCCTCAGACTCCTTACAAAGTTCGATACCGAGCACACTAGCAGTTGGGGAGTTAACTGCCTTTGAGGTCGAGATATCGACAGTAGGGAGGGAGAGCTCAGAGCTTGCAAGGTTCTTAGTACTCACTATCGTGCTTAACCCTGATGACACATGACCATTTCCTATAGTTACTTTATTTATAATCTTATCTTCCGGCAACTGTTGCTCCGCTGCGGAATCTTCTAGCCCAATAGAAGTATTGTCTGCCAAAAGAGAACCAGATGTAATTAGGGATAGGTGCTTCCCTGCGAGAAGCGGTTCAGCTCCCCCGGTTCCCCCGGCTGCCTCTGCTGTTCCATGCTCAGAGGGAGGCTTGATCTTTAAGGCAGCACTCTTAAAGAGACCCGGGACTGTATGCTTGCCCTTACCGGCTCCTTTAACATAAACACCATTGCGGATTGTACCTCCCTCCTTTGCAGGTCCTCTGCCCCCCCCCCCGCCGCACTCGATGGGTCTCCCGCACCAATCGGGATTGCAGGATTGTCGGTGGAGTCAGAGGCAGTACTCGCTGCAGATCGCGCCCTCGCTGCAGCCGCTGCGGCCGCGGCCGTCTTTGCCTTCGGGGCCATGTTTCCGAGCGAATATCCCCTGAGAGCAGGCACACTGATGCTGCGAACGGAGCAACGAGATGCCGGCAGACACAGAACAGCAGAGCACCGGAAAGCACAACGCGATCCAAATTCCGGCGTGCAACGTAGAATCAGCCTTAACATGCCACTGCCCGGTCTCTGAAGATATAAGGTAGGGGACAGTCTCAGTTCATCGAAAGCATACTAGGAAGGTGGTAAAGGCCAGTGGAGAAGCGCCAGCTCACACGGCCTGGGATACGGCCGCCATCTTGCCTACCGGCCGAGAAAGAAGAGGTTGAGCACGATCCGGAGTGGACTGATGATGGCAGCGAAGTTGGTGATTGGCGATCGAACGAAGTCCTTAATGAGGAGTTAATGTCCTGCCACTTGGGGACGGTGCGTAAAAGTAAAGGGCCAGGTTCTCGGGCCCCTGAAGCTATTGTACCGCCGCCTAGTAATAGCTTTCTTACCCAGCATGGCCCAGGCAGTAGTATAGTACCTGGCTCCTCCAATCAGTCTGATCTGCAGATGGGGGAAATCACGCTAGCATTGATTTATCAGACGATGATGGTGCATCGGGAGGAGGCTAGGCAGGAGAATATTCGAGCACAGGGGGCCTGTCGAAGAGTACAGAATTCCATTCGCCGAGTTGCCAAAACCTGTACTGACATTGCTACTCGAATCGGAGCGGCCGAGGAAAGGATTTCTAATCTTGAGGATGCCTTAGTTGCGCAGAAGAGCGTAACGGATTTGATCGGTGCTCAGAAGGATGACATTCTTTGGAAATTAACCGATTTAGAAAATCGAGCCCGAAGAAATAACCTCAGGATCCTTGGGATACCTGAGGGCTTGGAAGGCGGGGATACTAGGCAATTTGTTGTCGAATTGTTCTCTGAGGCATTCCCAGAAGTAAAGGAGTGGGATTGGCAGCTGGAGGTATTGCGTGCTCACCGTTCCCCGATAAAGCAGCGGCAAAAGCCTGGAGTTTCTGGGGACAGACCTCGGGCAATATTGATATGGCTCAATAATTGTTTAGCAAGGGAAAAGATTTACGATTTAGCGAGGCCCGATAGAAAGAGAAGGGGGAAAGATTGCGATTTTTTTGTACGGCCAGACTTTTGTCCTGCCACAGTAGAGCGGAGGTGGCAGCTCCGACAGTTGATTTCCCCCTTCCAAGCGAAGGGTGCACAGGCTTTTTTGCTTTTCCCGTCTAAATTGAAAATTATTTTTCAGGGGCAGACTAGATTTTTTTTGTCTGATATTCAGGCTAAGGATTATCTGTGCACCATATAGTTAAGGCTCATTCCGGTGCCTTCCCCATTTTTTTTTTTTTTTTCTCTCTTTGGGCAAGGGGTCGGTTTAAATAGTTTTAAGAGATACTGGGGTTTGATTGGGGTGTGATTCACCTCGGGTTATATTCATGGTTTCCCTCAAGAAATAAAATAGTGAAAGCAGTATAGTATCTATTTAATTATTTGTTTATCTCTTGGGATACGGAAACTATTTAAGGATGACTGTCTCTTGCTTTGATGTTTTATTTATTATTGGAGGGTGCGGGAGGCCAGGGGGGAATGCTTAGTCAGCTCTCTCATCTTTTGGACCTAGGTCCAGTTGCCACATATGGGTATTGTTAGGTGTGGGTGGGTGAAGGGGGAGGGTTATCTCGGGGAGGCTGGGATTGGGAGGGGGGTTCGAGGGGGGTTATGGGTACTTGGGTTTTGGAAAGGTGTTACAGTGATGGCTTCAGTTTCTGATATATGCTTTTGTTGGAGAAGCAACCAATGCAAGTTGTCTTAGAATACAAATATCTAGGAATCATTATAGATAGTAAAGGAATATTTTTGGCTCAAAAGGAGGCTATAAAAAGAAAAAGCATAGCACTGAAAAATATAAAAAAACAAGATCGCTGGCACAAGCTTTTCTTCGCTGATCCAAGTGATGCAGGTGTAACTTATACCAGCGATCACTTATGGGAGCAAGGCCATGACAGGGAGAGACGCGGCCACGTTAGACAGCACTGTAACCAGAGCCCTGCAAATGATTTTCAATCTGCCAAATTACACATCTCCAGCCCAATTAAGACTTGATTTTGGCATCCAGAGGCAAGGGCTGGCCAGCAAGGGATCACACATCGAATGTTGCCATAAAATCAGAAGATCTGTATCGGGGACATTAAATGCCATCCTATGGCTAGAACTATCTTCCAAGATGAAGGGTGTTGCCAGTTCCTATTGCGAAGACTCCCTAGAACAGCTCGAATTGCGAGGCCACTGAGAGACCTCAGGGACACATGAGAGCTTAAAAAAAAGGGTGAACAAGACAGTTAAAGGAGCCTCCCTGCTGGCGGACAAAGCAGCACAAGGGTACATGGATGGTTTACAATACTAAGCTACACAGAGCCAACCCCCCCAACTCTATTTAGGCATCAATTTCTCCCAAAACATCAAGGAGGAATATCTACGACATCGCCTTGGCATCCTATCTTCAGCTCTCCATCTCCCACCATGGAAGCCACCCTCCTCATTACATTACCGGTTGTGCGGGGAGGAGAGAGAGGATCTTGTCCACCTGTTATGCATATAATAAGGAACTGTTGCACAAATGGAGAGCACTGTTGAGGCCACTCTTTAACATAAAAAGAATACGTACATGCAGGCATCGCTTGCTTCTCTAGAGAAGACGCACAACTGACTGCCTTGCAGTAAAGTTCCTGAGAAGAGTCGAACAAAGACTAAAGACATAAAGGAAAGACTCAGCAACTTTCAGCTCGAACTAGCTGATGCCTCAAAGAGCCAAGCAATCGCAAACCAGTTGCTGCTAAGAAGTATTAACCTTAATGAACTCAAAAGTCCATCCAATGATTTTTATTACAGACTCAACTTAATTTACAATTTGTATAAAGGCTTCATTTTTACTAGGTTTGTTTAGACTGGAATTGATAAAGTAATTTGCAATATTGTCATGTTGCAGCTTTTGCCCATAAAAAGCGGATCTTGCACTGCCTTAGCAATCTTAATTCATTAGGCGAGGTGGTTGGCACGGTTACTGTTACTCTATTCTCCCACATTTGAAGTGTTTAGACTGGCACCGACAAGGTAATTCACAATTTTTTCCTGGTGCAGTTTTGCATACAACAGCAGATCTCGCACAGTCTTAAAATTCTTGAACTCACCAGGCCAGGAGGTTGGATGAGTTACTGTTATTCTATTTTCCCACATTATAGCACACTAGTCCGCGGCTCGTCCTTTGCATAAGTGGGAAGAAAGCATTCCTTGTAAACTAACTTTTTAGTATGTATTGTACACAGGCAAAGATGAATTTTGGGAAGTATTGTTGACTACAAGTTTCAACCAGTACCCTTTAGTTTGTATGTGCACCATTATAATAATTTTAATTAACTAATCAAATAAAGTTATTAGTATATTGTTTGATGGATCTCGCTAGGAAACGAGCACATGCTCATGTACATGCTCATTTTAAAGTCAGCAGGCCTTCATTACTGATATTTAAATGAGATGACAAAGGCAGAAGGCTTCTCATTTTACATTGTGAAAGAATTGACAGAAAACTTGCCCTTCTTGCTTGTAAGAAGCCGCAAGGATTCCAATTTGCCAATGAGAGTCCATTACTGGTTATTTTTCCATTGAAGCCTGCTTGTGCGCAAACTGTTGCATGGTACCTCACACATAATGGAAGCATACCACATTTACAAGGTTAGTTGCCCCCTGTGATATTCCCTAAGGATACGTGATTTGCATCCTAGTTAATCTGAAAAGGCCCTATAGGAGGCGTTCCAATTTGTAATTCCACCTGAAAACGTGTATATTTTCATTTTGATTATATAATTTAATAGTGTGTGCATTAAAGACGTTTTCTGTCTTAAATAAAAACACTGGGCGGGCATTGATCTATGAGTGTTAATGGTGTATGTTCTACGTTTCTATCCCACAGCACCTTCCCGAGTGAACCTTGGATTGGTCTATCTAGTTACCCTTAGAAACAAGTGATACATGTCTCACTTGGACCCCAGTCAGACATGCTGGAGTACAGAGGCCACAGGATACCAGAGGTGAAGGACCCAACTGAGACAGTTGGGGCGGCCAACTTCCAACTCCACTGTGACCTCATGAGCTGGATTTCTCAAATAAAATAGGAAGGGGGGTCTCCATTTTGAACTCTGACAAATGCAAAAGATGAGGTTCAGTACAAAGGGCCCTTTTATGTCTGTCCACAGGAAATGGGCGTCTCCAGAGAGACTTTATGTACATGTAACTCTATACTTTGAGGCTGCCTAAAATATTTGATGGATCTCTCTAGAGAGATCGCAGAATCATGTTTGCGTTAAAGCCAATAGTCTTAAGTTATGGATTTTTAACTGCAGTAAAAAAGGCAGTAGGCTTCTCATTTTACATTGTGAATGACTTGACAAAGCATGTAGGCTTAAACGTGCTAATCATAAAGAGTGCTGTGTATTGCAGTACGTGGGCCACTTCTGGTTTTTAGGGTTAGACTCTGCTGGTGCACAGATCATCACCTGGTACCACACAGATACAGGAACAGACTAGATGTATCAGGTTAGTTACCCCCATGTGATAATTTTATGTACATGATTTGCATCGTGCAAATTTAAGTGGCCTTTCTAGGAAAGCTTTTAATTTGCAACCCTACTAGAGAATTTGTAAATATTTGTTATTTTGAACATAATAATTAGTTGTGTGTTCATTACAGCACTTTTCTTATTAATGAAAAATTGGCTGGTCTTTGATTTATTGGTACGGCAAAGGCTCCTCCTCCGTTCTTGTTTTTTATTCGCAGAACACCAAATGTAAAAGACTTTACCGCTGTGAGTGCAAGGTGAGTGGTCCTCCTGCTAGAGTGTAGCACATTACAACTTGCTATATTGGCATTTCCATAGCTTGCTTTGTTCTAACTGCAAACAACAAGCTGCCAACTCATAGGGGCTCACCCGTGTGAACATGCCCACCCTCTGGGAAGCCTCAGGCCAGCTCCTGCCCACACAGACAGCCTCAGGCCATACATACAGACCATGATCTAATGCCCCTTGGCTCAGACAACCAGATGCCCGCGGTTTTGCTCTGGAGGTTTAGAACATCCTCTCCAATTAAGCCGCCTTCCTTCCTTTGCCAACCCTAGGCCTGTCAAAAGAACAAAGTCTATTTTATATTAAAAAATGCAAAGATAATCGCCCATGCACTAAATGGCCAATAAATCCGCTTGGCTGCTGGACACTTGCTTCTAAAATGGCCAATTACTTGTACAAGGGTAGTAATGCCAGCTGTGACTGCTAGCGGCACCCGTCGATTAATTCTAGACTGCTTCTCGCGCCAGTGGGCAATGAAGATGCACGATATTTTGGAAGAAAGAAGAGAAAAGTAATCCACATTTAATATATTCCCGCGCCGTCCCAGAATGATCTTTTAATTTCTGTACTAACTCAGGCCAAGAGGAAGCATTTTATGTGCCATTGGAGACAAAGCGCGCAGCGCAAAATGTAAGCGAGCGGTTGCCACAAACGTGCTCACTCCAAAACACCATCATTGAAATGACAAATTAGGTACCACTGGAACCATTATTGGGGCCGTCTGGTGGGGTTGGTGTCCCACCTGTAAAGTCCTGCCGCTACCACCCCCCCTTGTGACCCACCGCCTGTGGCAATCGCAGGCAGCATAAAGGGGGTCAGAATACATGTGCATCCAATTCTTGGCCTCTCAGCAGAGCACACTGAGAAATGATCATGTGTACCAATGCTTTAAATGGGCCGGTACTGTCCGGTATGGAGTATCAGCACTTTTTCATTTTGAGTGGGAGAGTACTGGTACTTCTCAAGAGAAATTATACTTTTAATTGCAAAGTAGCTGCACTTCGCAGAAACAAGCTACAGAGTACCTGCCCTTCTATTTTTCCATTTCAAGCACTGCTGTGTCCAATTGTAGTTCTAATCATATGCAAAAGTGTGTGCAGGGGGTACATAGCTGTCCAAATATTGACTGGGTGAATGTTAAAGAAAATGCAGTCCGTACAGGTGCGGGGGGAAATAGGTGAAGTGAAGGGCATGCAAGAAAGTTTAAGATAACATTAAAGGGAAGGGCTGAAGACGAAAGAGAAGAGGTGTGAGAAATGCAGTTTGAGTGTTTCAGAAAAATATAAGGAGAAATAGAGCATAAATGTCAAAGAAACAGACTGGAGAAGAGAGTTGTCCCTGGCCATGCCATGAGTGATGTAATATGTGAGTACATAAGCAGTGCATTGCAGGGGTTTATATTTTTGTTAGCTCAGGCAACTATAACTGCAGAATTACTATGGTTTGTAAGAGTGAAATGTCAGCTATCTATAATGTCCCTGTAACCTTTGTTTTTTCAGTGAAGTTCTAAGGTTTCTTTAATGTCGTTTCCTAACTGTAACCTTTGAGAGTGGGTGTGCGGGTGGCTGTACAGGTCAGTGAGTGGCTGTGTGAGTGGCTGTATGGGTCTGTGAGTGGGTGTGTGAGTGGCTGTATGGATCGGTTTGTGGGTGTGTGATGGGTTTTGTGAGTGTGTGGCTGGCTGTATGGGTCAGTGAGTGAGTGTGTGAGTGACTGGGTCCCCTCGTGAGCCAATTTCGGCATCAGGTACCTCATCTCCTGGGGTTCAGCCAAAATTAAATGTGGGAGGGTGACCACATGCCCCTCCACCTCCCTGGACTGATTTAGTCCCAGGGACCCTGGGGCCCAGCCACGTCTACCTCAATGTCCTGGCACCCAGGGCACCCAGTGTGCTTTGATGGGGACCGTAGGGGGAGCTGCAATGCCCTGTCGTCCCAGTCAGTTCCCCGCCTCCTGCGGAAGACGGCATTGTTCCTGAACCCAGGGAACTGCTAAATATGCGGCTCCCTGCATGCAGGAGCAACCGTTCATCGGTTTTCCTGCCTGCATGACAGCGGGCAGGAAAACAGATGAAATCTCCACTCCCAGCAACGCTTTGACAGCTCCCGCTAGCTGGGAGCAGAGTTAGTGTTTGCCTTTGAAGGAAGATATATATATCAAACAGGAAAACCTCTACTCCCCATCAGGAAAAGAGCACGCACACAAGGACCATTTGGGTTAAGGCCTTTTTATTAAATAAGCCTCCATATAGATCTATATCCTTCCGTAATCACTGTACCATCCCCAAGGGGCCTGGCGCAGACACCAGTAAGTTTCATTCAGTTTGTTTTATTTTAATCTTGCTTCTCTGATGTGTTTTGGTCACTGTCACCTTGTTCACATACTGCACCGCGCTTAGACTGACCTTTAAATATGGTCTAATGGTTTTCCTTATCAGAGAAAAGTCTATTCATTTCGGGTGCCCCGTTTTGGACACTTCTTTTCTTTTTTGTTCCTTTTTGATCCATTATTTAATTTAGATCTTTCTTGAATATCACACACTATTGAGCATTATTTACAATGTGCTGCTTGAACATTTTTGATATCCTTTACCATTTTTGAACTTTTTTAACATTTCTTGTCTTTTCTTATTGTACTTGATTTAAAATATTTTTTAACACACTTGCATCAATTTGTAATTTGTTAAATAAGTGTTACCTGCTTCCACAATGTATCAAACTATAAGATTAAATCAAATAATAAATCAAATAATAATCAAATCAAGGATATACATAAATATTTTTTAAAATGGTAGATAAATACACCCTTTTCCCCATGTTCATATTATTTGAGTTTCTGCGTAAATGCATGATTATTAATGTAGCATATAGACTTCATTATAGGTTTGGCCTTTTGCCTTTGCTAAGTAGAAAAGCATGTTGATTCCCCTAGTGACTTTCTTTTAGAGTTGAATTCATTAAGTATATGATGTCTGGAGGCCACACACTTGAGAAGCTTTCGGTAGTTTCAGTGTGATAGATAGAGGAAATATATCCAGCAGTAAAGATAAGTATGTAACACATATCTCACACACAAGCGCACTGACTTCATTATCTCACTTTGTAGTTGGCCCTGCCAGTTTTACCTATGGGCCTTTGTGTGCCACCCTCCTAAACATTATGCCTTTAAAACACCACTATTAGGCACCAGTGACTGGGTATAAGACATTAAATGCAGTTCTTGACACATGAATCAAAATATGTATTTCCTAGAACTGCCAGTGCGGCTCTTAGAGTAGATGCCTCCAGTCTTGCCTTTAAATATAGGTCTTGAAGGTACCAGTTGTTCCCAGGAACACACATGTGTGTCCCTCAGACATACATGTCTGTGGCATGTGTGTTTAAGAGTTGTACATTGACTTTTGTCCATGGACAAGATATAGCAGAGCTTAAAATTCCCACATGGCAACTGCAGTTTAACCACTTCTAGCCATGCCACATGGTTCAGAGGCAAGAAATGCTTCAGCCCTCACATGTACAATGCCACATTGATCAGAGGTAAAAAGACACTTCTGCCCCCAAAGCTGTGTAAAGCTACTCTGTTGTGATGAAACAACCACTTCAGACATATTACCCTGTGATCACTTGTGAAATACCCACATAAATCTAAAGACATTTTGGGCAGTATGCCCAGTTCATATCCTACACTGTCCAGATACGTTGTGCAGTTCCACAGTCATGATACTCACCTGCCCTCAACAGTACACAGCACCTTTACAATCACCCTTCTATTTTGCCTTTCTGAAACTGGACATGCTGGATACCCTTATGCATGCAAAAGTCCACCTAATCCATGTAGTTGGCAAAGTGCCTCAAAACAACTGCACTGCTACCACATCAAACAAACCACTCAGATAAAGCTAGCTGTCTCATACCACCCCTTTTGTGCACAAAATCAAATCATAATTATCCATCTGCATTGGTAATAAATGGGAAACTTTTTACTCCAACTAAGCAATAGACAGTTGAACGCCCAGTTCAGAGAAAAAAAAAGTCAAAGTCCTTATACTTCCACCTAGGCACATAAGACTCCACAAAGGTCTCCCAAGATGGAATACTCCTTACCTACACACTATATTACACAAATCAGCTTTAAACAAAAAATTGAACAAACTCTTTACTAAACTCACACAACCAATAGATCAAAAAAGAGGCACAATCAATTGACGGACCTCCTAGATCTGAAATATATGGCATCTGAATAGACAGTTTGCTGCAATGTCATAACAATGGCACTTAGTATTATGCAAATAATACAAAGATAAGTTATTCATAAACCGAAAATCTACCTTTGAACACACCACTGATAATAAGTGATCCAACTAGTTGAGAAGAACATCCATTTCCAGAATGTATTCTGTAATTTCTCCATCTTCCTCCAAATCTCAAATATAGGGGGCATTTGGTACATCTTACACAGACTTCACTTAGCTGTCCAGACAATGCTCCATCTACTTGTCTGTGTTTGCCAGCTGCATGTTAATATATTCATCAGTAGTTACAAGATACCCTTACTACTCAATTCTCTGAGTATAAATATTACTGGCTTGCCATCACACCATAGAGAAAAGGTCTAGTGATCATTGGTAAACTGTTGTAATCAATGGAAGTAGTCTCCAGACACAGTTAAGATACCACGATGTAGATACTTTATTCAGAGCGCAGGAATAGCGTTGGTATCCCCCTAACAGCCAGCATACAACTGGAAGTCTAGGAACACCGCTATGATGCTCCCCATAGCAACGTTAGAACACAAAGTAGAATCCCACATTTAAAGTGCCATAACATACATTACATCATGTAGTAATAACCAACATAACATATCCTCTTCCCTTTATCTCTTCTAATCATAACAGTGAAATACATAGTTAACACTACAACAAACAAAACCCATATCTACTTGTCCCCACACACATAATCTTGTAAATACCTAGGTGGGCATCTAGATCTCTGTAATACAGCTCTATTATTGATAGTATCACCTTGATCTCCCGTGACACCAGAAGGCTGATTATCACACATCTCTTTGTCACTGATAAGCAGATAAGGGTTAAGCTCACTAGCTTGCCTACATTCAACATCCCTGTCCAAACCAATGTTTCTTTTGTACAAAGCTACCCTCCTTAAATTCCAATTCTCTCCATTGTATAATGTAACATGTCTACTATGTACATTTTTAACCTTATACGGGCCGCGAAATTTTGTAAGACCAGCTCCTATACGTCCTGGTTTGACTTTAACCCAGTCATTGGGTTTAATAGATGTTCCAAATGAAAGTGGCTTACTGTCCTCTAATTTGTCATAATTCAAGCTGGCCAAACCAATACACTCTTTCATCCATGCCGGGATTAATTTGGTACTAGCAGTACGTCCTCTCATAACAACAAACGGAACTTTCCCAGACACAGTGTTTGCTGTTGTGCGATAAGCCCACACCAAATCATTTACCATAGGTTTCACATCCCTCCTATTTATTATTGCCATTTGGATGACCCCCTTCACCATGCGATTGGCCCTTTCCACCACCCCATTCCCTTGTGGATTATAGAAAGATGTCCTTGTGTGTACTATCCCACACGATTTCAAATATGATGTCATCTCTGCAGACGTTAATTGTGTACCATTATCAGTGATTAATTTAACCGGGTATCCTTCTTCCCTAAAAATATTAGATAATACCCTGATAGTACTGTTTGTGGTAATCTCTTTTACAAATTCTACAATCAACCACTTAGACATCACATCGATCACAACTACACCAAATCTCAACTCTGAACCTAACCCAACAAATGGACCAATAAAGTCTAGACATACAGTATGCCAGGGTATATCAGGAACATCAATTTTGCTTAAGTCACATTGGTTACCAACTCTCAATCTTTTCTCGCTCTCCACACATTCAACACACCTCTCAACCCAATCAGACACCTGTTGGTCCATTGCAGGCCACCAAAAGTGTTCCCTCAACCTTCTCTTTGTGAGTGTTTGACCCATATGACCTTCATGAGCCAACTTAAACAGAGCAAACCTCAAATCTTGTGGAGGTATGAATTTATCATCCTTCATAATAATGTTTCCTTCTTTATCAAATATAGATAATTCCTCCAAAACTTTCAAGAAAGGTCTCACACCCATCGGAAGATTACTCTCCCTTCTACTCCCTTTAACAATTAGCTCTTTAACCGCTTTAAGAACCTCATCTTTTAGCATGTTCGCATTCCATCGGTCCTTATCTATCGCTCTACCACACATCTCCACCAACTCATCCACTGTCGCAACTGCACCTTCACACTGAAATGCTTCCACACTTACTTTATCCATCTCATCCCACGGTAATGGTAGTCTAGACAATCCATCAGCTTGACTATTCCTCCATCCAGCAATGTACTCAACTTTGTACACATACTCTTGTAACCGTGCCGCCATTCTGGCCAATCTTGCCCACCAGGGGATAAGATCTTCACTAGCGGCTTGTGATCTGTCTGTAAGGTAAATTGAAACCCCCATAGGTACATGCGAAAATATTCAGCTCCCCATGCCGCCGCCAAAGCTTCCCTTTCAATCACTGAGAAATTCCTCTCAGAATCAGTAAGTGTGCTCGAAGCAAATGCTACAGTCTTAAGGCCAGATGAGTGGACTTGTGCCAATACAGCCCCTATACCTACTGCACTAGCATCTACAGTAAGGATCGACCTTAATTTAGTGTCAAATGGGGTCAAAATTCCTGCCTCACAAATTTCCTTCTTAATCTTCTCAAAAGTCTCTTGTTGCTCCCTGTCCCACACAAATTTTACCCCCTTCCTGAGGAGTATTTTAATCTTTTCTGTTTTTTCAGCAAAGTTGTGTACAAATTTTGCATGGTACTCTATGAGTCCCAAAAATGATCTAAGTTTATCTTTGTCTGTGGGTGATGGGGCCTTCTTTATCGCCTCCAGAAGATCGCGTTTTGGTTTCACCCCCTCACTAGATAAAGTATACCCTAGATACTCTACCTCTTCTACAGCAAATTTACATTTCTCTTTTTTAAGCGTTAGACCAGCATTATCCATTTTACATGACACTTCTTTTAAAACAAGATCATGGCATTCTTTCGTGTCCCCAAATACCAAAACATCATCCTGAAAATAAACAACGTTCTTTATATTCTTCAAAACCGCCCCCATCATTCGTTGAAACACCCCAGCCGCAGACGCCAAACCGAACGGCATTCTTGTGAATTGAAATATGCCTTCCGTAGTAATAAACGCAGTTAGTGGTTTTGACTCTGAATGCAATTTAATCTGATGATACGCACTGCGTAGGTCTAATTTTAAAAAATACCTTCCCCCTTTCATTTCAACAATAAAATAAGTTCATTTATGTTTGGTAATGGATAGTTATCAACCACAATATTTTGGTTGAGTGTGCGCAAGTCCACACAGAACCTGTAACTGCCGTCAGGTTTGCCCGTGATGACAACAGGTGAAATCCAACTTGACGTCTCAATTTGTTCTATTATACCTTGTTCCAATATCTCACACAACATTCGCTTGACCTCCTCCCTAGCAATAATAGGTACTTTCCTGACCTTATGCTGCATTGGTATTGCATCAGGTTTAAGTATAATCTCATGAACATAACCCTTAAGTTTGCCAATTTCATCTGAAAACACATTACTCATTCCCTCTACAATTGTGTCTGTTGTGATTTCATCAACCACCATCACCTGGTTTACAGCCCTTGGGTTGAAAACTATGTGTAGATGGTACTGGTGTGCCCAACCCAATGTTGGTGGACCACTGTGTGCCACATATACCTTGCCTTTTACACATCTATCCTGGAAAGTGATGTCTACCACCATATATCCTATGATGTCTATTTTTTCCCCTTGGTATCCTCCCGGATTAATATCCTTTGGAAGTAACTTTTCATTAGGCCAATTCTGTTCAAACATTATACGAGGAATGATTGTCCAAAACGACCCTGAGTCAACCATTAATTCCACCTCTTTTCCATTTATTGAAAAGATGGCCTTGGGTCTTACCCTTCTTCCAACTGGGTCTATTATATTCTCATCATCTACACACAGAATTTTATTCACTCCTTCAACATCACATACCGATGTTATATTTCCTACTTCACTTTGTACTATTGATATTTTAGGTTTGTATGTTTTACACATCTTGTAAAAATGGCCTTTCCGACCACATTTCTTACATTCCTTGTCAATAGCATAACATCTCTTATAGTCACTCGTGTGGTATGTACTACCGCACCTGGCACACATTCTCTCATGTGTCTTACTATTTTCCAAATTGCTACCAGAATTATTGCCACATTTTCTTCCAGATGCCCCCTTCCTTTCATTACTTTCATTACCTTTGCTAGAACTCAACGCTGCTACATCATCTTTGCCTACACATGTTACAGCAGTAGTATTCTCTTTTTTCTTTTCTAGTTCTTTCATGCACAACTCCGATTGCTCCACTACTTTAGCTATGTCAATAGCATTTGTGAGCGTAGGGTTCTTTGCAGCCCATAGTCTTTCCTGCATTTTCTTGTTGCAACATTGTACAATAAATTGATCCCTAATCATCTCTTCCCTCATGTTTCCAAACTGACAGTCTAGGGATAACTCACGTAAACGTGTTACAAATTGGTCAATAGTTTCATCATGTCTCTGTGGTTGTGTATAGAATTTATGCCTACACATCACTATGTTTATTTCTTTGGCATTTTGTTTCCTTAATCTTTCTTTTGCTTCTAAGTAAACATTTGATATTGCCCTTCCTTCCACATCCACCCCAGCTGGTAAGAATTTAAATGCGTGTTGGCCCTCCTTTCCTAACGTACTTAATAATAAGGCTTTCTTCCTTGAAGCACTAAAATCTTTACCATCCAATGCCTCAATGTAATTTTCAAATATCTCTATCCATTCTACCCACTCTATGGGAGGATCGCCAGGTTGTTGGAGGAATAAGGGTGGTGTTATTACATTAATACTTTCCATATCTCAATATAATAATTTGTATTACTATATTCACAATTGTTGCAATACCTCTAACGTTTCTTTCTTTAAATGTCCCAATACTAGTATGTTAAAGAAACAAAAACAAAGTCAACTAGAATCACGAAAACAAACAGTACTCTGATTTAATCCATAGTGCAGGATGTTAATTTCTCTTCTGTTTGTTACTGCGAAGAGCGTGAATCCATTAGTCTATTTCAATACGGCAGATATGGTTCCCACAGTAACGCTAGAGACAGTACTCTGACTCAGTCCATAGTTCCGTTTGTTCTTGCGAAGAGCGTGAAACCATTCGTCTATTTCCTTACGGAAGAGTTGGTTCCCCTAGCAACAATACACCAAAACCAATATGGCTGCCGTTTGCGTCAACACGCCGCCGTCAATTACGTTTTGACGCTTCCAACGTCAGCACACTCGCACTCCGATTGTTCGTCCACTTCGCCCGTGAAAGGCAGACGTCAAGGAATGACCACGCGATGTTCATCCAAGAATGGCAGACGTCAAAGAGTGACCGCGCAATGTTGTTATTATCCGAGGAGGTAACCGTTAGTTATATCATCAGTTGATGTCTCAGATATTCGCACAGATATAACACATCAGCCTTTTGAAACTATGTTTTCAGCTTCAAATGTCACTAACTATTGGTTGTAATAAGTACTCACAATTTTCTTCCATTTTCGGATTACCATCTTTGTCACACGAACCCGAATTATTGCCTCTTCAGCAACCACAGATTTCTCTTCTCGCAAACAATCCTCGCCATCCAAGTGATTCTTTCGCTTTAACCCTTGGCCGATGACTTTTTTTAATGTAATCTTCTGTGTTAGGTCGATTCCTAAACACCTTTAAAGGTCCTTTTCACCAACGTCCCATTCACTCTACGCTCTAATCTCTAATCTTGCTTCTGCTTCCTTGCTGGCTAATCGTCGCCATTTGTTGTAATCAATGGAAGTAGTCTCCAGACACAGTTAAGATACCACGATGTAGATACTTTATTCAGAGCGCAGGAATAGCGTTGGTATCCCCCTAACAGCCAGCATACAACTGGAAGTCTAGGAACACCGCTATGATGCTCCCCATAGCAACGTTAGAACACAAAGTAGAATCCCACATTTAAAGTGCCATAACATACATTACATCATGTAGTAATCAACAACATAACATAAACCCATGCTGTTTATTTTCCCTCAACTGGAAACACACACAAATAATTCCTTCCTGAGGCTAGAGAAATCACAGGCTTCTGCTGGAGTGCTACGAAAGAACGCAAATAACACAACAAAACATACATCTAGTGCAGATCTCATTTGCTCATTTGTAGAAAACTACAGTTTATTAAGAAAACTACTCCAGTACTTAGTTGAAGAACATCACCTTGTTATTAAAAATACAATAACGTCCTCCCTCGGTGAGGGAATAAAGCACCCATCTGTAATGCTACAGGCAGTTAAACATTGTGAGATCGTGTATTGACCATTGACTCCGTTTTACTCTAACTACATTTTGTGAGCACGGTTTCATCTTGTGTCTGTCTGACCCTGCCTTGCAGCTGCGAACATAGGTAGGCCCAGGTTTCTTGCGCACACAGATTATTTATGTTTTTCACTTCACTGAGCTAGAGAGATAAGCTGCTAGAACAAACAGTGTAGGATGAGTAAAGTGTTCAAGGATGAGAATGTGAAGAATTCTGCCTCAGCTCTAAATCGGAGCCTGGCCAGCTCCATTGAGTGACCTTGACGCAAAGAGTAGCTAGCACCTACAGCGCAGCTGAATAGAGGGGGTGCTTCTAGAAATCCTTCTGCGTGTTACTAAAGAGTATGAGGACAGAGACCTCTTGTTGCTTTGACTGGAACTCTCCTGGGAGTGGACATGCTGCCCAGGGCTTTTGTGCACGGTTGAGACCTCCTGTCTGAGACTGTCAATGGGTTCCCAATCGTGCTGGCAAGGATATGTTAAACAGACAGCCGGTGAAGCAAGCTCTAATTACTTATTCTTGTGTACATACAGTTACTTTTCTCTACATTTATCCTTGTGTAGTATTGCCATTCGATAAATGGGAACTTGCTGCAATAAATATTCCTCTTTACTTGGCAATTGAGTGTTGAGCTTTGTTCATGTTGTATTTTGGTATTCTAAAGTGTGTAGAGTCCTATTTTGAAGAGTGTTCACATTGTGTGCTGGCATTTTGACATCTTGCCCAGGTGCTCTAGAGAAAAAAGCAAGACACCATCTAAGACAATAGATTCTGAAATAAAAAAAATTAAAAATAATTGGGTATAATCAAAGATCTCTTCCAGGCTACTCTTGATTTACCAATGAGCAGAACTTTGTATATTTTGGTTCCAGTTGGTACAGAGGTATCACAGTTCCTACTAGTGCACACCGATTATGGACAACAAGATCGAACCATCTCAAGGAAGAAAAACAACAATCAGAGTGGCAGACCAAATCTGGCATCAAAACCCCTCTCATAAGAACCCAACCCAACTACTTTTAGATAAAACTTTTGCTCCCAAATTTAAATAAATAAGAGGAGCATTAGACTACACAAAAAGACTGAAAATGGTATTTGAAATTATAAAACAATCCAATCTGCCTCCTCACCAGTGATTACAGAAACCCCCAATAAATGGAAGGAATTCTCCATTTTCTCTCAGAAAGGTGAACAAGATCAATCTCTCCCTCGGTCCCTGTGAAAACCAAAATCACAATGCCTTGAGCGAAAATCTGGTTCTAATTCAGAGAAGTCACACACACAGATCTGATTAATACCATTGCCAAAACAAGACTGCCAAGAGTCAATCACATTCTCATGACTAAAAGAGATCAGTTAGTCAGTAACAGCATACCTGGTGATCCTCTTTAACACCACACTATGAGAAAACAGTTTCAGTTCCAGAATTAGTCATGTCACAACTCTACGAAAAAACAAGGAGTGTATTAGGATTACCTAAACAATTGCTATTGTCAACTAATGTATCCAAGAGCTGCATGGAAAAAACAACTCAATGTTTTTTAAAAATCAAAAACAACTCACTATATAAACTCCAATCAGACAACAATCAGGATGCAGTGCAAATACCACATCCTTAAAAATTGAGGAGGATGGCCTCCACATTTTAGAGAAGGGTGAGTCTTGCTTTGTCATCCTCTTGGACCTATCAGCATCCTACAACTTGGAGAACCGTTTCTTACTCTTGAAGATTGTGAACGAGAAAATGCAAAAAAAATGGCTTAGTACTCAGCTGGTTTACATTGTTCCTAGAAAACCATTGTCTGTGCATCAGTTCTCACTCTGACCAAGCATCACTACACCAAGGAGTTCCCTAAGGCTCTATACGCTGAACTTCACTATTTAACCTATAGATAGAACCTCTACCCCACCATGTTAAAACATTCAAACATCTCATACCTCTACTTAGTTAGTAGCTTAAGTTACCCTTCCCTACATCAACAGGTCCTTGATGAGATCCATAACTGGATGACACAACTACCAACTGAAGATATGCCACTGAAAGCTGAAGTCCTTCTAATTGCTCCTTCTCACTGCTCCACACCAGCACAAACTAGCTTAAGAAGAGAACAGTTCATAACAGCAATCCAGCATTGTAGATGCTGCCAAGTCTTTAGGCTTCATCCTGAGCAAGGATGTGAACCAACAATTATTTTGGCCAAACATCTAACTTGCAATTCAGGCTCCTCTGAGGCAGCAAACAATTCATCCCAGATCCGGATTACCAACAAGTCTTTTAATCTCAATTATTTTAATGATAGACTTTGGTAACTGTCCTCTAATAGTAGTCTCAAATATTCACCCGGCCACCCTAAGAGTAGTGCTGCATGCTGCAGCAATAGTTGTCACAGGATTGAGGAAATATTTCTACATCATGCCCATTTTAATTACACTGAAATGGCTGACCATTGAAGTAAGAGGTTTCTACAAACTTGCATTCATTGCACAATGCAACTGTAGCTCAAAGGCAGTGGACTACTGTACCGTGTAGAGAGTCAATCAGTGCTTGGGGAGGCGGTTTGAGTTTAGCAGCAGAAGTTGACTGTTACTGCATCATGATGTGGTGTTCTTTAAAGAAATATGTTCTCAACTCTTTCCTGAATTTGAATTGAACAGAATTGGGTGGTCCTCATGGATACAGGGTTGCTATTTCAGATGTTAGGGAGAGGGAGAAATCCTTTTTCCTTGTTTTATCTTTTTTTGTACGTCTTTGCCTGTAACTTGAATCCCTCTTGGCTGTGGGTGTGTCAAAAGATACCAGAGATAGTGGTCTCATCAGTCAAATATGCAATGGTGCTTGCCGTAATGGCTTTGTAAATATTGTAATTGATTTTGATGATGTCCAATCCAGCAGCTAGTGGAGTTCCATCAGAATAGGGGAGATGTTGTCATATTTCTTCAGGCCTCTAGATTGTAAATACTGTACTCTGTAGCAGTGGTGTAACGTGGGTGGGGCCACAGGGGCAGGTGATCCGGGTGCAAAATTCTTAGGGGCGCAAAACTTTCAAAGAAAAATTGAAGGATACTTGCCTTCGACCAGGCGCTGGCAACCCACGCTACGCCGCTGGTCTGTAGGATGCTTCCAAAGATGGCCCATATGGAGTCTGGATAGACATGGAGCAGGGCACTGTCACCCTCCAGATGCAAGAGTGTGAGTGTTTGAATAGCAGTTCTGTAGTCACTTTCTGGGACAAATGGAAACCAGATCATCTTTGATTTCTTAGAAATGTGTTCCTTGAGGGCGAGGTTGGTGTCCAGGATGAATGCAAATGACTTGGCATTAGGGTATGAATTTGTTCATGTCATTCAGCCAAGTTTGTGCTAGGTGGTGTTGGTTGTTCATGGCAAATACTAGGAAATGAGTCTTAGTGGTTTGAACTTCAGGTAGGTACTGGGCAGCGAGGTCAGGATGAGATGTAGGAAGTCTGGAGTGAAGGAAACTTCCAAGTACAGTTGTGTATGATCAATATATTGATGAATACAGTTATAAATGATTAGAACACAAGGGGCATCATTTAGTGATTGAAGTTGACAGAAGACAAGATGGAGCCCTGGGGTACTCTGCATGTGGTATGGATCTTCTGGGTTCTGGAGATACCCACTGGAACAAACTGCTATCAGTCATATAAGCAGAAGGTAAAACTATGAAGGAAGATGCAAAATGAACCCATTGGAAACTTAAAGGTGTGTGTGAAAGTGGGATGCTGAAATGTCAAGAGTGTGTGAGTTTGTGTGGCAAGTAGTCTGGTGAGTGCCGGATCTCATTGGGGGCCTGGTAGTTTTGGTAGTAGATATTTTGCGTAAAAAACATTGCATATACCATACATTTCCGAGTAGATCACTACTTGCAGTCTTTGCCTCTGATTCATAGGGCCAGATAATCTACTTTCCAAAGTTGCAACCATGTATCTTTCTGTCTGGCACCGTTGACCTGATCTAACACTACAGGACTGAACGCTTTTGACTATAGAGTTCCTCCTAAGACCATTGATCAGATAGCAGTGACCATGGAGCTCAGTGCTAATTAACAATCTCGCACCTAAGGTGAGAGAAGTTAAACACTTGTCGAGTTGTAATGTGGATCCACAAGGTGGTAGGCACTCTGGTCATCAATGTCCTTCATAATTTTTAACATAGAATACGGTACTTAACTTAATAAAGTCCCTTTCTTTTCTCAAGTAAGGAACTATTTTTACAATCCATGTATTAAGTGTTATCTAAAGTGAAACAATTTCATAAGTTTCTAGGCTCACGCCGCTTCATGCAGTATTTCTTTTTTGTTCAGCCTTGCTATCAGGGAAGAGTTAAGTGCAGAGGTAAATGGGATTATTCGGTCAATTGTGATAAACAGCAGTGACCACACAGTCATCATCATCATCATCAATCCACTTTATTCGATTAATTAAAATCATAAAAGTACAAAAAACACTAAATAAGTTCATAAACATATACAACAATAAAATAATATTATGTTCAACCACATTAACATTTCTCTTACAATAGCTTATTTCGTAGCGTTAAAAGAGAAAATTCATTATTTATAATATTTCCCTATTCCATATAATAGCAGCAATAAGACTTGAAATATTAAAAAATACTTCTCAAGGGAATCAACTTTTGCAGATAGAGTTATTCAATTCATTAGGGTACGTTAAGTTATAGTATTTTATTACTTTTGTTTATTTTGTTATTATTGTCCCCCTAATCCTAACAGCAGCAACTAAGAAGGAAGCAATATTAAAAGTATCCCACGTATTACTTAACATTTGCAAGTAAAGTTATGCAGGTTTGGCCTGTAGAAAACCCTTTCTATTTAATAAAGGGACCAAAAACTTCCTCCGAATGTCGGTATAGAGTTTGCAGAACAACATAAAATGTAAGGTGTCTTGTGTAGAATGGTTATCACAGAAACACGGTCCTGCTTCCTCTAGTTTACACCACCCCGCATAGTCACCCAGTATAAAATGAATCAAGTTAAAACGTAACCTAGTCAGAAGCCAACGATGGAACGGTTTGGTAACAGTTTTCAAATACGGCTCAATCAAAGACGTTGTTCGGACCAAAAAGTGGGCCCTAACTGAAGGTTTCTGCAAATCATGTTCTTCCCGTTCCAACATCAACATATTAATAAAATTCTTTTTAACCCATTTCAAATCTTCCTTCTTGATCCTCTCAGGAAACTCAAATAATTCCTGCCGCCCTATTTTAAATAACATAGTTCTAACATATACTAGCCACGTGATGTTACATGCTTTATCCAATTTGACACAGTCCCGCAATATCCGATGATTCAAGGTTAGTTCTGGATTAAGCCATACCTTGAGCCAGCAGAGTAACGGTGCGGTACTCAAAATATCAGAGACATAACCCAAACTCAATTCCTGATGTATGGCAAAAGTAGGAGTAGATTGCGGTACTGAAAGGAGATTACGCAGAAATCTATTTTCAGCTATCTGTAACCCTGCCTGTTCGTTAAATCCCCATATGGATTAGCCATAGGCCGCTATAGCCAGACACTTGGATCTATATATCTTAATAATGGCCACCACGGGTCTGGCCCCCAGTCGCTGTGCAAACCCTAGTATAGCAAAAGTAGATCTAATAACTGCGTCTTTTTTTAATTGTTTGCTGGGGTACCCAAGAACTTCTTTCGTCAAATACTACCCCTAGATATGTAAAAGAGGGTACAGTAGACACTAATCCCCCATTGCAGTAAAAACTTTTAGGTTTGGTAACTCTATGTCCAGTTGTCAGGATATGTGACTTCTCAATGTTTACTACTAGGTCCAGAGACAGCATATAAGCTCCAAACGCATCCAAAAGCCGCTGTAGGCCTACCGCAGTCCGTGCCAGTAGTACAGCGTCATCCGCGTATAGGAGAACCGGAATTAAGCAGTCTCCTACACGTGAAATATCCAAGCTTGCCTTGACTAAAGTTTTATCCAGGGCATTAATATATAATGTAAAAAGCAGGGGCGCCAATATGCACCCCTGACGTACACCTCTCCTAGATTTAAAAGATTTAGAGCACTTGCCATCCTGTGAGAGCCTAATTGATGCAGTGAGGTCACGATGAAGATCAACCAAGAAGTAAACCAGGCCCGGCTCCAAACCTATTTCCAGTAGAATACTCCACAGCTTCGACCTGTTAACCCGGTCGAAGGCTGAGGTCAGGTCCATAAAAGCCATCTTCAGTGAATCCTCTTTCGCCATGGTGTATTTGCTGATTAATAAGTAAAGATTCAAACATTGGTCCATAGTATTTCGTCCTTGTCGAAAGCCATATTGTAAATTGGATATTATTTTATTATCATTGGTCCATTCTGTAATCTTTTCTAATATCACTTTACCCAATATTTTAACCACCGAATCAATCAAAAATATTTGTCTATAACACCTCGGTTCACCCCTCTAACCCTTTTTAAAGACTGGAATAATAATCGTATGAGACCAAGATGCGGGGAACGCAATCATTCCCACAGCACTAAAAACATTTACCAATATCTTTGCCCAAAATTTGGGATTATACTTATAGATATCTGCTGGGACACGGTCTGGGCCGGGTGCTTTATTACTAGAAGTATTTTTTATTGCTTTCTCAATATCCTCCTCATTAAAAATGAGAGGTGCTGTGCCCTGCTGGAGTGGTATTTTAGAATAAATATCAATTGACTCTTCAGAGCCATAGATTCCTTCAAAATGGGACAGCCACTGAGCTTCTGTAACATTACTTTCCTGGTTATCATTTTCCAGGCCTGAGAAAAGTGGAGTATTAACAATAGACCAAAACCTGGAACTATCCTTTAAAATATCAACAGATAGGAGAGCATTCCAGGCCTCTGCCTTAATCTCTAATTTCCGCCTATGAACTGCTAACTTATATTCTTTTCGTAACCTCGCTATCAAGTTCCTATCTCGGGGAGAACTTTTCAAAGCTAAAATTAAAGCACGATGGGCTTGTGAACAATTATCATCAAACCATTTTTCTTTCCATTTAATTTTTATTTGATTATTAATGGTCAGATCTGCTGCTATCTGTCTGCAAATACCATCAAAAGCCCCAGGAATGACATCCTTGGGGTTTGAGGGATCAGCACATGTTATAATGTACCCACTAATTTTTTAACATAGATCAGTAAAAAAAAGGTGGCAGGCAACACTTTAGACCACTTAAGCCTCCTCCCTTGATCACAGGTTACCATACTAGTAGCACCCGATTTTTCCCCACCATTTCCTAAAAACCCACAGCTTTTGTCTAATTCCAATATAACAGCGTTATGATCACTAAAAGACGATATTATAGCATTATAAAATACTACCTTGTCAAGCAATTTTGGAGACAAAAAAATGTCATCGATGATAGTCTCTCTAGCCTTGAACGTAAAACAACGATCAGCATGATTAATAAAAAAAGGTTCAAAAAGACCACACAGTCACTGGCCTGCAACCTCTGGTTGCCCTTGGAATCCCAGGAAATTGATTCAAAAGAGAACAATCTAGTACCCTCTGCTGGTAGCACAGGTGTATGTCAATTGATATGCTCTAGAAATGGTTCTGGCCCAGTATGACTGGAGAGTGTTAGACTGAACAGCTGGAGGTGAAGCTTTAAGACTTAAACCGGAAATTATGTGGATTGTAAACTATATTTTCCTGGCATGAGGAAAGGTCCTGTATTCAATAATGAACCAGCTGTGCATCAACCTTGTAGATTAGACAGAGCTCGGCATATGGGCCAGCTCAGGCATCTTGGACTATGACCTTTGGGAGACTTTTCTATGCCATAGCTGAGCCATCTCCTGCTAAATTGATATCCTAAACAACAAGATCAATCTGTCAAAGTGCAGAGGAAATGTAAATTGTTCCTAGAATAAGCCTTTACATATTCTATCTTTCCAGCCAAAACTGTGGCTCTTAAAGGCATTCTAAATTTTGTGTACACCTTTTAAACATAATTGTAACACAAAAGCAATCAGCTGAATAAGCAGTGAAGTACATTGCAGTATAAAGAGGTGCTAGCTCTTTGGTTATCTTTGGTACAGATTTTTTGTTTAGGTTTTTATCCATGTGTGAGACTGGTGAAGTTTGGCTAGGTTTGCAAGTTGTAACGTGACCATGAACTTTAATCCCGTATGTTAGAAATGGGGTTTCTAGTTGGCTAGGGAATGCACCTAAGCCAGGCAGAATTCACTACTTTAGTCAGGCTTAGGGAGCTACACACCTAAGATAACCCCTGCTCACCCCCTTGGTAGCTTGGCCAGAGCAGTAAGGCTTATCCCAGAGGCAATTTGTAAAGCATTTGCACAACCCACTCACAGCAGAGACACAATAAATTAGCCACAAAAGAGACTACACACAATATTATATAAATATATGTTTCTCTATTGCATATAAGCATAGACCAAAACAAAATAAACCAATAATTACTTTGGCGATTGGGCAATTGTCAAAACATCACAGTTGCTATTAATGTGGGCAGTGAACTCCACTCCATCAGCGAAGTTTGCAGAGTTTTGTCAACTCTGCACTCCACTGGGAGCATGGATTTCAGAAAAAAACTCTGATTCTGCAGCATGGCAGAGTTTCTCCATGCCGCCACCCACCCCTACTTGTAATATTATCACGTTCAGTGCAAATACATTTTCTTCCTTGTGTAATAGTTTATTATTCCACCAGGTGATTGGTGAGGTCAGGTCACATGTGGACATTCTGAGGAAACGATGCATCCTTTGTATATAGTTATTTTTGACCTTCTATGTAGCATAAACATACAATACTCGTGGTCACGCTGTATATTGCGGAAACATCATACCAGCAGTGCTCTCTGAGGTGTACCCCAGTGAAAGGAAGTAACGTCCAAATGGATAAACTCAAATCTTAGAGACACTCCTGCACAGTTACTTAGTACTGCTACCCTAGAGAACTTGCAACTACTTGGCATTGAAAACCAGAAACGTAATCCTTAATGAACAAGAAAATTAAGTGAGGGTGTGTCATTGCGGCAAAATCCACATGTTCAAGCAATGCTCAACTATCCAACAATCCACTGCGGTACCCTTGTACTCATGAAGGCAGTTCTGAATGTAGGGCATGGGGGTAGTTTCTTGTCACTTAACATCGATCCGTGGAGAGCGGGTTCTGAAAACATGACAAGCAGTGGTTAATTTGTAAAATAAAAAGTGCAGGGGCTCTCCTCAGGAGGCAGCACTAACAAGAGAAATGTGCTGGTGCAAACTGCTCTGGACTAGAGACCCAGCACTTATTATTCTGGAGAGGACTTGGACTAATGGCTAGAACTGCCAATTTTGGAGCTGGGGAACCGGGTTTGTGTCTCGGTGTGGCTGAACATCCTGTGATTCTGTGGAAAATCACATGCACTTCGAATGAGTGGTCCTTAACTGGTGCTTTAAGCATTGGTGCTGACGATTAGGTGCTGGTGCTGAGCACCGGAAAGCACCAGCTCAAATTAAGCACTGATGACAAGTGCAGGAAATGAAGTTCTAAATTAAACAAAGCCTGCTGCTCCGTTGCAACATCTACAAAGCACACACTAAAACCACAGACTATTAACTTCCTGTGTATATGGCCTCTACAGAACTACACTCAAGTCTAGCTGTTCTGAGCTCGGAGGCAATCACCACTGACCGTAGGAGGAATCGGATGGCTCAGACAAAACACGTGCCAGCACATTAGGCAGTGCAAAGTGGCAGTCCATCCTGCATTTCAGCAGGTCATACACCAAAGCAGCCAATCCAAATGGCGGTCACTCCTGGCAGCACCACAGTCCCCTGGCAAGGTGCAGTTTTGTAAAGCCAGCAGCGACTGGCTACAAGTTTCATGCAGTGTCTAAAATCATGGGGTCAGAGCCCCTGTACTTGTACTCAAAATGTCTTTGATGTGGAGGTAACTTCAAAAGAAACTTAGAACTTCACAACATCCCCTTTAAACCAAGCTCTGGATTCGGACATACAGTAGGGGGTAAACAAGCCCTTGTGTGAAGACAAAGCCTATACAAATGTAAGTGTGCCCCGCTTCCCTCTCTCCCAGCCCAGGAAGACCATTAGATAGGGAGATGTAACCCTGTTACACCCCAACCTCCCTGCGTAACTGCTGTCTGGAATGTATGCACAAAGCGTAGCTGTCACTCTGCCCTAGACATGAATTGGAGTCAGTTTCCAAAACACAAATAGTCATGAGCACATTGAAATGCCTGCTTTCTAAAAGTGCCATTTCTACAATAGTAATGAAAAATCCACCTACACGAATAAGCAGGATGTATCACCACTATTCCAAACATGACAACTCTACTCCTTTCAGATCAGAAATTACCACTTACAGACATATAAGGGAATTACCAATACTAACCTATGAGAGGAGTAGCACTCGAAATGCAAATGAAATAGGGTGTTTGTCACTAGCAGGACATGCCACTCAATAAAGGCACAAGTCCTACATTTTACCTAAACAGCACCCTGCCCATAGGGCTACCTAGGGCCTACATTAGGGCTGACCTATATGTAGTAAAAGGGATGTTTCAGGCTTGGCAAGTAACTTTAAATGCCAAGTCAATGTGGCAGGAAACTGCACACGCAGGCGCTGCAGAGACATGAGACCGGTTTGCAAGGCTACTTCTGTGTGCTACGCAAGCAGCTCTGCAGGCCTACTAGTAGAATTTAATTTACAGGGCCTGGGTAAATGGGATACCACTGTAAAAGTGACTTACAAGTAAGTTAAATATGCCAAACAGGTGTAGACCAAATATACAATGTTTAAAGGAGATCGCACATGCACTTTAGCACTGATTAGCAGTGGTAAAGTACTCCAGGTTCTCAAGCACAAAAAAACAGCCAGAAATATACAAAAGGAAGGAAAAATGTTTGGGGATAACCCTGCATAAAGGGCCAGGTCCAACACTCAGCCATTCCAAAGGGACACTTCCTGGCAGGGGGAATAATGCAGCAAATAGTCAACAGCATGAGGTGAGATGGTAATACTCCCCTTGGTGGAGCCAAAGCCCAATTTATGAATATATTTTTTTTAAATGGTAACATTAAGCCTTGAAGACGTCTATTCTGTCTAGCAGGGCCTTAAAACCTCATCTGTAGCACACACCAGCAAAACTGAGCTTTTCAAATCAGCCTGCAAACATGGCTGGTATCCTGGGATGCATAAGTCCAAGAAAGATGGGCAAACGGCCATCCTTGCATCATGACTGCATGCAGCGAATCAGAGGTGATTATAGTACCGTCTACCGCTACCCATAGCAACTGTTCAAAGTTTCCCCGGGAAGATGGGGATGTCTCCTTCTACATGAAGCTGCTACCCCTTATCTCTATCACGCAGGGTATGACCTCCACCAGGGCGGACTCTATTCTGACCCTACTGAACAAATGTATATACCATAATAACCCAGTGTAAGAGAGTACCTGCTTCATTGTGCCCTAAAGTGGCTGCACGGTAGCATGTTGGCACAATATTTGAGATCAGAATACTGCGGTATGAAGGGTCTACAATAGCCCAAGAGTCCTAAAAAGGCCCGGATCTCTTTTTTTGTTGTAGGGACCGGTGTTTCGGTGATGGCCCTGACTTTTTCTCTCTGTGGCTCAATACACCCATTACCCAAAAGATATCCCAGATAGCGTACCCGATGGAAGGCCACAAAGGATTTACCGGCATTGACGTGGAGCCCTGCGGCATGTAATTCCTGCAATACTCGATGACACTGCTCCAGGTGAGTGTCCCATGAGGGGCTAAAGATCACTATGTCATCGAGATAGGCTGAGGAATACTCCTGATGGGCCTGCAGTACTACATTCATCAAACGCTGAAAAGTTGCAGGAGCACCATGTAAACCAAAGGGCAAACCGGTAAACTCAAACAAACCTTCGGGAGTGGAAAAAGCAGTTTTTTAGGATCACTGCTCCGTAAGGGTACTTGCCAATACCCATAGCAACTGTTCAAAGTTTCCCATTCATCTGCCCATCATCCCCGGGAAGATGGGGATGTCTCCTTCTACATGAAGCTGCTACCCCTTATCTCTATCACGCAGGGTATGACCTCCGCCAGGGCTGACTCTATTCTGACCCTACTGAACAAATGTATATACCATAATCACTCAGTGTAAGAGAGTACCTGCTTCATTGTGCCCTAAAGTGGCTGCACGGTAGCATGTTGGCACAATATTTGAGATCAGGTTATAATTTCCTAATTTTGATCACAGACCTTCAGCTACGGATTATTAAAGAGATCAACGCTTGCACCACAACGAAGAGAAATTTCCAAATTTCTTTTCAGTCTCACAGATAAACACAATATACTGTCCACAGACAATTGCGCTAAACCATCCTCTCGGAGAGGGAGGGGAAAGAATCAATTCAGGAAGCATAGGATTTCCCAAATAACACATCTCTTGTCCTCCCAAAGCATCCCTCAGCTCCCTTATCATTGAGGTGAAAAGTGGCATTTTTAACCAGGATTTCAAGAAGACCCTTTACCCACTTTCTCGAATTGAGAAATCACATACAGCAATCACGGAGAAGAAAAAAAATGTAAAGTTGGCCTGCAGATTCTGACCAACTTTGCTAAAGGTCAAGAAATGCCCTCGCTGGATGATTCCCAAAACACATGATTAATAATCAGCTTTTCCCATACATTATACTTGGTCATTTACATGTTCGGAAGATGTAATAACAAACAGAACAAAGGAAACTGGCCTTACATTTTGATTTCTCAAACCGCGCAGTGTTTTGTGAGCGGCGGGCTCCAGGGGATGCTTTATACTCAGCCAAAGAAAAATTGCCTCTTAAAATTGACCTTAGCTATTGCCCACAAGCGTTATCCTTTGAGTTTTCTTAAAGGTGCGCATTTGTCATGCTGGCGGCTGCTCCTCAGAGACTTGTGAATTTACGGTGGGGGTTGGGGGTGAGGGGGGGGGGCTTCACTGTAATTCTAACATTTCAGAAAAGCTGGTGCTTGTATCCTCAAACCCTCCCTCCCCCAGCTTTCTCCTCGAAGCTTACCTTCACTAACAGGCCCTGGCCGGCTTAGTTCAGGTTCAGTCACCTTTACAAGACAGTGAATTTCTGATTGGCTGGCAGCAGAGACCGATGAAATAGTAACATTTCAGCATTTTGAAGAGCTCAATATTTTAATAGGCTGCGTTTGGGAGTCTTCAGGTTACTGCCAAAGGCTTACCTTTGCTACTGCCAAAGGCTTACCTTTGTTACGGCCAAAGGCTTACCTTTGCAGAAGTAAGTGGAGCTACAGTGCTCTGAAAGTAAGTGGCGCTGCAGTGGTCTTAATCCTTTACACGCCGCCCTGCATCAGATACCGGCGGACAGGGATACAAGAAGGGATTCAGACCGGGAGGAGGCAGCATCTCCGACGTTTCATGGATTTACCGGCAGTTTAACCAGCCGAATGTTGGGCACCCGTCAATCCCGGAAATCAAGATTATAACATAACAAATATGCAAAAAGATGAATAACAAGACAGCAAGTAGGCCCGCCTGGCAGGAGTGTTGCGGCTTCAAGGCACAATGGAATCTGTGTCCTCGTGGAGTTCTGCCCATGTGTGGACATTCCATGGTTTGTCACATGGTCGCTTGCTGACCAGAAAGGACCATTCTTGGGCTCTCACCTTCAATAAATACTCTTGCTACACCCGCTTGACACCAGCCTTCAGATCACAACATATTTATGGCGACGAGGATGGGACACCAGAGGCCTTCCTCTGAACTCTGAGTTCCAGAATCCATATTTTCTTTGAATCCCGTCCACTCACCTGCTTTATGTCAAGGGTTTTTTTTGTTTTTAAAGTCAATGTCAGGGGTCGATGGCTGCTCTGGGGAGCAAGCACAGTGGATCTAAGGTGTTCTGTGGGACTTCCTGATCCAGACTGCAATTTTTCCTTGAAGCCCATCTGTGACCCACCTTTTCGCTACGAGTGGTTTTATGAAGCTTGCCATCGTCACACACGGTAACAATGGACACAGGGCAGGGAAAGCCCAGACCAGAGGCCTGTCTGTCAGTGGCGAGTCAAACAGCGGGACTAATGGGCCCTTGCTCATAGTTCCTTTTACCTAGTGTTTAGGGGAGGACACGTGTGCGCCTTTACACCCACCAACCACTGTTGGGTTTATGCTAGAAGATGAGTTCATGGGTGGCTATACTGCAAACATTACATCAGTGATTTTCTTGAAACCAGACACAAATTAATAGTAAGAGTAAGGACAAACATTAAATGCAAGCAAATAAAGTTTTACATCATATACTGTTCGGGAACATTATATGCAGAATAGATTAACAGATGAAAATTATAGGACACAAATAATGATAAAAGTAAGCACATCAAAGAACCAATGAATGAACAACGTTAAGTCCTTGTCACAATAGAAGAAAACAAGAATCTCACATTTGCTACCATGCACTGACCTATTGGCTTTGCCAATACACTTTTGACCCCAACAGATGCCCCCATAGACTCAAGTGCCTCCAGGGTGGTGGTCTCCTAATGGCTTTTCTTCTGTTTATTTAAACTTCAGTACAAGATGGCCACCGTATATATGCAAGCATGCACAGTGGCCATTTTGGAATATGCAGCAGTGGCTGGGCAGTTGGACCCACTACTCGCATGAGGGCGAAATGTTGAGAGCTAAAAAGACAATGAGATTATCACACTGGACTTCTTAAAAACCCATGAAACGTTCCACAAAATGTAGTGACTTTAAGAATAGCCCTTCCAGCCAATGGTATCTTTTAAATTTACCAACAGCCTAATGTATGTAAATGTGTATGTTTATTTCTAAAATTTGGTTTCCAACAGACAGCTATAACTTGCTGTGTATGAGACTTAAAATGAGCTTTTGTAAGAGAACAGTTCAAAAATATTACTTTGCAATTTCAACATTGGCTTGGTCTTAACAGAAAATTCAGACAGTGAAAGTTCAACAGGCAGCTCAGCACCCTTTGAGACACATCATATGCCCATTAGCTGTTTGGCCACCAACACAGTATCTAATAATGTTTCACCTGGGAGTTATTTCAATTGCCAGCTTGCATGAAAGGCAGGAAAAGAACAAGTCACATATATCCAACAGCATTGGCAGGTGTAAGAAACTTGAATTAGTTGAGGGGTGAGTGGCCACCTCAAATAATAACCACAATCCTGGTCAGGGTGAAACACTAAAATCTTAAAATTAACCTGAGCTCAGTCGCCTGGAAGGTATGCCACTGAGCAGGCAGGCTAACCTGAGAGGCAATGTGTAAAGTATGTATGTAGTACTCAACAGTAGTTAAGTAAAACCACAACACAAGAAAAATACTAAACCAATTTAGAAACACACTGTATATTCCAATGACTACAATGACTCCAAAATGGCAATCAAACAATACTTAGAACCGCAGTCATGAATTTTTAAAGTTGAAGGTTCAAAACAGAGCCAAACAGCGTAAAGCATCAACTGTGGTTATCTGGGTGCGCTTGACTGGGACAAGGGTAAGGTTTAAGGCCATCCTCGATGGAGCATGGCTCGGATACAAAGACCAGGTTTGTCCCAGTGAAAAGTTTTACTCTCAGACTTAGGGACTGATTACAATGTTGGTGGTTGGACAGATACCATCCCTTCGATGGTGGTCCGACTGCCAACAGCCCTTCAGTCCTACCACTGTATTATAATACTGGCAATCGGACCCACACCAGCTGGACGCAACACCACTAGGATCCATGATCCAAAATTGCGGTGGTCAGAAGTCTGTCTCTGAATGGTGGTGGTGCTGAGGCAGGCACCGCCATCGGGATTACGATATCCCTTTCCGACAACCTTTTCATGGCGGGGATCCTGCCATGTAAGGGTTGTCAGAAAGGGATCAAGGGGACCCCAGATAGGGCCACTGGCATTGGAGCTAGGAGTAAAATGTACCGGGGGCACATGTAGGGCCCCCTACATTCACACTGTAGTGTACATTCGCACTATAGTGTGTGCACCTTATGCTATGCACAACATAGTGCTGCACGGTGGCGGCATCTGCTGCACCACTTACCTGTGGCCACGGCATGCCGTGGTACAGCTGAGTCCCGACCACCAGTCTGGCAGTCCTATCAACATTCAACAGTTGGACCAACCGCATGCCTCGTAATTAGGCCCTTAGTCTCTGGAGGGGAAGTAAAAGAAATCCTCAGCAAGGCAGCAGGCTCGGAGCGAAGAAGGCTCCACGTTGGTGGATAGCTGCAAGATGAGGTCTTTAGTGCCAAAAGTCAATAGCTTCACAAAGCTTCAAGCAGGAGAAATTTAAATTTCACACCCAGAGAAGGTTTCTTTATGACTGGATACTTTTTCGTGCCTTTGCCAAGATTTCTAGGTCTGGACTTAGTCTTTTCTTGGATTTTGAATTCTTTCAGTGGAGCAAGGCTGTAGACAAAGAGGGCTCCACGAGGCTGGATACCTTTTCTGCGCAGTCCCACTGAATTGAATTTGCTGCTGCTGAGAAGAACCTAGTGGGAGCAACCTGAATCTTTTGTCCAGCTGCAATGTACCTTCATCAGATTGGCTTGGCAGGTTGGCCCTAGTCTCCCATCGTTTTTTTAGAGAAAAAAGTTGGCTAGACGTTTCTAAGTCACAGGTTTCAGCAAACACTGGGAAGAGTACACAACCCAAAGCTCCGTACCTTGCAGACAGCATGTAGAAGTGAAGACTCACTCCACCAGAGGCCAGCAGCAGGGTCCAGGGCAGCTCCAGTTGGAACGGGCCAGCTGGGAATTCAGGAAAAGGCCTCTTGGAGCTTGGGTAGCCTCTGTAGGCTAAACAAGAGGTTAGGCTTATGACCCTGGAGTCCACTTCTTTGTCTGTGTACAAGAGGGAGAGTTGGTCCAGTCATCAAAGCTACTCTCAGGTCACAGGCAGCAGGTCCAGTCCTCATCTGTCCACGTCCAGAAGTAATCTGAGGCAGACACTGTGGTTACCACATTTATGCCCAAAATCAATTAAGCAATGTGATGAAAGTTCACAGGGGTGACCCTACCCGGTTTAGCAGAAAGTTATGGGTGTTGTACTGTAATCAATCCCACAGTGCCACCTTCTGTCCAAAGCCCAAGTCAGAACCTTCCTTCCCTTTTGCAGAGCTCCTGTGCCCACTCCAGAACTGTGGACAGACAAATCAGCACCCCCTCCCCCCTCTGTTGTCTTTCAAAACCAGTTCTAGACCCAGCTCCTCTTCCACTGTTCTGGGTGCCTGACTGTCTAGCTGTACAAAGCAAAGGGCAGGCCCAGGCTACATCTACTTTTGACAGGATAAGCTTTTTTGAAGTTAATTAAGTTCCTGGGCAGAGCCCAGATGGTCATCCTGCCAGAGAAACAGTACACCTCCCTACACTCAAGGTCTTTGTCTCAGCTGTGGAACCAAGTTCACATCTCATCAGGGAGCAATACAGCTCATATCTCACAGTTGGAATCTCATGGAAATGGGCCTCTATAGGCTGTAGGCAGACAACATGTAGCATTTCTAAAGTACCGGTTTTAAAATAGTTTTTGCAAATTTGACTTAGCCAAAGAATTGAGCTTAAAATAAATATTCAAAAAAATCTAAACATGAACTCTGTAGCTGCTTCCTAATGGGAAATAGAAAATATTAAATTGAATATTGCAACCCAATGCTTTCCTATGGAACAGCTAAGCCTGTTACTGTGAAAATATCCTTTTAGACCTTTCCACTGTAAGGAAATGTTGAACATTAAACTTTGACATGTCCTACTCTTAAATACCAGGCCTGGCGCAAGGGGGTATTTGGACAGGTTACATTTGCAGTTAAAACCTGCACAGCCAGGTTAGTGCCTGCAGTCATGTTTACATTGCCATTATTGTGGGTGGTACAATAAGTGCTGCTTTCCACATGTGACATTTAACGTATTGTGGTACTATGTACTAGTAACTTATAGATAAGTAAAAATGCAAATCAGGGGGTGCCAGTTTCATCATATTGAAAGGAGGAGCACGGGCACTCTACCACTGCTTCGTAGGGTAAAGTGCACAACGTTCTAGAGCCAGCAGAAACACCCATGTTACAACTCTGGGATGCTACACACAAAAGGTGCACCAGTAGTATGCCTTACTGCTGGCTACCAAGTTGCTCCAAACAGCACGTGTACTACCACAGGAGACAAAGAAAAATCTCAGTAGAGTAAAAGCTGCCGAAACATTCAACGGAGAAGACAGACCACATAGTTGGTTATAGCGGTGCTCCATTCGACACTTACCACTATACTAATGGCAAACTTTACGCTATGTGAAACCCAATATTATAATCACAATAGAAGCAAGCCGAGCTTGTAACTGAACAGTAAATTCAATCAGGGCTAACAGCAGAAGACCAGCAGATGAGGCCAAAGGTCAACGAAATGTAAGCACCAAATTATGCCCTAAAGGTTAGCTGTAGAGTGTAACCAGTGATGGCACAACAATACACCGCACCAAGGCTGCGGGTGCCACAATAGCGAACTGCAACAATGTTGGAAATGACAATGCAGTGAATGCCCCCTACAGTCAGTGAGGTCGATACAAAATCGTTAGTTGTGAAGAGGCGGGTAGCAATTGCCAGGAGGTGGATGAAACAAAAGTGAATAGAAAAGAAGCTGGTTATACCAAACCCTGACAGCAGGCAGGAGCGGCCAAGCCGTACCAATGAAGGCAACAAGTGAAACACACAGGCATGGGTTTTGATGACATGGAATGCAAAGAGCGTAGACTAGTGATAAAAGAGATGCAACAAAGCAAGGGGAACTAGGGGTAGCTGCATGTCGGGGCAAGGAAGGCAAGCAGCTGCGTGACAGGAAACAGGAGTTGTAAATAGGGGCTATGCCAGTACAAAGCAGCTGGACAGTTACTGGGCTGGTGAAACAAAGCGAAAGAGCAGAGCTGGCTATCTGGCCCTTATGAAGGACTAGCGTTAGCACACCACTGCAGACAAAAAATGAAACCTGATATTATTCTCCTACACGTTATACAAAAGACCATGACCCAAACAGGGAGGCGTCTCTGTGGCGCGACACTTACCCATTGATGTGTGTTGCCTTCATCCAAGCTTACCTGAAGTGATTCTGGATTCAGGACTTCTGGGTGGGTGTTGCTTCCCATATGTTATGTTAGGTTATTTATTTTTTAACCTACCATCATTGCTTGACTCACCCCCCCACACACACAACCCCCTGGTGCCTCGTTTTGATGCAGATGCTGTTGCTCCGAGACACCGATGGGGTGTATATTTGTTGTGTACTTTACTGCCTATTTTACACTGAATATTAGATTACTTTTAAATGGTAATAAATTGATGTACAAAAATGATGGAGCTCGGTAGGTTAGGTCAAAATGGACTAGACATGCCCTTTGCAAAAGCACATAGGTCACAAACACCAATTGGGGGTGAGCATCTTTGCCAGACACCCGCCCCCTAAATACCGGTCAACTTTTCAACACAAAAAGGAGGGCGAGAATAGCTTTCCTAACAATGCATCCTTCCCTTGGATAAACAGACCAGCACGGCATGGGTGCAGTACAGAATGCCACACTGCCACACACTGCCACACACTGCCACACACACACACACACACACTGCCACACACACACACACTGCCACACACACACACACACACTGCCACACACACACTGCCACACACACACACACACACATTAATTACTCCAGAGGGCAGGCTTAAGGAGGTACACTGACAGTCAGCCACTTTTTTGCAGCCCACTGTTAGTCTGCCTCCAAAGAGCCTGTTTGCCTCTGCCTCTGCCTCCGCCTCCATTATACACAGAGACAAAAGTATTACCTCATTTACATGGGCCACACCCCCATGCAAATGAAGGAACCCCCACTAAAGATAGCACTAACGCTACATATGCGCAGGTACTATCTATAATGTGACCCTACATGTGCTTTTACACCAAATTGATACATAGGTGATACAAAATGAGGCACAAATGTTCTCCTTAAACTTTTCTGGTGTTGGCTAATCAACTGACTTTGTCAGTGTGACTTCTCTCCCCCGTGCAGCTCCACCAGTAAGTGCTGCCCTCTAAGCTCTCCATCTTGCAGAGTGTTCGAGGCCCTCCTCCACCCACAGGCTCCTGCCTGCGCATCATCCCTGGTGGTCCAGTGGGAGAGCGGTCTGTACTTCTGCTGCTCTGCCTCTCTTGGCTTTTTCTGTGCCCCCATTTTTCTTTTGCCCTCTCTGCTCTCTTTTCTCTCTTGCTCTCTTTTCTCTTTTATTTTTGCTCTCTTCTCTCTTTATTCTCCTGGGATCTTCGCCGCTACTGCCCTTGTGGCCCCTTCCTCCTCCAGCGTGTGCTTCCCGCTCGCGCCTCCCAGCTGACTGCCCTCCCCGACCCCTACTTAATGGTGCCTGCTGTGCGGCTGCACCGCTGGCGTGCCGAAGGTGCACCAAAGGCAAGCCTGTCTGTGCCTGTGCACAACCAGCGCCAGGAAGCCTGGTACTCTGACCTGCCTCCTTTATGACTCCACCACCCTCCACGCTCTCAACCCTGGACACCACAACAACTGCCAGCTTTCGATGCAGAACAACACTCAAGGCCCGATCTCCCATAAACATTGCCCCTTCACCTTCACCCACCACCGGAGCCGAGCAGCGGCCCAAGCCTACCAGTCATTACTGCTCACAAACCAGTCAACTGCACCCTCGTCAATGTGCGCTCCCTACACAAGCACACCATAGAAATCTGGGACCTTCTCAACACCCACGCTCCTGGACCAATGCCAAATCTGTGCCAAACATCACCACCACCATTCCTGATGGATACAAGATCCTGCAGAAAGACCACCCTACCCACCCAGGAGGAGGCCTTGCCATTGTCCACAAAAGCACCCTCTGCATGCCAGCCACTGGCCTGGACAACACTACGACCCTCATGGAGCACCTCCACTTCCAGGACCATAACAACTCTAAAACGACCCTCCACTGAACCCCCATCTACAGGCCACCCGGTCCCCGCGCACCTTTTACTGACACCATGGCCGACCTCATCGCACCCCATGCCCCCGCCTCCACTGACTACATCCTACTCGGAGACCTAAACTTCCACATGGACAACCACGACGACCCCAACACAACATAGGACTGAAGCAACTGGTCACCGCCCCCACACTCACAGTGGGACACACACACTTGACCCCGTCTTCACAGAAGGAAACCGTGTCTCCTACCCCCACACCATGGAACTGCTCTGGATAGACCATCACTGCATCCACTTCTCCTTCAGAATATCCACCGCACACAAACACGCCCCCCACCTCCTCCACAGAAGCTTGAACAAAGTCACCGAAGACTAGCCCACTTCCACCCTTATCAACACCCCACCACCAATGATGCCAGATGCTAACACCACGGCACGCCACCTCCACCACTGGATCACAAACTGCGACGACACTCTCGCCTCCCTCAAGAAAGCCACAAGAACACACATCAAGAAAGCAAGCTGGTTCACCCCTGCACTTCAAGAGTCCAAGCCCTCCTGCCGACAGCTTGAAAAAACATGGAGGAACACCAAAACCATGCAACGCCTACAGAGCAGCCACCACAGCACACTACCAACTCATCAAATCCACAAAGAAGAAGTTCCTCCAAGACATCACCAATGCCTACAACACCAAAGAACTCTTCTCCATCATCAAGGAATTCGACAAACGCAACAGCGAAACAACAGATGTCCACCGTCCCAAGACCTCTGCAACAGACTCGGCACCTTTTTTTACATCAAGATTAAGATGATCTATTACAACTTCGTAAACCAAGTCCTCTGCAACGCTTCAGATCCCAGCCCAAGCGATGCCACCCAGCAGACCCTGCTCACCTAGACCTCGCTCCCTACAGAAGACACCGTAAATACCATGAAGAGCATCCATTCCAGAGCACCCTCACGCCCACCCCACATCTTTCACAGAGCCACCATGGCCATCACACCCAAACTACGCCGGATAATCAAATGCTTCCTCGAAACTGCCACACCTGTTGGCCCCCTGCCCTCAGAAACCGCCCCACCCTGACAGACCACGCACGGGAACTCGGCATCATACTTAACTCATCGCTCATGATGACCCACCAGATCAACAAGGTATTCTCAGCCTGCTTCAACACCCTACGCATACTCCGAAAAACGTTCAGATGGATCCCACCAGAATCCAGCAAAACAGTCACACACACCTCATCAGAAGCAGATTAGACTACGGCAACGCCCTGTGTGCAGGAATCAACAAGAAACTCCTCTGCAAACTCCAGACCGTCCAGAACGCCGCAGCCAGACTGATCCTAGACATCCCCGCCCCCCCACAAAAACATCACCCTGCAATCTCCACTGGCTCCCATTGAAAGAAGAATAACCTTCAAGATCCTCACCCACACATACAAGGCCCTCCACAACATCGCACCAGCATACCTAAGCAACCGCCTCTCCTTCCACGCACCCAAGCGACACCTCCAATCAGCTGACCTCGCTCTGGCCACAATCCCACGCATCTACAAGACCAGAATGGGAGGAAAGTCCTTCTCTTACCTCGCAGCCAAGGCCTGAAATGACCTCCAACTCCAGCAAGTGCCTACACTGCCCCAGTTCCGGAAGGACCTCAAGACCTGCCTCTTTAGATGACCGCAGCACTCAACGGTGCTGCCCCCCCCAGCGCCTGAAGACCATTGTGGGTAAGTAGCTGCGCTTCACAATTCCCTGATTGATTGACGGTGTTCAATTTGTTTGGGCAAAAAAGGTCTATGCACATTTTGTGCGGCTGCTACTGAGAAGGTCATAATGATAAAACCGGAGCACATGAACCTTTAATTTGAAACTTCTGTGGTCTCAAATGCTTTATTTTCTGTGACTGGTATACTTAGAAACAGCGTATTGGAACAGTTTCATGCAATCTGCACTATCCAGCTGACGATGATCACCTATCCATAGGGCTGGGCAGGATTGAGATTCCTGTGATATGTTATGGGGAAAAGACAGAAAGTTAATGTATCTTGAATAACATTGCCATCCCTTTGTTTCCATTAATGGAGTTTTCTGTGAAGGGATAAACTCCAGCTTAGACTTTAATACAACATGATCCCGTTAAGAGCTGCATTGCATCTAAATCTGTGAACATACCAGTGCTGAACAAAGCAATGCCAACATGTATGGTGTGTCCTTTTCAGTCATGTTATGTGAAATGTGTGGGATATTTAATGCACATATTTCTCATGTTGTCACATAATCCCTTTAATCCCATCTAGACATACAGGACAGATCCTTATAACTGGTGAGGTACATGGGCCGGTATGTAGAACTCAGACAGTGGTTCCATGGGATGAATTTATGCACTGATCTACACACCCAGGATAGTCACTCACAATTAGGTGCAATAGCAAAGCAATTAAAGTTTTACAGGGCCACTGTTGATATCACAAAGTATTGTAATATGTTATCATCATTATGCAGAATGAAATGCAATCTAATGCAGACAGCACAAAGTGAAAAGGTGCCCTTTCTTTGAATATTATCTACAATATATGCTGCTATGAAATTATTTGTTACCCTTAATGATCCTGGGATATGTTTTTATGCTGCGTCATATATTCAAAAAACAATTGATGTAAGGAAAGACATTGTGCTTGATAACCAACTGGATTGTTTTATGTATGGGAATGTTTTTAAAATTGCATTTTAAACATGTATCTGCTTTTATGGTTGCTGTATATACTGAATAAAGCCAATTGAATTGAATATTAGCTACATATATACCTGCAACTTGGGTTGTCATGGTAGTATAAACAGTTCAATACACAGTATTTGAATCATAATTTAACATAGGTTCATTGGCAACACTACCGAGGTTATATTGATGTTCTCACCCTGTGGAATAAAGCTAAGGTCTTATAAGGACAATGCCGCCCGTTGTGGCCCTGGGGCACTGAGTGTAACACAGCTTCGGATTGTGTCAATGACTGAGTGGACACACAAAGCATCTTCTAGAGACAACCTCTAAGGTGGAGGTCCAGTCTAATTAGAGAGTGCCTAGTGAGCTACTAGCCAACATAACCTGGCCACAATGGAGCACAACTCCAAGAACATGTGCTCTGCTGTCTCTCTATAACAGAGCACACATGTTTACTTTTTCTATCCCAACTCCCTATTTTAAACACTGATACAACTGGACAGAGAAAAATGAATGTGTTCAATAACATGTATTGATTGTTCGCCGATGGCCCATAAGGAGCGGACTCGATAAACGCGTTTCACTTTAAAACCACGCATATAACCCTTTCCGCTTAAGGAGGAGACATTTTCACGTTTAGTTTTTCATCAGCAAGTTTAAAGTTCACAAGCACACAGTGTCAAAATATCTTCCCTGTGAAGGGGTGGTGCTGATTGAACAAGGGAAATAACAGTGATCTTTTGAGCATTTATAGCTCTAAAGCTTTTGTTTTGGGGGACGGAGCAGAACAAAAACGGACGACATCTCTCATTATGTTTTTTTTGTTGTTGTTTGTCTAGTGAGGAATTGGTAGGAAGAGTCTTTGGGCCGGATATATACCTGCTCGTACCACTAAGCGTTCCCTCATTAGCGACACAGACAGCCCTGATCTCTAAATCTCCAAGTGAGCAAAATTGTGAGAATTCTTCGTAAAATCCACTCTGCCGATTGCTAGAGCTACCTTTTATGTGGCTGGAGCAGGGGTCTCCAACCTTTTCTGTAATAAGAACTACTTATGTTCAGTGAAAATCATCCCCGGCTACTAATATAATAAGTGTTGTGATAGTGACCACACCAATCAAATATCAGCTGTAAATATATTTTGAAAATTCCCCATTTCTTCTCCAAAAATCAGCTTAGGCTTTCTGAAAATATACATATTTTCATGTCAGAAACACACTTTTCAATGTTGGGTTTATATATTTTAATTCAACCAAACAAAAGCTTCTAAACTAGTAGGCTAGGCCGCACAAAGGAGAGCTACTTACAGGTTCCTTGTGAGCTACTCACTGGAGAAACCTGGGCTGGAGAGTGGAGCAGAGGAACAAGTTGCAGAAGGCCATTTCAAGGAACAGCGTTTATTATTTACATATGCAAATGTACTAATTTTGACTTTTTATGGTGGTGACCTCGGTTGTAGTGCGTGAATAAACAATGTGCTTCTAAAATTAAGAAGTTGATCTGAAAAGCAATAAGCAGTATGCTGTAAAATAGTTCACTATTTTATGTGAGCGAAACAGGACTGATTTTAATAAGATTTTATGAAGGGCAATGGCAAAATACAGTGACGTTTGTTAAAAGGGTCAATTTGAGACCAATACATTAAAATATCACAGCCTCACGAAATCATATTCCCTTGCTCTACATTTCTTTTGCGTTTTTTAAAGCATAAATTATGCCCATATGCTGACGGGGTTTAGGCTGACGCCACTGCATCCCCCCCACCCCCCCACCCCCCCCCCCCGAATGCACCCACTAGCTATTGTTATCCCCTCATTCCAATTCGTAGGTTCCTGGAGTAATTATTTTTTCTATTTTCAGCACTGCAGAGCACCAATGTGTAAATTCACTGGATTTTACCTGTTGCAGGCACTTCAGATCTCAAAGTATTGCTAATTTCCGGCCCTGCAGAGCACTAAAAGACAGTTCATCATCCCATCACTGAATTTCTTCCAATCCCTGCTTTGCGGATAACTAAATTATCATCAGGTCACTAAGGTTTTCCAATTTCCAGCATTGCAGAGCATTAAAATCCAGTATATAAGAACTCCAGTTATTCCTATGTTTTGCCACTGCGCAGCACTAAGTTCCAATATTTCAGCTCAGTGAACAGTTCATATTTCCAGCACTGCAGAGCACTAAAACCCAGCGCATCAGATCACTGGGCACTTCCAGCACTGCAGAGCACTAAAACCCAGCGCATCAGATCATTGGGCACTTCCAGCACTGCAGAGCACTAAAACCCAGCGCATCAGATCACTGGGCACTTCCAGCACTGCAGAGCACTAAAACCCAGTGCATCAGATCATTGGGCACTTCCAGCACTGCAGAGCACTAAAACCCAGCGCATCAGATCACTGGGCACTTCCAGCACTGCAGAGCACTAAAATCCAGCGCATCAGATCACTGGGCACTTCCAGCACTGCAGAGCACTAAAGTCCAGCGCATCAAATCACTGGGCACTTCCAGCACTGCAGAGCACTAGAACCCAGCGCATCAGATCACTGGGCACTTGCAGCACTGCAGAACACTAAAACCCAGCGCATCAGATCACTGGGCACTTCCAGCACTGCAGAGCACTAAAATCCAGCGCATCAGATCACTGGGCACTTCCAGCACTGCAGAGCACTAAAACCCAGCACATCAGATCACTGGGCACTTCCAGCACTGCAGAGCACTCAAACCCAGCGTATCAGATCACTGGGCACTTCCAGCACTGCAGAACACTAAAACCCAGCACATCAGATCACTGGGCACTTCCAGCACTGCAGAGCACTAGAACCCAGCGCATCAGATCACTGGGTACTTCCAGCACTGCAGAGCACTAAAACCCAGCGCATCAGATCACTGGGCATTTGCAGCACTGCAGACTAATAAAATCCAGTGCATCAGATCACTGGGCACTTCCAGCACTGCAGAGCAATAAAATCAAGTGAAATCATATCACTGGGCACTTCCAGCACTGCAGAGTACTAAAACCCAGCGCATCAGATCACTGGGCACTTCCAGCACTGCAGAGCAATAAAATCAAGTGAAATCATATCACTGGGTACTTCCAGCACTGCAGAGCACTAAAACCCAGTGCATCAGATCACTGGGCACTTTCAGCACTGCAGAGTAATAAAACCCGGTGCATCAGATCACTGGGTATTTCCAGCACTGAAGAGCACTAAATTCCAATTCCACTCTTGCACCAGCAGAAAGCCAAATGGCAGAGGCAATCGGCCTCATAATTTGTGTCATCACTCCCTGTAATTATCAACTCATGCGCTTGGACACAGACAGTCCATCTGCGATTACAAGCAATGCAGACGCGTGAAAATCACAGTCCAGATTTTTGGGACAGAATTTATCTTTCTCCCTGAGTGTGGAATCCCTCCTTTGGGACAGAGAACATCAGAGGAGCAGTGAAAGGGGATGGGGAGAGGCTAGAGATCACTGGATGCATTTGGAGAATGTAGGCTCATTTTGGGAGTATCCAAAAATTGGACATAATGCTTCTAAAGATATACTTGCCTGGAGCACTGCGACCATCCCCACAACCATGAAGAAGGAGAAGAGCAGAGACAAGCACATGGTGTATGGTCTGCAGAGGAAATAAGCAGAGGGCCGAGCAGAGTTCATTTAGGAGGAGCTCGTTTCTCCTGGAATTAAAGGTGGCAAGCCCATGTGCCCTCTCTGCAGAGGTCCAGGAGAGGAAGGAAGTATGTGGGTGTGTGGCTTTTACCTGGGGGCGGGGGGCCATTGAGCATAGTATCTTCAGGTAGTAGCACAACCCGATACATATTTGACCTCCTCCAATGTTAATACTGACAAACGATCAGCGAGAGGTGAACAGTATTACCACAGACGCATCGTGCCTACACTCGCCCCACCTGTGTGTGGAAGCAGGAAGAGAAAGCACAATTATTGCTTCTTCAGGATCTGCAATCTTTAGGAGTCCTTACAATCACAAGTTTAAAGGGCCACTTACCTGAGGCCACTACATTTTAGATAATGTCTCCTGCTTTTTAAGAAATCTAACAACGAATATAGCATGTTCCATCGCATGCTATAACATAGCGTTCTATTACAACGCTGTCATTATAACAACCGCGTTGTTAGAACGCAATACCTTTACATCGCAAGTTATTAGATCGAATTGCTGAACAGAGCGCGCTGGACTTAAGAATAGTATAATTTACTATTCCAACTCCAGCATTCGCAACAGTAGAGAAGGTGTTGGAATAGTAAAGTATACTATTCCTTAGGTTATAGCGCCCCCTACAGCAAGTCGATCTAATGACTTGCGATGTAAAGGCATCACATTCTAACAACGCGGTCGTTGTAATAGTTAGGCGTTGTGATGACAGCATTGTAAATGCTGTTTCCACTAACAATGCCATAGAAATCTCCCTCCTGAAAGAGGGAATGCACCCACCCCTCATCCTAAGTCTTGATAAACACCTAACTATGATCACCACCATCATAGTAGTCCTGTTGTGGCAGAGTCTCTGCTCCTTCCTAGGACATTGTGTTACTTACTTGGGCACTAAGTTTTCATAGCTAAGGGACGCAACGTCTTTACTAAAAGACCTCCAATGTGTGCTGCCTGCACACATCAAGAGACATGGTAATAAATCGGTCTCCAACCCGCGACAGTCCAGTGTGAGCCGAGTAGGCAGTGTTTGCGTGTGTCACTTTGCTGGGTACCATCCACTAGAACTGATGCACAGGACAAAGCAGCCCGGGTTGTAGCGTTCGACTCAGGATAGGGACTGTAGGTCACTTGTTTCCTTATAAGGCAGTACAAAGATTCATCACTGTGTTGCAAAGGATTTTGTTCAGTGATGTGTGAAGATAAATATATATGCAAATATGTGCAATCAACCTTTCGAGAAGCCTCATTTCTGTTTCACTGCAGCAATCAATTCAATTCTCCCCAGCCATGACAGGAAGATATATCTATCGATCGATAGATCGATAGATCGATAGATCGATAGATCGATAGATAGATAGATCTGTAGATAGTGTCAATGGACAAAATTCTATAACAGCCTATGAGATCTTTATCAGTCAGTATGGAACCGCATAGCCTTCGCCGCGGGGGTCCCCCTCCTCAAAGGTAATGCACCCCACAAGAAGACCAAACAAACTCCATCACTAATATAATGCTGCAAGAGGAATATGCATCCACCAGCCCCTGTCAGTCCAGGAGCAAAGAGAGCACCAGCTGAGGCTCGACAGCTCTATTTATAACTACTGCCGAAGAGGCAGAGCTCTGCTGCTCCTGACACTTCACTTCATTTTCCAGCTGGTTACTCCTGAGAACCTGGAGAGGGGAAAAGAAAGCAAAAAAACTAACGGTGCTGCAGGCTGTCTACAATAATGAAAATAACCTTCACCTGATTCAGCTTCAAGTGAATGTTTGTGGTTAAACATACTAATGTCCGAACACGCAAACAACCGAAGTCACAGTCTGTGAGTCAGTATCCAACGACAATAACCGAAAGGTACCCACTGCTTGGCAAATACATTCATGGCACAAAGTTTGCATAGATAGCATGTTGACATAATCCCAATGTAATGGGAAGCGTGTGGAAATCTTACTTGGGTATATACAGCCTTGGGTCAGATCTATAATTTACCAAAAGTTTGGGGAAGTCCACCTATGTTATCTGATTATTGGAGGACAAGCTACAAAGGTACCTGCAGATTAAATCCGAACATATAAATCTTCACCAGCATCGCTATTGAAGGAGAATTGATTGATGTCTAAGATTGTTTGGGCATGAAACCTGGACTTTTCCCGCCTTCATCCAAGGCTTCACCAAAACCTCGTCCAGTGGCTCCCTATCATCGATGGGCTCATATCTGGCCAAAGACTGCTGCCTGGGTCCACTGAAGACTTTCTGCTTTTCTGACATTTTTAAAATCCAAAGGGAATTTTTTGACAGGGACAATCCTGGTCCCTTTATTCAACGCGCACTTCATCAAGGGGGGCTTTATGTTTTGCCTTAGTGCCGGTCAAGCGCAACCTGATAACTGCAGTTGGAGCTTATGATGCTATTTTAAAATTAAAACTTTAAAAATGTATATCTCTGGTTATTTATATACTACATTTTAGTTATTTTTTTATTACATTTGTCTCAAATTTTATAAACTGGTTTTGCATTTTTCTTCTGTTGTGTTTTGACTTTATTACTCTTTTGAATACTGCATAAATACTTTACACATGGCCTCGCTGCTCTGTGCCGCAGGATGTTGAGGTCAGGTTAATTTAGTGACTTTTGTGGTCCACCCTGACATGGATTGCGAATATTGAGTTTGGTTCTCACCACCCTCAACTAATAACCCAAAATCTTACAAATATGCACAGCTAATAACTTTCATTTTCTACAACAGTTCAATTTCCACATTTAATTTCACCCATCACTAAGTTTGTCTCATTTTATCCTGCGCATGGAGAGAGAGACAGAGAGGCAAAAAAATGATCCTTCATTAACACAGAAAAATTGCAAGTTTCATTTGCCTGGAATCCATAATTTGTTTCTTAGTTTTGCACAAAATGGGTAGATACGAAAGTTGGCATGGTGCTTGAATGGGCGAGATCTCACACTGGCATCTAAGTTCTACAATCTTTCATGTGCCATGCTGATGCCTCCAAGGCCAGAGTGGGCAGTCTACACATTTCCCAGTGGGCTACAGTCTAGGGGGTTTTCTATAGTGCAGAAAGGGTTGGCATTGACCCAACCATGTCCTTTTGGCTCCATTACAGTCGCGGCAACCTGCAGTTGGGCATCTTTCAATCTTTCTAGGGTTGGATTTGTGCTTTTTGCTCCTCCCAATATTAGATAGCGCAAGTCTGGACTCTCAAGAGAGGTGATAGGCTCTGCAATTTTTTTGTGTGAATTATTTGTCCTGACTTCACGTGGGGCCATGTTTTCTGATTATGGATTGTTTGTTTACTACTGTGACAATGCTTTAACCGCAACGATTCATACAGGTTATGTGTGCCCCCAATTTGGCCATGCCCGCTTTATTTTTTACAATGTTCAGTCATGATACCTACTTTACTTCTTCTGGCTGATCACAAACATCCTCACTTATTGGGAAGAGTTACCTTAGCTTTACAGTTACCCCATCTATCGAGTAAAACATAGAGGCCCTCGTTTTATCATTTCGGGCATTCACGCATGGTCCTGTTCAAAATGTGGGACAATACCAATGGACCAACAACTCTGAACCCAGAAACCTATTCTCAACTTAAAAAAATAAAAAAGATTGAAAGAGTTGCTCTAATGCGAGAGACACGACGAACCCTGTAAGCTAGTGTTGGGCATCCACGGTTGTATGGCGGAAGGATGAGGATAAATGTCCCCTGGAGGGCTTCAGTGATCAGGTAAGAATAGAATGTAAAAGAATAGATGACATCTCAGTGCTTCTGCTGCTACAGAGTTATACAAAGAGACGTTAACAGTAAGCACAAGAGATAGAGAAGTAGGTGAATAAATGAGGGAATACGTGCTAAATTGATCAGGTTATGAAAAAGGCCGGCTTGAAGTATTGATCCCTGGGATAGCAAAGTTTCTTTGTCTTCATCTTGTCCAAATATCACTCCATTTACCAGTAAATGACTCTGGAAATGGTGTAGTTGGAAAATGTAAATACCCTCACTTTGAGTCATACCTTGAAGGAGTGTATTGAGTGAAGTCAGCAAACCTGAAAATCCTCGAATGTATTCATAACATAACGTGCATTTGTAAAGCGCACGTTCATCTGTAGGCATCTAGGTGCTGAATAACAGATGTTTATTGTTACCCAACTAAATGGTACTCATTTTATTGACCTCTGAATGATGAAAGGCTGAGTGGGCCCACCGGGATTTGAACCTGTGACCAAGAGGTCAAACACAAGCCCCTTCAGTGGACGCCATAGTCCACACTGAGCCGACAGACCCGGCCTATTCAGGAGGGAGTGCTGGGATGCAGGAGTGCTGGGATGCAGGAGGGCTCTCCTCTTAAATGGCGTCTTCAACATCACAACACTGGTCCGAAAAGTGAAATGTCTTCAGGACCGTTATGAGGGAGCACTTCATAAAATGGAATAATCAAAAATAAATAAAACACAATACAATGCTGCCTGTGTGCGGAGGTGAACATCCCCAGGGGTGTTGGCAGTCACCCCCTTTTCTCTTTTGTTCCATTTACTCTTTTTTTAATTGTTCTTTCTTTTTCTTTCCTCTTTAACATTCTTGTTTCTTCCTCTTTAGCCTTAATTGTAAGTTACCACTTTGTTTTCCACCTTTCAATCTTGCCCCATTTCTTTCTTTTCTCTCCACCTAACCTTTTTTTTCATTGTAAACTCGCCCTCTCCTTCTCTCTTTTTTCTCCAATTTTCATCATTCCTTTTCTCCCTGTCTCCATCTCTGCACTTAGATCCTTGCAAGCAGTTAACACCCACATCTCAGCTCTGTCCTAACATCTCAGTGCTGTGTTATGTTTGAGCTTCTGCCTGCCTACCTGCAAACCAACATGCATTCATTTGACCTTTATCGTGACACACTACGGTGCCCTAGGGCCCAGTGGCACCCCGTCGCTGTAGCTGTTGAAAAGTGGGGTGCAGTATCCCACTGCTCTCAGCTAGAACTCCCAGTTTCCTCACATTGAACTACTATTTCTTTTCAGACCTGTGTGTAATACCAGTGTATACCGAAAGTCACTGTACTCGGATGACGTCTTCATTCCTCTATAACTAGGACATCTCCTTTTGAAATTGATTACTGCCCGTATCATTGCACCTTTGCGGTCTTGCATTCATTTAGAAAGCCCAGGGCCACACCTTGGTGACTTGTCAATTCACCTGTAAACTCAACCGTAGTTCAATCACGTCACCAGCTCTAATAGGCTGTACCTGATATCTACTTACCACTCAGTGAGGCTGCAACACCCAACAAAACAGATCCAGGATCACGCAAAGACAGCGGCAAACACAATCTTTCTATCCAGTATGTTAGTTGATGGAAAGCCTGGTATCTGGGGCACTTATCAATACCTTAAACAACCCTGCCCAGTTCATTAATGCAGCACTGCCACTCTCACCATAGGCAGCAACTTTCAGCTATGCTCATCCCCACGTGATACATTAATTCACTCACTTTTCCAACAGCGGCCGCTCGCCAGATACAACCTCATGGCTGTGCCCCTTCTTGCCAAGACCATTGCATGGTTGAAAAACATGATCATGTATCTCTTCTCCCACATTAATCCAATCAGACATGCCAGGGTCTCACAGCCACCCATTGAACATATCCACCACTGGATTCCAAAATGGCCCTGCAATGCGACATTCCCACAATATTTACAGAGAGTTCCTCAGACTGCAGGGCCCTCTTCAGTCTTTTGATACAGGGATATCAGCTTCATCCAGCACCGCTGGCGTGATGCTCGTGCAGTGCATAATTCAGGAGCATCCACAAAGTGATAATGGCAGTACATGAAGGAAAAGCAGGCATGGCCCAGCGTCCAGGTGGCAATCAATGATGGCACCTTGGAGGCTGAAAGGAAGGGATGTCACTCCATATTCTATCTGACTGCTCATCTCAGCTCCAAGCTTTCACTGAATCCTGACAGTCTGACTGGGGACCAAAAGCACTGAATCTTGGCCAGTGGTAGAAAATGTATCTTTTTAAGGTACAATCTGGAATCGTATTTCATACAGTGCCCCGGGGGTGCAACAGACGTGTATCCACCCCAAGGGCACTGTTATATTACAGAAGGGGCCTCAGAAGCTTGTGCAAGTTCACGTTTACCCGGGGGACTGCTCATTGTCAGTGAGAGGACACACTCCCCTGTTTGCACCAATCTGAAGATTCGGTGGAGCATGCCTTTAGGGACATCCTACTTTTAATACAGCCACTGCTCTCAGATCTAAGTCTCACCCAGAAAGCCAGAGTTAGGGATCATACTGAATAACACTGCCATAATGCACCCCACCCAAGCACGGCACTGATTTATGTCACACTACTGAAATGGCAAAGCTAAGAGGAAATGTCTTTTAATCCAATGTTGTAACGTGTACAACCAAGCAGTAGAACGTATAGTGGAATAAAGTTTATTAAAGGTGTATTCACTGTAATGGGACAAACAATGACAGGTATCCTCTTCTCAGCAAATGTGGAATGTTAAGTTACAAACACTGGAAGGCAAAAGTAGCATAGAGAGTCACTCAGCCTTCATAAATTAGGTGGTCCGTATCCCAGTCCAGCCATTGCCACTCACGGGAGTGGGTGCCGTCAGAAGAGCTGTAATGTGTAATGCGGCGGGCGGGGTGTTTGTTTGACAACACCACTCCAGGCAAACATTTACATCCAAGCAATACTACATTCTCCAACAGTCAGGGCACATCTACTACAATTATTCTGGGGTGGAGGTGACCAACGCCATAGGCAATTAACGAGTGGGTGGCACAAGCTGAGATTAACAGTTCAGCGAGTTCTTGAATTTAAAATCGCACACTGGAACCCTATCTAGATCTCATCCAGGTAGGGAATGATAGGAAGCTTTACATAGTGGAAGAGGTGTGGTGCAGCGGCCAGGGCATCTGACTCCGGGACCCGGGGGCTCACAGTTCGATCCCCGGTGCCGGTGGCAGATCAGCCCAGCACCATGTGACTCTGGGCAATTGCTCGCTTAATCTTCCCGAGGGCCCCCATCGCCTTGACGCCTTTGGGTAATTGTTCGCACTTTACAAATACTGGACATTTACATTTACACTCCAGTTTAGGTTTGGCTCCTTCCCATTGAACACATTTATTAGTGGAAGGCACCATAAGTTGCTGTTACCTCTTTATGTAATGGTTGCAACATTGCTACTGAATCTGTTGCCCATGTAAGTTGTGCTTATCAGGCATATATGCTTTCAAGAGCCAAGTGGATTAAAACAATTTGCAAGCTGCTGGGTACAAGCAACTATCAATCAGCTCTACGAATTTCAAGAACAGACGCAAGACCCTTATTTGCTCGTACTGTTGCCAGTTTTCTAGGGCATATGTGGGGCATTAGCACCAAAACCCAAAAGTTTTGATGTACTAATTTTAAACTGTAGTTGATAATTGCATGTATACAGCTTTTTTTAATTGTTATTGCACACGTTTTTTTTATCCCACCTGGAATTTTAGAGTTGTTTTTATTATTTTGTATTACAGACTTTAATTATCTGCGAGTAATAATTTGATCACTTTGAGCACTGTACATGTGTTCCTTAATATTCACTTTTTATTGCATTTAATCTGTTGCTGGGCCAAACAATGATGCAGAAACTTTTATGGAATGAATGCCAAAATAAAGTTATTAAAAAAACAAGCATTTGCAATGTTATAGGTCTCGCATTATTAAAGTTTGAGCTATTGGCATTGCTAAATAATGCAACACCAATAGCTCAAACTTTAATAATGCGAGACCTATTGCATTGCAAATGCTCGTTTTATAGTTGTTTGGGATGAAAATAGCACATTTTAATTAAAGCACTTTAATCTACCTCAGTAAGTGCTATGTACACTTTGCACTGTTTTATTATCATACGTGCTGGCCATTCTTATATGGCCAGGGTCACACATCATAGTGTGGAAGTTGATCTCAAGCACTATAGGGTACCGAGTACAACTGGAAATTAAAGTGGGGGGGGACAGACATGAAAACACTGGGACTGTGGGCGTGAGAGTTGAGCTCAGGGCACAGGTTTTGAAATGTCCATTCATAGGTCACACGGAATGATGAAAGGATGAGCCAGATTTCAAACTGCTCCCGCCTTGGACAGCACAGCCATCTGTTGAGTGCTGCGTCTGCTCTTCCTCGGTGCTGTAGGCCTTCGAGGCACCCGCCTGTTAGTTCAACTAAGGGCGAATACCCTATATGACAGTTTTTCGGATTCACGACCACGACCCTATGGCTGCAGGCGCCGCCGCATACATTGCTAATGCTAGTCTCACGAAACCATCTCCTGGCTCGCAGCGCTTCGAACCAAACTTTAAGGCGGACAAAGGGGGCTTGTTTGTGCTTCCAGGGGTTACATGACCACGACAGTGTGCCCAGTGGTAGCGGGCCTGTTGTTTTAATACGAATACGGACAGAATTCGAAGAAATGCACCAAGAGCAGCAAAACACTGGGTCACGTCAAAAACACCGGGTCAAACCAACCCGAACTGTAATGGCAAGTGAGGCGAAAACAACACTATCAAGACGAAAGACAAAAAGATCAGTGTGTAGCTGTGTATGTGAAGTAGTGTGTATAGTGCATGTGTGGTCGATGCGGATGCACGGAGGGTTTATGTGGTTGGTGTGCGTGTGTGTGTGTACGTGGTGTGTATGTGCGTATTTCTCTATTGTTTTTTCTTCTCTTTATTTCAGCTCAAGTTTTATTCTTTATTTTTTCCTCTCTTACTTAACTCTTTCATATCCTCAAAAACATATTTTATTTACAGCAGGATGGACTAACGAAAGAACCATGTGTTTCAAAAAATCATGTTATCAGAAAGAATAACACGTGTTGTGTGAGAGATGTACATTCAGACTGAGCTCAACATAGACAAAGGCCCAGTGAGCGGGTAACGGGATATGCGAGCTGCAGGTTTTCTGTGTTAAACGTTTCTTAAACTTGTTAGTCTGAGTTTAGAAATAATAGACGAGATGCAGGAGTGTAGAAGTGGTGTTTACTGGGCGTCGAACCACCCTGTCTGGAAAAACAGCAGCTCAATATCTGTTACACTGCTGTGGGACCCCCGACGGTTGGACAAGTCACGTAACGTCCAGTCCTTGTGCACCCGAGCCCGCGTGCGCCAGAACACCTATCACCACCGTATGGTTAAGTGAGTACCCTCGGCCCTTAAATAAGGTGCTTTTAAATTAGCAGACATTTTCATGTAGAGCAGCTTAATCGTTAGATATTAGTCCAAACTAGAGTAGCCATCACGGAAAGATGATATGCTGAGTCCGCCTAGGGCATAACCTAGACGGAGCATTCCAGCCGGTGGTGTCATGCAGCCAGTGTATAACCCACCTAGCTGTGTCCATAACTTATACGCTCGCAGTGGTGTTTATCCTCTGTCCAAAACCCAGTGCAGCGTATCTGACATCCAAAAGCGAGTACACCCTGCTTTCAGTGTATTAAAGTGCATTGAGGCGCTGTATAAAGCACTTGGACACACACAGAACCCCCATCTCACCTGTAATGCATGGCACCAGGTGGCCTCTGGTCGGTTGGGGGCAGCGCGGTGCTAGAGCCGACCGAGGGCCCCCTTACCCGGTCAGCTCACCCCCAGCCCGCCGATCTTCCAGTGCTGAGCGGAGCACAGCCTCCTCCCAGCGTTACCACAGGGACTGCGTGACGGGGTGGGAGGGATTCCTGCAGCTTCCAAGCAACCACCAAGGGGGTGGCCTGTCACTCCCCCGGACCGGCCCTGTACTGACATCACAAGGAACAAGGGCGCCCAGCAGAGTCCTTTCGTACCTCAGAGGGAGGGAGGTGGAGGGATCGGACTTCACAGACAGCGATCCTACTTCACGTAACCCCGTCACACCACAGAGAGAGAAATGTAATCTCACAGAGAGCTATCGTACCGCAGACGAGGAGGGGGGAGCGATGCACCATCATAAAGAGATATGGTACCTCGCAGAACCCTATCATATTTCTTTGGTCGAAACCTCACAGAAAGCTATAACATATGTTAATTGTTTACCTACGAAAGAGGTACAGAGCGGCATACCCAGCCTCAGAGAGAGCAGTCTTACCTCATAGATCTCTATTCTACCTCAGAGAGAACGAGGGGTGTGCGCACGCGCTCTACAAAAGCCATGTGGTTTCAATTATCGCGCCTGTGTCTGGGCACAATAATTGAAAACACATGTCAGCAATACGCGTAAGACACACCAATAGGCCATGGGTGGAGAAATGCGCCCGCCTTTGGCCTATTGCATGCTCTCTTTCTGAAAAACACACATGCACAAGCCAATCGCGGGGGATCAAAAGAAAAAGCACACGCACGAGCGTGTGCGATTTCTAGGTACGTTTTGAAACCCACCACACAAGGAGTCCTCTCAATGAGCGAGCAGGGCTGCGCACTGCAACGCTAGGCGCAAGACCTAAAAATGAACAATTGTATCACACGAACTGAAGTCACAGAAAGCGATATTACAACCTTGTCTTATGCCCAACATTGATTGGCAATGAGTCTTTTTTTGTGTAATATGACAAGTTAATACTTCGTATCCTATTTTAAGAAGTATTTGGATTAGCCAGTGGATTGGAATAGGTTTAGATGCATCCAATGTGGTTTCTGCTTCCTATTCCTTGTTAGGTCTCTTGCCTAGTGTTGCACTGCTCGCGCTGTGAGAGGTCTCTTGTAGGGGGTTTGAAAACTGACCTAGGAATCGCACACATGCGTGTGCTTTTCCTTTTTGGGCCATGCTATTGGCCTTTGCGTGAGTCTTATTTACAAAGACAGCACGCGATTGGCCAAAGGCGGGCGCATTGCTCCACCCATGGCCTATTGGTGTCAGTTACCCGCACCGCCGCCATGTGGTTTCAATTATCGTGCCCAGACAAAGGCGCGATAATTGAAACCACGCGTGCACCACTCGTTTCCCCTGTGAAAATAAAAACAGGCCAGTCCATGTTCCCTTCTCCTGTTGCAAGCTCTTCTCCTATCCGAACATCGTTTTTTAAAATTATACCATCCCGCTTTTATCATTGTCTGCACACGGGAAAGTGCGGGGCAAAGGATCCCGCCGGTGGCCGAAAAACAACACCAAAACAAACCAGGGAGTGCCTCATCTGCTTCTCCCCAACCCCCACCTCCCCGAGCCTTGGTCTCTTTCAGCTCTGCTCGTTATGTTTGGGGCGGGTGCTTGGATCCCAGGCAGCAGCTCTACGTTAAGGCCGTACGGCTGTTCCCTCCCCTGTTGTCAATTACCCACTTTGTCCGTGTTGCCTTTAGCCTCTCCCTCCTGCATATTATGCCTTGTCCTTTCACACTGCTCACTTGTTGTAAATGCCTGCTGCGTAGAATCAACAGCTGTGTGAAGGAGTCGAGCTCCGCTGTGACACGCAGCATGCAAGGGTGATTGATGTGATGAGCATACGGGCGGGGGTGAGGGTCACTGTCCCACCGCAGGACAGGTTTCATTGGGTGAGGTTTTTGGTCATTCTGGCTGAGGCCCAGCCGATAATGCCCTGGAAGTGTTGTTAATAGACAGGACCAGATGATAATGCCCGGATGAGCCCTCAATAGTCCGAAATGATGCGGTTGTTAATGATTTCACAAAATCCAGTACTGCTCATTGTGTGGCTTTTATGCCACCACGACAGTTAGAGCTGGCCCCATTCAGATGTATGGGGGATTTCACCTATTTTCATCACATAGTGGCAGCTACATGTTGCCTGCACTGGCGTTACCGGCGTCAAAGATCATTATTTTAAGCACTCGTGTGTGTTTTAAAAGAGCACCCTTGCTTCTGTGCGCTAGGGCGATGCACGTGGCGCGTGTCTACAAGATGAACGTGACACTTTACATACCTGATACATTCAGTTTCTGATTTCAAGGGGAAGTAATTAAGTTATTCTGGTCATGGCTCCACACAAGTGTTAATATTAATGACTTCAGTCACGCACAGTTAGTTGGAAATGGGTCCGGACCACAACAGCGAACATCTACAGTGTTTTTCACCATTGCTCATGTGGTAAAGATGTTAACACAGGCTTTAAATACAGGCTGAATTCTGGAGATTTCTATGGGGGGGAGAGGGGTAGATATAAATTGCACAATAATTCCTCACGTGGACAACATGTTTTGGGTCAAACGCTGACCTTTTGGTGTCTTAATAAAATGACAAAGAAAAAAAACTTATGCGAAAAGTGGTTTCCAAAAGTTGCCACGAGGCAGTCCTGCGCAGCAGCATTTAAATGCTCTTGGAAGACAAACAGACTCTTGTTTACCCCAGTCCTCACTGAGGTACAGTCTATGTAGTAAAAGGTCTCTCACTGGCTCTTTCTCTGTCTCTCGTGCACACATGCACTTTTATCTCACAAGCACGTTTCATTACGTCCTCTTTCTATGTATTCCTTTTAAAAAAAATTTATTAGTCAGCTTGATAACATATTAGAAAACAAAATGACAAGTAATTAATCATGGCAATCAAAACAGAAAGTAAATACATTATGTAGTTTAACATAAGAATCATAATGAAATAAGCAAGAACACAAGGTCAGGTAAATCACACATATCGGAAGATACCATGAGAGGGGGAGAATACAAAAAAAAAGTGAATTATTCAATCAATGCATAAAGGGCGCCCATATTTTCAACCCCTTCTCACGCCTCCTCTTACCCCCTCTTAAGAACACAGCTGATTCCAAGTTGTGGAGAGGAAGAATTCTTGCTCTCCAATTCACGAAGGTAGGAGGTACCGGGTTAATCCATTCAGAAGTTATACACAATCGAATTAGAGACATTGCAATGCAGAGAAAAGCAGACTCGTAAGATGTTCTGTCAAAGCATAAGCCAGTTCCACACCCAGTTATTACTAACTCGGAAGAAAGTACCACCTGAATGTTAAGGGAGCTATTAATAAAAGATTGGACATCTTGAAGAAATACGTGTAATTTAACACAAGAAAAAAACATGTGTACATCATTGGCTCCCGGCATGCCACATCTTGGACAGCCCTGAACACCACTGCCTCCCCATTTAGATATTTTAGCGGGAGTAAAGTACAAATCGAACAAAGCCATATAGCTTTGGGAACGTAAGCTCCCGGAGATTAACACAGCATTAGAAAGGTCCAATGCCTGAATAATATCTATACCCACCTTACCTAGCTTAACTTCTAATTTCGCATTCTGAGAGGAGAGATCATCGGGAAGACCCGATAATAAATTTTGATAGAGGGCCCCTATTCGAGCCTTCCTTATAATCAGATCCATGAGTGTATTTTTAGTAAGCGTGGTAGGGGTATTATGGAGAAGATGGTCTATATAGCTGCGTATCTGCAAATACTTGAAGAATTCATGTGAATCCAATCCATACTTATCTTTTAGAAATGCAAAAGAGGCCATATTGCCCTCATAAACTAAGTCCCCCAATGTAAAAATACCATGGGATCTCCACCTAATTGTAACAGAGTCTTGAAAAATGGAGGGTAATAGCCTAGCGGCAGCCAAGGGTGTTTAAAAGTTAATATTGGGGATTAACCATTTCCGACGCACCTTCCTCCAGACTGAATGTATAGCTGAAATGACCTTAAACTTAGTTTTTTTTATAGTAACTGGGTTCTAAGACCCCTTAGCCTCTTCTCCTAAGCCGATCTCAAAGATAGAGGGACTACATGATGGTGGGAGTGAGGCTCGCAAGCCAAAAAGTGGGAAAGCCAGATGTTGCAGTAAAGCGGCCCAATTATACAGCAACAGATAAGGGACTGACCACCCACCCCTGTCCAATGGTAAATGCATCCATTTAGCAGCCCTTCGGGGAAGACGATAATTCCACAAAAACCTATTACAACATCTTTCTGCACTAATAAGACTAGATTGAGCAAATTCCAGGGGGATAGTCCTAAAAATGTACAAAATTTTGGGCAAAATTAACATCTTTAATACATTCCTCCTACCAAATGAAGAAAGATGTAGATTATCCAGCCTACGCAGAGTAAAGTTAGCAATATCTATAAAAGGTAAAATATTCATTTCAGGTAGCTGCTCTACTGCAGCCGTGATTTCAACCCCCAAATACATTGCACTTTGCACGACTGGTGCCGCCGACACACCCATAGCGGACGATTGGATAACCTGGGTTTTCTGAACATTAAGTTTGTACCCTGAAAGTCGGCCAAAATGTTCCGCCAGGTTCTTGATAGCCAAAAATGAAGATGACACATTGCTGGTTAAGACAATAATATAATGGGCGTATGCCAAAGCTTTAAAGTCGAGCGCATTGATCTTAACAGGCAAAATATTACAAGAAAGCTCTATTTTATTTATGAAAGGATCGATATAGAGAGCAAATAACAGGGGCGAACAGGGGCAGCCCTGTCTAGTGCCCCTGTTAATATCAAACGGCCTTGAGAACAAACCTGAAATTGACAAAGTTGCTTGAGGGGCGATATAAAGTGATTGTAAAGCATGTATGAAATTTGAACAAAACCCCTGCCAATGGAGAACCTTCCACAAAAAACCCCAAGCAACCCTGTTGAACGCCTTTTCGGCGTCCAACAGGATTGCTCCAAGGGGAGATCGCGTGGCTTGGGCCCAGTCCAGAAGAGCTATAACACGGCGGACATGGTCCACCGTGTCCCTTCCGAGGGTGAATCCGTGTTGCCAGATGGAAACTAATGGGGATATCACCGATGCTAGTCTAGCCGCCAGGATTTTTGAAAAGATTTTGCTGTCCGTATTGATCAATGAGATTGGACGAAACGAGGCGGGATCCAGCTCAGGCTTGTCTTTTTTTTAAAAAACAAAATGATAGTTGTGAGACGACAGGAGTCTGGAATCCTACCAAGCTGGGAGTCTCTGAGGGTCATTAAAAGGTCCTCCTGAATCTCCGACCGGAATGTGCTGTAAAATTCCAAAGGGATAGAATCAGGACCTGCTGCCTTGCCGCTGGCCAATGAGTTTAATGCTATTTCTACTTCATCCCACACACTGGGTGCGGCAAGAACCGCTTTTTGATGATCCGAAATTTTTAATGTATTAAGTTCATCAATAAAAGCACTAAATTCAAAATCTACAGTGTGAGCGGTGACTTCCTCAATATATAAAGAGCGATAAAATTCAGAGAAAACTGTCAAAACCCCATCAGGGGTATCACGAATAACCCCCAGAGGGTCCTGAATCCTAGTAATATGGTTAGCTAAACCTCGCTGCTGAAGCCGCTTGGCAAGGACCCGGCTGGATTTTTCACCATACTCGAACATCGTCGAGCGGTACTGCAGGTATTTAGCCGCAAGATCCTGGCCAAAGAACTCAAGCAGGGAGGCTTTGATTTGTGCAACCTGCAACTGAATAGGAAGTATATCACCACCATCCCTAATCGTGCTTGTAAGCTGGACCTCTGCACAACGTAATTCATCAATCCGAGCCTTAATGTGTTCCTGGATTTGCTTCTGACGAAAGAATGAGAAACTTTTGGTCTCACCGCGGACTGCGGCCTTAAGTGAGTCCCAAACTATATTACTATTAATGTTCAGAAATTCAATTACCCAAGGTCTCAAATGGTCTAAATGGTCTAAATAAGTTGGTTCAAGTAACAGTTTTCTCTCAAAGGTCCAAGGTCTGGGGATTCTTACAGCACCCATTACAGTACAATTAATAATCAAGAGATTATGGTCCGAAATAATTCTGGGAGAAATAGCAATTGATGTAGTATCTGCCAGTTGATCTGACACAAAGAAATAATCCAAACGGACCATTTTCTTATGGGGAGCAGAGAAATATGTAGAGCCATCTATATCCTTACAATGGCGAAACCATAAATCAATCATGAAATGTTCTTGCACGAGGGCTTGCAAAGCTCTATAAACTCTAGGCTTTTGGCCCACGTAAGTCTGCCCTCCCACTATGTTGAAATTGGCTGATAAATTAATATTAAAGTCCCCACAGAGACAAACAGGCTGGGGCCATAAGGCCAATTCTACGTTTAAATCATCTAAGAGTACAGGGTCATCCAGATTTGAACTATACACCGTGCAAACCATCAGGTATGAGCCGTTAATCAGGAGCTCCGCAATTGCCCATCTCCCCCCGGTATCTTGGCTGGTTCTTAGGCATGAGCCTTCCCCACGTTTTAATAAAATAGCCACCCCCCTTATCATAGAGGTCTGGTGAGAACATACTATTAGGTCAAACCCAGGAATTTTAAGACATTCTCTATTATTCCAGGGAACGTGCAGACACAGTACCTCTAAGTGAAGAGCTTGGATAGCCCGTGCAAATAAGTCTCGCTTCTTGGCCACAAACATTCCATGAAGCAATAGATATTTTACCCGATGCCATTGAGGATTTTAAGAATAAACATCACAATTACGATAATTCTCTGAATTAATCCATGATTATCATGATAAAAAGAATATTTTTCAAGCTTATTTTTTTTAATGCGCCCAAACCCCACCCTCCCAACCCCCCCCACCCCTGCAAGACCCCGCACCGCCCCCAAGCAAGGCAGGGACCGTAGTCCCAGTGATGGAGAAGCTGGTATGAGCAGGGACCCCCCCCCCCAGAGTCGCTGCTAATTTCACAAAAATATACCCAAAAAAAATAAAAGGGGATATGCCCTCCAGAGAGCAAATAAGCTTTCTAGCAAAAAAAATAAAAAAGAACTGGAATACATCCCTTAAGAGAGCATTAACCCTTCTAATAGCTAAAGAGAAAAGAGGACAAAATATATTGTTATGAACATATAATTACATACAGTTACATTTATTACAATGAATCCGAAAATGCTTGTGCCTGAATTTCAGACTCAAAAAATCTAGTCTGGCCTTGATGGATAATTTTAAGTTTAGATGGAAAAAGCAAAAAGACTTGCACCCCCTTAGACTGAAAAGGGGCAATCAGCTGGCGGAGCTGCCATCTCCGCTCTACTGTGGCTGGACAAAAGTCCGGCCTAACAAGAAACTGACAGCCTTTTCCAGACCTTTGCCTATCAGGCCTGGCTAGATCATAGATCCTTTCTCTAGCTAAAAAATTGAGTAGGCAGATTAAAATGGCACAGGTCTGTTGTCTGTTTGACCCGAACGCTGCTTTGGTTTGAAGGGGAAACGATGGGCACGTTGGATCTCCAACCGCCAGTCCCATTCCTTCACCTCTGGAAACGCTTCTGTGAATAAGTCAATCACAAACTGACGGGTGTCCGATCCTTCCATGCCCTCGGGAACCCCCAAAATTCTTAAGTTGTTCCTCCGTGCCCGGTTCTCCAGGTCGACCAGTTTTCCTTGAATGTCAACCCTCTGTGACTGGATTGCATTTATGGTAGACTTTTGAGTCACTAGATCATCTTCAAGCGTAGAGATGTTTTGGACCCTACGGCACGCCCCTTGTGCACGGGCACTTTCCTGAGCCGTCTCCTCTCGGTGGGCCATTATTGTTTGATAGATTATAGCCAGTGTCATTTCACCAGGAGGCAAGCCAGTATTAGATTCCAGAGCATGGGGCGCTAGGCCCTGAGAAGTGCCATGGGGTACTGACTGAGCGGAAAATGAATAGTCCCAGGCCAACGAACCAATATTTGAGCCAGGATCTTGAGATTCCTTACGAACTGTGGGGAGACCTCTAGAGATGCCAATAGAATTCAAGGCATCGTTGATTCGCCAGTCTCCCATATCACTGCCCTCGTCATCAGTCCAGTCCAGTCTTTGTCCAACCCATTGTCCTCAACCGAAGAGCCCGTATGTTCAGACGAGAGAAAAACAAATTATCCCCATCTGTGTCAACATCAGCGCCTACGGAGGGTACAGGAGTCTGCAGCCATTCAGTGTGAGGGGCATGGGATGCTGCCATTTGTGAACTGAGTGCGAGGCCTAATGAGACTACGTCTCTCAGCGTCCCCCTTGATGGTGAGCTCAGATCCAGAACAGCCTCAGTACATGGAGCCACCCCCATCAGATTGTCAACAGGCTGCTCCACCTAAGTTTGTAGTGTTACGGCTAAAGATGTGCCCCCATCAATATTTTTAAACATTGCAACAGAAGACGAGACTGAGAAACAGCATTTGCTTACCAGCTTGCAGGTGCAGAACCTGTAATGGCCGTGAGGGGAGCAGGAGGAAGATGAGAGGATCTCCCAACAGCAGGGCTCTGAGTGCCCTTACCGGTAGAGCTCACCAGCGGTTTACACATTGCCGGTACCGGGACCAAAACCGGCTTAGACGTTTCACTGGCTATTGTAGGTGCCTGGGTCATTTTTGGAAGCATCTGCAGCTGGCAGTGCTACTGGCGGTGTGGACTGGGCTGGAGCTGGCGCCAGAGCTACTACAGTGGACTTCTTTCTATGTATTCCTTACCAGTATTTTGTTTAACATTTCTGTCTGTTTTGAAGCATTTTAATTTTTTTCTCACCTAAACACATGGCCGGTAATTGCCGGTATTATGTTATTTTTGTGCGTCCTAACCTTGTTTCAATAAAGAATTAAAAAATGTTTTTCCCCTACGTCACTTGAGTTGTGTTAGTCCATCTTCTAGCTCTATGAGCGTCAGATGTTCCGGCTGTTGCTGCTCAGCAACCGATACACAGAGAGAGTGGCTTGGTCCAAGGATATGCTGCTGTATCTGTGCCTGGAGCGTTCCATTGTGCGCCATCGAGGAGGATAGGCTGTGACATTTCAGCGCCCCTCGCGCATGAATGGATGCTGAAGTCACGTAGACTGAAGCACTAGGTTAGGGGGATGCCTTAACTATGGACAAGTACAACCGGGTGGCCAAAATCGGGGTGGGCTCCTTCGGCACTGCTATCCTATTGACCTCAAGGGAGGACGGGCGTCATGATGTCAAAGAGATGAAGCATCGCTCGGGTGACTGCTGTCCAGTAGTCTACTTGTGCATGTTCTGTAGCTCCTGGGCTGCCTCTAATACACCCTGCACTGAAATTACATGTGGGCCAAGCATTGCTTTAAGAACACCAACTATTGCCATACTGCACCTAGCACACTGCCCTTTGCACTCACTCTGCAGTATTAGTTCTATTGTACTGCACCTGGCATTGCTTCGCTGTCCTCAGTGCAGCTCTTCCTTCACAGGGGCACTGTCCCCTACTTGGCACTACAGCATCCAGCTTTCCACTCAGAATAGCCTTCATATGTTCACAGCATTATCCCTACTGCACAGCATCGCTTAACTCAGTTCTCTGCGTAACACGCACAGCCCAAGCTCAGGTATAGGATGGAAATCTATTGGAATAAAATTCTTATGTTATAGAGCTGTCCATTTCGAGATCTGTGGTAATGTGCGTCAGTCAGCTGGTATTATCTTAACACCCAAGACAGGCTACTCAGGAAACGCTGAACTAGAAGATGTCTGAGTAAAATGTGAATAGACATAGTATAATGTAAAACTAACAATAAGAACATAACAAGCATTTGCAATGCAACAGCTCTCGCATTTACGCGAGTTTGAGCTATTGCCATTGTAAATGACAATGTCTTTTATTTATGTTTTGGTTTTTAAAACAGAAATAAAATACATTGTTATTTACAATGCTAATAGCTTAAACTTTTGCAAATGCGAGACCTATTGCATTGCAAATGCTTGTTTTTAGATACCAGCATTGAAATCTTGCACAGATCAGGCGGGTGGGGGGGGTCATTGATTATATAGATATACATATATTTATTACTTCCACTCGCCTCACTCTTCCCTCGCTGGAAACAAACGAGCGTAGACCCAGTATTATTTGTGCAATTCGTTATTTATTTAGCCATTCTCCGCCATAAATTTATATATACATATATGCGACTGCTTCAGATCTTGGCTTTCAACCTTCAAAATGAACTGAGAGCCATGGTAAGTTGGGCAAGAAATACACACAGAGCTGCTGCATTAAAGCTCTATTGGAAACAGCACTGCAAAAAGGACGCATTGTTCATTTCTATCATAGAATGAGTCATTCTCTCCATTGTGAAAGTGTGATGCTTTCATGTCCTGCTGTGATTGTGTTTTTAATTGCAGACACAGAACAACAAAAGCATATTCCTCAACTCATTAACCGCTGTGCAGCAGCCTCCGGCTCTCAGATGTGGGTGTCCTGAGAGAAGCTGTCGCCTTTTTAAGCCCTGAACATAGCAAGGGATAGGCAAGTGGTGGGCAAGTGCTTCAGGGGGCTCCAAAGCCACCACCCCAGCCCTCTTTACAGGCAAGTGGATTCAATGTCGTGTATAAACCACCACTGGGAACCTCTTGATGAGTGTGTGGGATAGATAGGATAATTACACCATGGAGGGCGAGGTGATACGATTGCTCAGCTCACATTAACCCATCTCTTTGTCTTCTCTTCCCCGGTGGCAGGCCTGGCGTTGCAGTGTGAAGTGGGTGGTGCGTCCACCCTATGAATAGTATAGGAGCGGGGGACACTCTGTTCACCCTGGAGCCATGAGCAGTCTGGGAGTAAACGCATCCGATGGCCACGGCAGCTATGTGAATCGGTAATACCCCCTCTGTAGGCCTTCGAATAGGACTGCAAGACTGTGCTTATTTTGAGCCGGGGCTTTCCGGTACTCAATACCAGCAGTTAATTGGTTTCCGGTGCTCGGCATTGGCACCTAATTGTCAACACCATACATAGAACAGTCTACCACATGGTGGCGCTGCTCATCTGATTTAGAGATGAGCAGAACAACGGTTGTTTAGGAATACAATACACATTAAAATTGCCAATACCTGCCTCACCAGCCATTTCTTTAGCTTTGGGGACCTGGAATAATCTCAACTGTCGCATTTACATGCGAGAGAGAGGATTAGTAGTTGTTTTAGCAGCGATGGGTGGTGCAAGCTGCAGTGGCCTCCCAGGCTGAGCCCTGGCACTTAATATTTTACAAATTAAGCACTGCTGCAAGGTGATAAAACTCCTGAATGCCCTGACCAGGAAGCCCAAAACATGCTCCCACAGGACAGCAGCATCCACAACCTGCTGGTTATCGCATAGTCTGTTGGGCTGAGCGTGATACTGCGAGACTGGGTCTTCGTTATGACGAGCGTCAACGTGCCCGTCGCCAGGAACATGTTTTAGCAAGATAATGGTCAGCGCCATTGGAAATATGTGCAATGAAAGACCAAATCGAGCAGCCAGTTGACTAAATTATGCACGAGGAAAACGCAAATCATGCTGCGATGAAAGACAAATTATGTGGCATATTAAGTGTATAAAGAAAAAAAATATGCTTCACTCTGTGGCACTATTGTATAGTTACTTTTACATTTTAAAATAAATAGGTGCAAAAAAGTATTGTTATGCTAGGAAAATGCATGGGTTGCTCAATAAAGAAAAATATACACATGGAGCAGATCCTATTCTGCGTGTTATTTATCAAAAATGTTTTTGTTTTCATAGCAGTATGAGAATGCTAACACTGTGCTTTCTCCCTCCGAGACAGCAGTAGATTGCAACAATAATTTGCACAGTACTCAGCAGAAAACAAGTCCTTGTGTCCAATCTTGGAATGAAAATTGTGCCTACTGTAGCTGGCTCATTACAGTTCTGTTTTAACTACAGGGCGTCTAAAAGCTGCTCTGCAGTGCAGTATAATACATTCATATTTTTGTGAACGTAAAGCTTTCCCTGTAGGATACAGCTTAGTAATCAAGACAGAGGGAACAAAAAAGATATTCAAAATGTTTGAGATTATTAAAATACCCATTGAAATAACCGCGGATTCAAAAACTGCGCCTGTGATGTAAACAGCGCAACAAAACATTTCAATGAAAAGGAAGGAATCATTCTCTTCAAGCAGTTTGAAGAACATATATAGGAGGTATTCTGTGAATTATGTTACAATAGATCACATACCTCCCGCTGACAAAAAACAAAAGAACTTTCAAGAAAGGCCTATTGATAAGGATTGATCATGGTGCAGTAATTGACACACGATTGTTTTTAAAAAAAGGCCTTTTTAAGGACTTTATTTTCGGCTGCATTCAAAAGCACTCCCACTCCATCAACTGGGAAAGTTTAAATCTAATCAGTGGGAGTACCCTTCTACAGACCGCACCAACCAGCAGCTGACCGTGACCAGTGTCCTTTTGAAATGTGTGAGGAGCAGCGTTGCACCCAGTGTGCAACGATTTTAATAACTTTTAACATGCTAGAGCTTTAAACGCGTTTTTTCTTTTACAAAAAAATGCAAATTATGCTTCATGGTTATGTGGCAATTGTTGCAAATACAAAAGCCACAGTTGCGTAGTCACCGTTTTCTAGTGGCAAATGGCTATTGCTTACAATAGTTTTCATATAATTGGTGTCAATGTGCTAGTTCAGTTCAAAGCATGGGTTTATTTAGACCTCAGTATTTTCAACAAGGATTCCTAAAACAAGATGAAATGCAAATACAAAAATACTCAACATAAAACACAGTATAAAATATATTTAAAGCTCAATTCATCCAGCCAATAAAATCTGCGCTCTCTAAAATCATCATTATGCTAGTTTGTCTGTGGGATTAAACGTTCTCCACACTATGGCTCACACTTTCCATTCACTGTCACATTCGACACACCATGAACTGGTCTGATAAGGGAAGCACTCCAAAGATTCCTTTGCAAAGTTTTTAAAGTTGTAAGAAAATGCTACTTGCCTGATATCATAGCCATACATATCCTTTTCAGGACGTCCATGTACTATCCAATGTGCCAGCTCCTTTCCACAACCCCCTCCAAGCATCATCCCTGCCAATCAAAAGGAGGAGTTGTGAGGTATAACCATAACCATAGGGAATTCATGACATTGAGACTCGAGAAGGGTGAAAATGCAGTGACATAGCAAGGGAGGGGGGGGGGGGTCCGCCCTGGGTGGCACCGGCTTTCAGGGTGGCGGCCTCTCCCCCTCCCCCACACACTCTTACCTTTAGCTGCACGGGGCAGCAAACACAGGATTCTTTAACCAGCAAACCCCATCCCCCTTACGGCTGCTGCGGGGTATCAAAGGCTGGGACCACCACGGGCGCCAAAGGGCCTAGCTATGCCACTGTGACAATGAGGAGGAAATGATGGAAGGTGGGAGTGAGGAAGGAGGAGTTGTCATAGATTAGAGCAAAGAGGGTACTGGGTAGGAGGTAAGATAAAGAAAGACCATTGCAAATGTGGTGAAATGGCGTATTAATGATGGTTGGAAATACAATTAAGGAGAAAAAAGGGTATGGCACCGTACGTTCCTTCATATAACATATAACACAACGCAAAGGTATGGTGACCGGTCACCGTACATTTGCGTTATGTTAGATGGTATAAATGATGGTTGGCAGAGTCCGGGTGAAGCTGGTATGAGAGATGAAGGGGGAAAAGTCCGACGAGGGGCGTGGTAAGACCACAGGGGGTAATACCACAGGTAGAAGAGCGCTTGTATTAATGATGGAGAACAGGTGAAGAGAGGGCCTGAGAAGAAAGTTAAAAGAGGCAATGGTGAGAGAATTGAAGAAGAGTCACGGATGGGTGTGGGCACAGTGGAAGAGATAAGACAGAAGAGAGGGAAATGGGTAGACTGAGGAAGAACTACAACACCGGAGAGGCATGGACTGAGGGGGTAGGAAAGAAAAAATTAGCCAAGAGCAACAACATAGATTTTAGAGATGAGGTAAGAATCAATGGAGGGGTAAACAGAGGGAGAAAACAGTACGAATTATTGCTTGGTATACATGTGCAACACACATTAGGTTCTACACGCAGTAAACACAAGACAAAGTCATTGTTGCAGTCTTAAACAGCCCAAAAGAAAAAAGCTGAAGTACATTGGTTGTGTTAGTCTGCGGAAAAACTGTGTAGTGAAAGTAAGGTTCTTCTATCCCCAGTAGCGTAGCTAGACTTTTGGCCACCCATGGCACCGCAGGCAAGAGTTCGCACCATCCTCCCCGCCCCCCTTGCTACGCCACTGTCTATCCCCAGTTTGCCCCAGGACCAGAGCCATCTGAAAAAGTTAGAAAAATCATATCAACAGATTGTCAAATCGCCCTACACAGGGCTAGAATTGCAAAGATGGAGTCATCCATTGGGTCTGCTCCTGCAGTGACAAAAGTCATTTTAAGAATACGGGCTGCTGGTGCCCAGCCTTTCTTCATGCATACTAAATGCGTACTACAAGCTATAATTATACCCCAAAAGCAATAATTTGCCCAAGGATTAATTCCCCTAGGCAGGGAAAGTGGACTGCTATGTGTTGCTCTGTAAATTAGGCGCCCTTTCCAGAAGGAAATGTACCCGAAAACAGTAACCAACGAGAAAGAGACAGTGCCCTGCCAGGGGTAGAGGTTTTGGGGGCCTGGCCACAAGGGACAACTACAGCATAAGATGGGTCATTGGTCTTCTCCCTCCTACCCTACTCACAATATTTTTTTTAAAAGCTCAGTATGGAGAGGTGCGAAGAATGCACCGTTTTCCAATATTTTTGAAGTATTAACATTATTATACCTTGACAACTACAATATTTTTTCAAGCATAGCGAGACATACAAAAAATGAAATGCTCAGTAGTGTGTTAAATAGTGTTATTTTTAAACTTGTGATCAATAAAACGACTGAAATATGAATAGAACATATTAGGAACTACACATAGGCAGGGGCGGCTGGCATGGCTCGCGGATGCGTTGGCCGCAGTGGCTGTCGCACGGGGGTGGGGGGAGCGGAGTTTAGAAATACATTATTTTACCTCGAGGCCGGGTCCCGTGTCTTAGTTTTTGCTGAGTCCTCTTCCAGGAACAGAAAGCAGACAGCCAGGCTCCCTCCCCTAAGCGAATCACAGCACTGCAGTGCAGCAATGTGATTGGTCAGAGCGTCTTGACACGGCGCTCAGCCAGGGGCTGTGGGGGTGGACATGTTCTCCATGCAGGCTTTAATGCAGCCTGCATGGAGAACAGGGAAGTGCGCATGACTGGTTTGGGCAGCACGAGAGGGCAGACCAAACAGACACTGCACACTTGAGTGGGCAAACCGGTCCTGCCATGCCCTGCCCTGCTCCGTGAGCAAAGCAGCCCCGCCGAACCTCCCGCCCGCAAAGGAAATATAACATGATAATAACTGGAAGTTATTATCATGTAATGTTTCCACTTCTCGCACTGCTTGAAAGCAGTGGGGCGATGCTCTTCTGCCATAGGTTTGTGGTTTTTCCCTTAAGCCTGCCTTCGTGAAGTGTGAGGCAAATGGTGAATTTGTGGCACATTTTACTAAAATCCACAGATAGTCCTTGAATGTCTTTAAGGTCATTAAAGTTTAGAACCACATTGGCACATGGTTTTGAGCACACAGACATGGTGCATAAGAGGTCCTTCCACCGTCAGTCAGCACTTTCCAAATCGTGCCTGCCTTCCGCGGGAAAGACATCAATAGAACCAGGACAGGTAGCCAAGTCAGGTTGCTGGATTGTGCCCGATCCTAGAACCCAGTGAATACGTTGTGCAGGTGGCGGGCACCAGCACTCTTTTATTAAGGTAGTTTTTATCTTCATGCTTCGACACAGAGCAAGAGAGTGAAAGGCAAAAGAAGTGTGAGAAACATAGGAAAATAGTGACAGAAGAGGATAGCAGAGATGAGAAGAACTTGCAAGAGTAAAAGACTGGAAGTGTAGGAGAGTGGAAGAAAAAGGTGTGAGATGGAATACAAACTAGGCAACCCTGGCAGTCGGTAATGCCAGTGATGGGGTTCAAAGAAACATCTTGGGCCCCTGCACTCTGTTTTTAACAAATTTGGCTCTATTTAGACAAAAACATGGACAGCGACTGATGCGGTCACATTTGGACGCCAGACCCTTGCTCTCTACTAGATTTTCTGTCTGTGGCTGCCTGAACAGTGCTTCCACGTTTATTACCAGGAGGTAGGCAGTGCGATTCAAATGATGAAGAAACCTCAACCAATGAGGTGAAGAAGAGCCCCTCTTTTCTTTCTTTTCTTCCACTTCCACATGCACAGGACTTGGCTGCTTGAAGCTCCCCAAGTTGTAAAGGTTAGGCAATATTGCTGATGAATTGTATTTGCCAGCATTATGCCTCATTATACGGAGGGCATTGTTGTCTAGTTGAGAAGATAAACTTGCTTGTTCTTGGACCCGTGGTCTGAGTGTTTGCGATCCCCTAGTCTATCTCTTAATATCTTTATTTCTGACCTACCTTCCGACTTGGACATGGGCAATGCTCATGAGCCAGAGTTGGGTGGGCTGCCATTAGCCAGCATTCTCCATGCAGATGACATAAACCTGTTGATCCAGGACACAGCAGGCCTGCAAAGTTGTAACTTTTTATGGGTAATTATACTTCCAAATCTTGCCATGAAATCAATAAAAAAAATGAAGGTAGTTACATTCTACAGAACTAAGTAGTCAAAAGCAGGCCTATGGTTCTTAAACAGCTCAAAGCTCTCACAGGCTCAAGAATACAAGTACCTCCAAACGATCTGTTAGACCGGTCAGTCTTAGGGTGGCCTTCCTGCAAACCTTTTGCCTCCCTCCTCCATTTTGTTGCTGATATAAATTTTGCTGGCCTAAGGACTCAGAACACTTTCTAACCAGTGCTAAAGTGCTCGGTAAGATTGGCTTATTCCCAGTTGACATATTTAATTTACTTATAAGTCCCTTGTAAAGTGGTACATGCACCCAGGGCCTGCAAATTAAATGCTACAATTGAGCATGCAGCACTTTTTGTGCCACCCACTTAAGTTGCCCTTTAAATAGCTTTTAACTACCATTTCAATCTGGCCAAATAATCCTTTGCCCAGGCCAAAACCTTCCTTTTTAATACATATGCCACACCCATGTTGGCCCTGGATAGCCCAGAGGACAGGGTGCAGTGTATTTAAATAACTGGGCATGTACTTTTAAGTTTTACATGTCCTGGTAGTGAAAAACGATTACATTTGTTTTTCACTACCGCAAGTCCACCCTCTCCCATGGATTAACATTGGAGTTGCATTATTACATTTAACACCCTGTAATTTCAAAATGGGAGCAAGTACTGAGCTCATGTTGGATGTCTTTGGAATTGTAATGAAAATCCTAACTCACAGTGAAGTCGGATTTTAAATTGCAATTTTGAAAATGCCATTTTTTTATTGACTCTTTTTCATGTCTATGAAAATAGAAGACTATTTTTTTGTTTATTTAAATTTTGTGTCAAATAAGTGTCAGGCAACAGGTGTCATTTTGGGAAATGGTTGTGTCATGTGTAATTCAAATATATGAAACATTTGTTTTTGAATGTGTTATATGTAATGATGATTTGATCTAGGACCCAGGGGCCCCTGATACCTTTGATTTATGCGATCTAATGTTTTGACATAAGAAATGTGCATAAAATAATCACAAAATTGGAAAATAAAAACCAAGGTTCACAGTAAATAAAATCCTTAACCCCAAAAATCTATGTTTTTGTAAACCATTCCAGTCAAGGCAAAACAAAACAAAGCTGTTTACATTATTGATGTGGACTAGCCGTAGGATTGGTTATAGCCACAACCCCTAAAGTTTAAATAATTTTTAGAAAGTTGCCATTTTCCTGTCTTAACCATTTAGAGCCTGTAGCCGGTACCTGGGTCACATGACTGGATGTAGCTGGATGTAGCTGACAGTTGAGCTGTGTGTATTTCTCCTAGACAGCCACATACTTAGGTGTGCCTGAATGGGCCATCACTGGCAGGATGGGAGGGTGGAACTGAACACAGCTCTAATTATACTTTAATAGGCTGTGTCCTACCTTCATGCAAAGGGGTGCATACTCCCTATAGTTAGTTTGGAACTAGGACAGGGAAGGCAGGGTGCCTGGGTACTTCAAAGGGAAAACATATAGAAGCTTCTACTTCACTTCAAAGGCACAACTGGGTATAAATACTGGACTTCAGACCAGTGGATACTTTGCCAGGAAGAAGGACTGCTGAGCTGACAAAGGACTGCCACTCTGCTGGACTGCTCCACGTTGCACTACTGCCTTGATGTGCTCACCTCTTGCCTGTTGCCCTCTGCCTGGGTGAGAACTGGGCCTGCATCTCTTGAACCCAGGACTCCCAGAGTGACTCCAAGGGTTAGTGTGCTGGCCTACTGTTCTGAGCTACAGGAACATAACAGGCTGCCAACTACCTTCATTAGCACCTAGCTCCAGCTGGAGTAAGCCCATGCCCCCCAAGTCATGCCCCTCAGATCCTGGATCCTTGGTGTGACCTCAGAAAGGATGAATGGAAGTTTCTGGGCTCTTTGCGACCGCAAATGGGCCCGGTGGTGCTGAATTCTTCACACAGCCAGGCAAAGCAAAGTTCCGTCAGTCCGACTCTTTGTGCTACAGCATTGATCGCTTGTGTGGAATGACCCTGCGAAGCACTGGCCTGACTGCAAAACACAGGTCTGACCACTTGTGTTGACAGCAGAATCCTCGCAGTACAACGACAAGCCTCCGCGATGCCTGCCCAGCTCTTCAAACTACATCGGCGACCGTCCACAATGCTTCCTTGCGGCCCCCTCCACTGCAAACTGAACTCTTGGTGCTGGACTGAGAAGGGAACTTTTCAGTTGGACTAACCTGGTCCCTGATTCCGACCCACGCTCCATTGTGGGTGGCCTGAACTTGTGACTTTTTCCCGGTCTCATACCACCAGATAGCCACAGATGACGCTTTGTGTTTTTTAGCACTATTGCCCCCTCAAATCTTTAAAAATTCAGAACTCCGGCTCTACTGATTTTTTCTCATTTTGATCTTGTTATATTTATTTAAAAAATCACAATTTTTCTAACCCGGTTGTGGGCTCCTTTTGTTGTGTGTCTTCACTTTGTTACTGTTTGAAGTGTTGCATAAATACCTCACATAGTGCCTCAGAGTTCAGCCTGACTGCTCTGTGCCAAGTTACCCGAAGGATGAGCACAGATTAATTCACGGTGTGCTTGTGACTTTACCCTCAGAAGAATTGTGGTTTCTGCTTGAGAAGGGTTTCATCTCCCTGCCCAACCAGTAACACAGTTTCTTACAGAATCCTACTGGGAAATTGAGCACGCGATCCAACAAGGGCAATCTCGTTCATAAAGAGCAGGTACACCATTCCAGTTTAGAGCAAGAGTGTAGCTGGCTCCTGGCCACCCTTGTAGGCCTTCGAGAGAAATGAAGAAAGTCCCCCGTAGTTGTCCCATTGGGCGCGCAAATTCTTACGAGTTTGCTTCTAGAACATGAATTGCCTAAAGGCAAAGATCCATGATGAGCAAATCGTAAATTACTGGAAGCACTTATAAATCATCCTTCTGCAACAAACATAGGGATTAGATCCCGTCCCATTTATAGGATTTTGCGAGTTAAACAACCCTTCTATCAAACCCTACGCTAAAGGTTCTCCAAGGAGAGGCCTATATAAATACATAGCCATTGATTTTAATACTAATACATCCAACCCAAAGTTCAATCTTCCTTGGCTGCTGGTGTCTTGTTGGAAAACTGGTCTGTTACAATTAAGAACCAGCTCATTATTCTGAACATCTATATAAATGTGGCACGTAGCAACAAGAGAGAAGTAGCGAGAGAACTACAACCTTTCTTAACTAACCTCAAGGGTATTTACAACTCTGCTGAATTCATTCTTTCAGGTGATTTAAACATTGAATCATTCCTTCTTGACCAATTTGACTCCCAAGATTTGAAATGGCAGGTGGCAGCCAGGAGGCCTATGAAAGAGGCAAAATCCAACAAAATCAGAGGAGAGATTCTGTCAGCGTGCATGTCCATCAGGTGCAGTCATTTAAAGGCAGCTTTGCTACAGACAATCCACTTGTTTTCACCCATTTCTACCTACAATGCTGGTTCCACAATTGATTTCTCCCTGGTGTCACGAGGACTGGGCAATATACTCACTTCTTCAGAATAGATCTGCGCACCAAAAGTGACCACTGCCCACAGGTAACAGTGTTACATACCGAACGAATGACCCTTCATAAGGCACGCCCCCTGTTATACTCCACAACCACCAAAAAATGTGAAAATATTCAAATGGAATGGTTATAAAATGTGAAAATATTCAAATGGAATGGTTATCAAACATAAGAGCAATGTGTAACTCTCCTAGAACAGGCCAGAAACGTTTCACCTGTCTTCTGGCATGGGATCTCTGTGTCAAAATCTGCTTAACCATTATCCCAATACCACTTGTAAAAAGGGACATACCAAAGATAATTCCATCTTTCACAGGTGACGGAGTAACGCTTGTTCCAAACAGAAATAAATAGTCATCAAAGAACTCTTAGCAAATATCTGGCAAACCCTCAATTGATTGAAAACATCAGGTCATTTAGACAGAAGTATAAAAAGCACTCTTGGATCGCAAAGAAGGAGGCCAACAACAACGCCCAATGGGCAAAACTGATTCACGCATGCAAGACGAAGCATTCCAAAACCTTGGGGAAGACTGTCAACTCCCTGGAAAGGGCACATCACATTACGTTCCATGGTAGCATCAGTGAACAACGAGGATAGGTCATATTGAAAGCCATTTCAGGGAGTCAGGGGTCCAAGCAACCACCAAATCAAACTCCGGCATCTTGGCCTCATCAAGCGATATGCAAGCAAAACTTTGTGGTTCTCCCAACAAAAGCTACAAATCATCTTCAATAGGAGCAAAACAGAAGGCACCCCTGGCCCTAACAGGCTCCCACAAGCACCCTAATACAGCATTTTGGGTGGTCCCACTTACCTCAATATTGAATTCCAGCTTGATGCTAACCATCGTACCCGAATCGTGAAGTGGAGTGATTCTCACCCAATATTCAAAGGCGGCTGTAAATCTGATCCATTGAATTACAGGCTTACTGCCCTATTCGACAATGAAACAAAATATTATGCTGGACTTTTATTGAAAGACCTGTGCTCATGGGCAGACAAGCACACAATAATTCTATTCAATCAAACAGGCTTTCATCCTGTTGTGAGTACCTTCACAAGTGTAAGCCCCCTAATCCCCTTGGCCAACAAGGCGTACGAAACAAGGACATCTCTGCATGCCTGCTTCATCGATCTTAAGGCAGCCTTTGACCGGGTGAACAGGTCGTTACCGTGGGAGACGTTTGTCAATTGGGGGATTCCAGGACCCCTCCTGAAAGCAATTGAACTCCTTTATACCGATACCTGGATCCGTATAAATCTAGGTGACATCAATAGTGTATCAAAGAAGGTTTGGACAAATATCAGTTTGAAGCAGGGATGGGTACTGGCTACAACTCTGTTTAAAATCTTTACTTCTGACCTACCTTCCGACTTGGACACGGACAATTCTCATGAGCAGAAATGGAGCAGGCTGCCATCAGCCAGCATTTTCTTTGCCAATGACATAGTCCTGTTGAGATGGACCAAAGTGGGCCTGAAAGACTGTTGAATTCTTTGGGCAATCATCATTCCAAATCATGTCTCGAAATCAATCTCGAAAAGACTAAGGGAATTACTTTCTCCAGAACCGAGTCAAAAGCAGGCCCATGGTTCTTAACAGCTCAAAGCTCACACAGGCTCAAGAATGCAAGTACCTCGGTGTAATTGCTGACTCTAGATGCTCTTTTTCTGCCCATAAATCTGCAATAAAATTGAAGTCGTTCTCATTCCTGGTAGATTTTTTTTTACTCTACAGAAAGGGCTTTAGGGTCAGTCTATGCTCTTGTTGCTGTATGTGCTGAAGCTAAACTCCTACCAACCCTCGTATTCGAGTGTGAGCCTGTGTGCGGCGGCAAAGTCAAGTTTTTAGAGTAATTACATCTCATGGTCTACAGACAGCTCTTTCAACTGGCCCTGAACTCTTCCCCATGTCAAATAAGATTTAAGTGTGGCCTACTAAACCAACACCTAGCAAGGCAAGGAGCTTTTTTTTTACATTTTGTTTTAAGTTAAGGTCAGACAACCTTGGATTAACTGTTCTAGAAAGAATGATCAAATCCTGTCTTGAAATCCACTTTAGAGATTATTTTCAGCACAGCTTGCAGCCCCTTCATGCTCAAGAGCTATGGGATATGTTGGTTTCTATTGCAGTTTAAAAAACAACTCATCAATTGTAGCATTCGCCTGGCGTCCTTCGTGGAAGCATACAAAGGTTTACAAGGAGATCACAGGCATGGATCATGATAAAGTGATATCGCCAGTATTGAATGCAATCATATCTGGCCAGTTGTTACTCAAAACAACTCAAAATGCAGTACATTAACCAATGCTTGGGAGGCTTGCCCACTCTGGACCACCAACCTCGATTGTTGTGTAAGTCCTCTGATAAATCATGCAGATGGTGCCATCAAGTACAAGAGTCAAGACTCAGTGTGATATGCATCTGCCCGGCACTACTCACTGAACGGAGATCCCTTCTGTGTGCCCTCTTTAATCAACTGGGGGTAGGCAGGTGTAGGCAAGCCATCATTGAGTGCAATAATAGGCTCAGCAATCATCTTAACATCCAGACGATTAGATTTTTGGCCTTGGTATTGAAAAGGCACACAGGTGTCCTTAGGGCCCATAATGCTAGGATACAATCAGATAGGTGTATTCAAAAGACTAGTGAGTCCTATTTTGACTCAAAGAAGATGCAGATCTCAAAATTCTATACTGTACACTTTGCACTTTATAATTTTATTGTTAATGATACAGGTTGAAATGGCATGAGCATTTTTTTCTCAACAATAAGCTGTTGGCATGGTTTCCATTTCCAGTTTATGACACTTCCGGCCATTGTGTTGAAACGACTGACAAGCCTTCTAAGTCTGGACAATACTGGCAGGTACACAATTGAACTCCAGTATTGGCACCTGCGTTTCGACACTTTTGTTGAATCCGATGTCTTGACACTTCTTTAAGGTGCACAATTGAACTTTCTTTTAAATTAGTACCTTGGCACCTCGGTACATTTCTAGACCTTGGAGGTTTAATTCAAAGAGGCACCTTAGTCACCGTGCTGTAAGGCTATTTTTTTAATTTATACTTTGAATTTGTGCAAAGTGTTTAGCACCTCTGAATCGGTGCACTTTAGATGAAACAATGTGCTTTTTATTGAATAGGGCACTTCTTCTATCGCATGCCGCAGGGTCCTTTTTATTTATATTTGAATTTCCTGTAAATTGTTCGGCAAAGGTTTTAATTAACAATGCAATAAAACCACATCTGACTGCTAACATGAGCTAAGCTTTTGTTTGGAAAACAGTTTCTTCGCCTTGACCTGCGAGCACTGTCTTTTGCTAGTTGTATTGGAGGGGGGGGGGGGGGGGGCATTATAATGGGGGTGCCAATCCCATCCAGGCCCACCAATCCGCAAGGAGAAGAACCTGGCTGAAAAGGTAATACACTGTGAGCGAGAGCCCTTTAGAGGCTGTCTCGAGATCCACAAAGCCATGAAAGGAACCAGCTATGATCGTCTTTGTTCAGCCCAGACCTCTCCGGAAAGGCAGACGGCAGCAGCCGCAAAGCAGAGTCCATGCTCTTCCGAAGCAGAACAGAGGGGAAGTGAAATGAAACACCCCTTGCCAGCACAGAACTATCTGTCTTGGAGGAAATCCATGTCTTTCCTGCAGAAATGCACAAGATGTTTTCCTTACACAGCAGATGATTTTCGTTGAGCATCACCAGCCATTTCCCACAGCGCAAACCATCCGACTACCACACTGCACAATTAGTGATCTCCTGTACTGCATATCTAGATCTCTGCATAGGCAAGGCAGTACTTACTTCTGCTGCAGAACTAGCCATTTCCCGAAAGGAAACCCCACCCTCTTTTATAATAGAAAGCCAACCCTCTGCCACAGTGCAGAATCCAGTCCCTCGTAGCCCACGTTAGAGACTGAGCACTTTGATGTACTCTAGAGTCAATCATCTGTCTATTGTGCAACAAGGTCTCTCCCACACTGTTGGAAAGTGGGTTATTGGTGGGGGCAAATGTAGGTCTGCCACTGGCAATAAGGTCACTAACACAGTAAAGGCTCAGTATAGGTCTTAGAAAATTATTCCTATGCTCAACCCTTGGTAACGTGGCTGCGAGCAGACAGGCTTAACTTCAAAGGCAGGTATGTAAAGCATTTAAAAACACCATTTCAGTACATATTTAAGACACAAAACATTATAAAAATCCAACACCAATTTATAACAATAGGAAATATTTTTATCTTTAAAATAACACCAAAACCAAAAAATCCAATGTAGGGAACCGGAGATATGAATTTTCAAAGATTTAAGAAAATATAGCACTTAGAAGATTATAGCACCATATTGTGATACCTGCTCGCAATAGACCGGGGCAAAGTCAAAGTTTCAGGCTGACCACGATGGAGCCCTGGGCGGCTACAGCTTGCGGTAGGTCCCGGTCTCAGTTTCTACCTTCACACTTAGAAACTTTTCTGGAGCTTTTCTCCTCGAGGACCCTCAAAGCTCCCAGCCAGTTCGGATTCGGAGAGGGTTGACTTGTGACGAGGTCCCGGTCAACTTCTCTGGAGCGGACGTAGACATTTTTTCAAGATCGCTTCAGGAGGACAACCCAGGAATTTAGGCCAACACGCGATGGAAGGCAGGCGGCTTGGCGTGCGCAGTTGCTCCCGGTCACCTTTTCTACGAGCGGACATAAACTTTTCTGGAGCTTTTTCTCGCAGGGTCTCTCGATGCTCCGGTGAGGGTCCGCCAGCTTCAGATTTCTTCTAGTCCCGCTCAAACTCTGGAAGCTGGACCGATGGAGCTTTTAGCGGGACGAACCTGGTTGGCTTGGCCGGTTCACGGTTGAAGGCAGGCGGCCTGGCTGGCCAGGTTGAGTTGGTCCCTTTATGGAGCATTTTTTTCAAAGTTGCTTCAAAATTCTCCAAACTTCTTGAAATCCTTCCTGAAGTTCCTCAAGGGGTCCCAAAGTGTCTCAAACTCACTCCAAGGGTCTGGAAGACCCAAGATGGACCTTCAAAGTTGAGGACTTCTGTTCCCACAATCCACTGGAACAAAACCCTTCCAAATCCACTGGTGTTTCTCCAAGGTCCAGATTTGGTTGGTGATGTTCCAGTTGAGCTCTTTTAACCTGTAGCTTTCAGGGAGTCCACTCTTTAGTTCTTTTTCAGCAAAATAATCCACAGGGGTGTAGTTTCAGATGGTGCAGTCTTTAGAGGTCAGGCCTTAGAAATCTTTGCACAACAAAACATCTCAGCAGGGCACTTCTTGCTTCAGTAGTTTCAAGCAGCAGATCTGGAGGGCTCTGCCCCTCTCAGATATTTATTCCAAGTGCTCTGGATCAGGCAGGAGTTCACGTCTGACCAATGGGAGCAGGGTAACTCCTCAGAGATATGACCACATCCTGTAGAGTGTGGCATTATTTTGTACCAGAGTGCATCAAATCTTCCAAATCCATAATAGCTGATTCTCCAGCAAGGAGGTAAGAGCTGGCTAAACACACCCCTAGGTTGGCTAATTTACTTAGACTGTCCCCCCCTGCATTTGCACATACCTTCCTTAATCCTACCATCTGCCTAAGGTGGGAAGTTCAGAGTTGTAAATGACACTGTTTTCTGCTCTCATCTTTGAAGAACATAGTTTACGACTCCTCCCTCTGGCCTGGCATTCCTATCGAACAGCACACTGCCGTCCCAGCAGAGCTGTTCAACCCCAGGGGCTCTTTATCACCTCTACAAGGCAGCCTGGCTAATCCACTTAACTCTGACCATTCAGGGCAGACCACTGGAAGGCTGAATTTGGACTTACAAACAAGAAAGTCTTATAACTTCTTGTATGTACACTTTAGGAGAAATTCAACTATATGATATTGTTGGATTTATTAATACCATTTTTGGAAGTCTTTGAATGGCATTTCTAGCCTTTTGCTATCAAGAGTTATTAATTAATAACTTCCTACCATATTAACTTATGTAACAGGGGATTTGCAATGGGAAAAATTACTTAGCCATTTTTCCAGCACCAGGACTTCAGTCAGTCAGTCAGTCAGTCAATCAAATTCACTTTATTCAGTTAATTAAAACCATAAAAGCATACTAAGAATAAATAAATACACAATACAAATATTTCCTTGGTATTACAGTATCATATGCATCACAAAATATCAAAGACAATGACTGACTGACTTGGGCCATTTGTCCAGCACCAGGACTTACAAAAACATATTTTATAATTACTTGTCTTATTTCTACAGGACCCCCACCCCCTATGCAACTAGGGGAGACTTTAGGGGTTCTGAATCTGTAGAAATATTGCAGATCCTGTCTCCACAGTGCTCCTAGCATCAAAGTTGAATTTGAGCAGCACTTTACCACAATGTGGGGACTGAAATGTGAAATTGCACTTTACCCTAGGCATATAAAAACTCATTTTATTAGTGTTTACCTTCTAAATACCTGACCCCCTACCCCTGGGATACTGGGGGGTCCCTAATATGCCAACACATTGTAGGTTATCCAGTTTTAAGTGCCCCAAACACCAAAGTCGAGTTTGGGCACAATTCACTTTTTAAAAGCAGTCCTGGCACCCAGGGCTGTTTTTAAACTGACCTCAGGCTTCTGCAGTGCACACATGCAAGTGCAAGAAAAGGCTGCTGGCCTCTAAACTGCCATGCCCCAGGGTAGTGGGGACTTATAGGTAGTTTCAATCCCCCTGCCCTATTAAATACTGGGCGCCTATAGGGGAAGTAATGCCAATCACAGGGCTTCCCCACCATACCATTGTGTACCCTCGTGTATATAGGTGTTTTAACTGAATTTTAATGTGTCTCTTTCAGCATACCCCTGGGCCTGGTTAGGCAGAGCCCAGGGTCAGTCAAAATCAGTTACCACCAGTACCATTCAGCAAAATGTTGTGGGGGTTGCCCAAGGCACAGGATGACTTTGCAACACACACACACACACACACCCATCCCTTGCAGTACCAACCTTTTCCCATATAGCAGAACCGTCCATTTCCCCAATGACAGAACAAGTCTCTATGTGGCAAAAACATCCTGTTATCCACACTGCAGCACCACCACATTACCAAATAAATCTACCACAATTCATGATGAGTCCTTTTCTACACTGAAGAACCAGCATCTTTCCCCACACAGCAGAACCAGCCCTTTCCATACTGCACTCCCCAGCCATTTACCACACTGTAGAACCAACCATGTCCTACTCTGCAGAAAGAGCCCTTTCGTCTACTGCACAACCAGCCCTTTGCCATACTGCAGAATCAGTCATTTTACTATGCGTATATAGAGGGTGGATGAGAGGCAATACGAACAAGTAACAGGTAAAAACATCCCGCAGAACATAGGACGACTCTCGGACACAGCTCCTACTTTACTACACCTCGATCGAAATACGAGTTACTGTTCTACGGACCCGTAACTTAAAACGCTCACTTTTTCCTGTGATGCCTGCTACACAGCATTATCAATCGCCCTGAAGAAGCCCTTGTTTGGGCGAAACGCATTGGCTGTTCCCAATGAGTGCAAACCAAGCATACTCAAAATAAAGCCACACAAGACTTTCACCAACAACTTGTAATTGTTTGTCAATTTGTATACATTGCATTTTTTTTTTAAATGTTACTTGTTCGCATTGCCTCTCATCCACCCTCTATATATGTTTCTATTTATAGTCAAGGGGCAGCTGATCATTTGAGGTGGGCAATAGAAGTACACCACGTGACAGATCCAGGTAGTGCAGTCTCCTACAACCCGGCTGCTTTCCTTTTTTGTAGATTTTACTATGCATGGGCAAGGAATTTTCAGAATTTCATAAATAACAATTTCATGGGAAATCTAGAATGTTTTCATTGCCTTTACCACATCCACAAAACGTCCACTTGCTCTCAACGAAGAAAAGTATCCTACAACACAGCTGAAACTGTGACAAACACATGCTGAGCTTATCCTGCTCAACAGAAGAAACTGGGAAGCTGTGGGTCCCAGGCCCATATTGGAGTAGAAAAATGACACAGAGGTGGGAGTGTTGTCAGAAAGTGAGAGCAGAGTACCAAAGAAAAGTCCAAAGGTCTAACAGTTGAAAACAAAACAAACAAAACTGAACACCACTGAGTGTCTATCATTCTCAGAGTCAATTAGCACTCTGAGACTGATGGACTCATTTAATCTAGGGCAGGGGGTGGGGCCATTTCAGGTCCTCATTTGCCATTGCGTAGTTGTGGGCCCTAGGTCCACATTAGGGTATATAAATGACACAGACGGGAGTGCTGTCAAAACTGGAATTCTCCTAGTTGCGCTTTTATTGGCAAGGCCACCTGACTTGTGACACCTGTAAAGGGATGGGTGTGGTGATGTGTAGAACAGCCTTTGTGAAAGATGGCCGCATTGACAAGTCTTTGAGACAATAAAGAAAAAACTCAATTTTATCACATTGCACTTAGGCTAGCCAATCACCCATCTAAAACAGGCTTACTATGTACAAGGCATGGACCTTTTCCGGACCAAGCATAATGAAGCCACCTATTGGGAAAAATTCCATAGCTTCACCCCCTGAGAGCCTTTACAAATTTCAGTAGTGCCAGAGCAATCCAGCAAGAGCTTCAGGTGATGCCACTCAGCCATCACTGGCTATTGCTCCTTGTGTTCTGCGATAAACACCAGTGTCGCCTTAATGCATGGGCATGCTGGGCAGCTGCCTGGGGCCCCCACAAGCATAGAGGACCCATAAAGACCACAATGTAACACTACTTTTCAGTTAAACCTTGTTTATTCATGTGATTTGGTTGTGTAGGCATTTCTCACTGCACTGATTTGCCTGGGGGCCGATAATGCTGTTAAGATGCCCCTGATGCACACCATGCTATAACAGTGATCTTATTATAAGCAGGTCATCGAGTGCAATGAGATGAACACACAGAGGGCATCCATACATCACACTGTGATGTCCACGCAGCAGCACACGCACAAGTAAGAATGTCAGAGAAAGTGGAACACAAATGCAGCATCTTGCATGTAGGTAGGCCCAACACGCTTGAAGCTCCCACGTGCTCTTCTCCTTCCTAGTGCCTCCATGAATGATACCAGGACACCCAAGAAGAATACGTACTCTGATAGGAAGGAGACCCAAAGTCCCAAGAAGCGTAAACCAATCAATTGAGGTGCTGCCATGTAAGGATGGTCATGCATTCAGTGAAACAGTCATACCAGACTTCAGGGAAAGGAAACAAGGAATCAATTAAGTAATGCACAGCACCCCTAAAAACCTTGAGTCTGTGCTATCTCAGCTTCAGCCGATTAAGGTAGAATGCTTAACAAGGGTGACTTAACATTTCAGAATAGCAAGAGCTGGAAGGTACTGGCTGGCAATTTAGGCAATATAGATCCTTCCAAAATTCCACATTATAACCCGCATTTATACCAAAGAGGAGCAAGTATAAGTGCCACGTGTTGGATATTATTCTGCATACTGGCGAGCCATCTTTCTGAACTCCAAATAAACTAGGCATTATCTCTTATTATAGAGGACCACCAACCTCAAATGCGCAGATGCAGAGCAAGCTTTTCTAACGTGGAACAGTAACTCACCAGCACTATTAAAGCCACATCCCAAGAAGAACCCTCGGACTTCAGGTGCTTCCCCCATAAGAGGCTTGTGGTCAGCTGTGAAAGATTCTGTAAAGGAGGAAAATCACAGAGAATTAATACAGCTATACAACATTCAAATTAATTAATGTAACAAAATAGGACGCTCATCAACCCTCAACGCATGAGAAACAATGACAAAACATAGAGGACTGATGCATAAGAAAGTATCTCTTCGAAACTAAGAATGAACAAGGTTAAATCCTACTCAATTATTGTTAGATGATATCTGTAGACATATCAAAGAACAACAGGGCATGCAGATTGGGCAAGTGCTAATTTCCCGTAGCACTTAAATTAAAGCCTCATTTACGCGTCATTTGAGCAGCCAAGTTTAGAATTTTAAATTAATGGAGAGTGCTCCTACTGTAAGATGAAGCAGAAGATTTGATGTGTTTCACCAGCATCTTGGTAAGTCATGGACTGCTAGAAAGTCCAACTGAAGAGCACTTTGATCTGCTCTCAATTGGATCTCGTCCTTCTTCATGGGAAGGATCCAAACAATCAGGCTGCCACCTTTCACATCAGAGACCAAGAAATTGATAATGCGGAGTCCCACAGGGATCGTCCCTGAACCCCACACTTTTTGACATATGTATGACACTGCTCACCAACATCATTCAATCACAAGACATTACTGTCATCTCCTGCGCGGATGACACCAAACTCATCCTCTACCTGACGGACATGACAATCACCATGAGGATCAAATTCTCCAACTGCATGGCCAGGGTCGCAGAATGGAAGCGAACCAACTGCCTGAAACTCAACTCTGACAAGACAGAAGTACTTGTCTTTGGCAACAAGACCTCTCCATGGGACTCCATCTGGACCAACACCCACACCCACACCCACAGACCATGCAAGAAACCTAAGGATCATCCTAGGCAACAAGCTCAACATGACGTCTCAAGTCAATGCAGTGTGCAGCTCCTGCTTCCACATCCTAGGCATGCTACAAAATACCTTCAAATGGTTGCCTCAGAACACCAGATGGACCATCACCAGCAGGGTGGACTACAGTGACACTTTCTATGCCGGAATCCTGAAACAACTCCTACACCTACTCCAGATCATCCAGAACACCTCAGCAAGACTCATACTCAACCTCCTACGCTGCACCCATATCACACTGCACCTCAAGAAGCATCACTGGCTCCACATTCACAAGCACAGCCAATTCACCCTTCTCACGCACACATACAAAGCCCTACACAACACAGGACCAGTATACCTGAACAGCCGAATACACTTCCACCAACCCACCAGACAACTACGCTCTATCTCACTCGTACGCATCCAAAAGCAAAATGGGAGATTGGTCATTCTCCTACATCACACCCAAGACATAGAACAACCTCCCTCAGCACATCAGAGCCTCCTCCTCACTTCTTGCGTTTCACAAGAAGCTAAAGACATGGCTCTTTATATAAGCACCTTGGGAACCAAACACCCTTACACGTTTCCAAGTGCCGTGATACCCTTTCAGGTGATTAGTCCACTATACAAATCAAAATAAGTAAGATAAGTAGGAACTGAATCTGCTCAAACTCTAGTTGAGTTTGGGGTATGATTCAAGCTGAAACATTTTGTTGGTATGAGCTTCTTTTCGTGGTTCCAGGCTCTCAATCCATTGCTGATCAGCACAAAACCTTCTGGAAGCATAGCGCTGCTCATCTGACTCCAGTCTTTTCGTGGGAGAGCTGCCCCTTTTTGCATTCATCTATGCTGGCTTGGAACCATTAGTTGTAGCCATTGCTTCCTCAGAAGCGAATCTGGGATGGAATATACTGGAATCAACTGTTTGAGCACCGGTCCAGGGATGCAGGGTTTCTAGCTCTGGGTTAAGCCAATGGGTTCAGAGCACAGTGTCAATAAGAGAAACAGGCTGATATATGGAGAATATGGTCACAACATATGGTTATAACAAGTCACAGTAATAACAAGTCATTGGGGCCCATTCACAAAGGTACATGTACACAGGAGAAAATCTACATGTGTATATTTACTCTTGCCCTTTGTAGCAAAAAATGTACCACTTTTGGTTATTTGCTATTTTGGAGTGTAAACGTGCTATAAAGTGTAGAATTACATATCAACATCCCTTGAAACAGGTGGGGCATTCGAATTTACAAGTGTAAAGTTACTACATGCAAAAAAGAACCCAAAACAGTAGTAGCTCAGATCTGGAGCAAGTCCAGCACCACACAAAATAAATTGTTAAAAATATATTTTTACGTAATATATTTAATTAGTTCAAAATTAGGTGAATAGTGTACAGTTACTAATAACTTTCACTTGTAGGCAGAGTTCTCTGCCACCAAGGCAGAGATCTCCCTACGGTAAAATATATAAAAAAAAGGCGAGAACTTTATTAAACTTTAAAAAAAAGTTACAATATTTTTATGTCAAATATTATATATAGCAAACACAACAAGATGATGGACGGAGTGCTGAAACTTTTCAACCACTCGCCCAGAGTCAAGAGATCTGGGTTTAATCCATTGTTCTTTTGCTCACTATGCCACCCCAGTTTGGACCCAGCAAATTAGTCTTGACCCTGTGCCTCATGGGATTGACGATGAGTGGATAAAAAGTTTCAGTACGCCGTCCATCATCCTGTTGTGTTTGCTCTGTTCGCCCTAAGTGGCCATGGGGATACCCAGACGTGGGTCCCTTGTTTGCTGTGCCACTAGAATTAAGCTAGCCTGGCTGATGAGGTGATAAACCGAAACCGGTCCCAGGATGCTTTTTTCCGGTCCAGGGAGGACCTGGCCTGGCAGTTTGGGCTGGACTGTTCCCAATCCCCATTGACCCGGGCAGGGGGGGTACGAGTCACCCTCCCCTTCATTAATATAGGCAGCCCCTCGGGATGGGGTGCCAGGGGCCAAAAATGGGGTGGAGAAGTCAGGCTCTACTCCCAACTCCCTCCCCATATATTTAAAAATAATGGTAGCCCCCATTCCTTTTCTAGTTTTTGCCATGATCCAGCTGGATTGCAGCCAAAAACCAGTGGGGTTGGTCCACCCCAGGCGGCACTTTTTTGGGGGGTGAGGGAGGTGAGGGAGGTGAGGAAGTCTCTCCCACTCTTACCTGCTCCCCCGTCACATTGTATTGTGGGTCCGGGTGGGGGGGGGTTCCTCTGGGTCCCCTACCCCCACCGTGCCTATGGGGGCAGGGTATCCCTACCCTGTTCCCTTATATTCTGTTTTTAACTTCTGGACAGAGAACTAAGATGCCGAGTCCTGTTATAGCTGCCAGTAGCATGTTTATCATGTTCTTGGCAGCTAATCGTAGTGCTTGCTCCACTGGTGACTGACCCCCACTGGAGCAAATTGGCCCAAGAGAAAAAAGCTACTTGGGCCAATTGGAACGCTCTATTTTTTAACTGGCACTTCAGCGAAACTCTAGTGTGAGTCCCTCGGACCCGACCATCCAAATATACAAATATTTTGCTTCTACATTTTTCAAAAACTACTGAATGTATTTACCCAAATCATACAAAGCCCAATCTGTGGCCAAGATTTAGCTTCCTGCCAAATGTGGTTTAATTTCATTCAGCAGTAATACTGTTTTAAGAAGTCTATGGAAAATTCATGGGGTTTTGCGACTGCCCTTGTTTCTCGGCCCCCGCTTGACGCATCAAACTGAAACTCTACATGCACAAACTAGGAAAATAAGGAGCCCTTTTTGGAATGTTTTCTGAAAATTTCTCAAATGGTGCCAAAGTCATAAGCAAAACAAAAAAGCATTTCCTACAGAAACACAGACCTAACTACCCAGTAGCGACCGCCAATGGGTCACCCAATATATACATTTTTGCCATAACCTATCCTATATTAAAAATATATTAAAATTAAATTAAATAAAAGACTACAGTGACAATATTATCATAGTATAACATATTTTAAACATTCAATATTAAATTGCACCTTTGACATTTTGGTCCAGAATACTTTTGTAGTTACAATATTGTGACCATGAGTTTATAGGTCAGACTATATTTTTGAGTATTACTTATTAGGGGTGGGTGGAATATTCCATTCAGCCTGCGGAATTGGAGGAATTTTGTAACTCCACGTTACTCTTGTAACATGAAGTTCGGCCAAATTCTGACAATCATCGCAAGGCGAAATTTGTTGTCACTTGAGGCGCTAGAACGGTAAGTGGGAGAGTGAGATTTGGCATCCCCTAGCATGATCACCGGTTGCTAGGAGGACATCCAGCAAGATTTTTCTTACGTGGGCGGTCACAACCTTTCACGGTCAGGAAGCTGTTGCCGGAGTAGAAAATCAACTCAAGAGGCAGCAAACTCACCCCGAATAGCTGCACCCTCTGGCACACGGTGTGGTGCCATTCATGATGATTTTTCAGCGTGGAATGCACTACTGGTGCTAAATCACAGCCCGACGTGCCTATCTCCGCCTGTTGGCAGAACTGCATGGAATCTCACAGAGTTTTTATGTAACACAGTCAAATTCTGTGAATTTTGTCCACCCCTAACATTTATGTGGAACACCGCTTTGGCAAAAGTTACTGGTTATAGCTTGGGGCCATTGATGCCCATTGTGGTCTGGGGCCATTGATGCCCATTGTTGTCTGGGGCCATTGATGCCTATTACTACACAGGCCCATTCACACTCATAACAGGACGAACCCATTGCTGTCTGGAACCTTTGTTACATATGGTTTGGAGCCATTGATGCTCATTGTAGTCTGGGGATCCAATGATGCTGTTTACAGCCTGAGCCACTGGTGCACACTACTTCTTGGTATTTTAATGGTGCTGCAGTTCAAGGCCATTCATGTTAGTTACAGGCCTCTGCCATTGATGCACATTAGTGTCTTGGACCACTCATAATTATTACTCTCCGAGACCATTGATGCTCATTATCGTCTTGGGTCATGAATGCATGCAACAACTGAGACCTTTAATGCATATTTCTCTCTATGACAATTGAGGCCCATTACTGCCTGAGGCCACAGAGATACACAGCACCATGCATCACTGAACCATATAACTGCTGGTTAGGTATGTGTGTATTTTAAAGATCATATAAAGTCAATTACAGTGATGTTTGAGATTATGAAAATTATTCCTCACACGTAAGGATTTTGGCAAACTCTGATCTAAGCCACAAATTGAAAGCAGGTTGAGACTTTACATGACACAACTTCAGATATTTCATCCTATCCCATAGTAGGTTCAAGTAATAAAACTAAACCTGCTCTTCCCTATATACTCTGGTATGTGTATTTTACTATTCTTAGTGGTAATGCAGAAAGCAAGAAACTTAAATTCAAACAATAAAACAGTTGTGGAGATTCCTGCATTTAAATATTTTTGTTTTCCAACTGCTTGTGATCAAGTGTCACTCAAAGTATCCCATCAGGGACACAAGAGGGACACCTGGGCACATTGCAAACATGGAAATGCCATGCATGGGTATACTGAAGACTTTCCAACTATGCACCGTGCATGAGTGATGACATGGGCCATGACACTGCATAAAGGGCACCAAGGTAGGTCACAGCTTTGGTAGACACAGGCAAATGTTCCACAATGGAAGTGCCTCATGACTGTGGTGGGCAACATTCCTGAAATTCAGTTGCTGAACTTCTGACCAGAGACGTGGAGAGACTGACTGCCTGAGGCACTCATTAGTTCTTCTAAGAGGCCTGTCCGAGAAGGAGGCTGAGAGTAGGACTTGGAAGTAAGATGTCCGGGGCAAGCTTTGAGACTCATAACTTTCTCTGACCACTGATTTCCCAGGTCACTGATGTTAATTACCAACTGGAAATTGTAAAGGTTTTAATTAACCAAACAATAAATATATTACTTGCTTACTTACTTAACTAAGGTAATTGATATGCATTATTGACTCCATTGTTGTTCATTTTTGTATGGAGCCATTTATGGTTACTACTCTGTAGCCACTTAATTATTACTGCTTGGTTCTGATGATGTTCATTACTGATGGAGTACATTTATTTTTGTTGCTGCCTCGAACACAGGTAAACATTTCTTTTGTGGGTAGTGGCATAACGTAAAATGATGATGCTCCCTGGCAGACTGTGACAAACACCCTCCTCCCTTCCCCTAGTCTTCCAGAGATTCTTTGTTCTTGGGATGAGTGGAACCCCATACAAGAGGGGTCCCTGGAGGGTTGAGATCCCCCCGTGCCGCAGGGGCTGCAGTGGCCTGCCTTACACACACCCCTGCCTGTGGGCCATTAGTGCATAAAACTGTCTCAGACCGCTAATGTATGTGGTGTCTGGGGTTACTGATGTTCAGTCTAGTGGGAGAGAGAGTGAAAAACTGTTGCACTGCTACTTCCTGTGCTATTCCTGTTATATGTGCACGAGGGACTCTTTGTCACTGCTGAAGTCCACATAGCACTTCGTCCCAGGATGGAGCTTTCAGTGCTGGTCTCCAAGCCGTACCTGGTCTTTCAGTGCATGTGTGTGTAGGTACATTCTGTTCCATGTGAAGGAAGCTTGCACCGATTGCGACACTACACTACTACTGCTGCCTACACTACACAGGTTGCGAGTGTGAATCTTGCTTAGCTGATGATTGTATAAATAAGTGCACACACACACAACAAGCAATGCTGCTCCCTGTGACTGAAGTACGCACTATTGTTCTCTATGCTATACGGAATTTCAGTGTGTGAGGGAAGCTTTCACTGCTAATGTCCATGTATTATATAAAATATACTGAGTTGGGTGCAAGGGGAAACTGGCGCTAATATAGAAATCACAATAATCAATATTAGTCTGATCAACACAAATAGTATCTTTGAGGTGCGTTCAAAAGGGGAGATACACCCTACTCCCCCAACCATCAATCCAAGATTGAACATGACAATTTACAATTTTTGAAGCACACGCATTTCCAAGTCAAGTCAAAGTATAGTACAATTTAAAAAAAATAGAAGCAACGATCTAGATTTTGTTTTCTTCTTTGGTGTTTTTATTCCTTCCACTCCTTTTAGCCAACGCGTTTCGTTGCTTGGGGGTAACACCCGTATGACTTCCTCAGGGCTTAGGGTATTAGATGTGTTCAAGGCCAAGATCTCCTAACCCGAAAATTATGTTCAAGAGACCTTGTATCCAATCTGTGCCATCCAAGAGTATATTTAAAATTAAACAATGGTTGTCAATACATCCCAAATTCGCAACCTATTGTGTCAATATTCCTTAGGAGATTGTGAACTCCCGTTAGTTAAGAACAGGTCCGTGAAGTACGGGGAAAACCTGAAGTCTTTCGGAGACCGTACCCAATTACAGGTGCTTGTGGTGTGAGTGCAAGGGAATCTTGGGCTCTGTGGATATGTGTGCAGATAAAATGCGTGCACTCCCACAATACAGGTGGTGAAGGAGCAGTGACTGCAATGGATGCTTCCTTACACTCACAGGACAGGTGCAACATGTGCATGTGCAGTGCAAGAGCAGTATGCAATAGAAGACTTCGCCTCTGCTACCTCTTCTGTCTTTACTCTGGCTTGCATGGTGGAGTGGTGAGCCCCCACTGCAACAGCTGAAGCAGGGGTGTCACTGGGCCCGATGGGTTGGGGAAGTGGGTCACACTAAAACAATAATGTGTTCCCGATGGGTCTTTCTGTCTGTAGGACTGCAGATAAAAATTCCTAAATGAAGCTCAGTGAGCTGCCATGTACAGTAAAGGAAAGAGAAAAAGAAAGTATAAACGTAGGGGTGAAACAGAGAGGGGCAAACATAGGGACTGAGTATAAGAAACAAAGGTAAGAAAGAAAAGCAAGAATGGGGGAAGAAAGATGGGCAGACAAAGGGAAAAGAAAACAGGAGATGGAAGGAAACGTAATTAGGAAGAAAATGTGAAAGGCAGGATAGAAGGGTGAAATGAAGGAATAATTAATGGATAGAAGAGTTAAATTATATATAGATGGAAGGGTTAAACGAAGAATTGATAAAGGGGTAAAAGAATGGGTGGAGCAGAGAAAGACTGATTGGTGACATGGTGAATAGATGGAAGAATAGGCAGCTGGGTGAAAGAGGGAGGGTAGACGAGTGAAACAATTTGGACGAGTACATGGATGAAAGGATGGATGTAGAATATAGCAGAATGAAAGGGTGGACAGATGAGGGATAAGTTATGGTTGGATGGCTGGATGAAAGAGCATGAAAATGTTTAGTGAAGAAAAATATGGATCAATCAATCAATCAAGCATTTGTAAAGCGCACTACTTACCCGTGAGGGTCTCAAGGCGCTAAGGGGTGGGGGAATGCTGCTACTGTTCGAAGAGCCAGGTCTTGAGGAGTTTTCTGAAGGTCAGTAGGTCTTGGGTCTGCCGTAGGTGGATGGGGAGGATGTTCCATGTCTTGGCGGTGAGGTGGGAGAATGATCTGCCACCGGTGGTCACTCTTCGGATGCGGGGGACAGTGGCGAGGGCGTGGTCAGCGGAGCGGAGCTGGCGGGTGGGGGTGTAGAAGCTGAGACGGGCTTTGAGGTAGGCTGGTCCGGTGTTGTGGAGTGCTTTGTGTGCGTGGGTGAGGAGCTTGAAGGTTCTCCTCTTGTTGATGGGAAGCTAGTTTAGGGCTCTCAGGTGGGGTGTGATGTGGCTGTGGCGAGGGATGTCGAGGATCAGACATGCGGAGGCGTTCTGGATGTGTTGGAGCCGTTTCAGGAGTTTTGCCGAGGCTCCTGCGTAGAGGGCGTTTCCGTAGTCCAGTCTGCTGCTGACGAGGGCCTGGGTGACCGTCCTTCTCATTTCGGTGGGGATCCACTCGTAGATCCTGCGGAGCATGCAGAGGGTGTTGATGCAGGAGGAGGAGACGACGTTGACCTGTTTCGTCATGGAGAGGGTGGAGTCAAGGATGACCCCCAGGTTGTGTGCGTGGTCGGCGGGCGTAGGAGCTGTTCCTAGTGCGGTCGGCCACCAGGAGTCGTCCCAGGCCGAGGTTGTGGATCCGAGGATGACGACCTCCGTCTTGTCAGAGTTCAGCTTCAGTCGGCTGTTTCTCATCCAGTCGGCGACGGCCTTCATTCCCTCGTGGAAGTTGGTTTTGGCGGTGTGGGGTTCTCTGGTGAGGGAGAGGATCAGCTGGGTGTCGTCGGTGTAAGAGATGATGTTGAGGTTGTGCAGTCGGGCGACGTAGGCGAGCGGTGCCATGTAGATGTTGAACAGCGTTGGGCTGAGGGATGAGCCCTGAGGTACGCCGCAGAGGATTTCGGTGGCTTTGGAGCAGAAGGGGGAGGCGGACGCTCTGTGTTCTGCCAGAGAGGAAGGAGGTGGTCCGGTCCAGGGCCTTCTCTTGGATCCCGGCGTCGTGGAGGCATGTTCATAGTGTGCGGTGGCAGACCGTGTCGAAGGTGGCTGACAGGTCCAGGAGAATGAGGGCTGCGGTTTCTCTGTTGTCTAGCAGGGTCCTGATGTCGTCGGTGGTGGCGATGAGGGCAGTTTCGGTGCTGTGGTTGCTGCGGAACACGGACTAGGATGGGTCCAGGATGCTGTTCTCCTCGAGGAATTTGGTCAGGTGTTTGTTGACGGCCTTCTCTGTGACCTTCACCAGGAACGGGAGCAGGGAGATGGGTCGGAAGTTCTTGGGGTCCGCCTTGGGTTTCTTGAGTAAGGCGTTGATCTCAGTGTGCTTCCAGCTTTCCAGAAAGGTTGCTGTCTCGAAGGAGATGTAGATGGCTTTCCAGAGATGGGGTGCGATGGTGGTGCTGGCTTTGTTGAAGATGTGGTGAGGGCGGGGGTCTCACGGGGATCTGGAGTGGACGGAGTTCATCATCTTGATGGTGTCATCGTCGTTGATGTTGGTCCAGGAGGTCAGACGGTTGGTGCGGATGGTGGTCGTGGGGTTCTCGGTGGTTGCCGGGGCGGTTGCGGTGTTGAGGCTGTCGTGGATGTCTGCGATCTTGCAGTGGAAGAAGGTGGCCAGTGAGTCGCATAGGCCTTGTGAAGGTGGGATGTCGTTGGTGTTGGCGCTGGGGTTGGAGAGTTCCTTCACGATGTTGAAGAGCTCTTTGCTGTTGTGTGCGTTGCTATCTAGGCGGTCTTTGAAGGAGGCCCTTTTGGCGAATCTGATGAGGTGATGGTGTCTGCGGGTGGCATTCTTGTGGGCTGTGTAGCTTCCCGGTGTTCGTTCATGGAGCCAGTTCTTCTGTTGCCTTCGGCAGGTTTGCTTGGAGGCCTGGAGGTCTTCAGTGAACCAGCTGGCTTTATTGCTGGTGTGGCTGTTGGAGGGTTTCTTGAGCGGGGCGAGGGTGTTGGCGCAGTCGTCGATCCACTGTCTGAGGTTGCGGGCATCAGGGTCGGTCGGGTCTGCAGGTGGGCTCCGGGCGAGGCTCGTGGATAGCTGGTCTTCGGTGACTTTGCTCCAGCAGCGGCGAGGCAACTGTTGGATAGATGAAGATAGAATATTGAAAGGATGGATGCCAAGAAAATGAAAGAATAAAGGGAACTGATAAACATTGTCGGGTTTGGTCACTGTGCGTAGCGTGATTAGAGATATGATTGAAGTGGTGGGAATCTTAATTTTCTAGCTTTTCGCTTGGGCTTGCGTCACCTTTTTCAGTATACACAAGCCTAAACAAGTGGTATTAACAATGCTTGTTGATATGTGGTTAGCTTATAGTCCATATTCAAGGTTGGGAAAATAAATAAATGTTCAGAACCTGACTGTTGTTTAGACTTTACATGCACCTTGTCAGATGCCTTATCGCTCATGGCCCACAGTACGGAGCTCTCTGCATTGCTACGTATTTTGCTGATGATGGTCTCGGGTACTGTTGCAAAAGAAGGCTTCAGCATGCAAGGATTAAGCTTTGCACAAAGGAGCTATACCTTTTAGGTCACGCCCCCTTAAGCGACCTCCCATCTTTATTATCCCACTTAAAGCACTGACAAACCTACAGGTCTCAGTATACAGTGTGCAGTTAGCTAAAAAGCTATGATTGGATAACGGTGCTCCCGGTGACATTGAGCTACTTGGCAACTCTGCATTGAGGAGCCCTCCTCCCTGTGATAGGAGCTACCTAGTGAATGACGTAACAGTCGTTTTTACAAGCCAGCCAATGCTCTTCAAACAAAGGCATTCTGCAACTCCTATTGTTGGGCGTTGCTGGTGATATGATTGGGTAAGAGTGTCAGCTTGGCTGGTTTCATTGAATGGTCCTTTTATGGACATCTGTCGCCAGCTACCATTGTTTGCTACAGCGTACCTAGGAAACCAGACCCACACCCAAACACGAGATAGCATAGAACAAACAAATCAAATCATAGTGCTGCTGGTTTTGGAGGGGGTGAGGTACACAAGGGGCACAACGAGAAGTTTAAATGCTGCAATGCCACCACCTTTAATATCAAGTTAACAAAATCCAACGGATGGAGCTGCCTGTTTTTCCTCGAGAGCCACTTAGAGCGCGTGCCATTATTAAAGAACCAAGGGGCCTCTTCCAAGTGGAATAATCCCAGATAAACATCTGGCTCGGAAACCCCTGCATCTAAGGCTGCCCTTGAACTACACTTTGGTGAAATTGCTCAGGGCTCGCCGCGTCATCGAAGGATGTTTATCGTCAAGTGATGTCAGCCAGAGGCGGTCATTACCCAGCGACACAGCCGATTGGCGGCAGACCGACATGTTTTATCCTCATAGTTTCCACAGGAACAGGTGCTGCACTTCAGGATGAATGTCCTATTTTATTTATTTAATGGACCGCAGTCGACATTTAGATGAGGCTGGGGTGGGAGAAGAGGGGACTCCTCTATTCACATTGCTTATGAGCCTGAACCTAGAAAGGGGGAAGGAGGGGCGCTGAAGCCCTAATCCCCACCGGGGATGTTTCTATCAGAAAAACAGCAAGGTTTATAAGGATTACAAGTTTATCACCTTGCAGCTGTCATTTTGCAGCCACAAAGCAATTTTCTAGCATCCTCGCGCACGCCTCCTTGACAAGGCTCCTTGCAGGAGTGAGCGCCCTGGGCTGGATATTGCTCAGTTCAAGGCGCAGTAAGACCCGAGGTGTGAGTGGACCATGTCCATCATGTGTCAACAGGCTCCTGTCAGCCCTCGAGGTTCAGGGACGGACACAACCGTGCGCAGATGCGCTCCTCGCGGCCGGGATCTCCGCGAACCCTCCGCGTCAGTGCTTATTGTCAAATCATAGCAGCCATTCCGCTTCCACAGACACCACACGTGTTGTACAAGACACAAATATGACCAGCCTCACAGATAATATCTTTACTCCTGGGCACTCTCGCACAGACCTTTCTGTGACCCCCACACAACTCCCTCCCGACCAGCTGCTCCCCACAGGCGCGGATGGTGGGGGCGGTCTTGATACCGTGCTCAAGCTGCTGGGTGTCCATCCACCTAGATGTTCTGCTGCCGGCTATCTTCAAAATGCTATAGAGTCATTTTATAGCTCAAGTACGAAATTACCATCTCATTATATTGCAATTGTTTATTACTTGTAACATCAATGTGTTATTAAGGCAGGCAAAACCACACTCACTAAGAGAGCACTGCTATAGCAAGAAATAGCCCCAAATGCGTAATCTTCTGGTCGGGGAAAATAGCAGCGCCAATGAAATACCTGGAAGTGGAAGAGCTCTGGTTTAACAGCTTACCCCACAAGTCATTTAAGCTAGCGTTTAACAAACAAATCAAGCAGCTCTCCTGGCGAGAGGACAAAGCCAAACTCAGGTTGTGCAATCATGCATGGATAACCATCAACACCTACAAGGCACGGATTGCTCAAACTTATTTGAGCGCTAATTCAAGAAGCCGTATAAATATAAAAGACGCGCTTCCAAATTGGCACCAGCCAATGGAGAACAAAGAGTGTAGACTCTGCCAACATCCTAGGGAAGACTTTCTACATATACTACGCATTTGCCCAGTTCTATTGCCTTGGTGCGAAATCTATCTTCGAAACATCTTTAATCCAAAAAGCATTAGATCCGGTCACCAAGAATCCTGTTTTGCTTGAAAGGCTTGACAACACACACCATGGCGTGTTTTGCAAAACTTCTTCTAAAAGCGGAGTAACTTATCAAGCAAACCATAATTAAAGCTTCAGGAAGCATGATGGAGCCAGGATATTAGCTGTCCCCAAATATGTTTACCTGCTTTCGGCCAAACGGTCTGGTCAACCAAAATCGATAGATCTCGCGCACATCATACAAACTAGGTCAACTGGTTAAAAGGCAGAATCTGAGCCTGTTGACGGCCACTCGGTCGTTGTATGTGTACAAGGTTCTGCCATGTTTCAGAGCTGTTCAACTGGAAATATGCATTGTTGATTACCTCAGCTGCTTTCAGCGGCACCCACGATTAAACCAGCAAGTAGCGGCAACTTTCAACTGATGCTTCACATCGCCAACATCATTTTATGGACCAGAACTGCGAGAATGCCAAATGAATTGCACTCTAGGAACTTGTTGTGCACTAAGGAATGATGATGAAATGCACTTTAGCCTTGGAGTCGCAATGAAGATAAGAATACCGAAGGCATGTATTACTCCTAGCGCCTGGATTGGCGTCGGCGAGGTGCATATCTCTTCACTGCACACCGCTCCACCTGGAATCATAGCACTTCAGCACTCGACCTTTTCGTTGGATTTGGATTCGAACAATCACTGGTGAATTGCATTTTGCCTTTTTATTGTTCCATATTTAACGCCAAAGTTTGGCATTTTAGACTTGTGTTTTTTAGCTTGTCATGTTTTTTTTAATCTTCTCTCTATTATTATTTGATTGCAATAGTTTTAATAAATAATGCAAATAAAGTTTTTGTAGCATGTTAAACTAATTCCCAAGGACCCATCTTCTAGGCGCATCAAGCAGCCATGGCCCGTGCAGGTAAGGGCGGTAGGGTTGGGGGATTTCGACTGATGACCACAAGGAAAAATTAATTATTTAATCAATTTCCCTCGTGGTTGTCTGTCGAAATCCACCCCCACCAGGCCATACCGCCCCACCACTCTTGCCTGCATGGGCCACAGCTGGCATCAAGCAATAATTGTAATTGTATTTATATAGCGCTTACTACACCGGACGAGGCGTTGAAGCGATTTTCAGCGAGTAGCACGCTACTCTGGAACCCAAAGGTGGAATAGTGGTGGATTAGTAAAGAGAATATAAATTGCTATTGGGAGTGGTGGGAGAGGTAGACATGAGAGTGTTAGTTGAATGAATCTTACACTTAACACGACCTCACAAATAACATGGCCGAATACCAGGGGTTCTCCTACAAAAGGGGTCTAGAAAGTTTGCTATCTGGGTGTCATCCTCGACAGCAACGTCTCCTTTACCTCACGAGAACTCACTCACCAGGAGTGCTTAGCACCATCTGCACCTGCTCCGAAGCACCACCATTCCTTGCCTCTAGCTCCCTCGAAAGATCACACTCGTCCTTGCACTGGTCGTAGCCCGTCCGGACCGCTGCAAAGGCCTCTCCATGATCCCCATTCGAAAGACCCTTCCTCAATGACTGAGATCGGAAAAAGAGTTCCTAAAGTTTACAAAAGGTTGAAAGACTCTTTCGTTTCACTCCATCGAGGGCCCTGGCTTCAGCCTGATTTTTAACCGAACTTCTTGTTCAGTCACATGACTGAGATTAGAAGTTAGTTGCTAAATGTTTCATGAAAAGCCTTTTACATCTTCCTGAGTCATCATCAGTTGGTTTCGTAGCGGGATGTGGTCCTTTTCTGTTGCATTGCATCTCTGCAAACATTATCACCTTGCTGTGCTGATGTTTCTTTCACTATCCCGAATGCTACTGAGCTTTAAAACAGCATTTTGCGAAATGAGACAGCAATTTGTGGTTTGAGAACTTTGTAAAAACTCAAAATAAATAGATACATAACCATCAGAAAATAAATACAATTCTAAGCTTTAAGATAAAAAAGAATAGCTGACAAAGATATACATGTTGTACAGATAAGCTAGACCGAGAGGGGAAGGTTGCAGGTGTGCAAGGGAGGAGGGGCTCCTCCTTGTGTTCAATTGAGGTAGATGCACCTGAAGCCATCTTGCCACTTATGCCTATAGCTTCAAGTATTAGGTTAAATTGATAGGCAGGGCCACTGGAATTATGTGGCAGGGGAGGGCCAAAATATGCTACAGGGTTGACTAAATTATACGGCAAGAAAACCCAAAATGTGGCATAATGCGCCACATTTTGTGATATTATTACTTCACTATGTTGTCATTTTAACAATCAACACAATTTGGGTTTTATTTCCACCTCATTAGTAACACTTTAACACCCAAATATGACAATAAGCAACAGAAAGGTGACCAGTCAACTTTTGCAAAGGAACTTCCACTATGTGGTAACAAGTCACTTCGTTTTAGTAACTTTTGAAACGTTTGAGCTGGAAACAATTTTTAAAAATTAAAATCTGTTGATTATGCAGGAAATATTTGATTATGGAGCAAACGTTGCAAATTTATAATTATGCAAAAAACGCCATCGCCGCACAATTGCATAATTCTGGTGTACCTGCTGATGGGGCATCTAAACAATTTTCCCCTTGTTCCATGACCAGGGCCTCTGGAGTTATAACTTTTTGCTGCTGTAGGGTTGTCTGCATAATTATGTATTAACTGCACGTACCACATAAACCACCATGTGTGGCATAATTTGCATATGTGAACAAAACATTTTTTATTTTTTTTAGATCAAAAGGGTCAAATACTACTAAAAGAAAAATCATTGTAGGGGGTGCCACGGGGTACAAGACTTTAGCAAAGGTAATGTGTCAACGTGCAGCGTTTAGTCGTGTTAAAAAACAGTAATTAGGTCAAATAATTGCCAGTATATTGTAAAAGCATGAAATATTGAAATAATACTGCCACACAATGTGCCGCATAGGTTGCCTTTTCTTTCGGGCACACTGATGCATTATTTGGTCCTCCCTTGCTGCATAAATGCAGTGTCTTTGTTTGGGACTTGAACAGTAACCTTCATGCACGAAGCATGCCATCCCTAATTAAGACGTCAAACAATCTCTTCTATACTTCAGTGCCAAAATACCCTTGGTTGGATCCACTTTAAAAATGCATATTTACAAACTCAAATGGGCGCTGATCTCAGAATTTTAGAAAAGGCACTTTTATTCAATGTACACCTGTTAATCTTTGACAATCACGTTTTCAGCATACTCTAAGGAAGACGAGTATGTAATTTATGTTTATACATTTATATATCCAACACCTATGTACCTTACGAGGACAGACCAGAGGGCACAATTATTTGTCCTTTTTGGTGGAGAGCATGTCTTTTGAACCTTGGCTACTACACTGACCACTTGAAATACTGACCCCTTGAATAAAGATATTCTTTCACTGAGACTCCTTTCTGGGACCTAAAATGCATATCTGCCAGCACTGTAACCAGGGCACTTAATATGAAAGTCTTCTATGGACAAACATTAAATTGCCACCTTCTCAGGCACACATCGGGGCGCAGTTGAAAAGTAACAGACTTCTAAATGTACATTTACTGCAGAAGAAACATCTAGCAGGCTTTGTGTTCAAGGAGGAGATCTCTGGAATCCGACCAGCGGGAAGAGCAGTACAGTGCAGCTGATAAGTAAATGTACTCCAGCGCTAACAAACAGCCTTCAGTGAGCAATAAACCGGTTACTGGCATGTGTAAGAAGTACCTCCTTTGCGTCAAAGCCATCCCTCCTGGGCTGACCAGCATAGCTCAGCCAATGCAAACACACTCACTTCGCGCCTGGTGCCTTTTATAGCATAAGTAGTCGTTACATTGTATTATGAAAGGACTATTTTGGGTGTGGGTTGTGAGAATTAATATATAAACTCATTAGTTGATATAAGGTTGCATTTTCCTGGTAAGTAGCACCTATTCATTTATTCATGCAGTAGTTTAATGTAGCGCTGTGCACAGCCTTACTGTAACTTCACAGTGCTATTATATGAAGTAGTATTCGTGTTTCCATTGTGCATGCCTTATTCATTCCATGTGTTGATGTGCAGCCTATGATATGCTGTACATAACTCTATTGCACTTGAAAGAAAAGTTATTGGCATAATCTGCTGGAAAAAAACCTTTTTTCCTAGCAGTTCATAGTGCAATCTGAGACACACATACGCACAGGTACTCGCACAGACACTCAGACATGCACATCATTCGCTAAAACGGATTTGTTTTTACAAATGCAAAATCCAATTTGTACTTTAAATGCATGATCAGTGGCATTTCCCCTTGACTCAGCCTGGCTGCAGGCACCCATCACGCCAATATCAGCATTTCACATCGGTCTCATGCAGCGCCAATGCAACTGAAAGAGAAGGGCACACGAACTACTCTCAAATTCATACTAATTTGGGATTTAATGCGTAGCGCTGCATTGGAATTTTGTGGGTAGCGCGGCGCTGCATTGGGACTTTGTGGGTAGCGCTACCCGCTGACTGCCCAAAAGTAAAAGCAGTGCTGACCAGAAAGTTTGTTGAGATATTATGTTTCAATAGCAAATGTTCCGAAGCTGCTTTTAAGATGATAGCAAAACTATCACAGGATGGCCTTTTCACCTCCAGGTTCTGTGCTGTAATACTCACTCTGATCCCTAGGTGGCACAGCAGAAGAGTGAGAGATGCTATACAAATAGAAAATCTCAGCAAGTTTTGTTTCAGTCGGGCCCATCTAGGATCGTCTGTCAATGCACACATTCACTGCTCCTTTGGCAGGCAGTCACATCAGAAACCGAGCAACACCTTTGTAATATAAGCCTGGCTACTGCCCCCCCCAGAGTAACGGTACTCCCGATGGCCAAGGAAAAGTTCCGGTACCAGTGACGGCTACTCTGCTAAGACGGAGAAGCATCGCCCCACTGCTTTTCAGCAGTATAAATAAAGGAAAAATCACATTATATTAACTCTAAGTTATTATACTTGTATTGTTTCCTTGTTGAGGCAGCTTTGTGGGTGGGGCTGCTCTGCTGGCAGGGGAGGAGAGGAGTGGTTTGCAGTCCCTAAGTGTGCCAGCTGTCTAGGCCGGCCAAACAGCCATGCACACTTTGCATGTTCTCCACACTTTCTGCATTACAGCCGTCGCGGAGAACATGCCCAGGCCCCCAGTCCCCGTCTGAGCACCGAACCACGGCACTCAGACCAATCACCAGGCTGCTTTGCAACATTGTGAATGGTTCATGGGGAGGCAGGGTGCTTTCTGGGTGGTCTGTTCCTGTTCTGGAGACGACAATGGAGAGAGCGGTGAGATGCGGCAAGATGGTACTTTTTTTCCTATACCCCCTCTGCCCTCCCACCCCTGATCTGTGCCAGCTGCCACTGTCCAGTACTCAAGGTGGAAAAATATGGATGTGCCGGTACTCAGTACTGGTGAGTACAGGCCCACTTAAAGCACTGACTTATACCCTTGAATGCCCACGCCCAACAGCAGAGTAGGATCCAGTTATTCACAACAGTACAGATACCAGGGGAACCAACACATGAAAGAGCTACAAGACCATACAAAGGTAGAAATGCTCTATACAAATCTTGCTCAATTGCGTGTGTAGTGTTCGGTGGCAGTCCCGCAGAAATGGACCTCTGTCAAATTTGGATGCGCGAGCCAAGAGAGCCTGGTTCGGACCATCTAGCCAAGATTGACCTGGCCACAGAGGAACCATGACACCTCCTCCTTTAACACATTGTATGCCAGGAAAAAATCAAGCAGCATCCTGTAAAATGGTGGCGAGTTGCTGTAACAGAGTGCGAGCAAGAAAACGTCTGCACTCTGCTGCTGTAAATAAAACTCCGAACTGAAGCAGAATCTAAGCCTGCAGGACTGCAAAGAGTAGAACATTGCTATAATAGATAACCAGAGAGAAACTTCATTTCACCTTTTCTGACCTCGTAATTCACCAATTAAATTCATTTATAGCTTCTCTCAAAGTGTGTGTGTTTCAAAAATAGTTTTGCCTTCTAAGTCAGTGATGGCTGGTGCTAGCTCCATGTAAACGGAATGCTGTGCAATCCTTACATTAATGTTAGTTCAAAGAACCACACAGATCACTTTTAATTAGTGTAGTTTTCTAACTTAAACAAACTTTTCAGATAATAATTTTAATTGAATCATGCCCACCTTACCCAACTTGTTCCTGGAAAAATGCTGTTTATGCAATTATTATTATATATGAATGCAATGAATTTCTGAAGCACCATCACAATATTTCAATGATTTTTTTAAATGTTGCTTTTTTATTGTTTTCATTACTACGGTTACATTTGATTTTATAGTTCTATCTATTCATATTGTCTGCACTAAGTTAGGACATTGGTTTTAATAAAGTCCTAAAAACATATATGGTGGATTTCTTGTGCATGTCCATCCATGGTGGAAGGCGTTTCAGACCTCACGAACAAATTCACAACCAAAGAAATAATCCTGCAATTTCACAGAACTGATCATAGTCCAGAAGGCACCATTCTCATGTAAAGTGCATGTGGTTCATTTGGATAAAATTAGGGGTGGGCAATAAATTAATCTCCGCCGGCATAGTTGGCGGAGTATTGGCCATTCCGCAAATCGCTGCCAACCGCTCTGTGTGGGAGTTTTTTTTCTCTCATGCTGCGCACCAATAGTAAGTTGGTGAACGAGAATGTGCATCCCCTAGCATGATTTTTGGGTGCTAGGAGGGCACCAGGCGAGATTTTCCCAATGTGGATGGTCGCGGGCAGTTACGACTGCACACAGTGAGAAAGCTGCTTCTCCAGTAGAAAATCTAAACAAGCAGCAGCAAAATAAATTCTAGCAGCAGCGCTCTGCGTGGTGCAACTCATGCTGATCTTTTAGTGCGGAATGAGCTCCTAGGGCAAAAAATCTGCACAAGTTCTACTTGTTGGCAGAACTCATCAGAATCATGTTGAGTTTTCATCTAACTCTGCAGAATTCTGGGGAGTGAAACTCAGTGAGTTTTGCCCCCTCAAGATCAAATCCACCAGGTTCCCTTACTCGAGTAGATAAATTGGATTTGAGCCTCTGCTTTAGCCAGAGGGTTTAGGGGGCTTAGAACTGAGCAGCATTTTGCAGAATCATAATCTTTGCGGGACAGTTTCTTCAACATGTTGATCATGGTGTAATATTTTAACTCTGAACAACTAAGTGAACCACTTTGTGATGACTTGCAAGGTGAAGAGAAAAGTAGGTGTCACAGCGTGACGACAAAATGGCTGACTAAACGCTACCTCAGCAACACTGAGGCAAATAGACACCAAACTAGGTCGATCGCCATCTAAATCATTGACAAAGAGTTTTTCAGTATCAGTTTCCAGTGAAAGTGACAATGACAATTGTGTCGATGTTTATTTAAAAAAGGCATGCATATATGGGACTAGTCAAATGTTAGGAAAAATCTAAAGTGAAGAAAAATCAACATGACAAAGCACCACAAACAGTAAAAAATGTTATGAAGATCACTCTAAATATGAATGGGTGTTCAATATCATTCATAATTGATAGTGGTGCCTCAATAATTAACATGCCTGGGGAGAAAAATCAAGTATCGAGAATTATCTCCGTTACTACAGCTTACGAAGTCAAAGACTAACGTATACACACGGGCTGCTTCGGCACCCTCAAAGAGTCAAGGTTTGTTTATAGCCACGATGAAACATAAGCAAACAGTGGTATAAGCGTATTCATGTACTTTAAGGAACAGCTGCAAGTGCCTATTTGCTGAGTTTTAACACTGCTGCCGATATGGGACTTATATTAGTGAATTACAATATGAATGCTAATCATGAACTTGTAAGTCAATTTCCTTAATTATTTCATGGGTTAAGAAAACACAAAACAATGTAAATAAATTGGCACATGAATGAGTATGTTTGTCCTTTTGTTTAAAGACGCAGACGAGTTGAGTTTCACTTGCAAGAAGCTGTCGGAAAGGTACTTTTTGCCTGAACATGACATCATTGAGTGCTCCCACTGGTCCAACACCATGGGTTTCCCCCATTGTAATACTTCCTAAAATAGACAGTGAAGGAGCTGTACGCATATGCGTTGACATGTGTCAGGCCAATAAGGCAATTGAGTGAGTGAGACAGCCTGGTCCGTACGTTTCAATTGGAAGATGCGAAGTTCTTCTCAGCACAATCTAAATCACAATATTACCAATTGGAGCTTGAATTAAAATCCAGATTCATTATATCCTTTTCTATGCATATTGGTCTGTTTCGTTACAACCAATTGAGGTTTGGTATATCCTCTACTGCCAAACCTTTCCAAGACATCATTCGACTTATCATACAGCCTGTAGTAAACGCATTTAACTATAGTGATGACATATGGGTTTTCAGAGCTACACAGAAAGAGCAGGACAAAGGTCTCATGCGGGTATGTCATTTGCTGAACGATGCAGGTTTAATTCTAAGTGCTGATAAATGTGAATTCAACAAGAAAAGCTTGAAGTTCTTCAACCATGTTTTTTCTGATGGGGGTATGAATCCTGATTCAGCTAAGTACAAGCGTTGTCTACTGCAAAACCTCCATGAGACGTTTCTATGTTACAATAATTTCTTAGAACAGCCAGTTACTGTTCTAGATATATACAAGACTTTGCTACAGTCAGTGCACCATTACAAGAACTAACAAAAAATAATGTGTCTATCATTGGTCACGAGAAAGTGAGAGGAGCGTTCAAAGAATTGAGCAAGCTATTGAGAGACCCACTGAAATGGCCTACAAACCTAAACTTCACAGAGAGGTTGTAGTTGGCGCTAGCTGTCAAGTTAGACACAATCCTTGCACAGCACAACTGGCAGACCAATGCCCGGAGACATATCAAGGCATAAAGCAGTAATAGCTTGTCACAAATGGAACATGCTTACTCGCTGCCTGAATAAGAAAGATTGGCAGTGGTCTGGACTTGCAAATATTTCCATGTGTTTTTGTATGGAAAGTCCTTCACAGTAGTGACAGACCATCAAGCACTGTTGACTATATTCAGCAATCCCAAATCCAAAATGTCTCCTAGAATTGAACCTTGGGGTTTGAGATCACAAGAACACAACTATACGATTCTTGATAGTCCAGGGAAAGTTCAGAATCATGCTGATAATTTTTCAAGAGTGCCATTACAATGCCCTGATACCCCAAGACAATGGAGCCTTACATCAATTTTATTGTGATATCAAGCACAACAACTGCCATGTCTTTAGAACAAATTGTCACTGTCACAAGCCAAGATAGTGACATCTTAGAGTTAAAAGACATTATTGCTCATCAATTGTGGAACCAGCACTCTAAACCTCTCACTAATTTCAGTGAGTATGCGAAGTGCAAACATGTATTAGATAAACGTTCAGTGACTCAAGAAGGCCTCCTTCTGCAAGGAACATGAACGGTTATTCCTGAGAGTCTCAGCGGTGGTTCCTCTTAGTGGGCAGAGGAGCGTCGCCCCGTCTGCTGCAAGCGCAGCAGGTGAACACAGATACATTTTAAAAATGGTAATTTATCATTTTATTAATCTGTATGTGTGCCACGCTAGTGTGAGTGTGATTGTGGGGGCAGGGCACATTCCTGTGGATTGCTGGATACATCTGTAGGTGGTCAATGTGCATGTCAGATTGGCCGGCTTTAGACAGTCAGCCAATCTGACATTCGCGCTTCAGAACCAGCAATCACAGCGATGTAAAACAGTCGAAGGACTGCAGGCACAGGCCCCCAGCCTTAAAATGAGCACTGTGTGAGCCTGCTGCAACAAATCCTGAAGAGGTTCTCAACAGCACAAGAGCAGCTCCACGATTGGTTGAATTTGACACTTGGAAGGAAGTCAACTACTTCCCTTTCCTGTTTGTCAGTGCCGCTTCGATCCCTGTTTCTATCCGTCTGCTTCTTGCCTGGAGAGAAAAGAGACACAGAGGACCAGCACAGCAGCATCTCAATATGTTTTTTGCCATCGCACCTCCCCACTTTGTAATGTTACTAGCTCCTCTATAAAGTCTCCGACAACAAAAAAAATTGACGTTGCCCATCAGGGACATTAAGGAACAGTTGCCACTAAGAGAGCTGTCTGTGATCGAGTCTCTTTTCCATATCTCAATGAAAGGGTCGAAAAAGAGTTGGAGACTTGTCATATTCAACTGTCTTTCTTCTCAAGTTATTCAGCACCCAGGTCATAATTTCCACATCATGCTTGGGAGGAAATTGCTATTGATTTATTTAGTTATCTTGAGAATGAACATAATCATCTAGTTATTGTTGATGATTACTCTCATTTTATGATGGTAAAAGCCCTTTCATCCACTTCAGATAAAAAGGTTATTCAAAAGTTAGATGGCTTCTTTGCAACCTTAAAATCGGACAACGGCTCATCTTTTAATATTCGAGAATTCAAAAATGTTCTGAATTACCTCACTATAAAGCTCTCCTCTTTGGTCCCTGGCCAATGGTCTGGTAGAAAGGATTTTGAGTACTCTAAAGAATGCTGTTCAGCATGCTGCACTGGAGAAGCTCAACATCAAAGTTGTTTTGAACACTACTCTTTGAGCTTATCATTCGACCCTTCCCTCAACGACAGGGACAGGTCCTGCAACTCTTATGTTTGGAAGAGCCCAGACGACCAAGCTGCCCCAGTGGGCTAACCTCAGATCTAACAATAAGGAAGACATTTATGCTACGGACTTTGGTCATAAACAGAAGATGAAAATATATGCTGACAGACAATGTCTTGTGAAAGAGGAGCAGACCGAGTGCTTATCAGTCTGATGCTCCTTTTAAGGCTGAGCCCTTTACCATTACTAACACCGAAGGACACATGGTGACAGCCCAGTGTCCTGGGAAGAACCTTACCAGAGTTTCCTCTCACTTTCGGCATGTGGCCCATCACTCACCAAACATCGATGTCAATGTAGAGACTGGGTCCTGTCAGACGGTTGATAACTGTGTCTCCTGATAATTCCACCTCACCTATGCAGATCACTAACCCTTCGACTGCCAGTTCCCAGTTTCCAGTAACCCGATCAGGACGTGTGATTCAGGCACTGCGACGCTTAATTGAAGAATTGTAATTGCCTGTATTTCTATGATTATCTGTGTATTAATTAAAGTATTTATTTTGTGTATTTATTTATTTATTTATCTAGTTTGGAAAGTTATAACTTTTAATTTAACAAAGCGAGAGATGTAGTGCCTTAAATAAAAGAACGCTGGAACTGTTTTGGTTCCCACTGTAGACAGTAGGCCTGTGATAAGCATTGGAAAGATGACTTGAAGGCAAGCTTAGTATGTTGAGTTCTGACATACACACAGCGGAATAATGATGTGTACAAGATACTCTTCGTGTGTGGTGTGGTTATTAGCGAGTACCTGAGCTGGCAGCACGCTACAATAATGAACAGAACCAAAGGGACCTAATCTGTCATGGCGGCAAATTTTTATTTACTGCATGAGTGGGAATGGAAGTTTATTTTCTTCCTCAACAATATCCCTTCACTTTCTTAGGCGTAATGTCCCTACTCATAATCACCATACACTTTACTGTTAATAGAACAAACCTATGAGTCATCAGTCACTGGGTTCAAAAAGAAATACCCCATACCTTGACAGGTGTATATAACACACAAATGTGTAACAAAATAAAAAAAGTGACAGAACAAGGTAGCACCCCACATGCGCACCACCAAAGGGAGCTTACTAGTTAAATATCACCAGTTATGCCCACGTTTATCATCATAGGTTGCTATCTCGTAAAAAAAAAAAACGATTGGTGTCCAGAAAGCCAGTGAACCAGGTGAACTTATGTGTAAAGATCACACACTTCAACCCCGTGTAGTTAAAATTGAGATAAGACCCACTGTAACCAACAGACCACTTTAGTCACAACTCGTGGTCTTATTCAAGCTAAAAACATACTGCATGTTTGCAGAGCAAATAACGTTGGGCCAACATGTTTTATTGCCTGTCAATTGTAGTGGCAATTTCTTCAGGGCACGAGGACTTTGTCCACCTTATCTGGACCCTTATTATGAACAACCAGTGACAGATTAGGTCCCTTTGGTTGTGTTTATGATTTTGAGTGGGGGGGCGGCCTAATCTGTTCCTTAGTGTTTGGAAGAGTACGCTACAATAACCCATCAGAGTTTATTTTCAAAGACAATTGGAGTGACCTGAGGTGGAAAATAAGAGGGATCTCATGGACATACAAACAAGGGAAAGCTTGGAGCAAACTTGAGGCAGGGGAAAAAAAGTGAGGCCTGAGAGCAAAAAAGGTAGGAGGCTTGGATGCAAAGAAAGTAACAGATGTCTGGGGGCAAAAAAAGGGGACATCCTGTGTGAATTGAAAGTGATGGAGGCCTGAAGTGCAAGTGAGAAACCAGAGAATTAATTTGGGGCAGAGAAACAAGTGAGTTGCAACGGAGAAAGAAGCGAAGAGGGTAAAGTGGCAGAGAAAAAAGGAGGTGGTTGGGACAGAGAAACATGGAGGGTTAGGGATCAGAGAAATAAAGGGGCTGCTGGGAAGAGAAACAGGAATTATGTGCAAGCAAGAAGGAAATTATAGGAGCAGAGAAACAGGAGGTTAGAGGCACAGAAAGGGAGCTAGGTGCAGAAACAGGAGGGGAGGGTAGAGGCAGATAAACAACATGATAAAGGCAAAGAGACAACTGTGGACTTGGAGCAGAGAAGTAATGGTTGGCTAAAGATAAATAATCCAGTGTGTGCAGAAACAAAGACGGGGCTAAAGGTACAGAAGCCCAGGTGATGACTAAAGAACTCTTTCCAATGCTCAAACTCAACCACACTTGATTAGGAAGGAGCATAAACAGCACTCCTACAGTTCTTCTAGAGCACTTCTTGAAAATGTTAACCCACTTCTTGTTTTTAAACAAGTTACACTCCCCAGGTCATGTATAGTCTGGTTTATCAACCATTTGATATGTGGTAAGGAAATTGAAGCACTTATCCTAGGTTTTCAGATGTGTTGGTTCAATTTGATCAAATTAAATGAACTAGGGCTACAACTCCCAGAATGTGTTAAGGTTTTTAACGGAAACCCTGGCCTAGAGTACGGTGTCCTTGCTGACACAGAATATCACTATGTCATCCATTATTACAAGCATTTGCAACAAGAAAAATAACATCTTGGCTATAGATGGTGGTCAGGGGTTTTTAATTGAATATTTAAATTAAAAAACAATTAAACCATTGCATATCACAGTACGCGTGCAGATGTATATAAAACAGGTAAAGAGGCCCTTTTCTTACTGATGCAAAGAACAAATAGTATGGGCATTAAAATATTGCAAGACATAGATTAAACATGCAAAGATTTAAAAATTAAGAAAGGATAAAGCATGGAAAGAGAAAGGCAAATATAGGTCCACTTCCAGCCATGTCAAACAAGAGCACTCATTTTTAGGTGGATGTGATCAGTTAAATGAACTCACTCTCAGTATTAGAAGGCTTATGGCTGGACAGAAGTAAAATGTGAATGGCAGATTACCAGACCAACAGATGAAGAGTCCTGATCCCAAGACTCTATGCATATGTATGTTTGCAGGCATTTTATTTTTATTACAGGAGGCCGTCTAAACAGCCAAAGCGTTCTCAACAGCAAAAGAATTCTCTAGGCCAGACCTAAACATGAGCAGGAAATATTGAGAAATTGCAAGCACTCCGGTGCCATGTTTCAATCAAAGTGGCTGATTCACGGGCTAAGATCCCTGCCTTGTACATGTCACTATTTATCTGGCGAGCAGCCCAGACACGACCTGCTTTTCTCAGCAGTGACAGTGCACTTTGATTTCTCCAGGGAATGGAGGGGCAGAGGGGAGGCCTTCTCCAGGCTTTAAATGGTTTTCAGGGGCGGCTCCTCCGTTATGGCAGAAAATCGTGGCCTCATTCCTGAGAGCCAGCAGAGGCAAACGTGAAAACTAAAATGATAATAAAACTATATTATTATTTTATTTTTTTCTTAACTAGCCATTGCCCCCCGAGTGTTGGGGCAGGTCCACCCTGATGGAGCCTCACGTCAGCAGTAGGGAGGAGGGATGGATTTAACTAGGCTAGATGCATTTTAAATACCAGAAAGGCAATGTCTCTTTCCACTGGAAACTGAGCATCCTTTCATAGTAGTCCTATTTCTGTGTTTCAGTGAGGGAGACCGGTAGAAGTTGATACTACAAACAGTAATGGAAGCGGAGAACATATAACAGGCATTATATGAAAAGAAATACCGCCCGTTGGTTAAGTTGCCAATTCGACTAGCGATGTGATACTACATTCTCATTAACCCTTTCGTTGCGGTGGGAATTCCGCCGCAGCGCTTGGGGGTGCGAGGGGGCAGCGCGGTGGCGCTGTGCTCATGACGGAGCCACTCCGTCATGAGCCACGGTTGAGCTGTGCTCATGATGGAGTGGTTCCGTCATGACTCCGCCCAGTTGCGTTGTCCCCCCGCACAGGCGGGGAAACAGCGCCGCGTGGGCGGAGCGGCCGCCAACGGTCGTGGCATGACGGAACCGCTCCGTCATGAGCACACGGCAACCGTGGCTCATGACGGAGCGGTTCCATCATGAGCGGGGAAGGGGTTAAAACAAATTGTGTGATATGAAGTTAACTCTGCTTGAACCTATCTGAACCGAGAGCACTTACAAGAAGGCTAAGTGTGCTGCTTAATTTGTTCTGGTACTTGCAGCTGGTGGGCAGCAGGATTCGTTTTTGGGGACCAAGACTTATTTTCCGTCATCAGACTCTGGCCAAGAGAGAAAAGGGCAGAAAAGGGAGTAGAAACATAGAAAATCAGTGACGGGGGCGGGGGGAAGACCGTTGAAGCACTGAGGGAGGCTCTTGTGCAGGGTCCAAAGCAAGTAGCCGCCACAAATAGGAGAGATTTGGAAGTACGGTCAAGAGGGCGGCCTTCAAACGAGGGGCAGTGGAGACTACAGCACCAGTCGGGACACGGATTTACCGGACGCAGGAATCGGAATGGCCGGAGGCAAGGGTGGAAAGGCGGTCCTACAAACATAACTGGACAAATATGCGTGCAAAGGGGGTAGAAGAATCAGACCCCCACCAATACAAATGCTCACACGCAGGCTGCTACTTCTGTGGGAAAGGCGGAACCTACACTGCAGGACATTATGACGGCTATCAATGTCTGCAATTCCTTTTTCATCAGCAGTGCACTGCGGACTGTTACTGGACAAGATGGCGTGAGGTCTGCAATATGTTGGAGGACTAGATCTTAGGGCAGCTAGCAAGGGATTGGAGGGTGGGGTTGGGAAGAAGTACCCTCGGACCAGATATGGCTAAGATGAGAACGTTGAGCTTGAGGGCCATGACTTGGAATGTTAATAGGCTAAACGACAGACTTAAGAGAACAATGGTGTTGAAATATTTGAACAGACATTCGCCCGAACTGGTCCTATTACAAGAAACACACTTGAGGGGTAGTTCCTGTCTGGAGCTCAAAAGTTACAATTTCTTGGCGCATGCGGGGTTTACCTCTGGCTCTTGAGGTGTCTCCATATTGATTACAAAATCTGTGCCCTTTATACCCGTTCGTATATGACATGATACCCAAGGCAGGTATGTGGCACTGACAGGGAGCTTGGAGGGGAAGACACTGAACATATGCCTCGTCTATGTGCCACCCAGGCTAGAAGGGGAAATGTTTCCACTGTTAAGCAAAATGATACTCATGTTGGGAGTTGATATGAATGCTGTATTGTGTCAAGAGCTGGATAGGGCCCGATTAACTACACAGGCGGGGGGCTTGGAGCAACTGCGAGAATTTGTGGAAGCACTGGGCCTTGTAGATTTGTGGAGAGAGCATAGCCCATCTATTAGGCAATACACTCATATCTGCCGGGCACAGCAGTGGATCCAGATTGGACTATTTCTTCACACAGTGGCATATCAGGGGCATATCGACCACTCCCCGGTTGAGGTCTCCTTGCAGGGCCCAGTCCGGGGAAACGTTCTTCCATCAAGACGAGTTTAGAGAGCGTACAGAGCAATATTTTACTAAAAACATGGGTTCAGTAGCCTCACACTGCGTGTTGTGGGAAGCATATAAGGTGGTTGTGAGAGGCTATGCCCAGGCAGAAATGGGGGGGTAGAAAGAAGGACCGAATGGCGCACTGTGCCGCACTAGAGGGTGAGTTAGCGACACTGGAGGAATGGGTTGTGCAGGTGGGGGAGCCAGACCTGATACTTAGACGTAGATTAGGGCTCAAGCAGGAGGAACTAAAGTACCTAGAGGAAGATGCCGCCAGAGCACATGCAGTGGCAACTCAAAGGAAATTATACGATGTGGGGTGTAGGGGACAAGGCAAACAAGCTAATTGCCTGGTTGGAAAAGAGAGGTCAAGGAAGTAACTGGGTAGCTGAAATCAAGGGGATTGATGGTGCTTGCCATAAGGAGGGCTTCGAAATAGCGGTAGTGTTTGCTCAATGCTATGAAACAATATACCAGTCTGCCTCTGCCGTGACAGAGGAGGAATGTACTGCCTTTTCCAGGATATTGCATTGCTGACATGGTCAGCAGAGGATAGTGAGGCGAATGACCAGGATTTATCGGTGGAGGAGGTAGCAAGTGCTATCAGGGAATTGCAATCTGGGAAAACGGCAGGCCTGAATGGCTTACCTGCTGATATGTTCAAGTGCGTCTCGGATAAAGTGGCGTAGCCTATGCTCGATATGTTTTGTGAAGCGCTGGAGGTGGGGCAGTTGCCGGATGATCTTAGACTAGCATCAATAATTGTTATCCCTAAACCTGGTAAAGCACCGGAAGACTGTGGGTCATATAGACCCATCTCGCTGTTGAATTACGAGGCTAAGGTGTTGGCAAAAGTGCTGGCCAATAGGCTCAGGCCTCTAATCTCCACCGTAATCCACCCGATCAGTCTAGGTTTATGTCTATGAGGAGTACAAGGCTAAATTTCCACCATTTACATGGAGTAATGCATGAAGTACTGGCGTGTCCGACAGAAGATGCAGCGCTGGAGTCATTGGATGCCCGTATGATATTTTAATGTATTGAGTGGAAATATTTGTTTATGGTGATGTCCAAGATGGGCTTCGGGCGAGGTGCCTGGGTCCGACTGCTATATCCGGACCCTATGGGCAGAGATTGGGTCAACGCGGCGATATCTAGGCAATTTGCTCTTCATCGGGGTACGCGTCAGGGGTGCCCACTGTCTCCGATGCTATTTGTGATGGCCTTGGAGCCATTAGCAGCCTGGGTACACAAGGATCCGGTGGTCCAGGGAATTGATGTTGGAGGGGACTGGGAGGAAACGCATCTCCCTGTATGCGGACAATGCTTTTCGGTATGTATATAGACCACGTCACACGATTCATAAATTGCTCCATATTTTTAGGACATTTGGTAAATACTCTGGGTATCAAATAAATTGGGATAAATCATAGGTCTTCTCTCTAACGGGGCAGAAACTGTAGCTTACATTGGCGTGTGTGGCCTTGCAGCAGCGGGAAGTATTCAAATACTTGGGAATCTTATTCACTAGGTCGGCAGAGGTTTTTAGATCTGAATCTGAAGCCGCAGATAGAAATATTGCACAGAGATGTGATGCATTGGCGGAGGCTACCGGTATCTCTTATGGGACGGGAGGTCTTATTCAAGATGATGGCCCTTCCGTGGTTACTGTACATACTGCAGAATACCCCAGATCGGTGTCTGATGGTGGTGTTTTGCACAATAGATGCAGAATAACGGGCCCTACTGTGGGCGGGGTGTAGCCCCCGAATAGCACAGTGAAAACTGCAGCGGTGGGCATATGATGGGGGACTGGCAGTGCCGAACATTAGACGCTATGATCTGGCAGCTCAACTGGTGTGTGTGAAAGACTGGGTTTTTGCACCCAGTGATGAGCCAGCGTATAGGATAGATCGGCATGCATTTGGTTCTCCGGGATACTCTGCGACATTGTATGGAAAGGTCATCAGCCAACATACATTTGTTCACAAGGAACTCATTTTGACAAAACAAGATGAAATTTATGCAAGGAGTATTGGTTTCTTGCATCAATATTAGAATTGCAGTTCAAGCAAAACAATATAACATTCCAACCATAGTATTTTATAGGTTATAGTAATGAATAACATCAAAACATTAGAGAATAAAGCCCACATACAACAGAAATTCTGTCGTGCCCACTTAAGCCGAAAATGGACGGAAATGTATTTCCAACAAACAGTCATTAGAAAAGGAATAAGAATTTCACTGTGCATTTACACTTTATACACAATAAAAAAGGTGACTGATGTACCCCAGTGTTGTGACCATAACCAAGAATGACGTATTTATACAGTAACAGTAAAAAGAAGTAGTTGGTTACTGGAATAATGAGGGAGGTCCCTTAGAGACGTGGTTTTTATATTTACAGAGATTATTTCTAAGGGTCTGGGACTCTCCCATTCCATTGTTGTTGACGACGTTTCGACTCTCTCGAGTTACGGGGTCTTTTCAGGACGGGGGTTCTGGGGACTGGAATACTACATGTAATTAAAGGTTGAAATAGAATAAGGTGAGCTGTGAGTAGGAAATAACCTATTGTGGGCTTGCCCAAAGCACTCACAAATGGCCGAAGCTGCTGAATGCTCAATGAGAAGAGCCTGGTTCAGCCCTTGTGAAGAAATACTGAAGAGCAAACCAAAAACACCAATGAAAAGAAATATCTGTATCACCACCTTTTACCCGCACAGCACACAGATAGTAAAGACCATTAAGAGACACTGGCCCACACTCAACACGCTCGACACATGCCAAGAACTGTCAATGTTCTCATAGAGAAAAGGCAAAAATATAAGGGACCATCTTGTGCCCTCAGATACCAGCATTCCCAAACCCAAAACCACCATCAATGAAATTTGGTCACTACCACCTATCTCAGGCCATTTTAAGTGTGGCATCTGTATAGCCTCCCAAAACATATCAAACACTAAACTGTTTTCACATGGGAACATTAAATGGACATTACACGACCACACTAACTGTGCCACCCCAAATGTCATCTACTGTATTTGGTGCCCCTGCGACCTCATCTATATAAGGCAGACAGTGCAGCCTGTGAAGGCACATATCAGCCACCATAGAATCTGAATACGCTGTTTAGTTGAAAATGCACCATTGGTCCAATATTATAAAAGGCAGATCCCACAATGCAGATGAGATACACTGGCAGGTTATCGAGAGAGCCAAAACCCCACAAAGAACATTTCTCTGACCTTGCAAACTTTAGAGTGGAAATGGATTGATAAATGTGACTCCATAAGAAATGGTTTGAATAGCCTGGAGGAGTGGCGTGAATTCATTAGCTTAAACTGATGTTTGTTCCTGACACGTATCTCTCAGACAGTACTTCTTGATATGAGATGGCCCACAGATATGGACAGTGTCTGTCTCTTGGGGAACACAATTTGGGGTCACATGTAATGACGGTAAACATGGAACATATATAATGCATACCGTCCATGTTCCTCCTGTTTCATCCTTGTGTAATTGTGGGGTTTTGTGCTCACAATTTATAATGTACAATGCTATGCTTTATGTACTCTAAAAAGAGGACATCCTCCTTCTGTAACCCACTGATGCCCTTACGTTCATTGCACTTCTTCATACGATGAATATATGACACAAACCCGAGTGGCATGGACATACGGTGTTTAATATGTATATGCTCAATTAGAGTTATTCCACCAAACGCTATAGATGTGGTTATTATTACTAGGGACTCTAGGACTCTACTAGGAGCAACTAGATAGAGCCACTAATTACTAGTGTTGCGACTAGATACGTCAACACCATAATTATAGGACATTAAGTCTTATTATAGGTTCCTCTCATTACACTGCTGTATTTTTGGAACTATGAGCCAACTACAACTGGTTTCATGCACCCCTTACACAATCTGCGAGGAGTGGCAATGTGGAACAATCGTTCCTTGGCCACTCATTTATTATTCACATTTAATTATTATATGTACGCCTTGGTACGATAGAATGGGAATGACTATGCCCATATCATCTCCCATGAGTCCACCTATCATAGTGCCCGATCCATCACGGCCGCTGACTTGTTTTACCCTACATAATCACAAGCGGCATTGCGGCATTATGCGGTTAGTGCTACAGTGTATCCAAAATAGTCTATTGGTATTACCAGTCCCAATGCCTTTCTTTTTTAAATTAGGCCTTATACAGCAACGTGATCTCTTCATACAGACATTCCTATACCCAAGAGCACCCTCCTATATGGCCGCTCCACTTCTGAGCACAGACTGCCTGTCTAGAGCACGTCTTGGCCGCACATGCGCATACCGCAAGCACCCTAACCGGCTTCCGTCAGGGACTACATAGCCAGATCTTTGCCGGCTCCCTTTTACTCCGACCCGACAACTACACAAATGCACTGATCAGGGAATAAGGTATGTCCAAACAGGTTACTTTATCGTTCCTCTTATCTCATCACTACCCGATCCTTACGGCTCCGTGCTGTTTCCACAGACCCACTCCCAGCTGATGAGAGCAGGAGGTAACACCTCTACTGTCCCGCTTTACCAGCGCATTCACAACTACCTGACTGGCTACCCTGACTCCTGGTGAGTACGGAAAGCCCAGCCTTCACAATCTTGGTCTTATCATAATGAGTGCACACCTAAGGTGTCCTTTACTGACAGGTATCTTTGGGATATCAGCAATCACTTTCAGGAACGTACCCTACTGATCACTTTTGAGAGAGTCCTGCGAACACTACGATAGGGTACAATTTTCAGCTGTGTGGCAGTTTCTAGCCCACAGGTGGAATTTAAGTATATCCTAATGAGCCACCCTGTCCACCACCACCTGGCTACAACTATTACAGGAAGATTGATTCCTCCACACCTTCGGCCATTTGTGAGTGCCTAGGCTAAGCCCACAATAGGTTATTTCCTACTCACAGCTCACTTTATTCTTTTTCAACCTTTAACTACATGTCCTATTGCAATCCCTAGAACCCCCGTCCTGAAGAGGCCCTGTAACTTGTGAGGGTTGAAACGTCGTCGAGAACAAAGGAAGGGAGAGTCCCAGATCCTTAGAAATAATCTAAAAAAATATAAAAACCACTTCTCTAAGGGACCTCCCTTATTATTCCAATAAACAACTACTTTTTTTACTGTCACTGTATAAATATGTCACTGTTCGTTTGGTCACAACACTGGGGTACATCAGTCACCCTTTTTATCATGTATATAGTGTAAAAACACAGTGAAATTCTTATTCCTTTTCTAATGACTTTGTTGCAAATAAAATTAAGCCCATTTTCGGCTGAAGTGGGCACTACAGAATTTCTGTTGTATGTGGGCTTTATTCTCTAATGTTTTGATTTATTCATTACTATAACCCAAGAAATACTATAGTTAGAAAGTTGTATTGTTCCGCTTGAACTGCAATTCTAACATAGATGCAAGAAACCAATTCTCCTTGCGTACATTTCATCTTGTTTTGTCCAAATGTGTTCCTTATTAACAAATGTATGTAGGCTGATCAGCTAAACCCAGTTCACAGGGACATATGGGTCGCTCTTGTTATAATTGTATGGAAAGGGGCGTCAACCACATCTGCCGGCACATACAATAACGGTTATTCAGGCATGGCGTGATGCCACAAAGCTGTAGGGTGGGAGTCTAGACTGACTGAGCAGACCCCATTGTGGGACTGTGGCCAATTGGTAGAGGTGAGACATTTGGAGGGCTTCCGTAGGTGGAACCTCATTAGTATTGAAAAGCTCAGGGATATTTGGCGAAATGGTGAAATGTGTCAGTTTGAGGACTTTCAGTCAGAATATTAACTTAGTGGAAGGGGAGAGGCTCTGCTATCTACAGCTGAGGCATGCCCTGAAATGCCACGTAACGGTTGGAGAGCAGGTCCCGGAATACTCTCCAATGGAGGATAGATTGCTGATGGACCCGATGGTGGGAAAGGGCCGTATCGCTTATGCATCACAAGCTTATGAATAATCGGGCGGACCTGTTGGGCCCCTTAGGAGAAGCGTGGGAGTCGGATATGGGGCTGCTGGAGAATGACGATTGGTAGGAGGCGATGCAGAGCCTTAGGGAAATGGCTGTCCGTGCCAGGTTTAGATTTGTCCAGCTTAAGATTCTGCACAGATCCTAGATTTCCCGAACACTGCAGCAGAAGTTGGATAGAAGTGAATCTGGCCAGTGTGCTAGGGGATGTGGGTTCCTTTTTCCACATTCATTGGGCATGCCCCAAGATTCAGAAATACTGGGAGGGGGTTTCCCGAGTGATGGCCGCGGTGGTGGGTTCACAGGTCCCCGTAGAGACGAAATGGCATATATTGAGTGTGACGGGGTAGATTGTTTGGCCCAAATACATGAAAATATGGTTGACACTGGCATCTGGTGTGCCAAAATGGAAATATAGCAAGCCAGGGGGCGGTTGAACCCCTGAAAGTGGGGGTGTGGAAACCAGACCTGGACTGGTGTCAACAATACGAAACAGTGGTCTATGAGAGTGGAGGATGCCCAAAACAAATGGGAGAAAATTGAGTGTTCGTGGTCAGAATGCGGCATGCCGGGGGAGGGCACTAAGTAGTTAGGGTGGGTACAGGGTGGGGAAGCCTAACAATATTGTACTGTGTACTGTCATAGAAATTATTATGATGCTCTATTGTAACAAGTGTCGTCCAAATATTGAAATGTGTAATTCGCAACTGCTTAATAAAAAGAACTTTAAAAAAAAACTGTGACAAGGGGAGAAACCAAGGTTAAGAAAGAAGCTGCTAGAGTGAGATAAAGAAACTAAAACTGTATCGGGTGGTAGAAGAAACAAGTATGAGAAGGAATCTTAATAGGGAAGCCTTGGTATACAGCAATGCTGGAATTCAGAAGTGTCAGCTCAGGGCTCACAAACAACACTTTAGGCCTTTTTGTTAAATTAACCCTGACTCATGCCTACTAGTCATTTACATCTATATATCTGTAGCTGATGAGTCATTCTGAATGAATGCACCAGTATTGTTTTAATGCACATTTTATACAAGGTGTGATACTAGGTACCGGAAGTAGGGTTACAGGGGTTGGTGCAGCACCCCTAAAATAACCATGCTGGAGTTCAGAAGTGAATAATAAAGTTGCCTTTAAATTGTGCCTTTATCTTGTCACATTTGCTATGAATTCATAGATAGAGGTCAAATGTCAGGAAATGTCTTCTCACAAATTGCTGCTTATTCTTTTAAAATGGAGATTGGTTTATTTCTCTGTCTGTAAATTGAGGGAATTTTGTAAAGTGAACAATGTGGCAATCTTTCTGGGGTACAGGGAGTGTGGAAGGAAACACTGTAGGATGTCAATTTATTCAACACAACAAAACTTAAATGTCTGTGAATTAACTGTACACATATTTCAAAACATATCAGTAGTTAAGAAAGCACACATGAAGCACATTTTTTGTAATTCTGAAATATGATGGACAGAAAGATGTTAATAGGATCAAATCAAAACACTTTCTTTGGGGATGAACACATGATAACTATTCGCTGAAACCCAATTTCCAAATATTATGCTTGGTGCTCTACATTGTTTTATCAGTAAAAGGTCCTCTCTGTGCAAATTTAGTGGCCAATTCCAAGGAAAATGTGCTGGCTGTAAATGACAGTGAGATACCACACCATGTTTTAGTAATGTATTTGTGGCAGTTGCAGGAGAGTAGGATCTGCTTCTTATGGTTACTCCCACTTTTTGCTGATGTATCACTGTTTTCGACTTAGTCTGACTGGGATCCTGCTATTCAGGACCCCAGTCGAGCTGCTTTCTCCTCTAAATTGATTGCATGTACTTTAGGTACACTCCAGATTGGATTCTGGGGAACCCTTATCAGTCCCTAGTATATGGTATACTATGTACCCAGGGCATAGGTAACCCAGACGCCTCCCAGGGGCTGCAGCATGTATTGTGCCACCCCTGAGAGACCATTCAAACTGACACCACAGGTCTGCTACTGCAGCCTGTGTAAGGTGGTGCATGCACCCCTTACTTAGATATAGGTTGCCTATATCTATTGTAAATCACTGTACATATGAACCTATCAGTCAACCCTATGGCAGGCCTTATCAATCCTGAAGGCAGGGTGCGGGGTTTTATGTGAGAGGGTGCACCTGCATGAGCAGAGCCCCTCTGCACCCTTCAGGAACCTATTTTCCGGGGTAGTTTGCGATGCAGCCAACCATATATATTCAAGTGCATTATAACCTCCGAGTAAATGCTAACTTTAAAACGGCTGCTTAGAAACATGATTCCAAGGTGTTTGACACCAAACACAACATACCTCCACACCAGTAACTGGTGTGGAAGGTATTATTCCACCCTTCTAGAGGGACTTATGTGACACACCGGGCTACCCGGTACAAGCTTGCTCGACCTGGGCATCACAAAATGGTTGCTGCCAGCCACAGACACGAGTCTGCCCTCCTGCTGCTGAGCCAAGCTCGAGCAGGGGAAGCCCTGACAATAAGTTTCCTGTCAGAGGGAGGTGTGACCACCTCCCAGACAGTATTTAGTGTATTGGGGCTGGGTGGGTGCACTCAGAGTGCTTTGAAGTCTGCACTGGCGGCACATTTGGTGTCCCTGTGCATAGTCCAGCTCAAACTGGTTGCAAGAGCCATTTGCTCCTGTTCTGGTGCGAAACTGGACAAAGGACATGGGTGTAGCTACCCCTCTGTCCTGACCCTCCCATAGGTGGGTCCCCAGAGTTTGCCCCACCCCTTCCTTGGGTATAAAGTAGGAACCCCTGACTACAGGACTTTAGATTTTACCTGGACTAAACTCTGCTACAGAAACCAAGTACTTTGATGATCTACACTACGCTGGATCACTGAAGAATCTCCTTTGGAGTAAAGGAGTTACTCCCCTGCAAGGCAGGCACCTTTAACACATCTGACCGGTTTGCATCTCCTGAGGACTCCGAAGATTTCTGCAACACAGGAGTGGGTTCCCAAGTGTCCCCAAGGTTGATCAGTTCTCTCAGCAATCCTGAGACCCGTATCCCTCGTGGGGACCGTGCAACCCAAACTCCTGTGCACCATCTACTTTTGCAGCAGCATATGCTTTTCGGCGATCCCGGAGGCTGTGCTTTGGGCTACTTGTAGTCCAGATCCCAAGCAGTAATTCCACTGAAGATTTCCAGCCTACACTCCAGTAGTGTTCCGTGGGCTGGTATTTTGTGATTCAGCATGAGGTCCCTTCGCGATCCCTGGTCCCTGTGAAGGTAACTTTGACTTTCAGTGGGCTTTCCTGGTTGCTCCAGACGTGCCCCGACTCTCCATTGCTTGGAGAGTCCCCCGGACCTTGCTGGTCCTCACAGAAGCTTATTTACTTTGCCCACTTGGGTTCCAGTTGCCAAGTCTTGTTGCTGTTCAAGCCGGGCACTGACCCACCAGCACTCGACATCCTTCGTGGGACAGCTCACCTCCGGACGTTGGTCATCGTCGACATCTCCTGGTCCCTGTGGCTGCAGAGTCAAGCATCGCAGCAATTCACCTGAAGCACCCGACATTGGTGGGCATTCATCTATCGTGCTCCTGGTCACCTTGAGGTGACCCAGACTCTGTCCCCTCTGCTTTCAGGTTCTTCTCATCTTCCGCGGCAGCAGCACTTTTCCGCATCACGCCATTGAAAACGACGAAGGTTTCCGATATCACTTGACCCCTATGCACCTGGCTCCTCTGGGATAGGTAACACGGGTATCTCAGTACTCTCAAGGGTGCTGGCCTTAGAACCTTCTATGTTTGAAAGGGTTTGCCTAAAGTCCTCTCCGAAGTGTCCTTAATCTTTAAAATTCCAACCGTGACATTCCCATCGGATTGTACAGAGCTCGCACCTGTGTTCACACACTGCACCCGTCCTCCTTGGGTCACCTGTGTCACTACATTGGGTGGTTCCTTGGGGTCCCAGTGATTCTACGTGCTCTAGGCACTGAGTCTAGTTAAGTCGTGGTTGTTATACCACTTTTTTAGTATATGGTTCGGTCTCCCCCTGGAGCCCGCTGTGTATTGTGCTATTTACTGTCGTTCTAGTGATTTAATATTGTGTGCTTTGTGCTCTAATCTCATAAAGAGGTTAGTAGAGAGTGTTTAGTAATAAATACATATATTTTATATATCTCTTGTGTGGTTCTCCTTTCATTGGTCATTCAGGAGGTTCGGATCTGGTAAAACAAGCTGCTTTACATTCCTTTGAGACTTAGCCTGAAGGCTGCTCTCCATAGCTACCACTAGGATAGCTTTCAATAAAGGATGTCTTTGACCTAATCATCAATAAGGGTTGTTTGGACTGGTACAAGGTGCCCACTTTAATTAGTGGACAGCATATACCAGGCCAACTTCTCACAGCAGTGTACTCCAAAATGCACCATTAGCTACATACTGCACTTTTACCTCACTCTGGGTGTGGCTCATTTGCTACACTTGTTCTTTATGGGACACTTGGATTTTGCACAATCCCAATGATTATAGTGATGTAACATTGATTCAACACACCCACTCTGATAATTGTTCCAGCACCACTGATTGAGACTGTTGTTGGTCTGTTTGTGATGTATAAGAACCAAAGTTTACCTTAAAAAAAGTGATGGTTAAAATTTTAAGATTTGCCCCATCATTTTTGGTGTTTTGTAATGAGATACATAAAAATGTCATTATTAGCGCTTGGATGTCACAAGTCAACGATCTACAAATCAATAAATACCCTACAAATGTACCAGTAGCATTAAGGGACTTGTGATGTGATCTAAATTATAAAAGAAGTTCCTGAACTCCTCATTACTGGAGGACTTGAGTCAAAGTACTTAAATTTTGGTTGTAAAAGCAGACAGATTTCATTGCAAACAGGACCTTTCTCCTCCTTTCCAAATCTCTTCTCTTCACTCGGCATATCTCTCTGTAGGCTATTCTAAGCCTTTTTGAAAATTCACAAACTTAAGAAAAAGGAGTGGATAAGCTTTTTTTTCCAACAGCCAATCAGCCTCTATTATGTTGCGGAGTCGCAGCTCAGAATTGTGTCCTTCCTAACTAGATATCAATGAATGTTATATGTCAAATTACAACAAAACTACTAAATAAAATGGTATCAAATTCTGAAAAAGCAACAGAAGGTGGTGGCCTCTTTGTTCATGTAAAATCTTATGCCAGTTTGTTTATCGTTTTTTGTTCACCCCCCCCCCTCCCTACCCCCCAAAAAAGCGGATTTCATACACTCCTTTAAAAAAGCTCCATCTCAGTTTATAAAACCTTTGAGCACCATGATCAGTTGGTACGAATCTTCCCCAAGATCACACAAAAAACGAATTGCATTTTCTTTTTGTGCAAAGTGTTTAGCCGAGTTATCAAACGCTGCAAAATTTATTAGTAATCAAAACAAGATTTTTCCATTGAACTTAAAAAAAACAAGCACTGGCAAAGCCAATAGATCATGCCTTGGCAAGACTTCCTTTTTCTATTTTGTTTTTGCAAGCATACACAGTATGCAAACATTTTCAAAAACATAACAAATAATAAATGCGTGTCCTAGCAAGCCTGGAACTGAAGGGCTCTCCTTTTCGGGCAGTTGTGCAGGTCATTAGGCAGTGTGCCATCAATTACAGTGCAAAAGAAGCAATGGATGAGGTGGGCTAAAAATGCTGTAGTGTGTGGAAGCTACGTCTGAACCACCCATGAACCGACCAATGGATGGAGATGGTGGACTGAAAGTCCCAATTTGTATAGATAGTTAAATATATTTTTATGTTACAATTGTTTTGGAAAACATGAGGCTTGCGAGACAACTAAAACTGTCTCCAGGCCAGACCTAATAAATCATAACATATTATGTCATCTCTTAGGAGATAGACAGATTCCCTGGTCATAAGATCCAGCTATCCACCAGGGGGCTGCGGGTTCACAAGACAGGAAGGCGCATTATGAGTGCACGTACTCCAGAGGCACACCCAGCCAGGGCATCACTTCAGAACGTTCCATGTGTGGCTAAACTACATAAACTGTCCTTGTGGTGCTGGACAGACCAGAAATCAGCATTGATGTTTGTATCAATAAAGAGGCCAGACTATCCCAATGACAAACACAGTATAATTTCATATGTGTACTATAACTATATACTTTATGCAGGGCAACTGGAATTACGTTGATTCTGCAGCATCAGCATTTTATGCATTTTGATAAATTTGCCGCACTTGTCACATAATTACACATCAACATAATTTGCAGATGATTTTAAATAAAAAAAATTGTTTCTTGTAGCTAAAGTTACATTAAAAGCTTCCGCAAGGGTTGCTGGAAGTTTCCTTTCAACGGTTAACTGATCACCTACTTTTCAGTTGCTGATTGCTCCATTTAAGTGTTGAATTGATACTAAAGATGTGAAACAGAGTGCTTTAACATGTATAAAAATGACAAAATAATGAAGCAATAGTGTCAGAAAATATGACACATTACACGGTATAATGTGTCTTTTTTTTTGCCACAGAATTTTATTACGCATGGAGTCCTCCGGTGCTGCATAATTCCTGGGGCTGTCATTGTATTATATTGTCACTGCATCATTTTCCAGCGCTCAGACATCTAGCACCTTGAAGCAGAAGCCTGCCAGAGACAGAAGCTGCAGGGCCTGAACGGCACAGGAAGGTCATAGAGCACCGTGGAAGGCACGTGAGCAGGGCTGGACTGGGAACCAAAACCGGACCAGGCAAAGTGCTCAGCCGGCCCTCCCCCCCACCCCTGCCACCCCACCCCCCCTTGGGGGTGCCACCGAGCTCTTTGCCAGGGCCGGTTTTTGGACGATTTTGTTACGGCCCTGTAACAAAAACGGCCCCCACCCGTGCGGAGCACCAGGGGATTGCCCGGTGCCCGCTACGGCCAGTCCGGCCCTGCACGTGAGCACAAAGTGGAGAATCAGGCCTTGGAGCACTAGTTCATTCAATGGATGTGGGTTTCCCTCCTGCTTGGTGCTGGTTGTTCACCTTGGTGTACGGCCACCGTCAGGGAGTGGGATTTAATTACAAGACTGGAGGCTAACGTTATGCATATTTCTTTTAATGCAACTCCAAGCAGCCACTTAGAAGCAATACATCATAAAGTGAAACAGATCTAGAATATAATCTTGCAGATGTATAATAGTCATGCACATAGAATACTCTGCCTTTTTTAAATGCAGCTCCAGGAAGATAAGTATATTTTCTCTTATTCAATGAAGCGCCGTCTCGCTCACTGGGCCTGTCTTGGAGCTCAGTCCTACTCACTGGGTGCGGCTTTCAATGTTTGGAGTACGGTGTCATTTACTACTGGAGTCCTAAATATTGGAAACAGTCTCACTGTTGGGTGTGGGTCTCCCTTCCTGGAGGACAGTCTTACTCAGTGAAAGTATCCCTACCTGAAAGGGGTGTGGCCAAGCAAGATGGCAGATTAGAAGTGCCTCAAAAAGCTCCTGACCTGGTGAGCGGAATCCTTCCACATCCTAGCACAGCCAGAGGTATTATGCCCGGACGAAGAAGGGCATGAGCGCCTGGGAGCCTTGGGTTGCCAATGAAACCCCAAGAGTGACTATACACCAAGAGCGGTGCAGAACACTTCTGCTGAACCCCATTTGGCATGGCCTGGGGTGGAGCGTGGTTAACCCAGAGATGGAGGGATGGTGAGTCGGGAGCTGTGCGGCTGCTGCCGGGAAAAGAGGCCGAAGGTGACTGCCCTGCTGTAGACAAGCTCCCGAAGCCACTATTTTACAGCCGCCTAGGGCTGTAGGGGGTCGACTAGAACACGGAGCCAGAAGATGCCAAAATCCAAGATGGCAGCTTCATGCCAGAGATGTATGTGAGGCCTGCAGCACCAGGGTGCGGAGGCTCAACCTGTGGCGTTCCCCTCTGATGAGGCTGTCCGTGCCTGCAACCATCAAGGGTAGCACCCTGGAGGACATTAGCATCACCTGGACAGTTTACATATTATTGCACAATGAAACGAGGCAACGGAAGACATTAACCAGGATGCCATTCTCCATGACCATGGGGCTGAAAGTTATCCGCCAACACGTTTAAGCTGTGCAAGTTTTTATGCAATAAGCTCGTTTCTTGAGGACTGGTCTCCCTTAAATCAACAGCCATCAAACCAACTTAAATCCCCATTTATAGGAGAAAAAAACTGCCAAATTTACAATTGCTCAGAAACAGATCCTATTCTCCAATTATGCTTCTTTCAGCACAATCTGGTATTGAAGTTGACCTGGACCTCCTGTTCCAGCATCAGCGGGAACAGTATTGAGGCACCATTCTGAGGAGATGCTTAAATATTCGCAGAGAGGAAGAGTGGTTTAATGAGGATGCTCTATGACCCAAGCATGAGAACAGAAGATTTTATGGCTACATATATCGTACCGGAAGAGGCGTCCAGCATGTATAACTGTTGACTTCATTTGGAACAGAGTGCACAAATTTACTCAAATGAATAAAATATTGAACGTTTCAACATACTGAGCTCCTCCAGAATTTGTTTAGGGACTGTTTGCCTCCACAAACAGCAACATATTGTATTTGGATTGATGCTCTGACAGGTCATTCCCTTTGCTTCTCCAATTCCAGCACAACTGGTCCACAGTCCTGCAGCTCCTTTCATGTTCTAGTGATGAAAGGATGGCGTGAGACAAGCCACCTTGGGGTGGTGACTTCAATACATGAATAGACCCAGCCATGGACAGGTCCACAAGCAATGATAAATACAGTAAGCAAGCATCAAGTGTGCTTAGAGACGGTATGGAGGAGCAAGAAATTATCCATCTCTAGAGGTTGAGAAACCTGAATAGGTGAGAGGGCACATGCATTTCTACGACACAACACATGGTGAAGAAAAGATTATTGGATAGCAACATGGGGGGGGTTAGCACATGGACAGCTTTGATAGACCACCTACCCAAGATGTCTATCCGATCATGCACCTGTCCGCCTAGTGCTGGTACTTCCTTTACACAATCCCCGTCAGTTTACATGGCGTTTCCGATAACAGCTATGCTGGAGCAAGCTTTAAAACTGATGCAAGAAAAGCCATCGTAGACTTCTTTGACCATTATTTCGGGACAGTTGCTAATTTATGTACGTTCTGGGAGGCATTAAAGGTAACGATACGAGGGCACTGTATAGGCAAGCATGCTGGTATATTACAGGATATACGTCAGCAATTGAGCTAGTTAGAAAAAGAAATTCAGACACTAGAGAAGGAATATGCATGGACAAAGAATATTGCAAAACGTGCAGACATCAAAAACAAAATGACTGCATATCAAGAACAAGCAGACAGCGAGGTGAGGTACCTTTCTCGTAGACACGTAGCACGAAACTGTGGGCAAGGCAACTATCCAAGCCGTTCCCTGGAGGCTAGAATACAAACCCTTCACACTCCTACACAAATTGTATAGATCACGGATATGCAAGATAGGACATATTATGGCACACCGTCCATAATAGAAAGATTTGTGGAATACTATACACAGTTATATTCCACACAGCTGGTCACTTCGGAGACTGATATTGCTAAGTATTTAGACAACCTAGCTCTAGCCTGGCTCTCTGATGCACACAGATAATATTTTATGCAATCTATATCAGGAGACAAAATCAAAGAAGCAATAAAAGCCCTCCCCAACAACAAGGCCACGGGAACAGATGGTCTCCCAAGCAAATTCTATAAAGAATTCAGTGATTTATTGACCACCCCCACCTGCTCGAGATGTATAAGGAGGCCTATGAGGAAGGATTGTTATCACCCTCTTTTGCCGGAGGTTATTTTTTTAACGCTACTTAAACCAGAGAAAAACCCAGCCCACTGCGAATCATACCGACCCCTGTCCCTTGTAAATACAGATGCCAACCTTCTTGCAAAAATAATAGCCCTCAGACTACAGCCCCAAATGGAAAACTAATACTACCAGACCAATCCGGATTTAGTCCAACAAGCTCGACAACACACAACCTACGCACAATATTCACACTCTTCCATCAAGTACATCCGAAATTACCTGTAGCTACGGCTTTATTAGATGCAGCCAAAGCCTTTGATTCAGTAGAATGGTCATTTATGTTTATTGTCCTCCGCAGAATGCGATTTCCACTTACATTCGTACACTGGAATAAACTACTATACACAGAACCATGTGCTAGAACCCTAATCAATGGCAACGCTGCCAATCCATAGAGGAACCAAGGGTGCCCACTTTTGCCATTATTATTCACACTAGCCCTAGAACCACTAGCATGCAAAATTCGACAAAAACACGCAAACTCAGCATTAGTATTTCATTATACTCAGATGACATGGTCCTATATACTTGAAACCCAGAAGACAATTTAAATCCGCTGATACAGGAATATATATGCTTTGAACGATACTCTGTACTGAGTATCAATTGTTCCAAATTGGTGGTAGTCCCACTGACACCTTGCACACAGCAGATCCCATTGGACTTACCCTTACAATGGCAAACAGACCCGGTCAAATACCTAGGCATATGCATACCCCGAGACCCGAAACAGGTGCTTAGAGAGAATTACGGGAAAGCCCTCACAAAACTCGAAACCTAGGTGGCCAGGTGGATACGACTGCCACTGTCATTAGCAGACAAAATAGCGCTCCCAAAAAATGGTAGTGTTGCTGTGATTCTTGAATCTGTAGGTAAATATACCCATTTTGGTTTACAACAGTTCTTCTTGAAGTAATGCTCATGCATGAACACCATGACCTCCTAGAATTGGATGGAAAGAGCTTACACATCCTTACTCTCAAGGTGGATCCGGAGCCCATGATCTCCACCTGTAGTACGTTTGCGCCCAAGCACAATATGCACACAACGGGATACACCCACAAAACTATATATCGCACGTGGCTATAGAAACGGACAATGCTCATCCAACTCCATTATTCGCCCTTGTATCGAAATCAGGACAGAGCACCCCTAGATCAGCGATAGACCCAATACACAGCACCAAAGCAGCGTGGCATATGCTGGCGCACAGGGCTAACAAGCTCCCGGTATACACACCTGCCATCCCTCTAACACACCATTCCTAAATAGTGTCCCAAGAGTGAAAAACGCAGACGCTACTGGACTAAATGGGCCTGCGTAAAATGGGAGATATGTTTCATGATGGCCAATTTACAATCTCGTCAAAGGTGCTGCCAAAGGAGACCCACACGCCAATGCCTGAAAACTAAACTCTACATCACAGCCCAACATGAACAGCATGGACGCACCGAACAAACACTAGAGAAATGGAATAGGGTGCTGGATGCACCACTATCCCTAGAAGAGTGGGGCAAATGCTGTGCACTCACACAGATGCTCACACAAAACTGTAACCTACATATTATCCATTTTAAATTCTTACAACAGACATATTATACACCGACACAGCTCCATAGATATGATCTACGGACAGATGCGGGCGCTGGAGTGCCTAAGGGGTAGCCTTTCTACATGTGGCATGGGCGTGCCCCCCAGTGCAGAGGTACTGGTAGGCAGCAGTGACGAGCACCTTAGAAACCATAGCTAAAGAGACACTTCCTAATTGCCCACAGCTTTTTATTTTGGGCCTCGGTCGAATAAAACAACCGCGTAGCCACATATTGCTGGCCGTAGCCCTACTGCTGGTCAAACGACGGGTTGCGATAAATTGGGGAAGCAAGCGTGCACCAACGATCAAACAATAGATAACAGACATGGCATACTGTACGGAAAGACTTGAAACCTATGCAGAAGAGATGCCATCAACTCACACCCAAGAGAGTGTTGGGGCCCATTTGTACAATACTTGCAATCTGAACAAACTGTAGAGCCAGATGAAGATATTAGAGAGAGCCAAATGCATAATAAGTTGCAAAATGTATTAACCATCATTTGTATTGTGCTGAAAAAATAAATTGTACAGTCATATCAGCCTCCAAAGACAATGTGGAAATAACTCAATAAAAAAAGAGACAGGACACTTGGCCACAAATCTTCGTTGCTTAACAATAACTGACATGAAGATTATTACTGACAGTCTTGCTGCACATGCTTGGAGCCTTGTGGACAGTTAAATAGTAATCAGGGTGTGAAGAGGATTCACTATTGTGGGAGTGAGGACCCTTTGTCGACGCGCGTAACAGACTCATCAGTTCATTGTCGCTGCAATTACACTGTATTAATAATGTGATGCTTGCTGGGACTATCTTGCAGCTTTGTAACGATGTAAATAACTTGCTATTACCCAACTTTCTTATTGCCTTCTTATTATTGGTATGAAAGGCTTGGAAGTGTGTCAGATCCAGCCTCCCTGGGCGTGGCAGCACCAGGAGGCAAGAAGTGTCGCTGATGAACTAGGTTTACTACATCTTGGTGCGCCTAGACCACACCTCAAGCCTCTTAGAATACTGGCAAAACTTGCCTTCTCTTTTGGCTCCATGTATGACTCCAGCAGGAGCCACAGTCTTTTTCCTCCTTCATGTATTAAAAGTTCTTGCCCAAAGTTTCATCTCCACTTCCTGCGACCAAAGGATGAGAGAAGGAACCATAAGACCCGTGACTACCAGGTGATTATGTGGACTGATCCCACCACAGGCATGTGACCATTCGGGGTCTGCTGAAGAACTGTAGCGCCGTGCCAATGTCAGAGGGTTCTATGTGAGTGCTTGTTTCATATTATTAAAAAAGAATGCTTGCTTCAGCCCAGAGTTGCTCACTGTAGTGTTTCTGTCAGACTCACTCTGTTTCCAGAGGCTCGCCGACGACTCGTGCTAGTTTCTGCTGCAGTGAGTCCCTCTCCCCGGAATTGGCTCTTTCACTCACAATGCCTGTTTTCTTAGCGCTCTTAGCAGCGTCCCTTCAGCCCGCCCCGTCAGACTGCGCCCCTTCATTGAGCTTTCACTGCTTGCATCATGGGTTCTATTGACAGCCCTTGTTCAATATTTCCATGCTTCTTGCACCCCTGAATGTTGGTTGCTTTGCATCCTTACCCGCCTTTCGAGTTCACTTCTGTTTGGTCTTTCTTACTATGTCCCTCTTCACTTATGTCTCTTTGTGTGACCTTGGACAGCCCTTGTTACTAAAAGTAGGCTCCTACTGCCTTCCTCATCGTAGATTCCCCAAAGACCATTGGCAGAATTGATTTGAAACAGATTTGCAACAACCCTTTGACCTGTGACTTGCGCAGACCAGCAACGATGGCCCAAGGCTGTCTTCTAGAAAGTGGCCAGAGTCTATGCAGAACTGAGCCCTTCAGCGGTATCAGAAAGCAGGGGTGCGTCATTAAAGTCTCTGGATATCTTCATATCCGGTTGAGTCATGAAGTCTTGTGAAGCACCGCACACCTCTAGAGCCCTCCTCGGAGTAAAGACAAGCATGGGATTTAGGACTGGCGAAAGTTAACCAGACTTCTGCACCCACCACCATACCCAAACCCATCTTCAGGAATCCATCCGCTTAGATTTGGTGAGCAGGAGACTTGGGCGACAGCCAGCTACTTAACTAGACATGCAAAGCAAGGCTGAGAAGTCTCAACTGCACACACTGAACATAAAATAAAGGTTCTTCGGTATTCAAACTTTTCTTAATATTAAGAACTTGATATTTTGGTAAATATTTTGAATTGTATCCCGTAGTGTACCTTTGGTACGATCAGAATTATTGAAGAAGCTGTTTTTTATTACATTTTGTTTTTAGCAAATTGCGTTTACTTCTCACTTACAAGCGTAGATGGGAATAAAACTGAAAAGACATCAACACCAGTAACTTAGAGAACTTCAAGATGGCGACGCGTATCAACAGACATGCACGTTTCATTCACACACAGGACGCAGTCTATGCAGGAATGACGCAGGCGTCTGGCACACAGCAGCAGAGTTACAGTGAAGGCAACAGCAGCTGCAAACTACAAGGCAACTGAGGGGTGTATAGGCTGCGCACGGTGATGCTACTGAGTGTTAACAAGCAATGATATTAGCTTAATCTATGATAGTGCTCCAAGGAATTTGAGCAACGGCTGCCCTTCGTTGTTAACAGAGTGTAGACAAGTCTACAGTCAAATAGCAAAACAAAAAGTCAAAGTCCTGAGCCACATTCACAGAAAAGAGCCTAATTAGTCCAAGTAATAGTATTGAAATCTTCTTAATACGTTTTTCATGAACATTTATTCAGTTTTCATATGTGTCCAATACAATGTTCTTTGTTCCTTCAATGTAACAGGTAGCCAACACGTGTTTCGTCTATAGGTTTATAACCTCAGACTTCATCAGGGCACAGAACTCCAAATATCCGGCGACGGGTCTATATACTACAAAAACAAATTCCAATGGTATGTATCAGTCGATCTATTGGTGCAATCTCAGAATGCGTGGGAAAGTCTTCAAAACTGTAGATGACAGTCTGTATAATATGCCGCTAATACGCCGAAACCCGACATGGAAAGGAGTACTCTCCGGTTCGTTTTTGTGAAATTACAGACTCATCTACAGTTTTGAAGACTTTCGCACGCATTCTGAGTGCAGGGCCTGGTTGAACACCAGATATTCTCCCTAGCTTCCATTGAGCATACCTGAAAGTTATGTTGAATCAACCCTGCGAGTAAGGTTGCTGAGTCAATGGTTTAAGGGGAAGGTCTGGCCAAATTCTAGACTCTGTACTTATAACAGACTGGTCAGGGCCAGAGACTATGCCCAATGGTCTCTTGAGGTAGGACATTGAGTGCAGCAATTGATCACAAAACAAAAGCTATGTACCCAAGCCCTTCGTAGGTTCTGGACCTCTACACCCCTTCCTAGTCACCGTAGGGCTCAGCTGGCCAGAGTCCACTTTGAACAACAAATCAATCTCTGGCTCCACCACCCGTTGCCCCTTCAGTGCAGGGTAGGCTAAAAAGTAGGCCTACCACCCATTAGAAGGCGAAGTCAATGGTGATATGGTATGCAATGGGGAACAACCTTTACAACGCAACTTTTACAACGCACTACACTTACAATGCAATTTTTACAACGCAACATCCACTACAACGCATTCCATTACATCGCATGACACTACAACGCATTTTTAAAAACTACCTTTACAACGCATTCCATTACATCGCACACTGCCTTTACAACGCATACCATTACAACGCATAATATTACACTACACTATCCAACACTTACGCTACTGTTGCACCCCCTGGAGTTAGAATAGTAATTTTTACCCCTATACTATCCAACACTTACCCTACTGTAGCACCCCCTGGAGTTAGAATAGTAATTTTTACCCCTATACTATCCAACACTTACCCTACTGTTGCACCCCCTGGAGTAAGAATAGTAATTTTTACCCCTATACTATCCAACACTTACCCTACTGTTGCACCCCCTGGAGTTAGAATAGTAATTTTTACCCCTATACTATCCAATACTTACCCTACTGTTGCACCCCTTGGAGTTAGAATAGTAATTTTTACCCCTATACTATCCAACACTTACCCTACTGTTGCACCCCCTGGAGTAAGAATAGTAATTTTTACCCCTATACTATCCAATACTTACCTTAAATGCAATGTAATATTATGCGTTGTAATGGTATGCATTGTAAAGGTAGTATGGAATGTAGTGGAATGCGTTGTAAAGGTAGTTTTTAAAAATGCGTTGTAGTGTCATGCGATGTAATGGAATGTGTTGTAGTGGATGTTGCGTTGTAAAAATTGCGTTGTAAGTGCATGCGTTGTAAAAGTATGCGTTGTAACGTCATACATCCGTATGCAATATCACAAACTTCACTATGGTTGTTATCTGTGACATCACATAGGAGGTCAAAAGCATTGCATTTCAAGTTGCACAGCTAAGCATAACTGGTGTGTTTCAGGGTTTGCACCACATATGGAGGATATTAAGGAAACTTCTATTATGATTTAGAACAGAATATTCCCTCATTGAGTTAAGATATATATATATATATATATATATATTCACTTAAAAAACCATAGGTTTCACACATGTTATAGTTAGCTGGACATTTTACTGATAAAAAACCAATGAAATTCCCCCGTTATAGTTACTGTAGGCAACTATAACTCACGCGACCGTAATCCTCTGCTGATGCTAATACTGTATTTAGACACTTATTTGCCCATGTCTTCTTCCATTAAATTTTAGCTATACATATATTACAAATATTTTTTTTTCATAAAGACACATATGTCATCAGCAGAGGATTACGGTCGCGTGAGTTATAGTTGCCTACAGTAACTATAACGGGGGAATTTCATTGGTTTTTTATCAGTAAAATGTCCAGCTAACTATAACATGTGTGAAACCTATGGTTTTTTAATTGAATTTGCAAGGTTTTTTAAATGCTAATTCCTAACTATAACGTGTGTGAAACCTATGGTTTTTTCAGTGAATTTGTACGTTTTTTTAAATGCTAAGTTACTTTACGCCATTTGTGGCGTGCGCGCCCACTTAACGCAGTTCGTTCCGTGCGCGCACGGTGCGCTTCGCGCACCGTGCGCGCACAGTGAGCACGCGGTGCGCTTCGCGCACCGCGTGCCCACGTTACGCTAGATGGGCCATGAACGCACGATGCGCTTCGCGCACCGTGCGCACATGGAGGACATATGATGAGCATCGTTGTGACAGATAAAATATATGTTTTGTTTGTTAATAATAAGCCATGCACAAATGGTGCCCTTCGGGCACCATTTGCACACGGGGTGGGGAGAATGTGGATATTTTGTTTTTTTTTTTTTAATTATTTATTACCGTACGCGTACGGTAAGCGTAATCTGCGAAATTTGCGAAAAAATTTAAATTGCCTTTTTTCACTTGGGGGATCGTTGGGGACTCCCTCGACATGGCTAGGTGCTTGGGAGCTGTCTAAACAGCCCCTTTACATGTTTTTGCACTTTGTTTTTCAACCCCCTGTCAGAGTGGGAGAGAGAAAATGGCGGCCGCCGCTTCCTGGTTTCGACCGATTCGAATGTTTACTAAGATCTAACGGCCAATCAGAATCGCGCTCGCGCACGTCACCGTACGCGTACGGTAAGCGCACCGTAAGCTGGCTCAGATATATATATTGATTTAAAGGCTATTTTCTCTGAATCTACTGAACAGATTTACACCAAACCTACAAAAGGCACTTCCTTGACCTGAGGACTACCTCTCTGCCAAATTTCAAGTAATTCTGTTCAGCCGTTCGGGCTGTAGCTGTGTCTAAAGGTCCTATGGAAAAATGCATGGGAAAAACGCGTTTTGGGACCCCCCTTTTATCTCAGCCCCCACTTGACGAATCCCCCCGAGACTTTCAGGGTAGGAGCGGAGCGTAGCGCCCCACCTATTTTGAAAAATTCGCGAGGATTCGTCGACCGGCGCCAAAGTTATTCAAAATAGAATGTTGCGGATTTCCTATGGAAACGTGGTCCTAACTATAACTATCTACTGGCGACCGCCAGTAGATAATATATATATATATATATATATACATATATATATATATATATATATATATATTCACTGAAAAAACCATAGGTTTCACACATGTTATAGTTAGCTGGACATTTCACTCGTAAAAAAACATTGAAATTCCTCCGTTATAGTTAGTTCAGCTAAATATAACTTGCGCGACCGCAATCCACTGCTGATGACATCATCCAGTGAATATGTGTCTTTCTGAAAAATATTTTTTTTTTAAATTTATATGTAAAGGTTAATGGAAGAATAAATGGGTAAATAAGTGTCTAAATGGATGTTTTTTTTGTAAAATTAATTGTATAACTGACATTAACAGTATCTTAGTGAATACAGTGATGTAATATGTGACGTCATCAGCAGTGGATTGCGGTCGCGCGAGTTATATTTAGCTGAACTAACTATAACGGGGGAATTTCAATGTTTTTTTACGAGTGAAATGTCCAGCTAACTATAACATGTGTGAAACCTATGGTTTTTTCAGTGAATTTGCAAGGTTTTTTAAATGCTAATTCCTAACTATAACGTGTGTGAAACCTATGTTTTTTTAAGTGAATTTGCAAGGCTTTTTAAATGCTAATTTCTAACTATAACGTGTGTGAAACCTATGTTTTTTTTAGTGAATTTGTAAGGTTTTTTAAATGCTAATTTATGTATGTATTATATTTTTTATATATTTATTTTACAATAAACTACCTATGTATATAGTTATAGATTGACTGTATCCTGTAATATGGAATGGCTCGTTTAAAATGTTTTTTTTTTCACGGTTTTTCACCGTGCGCACACCGTGCGGGCACCCCGCGATTTTTTGAAAAAAAATCAAATGTTTTTTTCACCCTTCGGTGTCCTTCAGAGACCCCCTGACAAAGGCTAGGGGGTCAGGAACTCTCTACCCTGCCCCCTTTTCACGTTCTCCACTTGTGTTTTTAGCTCTCTTCTGCCTCTAAAACTCAAAATGGCGGCTGGGGGTGCGCGCACCCCGTGATTTTTTGAAAAAAAATAAAATGTTTTTTTCACCCTTCGGGGTCCTTCAGGGACCCCCTGACAAAGGCTAGAGGTCAGGAACTCTCTACCCTGCCCCTTTTCACGTTCTCCACCTTTCTTTTTCACTGCCACACACAAAATGGCGTCGGACACTTCCTGATTTCGACCGATTCGAATGTTGACTGACATCTAACCACCAATCCGAATTACGCTCGCGCACGGCACCGGGAGTGCACTGTGCGCGCATGTAGATATTTATGTACTTTTAACTGCAATTTTCTCAGGAACTACTGAACAGATTGACACCATATATGCAAAAGGCACATTCCTGACCTGAGACTACCTCTTTGCCAAATTTCAAGTAATTCTGTTCAGCCGTTCGGGCTGTACCTTCGACTAAAGGTCCTATGGGAAAATGCATGGGGAAAACGTGTTTTGGGATCCCCCTTTTTTCTCAGCCCCCGCTTGACGAATCACCCCGAGACTTTCAGGGTAGGAGCTGAGCGGAGCGCCCCATTAGTTTTGAAAATTTCACAAAGATAAGTCAACCGGCGCCAAAGTTATTCAAAATAGAATTTTCAGATTTCCTATGGGAACTCGGTCCTAACTATAACTATCTACTGGCGACCGCCAGTAGATTATATATATATATATTACAAATTTAATGATAGTGAATTTATTAGCTTTTTCAATGGCACACTTTGGCTCTCCTACCAAGTAAGTGCCCAATGAACATGGCTTTTGCCTGAGTGCGGCAATTTCAGGGTGCGGGATGCAGCCTTTAGGCACATCTTGATTCCCCCTTCTATACCATCTGAACCAGATCACCACAGTCTTGGCCATAAGCAAGATCCGCTCTCCTTCAGCCTCACCATTACCAAGCCACCATGGATTCAGCCCCTGCCATGCACAGCCTTTGACCATACATAGCGGGCAGAGGATGCATACGGTGCCTTTTGGCCACAGTGTGCATTACGCCCTTTGGCTTTGCACAGCCTTTGGGCATGCACAGTGGACTCTGTGTGAAGGGTGTTGTCTTTGCTCACCTCCTGCTCCCAGCCCTCAATTCTCCAATGCATGCACAGGGCATTAGATCGCATACAGTGGGATCTCAGCAGAGGGTGTGAACTCCAGTCACTCGTGGCACCCCTATTGCCCAAGCCCTTTAGAAGTGTGAACGGAAGCAGGATCTTGTCAAAGGGTGCGGACTTTGGACACAGTCTGCACTCAGTCGCTCTTCCCTCAGTGCCCAAATGGACACAGACAGCTGCGTATAGATTGATTTAATTTCACTGATGTCAAATGGTTCCTACAGATCCAAGATGGCATCTTAAATGGATTTTGGGATCAGTGAGCCAACCCAGACCTGTGGGATTCATTGTGCATTGTTTTGCATCTGTGGATCCCGCAATGCAAAATATTTTTGGGAGAAGGCGGGACGGGTCACTGAGATATCCACTCATCCCCCTTGAGGTCTGAAGGTGCACTGTCCCACAACCCTTGAACCCTCCATCCACAAACCACAGCTGTTTTTCACGGCAAGTCTTTAGGAATAGTAGGACCTGCAGATGTTGAAAATGTATTCTGGGGTTTATGCAACTTACAATCTACACAATGTTGTATAGGCATGTGACTGACAACAGAACGGGATCTTTGAACCACTGATGTGTGATCTGCACAGTCTTTCCCAACCCTCTACAAGTGATCCCAACTTTTCCGGAGCTCTGTCTGTATATTTATTTCTTTTACCACTGTATCATTGCATTTTTATGTTTTTGTTTTCTGAAAATCCAATAAAATATTTTGAAATAAAAAAATAAAAATACCAAGTGGAGAAACTGCTTCCTCCACCAAAGGAAAATTTAAATTTTTGTCTTTAATTTCTTCACCCTCAATCCTCTGCGGTTAAACAGTCTAAATATTAACCCTTCAAAACTGCTCAACACCTTTTTTCAACAAAAACCCTCATAATCCCCTACACTGCTTCATATCTCCCCAAAGGGTTCACCGTAAGTGAATTCAGGATACGTTTGAACTAAATTCATTCAGGATTTGTTGCTGAAATCCTTTCAGATTCTAAATGGCGGGGCTACTGCGGAATCACCCCAAATAACTCTGCTCCCCCACGAGCAATCTGCGTGGACATGAAGAGCTTGAGTTCAGAGCTCTAACTGCGGGACACTTTGTGTAGATTTATCAAACTGACCCAAAGTTATTAGGAAAAGTGCTTTTTGTGCTTTCCTTGTGAAGTGCAATTTAGCATAACAACAGAGTTACTACGGATGACACTCCAAGGCATGCAATAAACAGTAGCAGGCATGTGCGCTTCCTTCAGGGTTGGAATTCATCGCGGAGATCACTGGTGTGCTTAACAAGTATCTGTCCATTCATTCATTCATTCATTCATGGTAAACCAGGAAATTAAATAGTGCTCACAGGGGTCGCAACAAAATTGTCAGACTATGGACATGCTCATGGGTAGACTTTGGTTCCCGCAATTCCTCTGAATTTGGGAAATAAAAACTGCTTCTGAATAACCAGTGCTGAGTTTGTAGAAGAGAATGCTGGTAATGAGCACCATCACTGATTTTTGAGAGCAGGGACATATTTTTCATCATCTGATTTTGATTACGCGTGAGAGAAATACTGAGACGAAAGAAGTGAGGGAGAAAGAGGAGAAACCAGTGACAAAGGAGAGACAGTGCACATGCCCTCCGGACTAAAACATCGGATGCCCTTTGGTTTTATGACACCTGGCTCAACCCTTTGCATATCTTTTATAGCGCAGTATGATTAGAGACTGCCAAGATCCTGTATTGGCGCTAGCAGTCTACATAGCAGGAGACAAATATAAGCCAACATGTATGTAGCCATGCATTTAAAGCCAGCACTCACAGAGAAGGGTTCTGGCTGCAAATGAGCGCTCTAGCCATCCTGGAGCGCAAGCCTCCCATTCACTGTGGCTCTTTACACACAACCCCCACATCTACACTCACACTTGTGTACTCCCTTACACACCCCGCAATAGAGAACACAGGATCTCAAAGGACCCATAAAAAATCATATGGCGTATATACTAATACTATATTAAACACTGATACATGTAAACAGAATGATCACATGTTAGATAAATGGAGAGAGTACACAGTTAAAAGTGGCCTCCTGTAGCCAAATAAGGCACTCGCAATATATCAAAATCCCACAACGACAGAGTTAGGCTCCACTGCGAAGCGTATGTTGTTGCAAATGCTCACTGATTACCAAATACAACTCAGTCGTGCATGGAAAGACATATGGGAAATAAAAACCCATGAACTGTCCAGCTAACATTGACACAAAGCTTACACCGAGCACTTCCATCTGCAGACAGACCTGGTCCAAGCCTCAAGACAACACCCATAGAGAGCTGTCAAATGGACCCATGCCCTGAGGAAGGCTCAGCAAGTCGTGTATGGTCATTCAGCAACATTCAATACTGTGGTTCTGGTGGTCCCAAACTCCTCATGAAAAAAGCAACATTGCAAGTCCCCGTGCGGTGTGGGCTGTCATGTTGAACTCATGCCACGGAGCTGGGTGACAGCTGGACCTGGGTAAATGCATTTTTGTGGTTCACATCTCTTTGAAAGAAAAGACTCAACATGCAGTTCAGTCAGAAGTCAAATGGAAATCACTGATGCTGTGTCTGGCTCATTAATATGCATGACTAGGGCCTGTAGGGACTGCACTGCTTCAGAAGGGTTAAGCCTATGAGGTTATCTTATGATTCTAGCAGCCAAAATGCCTGGGGCGGGACATGCAGTGCAATATTTGCATTGTTTTGCAATACAAATACACACGTTTACCTCGATTCAATAAACGTCACACAAAACCCTACCTTAACTAGAAATGTGCAGCTTGACTGCTTCCTTTGAAATGACAAGATCCAGGCTCCAGATGCACGTGCTCCCCTTTCGGATTCTTATTGTCTCTCCTACATCTGGGAATGTTTCTTGAAAAAGAGTTTAACTTGTGCCTTGTTAAAACGAGTTCTTCAGTCAGAGGCAGTGTCTCTCTCTTGCCTACCAATGCAGTTATGAATATTACGTCTTTCCTCTCTTTGGTATTGCCCTGCTTGAGGTACATGTGTCAATCAATCGAAAGGGAGTTTGTGTGATGAGTAGGAAGTACATTTAGCTTAGGGTATTATGTTCAACACGATAATCAATTATTGCTTATATATTCACAGTATTTTATCAAAGTCCTGACTGTGCCATCTTGCATTATTCGTAATCGATTTCTGATGAGTACCTAGAAGGTTTGTAACTGGGTCTCTTTTAATGTTATTGTTCAAAAGAACACAGTTTTGTAGAATGAAAATGAGTAGAATGGATTCACACTTCTCTCTAATTGTTTGCTCTCAGATATTCAGTAACCATTACATTAAATATTGTTATAAAAGCAGAGAACAAGAAGACCACAGGTAGAGACAAGGCCTTCACCCCAGACAACAATGGGATGGGCCATGCAGAATCCTATCACATATTCTAACTGAAGGTACAGGTGGAGACACTAATCCTTCACCCGCTTAATTTATCAGTGCAACTGGCCCCGAGAGACAAGAATAGTAGGTCTTTTATACTCAACAAAAGTTCTATTGTTCAAACAGGTATTCGGGTGTGAACCATCTCTGAAACTCAAAATTGGATTTATTTTCTGCCTTGCTAGAATTGGCATAGTGCCTCGAAGTAATAGAACGGGAGTAGAATTGCTATAGAAGTAGAACAGCAAACACGTTGGCGTATTTCCTCGTTTACTCGTTTGGGAAATGTTACTTCTGCCATTATATTTAATATGGCTACAATTCATATCGTGTGCACTAGACTAGGTTTTTCATTTCTAGTACGTGTACCTGCAGGAACCTACAGTCTGTAGAAAGTCAGTGTCAGCAGACAAAAAGCTGCACTGGGCCCATGTTCCACAGCAGGGACAAACTCTGAAGCTAAATGAATCTTTAAAATCAACTCCCCGCTTTCTAGTGAACCTGAGTGTTTTATTCCTTAATGAAAGAGGACTCTGGGTTACACTAGCTATCCCTGTAATGTCTCGTGATTGATAATTACCTGAACATATTCCACTCAAATATTGCTCAGTGGGTTGTGTTGTGGTTGCAATACAACTGTTCTTTCTGATTTGAGATGACTCATTGACTGGGTCTTTTGTCCCAGGGGATCTGTGTTTAACCACATTTTCACAGGCACAAATCTCAACAGGTCCGCGCTGCCTTTCATCCCTCCTAGGTCAAAATGTTTATGACTGAAATGATAAAATTCAGCATCAGTTATGTGTCAGTAGTGCTAAAAGACCCCACAGATACCTCCCATGCAGGTGGATTCTACAGAGCCAGGTCACTGGCACTCAAATGAGGTGCCTTTGCCGACTGCAGCAGAGTGATGAAATCTCAACCTACAGACTGGGACACTGTTGTAGAAGCAAGTTCTTTGTCTCCGACAGCTCATGTCTGGATTGTGGGTCAGAGCTTACTTAACAAAATTTAGATGCCAAGACATTTCCTTTCTAAAGAGGAAAATAATTCTTAAGATGTAATAATTTTTGTCAGCTTGCAAGTACACACAGGAGCAGGAATTATACAATACCAGCGAACTTCAAGACAGGCACCTAAACACTCAATCAGTTTTCAAGATCAATAGTGTGTCTCAAGAGATAAAAGCTAAAGAAACCAGCATTGGCAAAACCGATAGGTTTCACCTATATGAGATCTATTGGCTCTGCCAATGTTTTGTAGACATGTTGCACAGTAGCGTAGGCTGCTGTGCAACATGGCTCAAAGTAAAGAAAAATAAAAGCGCTAATGCGCGTCCAGTGTTGGCTGTGTGATAGCACTGTTTTTTGGGGGTGGCTGCTGAAGAGAAGAAAATTATGGCACGGCCAGTGTCGACTACATCATTGCACTTTTTTCTCTTCAAACTATGTTGCACTGCAGCCTGTTACTGTGAAATATGTGTAAACAAAAGTGTGTGGGGCGCAAGCAACATAAGGGAGGTGCAGGGGAGGAGGAAGGGAGAGGTTACAATAGACAAAGAAATAAGTGGGAGGAGTCAGAAGACTGCTGTATTTCATAGTGGTGGATGTGATAGACGCGCCCATTTTTATGTGAGGGCATGGGCGGGAAGATTTAAAGATGGAAGTGGAGATAAATGAAGAGAGAGTGAAAGAAAGAAAGGTACAGACAGACATGTCTACTAGAGATGACAGCAAAATGTCCTCTCAGACATTAGTTGTTTTTCTGCATTTGTTTGCATATCATGTTCGTGGCATATTTTGGCTTTTTATTTTAATCTGCGGCATTGTAAGTGTCAATCTGTGCAGTGTTACCTATGGTCATTTGCCTTTGAATAATGAAAGCAGCTTTCCCTAACTGAGGTTTCTATGCAAATACATTGGCGTCTGAGTAAAAGTTAGAAAAGCAACATGAGGGAGGTGACCGGGAGGAGGGAGGGAGCAGCGACAAAGGACAACAGCGCAAGGAAGCAACATGAGGGAGGTGACCGGGAGGAGGGAGGGAGCAGAAACAAAGGACAACAGCGCAAGGAAGCAATATGAGGGAGGTGACCGGGAGGAGGGAGGGAGCAGAAACAAAGGCCAACAGGGCAGGGAAGCAATATGAGGGAGGTGACCGGGAGGAGGGAGGGAGCAGCGACAAAGGACAACAGCGCAAGGAAGCAACATGAGGGAGGTGACCGGGAGGAGGCAGGGAGCAGCAACAAAGGCCAACAGGGCAGGGAAGCAATATGAGGGAGGTGACCGGGAGGAGGGAGGGAGCAGAAACAAAGGCCAACAGTGCAAGGAAGCAACATGAGGGAGGTGACCGGGAGGAGGGAGGGAGCAGCAACAAAGGACAACAGGGCAGGGAAGCAATATGAGGGAGGTGACCGGGAGGAGGCAGGGAGCAGCAACAAAGGCCAACAGGGCAGGGAAGCAATATGAGGGAGGTGACCGGGAGGAGGGAGGGAGCAGAAACAAAGGCCAACAGTGCAAGGAAGCAATATGAGGGAGGTGACCGGGAGGAGGGAGGGAGCAGCGACAAAGGACAACAGCGCAAGGAAGCAACATGAGGGAGGTGACCGGGAGGAGGGAGGGAGCAGCAACAAAGGACAACAGCGCAAGGAAGCAATATGAGGGAGGTGACCGGGAGGAGGGAAGGAGCAGAAACAAAGGCCAACAGGGCAAGGAAGCAACATGAGGGAGGTGACCGGGAGGAGGGAGGGAACAGAAACAAAGGACAACAGGGCAAGGAAGCAACATGAGGGAGGTGACTGGGAGGAGGGAGGGAGCAGCAACAAAGGACAACAGCGCAAGGAAGCAACATGAGGGAGGTGACCGGGAGGAGGGAGGGAGCAGCAACAAAGGCCAACAGGGCAAGGAAGCAATATGAGGGAGGTGACCGGGAGGAGGGAGGGAACAGAAACAAAGGACAACAGGGCAAGGAAGCAACATGAGGGAGGTGACCGGGAGGAGGCAGGGAGCAGCAACAAAGGACAACAGGGCAAGGAAGCAACATGAGGGAGGTGACCGGGAGGAGGGAGGGAGCAGCAACAAAGGCCAACAGGGCAGGGAAGCAATATGAGGGAGGTGACCGGGAGGAGGGAGGGAGCAGAAACAAAGGCCAACAGGGCAGGGAAGCAATATGAGGGAGGTGACCGGGAGGAGGGAGGGAGCAGCGACAAAGGACTACAGCGCAAGGAAGCAACATGAGGGAGGTGACCGGGAGGAGGGAGGGAGCAGCAACAAAGGACAACAGCGCAAGGAAGCAATATGAGGGAGGTGACCGGGAGGAGGGAGGGAGCAGAAACAAAGGCCAACAGGGCAGGGAAGCAATATGAGGGAGGTGACCGGGAGGAGGGAGGGAGCAGCGACAAAGGACAACAGCGCAAGGAAGCAACATGCGGGAGGTGACCGGGAGGAGGGAGGGAGCAGCAACAAAGGACAACAGCGCAAGGAAGCAATATGAGGGAGGTGACCGGGAGGAGGCAGGGAGCAGCAACAAAGGCCAACAGGGCAGGGAAGCAACATGAGGGAGGTGACCGGGAGGAGGCAGGGAGCAGCAACAAAGGACAACAGGGCAAGGAAGCAACATGAGGGAGGTGACCGGGAGGAAGGAGGGAGCAGCAACAAAGGACAACAGCGCAAGGAAGCAATATGAGGGAGGTGTGAGGGCAGAAGTTGATGTGAGCGGGATCGGAGGGGCGCGACGTGCCCAAACTGTTTAAAACTTATAAAAAAACAGTCCCCTACTTTTTGTGACATGAAAACCATCCTGGGATGGTTAACTCCGATAGTTTAACTGCTTCAGCTAAAGTGTCATTCAATGTGTCTCCTGTGCTTTGAAACCGACAGCCGGCGGACAACTAAACAATCGACAAGCCTTCTTGCCAGGGTGCCTGCTTGCCTGAAAGAAATGCAAATGTGCGCAACTGGTTAATCTCAAACGTAAAGGGTGCTTGGAAGCCCGTACTGGCTTTAATTAATGGAATCAACTGAAGCTGTGTGATGATAGATTTATTCTTTTTGACTGGGAAGTGCAAGGGAGTTACCAGCTGAGCTGTGACGAGTGTGCTTTTCAGGGACAGTTAATATATTTTTTTTAAATGCATTATGACAGTCTGGCCATTACTAACATCTATATTTTGGAAGCACCATTTTATCTTCAACCTTTTTGCATGTTTTGTAGCATTCTATCTTATACTGTGTAATGCAAGTTTAAAATAATGATTTACATATCCACAGTGCTTCGTAGCACTAAAAATTACACAAGTCACTATGCGCCACTGCACCAAACAAGATTTAATTCTGTGGCTCTCTGGTTACACATTCATCTCTGCATTGCATTTACTAATAGAGGTTTCATAATGTATTATAGTGCATTTCCCACAGATTAACTTGACTTTTTTGTATTTGTTTTTCATTTAAGCTGCACATTATTTTATATGCAGCTCCCTGAAGGTGAAAGACAAAAAAACGGAGAGAATATTAAGTTTTTTTAGCCAAACATTTTACCCCCGCCCCCATGCTCACTGACCTCGCCCACATTGCTTGCATCACAGTTCCCATACATTTTTAATGCACTTTGACCGCTGTGCGAGGGAGACGGGAGGGATCAGCAACAACGGGAGGCGGGAGAAGGGTGGGGAAGCAAGACAAGGGAGGTGTCGGAGAGAAGGAAGCAACAGCGACAACAGACAACAGGAGGAGGACCATGGACAAACTACAGAGACATGCACTTAAAGAGTCCATGGTAAAAAGTAAAGGGAAAAAAAGTACCTGCGTGAACCTACAGCCAGTAGAAAAACACTGGCATGGACAGAAAGCTATAGAAGGTCCATGCTCCACAGCAGGGATAAACATTGAAGCCCAGGAGGCGCTGACCTATAAGAAGCTAGGAAATGTGAGTGACATCTGAGCAAATCAATGGTAAGTAATGGTATGTAATGTGCGGGCTCCAAGTCCATTTAAAGCTGTGTGTTTGGTAACAAAAGATGCGCTGTCTCAGGTGAAACCTAAAATGCCAATGCCTAATTTAGGTGGGGTTGCAGGTGGTGGGACCAGATCTCATGTTTGGGGACCAGGGCCTATTTTTCGTCATCAGACTTTGACCTGGAGCAGAAGAGTGAAGGGCAGGAAAAGGAGGAAAGATTGAGGTGGGTGGTTGGAGAACTTTGACAAAGAGAGGTAGCAGGGATGAAAACAAACCTGCAAGAGTGCAATAAATAGAAAGTATACGGGATAGATAAATAGACATGGATTATAGGGTAGAGTGAGATGAGAAGACAAAAGCGGCACGACGTGGAACCAAGACGTGGCAGCCTATGTATTCCGCCATTTCTGCGAATGGCAACACAAGCAACTGGGTCCTAAGAAAAACTTTTGTCCCCTGCATTCATTTTTGTAAGTTATTTATTTATTACAAATTACGCAATGCAATTGCCTCCTCGCATTCTTAGACTCCTCCCACTTCCGCTAAGGTCTGGAAAACGGAAAATCGACGCGACTCACACATGGCCCGGGAGACCTAAGCTTCCCATGAGATCACCTAAAGGAATTTTTCTTGACAAATCGACATCCCGCACTTCATTACTCAAGGCGCCTGATTCTTATTTTCCGTTCAGATCAGTTCCCGGCGATGGTTTCCCGCTGTCAATCAAGCCCGTTGCCATCTCTCGCACTTGAGTAAAGTGCATTTCCAGCTCTACAAACTTTAATCTCAAACTTTCAACTTTTTTTTTATTTGCACTTCCCCTCTAGCAGCAAAAAACAAAAAGACAAGCCTGATGAACCCAACCTGACAGATGTGGAGACCTTTCGGATAAAACGAAAAAAAGACGAGCCAGGGCGGTAAGAGGAAGATATTTTTGTGTTGTACAAGAATTGACGCATTTACTACACGGTATTTCAACCCGCTGCTGCCACCTAGTGGTGAATGGGATGATAACTTGCTATCTGATAGCAGCGTGCTAGTTAATGTTTGACTCTGCAACTATGAGACAAAGGTATTGACAGTAGAAGGGGGCGAGAGAGCAAATTAACAGGGAAAGCCGAGCCACAGAGACCCGGAATTATTTAGCACTTGAACATCTTGCAAAAAAATACTATAAGGTTTCTTTAACATGCGGAAGCGTTTCACCTTAGAACATCAGGCTTCGAAAGGTATGTATTAAAAGTGATGGTTTTTAAGCATTCCTGCCCTCCCCTTAACTCAACAATGAAAGTGGCGGACCAAGGGGCAAGTCGCTTGGCGTGAATCCACCATAATATGTGGTATAGATTCTTAGAGGAGCAACATTCTAATGTAAAAAATCAAACAAGAAGTTTTCATACAGAACACATTCATCATCATCATCATCAAAGATACTTTATTTCGAATTTAGTATTTAAATTCATAAAAAGTCATATACATATAGTTAAAAAACACAGCCCAAATATAAAGTTCCTTTGACAATTTAACAATCCATAACCGCTCTTAATTTCATTATTGATTTTAAAAAACGAACAATAAAATATATAAAATCCATATGTAATAATTGTAAAAACATTAAAGCAGGTTTAACTTGGGTAAAATTCATTTTCTTTAAAATTGGTGTCAAATAGGTTTTCCTAGGGACAGAGTAAAGGTTACAAAAGAACATAAAATGTACTAGGTTTTGTGAAGATTGTCCATCACAACCGCATACCGGTAACATCTGTCCCAGATGACCCACTTTGGGTCTAGCCAATAAAAGATGGAATGTATTGCATCTAAACCTGGTTAATAAAAAAATTTCATGCGTCGTAAGGGTAGACATTAGGTACGGTTCAGTAGTATATGTAGTTTTTAGAACAATATATGACCGAACACTGGGTTTTGTAAGCTCAGACCCTTCCCTCTCTTGTGACCTGTAATTCAAGAAGAGGGATTTGACCAGATCAATGTCCTTTTTAAGGATTTCTTCAGGTTTAGAGAACAGAGAACCCCTTCCAATTGATTCAAAACCTTTCTTAATATAGGAAAACCACGGGATCCGTAACTTGTTCTCCAAAGTCAGACAATCTCTGAATATCTCCTGAGTCAAGGGTATATCTTTGTTAATCCAGCACTGTAGCCAAAAGGTCATGGGGCTCATTGCTATCTGGTCGGCTATATAAGGTACTCCAAGTTCTTCGTGAGCCACCAAGTTTGAAGTACTGGACGGGACACATAAAAGTCTTTTTAGGAACTTATTTTCCTCGACCTGTATAGGATTTATCACAGCACGTCCCCACAACTCACTACCATAAGTTGCTATGGCAATGCTCTTTGCTCTATATACCTGAAGCATAGCCCCTGTAGGTTTCTTCCCTATTTTAGTGGCGAAGTTAAAAATTGCTGCATTAGCCCGAGCCATCTCCCCCCTTTTTTTTTGTATAACGGCATCCCATTTTAATTTATCATCAAATAGGACTCCCAGGTAAGAGAACACATTGGTGCTTGGAATTATGTCTCCCCCTGTTTTAAATATAAAAGACTTCCTTGATCGTTTGCCCAAACTCATAGTGTATGACTTTGTGGTGTTTATCTTCAGGTCTAGCATGGACATAAACCCATGGAAAGAATTTAACAGTGTCTGGAGCCCAATTTCAGTTCTAGCTAAAAGTACAGCATCATCCGCGTACAGCAGGAGGGGAATTCCCCTTCCTGCTATTCGCGAGAAATCTGCACCAGTCTCTACCAGGGTCCTCTCGAGATCATTAATGTAAAAATTAAATAAAAACGGGGCCATAATGCATCCTTGCCTAACGCCTTTCTTGATAGGAAAGTCCTCTGTGACCTTTAAATCTTTGCCGTACCTAACATTTGCTCGGGTCGAGGAATGCAAATCCCTTAAGAAGTTAATCAGCCCCGCATCTACCCCTCTCGCCTCCATGGCCCGCCAGAGCTTCGACCTGTTGACACAATCAACAGCTGATGAGAGGTCCATGAAGGCGAGATGAATCGAACCAGGATTTACCACAGTGTATTTATTCAGCAACAAATACAAATTGAGACACTGGGTTGTAGTCGAGCGTCCTGCATGGAAACCATACTGACAATCTGTTAAAATCTTATTTTCAACTGCCCAATCCTTCAGCCTAGTTAAAATAACACGCCCCATCACCTTCACAACCGAGTCTATAAGTGATATTGGTCTGTAGCAGCATGTATCATTTCTATTGCCTTTTTAGAACACCGGCACTATAGTGGACAGTGCCCAGCTATTTAGACAGCCATCTGTGGCTGCCGCATTGAATACCGGACAAAGAATGGCTGCCCAGAATTGGGGATCTGATTTGTATAAATCCGGAGGAATCCCATCGGGCCCAGGAGCTTTGTTACTTGTCAGACCCTTGATTCCATCCAGAATCTCCAATTCAGTAAAAATTAGTGTAGAGGCAGCTCTATTGTTCACTCTATTGTCATTGGGTTCGGACGGGCAATCAAACATTACTTTAAAATAATTGACCCAATCACTTTCGGCAATATGAGCCACCAGACCATCCCCTCCCTCCTGATGGAATAAGGGACCGTTTACAGTTTTCCAAAACCTAGCACTATCTTTTAAAGGGCTGCTATCTACTAGTTTTTCCCAGGCCTCTTCTTTTAATGAGGACCTACGGAGTGTTAAAGTATCCCTATATGACCTTCTCAGACTACGTACTGCCACTACGTCTCTGTTTTTTTTTTACAAGTGCTTCTTTTAATAGTTTAGCAGCCTTGGAACAATTTTTATCAAACCATTTTGGGCCACAGTTAACATTATGTCCTGAACTTGTTAACAATAGTCTAGATACTTTTAATGACAAGTTGACAAAGGCATCCAAAACAGTGCTGGCCATTGTTCCGGCAGTTGTACAGGTGTCTATTTCTCTCGTACAATGGGTCTTTACTTTTTCATAGAAATCAATAGGCGATATCTGGGTCCACTTTAGCCTCCTTTTCCCATCGGTGGGTCTTAAGACTCCTGTAGCTGGTTTAGAATATATCGGATCAGACAGTATACCACCAAGGTAAACCGACAGCGGATTATGATCGCTAAATTCATTGGTTAAAATGAGAAAATCCCCTAAATGGGAAATTAAAGAGGTTGAAATCATAATATAATCAATAAAAGTTCCATTCCCTTTACCTATAAAGGTTGGGATGGTATACAAAGTGGACGGGCTCATATGAGACATAACTGTCCCCATATCAAATTCACACAGAAAATCATTTAATTCCTCTCCATATATTGTATGTTCAAAATGTAGACCAGATATTAATGGACAGCCTAAATTTGCTAAATAGGTGGTAGAGGGATTACCACATGGATGGATATTAAAATCCCCAGTTATAACTAAACTATGCAGGATATTGGCCATGTATGTTTTTATAAATGTAGCCAGGGACTTGATGTTTCCTCCGTCTTCCACTGTAGTTGGGGAGTTATAGAAGTTTATTATCCCCCACTCTACTTGCCCCTTCCTTAGAATGATTGCTAAAATTCCAGGGTGGGAATGGGTAATCTGGCGCACATCACATTTGACGTCTAATGAAACGTATGTAACAAGGCCTCCCTTAGGCCTGCCACTGGCCGAAGAAGAGGTCGGAACAAAGTAAGCCTGATAGCCGTCTAGGTAGTAGTTGTTGTCCATATCCCAAGTTTCCTGTAAGTTTATAATCCTGTACTGGGTTACAAACGCAATCCAACGTGGATCACTACTTTTCCTGGCCAACCCAGCAATATTCCAAGATAAGATATTATTTCTGGGAATCAAAGATTTATCTATTACATTATCTTGGTTTTGAGCCTGTATAGGAGTTTGTGGATTTATTTCACCTAACACCGGGGGGGTTAGTCAGTCACACTCATCGATATCTGATAGTGGCTGATATCTGTTCGTTAATTCCAATCCTTGAACAAAGAGAGGATTAAGCCTATTCCTCATATGGTGGGGACGGTTATTTATTCGATGAGGGGGAATCTGTCTCGTGGTATCCCTTAAATGTGTGAGATCTTTACTAATAAAATCAGCTCTGTGCTGCCAAGATTCCTGCGGGTAGAAATACCTAAGCGACAAGATCACTATGTTAGAACCAGTACCCGAATAGCCCATTTGAAACTCCTGTAAGATTTTATTGGCAGTATATGGGTTATCAAAATTCACAACAATGCAATCGCCTTTGTGTGATTTGGTTCTATTGCCGATCCATTTAGTTCTACGGGCCATAATTATGAATCTATTAACATCCTGTCCCCTATAGAAGTTGTTAGTGAACCATTGATTCAATTTATTTTTAAGTTGATCAAAGTCTTCAGTAACCCCTTCCTTCAGTTGGGGGACATTGCTTAGGATTACAGTATAAGGTACGGATTCCCCTGGGAGGTCAATCGAGTTGAATTCCTGCAGATGATGATCAGAGGATATCCGTTCCTGATTGATCGTAAGATTATCAATGGTACTATTATGTTTTTTAGATTCCTGTGGCCCCTGGGTGAGTATAGATTGCTGTGGCCCCTGGGTGAGTATAGATTCAATCAGTTGAGGGGACTGGGCGGCTATATTAATCGGGACCTCTTTTCTCATGGTTAAGTCAACCTTATGTACTTTGGAATTGCTACCTCGAGGCACTTCTGCTACAGTATTTTGTGTGCTGAGTGATCTGCCGTCGAGTTTCCCCCCACTGTTGCTTTCTATAATTGTTAGTCTGTTCTCTATGCTTGTGAGCTTTTTTAAGATCGGGTCCAGGAACTTTTTCAATAACATTTCAAGAGTATCTGGGTTGTCCTCCTGTGTATGGCTGCCCTCAATAACGTTCTTAGTTACCTGTCTCGCCCCGGTAATAGTAACACGGTCCGTATTGATTGGGGTTAGGGTGTTGGCTATTGTCCCACCCTCGCTTTCTTGTACACCCACTGGCTTACGTTCCCTTTTTCCCTTCTTTCTGGGGTTTGGAGCCTTAATTGGTTTATTTTTGCCCTGTTTCCCCCTAGTGATCATCCCTCTATCCACAACCACTAATTCCTCCTCCGCCGGAATGTCCAACTCCTCAGCAGCCTGAGACAGTGATATATTAGCCTGTGAGCCCTCAGCAACATCTATTTCTAATGGCGTGAGGAATTCTGGTGTTGCTGATAGCCTATTCAGAGAGCTGTGGAGATCTAAGGAGAGTCTGCGTTCAGTATCCAGGATCTCTTGGGTCAATACAGAGTTCGCCCTGGATAGAAAAGCATCCAAAGTGCCCACCACCCTATTGCCCAAATTACCCTTAACTTTGTTCATTGTCGATTAGATAAGGGAGTTATTATGAACAACAGGGTTTTTGAGGTACACAAGTTATCAAGCAATAAGCCAGGCAGTCCAGCGCAAAAGCGAACAGTACATTAGTGATTGTTAAGCCGCTCTGTTATTCGCTCTTATGGGAAGCTCCAGCCAAATAGCATGGCCCAGTCCAGCCTACTCCGGGCTATGACGGGCAAGGACGGGCCCGCCCTTGGCCCGGGCTCGTCCCGCGCTGCGTGAAGCCTGCGGGGCTTATGAGGAGCCCGGGCGCTGCCTGATGTCGTCAGCGGCAGGCGCCCGGAGCTTAGGATGCTGAGGCTTGTAGTCTCCAAGCCGTTCACCTCACGGCGGTGCAGGAAGACTCCCGGTCCCGTTGCACGGCAGGCAGGCAAGGCGACACTCCCCACAGAAGCCGTTCCCCTCACGGCGAGCCACTGACGACGGTTTCAGGACAGACCTCCACCCTGCAAGTTCAGTAGAACTTTCAATCAATTTCGGCGTCTGCTCAACGATCTTGTGGCACAGGTGTGAATCTGTACGGACGGGGCCCTTTTCCTTCAGCTGCAGTTCGGTTTGAAGAACCAATCGCTCCTATCTGGCTCGCCAAGATGTTACTCTACTATGAATTTACCGTATATATATTGCCGCTCATACATGGAACGAGACCCCAGTTTCTGAATCTTTGATCAAATGATATATATAAATCCTTTAGTAAGGCATAAATAAAGCGGATTGCTTGATATTCAAGTTGAAGCGTAAAATACAAAACAAAGAAATCAGAAATTGTGTCAAAAACACCAAGTGGTTTGCAAAAAGCTTTGTCTGTTTTTGATGATTTTTGTCTAGCCCATGGATTGGAAGTAAATGTCTCTAAGACCAAACTTATGGTTTTCAACCCACCTCCTAGTTACAGAGTAAGGAAGTTCTTTATGAATGCCCAGCCATTAGAGGAGGTTAACAGCTTTATATATCTTGGTATGCACATATCTAATGACAATAAGTGGAACAAGCATGTCATGATGACCTCCTTGAAGTTACAGCAGACTACTGGGGTTTTACTCAAGGAGTTTAAAACCTCCTTCACTAAGCCAATTAAACCTGTCCTTCAAGTCTATGAGGCAAAGGCGTTAAGCTCTGTCTTGTACGGGGCAGAGCTATGGGGTTTCGACTCATTGAGATCCCTAACGGTAGTCGAAAATAAATTTTTACGTAGTATTACAGGCCTACCGCAGAGTACTCCATTGGTCCCCTTAAGATACGATTTAGGTAGGAGAGCTATCCTGGAACTAGCCAACCTCCGTCCTGTCTTATACTGGCGGAGGTTGTGGTCTACTCCGGAGCTCTCCTCCTACGCCAGGGGACTCTTGGATGTTATTAAGTCTGATACTTCTCATAAGATTGGCTGGCTTAGGAAGATACGTGCTGCCCTAGTTGACTTGGGCTTGGTGGGGCTGTGGAGTGATCCAATGACAACGACATTCCCTTCTAAGAGCTCCTTGAAAATGTTGTATTGGGAACATATTGATTTCAAGATCTGGAGCCAAGTTAATAGCTCCTGGATGACTAATTGGTTCCTAGTGACAAAAATTACTCCAGCCCTAGAAACTTATTGGGACCTGATTACCAAACCTAGTGACAGGAAATTATATTTTCAGCTACGAATAGGTTCCTTGCCACTCAGGTCTCTGACTAGTAGCTGGTCAAGTGCTGGTAATGATACATGCCCTGTATGTGGCATGCAGTCTGAATCGATTGGACATTTCTTGTTTGTATGCCCCGCTTATATTGTCCCAAGACGCATTTGGTTGTCTCCATTGTGTAGGGCTTTGGGCACTAGGAGTAGTATTGTGGCCCTAAGGATCTTACGCACTAATACCCTACCAATTATTTCCATTGGTCTTGCCAAATATTTGGGCTGGGCATGGTACCTAAGAAACAAATTGTTACGCTCACTCTGTTATTCTTAATTGAGCTTTGTATACTAGAGCTATGGAATATTCTTGCTGTTTTAACTCCCCTCATTTTTATATGACATTCTACCATCTAGTCGTCTGCTTTACTGTTTAATCTTTTTTTTATCCATTTTAATATTTATTATATGATGTACTTTATGATTCTGTTGCATCTATTTTGTGTTTTTAATGAATTGTAATTTTGTGATACTTGTGTCTTTTATGAATTTGAACTTTCGAATAAAGACTATGATGATGAGAAATCAGAAAAATCCCGACGTGACAGGCGGCATGATAACCGGCAGCACACATTCTAAACTTGCACATTTAAATGCGTTCTCATATATGTTGTCATATATGATCATTAAAACAAAGGAAACCGTAAATAAAAAATATTTGTTAGGGATCACACAATTTTATGAAGCAGGGAAGCCATGACTGATCCCAGGTTTGCCGTTCCATATGGGACAGTTAAACCACCGAAAGAGTATCTCTTTCTCTTGCCCTTTTCACATCAAAGATGCTTTGAGAGTTTGAGTATAATAATTCAAGCATGCGGTTACAGCGCTTGTGGCAGACAGAAGCTCAGCCCGCTTTGGGCTTCAGGGTCCAAGAAGACCTCGAGCCGAGCCAGAGCTTGGCTCGAGCTTTCAGTGTCTCGCACGGCCCTAATTGACAGCAAATGTAGAACTCCGCTTAGTGTGTCAGTTTCCCTGCCTGCGGCACATTTGTAAGGCAAGCAAGCTTTACAACGCTGTTTTCGGGCACAAAAGACTGATCTACTGGAGACAAATCTCTGGTCCTTAGCTAGAAAATAGATAATTTGATGAACATGAAAAAACGTGATAGTTTGTGGTCCATTTCCTATCCGTACGATACATGCAAATTCACTATTCGAAAAAAAGTGGGGATCAGGGGCATTCCAGGGTGGCAAACAACCGAATTTCAAATGTAATTGTAAGGGAAACAGGTTCTCCAAGAGGACAATATTTTAGCTACAGGGGAAACAATTAAAGACAAATTTGCCTTTGTAAATACACCATGCCCACTCCACTCCCTCACAGGGGCAGCCTTCTGACGTGCATCCGATGGACAGTGAAAAAACCTGAAGACCTCAGCTTTGCAAAGATTCCTTCCTTGATTATATATTCATGGGCAAATATTTGCAAATCATACTTTTATGGCCCGAGTTACCCAAACGAATGCACATCTATGAGTAGTAGATTTGTCTCCAGAGTCCGAATCTTGAACAGCTGCACAGGCTCGGCGCAGAGCACGGTTTTATGTGCTCAATGTGCCTTCATGTAACTGGATGTTGCTCCAAGTAGGTGATGACTTTTTACATGGCTCAGTTTACAGTCAGGGAGCAGGGATGGTCTCTTTCTGATTCTGGGTTATGCTATGTGTTATCATACACACACGCCCACACTTGGAGACATACAAGGTTACATGAATGCACCTTCATGCAAATACACAATACTGACACTCAGCAATGAGCTGAGTGAGCGCCAATGTGCATGATATGGCCCTGGGGATGCCTTATTGTTGCGCAATATGTCTGTCTTGTGTCATTTTTTGGTTTCGTTTACTGATTTTTAAACATTCTTTCGACCTGAAAGCCTATTCCATACACATACAATAAAAAATCCTTAAGGTACTCGTGACAAGTTATCACCCTCCCTCCGTATCCGTATCCTCTATAAATTATTTTCACTGGATTTGTATAAGGGGCATGCAATATCAATGCTCTAAATCCATTCCATTCAGTGGCGGCTCGCACAGGTAAGCGTGGTGGCCGGTGGGAGTCGACAGACGACGGGTTGAATAATATTAAATAAAACCACTGACCTTGCGCTCGCCGCATCATCGGCCATGCGGTGAGCACAAGGTAAGTGGTTTTATTTATTTATTTACTATTACTTAACCCGTTGTTTATCAACTACCTCCACCCCCACCCGCCCCGCCCGAGCCACTACTGATTCTATTACAATGCAATTGCAAATTAAATCACATGGAATGGTGAATTACCGTGTGGACTGATTCATCCAGTTATAAAATCACATGGAATTTCCAATTCCGTGGGGTTTAATGCGTACATTTAGTGCATGCACCAAGCAGGAGATAAAAGTATGCGGGGACGACTAGATGGGGTGAGGTGGTAAGTGAGCGGGAGGAAGGAAGTAAACGTGCAATGGGTTTTATTGGCAGGGGGAGCATTCTATGCCCTCTATTGGAACAAAATGGGGAAAGAGGGGAAAAGCCTTATGAGATGTTACTGTGTGGAATTACCACAGGGTAAACAAGCATTGGCATAGCCAATAGGTCTCGCCTTTGGGACCTTATAAGTGTTTAGACATGCAACAGTTGATGTTGTTGCACCAAGGATATTGTACTGCATAACTAAACACTTATAAGTTTCCAAAGGCGAGACCTATTGGCTATGCCAATGCTTTACCTACCAAAGGAGTGAAAGACAATGGAAACAGAAAGGATGCTAGAGTAAGGAGGAAAATGAAAGGGAGATGGAACTTCTGATTGGCTCCTGAGGCGGAAAGCCGGGAGCAGGGGACAAATTGATTTTAACCATTGTGTGTGATACTTTGTTTTTAAACCTGTACCGGAGCTTTCACGAACAGCGCTCCTCGCTGCAACGACCCCCTCATTCCGACGCCATTCACGAGGGCGAGGCGAGACACGCCCCCTCGGCTGGCCACGCCCCCCCGCCAGGAAAACACACAAATAGAGCGCGCCAAACGCCAAGCGCCGCACTTCTGATTGGCTCCTGTGGCGGAAAGCCGGGAGCAGGGGACAAATTGATTTTTAACCATTGTGTGTGATACTTTGTTTTTAAACCTGTACCGGAGCTTTCACGAACAGCGCTCCTCGCTGCAACGACCCCCTCATTCCGACGCCATTCACGAGGGCGAGGCGAGACACGCCCCCTCGGCTGGCCACGCCCCCCCGCCAGGAAAACACACAAATAGAGCGCGCCAAACGCCAAGCGCCGCACTTCTGATTGGCTCCTGAGGCGGAAAGCCGGGAGCAGGGGACAAATTGATTTTTAACCATTGTGTGTGATACTTTGTTTTTAAACCTGTACCGGAGCTTTCACGAACAGCGCTCCTCGCTGTAACGACCCCCTCATTCCGACGCCATTCACGAGGGCGAGGCGAGACACGCCCCCTCGGCTGGCCACACCCCCTCCAACCTCCCGGTCAGCGGCATAAAGCATGTGTCTTGGTCGGACGCGCAGCGGACGAGCGCAGCGGGCGCGACGTTTGCGCGCCAAAGGCGCGCCTAAGGCAAGCCCGTCTGCGCCCGTCCGCGGCCGGACGGGGCTAAGGGCACGACTCCATGCCAAATCTATATCCTACTCTTCCAAGGATCTAATTGCTCTCCGAGGCCATTGGCTACTTCCGGATCCCATCCACAGACTGATCTCCTATCTAGGCCTGGCCTCCTCTTCCCCCACAGCACCTAATCCCCCGTTACATGCTCCCCTGCCGCCCAGCCCCCTTCCCCCCGACCTCCTCCCCCGCTCGCCAGCATTGTCCGTCTTTTTACTCAACACCAGGTCAGCGGTCAAGCACCACCATGAGCTGTTCGTCTTACTCGATTCCGAGAAACCTGACCTACTGCTCCTGACCGAAACTTGGTATTGCGACACTTCCCTCCCCGTTCTCCTGGCCACCCTACCCCCCTCCTATGTGGCCCTGCGAGCCGACCGGCCGGCAGGCAAGGTAGGCGGTGGGGTCGCCCTGATTGCTCGGTCCGAGTTGAAATTTCAATCACTTCCCTCCCCTCCCATTCCCCCTGCTGACTTCCTGGTAGTCCGCTCTCTTTCATTTTCTCCCCCCATCACCTGCCTGTTAATGTACCGGCCTCCCCAGCCCTCACCCGCATTTTTGCCGGCCTTTCAAGACCTGTTGGCCAACTTGGTGGTCAACTACGCTTCGCTCTTGGTGCTAGGGGACTTTAATTACTGGCCCTCTGACCCACACGAGTGTTCAGCCTCAAAAGAGTTCACAGACTGCCTCTCATCCCTTAATTTCGTGTCGCACATATCCGTTCCCACCCACTCCCATGGGCACACACTGGACCAGGTCTGGTCCCTTAACCTCCCCGTGGCCTCGGCCACCGTCTCGCCGTGCCCTTGGTCTGACCATGCCCTTATTTCCTTCTCTATTCCCCGTAACGCGATGCCTAAAACTCCGCATGCCAAAAACATCTGGGCACGGAACTGGAATAGACTGGATTACCCCTCCTTGACCTCCATGCTCCGCGACTCTACCCCTACTCTTGTTGGCTTACCATCTTCCTCTCAAGCCAAGGCCATCAACACCTGGCTGGCTGAAGGCTGCGACTCTGTGGCGCCCCTACGCCGCATTTCCATCCGCCGACCAAAGGACTCTAATAGATGGTTCAACGACCACCTAAAAGATCTCAAACTGAGCGCCCGACGGGCAGAGAGGCAATGGAGGAAAAATTACAATCCCTTAATAAAAGCCCACTTCATTTCAGCATTGGACAAATACAAAATAGCAATCCTGGCTGCTAAGACCGCCTATTTTTCGTCAAAAATTACTTCTGCCGACAATAAACCCAGGGAAATCTTCAGGATAGTGAATGACCTGGCATTCTCAGACCGAACCTCGCCCAATTTCCCTCCCTCCCAACCACTCTGCGACCAGCTTAATATTTATTTCTTAGACAAAATAGCAACTATCAAGCTCAATATCCCTCCACCTTCTTCTGCTTTCGTCGATCCCTCCCCCCCTCCCCTACCTGCTTACCTCCATCCCCCCCCTCACTCAGGACTCTTTTATGGAGATACTCCCTAAAGTGAAGTCGGGGTCTCCCGCGGACGTCTGCCCAGCACGAGTCCTGCAGCAAATCTACTCCAGCTGCTCTGACCCCCCCCATTGCCTTCCTCAACAGCTCCCTGGCACAGGGCATAGTGCCCACTGCGCTCAAGGCAGCTACCATAGTGCCCATCCTGAAAAAACCTGGCGCTGACTCCTCTATCTCGGCCAACTATCGCCCCATCTCCCTGCTACCCTTTCTAGGAAAGGTGATGGAACGCCATGTTACCGCGGTGCTCTGCGCCCATGTTGAGGCAAATGGGGGACTGGCATCCCGCCAAGCCGGGTTCCGTCCCAGGAAATTCGACCGAGTCAGTCGTGGTCTCAGTCTTGGACAAACTCAGAAAAGGTATGGATGGAAACAAACACCAGGCACTGGTCCTCCTTGATCTCTCCGCCGCCTTTGACACGGTGGACCACACCATCTTACTTACCCGTGTCAAGGCGGCCGGCATCGGGGGATCAGCTTTGATCTGGCTCTCCTCCTTTCTGAGGGAACGCACTCAGGCGGTCCGGCTAGGCGACTTCACGGCCACTCCCCTCCCTGTCACCTGTGGTGTCCCCCAGGGATCCTCTCTCTCCCCCTTACTTTTCAACCTTTATATCTTTCCTCTCATCTTTGCACTACAGCAGCTGGAGGTCACCGTCTATAATTACGCGGATGACCTCCAGCTCATCTTTGATCTGTCCCCGTCTCCTCTCTCGGTCTCTAATTTCCAGTCAACTATGACATTCATCAGGGACTGGATGAACCACAACCACCTTAAGCTGAACCCGGATAAAACCGAGCTGGTTCTCACTGGTGGTTCGTCCAGTCCCTGGAACTCCCTCTTCTGGCCCCCCTCCCTTGGCACTGCACCGACCCCCTCCACCACGGTCAAAACACTCGGTGTCAAAATAAACAGCCAACTCACCCTCCATTCACAAATTAGCTCTGTGGTGTCCTCCTGCTTCCTCTCTCTTCGCACTATCCGCACTGTCTCCCGCTTCTTCTCCCCCCAGGCACTTAAGATCATTATGGCCGCACTGGTGATATCAAAACTGGACTACGCAAACGCTCTTTACCACGGCATCCCCGCATACAGTCTGCGTAGACTCCAGACCGTCCAGAACCAAGCAGCCCGGTTGGTGTACGGTCTTCCTCGGTATCACCACTCCACCCCTCTTCTCAGGGAGCTTCACTGGCTCCCTATAAAGGAACGGGCCCTATTTAAGATCGGCTGCATGGTCTTCCAGGCCCGCCAGGGCACTGCCCCCGCCTTCATCTCCTCACTAATCAAGTCTTATGTCCCTATTAGAGAACTTCGGTCTTCCTCCAAGTCCCTCCTCCAGATCCCTCGTTTCACTCGCAAAATGTGGGGCGGGGCCAATTTCTCCACCCTGGCTCCAACCTTTTGGAACTCGCTCCCTGACCACCTCCACTCTGCCACTCAGTATCTCCCCTTTCGCAGAGATCTGAAAACGTTCCTCTTCAGCCAGGCTTTCCTCACTTAAACTCCCTCAAAATTCCCTTCACCTCTCCCTGGTCTTTCCCCCTCAGTTGCCAACCCCCCCAGCGCCAAGAAACCGCAAGGTGTACGCTGCGCTTTAGAAGTATTTTAAATTAGAAATTAAATTAGAACTGTAGACCTTGGAGGAAGTCTACATTAGGAAGGGAACTGAAACAAAAGACGGACCAGTTTGCCTAATAGATGCATGCTGTGACAAAGTTGGCAGCCATTATGGAATGGTAACATCCTTGTTAACCTTTAAAATCCCGAGCCAGTTACACAGCAGACGGAGTCTAATAATTATCACCAATGCACCAATACTGTACAAAGCAATCCTACTGACTATTATGAAAAGATCAGAGAGAGAAAACGTAACCACGACTTCTGAAACCGGAAAATAATGCCACAGTTTGAAAGTAGAAACACAAAACTGCTTGCTCCCAGCTGTGCAGCTGTTATTCTACACAAATAGGCATAAACTCAAAAGCGCACCCAACTGGGCATGCTATTACTGTACAAGCAATCCTGATTATTATGAAAACCTGGGTAGAAAATGTAAGCGCGGCTTACATAACCGGAAAACAATGCCTCCATTGAAAAGTTGAAACAAAAAACTGCTCCCAACTGTGCAGCTGTTGCTGTACAAAGCAGTTATGCTTATTATAATTGAAAGATCCTCAGGGTAAAAAAAAAGCCACAGTCCGTAAGTTAGGCGCCGTGCATGCAGCATTCATTAAAAGATGCTTGGAGGAAAATAAAAGCCACAGTGCATAAGGTGGCCGCCGTGCGTGCAGCATGCTAATACACAAGTCATTGACGCAGTCCTTAAGGTGGGTATCGTGCATGCAGTATGCTTGTACACAAGTCATCGCCCAAAGAAACAAGCATTGGCTGCGCAATCGTGAAAGCGACGCGGCCGTGAAAGTGATTGCACTAAGAAGCAGCAGCTGTTTTCAAGCACGCTCATGGCACCATCCGCCTTGCGGGAGCGAGCAACAGCCAATTAGCATGCGCGCCGCTGCTCGCTCCCGCAAGGTGGATGCCGCCATAAGCACGAGTATGTGCTTCCAAAAACAGCAGAGCGACGGCTAAAGATCCTCCTATGCAGCTCACGCGTGCTGCATAGGCGAGACCTAAAAATGGTCCAGTTCTCCCAGCCTCTCTCCAAAAATAACAGGCGTGGGAAAATCGATCACTTGCCATCAGGCGGACGGAAATTCTCTAAGGTAATTCCACTCCGGCTGATCCTAAGGTAATTCCATTCCGGCTGATTCGTAACGAGAGCCTTGAAGGATTCAAAATGCATCTTGAAAGTGCCTTGGTGTCGACTGTGAGTCCACTATCACAGTCCGGGAAAGGTGATCTGGGTCAGAAGCCAAGCACTGGTTTATGGAAAGCCATGGAGGTCATTACACAAAAACAATACAATTCTTTCAGCATTCTTTTTAGAGTGCAATGGAGATTTAAAAAGGTTAATAAATAGGTGAGATCTCTGGAAGGGGAACTTCATGAAATAAACACAAACGTATACTTGAAAAACATAATTTAAATGGCTCTGGAAACGTAAATACTTTAACTTCAAGAAGAGTAGGCGAACCATAAAGTAAAGAAACTATACTGATTCACAAAAAAACAAATGAAGCCTAGATGTGACAGAAGCTATTGATTTAAAGCGCCCAAAATGCTGTGAAATTGTACCCTTAAATGATTAGGACACCCTTCCATACTCTTAATAAAAGATACTGTGTTTTACGTGGAGATTAGCAAGTGTTGTGGAAGGCAGAGTCTTGGAGGAGGATAAGGTCTGGATGTACATGGTGGGAATCTCTTATGACATGGAGAGGTGGGTGAGTAAGGATGCAGCTGTGGTGGTGGGCGTGAATGCGGATGCCATGTGTGGGGTTTGGAACAGTGTCCTAATGCAAAATAATGCCCCCACCTCCTGCAGAACATGATGCGATATGACCTTAAAATGTTTAAAACAAGAGATCAGGAAAGTGGGGGTCCTATGGCTGGCTTGGAACAAACCATGTTTTCTTATCCAGAATGTCCTGCAGATATCAAACTTTGATTTTTTTTTTTAAATAGCATTTCCTCACGTTTATGCAACAAAATATCTGAAACATTGGCCTGTGAAAAAAGTTTTAAAATGCAGTGATTTAATGACAAAGATTACTGTCTGTTTTTTTTCTCTCTTCTTTCTTTCTTACCCGTGTCGTAGTGAACAGTGAGGAATATTTTTGTAGTCTCTCCTTATATGATGTTGAAATAACATGTTTATGAAATGATATGTGTGTAAAACAATTGCTTTTCAGAAACATTTTTCTTTTTAGTGTCTGAGGGTAGGAGGCATTTACCTCCTTCATGTGTTTTTAATCAAGTTTTTATTAAGATTTGTGCATTTTTAATGATCTAAACATTCTTCTTGATTTACTGTATTGGGCTCTAGTTACTTCCCACAAAGGAAGATTGTCGTTGACTGGAGTGCATGGAGTTCGAATGCTGTTTATTGAGGACCAAAGGAAGATTTGTTCTTTTACTCGGCTTGGAACAAACCATGTTTTCTTATCCAGAATGTCCTGCAAATATCAAACTTTGATAAAAAAAAAAAAAGAATTACCTCATATGTATGCAACAAAAACATCTGAAACATTGGCCTGTGGCAACTCTTTTAGAATGCAGCATTCCTTAGCTTCTTGCAATAAAAAGTTATTCCAAATGCGTGGGAGGATCATTGCATGGTACGAGAATTGGCCAAAATTGTTCCTGCGTACCACCCAAATGGAGTAAAAATACCCCAGTCATACGTTCGAAACGAAGGAAAGTGGAGTTTATGCCTTGTTTAGAGGTGTGCAGAGGGTAAGAAGACTTGCTTGGATCCAAGCATGCCACACCTCCCTGGGTTCCCCAGCATCTCTAGTATTCAAAAAGGGGTGCTTGGGTTCCCTGGGTTCTGACTAGCCGTGGGCCCAAACACTGAAGCCATCCCCATAAAATCAGTGAAAGGGTTGGGTTTTTAGGGGTAATTAAGACGTGGGCAGGGCATTTACAGTAAGAAACCAGGCAGGGATTCCACCACTCTCTAGCTTTAAGAAGCCCCCAAGTTGGTAGGGTTCCCCGTACTTTTCTTTGGCCACTTCAGAGACTGTTGAGGAACCAAGGGGTAAATCCAACAAAGAGGCGGCTCCCCTGTTTTCAATACGCTCCTCGAACATCCTGGTTTTTCCGTTTCCTGTGCAGTGTTTTTCTTCCCCATCACAGTTTCTATAAGCACAGTTAAAAGACCAGGCCCAGTCCTGAAAGTGCATGTGGCCAGGTAGTCTTTGTAGTTCTGCCACTGATACTATTTTATCTTTATGTGTAGCTGGAGCGCAAACAAACAACTGCGTGACCTACTAGGCTTCCTCGCTGCTGTTCTATTTGTTACCCTGAAGGCATTTCAGTACTTTCTTATGAACTCATTGGAAAAAAACAGGACATGGCCTTAAATCTTATTTTCTTCAATGGAAAAAAACTCCCTGTTTGGAGGGATTCATTTGTCAAAATGTAAGTGCCTGGAAACTCCTCAGGAGCTCACTGCACCGTGCAGCATTCATTGCTCCTGCCAGCGCTGCCAATGACAAATAATGACCCTCACACTCCTACAAGTGCGACAATTCAGATTATTCCAGGCTCCAAACCTCTAAGAGTGGTTGGGTTGCAGGTAGAAGTCATTTTTTGACTCATAAGAAGTGCACAGAGATCTCCTACCACAAACATTAATCGACTGTAGCTCCACTCAATCGGTCCTGTTTTTAGCATGTTCAATTTGATGTATTTTACATAATTGAATGGTTTACTATTGTTTTGATGTTATTTACTTAGTATTTCATGGCATAAATATGCTAATAATAAAGTGATGATGAAATGTTGATAGAATTAATAAACAACGGTTGTTGTGCTCATCTCTAAATTAGACAGACATAACCAACATGTGGCTGACTGTCTTAAGTGCCGGTATTGACAATTAAGTGCAGTTGCCGAGCACTGGAAACCACTGCCCTAAATTTACGCAAGCTCTCTAGACTGACTTGATACAGAGTTTGAAAACATTTAGACACAACAGTTTTGAGATTGGTCTACAACCACTCCAGTTGTATCAGAGCCACTGAATGTGAAGGCAGACGTTAGGGGAACGCGATCCAGCGCGATGTACCGTAGCAGAGTGGAGGCCTATGGGAAGGATGTGAAGATAAAGAAAAGACAGCATATAAACTGATCAGTGGCCAACCACACGTAAACACAGGTATGTCAATGGCAAACTTGCCACTCTAGCAATAGTCAGTTGTTTAAGATCAGGTTCACACACTGAGATTCCTAATGCATGTACATAGCTAAGCACCTTACTCCAGTAAGAGGGAAAGAGTGCAGTACGGTGGCTAGGGGTGAGTGTGGGTTCAGTGTGGTAGCGTGTGCGTGGTGTGAGAGAGCACAAGTGAAAGAAAGTTACCACCACCTCCAGGAACCATTCGAAGAAGTGGGTAACTTTACTAATATGTGGTCCATATTAATTACAGTGAATAGACCTGTTGGATCCTTTATGTACAAGGCCATTACTTCTGTGAGCACATGGGACAGGATCTCCTCACCATGGAAACAGAGCAAGTAGCATTTGGGACAAAGGTCTGGAAATGAGGAGAATCCAGATTCTTGTCAACTTCTCCAAGCCATAGAAAGGTTTGGAGAAAAGTCTTAAGTACCAGAGGTAGAGAGTTCCAAAGATATACGTACTCCAGAAGTAAGCTGGCGCAAGTCTGACCCGGTCAACAAATGCATCAACGTTAGGAATCTGTGTTAGATCTGGTGGGAATAGATTTGAATCCCAGTAGAATGATAAAATAAGTACCAGTGATTTGGGTGACAAATTTATGTTGTTCAGGCCCAAGCTTTCACCGTGGATAAGTATGCCCTTCAAAAACACACATCGTGTTAATATATCTAAACTTGGCAGACAGCTGGTGCCCAGACCTGTACATGATGTAGGCATCACTGTGATTTCTCTTACAGGCTCTAGATACCATCCACACACATCTCCTTCCATTCTGTTTTGGTAAATCAGAGTGTGCTCCTATTTTAATTAATGGGACCTCCCTGTATCCATTCTGAGGAGTCCACATAGAAAGATGCTGCAAATCGTAGGCATTGAGGTCAACAGGATTTGTAAGCTGCAGAAGAACTCTCTCACCCCTAGCTATTCTACATTTTCTCCAAACATTTGAGCTCTCTGTGATAGTTTGCATATGCAAATGTCATTTTGTCACACAAGAGGTCTGATTGTGGCATTATTAAATTACAGTGAAGGGCGGAGGGAAGGTCCACGTAAAGTTATGGAGCAGCAAATGTTCTGCCACCCGATGGGACATAGACGCCAGAGATATAGTCCCATCATCACAAATGGTAATTATGGCCCATGGTAATATGAGGCGATGCCTACAGAGCCCTGCACAATCAAGGGCCAGCATACATCAACAACTACCCGAGCTTACACCAACCCTCCAGCCACCTGCACTCCACCTCCCTCTCCCACACCCCTGCATCCACCGAAGCAACAGTGGAGGACGAGCCTTCTCCTACCTCCATGCGAAATCCTGAAACAGCCTCCACCTACGGCCCTCACCTACTCTTCAGGAATTTAGAGGGGAACTCAAGACCAGCTGTTCAACTGATTCCTCCCATGCAGCTTGGCCTTGAGCACACCAGATACCCAGGCGGCACTTTACCAATCCTGTTTGATTGAAAAATGAACATACAGCAAGCGTGTCCAATCCATGCCTAGGAGGGCTTTGTCATTGTCAAATAGTTACTATATCCAATTAAGAAACATTTAAAAACATGGATTCTAAAAATAATTTACATATTTGATGGTTGGCCTGAAAAATGTGGCAGCCCTGCGCACTTGAGCATTGCAGAAGAAAATGACTTCATTAAAGTAAACATCATATTGTGGTAGGTGGACAGCAGGCAACATATACATTTCTTAACATCAACTGCCAATATTATGCAAGTGTTAAGTGGTGTAGAATATGAGGAATAACAGAGAAAATGTGATCTAAGTGGAGGGAAAAATATGTAGGTCCTTCAAGTAACCATGAAAAGGATGACATTATTAAGAGGCAAAAGTACACTCAGTAATTACAGTGACTTGTTACTTGCTGCAGGGTGGAATCAAGACCGGCGTAAACCAAATAATGTGGTTTAAAAATCTGTTGTTGAAGGGTCATAGACCAACGCCATACCTATCCAATATAGAGATGTGATTCACCACAGGATGGAGTTTTTGGTCCTTTCCGATATAAACGTAAATCAATTCTAAAATAAATCCATCCCACTTAAATCATGGCAAGAATAACTCCACTCCTCTAAAGAAAGGTTTTCCTTACCTGGTCCGCACACGGTTGATTTAATCCCAGTTTTCTCCAGGACAGGGACCCTATTTATAGCACCTTCAATGTGTTGGATAAAGACATCCCAGTCAAGGTCGAACAGGCCAAATGCAAACTTATCCGAAACCTGCAAAAGAACCAGAAGATACAGGTGACTGGGTGAAGACATTGGGAACCAGAGTGCGAGAGGCCAGTTCAAAGCATATTTGTTTTATTTGACCAGAGTCATAATTCTTTCAGGAAACAAGATCACGTATGAAACACCTGAAGATAGGAGATTGATCCAAAAAGACTACCCTGGTCTTCAGACACCCAAAATGGGTGTTTATTTAAAGCCTTGCGAGTTTCTAGCCACTAAAAAAAAAGGGTTTTATTATTTTGACTCTACCGTCCATCCTCCTGTTTAAACACACATACCTTCAGGGATCAACCTTAAGAACTGGTTGTAATATGGATACCAAAGAACATGCTTCTGTGGTCTCTGAATGAGCCAGAACCTAATAAAAAAAGACCCAAATATGTTAATGATTGAGCAAATTTCTGGTATTGTGACAAACAAACCGATAAAGTACATAGGCATTGGATTTAGCCAGAAAAATGTTGTTTTGTATTATTTTTATGATCAGTATCACAGAGGACAAAGGCAACGGCTTGTGTTTGCTATGTTCGCCCTAAGTTGGCAGGGTATGCCCAGATGTGGGTCCCTTGCTCACTTTGCCATTGGATTCAAGCTAACCTGGCTCTTGAGGGGTTTTTACCCCAAAACCGGTACCAGGATGCTTGTTTCTGGTCCAGGGAAGGCCGGGCTTGGCAGTTCGGGCTGGACTGTTCCCATGAGGAACAAGGTCAAGACTGGTTTGCATATGGCTAGTCCGAACTGGGATGAGGAAGTGAGCTAAAGAACGATGATTGATTCAACCCAGATCCGTGACTGGCGGTGAGTGTCTGAAAAGTTTCAGCGCTCCATCTATCATATCCTCGTGTTCGCGATGGACAACTTCCGAGTTACAATGCAGTTCCTTTTGGATTAAGTGCTGGTAACATAGCCTTGGTTTGTGTAGTAGGAACAAAGGGAAAATTGGTACAAAGAGGATGTGAAGAAACTAAGAAAAAGAGGAAAAAAGGAAGGGAAAACAACTGGGTGATCGCCACAAAAATATAGCGGAGTGATTGGATATGAAGAGAGTGAAAGAGAGAAAGACAGAAAGAAAGAAAACTGATAAAGGCAAGATGGGACTTTTTAAAATTAAATATGAGCACAGATGCAAGACACTTCCGAAAGGCCATCGCTCTGCAACAAAATATGCTAAAAAATTTGAGATGGAACCAAATCCACATGTTGTAAGCTCCACCTGGATAACATTTCAGCCTAGCATCTCCAGCAAACCAATTCCGGCCCAGTACGAGTCTTCTGCATGGTAAGTACTTTAGAAGGCTAGTGTCTCAACTGACATCTACATTTGATTGATCAGCTTCAAAACAATTCCTTGAAATACATAACAAATCTTAAAACACAAGAATTGGCCTAATTGAAATATCATTCAATAACTCTCAAGTGTTTTCAAATAAACTCCTTCCACTTCTTCACAACATAATCTGCAAGAATGGAGAAAGGGAGGTAGGTTAAAAAGTTATGTCCCTCAAGGAATCACATGCTTACACGCCTAATTATTCGCTGATTGCCACCAGAGACCACACTCTACGTATGTACTCACCTACACTAACATCTATCAGACCCATCACAAAAGTGAGCCACACTCTATTAATGTCAAGTTACAGAGAGTGATCACATACAAACAACTGCTCAACACTCTAAATGAAACATCACTAGGGTAATTGATGTAATACTCCACAACGGTCGAGGACTCACCACATTGGAAACAACACATGACTCAATTATGAGCTACCAGTAGATCACAGCCTTGAGTTAATTTTTCAATAAGCACAGGGTCACAGTTTCCTTTTGAAGTTTAGGGCAGGCTGTGTTTATTGTACATTATTATCTGCAGGCTGCAGATAGCAGGGCCTGATAATGAGCAATGCTGGAGTCAGATTTAAGACCCAGGGCACAGAGGTGAAGAACTGAAGCACTGAGGTATTTAAATATGAAATAAAAGTCCTTGTCAACTCAATATTGGATGGGAGGAAATTAAAATGAAGGTTTAGCCTAATGATTAAAGTGTGGCATTTACAAATGGCAGGTATCCTGTTCCTAGTGGCCAGTAGGCACTGTGCCATATTTATAACTGAAAAATATGGTCCATTTTTGGAATGGGAGAAATTCAAATTGAAGAAAAATATTTCTTTGATAATTCGCCCAATTCTTTTCTCCACTTTCAATTAAGCCAATCACATCTTAATCTATAGTGGGAGACGTTTAAAGGGGCGAAAACTTTTCAATTTTTTCGTACTTTAAAATTCTCCCATTTAAAAAAATGGTTGTATGTTTGCGTTATAGTGTGACGGTGTCTCTTATGGTGAAAGGTGTGCCATGTGCCACAAGTCCATACAACACAGGGATTCACCCATACACATATATCCCATTCATATGAACACATGTTCATATATCCTTAAAGACCACGCTCTCACTGACACACATGGCAGCCCTGTCATAGAATCCCTAGTTGAAGTATTTTGTTCAAACCATAGTATCTGGCTCTATGGACATTAGACCAAGTCAATGAAGCTCGGCGTGGGATTTTCTGGTAAAACTGCGCGAGTGGCTTGGCCTTCAGTAGCTCACAATGATTTTCACTGATCAGAAGCAGCTCTCACCACAGAAAAGGTTGGAGACCCCTGCCCTTAATCATACCACTCCATTTCACTGGTGAATGTGGAAGTTAAGACATTCACAAGCTTATTAATAGCCAGACTAGGTACAGACATGCTGGGATTGATAAACCTAGACCATCCTGGCTTCACAGTGGTGAAGTAACCGCTGAGACAAGACAAAAAACAGTGATGCACATCATACATAACAACCATAGGCCTTAGAAGGGTGGGAACCTGCTGCCTTTGGATGTAGATACAACGTTTGACAGGGTCACCTGGAAATTCCCAAGGGCCACTTCGGCCGTATTTAGCTATGGACCTAGATTTAAAGACTGGGTGCTTTGCAGCTATAGAAACCCCTTGGCAATGAGAATAAAATGCTGTCCGCTTCTCCCCTTCCTTCCAGATTAGATAAGTTATAGGGAAGGATAGCCCCTTGTTCCCCCCTTTTCTCGAAGAGTCAAAACACTGGGAGATAAAACATGCATCAATGCAGAGATTAAAGGGGTCAAAATAGGCAAAGTGGCATACTAAAGATGTACGTGGACGAAGTTTTGATCATGCTCAGAGAGCCATCCAAGTACATCCCACAGCTAATGCAAGAACTAAAAGCCTATCCGAGGACTATAGGATATAAAGGGAATTCACAAAAACTCCAATGTTTAACTTTTCCAATACCCTGGAACGGCAATACTACTTGGAGGCTGAATTCCCTTTCAACTGGGCTCCATGTCACATTGAATATCTGCCGATCAATCACACTCACTGGACACATTGTGGCAACCTCTAGTCTAAATGGACAGAACTACTATCATGACATATGTGGAGGAAGCTGTGACCGGGCTTCAGAGAGACAATTCAAATGCCAATAAAGGCCCAAGTCCTTTTAGTTCAGACTACCCCCTCCTGCTCCAGACCTCTTTACTCAAGCAACTACAGTAGGTCTTCGAGAACACCAGAGAATCACTAAATACAGAGTGATTGCAGCCTCATAGGAGAGGGATTGGGATTTCCCAATATTTCACAGCCCTACCAGGCATTAAATGACCTTTTCAACCTACATGGTTGGTCAATTAAAATAAAGAGCAGTGGTGTATCATAAATGTACATGTCTGGTTTATGATACCAAGGGAGCACTAGAGAGCAGGTTTACTGAGCCATGGTGCTCTACATATGCATTGCAACTAATTCTGTGCAGACATCAGTGCACCTATTCTTGGCATGCAGGCTGTGCTTGGCCCTACTCATGTGGATGACAGAGAGTAGAGTAAAGGCCGCAGGCTGTACAATGCAGGCTTCACAGGACCTTGTGCCGTTGCATAGCAGGCAGAACTGAGAAGACCTTCTCTAACAGGATGCTCGCATCTATGCATTATGGACATATTCTGTGCAGGCCTCACTGTATGTTGTACAGATCTGTTACAGCCAGGTCTATACATTACTTGCTGAGCCCTGTGCAAAGGGTTGCCAGACAGCACTGAAGGGGTCACAGGCCGTGTGCAACAAGTTGCACTGGACACTATGCAGGAATATGGCTGCCAGTACAGTTTATTGGACCTTATGCATATTTGCGTGGCTACCTATAGAGTCCATATTTCTCTGCTCCTTAACCCAAGTGCATGCCTGAATGTATTCTGCAGACCTGGTTGCTCTTTGGAGTGCAGTTACAAAGTGCAGTTTTCACTGGCCATCACACAACATGCAGTAATGGGAAGGCATTCCTGGACCTTGTGCAGTGGACAGTATTTTGCAGGTTTTTTTGGCCCTATTATTACAGGCAAACTGAATTGAGGTTACGCAACTGCAAACTAACAAATGGAGTGCAGGACAAATATATTCAACATCCTGATGAGGGGTTACGACCTGCTACAGTGATCATATCTGTGCAGGCCTAATGCCAGCAAACAAACTATTCAAGATATTCCATGAAATTTCTGTTCTAGGGATTCAGAATGATCTACGTATCACAACAGACCTCCAGTCCTACATTGAATCAAATACTGTAATTGAATCAGAGATGCAGCCACCAAGTAAAGGCAGCCATCCCACTTCTACTCTTTGGCTAAATACCTTCAAGCCAATAGACCTGGTCCAATTATTGAATGGGGTTGCAGAAGTCCAGACCTCAGGCAGCCTAGCACACCCATGTTCCACATGCTTGTTCAAGGATTTCCTCTCTTCACTGGCCCCTGATGCGATTGACTTCATTGGTGCATCTTTCCTGCTGGGCTCCGTCCATCACCAGTTGAAAGAAGCAAGGATCACCCAGCGCAAAACTTGTTTTCTGAGGACCCCATGGTTCTGTCCAGAGACAAACTCAAACGTGCCTTATCCAAATAAAGTAAGGACCTAGAAGGACAGGCCATACTGCATCTCCAGGGGCACATGGAAGCCAACATGTGCCCTGGTGGATAACAAGGCTTTGGACCTTCATGAGGGGCACAGATTTTCTCATGTGTAATTTAATAAACATCCTCAAAGGTCTTTCGGCCTGTAATGAAAGAAGACCAGTTGGTGGCCTTGATTCTACTTAATGTATCTGCTACTTGCAGCACATTTGATCGCCGAGCACCATTCAACTCATTGAAGAAGGGACCGAATCATAAGTAGCAAAGTGAGGACTCTGGAAGACAGGTCATATTGTAGATCCGAGGGTTAAGATGTCAAAGGAAAGGCACATGCCAAGGCTCATCCAGAAGGCTTAGCTCACACATGATTGGAGAATCAACATCATCAAAAAAAATTAAGTAAAGATGCTTAATGCTTACTCCAATTCCAGACTTTATCTTGTAAGACCACCACTAGGAGGAAAGATGATCACGGTGGTTTCCTGCTCACCTGTATCAACAATTACTAAGACCTAAGAAAGGAGCTCCATATCCCATGTCCTAGGATTGGGATGGGCACTTTGTGGTACCCGTGGTCACTGCGCCACTTTGTCGTGCTGCCATACCAGGTTTCCAGTAATAAAGAAATTCTGCCAAACATGGTAGGTTTCAGGGGCTAAGTCTCTCACAACCAATCACACCTCCAGCTTTGGATCAGATAGAGACTGGCTGTTTACCAGCCATTGTGGTCACTTGTAACATGGACATGAGCTTCACTGGGTGAACTCGTCACCCTTTAAACCTCAAAACTTAAGTGCCTGAAAGCCATCACAATGAGAATTCAGACTTAGCCTTGTGAATTCGGACAACAGCCAGCTTTTGTCCACTTATCCACTATTGCATGGAGGTGACTAGAATAAGGTAACAAGGCCGTTACATCATCATATATTATTGGGGGCAGTTGGTGAACTGTTTTTTTTTTCTCCTACACGTTGTCTATATTGGGAGAAACCTGAGAGGCCAACTCTCTTAAAGCATTTTTTTTATTTCACTTCAAACAGTGTGCCATCCTTCACGGATTTGTGTCATCAATAACTCTCCCATGTACATTCCACACTTTCCAGGAAATTAAAGACCATGGACCACACGAGGGGGAACTCAATTACCTGAAGGTACTTTTCAAAAAATAAAAATAAAAAAATAACTCGAAACGATCTGTTTTTAAGGTTTAAAATACCACCTCGTCTTCTCTTCCATCTTTCAACCCTACCTCCTTCTACCCAAAGTTTCATATTGTTTAAAGAGAAAAGTCTTCAATTTGTTTCCACCTGACAAGAGATGCTGGCTTTAACCCCTTCAGCGCTGGGCGAATTCCGCCGCGGTGCTGAAGGGTTCGAGCGCGGGCGGGCTCATGACGGAACGGTTCCGTCATGAGCACAGCTCAACCGTGGCTCATGACGGAACCGTTCCGTCATGAGCATGGAAGGGGTTAAAGCTGCTTTAGTTTCAATTTAGTTACAGGAAAAATTAGAAGGATGTCATGATGGGCCTGCAAAATAAATGAATTGTGGAATTATAGGGCATATGATAGATCAAGGGACATAATTGGCTGCTGGGGCAGACAGTTGACATCATTCATATCAAAGAAGGAGCTGCTGATTAAACTAAATCAAAAACAACAGTTGATGGACAGAATGCAGAACAATGTCATACATTCACCCCAGTACAGAGATCTGGGCCTAAATCCATCGTTTTTTTGGTCACCATGCCGTTCCAGATTGAACCCAGTCATATGCAAATCAGTCTTGACCCTGTGCCTCATGGGAACAGTCCAGCCCGAACTGCCAAGCCAGGTCCTCCCTGGACTGGAAACAAGCATCCTAGGACCGGTTTGGGGGTTTCACCCCTCTTCAGCCAGGATAGCTTGATTCCAGTGGCATGGAAAGCACGGGACCCACGTCTGGGCATACCCTTCCCACTTGGGGTGACAAATGCAAAAACAACTGTTGATGGACAGAATGCAGACGTGGGTCCCTTGCTCACTGTGACACTGGATTCAAGCTAGCCTGGCTAAAGAAGGGTTGACATACCCTGAAACCGGTCCCAGGATGCTTGTTTCCGGTCCAGGGAGGACCTGGCCTGGCAGTTCGGTCTGGACTGTTCCCATGAGGCACAGGGTCAAGACTGATTTGCATATGGCTGGGTCCAAACTGGGGTGGCGTACTGGGCAAAAGAATGATGGATTTAACCCAGATCTTTTGACTGGGGGAGAATGTTTGCATTGTCAGCATTCCGTCCATCATTTGTTTGCTGTAACACGATTAAACTAAATCAGGCACTGCAAGCCGAACACTATTTCAGCCAAACATGGCGGTAAATATGAATGCCATATAGCAACTATTCTCTTGCCCAATCATTGATGGTAACTTCTAGTGACATGTTTTAGATATAACAATCAAAGACACTGGTTACTCAAGATCAAGGCAAATGGTTCATGTGTGATGAAGGAAGTCTGGGGTTTCCCAGGATTGGTCCTAACCTCTAACCCTAATGTAAAAGTGGAACATAGCTCCTTCCCATAGGTTAACTGATCAAGGAGCCGGAAATTTGTCCAGGGGGGCTGTGTGCGATAGCCATTGTGTTTCTTATTCGACATCCATGACCAAGAGAAGACCCTCAAGTATCATCTTACCGGTTGTAGAAGGAATTGATAAAAAATACATAAAAAAGGAATGCTGAGACGTTCATGGCAAGCAACATAGACATAACACCTGGGGATTTCACTATGTCCTCACATACACTTGTAACCTCAAGACCCCGCACTCATTCGTAAAATAAGTTATGATCTCATCAAGATTCCAATCACCCACCTGGACATGGACTCTTGTTCCCTCCACACTGAAATCAGAGGAGTTCTCTATTCAGCTCACTCGCGTGGGACAAAGTCAGAAAGCAGTGAGGAACACTATGGCCTCGAAGCCAGAGTGATGGATCAACACGACTCTATCCTCAGGTCTCGATTAAATAGGAAAGCTCTGATGCCGGAAAGTGAAGAATATACTCCTACATTCAGATGTCTGCTGGGTAGGCGTAAGGTCCTGGCAATGGTTGAGGATCTCACTTTACTTTCTCACCCCTGAGCCATGTGTTGGTGGCCCTGGTTGCAATCAAACCTGCAGGGATGAAGGTGGAGCTGCGTTCCCCCGGACATCTTACCTGCCTGCAGCAGTAGCAATCATTGCCTGGACAGATTCAAGACTGGATGGGCGGTAGAGACACAGGTGATCTGGAAGAGTCTGGTGGTGGCTTGTCCAGCTCTTGGACCCTGGAGGGTCTCTTGCCTTTGAAACACTCAGGACCTCTCATTGGAATTATCCAATCCCTGCTGCATCCTTACTGGAGAGGCCAAGTTGGAGCCCAGCACCAAAGGCTGCCCAACTGGCACACCCCTCAGTGCCATCCTCAGACAGCAACAGCCTCAAACAAATGACTGAGACTCACTCCAACATTCTTTCTTCTAAGCACATACAGGCACACCCATGAAGATGCTCAGCGAATCAGCTGCCAATACACTCCAAACGTCATGGTCGCCCTCCGTACCCTCATATTCTCAAAGGAGATATGGGTTGTTCTGGAAGAAAACGGTAGCAAAGACTGCATGCGGACAGCTAACGTCTTGTTTTCATCTCCCACCTTGGCTTTCCTAACTAGTATCCTACTGTGTCACTCATATGTCAACTGCGCTGTCGATCAGGCTGTCGAAACATCAGAGTACTACTCAGTGCCTGCACCTCTCCTCTCCAAACCTCCTATTCTAAATTCCCTCAAAAAAAGATTTACAAAACACTCCACAATAATTTGAAAATCCAAATTTATACAGCAAACCTTAGTATGGGTCTTCAACTCGCCTTCAGGCACATAAAGAATCCATTTTTTAATATTTTCATGACATAGTGCTTGGGAGGACCAAACTTTCCATCACCCACACCAGATCTTAAATCTGCTTTATGGCTTTGGTTTTCTCCGTCAAGATTCACTCCTTTTTAATTTATGGTCATATTTGCTTGCACAACAACAAAAGTATACTTGACTTATTTGCAACTTTCCTCGCAGAAAATTTGACAGATGGGGTTCAATCTCCTCATTGGTCCACATCTTTTACGTCAGTTACAGCGGTCAATAGTGGGAGACTATTGAAACCAATATGTGTGGGAGTTTAATGGGCATCACGTAGGGACAGTAGTTTCTATGCAGATGTTTCTGCTTGTGACCTCAGTTCTTCGATATTTACATGGTAACCAAACTCACTACTGATCATTTAATAAATATTCTAATTTTATAAGTTGAGAAAGTTTGCCTGTTATCCTTCCTCTTTTCAGTCCTGCAGCACATCTGAGTTTTCAACCAACTCATCCGAGTTTTCAATCAACGCTATTCATTTAATACTAAGCAGTTGTCACAAGGAGGGGGGGAGGTAAAGGGCGCCTGAGAACCAGGTAACCTAGGGGGCGCCCCATGTTCTCGTTTACGGTTACAGGTTAGGCCCAACACTGTACAACTCTTGGCTCCCTCCATCACATGCCTACCACCCGCCTTTCCCATAAACTGACAGCTTCCATAATCTCCACCACTGTGGGAGCATTCAACCATTCATCCATTCATCCATTGGAGAACCTGCAAAATGGGAGCAGGCAGCGCCAGTCATTCCCAGGAAGTCCTCAGTCTCAAGGAGCACATGGGAGCTAGAGGGAGGAAAAGCATTTTAGGAGGGCAGACATTCAGTTATGGCTGTGGCCCCGGTTTTCATAGTATTTATTTGTTACCAATTTCCCTCTGTATTTATCCATTTTATGACTGTTTTTTGCTCCTCTTCTCGGTTTTTATTCGGCTTGTAAAATATTGATTTTCTCTCTGTTCAGGAAGAGCGCCGTGAACGGGGCCAGCGGTGTCTTTCTTTTTGTTCCGCTTTGTCCAAACCCCTTCGCCTGGAAACATTGGCGTCTATTTCTGTAGGAAAGAAAGCAAGGGCGCCCCGCTCACCTCTTCCCAGAATATGGGATTGGACTCGTAGCCACCCACGGAGAGAGCGTCGCCCTGGAGACGGAGATAGACCGAGGCGTCGTGGTCTCGAACATTCGGCATATTCTAAAAATAAAGAGGGAACTCGTTAGGAGACAGCACGCGGGGCGGCTTCCATCTGAGGAGAGCGGGCTTCACTGCCCCGCCTCCCCCGGCACTCAGTCAAATGCCGGCACATACCACAATAGTCACCATAGTCCGTGCAGAACTGTATGCATACATTTGGTGCAGCTTCACAATCGACCACAACATGCTCCGACGCAACACCACAACATTGTAACTAGTGCATTTTTTTCCACTTGGAAGTACTGTTATCCAGAAAGTGGTATTCCCAGACATGGGCCCCATGCGCACTCTTCATAACTCGCGGGACACCCTCTGATGAGCCCAAATATGACGACCCTCGTCAGAGGCACCTACTTCTTCCATCTAGAGGGGTCCAACTCCTAGCCTTGCAGTGCAGGCTTTACGGTCCCACCATGAGGGCGAAGACTTATTTGTGTATGGCTGGTCTCTGCAGTGGAACAGTGGCTGAGTACTATAGACTAGAGTGTGGTCACAAGCACTCCCAAGTGGCACAGATTCATTTAAGCATTCCCTTCCATCACTTTGTTGTTTATTGCGGAAATAGAAGAAAGGCACAGCTTTCAGCCATATTTCAATAGTGAAAGGTACAACCTAAGGTTATTTTTGAGGTCTGGGAGAAAGGGGGAAACAGAAATATATATCACACGACCTACATCAATTCATATTTGACTAACATAGCTCGATGGGCTTTTCCTTGCTGAAACAATCATTAAATACAACAAAGATACATTTATTTATGGCTTTATTTATTGCAATTTCTTTTCTTTGGTTGAGACATAGATTTTTTTTTTTAGGATAATATATTCTTGTACTTTTTTTAAAACATGGAAAAAGCTCTGGTGTTTATATATACAGTGCAATTCATAAGTCAATTTGACATCATATAAATCTTACCTGTAGCCAAAATAAACATATTTGTACATGTCCCCGTATTGTGAACCAACCTTCATTGCGTCATATCACACGTCACACTCCATCTCATCCTAGCATTCCTAACACACTCATCGAACACATAGCTAGTCCAGCTTTCATTGGCATGCTAAAAACCCCATGGTGAGAGCCTTTCACACATTTCCATGGTCATGCTGCCAGCTGGGGGTTCAACAGGCCCACGTACGTTTCAGTGGCTCTGATTAACTAGAATCCACCTTCTTCAGGAACGCTTGTTTTCCATTATTTTTGTGTAGCGGAGGTAAGATTGGGAATCGGTGATTTATGCACTCTGGGTAAAGACGCGCATGCTGGAAATACAGGCAGGGCCGGCTTTAGGGCAGTGCGACAGGTGCGGCCGCACAGGGCACTGACCTGGGGAGGGGGCGCTGACCTCAGGGAGGGGGCGCAATGTTTAGCAATAACTCATGATTGGAGAGATGAGGGGCACTTATGACCAGTGGTAGTGAGAGAATCAGAGGTGGCAGTCATGGGGTCTGGGGCGCCAAAAATGATTGTCGCACCAGACGCCACAAGAACTAAAGCCGCCCCTGAATACAGGCACATCCGGGGCGTTCTTTTGGAAATAACAAGGACCCCCTGTAAAATATTTAGGTCAATTCCTAGGACAGGGCAACAAACACAGTGAAGAGTATATTCCTAGGCAATCACAATTGATACAGATATCAGCCACTAGGTCAATTGATATAGAACTAAAAACATTAGAAAGACTTTTAATAAGAGCCAGACCCGCAACACCTGGGTCGCTCTCCCTGCCTGCCCCGCCCACGCTACAGTTGTTAAGTGCAGACATCCCGGAGGAACTCGTTGGGATCACTATCTGTTTTAAACATTACGAGCGGAGAGCTCCTGGACTCACTTCTTTACCGTTACTCCTCGCCGGACCCGCTTCGCGGGTCCCGCTTCGCTGCCTTTGCCTTCCGGACTCCTGCTGGGCTCTTCTGACTGCTGCTGGGCTTGCCTGCCTCCTGTGCCTCTCACCACCAAACAGCGGTAAACGGGACCACAGGGCTGCGAGCTGACCCGCAGGGACTCAGTGTACCAGGAGTCCCTGCGTGAGGTCCAGACCCGCAACACCTGGGTCGCTCTCCCTGCCTGCCCCGCCCACGCTACAGTTGTTAAGTGCAGACATCCCGGAGGAACTCGTTGGGATCACTATCTGTTTTAAACATTACGAGCGGAGAGCTCCTGGACTCACTTCTTTACCGTTACTCCTCGCCGGACCCGCTTCGCGGGTCCCGCTTCGCTGCCTTTGCCTTCCGGACTCCTGCTGGGCTCTTCTGACTGCTGCTGGGCTTGCCTGCCTCCTGTGCCTCTCACCACCAAACAGCGGTAAACGGGACCACAGGGCTGCGAGCTGACCCGCAGGGACTCAGTGTACCAGGAGTCCCTGCGTGAGGTCCAGACCCGCAACACCTGGGTCGCTCTCCCTGCCTGCCCCGCCCACACTACAGTTTATTGCGGGATACTGTTCCCGCTGCGCGGGAGCGCGCGGGAGCGCCCGGGGCTAAGCCCGGGCAAAGGGCGGGCCGTCTAAGGCCGTCCAAGGACGTACAGGGACGGGCCGGGCCCTTTCTCTTATATTCGGGATTCGAGGACTCATAGTATGTTTTAGTTACCAATGTGATGAGATATTGAATGTAGTTATAGTGTGTAATTGAAGTTTTAAACTTTTATCTAATTTATATTTTAGATTGTACACATTATTCCTTATTTTTAGTCTTATGATGTCCTCATCACTAAGAAAGGGTAGGCGGGTCACAGTAAAGTCAAGTAGTGTTAAAGCCACTGGAACCTTAGATGATTTTATCACCCGTGCCACGGGGATATTAGATAAAGAAATTGCTCTTACTGAAAAGCGTTTGTCTCTGGACTTAGTTACGGGGAAGAGTTCATCTCTGGGTCGGTTTGCATCTGTGGTCACTCCTGAAAAGAGCATAATAAACGACTTGGAAGCCAGCCCAAATTTAGCAGTTACTCCAGATAATCAAGAAATATCTATGGGCGATGTAGTGAACGGTCCAATAGAAGATTGTTCTGTATTGAGCAATATTGGGGATGGGATCCAACACCCTAATTTGACCCTGTCGGGCCCCATTTCCTTACAACCTAAAGTTTCGGCCTCTGTTTCAGAAGTCACAAAAATTAGTAAACGTAAAGGAGGGGGAGGTCACTTGAAGGGAAGGGTAACACGTATGGGAGACCCCGGTCATCTGACTCATTGCTGCCAAAACAACAACAATAAAGCTTTGTTAACACATATTGAGAAGCTGGTAAAAAGTCTCTTGTCGCCCCTTATTGAGAGAACACAAATTGTTAACCTAAAATTGGACCAATTAGAGCACTTAATATCAGTTAACACACATTCGCTGGAAATTTTGGCTAACAATAGCAAACTCCCACAGGCCCAGGGGAATTGTATTGAAATAAAGAAGGGGGCTCACAAAACCTTTATTCCAAAACCAAGTAATCCGCCCCAGCCTATTGCATCTGCTGATTCCCAGCGAACCCCTGTACGATCAGTCCCAACTAGACCTGTACTGGTGGCCGATGGGGACTCTCAGTCAATATCGATCATGGCTATAGCAGCAGCACCGAGCTCAATTACATCTAAGCCAGTAGCCTCATCTCAAGTCAAACAAACTCCACTGAGTGGCCCATTAGTTCTGGATGAAATGGCACCTCCAAGTAAACCAATATGTGTGAATATACCCCCCGAATCTGCACCTTTTATGGCCATCCTGACAGGTGTCCCGGTGGTCGCACCAAATAAACATGAATCAAATCAGGATCTATCAAATAAAGTCACATTCTGGCTCAACAACAATAGACCACTCCCCCCAGCCTCTGGTACAAAAATATTAAACGTACGAAGGGTCCCTTGGGTTGGTCCAAGCAAGAAGGATTTAGAGGGGGACTGTATCCTAATTAATTTTAGGGACAGGTGGGTCAAGGACTTAATCTGTAACAAAGCAAGGTTTGCTAGAATGGGGGATATCCAATGTATAGGTCTTGAATATTTTTATCCCAATTTGCATCATGTTCCCCTTAACCTTCGCTTTCCTGGGTCGAGAGTGCAGGGTAATAATTACTCTGGATGGACTCAGATTAATACTATATCTCGACCCCCTCAAAATTATCCTGGTTTGTGGTACCAGGGTGATGGATCTCTCATGGGGCCAACAAGTTTCAAAAATTTTGGGCAAACCCCCTATGACCAATCAAGAAGGAGATTTCAGGGGGAGGAATACCTAGGGTGGATGCCAAATAACAATATTCCATTAAGAAACCGATTTGACCCACTGGTGGGATTGGAGGGTTTAGATTGACCATTAGACAAGAAAAAGGAAAGGATTCTATTTACCACAGATTTGGTCATGGGGGAAAACGGGGGGACAAGGCAGAAGGATAATCAGGTGGTGGACGCTTTCGACCACAATGCTCGACCTAATATGCTTTCGGATACTCAGACTGTTAGTAACTTAGCCTGTGAGCTAAACCCACCAATTATTGGGCCTGACCTGGCAACTCCAATAAAGTCTGCGGACAATAGCCTAGGGGAACCTGGGCTGTGTCTAATCTCATGGAATATTGCAGGTCTTGCGGGTAGAATGGAGGATGAAGCTTGGCTGGAGCATGTGGGTGGTCAGGATATCCTGTGCTTTCAGGAGACATGGAGTAGAGCGGGTGGGGAAATTGATGGTTTTCAATCTTTTAATGTTTTGGCGGTCCCATCACCAGCTGGGAGGGCAAGGGGTGGGATAATGACAGCTCTCTCCATCAAACTAAAGAACCTGATAACCTCAAAAATAGTGGATACTCCTTGGTACCAGTTGCTCTTGTTGGAAAATCTGTTCCCAGAGCCTGTGTTGTTAATTAATTGGTACCATAATGTTTTTGATAGAAATGATGTATCTACAATTCAGAGTTTGGAGGAAGCAATATGTAAGGCTCGTAGTGATCGAGCTTCATTAGTAGTTATTTGGGTTGGTGATTTTAATTGTACACTGTGCAATTTTGGTGGTTCCAATGTCTGTGGTATCAATGATCTAAATGAACAGCCCCTGATGCATTTTAAACACACGCCCCAGGGGGACGCTTTAAATAATATCATTATTTTAAATGATTTATGTATGGTAGAGCCCTGGGCTGCCCCAAACATATCGCCAATACCAACCTTTCAGGGAACAAGAGGTGCAATGAGCACTATCGATTTTGTATTTGTGTCCAGTAACTTTCTTCATTATGTTAATAGGCTTGAGGTAATAGCAAGTGCCGTAAGCGATCATAACCCTTTAATGCTATCTTTGAGTGCCCCTGCTAGTAGAAAACATTTGGTTTGGGAGCAACCCATAACATATAATAAAAATCAGGGAGTCACTATGAAGTGGGGGAAAATAAATGCTGAAGGCCTTGAGGTAGAGATTCTGAACGTTTGTAAAACTGAGATCGAATCATGCCTGTCTCCGACGTCTGATCCAGACAAGGTCATTGGGAGTTTTGAAAAATTATGTGGGCACGTGGCTGAGCACCTTAAAAAACCAGTGGGGAAAAAGAATTTAAGGTGTTTTAAATGGTTTGACTCCGCATGCTCTGCCTCACACAAATCCTTAAAAGCGGCCCTTATACAAAAACTAAGAAATAAGGAACTGATAAGATCGACTAGAAGGGCCTATAAAGAGGCCATCTCAAAGAGGAAGCAGGAGTTGAAAAATCGTGCCTGGGACGATCTAGAGAAGGCCTCGGAGTTAAAAGATAGTAGGCTCTTCTGGGAAGTAGTAAATCGTCCCTTGTTTAAAAGTGACACCAAAGAAAGTATACTGACGCAGATTACTGGTGAATCTTGGGAAGTTCACTTTGGTAAAATCTTTAATCCCAAAGCCTTATTACTTTCGGATTTGTTGGATGATGTAGGGGATTTGGTGGTACCATCTTCAGCTTCGCTTCTTAGCTCTTCACTTACACTGGAAGAGGTTGAAGAAGCTTTGAGGAAAGGCATATCATTAAAAGCACCGGGCCCTGATGCTGTCCCTTTGGACTTTTTTAAACATAATATTGAAGCTTGGGCACCTTTATTATTGAATGTTTTTAGGGCTGTTGTTCTTGGTCGTATCCCTGTATCGTGGAAGGTGGCAGTGGTGGTGCCGATTTTTAAGAAGGGCGATAGGTGTGACCCCCGATGCTATCGCCCCATATCCTTGATCGATGCATCATGTAAATTATTGGGGAGGGTTATTTTGGCCAGATTAGAAACATGGGCTGACTCTGTTGGTCTAATTGTGAACTCCCAGTATGGATTCAGAAGTGGGAAGGGGACAGTTGAGCAGTGCCTGAATTTGGCGCTAATTATTGGCAAGTACATGAAGGCAAGGAGTTCTGCAATTTACCTTGCCTTCATGGACTTGTCAAGCGCCTTTGACACTGTTTGTAGAAGCAGGCTGTGGCAGATGATGGACGATATGGGCTTCGAAGAACCCCTGGTGACACTTCTCCGCAGACTACACGCAGCAACGTCCGTGGCTATAAGATTCGGACCTGGGGGTGAAACAACTAAACCTATTCCCTCAACTGAGGGGGTGCGTCAAGGCTGCATTTTGGCGCCTTTCTTGTTCCTAGTATATACAAATGGACTAGAGAAGTACTTGTTGGACCACTGTTGTGATTTTCCAAAGGTAAACGGTAGGAGTATTCCTATACTCTCATATGCAGACGATACTGTTTTAATGACCCTCACTGGAAACAGCTTGCAGTCGTGCCTAGATGCCTTTAACACCTTCATGCTGGATCTTGACCTGAAGGTAAATTTTGGAAAATCTTTTGCAATGGTCTGTGGTCCAAAAGGAACAAAACCAAGAAAATTTGTGGTGAATCACTCTACTATTGAAAAGGTGGAAAATTTTAATTACCTTGGAAATCTTTTCAATAGCAAATTAAGTTGGGCCCCTTTAATGAAGGCTCGAGTCCAGAGTGCTACCCGCTCCATAGAAGGTCTTTTTCGCTTCTGTGGTAAGTTGGGTCAAAAACCCGTTGCGCACCTTAAAACTCTTTACATATCTAAATGTTTATCTGTGGCTACCTACGGGGCAGGAGTATGGGGGATCGAAAACCCCTCAGTGGTACAAGTGATGGAAAATAAATTCCTAAAACGGGTATTATTGATCCCATCGGGTTCATCGAATAGCTTCTGTCATAATGAAATGGGAATGACCAAAGTGACTGACATTATTCGTCTGTCGCCCCTATTATTATGGGGCAAAATATGGTTATCTGACGATTTGCAGCTCTCGAGAGAAATTCTCTCAGACTGCTTGAGCCTGGATAATGCAAACAAAATCCCCTGGTTGTCATACGTCAGTGACATGTTGAATAAGATAGGTTTGGGTCATGTTTATGAAAATCCTGTAAATATCCAGGGAAACATAAAAACCCAAATTAAGTCAAATTACTGGAAATTTTTAGGCTCACCTTGTCTGGGAGGCCCTATTGGCTATGTACCTAAGTTACAGCATCAATTTTATCTAACTTTTACAACTAATGTCCAATGGCGGTTTTACCTCACGAGGTTTAGGCTAAATATCCTTCATTTTCTTTTTGCCTTTCCTAAACAAGGGGGTTGGTGTGAGCAGCTACCCCCTTGTCCCTGTAATGACAGAGTTAGCCAAAGTACTATACATGTTGTCCTGTTTTGCTCCTTATATCAAAATCCAAGGATTAGATTTATTAAGCCTATCCTGAAGGGGCGGCAACCATGCACCTATAAAGAAGGCTATGATTATTTGCTGTCATTATCTTCTGTTGATACTTGCTGTGCCATGTTAAATTTTATACGAGTTGCACTTCAGATTAGGAAACGCTATGGATAATTTAGCTGTAGAACTGTGCTTTGCCATTGGATTTGTATTTATGCTGTATGATGGATTTTTTGAATTGTAATCTTTGTTTTATGGATGGATCACCTTATTGTGTATTATGTTTTTTAACTTTGTGCTTTTATGATTCATTGTATGAATCGAATAAAGATTTTGAACCGAACCGAACCGAAGAGCCAGTGTACCATATAGTAATAAAGTTAAAAAATAATTTTTTTATTGTTGTCAACATAAAATCGTGTTTTATATTTAAATCAACATATAACTAAAACACAATACAATTTCTAAGAAAATATACACATTTTATAAAAATATATTAACAAAACTTTAGCAAAATACAGACTAAAATGCAGATACAATGACATAAAAAGATTATTCAATGAACACAATGCAAAATAATGTAAATAAACCAAAATGTAAACATTCAAGATATACGAAGTTGCGGCAATAGATTATCTTCGACGCACGTTTCGGCGCACTAGCGCCTTCGTCAGGAAAGCCACACAATTTTTCCTGAAAATCAAAGGTACACTGGCTTAGACAATAAAATGACATGATTATAAAGATGACATAGTAGCTAATGTGATTAGCTATAAGATTAAAATTAGCTCTTCCAAATTTATCGAAAACATACTAAAAGTAAGTGCGAGAGATTGAACAGCGTGGTAGAGAAAGGATGATAGTAGTGACTGGGCGCTAAAGTAATGTCAAGAATTTCTGTCATGCGAGGGGAGGAAAACGGTAACCAGCGTAAACGGACTACATCTCCCAGGATGCTTAGCGGTTGAGAGGTTATGTAAACAGGAGAGCTGTTACATAACTCAAGGAAAACACGCCCTTATGTAAACAGGAGAGCTGTTACATAACTCAAGGGAAAACACGCCCTTATGTAAACAGGAGAGCTGTTACATAACTCAAGGAAAACACGCCCTATAAAGGGAGGAACCGGGAGGTACAAGGCTGTCGGATATTGTGTTTACACCGACGTACCTGCTTCGTGAAGAGCAGTGTTCCGGAGTGGTGCTCCAGTAAGGCAAGAACGGAGGTAGGTCGAGTCGTTACTCCCTGGGCCGTGTCTTGCCCCATCGTCACCTGTGAAGGACCCGGAAGCTCTACCGGTCAACCATTGAGCTTCGCTTTTTGACTCGGCTGAGTCAAAGCGCAGTGGCGCTTTTGCTGGTTGGAGTCGTAACTCCCAGCCCGACCAGAGATACAGGGACTGCCAGCTGTAACGCACACCAGGAGGTGTTTGCCGCGTTACAGACTCGTAAGTCCACAGGATCGATCGAGCGGCTGCTCTCGGTTCAGTCTTCTTGCTTTTGATTGGGGTATCGGTGACGCATCACCAGGAGGTGACTCCGCGTCCCGGTGCAGTCTGAGGAAGAGGTTGAGCGGCTGCTCCCTTCAGGTAGAGACCCCGGCTGGGTGTTTCCCTGACTCCTCGATTCTCCCCAACACTCGTCGTGCCCCTCACAGCCTACCGATTGGCATTGTCGGCCATTTCATTTCTGCCCTCTGTTGGCATACGCCGGGATCGGCGTATATGCAGAGGACGGTTAGGACCATCCGTGCTGTGGGCTGGTAACGTACTTAGCCTGGAGGATTCCAGTGACTATAACTTTTGTTTATTCGTTGTATTGTTTTGCCTTCATTAAAATAACTAACCCTTCACAAGTGGTTGCGTCCTCATTATCGTGTCTGTTAAACGATCCTGGGACGTTCAGGGCGTTACAAAATATCCGACCGTAATAACACTAACTGTCTCCCGGTCGATAACAGACATGGCAACACTTGATGATGTGCTGGCTGCTTTAGCGACCGTGCAAGTTGAAGTGGCTGCCTCTAGGCAAGAAACAGCCGATGTAAAAGCCAGACTGGATGCTATCCAATTGGACCCGCTCACGGCCAGCACCTCCCTCACGAACCAGACCCCTGCGGTAGTAGTGGAAATGCCGGTAGCCATCCCCTTGGCAACACCAGAGAGGTACAGTGGGGATCCTAACACAGTGCAGGTATTCCTCACACAAGTGGCGCTACATTTATCGTGCAAACCAAAGGCGTTCCCCACGAGTCAGGCTCGTGTGGCTTTCCTTATTTCCTATTTGGCTGGAAACGCGGCACAATGGGCCGTACCTCTGGTGAGCAGGGACCACCCCATCTTATGTGATTGGGGTGCTTTTCGCGAGAAATTCCTGAAGGTATTCGACAGAAGGGCTGACTCGTACACGGCGGACCGTGAAATGCTTGAGTTGAGACAGGGATCCAACGACCTGGTGCAGTATCTCAACGCGTTCCGACGGCTAGTTGCGGAAACCAAGTGGCCTGTTGCTAAACAGACGGCGCTCTTCCATCACGGGCTGTGCGATGAGCTCAAAGACGCCGTGGCTCATATTGACCCTCAACCCAAGACATGTGAGGGCCTTATCAACCTGGTATTACGGCTGGAACATAGGCTGAGTGAAAGAAAAGGGGATCATGGGAGAAAAGGAAAATCCCTTCCATCCTATGTGACGGTGGGAAGTCCTGAAACTTCCACCGCATCCAAGGGAGAACCCATGGACATCGGCGCAATACGAGCGAGCCTCACAGCCACGGAGAAAGAGTCACGCCGTAAACAAGGATTGTGCCTATATTGTGGCAAAAAAGGCCACTACGTACGTGAATGCCCTGCCAAACCGAAGACGTCACGTTATCGGGCCAACCGGTCGGTAACAGCCGTGGTGGACATACCGGCGGAAAACTAGAGGACTCCCAGACCAAAGAAGGGGCATCTCGGAGTCACTCATCCATCCCTTCACTCTCCAACTCGGTCACTAAGGGACACCGACACCTGTTTCTCACGGTGCACGTGGGAGTGCATGACCAGTGGATACCCGTTGTGGCCATGGTGGATTCAGGGGCCACTGGCATGTTTATGGACCACAACGAGGCATGCAGGCTAGGGCTAGTGCTTCTTCCCAAAGCTGTACCCGAAGACGTCAATGCTGTAGACGGAAGGCGATTGGTGACGGGGCCCATCGGGCAGCACACGGGGGTCCTTCCGATGAGATATGGGAGGAACCATTTGGAACAAATCGATTTTAACATCATCCGAGCGCCCCAATATGGCGTCATATTGGGATTGCCGTGGCTACAGAAACACAACCCCTCTGTGGATTGGCCAACACATCGCGTCGAAATGACGTCACCGTATTGCATCCTGCATTGTGGAAAAAGAACGGAATCCCTTGACGCAGATGAGAGCGGGAGTCAGACGGTGGCTACAGCGGCAGAAAAAGATGTGGCTCTCCCCCAGGCTTATCACAGTTTTGAGGATGTATTTGATGAGGTGAAGGCGGACGTGCTACCACCACATAGACAGTTTGACTGCCAGATCGACCTGGTGCCAGGGGCCAGCGTTCCCAGCGGCAGGCTGTATGCCCTGACGGAGCCTGAAAACGTGCATCTCCGGGGGTACCTGGATAAACTCCTCAAGCTAGGATTCATCCGCCCGTCCAAGTCTCCGGCCGCCTCGCCACTCTTCTTCATCCCGAAAGCTAATGGAGAGCTGAGAGCCTGTGTGGACTTTAGGGCATTGAATGCGATAACCATAAAGAATCGGTACCCCTTGCCTCTCATCAGTGTACTGCTGGAACAGGTCAAGAAAGCTCGTATCTACACCAAGTTGGATTTGAAAGGGGCATACCATCTGGTGCGCATGAGGGACGGAGACGAGTGGAAGACCGCCTTTAAGACCAGGTTCGGCCTTTTTGAGTACCTCGTCATGCCGTTCGGTCTGTGCAACGCCCCGGCAGCCTTTCAGTACTTTTTGAATGAGGTATTCAGAGAGGAGTTGGATATCTACGTGGTCGTATATATCGACGACATCCTCATCTACTCGTCCAGTGTGGAGGAGCACGTACACCACGTCAATGCTGTGCTCCAAAAGCTGAGGGAAAACAAGCTGTTTTGTAAACTCAGCAAGTGTGACTTCCACGTCACGTCCGTGGAATTCCTCGGAGTGATGCTGAGTCCAGAGGGACAGGAGATGGCAGAACGAAAGATCAAGGCGGTGAAAGAATGGCCGGTGCCCCAAAGCGTGAAGGACGTCCAAAGTTTCATTGGCTTCGCCAACTTTTACAGGCGGTTTATAGATGGATTTTCAGGATTGGTGGCCCCAATCACACAGCTACTGAGGAAGTCCAAGGAGTTTGTCTGGTCCCCTGAAGCGAACACAGCCTTTGAGGCCCTGAAAAGCGCCTTTGGTAAGGCGCCGGTGTTGGCTCACCCCGATCCGGATCTCCCCTACGTGGTGGAAGCGGACGCTTCGGATGTGGCGCTGGGGGCTATCTTGTCCCAACGCAACCACGACACAGGGGTGCTTCATCCCGTTGCGTACATGTCCCGCAAACTCAACGACGCCGAACGCAACTACCATATTGCGGAGAAGGAGCTTCTCGCAATCAAGGACGCCTTCACCGAATGGAGACATTGGTTGATGGGGGCAAGACATGTGGTATCGGTGTACACGGACCATCGGAATCTACAGTTCATGACGGCCACAAGACACCTTTCTCCCAGGCAGCTGCGGTGGATGATCTTCTTTGCGGGGTTCAACTTCCGCATCACATATCGGCCGGGGACGGAAAACCGGAAGGCGGACGCCCTGTCCCGTCAATCTGCAGTTAAGGAACCATTGCCTGCGACCGAGCGTTCCATCATTTCCCCGAGGATGGTATTGGGGGTTATCCAACCGGATACTTTCCTGAGGGGAATAAAGAGAGGGATCAGGTCATTCGCATGGCGGAGGTGGCTCCTCAGTCACAGAGAATGGCAGCTGAAGGACGGGATACCCCTGAAGGGCAGGTGCCTGTTGATACCCACGCCTAGGCTAAGGAAACAAGCATTCATCTGGTGCCATGACTCTCCATGCGCAGGTCATTTGGGCTTTGAAAAAACGGTGGCTAGCATGGGACGGCATTTCTGGTGGCCAACCATGAGAGTGGATGTCAGGAGGTGGGGACAGGAGTGTCCTACGTGTGCTACCATGAAGGCCGACCATGGCCGAACCCAAGGGCTCTTACATCCACTTCCGACCCCGGATAGACCATGGGATAGCATATCACTGGACTTCGTGGTGGGCCTACCGGTAGACCAGGGGATGACGGCAATACTGGTGGTGGTGGATTACTTGACGAAAATGGGGCACTTCATCCCCTGCAAGAGAGTCCCTACGGCCGGGGAATTGGCGTCACTACTCCTAAAGAATGTGGTACGACTGCATGGATTACCTGGGGTGATCGTGTCGGACCGGGGGTCGCAGTTTACTGCGCAATTCTGGAAGACTTGGTGCACTGCGCTGCATGTTAAGACCGCCCTGTCCACCAGCTACCACCCTCAAACGGACGGCCAAACCGAGCGCCTGAAACAAACGCTCAAACAGTATCTGCGATGTTTTGTGGACCAGGGCAGGGAAGAATGGGTCGACTTGCTATGGGTTGCAGAGATAGCCTATAACAACGCCACTCACAGCTCCACACAGTCATCTCCGTTCTATAGCAACTATGGCCAACATCCCAGGTTCTTGCCATTTCTACATCCGTTCAGAGAGGACAGGATTCCCGCCACAGCGGACAGGGTGGCACACATAAAAGACACGTTGATGCACTCAAGGGCTGTCCTAATAGAGGCCAAGAGACGATACAAGGCTGCGGCCGACAGGAAGAGAAGGCCCGGGCCACTGTACCGCACTGGAGACTACGTCTGGATATCCACAAGAAACATGAGGTTTCGAAAGAACAGTGTGTTCCATCCCAAGTACATGGGCCCCTATCGCATTACCAAGTGTTTGGGTCCCGTGAACGTGAAGGTGTGCTTGCCCCAGTCATTGCGGATACACCCTGTCTTTCATGTATCATTGCTCAAACCAGCACCCTCCAAGCCGTCTGGGACACCTAGGCCGGTATGCGTGGAGTCGGAGGTGGAGTATGAAGTGTCGGGCATACGGGCGTCCAAATGGCGCAGGGGGAAGCTGTGGTACCTGGTTGCATGGAAAGGCTATGGCCCGGAGGAGTAATCATGGGAACCGGCTGAAGGGGTTCATGCTCCGCGCTTGGTCTCCTTGTTCCATCGGCGTTTTCCTGCCAGCGCTGGACCCGTGGGGAGCCGCTGAGAGGGAGGATGTACTGTCAAGAATTCCTGTCATGCGAGGGGAGGAAAACGGTAACCAGCGTAAACGGACTACATCTCCCAGGATGCTTAGCGGTTGAGAGGTTATGTAAACAGGAGAGCTGTTACATAACTCAAGGAAAACACGCCCTTATGTAAACAGGAGAGCTGTTACATAACTCAAGGGAAAACACGCCCTTATGTAAACAGGAGAGCTGTTACATAACTCAAGGGAAAACACGCCCTTATGTAAACAGGAGAGCTGTTACATAACTCAAGGAAAACACGCCCTATAAAGGGAGGAACCGGGAGGTACAAGGCTGTCGGATATTGTGTTTACACCGACGTACCTGCTTCGTGAAGAGCAGTGTTCCGGAGTGGTGCTCCAGTAAGGCAAGAACGGAGGTAGGTCGAGTCGTTACTCCCTGGGCCGTGTCTTGCCCCATCGTCACCTGTGAAGGACCCGGAAGCTCTACCGGTCAACCATTGAGCTTCGCTTTTTGACTCGGCTGAGTCAAAGCGCAGTGGCGCTTTTGCTGGTTGGAGTCGTAACTCCCAGCCCGACCAGAGATACAGGGACTGCCAGCTGTAACGCACACCAGGAGGTGTTTGCCGCGTTACAGACTCGGAAGTCCACAGGATCGATCGAGCGGCTGCTCTCGGTTCAGTCTTCTTGCTTTTGATTGGGGTATCGGTGACGCATCACCAGGAGGTGACTCCGCGTCCCGGTGCAGTCTGAGGAAGAGGTTGAGCGGCTGCTCCCTTCAGGTAGAGACCCCGGCTGGGTGTTTCCCTGACTCCTCGATTCTCCCCAACACTCGTCGTGCCCCTCACAGCCTACCGATTGGCATTGTCGGCCATTTCATTTCTGCCCTCTGTTGGCATACGCCGGGATCGGCGTATATGCAGAGGACGGTTAGGACCATCCGTGCTGTGGGCTGGTAACGTACTTAGCCTGGAGGATTCCAGTGACTATAACTTTTGTTTATTCGTTGTATTGTTTTGCCTTCATTAAAATAACTAACCCTTCACAAGTGGTTGCGTCCTCATTATCGTGTCTGTTAAACGATCCTGGGACGTTCAGGGCGTTACAAGTAAAGAGTGCTGTGAAAGGAATAATATCCAAGGTGAACAAAGTGAATTGAAATTAATAATGAAAGAATTTTCTCAAGACTAGCGATAAATAGACCCGTTTGATAAAAGATTATCAGAAAATCCCAAGAGTAAATAATGATCACCAGTTGTGAAAGGGGTAATAGACACAATATGACCATCAAAGAGGGAAACTTACTCGTAACAACAATAAGAGTAAAAAGGTCGAGAAATGTTGAGGTCTAATGCTCGCTGATAAAGTAGTCACTGAAAAGTAGATAAAACGAAGGAAAGAGATAGAGAAAAAAAGGCGGGGTTATTCTAGTTAAACACTGATGAAAATAAGACTATGATTTCTAGTATAGGTCTGGAAATGTCGGCAGATTACCTTATGACGGATTCTTTTATCAGCCGAGATTCTGTGGTAAATGGGACGTATTAAGTGAACGGCTGATGAAGCAACAATTACACCGGTGATTTCTACGGAAATATAGTTGTAAATATTTTTATAATCTGACATGGTCTTCACAACATTTATCTGATATTACAGTCAGGCAGGGAGAAAGAGGGAATAATGCCTACCCGGTTAAATGCGGAGACGAGGTTAGCAGACAATTTGATATATATTATACTTATTTCAATGATATGTTGAAGTATATATCTTCTTTTTTTCTTCCTTCTTTTTTCTTTTTGCCCAAGATGGTCTACGAAATAAAGTATAGGCGGATTGATTACATGATACATCTAGTACTTAGCGAAAGTAAGCCAAAGTAATTTAGCCTAACGATATTTCTTCTATTTTGTATATGTTTCTAGTGATACGATTACACACTATTGCTCGTACCTGGCGAAGGTAGGCAAATGTACTTTTACAAAACGGTGTTACTTCTATTTTAAAGACGTTCCTAGCGACATGGTTACAAGATGTTACTCGTACCAGGCAAGAGTAAGCCATTATATTTTTACATAGCGGTGGTATTTATAATTTATATATGTTCCTAACGAGATGACAAAAAGCTAATGGGTTCCGCAACGCTTACCTATGGATAAAGGACCCTCATTTCTAATTTATATACGTTCCTAACGAGATGACAAAAAGCGAATAGATTCCGCAACGCTTACCTATGGATAAAGGACCCTCTTTGGAAGTAGGACGTGCCTCACCGTGTTCTCTGCTACTCCTGGCAAATTTTGGCCATCGGTGTCGGATGGACTTAGGGTGGGGTTTTAACCAATAGAGCAGTACGTCGCGTACGTAACGGATGTACTGATGTAGTTACGTCCCAAACGGACGGAAAAATACATAAAGACCTGGATATAAAGGGAGTGTATGTAACACGTACAAGGGGACGTGAATTTTTTTTCCTTTTCTTTTTTCAAATGCAATAAATCTTTATTTTTGACAATACGCTATATTTATACTTTGACAGTGATATCGTGTAGTTAGTTGGTGCATAGAATATGTCATTTTAGTTTGTATCTGAAGACCATATGATGGAGAGTGGATACGATGGAGCTTTGTGTTTCACAGTTCATTATTTCTGTAATCCGACAATGATCTCGTGTACTTAGTGGGTACATTGAATCTAGCATTTTAATTTATGACTAGAGATCCTATGGTGCGGATAGAGAGGGAAGATTGCTATCTTATTATATTTTTAATAGAATGCAGTATATGTAGATCTAACGTACAGGGCAATAATTGTATGCAAATTTTAAGGAATAGGGATGATCTTCAGTGTGTAATATGGGGGACTGAGAATGTAAATGAATGATAAGGGAAATAACCTTATCCAATGGCATTTTCCCATGGCAATTCGTTGTTAAGGCCGCATTGGAATGTATTCAGGACAAAAATCCAGAAAACTTCCCTTTTCTTGCGTACCTTGCCACCACCACTGTTCTCAGGAATGTGAATTTTTTCTAGAATTCTCCATTTGATTTCTTCTGGTTTTTGTCCTGCGTCCAAATAATGTTTGACCAGAGGCGCAGACAGTTTTTCATTGCGGATGGCAGAGCGATGTTCAGCTATGCGGATATGGGCTGCTCTAGATGTTTCACCGACCTAGCCCAAATTACATGGACACAAAATGAGATAAATCACGTTCTGTGTCTTGCAATTCCATAGTTGTGATGTTTGAATCTTTTAGTTATTGTATATTAAGGTTTCACCTTCTGAAACCTGAGCGCATGATTTACATGCGGAGCATCTCACGGTACCTCTAACTGGTTTCTTGCCATCAATAGTTTTTTGGATGAAAGGAGTGTCTGACTTAAACCTAGAGTGCACGATCATGTCCTTAAGATTTTTGTTTCTTCGGTGTGCAAATAAAGGTTTAGCAATCTTATTTTCTGCTTCTGGGTGGCTATTTAAAATGTGCCAGTTGGCGTTTATTATTTGTTTCACAGTGGCATTTAGGGTGGAATGTCTGGTGATGCAGACTAGTTGATCTTTCTTTCTACGTGTATTATTTGTGAGCAGATGGTCTCTATCATAAAAACGTGCTCGTTTATAGGATTCTCTAATCAATCTCCGCGGATAACCACGGAGTAGGAATTTTTCTTTCATTTTTTCTGCTTGGATGTCAAAATCCGCCAGGTTAGTACAATTGCGGCGTACTCTAAGGAATTGTGAAAATGGAATGCTGTCTTTTTGGGATCGTGGATGGAAACTATTAAAATGAAGGAGAGTATTTTTTGCTGTTGGTTTGGTAAATAACTCAACTTCTAATTTACCAGATTTATGTTTTATCAGAATGTCCAAAAATTCCACCTGTTGTGTACTATTGTGGGCTGTGAATTTGAGGTTAGGGTCTGCTAAATTTATCCACAGCAAAAATTTCCCAAGAGTATCTTCACCATCGGTCCAGATCAAAAATCTCATCGAACACATAGCTAGTCCAGCTTTCATTGGCATGCTAAAAACCCCATGGTGAGAGCCTTTCACACATTTCCATGGTCATGCTGCCAGCTGGGGGTTCAACAGGCCCACGTACGTTTCAGTGGCTCTGATTAACTAGAATCCACCTTCTTCAGGAACGCTTGTTTTCCATTATTTTTGTGTAGCGGAGGTAAGATTGGGAATCGGTGATTTATGCACTCTGGGTAAAGACGCGCATGCTGGAAATACAGGCAGGGCCGGCTTTAGGGCAGTGCGACAGGTGCGGCCGCACAGGGCACTGACCTGGGGAGGGGGCGCTGACCTCAGGGAGGGGGCGCAATGTTTAGCAATAACTCATGATTGGAGAGATGAGGGGCACTTATGACCAGTGGTAGTGAGAGAATCAGAGGTGGCAGTCATGGGGTCTGGGGCGCCAAAAATGATTGTCGCACCAGACGCCACCAGAACTAAAGCCGCCCCTGAATACAGGCACATCGGGGGCGTTCTTCTTTGTTGCAGATGTAGCACTATTGAAAGTGCCGCTAGCGTCTATGGGCGCTTATGGGTTCGTTTTCTATCTCACAAGTGCAGTTTCCAGTATGGTAAATCATTTATTGATGTACAAAGTCACATATTGTACCGGTAGAGCTGAACGCTTGGCACACAGTATCCAAAAAGAAAATCTTTTATAATATTCCGTCCAAGATACCGGGCTAACTCCGTCCCGCTTTTGCAGAGAGGTTAGACGCCATTATTTTTCCAGGAATTGGCCACATGCTCCCTCCTCATAACTTGAGCTGCTCCCCTCTGATGTTGCCCAGGCAGGCCGACCCTTGTCAGAGGCCCCTGGTTCTCCCAGATAGAGGGGCCCTAGCCTTGCAGTGCAGGCTGGACTGTCCCACGATGAGGGCCAATACTTATTTGTGTATGGTTGGTCTCTGCAGTGGCACAGTTGGTGAAGCACATTAGATTAGAGTGTGGTCACAAGCACTCCCAAGAGGCTGAGATTAATTTAAGCATTCCCTTCCATCACTTTGTTGTTCATTGTGGAAATAGAAGAAAGGCACAGCTTCCAACCTTCCAAAGAGGGATCCAGGCAGGGGTTTGCATGCAACAATCTCCCTTTGGGTGAGGTGGGCGAGTGGCAATAGTGAATGAGCAGACACACCTTTCATCTTACTCTGGTAAGGATGGACCAGCTTCAGAGGTGCACGACTGGAGGCTGCACTAGGATTTAACCCTCCAAAGCATTTCTTTCTTTCAAGTTCAATAACATGAGTACCATGCGACTGGGTGAGAATAAATACACATTGAAATGGCTTAGGAAACCTTCACTGGTTTCATGGGGAGGAGCAAACGGACTTTAATACACATTGCTGGGTTCAAAGGGATGCCCTTGGCCAGAGGCAAGGTGAGTTATCTTCGTGCCTCTTTCGATAAAACCCAAACAGGACTTTTCGCAATCACCCACAAACTCTATTAGAGCGAGCTGTTACTTTCAGAGAAGTGGGGCTGAAGTTCCAGGTCTCACTCTGTATTTCAAGGCTGCTTCTTGGCTTTAAAAATGAGAAATATACAGTCCACCTCTTTGGCTAAATTTCAATTTGTGATTTTCCTGGGTCTTGGTCTATCAAACTGACCACATATGCAACTCAATTCACAGTGTCCCAGACAAGCCACTATTGATGTCCAGTAGGCCGGCGTTGCACTGACAGACATTAGACACTGCTGAAATGCGTCTTGAGCATAAAGGGGTGGAGATGGAGGGTAATATCCTAGGAGGATGGAGAGGAGAGAGAGTAGGAGATGTGGAAAACACTGCTAAAGTGCAGGGATGGAGTGGCCCACTAGAAGGATTTGCCTGGAAGGCTGGAGAGGGTGGGGGTGGGGGCTGGTAATTTCTACCAACAGTGTAACCAAGCCTGGGTTTAAACCAAGCCAAGAAAAAAAGAAAACAGACATTTTGTCAAGAAGATATTTTAAACAGTTGGTGTGGGTGGTTTGGGTGGGAGGTTGTGGAGGGGTTGTATGGATTATGGGTGGTCCAGCACATTTCTGATCACATATAGGGCATGGAAATGGGCATTTGTTAAATTTCAGCCTATCCATACTGTACGGATGAAATAAAACAAACGTGTCCACTTTTTCTGTTTGTCCCCAACCATGTCTGCCTTGCACCATTCTGTTCATTGTGACTGACTGCCAGCATTCCCCCCTTGTAATAAACACCTCCTTAATTTACTCTTCTGTGCCCTCCGCCTTCTGACACCTGACCCCGCGTTGCTTACTTTGCTCAGCTAATCCGGTAGCCTGGCCCTTCTGACTACAACTCCCATCCCTTTGCCCCATTCTGCACAGGGCGTATTGGGAACTTTCCACTGTCCCACGCCCGGTCTCCATGCTAGCCTCGATTACTTCCCGTCTAACTTCTCTAACAACATCATGCGGAGGCTGCTAAAGGTGAGCTTCCAGGAAGCCTCCTCCACATATTGATTATGTGCACTTTAAAACATTGTTTCCTTAATTGCTGAATGGTTTGAACATGCCTGTGCACTACATCACACCGGTCCTAGAATCCCTCCCATTGGCTCCTATTAAAAGGAAGAATGACTTTAAAGAAACAGGCTTGTGCCAAAGGTCGTTCGTGGAAATCTCACAAAAGTGTTTATCGCGTGCCAGCCGACCACAAGCCTCAGGTCTGCCGCCAGTTGTCTATCGTCATTTTGTTGACCATATTTCACAGATACAGGAGATAGAGTGGTGGATTTCAGTGGAGCCATCTGGATTTCCTGACTTCTTCAATTTAGACTGAAAGCGGAGTATCAAAGATTGAGGAAATCTTTACAAATCCACCTTGGAATTTGGATAAAGAGATCTTCTTCACTACATCCCTCCCCGGCTGTACCCTCAGTCCTGTCTAGACACCCAGGAACAGACGGACATCTTCTCCATCACGACTCGTGGTCGTTCAAGGTGTTGTCATTGTTTGGGGACATCTCTCCAAACATTGTCCACGTTACTGGGGGAACAAAGGGTTACACACCACAGGGTTTCAGCAATGTGCTGGTTTGCAGCTCCCAACAGTTTTTCTACGTACCTATGTCACAAAGGGCTCCAAGGACACACACCACATGGGTCGTAGTACATTACAAAACAAACACATCTTTTACTTCATGTATACACCAGTTTTATGCATTGATATCACCTATTTAGAGAGAGGGTGAATGCACTGCTCTAAGAGACGTGATTATTTACCTAGGAGAAAAAATGCATTTCTATCCATAAAAAAAACCAGTACATGTTTCGTTCTGCAGAAGGACCTCCAGAAGGAAGGCAAACAGTTTGAATGAAAAAAAATGCAAACCTTTATTTCTCTAATTGACACTGCCTTTTATCAAACTGGACAACATTTAATACAAAATTATAAAAGAGGGCATTTAATAAGATAAAAAATAGGGGTTTACAAAGAAAGACAGAAAGTATGGATTTTGACGAAATTAGTCATCCACACTGCGCCGCAACAGTAAAAGCGGGACATCTCCTGCAAAGTGTTCATCTACAGGAATCGTGTCCCACAGTCCGAAGTTTTCCCAGTAAAGCATTCTTTCCTTCAACGTTGACTGAATTGAACAGCTCACTAGACATTTTTGTTAAGACATATTTACAGCTTAATACCATGCATTTCTAGGCCAGGTCAAGGCTCAGCTTAATGTAGTGGGGTAGAAATATAATTCCTAGGTAAATATAATCAGTCAATTATGTTGAATTGAATGGTGGAAGTGGAACACAAGATCTGTATTGGAAACCTACCAGCAGTGGTGACAGCATGGTGGGTCTCACATAGTTGGCGAGCCAGGCATGCATTAGAAACAGCAAGTCTGCATCATGGGCTGAGTTCAATAAGGTTCGATAAGGCTTCTATGCACCTGGGGGTAGGTATTGCAACAGGACAGTTGTCTGTGTACTGAAGGACAGAGGACCTCGGAGGTAGAAAGTGGCAGATCATTGATCACCATAGCAGGGGTGGGATAGAACAGGCTATCCTTGGGTTAGGGTGACCTCATATTTTGAGTCTGACCACCCCCCCCCCCCCCTCCAAACACTGAAAGCACTGGGTTACTGTCATGGTTACACTTTGCTAAATGTTGATGTCTCTGGCAACAGCAGATTCTGAAACTTAAGAATAAATATAAGGGCCAGATTTATGAAAGGACTGTGACGAAAGGGCAGTGCAATCCTTAAGTCAGGTTTGGCAAGCAACGCAAAGCCACCTTATATGCCCTGCACGGCTTGGTAAATCCAGAGAAGCACAAGGCAGTGCAACTCTGCGCCTGGACGGCGTTACATGGTTGGAGAGTGCGGTTACAATTCATCAACCCATGGTGTTTGGCGCATTCCTGCAAGAAACTGACTCTATATATACTGCACCAAAGTGAGGTACAGTGTGTATAGAGTCCAAGGGTCTCCAGAGGTTTGGCAGAGGTTAAAGTTAGATAGAACCTTACTCTCTAAAGTGGTAGCTTGGTCGAGCAGTAAGGCAGTATCAGAAGACAGTGTAAAGCATTTGATGTACACACTCAGTCAGCAAATGGTCTCACACACTCAAGAACCGAACTCTAGGCCAATTGTTTTGTATAAAAAAACATACTGTTTTATTTCTAGAACCAAGCAAGCCTGGTACATGTAAGCATATAAATACTTTGCAGTAGTAATTTACTTGTTTGAACACAGTTCAGAATTGCAGTATAACTTGTACTGGTTTTGGTTACAGGTTTAAGAAAGCAGTTTGCAACACATTACAGGTATAGTACATTCAATTGAATGGGCTTTTTAAGTAAAATGCAGTTAATTACTTTTCAGATTACTTTTGTAACCACAGGACTGGATCCTAGATTCAGCCCTGGGGCATTTCCCGAAAACAGGTGAGTAAATGCGTTTTGGTTAAAGGTACAATTTTTAAGGAATATTATTGCATTTCAAAAGTTGACACACAAACCTTTTCACATAGACTCACCAATGTTATCCTATGGGAGGAAATTCACTTAGCAGGTAAGTTAGGTTATGGTTACTTTTTCTTACTCAGTGCTGGATCCTGGATTAAGCACTGCGACATTTCCTGAAAACAGTTGAGAAAATGCGTTTTGGTTAATCGGCTGATTTTTAAGGAATATTTGCAGTTTTCAAAAGTCGACACCGACACTTTTTCTCCCAAAAAGTTTCTATGTTATCCTATGAGGAAAAATGAGTTATCGGTTTCAAGGTAAGTAATCGGTCTTTTGAGTTGGGGTTCTGGGGCTAGACTCAGGGGTCTCCCAGGGTCAGTGTTGCACTGTTGTTGCACCCCCAGTGACACTAGGGCGGCCAGGTGCAGAGTGTTGAGGCCCAATGTTATCCTATGGAGGATAGGGGGCTCCGGCTGGTGGCTGCTGGCAAGCAGGCCACAGGGTTGTGGGAGCAAAGCTCCTAGGGTTAAGCTCAGGGAAAGTTGGGGACCAAGTTAGCACCAAAGGGGCACCCTCAGCGGCGCTAGGGCAGCCGGGTGCAGTTTTAAGGTTGGGTGCCCTGTTGAGTTCAATGGAAATTCTCCGGGACAAAGAAACACAGCAGGCTCGGGGACGAAGATCTTCCAGGAGTCACCACCACTTCGAGGCGTAATTTGGGATGTAGAGGGATGGTTAGGCACCACTGGGTTGGTCACACAAGGCCGTGGTGCGACGGGTGCAGGGGTGCCTTTGGACGTCGGATTTTCTTACCCGCTCTGGTCGCGGTAGGGGGGGGGGGGTCTCCTGGATTGAGGCTGCAGGAGTTGTCTGGAGGCTTGAGGCAGGTCAGGGGTCACCGGATCTCAGGTCAGGATCATCGGGGGACCTCCCCGTGGTGTTTGTTCACTCAAACACAGGCCGGGCTCGGCGGGTGCAGAGTGTGCTGGATTCGCAGTTTCTGGCTGGCACCAGATGCTGCAGTTCAAACACGTCCGGTGTTCACGGGAGAAGCAGCTTGGAAAGTGAAAGCAGGCAGGTCCTCCGGGGTTTTTGAGGTTGCTGGCCGCTGGACACGCCGGGGTTTCGCAGGAGCAGGTTTTGAGTGGAGACAGGCCTGTCGGGCTGGGGCCAAGTCAGTGGGCATCGTCCTCTTGTTAGCTCTGCACGGCTTCTCGTCCTTTTCTTGTGGTTGCTGGATCTGAGGAAGGAAGGTTCAGGGTGCCCCTAAATACTAAATTCAGGGGTGTTACAGGTAGGTAAAGGGCAGGGACCAATGGGTCCTTTCCCTGGGGTGGGTTCACCCCTTATTCTGCCACTCTCCAGTGGGAGGGGGGATGGACCCTGTCCCTGGTTGGCTGGTTCCTCCATCCTCAAGATGCCAGGGACTTGAGGTTGTGCTTCACCTCGCCTCCCCCGCCTCAGGGGTGGAGTTGGCAGAGGTGGGCACACCTCTCTTCCTCACTTCGTTTTTCCCGCCGGGTCTCCTGCGCAAAGTGGTGGGTAGAACCAGTGGGGACCAGTTGCTGAGTACAGCAAGTGGTCTGAAGAAACTCACAAAAGCGGTATGCCTTTGAAGCTTCTCCTTTGTGAACCCTGCCCATCCTGGTGGAGGAGGCTTGGCACCTCGTCCCACGATGTGCATTGTTTCAGGCACCCGAGAGCAGCAGGCTCTCGACCCAGGGGGCCAGAAACATGTCTGGTGGTGGCAGCCTGCGCAGCCACTCTGTCAGGTCACTGGTAGTTGGTCGTTGTTCAGGGGGCATCTCTAAAATGCCCTCTGTGGTGCATTTTAGATTAAATCCCATACTGGCATCAGTGTGGGTTTAATGTGTTGAGAAGTTTGATACCAAACTTCCCAGTCTTCAGTGCAGCCATTATGGTGCTGTGGAGTTCGTAATGACAACCTACCAGCACCATATACTCTTAATGGCAGCACTGCACTTACAGGGCCCAGGAATGGACCTGGGCACTGTAGGGGTACCGGGCTCATGCACCTGTACCCTCACCACTGGCATAGGGCACCCAGCTAGAGGGGTGACTGATGTATGCCAGGGCAGTGGTTTGTGGGCATGGCACACAGGGATGTGCTTCAGTTAATAACAAGTCAAAAAACTTGTGTGTGCTGCGCACTATTCACCTGGTGTGAAAACACCGTAATTTGAAAACGAGTTCAAAAAATAGCTTGACTGTATTCTCAGAAATACTTCTTTAATTCATATAATCCTTATTTTCCTGTGTGATTTTACAAAACATTTTTAACTGAAACATTTTTGCTTACACAGAGAAACTTTTTTACAACAGGCATCTATTACTTATAGATGCTAATTTCCAAAAAGATATTTCACATGTATATTTATATATACAATGATTTGATACAGCCCAATGCATTTCGGAACCACACAGTTCCTTCCTCAGAGGCAGTTCTTCAGTGGAAGTTATGGTGATTAATGCCTAACCATCCTCATTGGCGTCTGCACACAGTCTTTAAGGCGCTAAATATGTCAGTGAGCTTAAAGTGACGATCTTCCGGCAATTTAGTTTTCTTCGTGAAATCGATTGGTCACTGTTACTTTAAGCTCACAGACATATTTAGCGCCTTAAAGACTGTTTGCAGACGCCAATGAGGATGGTTAGGCATTAATCACCATAACTTCCACTGAAGAACTGCCCCAGAGTAAGGAACGGTGTGGTTCCGAAATGCATTGGGCTCTATCAAATCATTGTATATATAAATGTACATGTGAAATATCTTTTTGGAAATTAGCATCTAGAAGTAATAGATGCCTGTTGTAAAAAGTTAATCTGTGTAAGCAAAAATTTTTCAGTGAAAAATGTTTTGTAAAATCACACAGGAAAATAAGGATTATATGAATTAAAGAAGTATTTCTGAGAATACAGTCAAGCTATTTTTTGAAGTCATGTTTAAATTACGGTGTTTTCACACCAGGTGAATAGTGCGCAGCACACACAAGTTTTTTGACTTGTTATTAACTGAATCATTTACAGCATTAGTGGACAACTCTTGCTTGCTGCAGCAACACAAACAGTCTGAATAATTTTGGTGCACCCCCCTTTTTTGTAACACAGGGATGTGCGCCATGTCGTCTCTTTGTTTTGTTCTGCACCCAGACACTCGGCCTACAAAGGCAGTGTGTGTGTGTGTGTGTCAGGATACAGGGCCTCTAAGGGTGGCACAATAAATGCTGCAGTCCTTAGGGGCCTTCTCTGGTCACAGTGCCCTGGGTACCTATGGTACCATTTACCAGGGGCTGACATGTGGCCAGAGATGCCAATTGTGTTTAGGCTTCAATGCAGTTTTAGGGAAGGAACACACGCCCTGGGTACCTGATTGGCAGGAGCCCAGGGCACACTCAAAGTGCATCAGCTATTCAGCAAAATGTGGGGGCATACCATGCATGAAAGAGGGCACTTTCTCACAATTCCCAGATTTACTAAGTGTTGTAATACCTGGGAACCCATCAGAATTGTACGCCTTTCCAAAAGAGGAGCAACAAGGAGAAACATACTTACTTCCACTCATTGTTTCCTCTTGTTAAGTGTGCTACATTCTGCCGCACACTTAAAAAGAGGAAAAAGCCTCTAAGGATTGTTTTTGAGAATGGAATGTGTCCCTTCCTTGACAAAAACAGTTCTGCCTGCAACACGGGCACCCTAGCACCATGGCACAAGGGACCCCGAGTTGGTGCAGTGAGATAGCAGGAATGCACCATATCTTAGTCGATTCCTGCCCTCTCCATTTGACTCAGCAGAACACAGCAAGACAAGTTGTTGTGCTGTGTCAAACGTTGGTAAATCTGGCCCCAAATGTTTACATACTGGCTTTCTACTTTGCATCTTTCTTAGCTATTAAGAATGCTGGGGCACCTCTTATTGTTTCATCTTTTTTTCATTCAGTTAAGAGATCATGTTGTGATGTTGAACTTTGCTCTAAAGAGTAAATGTATCACTTTTGGCAGCAAAAATTGAAAAAGTCCTAGAAACACGTCCGTTTTGCTCCAACTTTTATGTAATGTTTTTTTGGGAGTCCCAAAACCCTCTTCTATTGGTCGGGTTCATATCTCATTGCTCACTGGGTAAAAATATTGGCGTGAGGTGAATTTTACCGAGTTTCTTTAACTGTTCCACAAAAGTCATACAAACATCATCCTCTTGCTCTTGGTCGCTCACACGCAAACCAGGTTGCTACAATTAAGAGAACTCCCAGTCCAGTTTGAACAGCCTTGTGTAAACAATGTGCATGGCGGTACAAAGTGCACTATCACATATATAATATGTACTGCACTTTGTGGGAGTGTAATGTAGGAGTATATTTTACGGAACTGTCTGAACTTAAAGTGTCACAGATTACAAAATGTATATTCAATCGGCTCAAATGGGTCAAAGACAGACTGAGGACAGTGAGTACTGCGCAAGTTTGGGTAATGCCGGAGAACATACAGGATCTAAGCAAGAGCAATAAACCAAAGCCAAACACTATATTAAACCAGGGGTTGAAACCTGCTGTCAGGCTTGATATAGGGTAACAATTGTTCTCTTGAATATTGAGCACAAGAATATCATGGTTAACTCCACATTTAAGTACTTTGAAGATATACCTAGATTCAACAAACCTAGATGTGGAATTAGGTGCAGGAAATCTATACATTCTTGCCTTTCTATATATTGTCCTTCAATATTTTGTCCACATATTAGTGCCCCATGATTTCCGTGGCTTTAAAATCAGGAGCCATACATATTTTAGCATCAGGTTGGAAGGCATGGACTTGACCCGTCAGGGATGTTTAACTTTGTGTGGTGTTCAGAAGTTGGTATTCCCTGGAAGTTCTTATTGCCAGGGAATCACTTGGGAATCTAGAATGTGGGTTTCTGTGGGGAGAATGTTGATGTTCAAAGTCACCAGTTGGTGGTTCCTGAATGTTTGAGAGACAAACTGGTGTCCTTTGCTCATCCAAGTCACATGGGTGTTGCCAAGACTAAGGAGAGGATCAGAGAGGCGTATTGGTGGCCAGCTATGGATGGTCAAATAGAGAGAGTTGTGCGAGATTGTTTTCAATGTGCATGCAGTGACAACATTTTGAAGTGCACAACGCAACCCCTAGTGATTAGAGAGCAGGCAAGTGGCCCATGGGTTGACATACCTGTGGACATTTTAGGTCCTATCAAATTGAGGTCTCACAATCGCTATGTCTTTGTCTGTCTGTATATGTTCTCTAGATGGCCAGAGATAAAGATTGTCAATTCTGTGAAATCATGTGCAGTTATCAATTTTCTCGAGAATCTGCTTGAAAGGGAAGGTTTCCCTGAATCCTTATTGTCAGATAATGGGTCCAGTTTACTTCATGGGTAGTGGAAGATTTCCTAAAGGAGAGCGGTATCAAGCATGAGAAGGCTGCTTTGTGCCATCTGAAATGCAATGGTGTGGTTAAAAGATTGGTAAAGGTACTCAAAGAAGCCATGCCGTTGGCTGTTGTTTCAGGAAAGGACTGGGAGGAGGCTAGGATTAAGAAGGTAAGAGAGTACAGATTTACGCCTCATTCCTCTACAGGTGTAGCCCCCTTTTGGGTGTTCAAAGGGAGGGCAGCCAACACGGAGGTGGTTCTGTTGTCGGTTATTTCTAAAAGGAAGGAAGCAGATGGTGGTGTGGATGGTACAGGTGGGTGAAAGGAAAGGGAGATGGAGAAGAAGGAAAAGAGAAATGTTTGGTAATATGTGAGGAAAGCGGTGAAGAAGACAGTTGTTGGTGTTGGTGACTGGGTCAGGGTCAAATTAGCAAAAAAGTGAATGACCAAGTCTAAGTTTGGTGAACCCATAGAGATTATCAAGCTGTTTAACAATGCGGTCAAAACAAGTGACCAGAGTATATGGAACCTGAACCGCATTGCCAAATGTCAACCATAAGAAATGGGTGGTGCAGGTGGAGAGGAGACCTGTACATACTATGAAGGCTCTTCTTCATTTGCTAGACTGAGTTCACTAAATTTCTAGATTGAGTTCACCAATTTGTTTGAGCAATATTATGCCTTTATTTTCTTTTATCTTGTATTCCTTTGTTATCTTCTAGTTGTTATATGTTATGAAGAGGGAGGTGTTGTGGTGTTCTTAAGTTAGTATTCCCTGGAAGTTCTTGTTGCCAGGGGTTTACTTGGGAATCTAGAATGTGGCTTTCTGTAGGGAGAATGTTGACGTTCCAAGTTAGGCAGTTGGTGGTGGTTACAGCGTAGGTGAGGTCTCTTTTATATATGCTGTACTATAAACCTGCTTCAATCACAACTTCAAGAGTTCCAGTCTTTCTTACATAAGGTGAAGGCATCACTTCACTTTGTCAAAAACCCAACCATTTGGCAAGGAAGGGGGTTTGTTTCCAAATAAACTGTGCATGTATCAACCCCAATGTTGCAATATATGGGGCTCTTCGTCCTTCATCTGGAATGGTCTGAAAAGAAGAAGTTTTTTTCACAATATTTTTGGAAACTGTTCACCCGAAGTGAACAGTTTCCAGTCAATGCAACAATCCTTCGGGCACCCTACTGTATCAGCAGAACAGAATAGGGGAGTTAAGGAGTAGTCAGGAGAAAGGGTGGTAGGACACCAAAAAGGGAAGGGGTGTAAGAGATGGATGGACAGACTATTAGGGTGGTCCTTTTGTAGCCCCTATCCAGCCCTAAGGCTGCTTCCAAGTGTTGTATAAGAACACAAACGTTAAGGAAGAGACAGGGAAAGGGGTACAAGAATCCAAAGGCTGGAAGGATAGGTGAAAGGTGAAGGAGAGACTGAAAAGAGGAATGAGGTTACAAGTGAGATGATTGAACTGATCCTAAAAAAAGTTATGGCAAGTTGATTGTATAGCCCTTAAGCCGTCTTAGGCTGCCTTGAAGAGGGGAATATTAAGCAGGAACAAAAAAGATGAATGGAGGTCACAGGATATTTGCCTGGAATCATTTTTGCACCAGTCTACAAAATATTTTAGAGTGTCCATACTTTGGTTAGCTCAGGTACACTCTCTACAAACACACTGTATCCCATCAGCATTTGGAAATGGGAAATGCTTGCATGACAGTACAGCGCACGGAGGATGTCCCTCAGATCCATAACATGGAGGTTTTGCATCCCAACTCCTCCACATTTGCAGATCACCAGCCAGTGTATATGTATGGTAAGGTGAGGAGGTGGAGATTAAGGTACCGGGACCACCGCACTTCTGCGTGCCTTACCTCACCAATGCCACATTGGTCTGCAGCGCAGCTTGCATAGTCACAGACTTCATTATAACCAAAGAAGGATGGTCGGGACGCATGTACCGGCAATGTCGAGGCGGCCACCATTGCCGTCGCTGCCCTTATGTGGACCTGGTTCTTCCTGAAAGATCAGCGACAGTGGCACTAGAAAGTAGAGCTGGGTGCCTTGGCTTTCCATTAGTGGCACCGCAAAGCTCATTGACCTGTAGGCAGGCACTGCTGAATAATTATGTCAATATTGATAGAATCGATGCGAATGTTTATAATGATGCATCAACAAGTAAGAAGGCTCAGCTGTTAAATGACTGGGTATATACGGACAGTAGTGAACCTGCGTACAGGGTAGACAGGATGGTTATGCCTTGGGGCAATTGTGAACCTCTCCTTTACGCCCGGAGGTCACGGGCGGTGTGGCCTGAGCACACCAGAGTAGTATTGCAGTGCTGGAGAGAGGCTAATAAACTTCTAGGATGGGCAGCCACACTGACAGGGAGAACCCCACTGTGGCTAGGTGAGCAACTGCGAGAGGTGACTGCGTTAACAGGTTTCAAGGGGTGGAAGTTAATTGTCATCGAGTAATTTAGGTGACGTCTGGAAAGGGGATTCCCCCGCTCCTTTGATTACCTCCAAAGGGAATACAACCTACACCAGTCGCAAAGATACCATCATATACGACTCCTACATGCCCTGTGATCACGCATACAAAGTGGTACGTCTATCCCGGAATACTCCCCGATGGAGGATAGATTGTTACTGGACCCCATTATGGAGAAACCCACATCTACCATCTATCGTAAATTAATAAACAACATACCCGACCCCCTGACCACTCTTAGGGCAGCTTGGGCCAAGGATCTTGGCAGTCTTGATGATGAGGACTGGCAGGATGCTGTGCAGAGTCCTCGAGAAATTGCAATCCGTTCAAGGTTCAGACTGGTGCAGCTAAAAATCCTTCACCCCACCTATTATCCCCGCACGCACCTTTATGCATGGGGCAGGAGTCAATCGGCATCATGTGTAAGGGGCTGTCAACAGGAGAGCACCTTCTTTCGTATATTATGGGAGTGTCCGGAGATCATTCCCTTCTGGACGAGGGTCACCGACACCATGTCTGAGGTGGTGGGAAAGACAGTTCCGATGCAAAGGGGACACTGACGGGTCTAGGTATGTGGAGATGTGGCTGGCCCTGGCAGTGGGGGTGGCAAAACGAAATATTGCCAGGGGGTGGGGTGCGCATATAACCCCGCAGAGGGAGGAATGGAAGCGGGACCTTGACTGGTGCCAAAGGGCCGAAGAAACTGTATAGAAAATCAGGGTGTGTACTAAGAAATGGAAGAAAGTGTGGGGGCCCTGGCGGAGATACAGAGAATCGGGGGTAGTCATGGAGGGGTGGGGGAGATGGTAATTATTGATTGTCCTTGCTGCTCCCCAACAATTATTTTTCTGTCAATTCTTGTGTTATCTCCCAATATGCTATCTAGATATTGTTTTGTACTGAATGGTCTCATTAGCATCGTTTATAAAAAGATTTAAATAAAAAAGAAAAATCGTGAAAACGCAATCACATCTCTGTTCTCAAATTTGTCCGTCAACCCCAACTAAGAAATATGTGGTCTCAGAAGAACACGGCTGTTGTGGAAAATTGCATCTGGCAAGGAGGGGGGAGATCCCAAATGGAACTGCCTGTAAATGCAGGATTGCCTAAGAAAATGGGAACGCTATGTTGGGGAGAGACCAGTGGGGCTATCTCAAGCCGAAATGTACCCAGTACTACAGAAGGGCATGTCGGAGACCATCTATGTGCCCTGGGAGCAGATGGATAAAAAAGGGCTAAAGACCAGGTTGGCGCCCTTACTGGATGGAGCAGGGAAATAAATCTCATGTTTTGAGAAGAACACCATTGGATTAAAACTAGCAATAGACGATGTCAAAAGTCTGCAAGTACCCTCATCAGAGAACAGACTAATATAGTGTTCACCCGAGCTCCCATCCCAGCAGTCATGCTGACAAACACAGAGCACGACAGGACCGCATTCGATTTGTACCAGCACCAAATATAGACGACTTGAGGGAAATGTTTCCCGACTTCCTGGATATAGGAGGATTAATGGCAGAAACTATGAAACCTGAAGAGACCATGACTGAATTTCTGTATAGAACGAGGGAACAATGGAAAAAAGAAACAGGGCAGCCATGGACTGATACAGGCCCGCGAGTTGTATTCTTTTATAACATCCTCAAAAGTGGCTGCCCTTCGAGATACAGAGCGTTTAGGACAGCATAGTGGGGTAAGATAGCCAACCCTGGTGGGAGAAACAGGCCAACATATTGTGCAATTACAAATAGAAACACAAGAAGGATAGGTAGAAACAGTAGCAAACCAAGAAAGACGCCGCTAAATTGGTCCAGCACAAATTGAAAAAGACCTTCCTCGAGGGGGCCATGTTGGACACAAGCGTGTAAATGACACCAGTCTTGAAAGGGGCTCCACCAAATAACCCCAGAGGGTCTCAACCTAGCTATAATGGCAGAAGTCAAAGAGGTTGGCAGCAGCCAGACCTTAGAGAATGTTACTACTGCCACAATGGGCCACATGGCTGGCCAATGCCAGCTAAAAGCATATCATGAACAGAGGTCAAAAAGCCTGGGCTAGTCCCTACAAAATCTCCATCTATAAAAACCAAGCCCAGGGGAATCCGAATGCACCTTACATTCAGCTGCAGGGAGGTCAGTCAGCTACCGCACCAATGCAACATGGATCAGGTAGTTGAACAAACGCGTGACAACAGCAACAACAGACAGGAAACCCAGCCCGGCAGGGGCCACAACTGCAGCAGGGAGGGGTACATGTGTGGGGAGGCAATGCCCTCACACAAACGCAGAATCAAAATGTGCAGTAGGTCAAAACCCTCAATGTGAAGCATCCATTTTATGTGCACCTCAAAATTTACTGTACCAAAACTCAAAAGAAGGACTAATGAGACAACATTAGGAAATTCAAGCCTTTACTTCAGTCATTCAGGGCTGCTATATGTGCTTTGTAGATCGGGTATTCTCACTAGAATACACCACTGAGGGTGTCTGCAGGAGCCTAGGTCTCACTCTGCTGCTGATCCCCCAGGATGGGCTGGCTAATCCACATGTGAATTTAATAATGTAATTTTTTAATGATTCATATGGATTTAACAATATTGTAGCACCCTACATTTGATGAGAAAGTGCATAAAAGGAAAGTGGTTGTGTTAGTAGGAGGTTAAATCACTCCAAGAAAACATCAAATTATTGTGATATAAAGAATTTTGTTTTGTGTTCAAAGCCTATGAAAAAGATGTGTCTGTACTCTAAGGAGAAATGTCAAAATAATATGTTTTCTGCTTTATAAACTGACAAAGGCTTTGGATAATTTGTAGTAACAGACCTGTGTTTATTAAAGTTTACATGTTTTTTTAACAATGTTTTTGTAAATGTACATTTAAGCGAAGGTTAAGAATGACCTAATATTGTGAAAAATAAAAGATTTGATCAGGTATATTTTTGTGTGGGATGATTATCAATAATCAAGTATAATCTTTTGGTTCAGTGTAAACTATTAGTAATAGTTCATTAGAAGTATCGTAAGGCACAGAAGGGAATTTTTTATTTTCACTAGTGTGACATAACCCGGTCACTTTTGGTCTAACCTGGGTAAGTCTCTCAGAAGCAGAAGCACATCACAGGTTAGAAGTCCCTAGCCACAGCCAGGAACACCCTGAAAAAACATGGTCCGAAGGAAAGGGAGTGACGCCTGGTAGAAGGGAGTCCGCAAAGTCCATCATGGCTCCGAGAGAGAACAGAACACAGAATGTGCTCATATCCATATTAGGCCCGGCAATAATCCAACAGACAAGGCCTTATATACATCATCTAGAGAAAACAGTAGGTACACATGGCCACAAACAGCTTACCAACCACCATCGCTTTCATAAAAAATAAAATAAGACAACAGATCACGTGAGATCTAGGGAGGCACCCAAATTACCGATAAATAGAAGTCCAAACTAGCCCAAAAGAAATCTCAAGAAAAAGTCGTAGCCAAGAGAGCTGGCACCACTAGGGTCACGATGTACACCACAGGCCAGGGACTAGAGGGGTACACATGTGACCTCATGGCATGTTGCGATTGCCAACAGCATCTAATTGCAACACCCTTCCCTTCTTTGTACATCATTCCGCACACATGTAGGTCAAAAGACTCTGCCTGAACCGATAAACACCCCAATGCACTCAATAGAAGAGATAGGATATTGGAGGGCTGCCCAACAACCCCCAAAAATTAATGAATCCCACTCTTTAAAGTAACTCATCAAAAATAGATACCCCGATTGGGGCTAACTTCCGGTGCCTCACTAAAATTTGCGTGAATGGAATGGAGTGAGTGGAGAGTACACCCATAAAGAAAAGCACAGGAACTCTGAAGAAAATGATTGACAATGGAACTTACAATAATGCACTGTTTTCTTAACTGACCTTTTTGAACAGGTCGGCAATCAAATGTCCAAGTGCACCTCCTTTTCAGCAGCCACATCAGCACCCCAAAAGGATCTACAGTGGGCGAATTAAAAACTACAAACTGTACTGTGAATTTTTTTCCTTGTACTTTGTCAACTAAAGACATTCCCAATTACCAGAGGAATAAAGACATCTCCCCTGGATTCATCCCAAGACCTGCAATAGTAAATAAGGTATGTAATATTGCATTTCTATGTACCTTGTTCTGTTTACCATGGTTGTTGTCAAATTCGTTCTTCAACAAAGAACTGCCTAGTCTAATGGAGTCCACCCCGAAGCTATTACTGTGCTTGCATAGGGACCTCTCCCACATCACTTATGTTTACAGCGAACCTAACACCAGCATTACACACACACTACACAGTGGCCTCTAACACATCACATAGTATCAGCACATGACTGCTGTGGGCTCCAGGACATCAGTCAGGTCATATTACATCTGTTCGCTGATACCACATGCAGTAGGCCCAGACCGGCTTTACTTGTCCAATGAGGTACCCCCCCCCCGAAAAAGCAAAATGCATTCTCTACCTGTACTTATGTAAGATTATGGCCAAAATACAATCCAAGATAGTAGAGCCCCATAGAGTGGTAATGCATCTGACCCGATACCAGACCAATCCCACAACATTTTACCTTTTCACTGAGCCCAGTGAAATTCAAACTGAGCTATCTAGGATCTGCAGGAGGGGCAACATAGGGGAGGATATGTGTTGGCCCCAAGACTTTCCTGAGAAGAGATTCTTGAAGGTAGCAAAACCACCACACCAATGCATGAACACGCCCACTCCTGCTTCCATCTGTGGTCCGAAGGGTGGCACTTAGTATATCTGGGGCTGTCTTTTTTAATAACAAATTGACCCCAGACATGGAGTTCCAATGCAGGGCCATCTACCTAAATGATCTGAAGGGAAAGAAGTCTCATAGGGGAGCGTTGAACAACAGCATAGATACCCCATATCCGGAGATCTAGGATACTGAGGTGAATAAATATACATGGTTAGAAGGGGCAACCCTTAAATGTATGGAAACGTACACTGTATTCCTTGTGTTTCAGAGCTAAATGAACCATCCCACTAGGAACAAATTAAAACTGTGGCAAATTACTGCACATTTTGGTCATGATATGGGCACCGCCACGCTGATGGATATGTACTAGCAATGCGGCGAGTTTGCATTCAGTCAACTCATCCTTGGATGGTGTGGGCTCTGCTCCACCACATCCCGACCCAGGTCATTTCTGGAGAAGACCTGTCAGAGTTGCACCAACACCCACTAAAGTAGAAGAAGATGACTCTGTTGCATCAGGCTCGAGAAAAAAGAACTGCTGATTATTTTGCTGGGCTCAGTGTAAGGAAATTCTGGAAGAATTCAGACTGTTTTCTGACACACAAGTAAACCTAGGAGGTTCCGTACCCTTCTTCACTGGGCAGGTGGGAGATGAACAGCACTGTGCTCGCCTTAATGCAATCAAGGAAGAACTGAAAGCCATCTGCCTCATGGTGATGCAACATCAATATGTGTTGGACTTAATGACGACAATGGAGGGAGGGATCGGTGCATCCTGCTGCATGTTTATCCCCGGCAATGACCTGGATAATAGATTCTGAATCTTGCCATCCATTCTGTGCACTGTTTGCAAAGAGACATACATGAAGATGTAGGTACCCACGGGTAGGAGTGGTACATGAATTGGTTCTCCTGCCTTCCCTGGTGGCTGACTGGACTGTGCACGTCATTGTTGCCCATTTTCATATTTTTATTGTTTTTGGGTGGATTTCTGCAATTGGGGTTTCCTGTTGTAAAAATACAGTCCTCAAATTGGGTAGAATGCAAGTAACTAAGGAAGTAGTAATAGTCAAAACTGAAGAACAACGATTCTCCAAAAATATGACTGTCATGAAGTATGGATGAAATAATGTAATTAATAATTCAACTAGAGGGGGAATTGCTTCTATTGGTAGAATTGATGCCAATGTTTATAATGATACATTCGCAAATAAGAACTAATTTGCATCACTATTATCATATTCGCCAGTCATGAACTCTCCATCATCCCAATTCTGTAATACATGGTCAGGCAAGCACTGCGAACTAGGACTGGGGCTACTGATTGACTTGTCGTAGGTGGGGTGGCATGTAGCCAACAGACAAATGCACAAACAGGAAACTCCGGTCCATCCCCCAGATAAGCGCAGTGACACCACAATGATACAGGTATATTGGACCTAATAAAACACACATGGCAAGAGGAGTGTATGCATTTGCAAAACACCATAAAGTCAGATGCCACGTGAAGTTAGGAACACACAGCCAATCAGGAGACAGCACACACAGTACATGCAGTGTTCATAGGCCCCTCATAACAAACATCTGGACACGTTACCCAGTGGCCCACATTTTTTCCACGCAAGATGAGGCCACCTGCATTTGTTATCAGGAGCCTTATTTAGGGCTCCACAGACAAGGACCGCATTCTTTTACTAAAAAAGGATCTATGGAAGTACTTTATGATACCCAAAGAAATGTATAAAACGCTGTTCAGATTGATTGTACTTTGAGACAGTCCTCAGATCCACTTCTGTACTGTGCCCCTGGCCAAAGTTTTTAACTAAACCAACTGTTCCTGTTTTGCCAAATGCCTAGTCTTCTTTTTTTAAAGGTAAATTCATATTAGAGCAACAAGGAGACCAGGGGCTTCTGGGGCAGTGAGCAACACTAGGTGAATGGAACGGTCTTGCTCAAATAGTGCTCAGCAGCGCCTACTCTTCTGAGCCATTGTGAAAGAGCAGCTTACAAGATGTAAGGATTCGCCTGTGATAGAGTGATTGTTGGCAAGAGTAGCTGGTGGAGACCCGCTCTACAGCCCTTACTCTAACAACATTTATTACTTGCTTCTGAATCATCTCTGCACGGTTGGCATCCTTCTAAATTCTACTGCATTTCACAATTTAACCATGTCCTAGGCACCCAAAGCATGAGCAGATATGCACGCCACTAGTGATTCACAGCCCTTGGTTGGTCGCTGTGCTGGGAAAAGAGGTGAAATACACTTGCACCCCATCCCACTCCAGCAGAAGCACATTACTGACGTGGTTTATGAACGCCATCAGAACACTGTTTCAGTACTGTGGTGTAAAGGGAAGAACCTCTAAACCATTAGCATTATAACATGGTGGACAGTTTTCCCCTTGCTACTCTATCATTACATTATAATGCGGCAGTCAGAGTACGTGAAGAGAAACAAGCTAATGGGTTTGCATTCCATGAACACCTTTGGTGAAGAGCACAACTTATGCCCAATCTAATGCTGTGTTCAAGGTAACCAACATGTTGGCGGAGCAAAAGCCCCTTTCTCAGCAGTGCTTATAAGAGCTCTTTTTCGGTTGTCAAGACTGACCTAAAAAAGTTGTGCAGGGTTACATATATAGGCAGTTTAAAGAGCATAGTTTTAGTACAGCTACCATATGTAGTGCAAAAAAACTTTAGGCACACTTTTACATTGTGCAGTAATTGCATTGAACTCATGATGGACATCTCCATGATGTACGTTAAGGATATCAATATGGATTGAGGTTATTAACAGTGAATCTAAATGGAAACGATTTAGGATAGTACCCGTTTATACTGAAAATCTGGCATGCACATGGTCCTCACGATCAATATTGGACACCTCCATATTAGAACCTCTAGCAAACAATGAAAAGTTCTCATACAAGAGGGTTCAGCTCCTGAGGTTCCAAGTGGGGCAACCCTAGACTAGATGGCCAAGTGATGTTTTAGATGAGGTAGCAATGTCCCTGAAACTGGGGCAGTATCAACATCTAAAAAAGGATTGGGGCATTACAGGTAAAGTAGCACTATCCTTCAGAATGTAACTATGTTACAGTTGAATAAGCACTCATGGAGGGATACAGTGACATGCCAGTATCCATCAGGGGGAATTATAATATAACAGCTCAAGAAATGTCATTTTCGATAGGTGAGAAGTTTTGTTTTTGTAATCAGAGTGGTACTAGTGACACAGCCCAGCAGCTTTAAACGTGGAGTAATGCGATCTCTCACAGCTTCTCGGTTGCAGTAGTTTATAAATATAGGGTAAGAATTTGAGAGGAAACAAAGCTGTAAACTCAGCAAGCACTGCAGATCCGAGAGGAGTATGGGGCAGAAGTCACTCAAAACCAAATACATAGCACTAAATTAAACTATTACAGTGATGTCATAATTCGCAAGCTAAAGATAAACATCACTGTAAGATGGAGGTTCTCATATAGAATAGAAGGAGCTGCAAGTAGGTTTTCAAATGATAACTTTATTCCAGAAGAACAGACCCACGACAGCTCCCATAGGCATCTAGGTAGTGAATGACATACACATACAAGCATTCTAGATTCACTTGAATCAGTGACCGAATACATTCTAATTACATCACATAAGAATGAATGACAGCTCTAAAGATAGAAATGCAACTGCAAGGATACACAGGTACCACTCTCTACACCCGCCTTCTTATAAGAAAAAAATACAAAATAAAATAAAACAATCAATACACAAAATCATTAGAACGAAAAGGAGCAGTTCTGACATGGGAAGCACACCTTAATTGTTTGCCATCAATAGAGACACTGGATATGTTTTCATTAACCTTAGACAAATTACCTGAGACATTTTTGTTAACTTCAGTCAAATTACTTGAATAGGAAGTAACACTGCAATCACCTCTGTCCCTTAAAGAAACAGAAGGATGAACAATGCTCTCGCAATTGTCACGAACATGTGAAAGATCACCAAGATCAAACCAATCGGTATCAGTTTGAGTTTTCACTCTATGGTAGATGATCTTTGCCTGTTCATCACTCAATTTAATTCAGGCGTTCCGGTTCCACCATCCGCGATCCCGTAATAAAACTGCAAATTAGATACTTTGAGTACTTTGACCGGTTCAGTGAATTTAGACTGTCCTTTAGAAACTTTAATAGGTTTTTTTATGAGAACCCAGTCACCAGGAACTAAGGAAGTTTCTTTAATGTGCATTCTTTTGTCCTAATATTTATTGTACATAGCTTGTTTCTCTCTCACATGTTCTCTTACTTTCTGCAAATCCAGATTATGTGCTAGATCAACTTTTATCAATTAACCAAGAGGGATTAACAAGTGACATCAGTTTCCTACCTCTAAGTAACACGAAGGGGGAAACATCTGTGGAGGAATGGGGAGTAGTATTGTAATTCCACACTTTGTGACTCACATACTTAAAAACATCCAACCTGTTAGCTATGGCTGTTTGTACTTCTTCTTTAATCAATTTGTTAGCTCTCTCTTTGAGACCATTAGACGCGGGAATATACAAAGGTACCAAAATATGTTTAACAATATTTTGTCCCAGAAAAGTTTCGAATTTATCTGAAACAAAATGAGAGCCATTGTCAGTGAGAATTTCCCTGGGAAAACCTTCGATCAAAAATACACGTTGTAAAAATGAAATTTGAGTCAGCACTTTTAACAAAAGAAAAGTACAGCCACTTAGAGAAATAGTCAATGATTACAAGTAGGAACCTTTTCTCACTGCCAAGCAAGTTGAACGGACCAGACAAATCTAAGCCTAACTTCTTCCACGGACCTTTAGGCCATTCAACAGGACATAACTGCGCAGTAGTATTACGCCAATGTTTATCTGAACAGAAACATTCAGGACACTTATCCACAAAGGATTTGACTTGACCATCAATACCGGGCCACCTTAATTTTGCTTCTCAAACCCTCAGGTGGAACAAATTTGTCTTCCCTAACCAAAATATCTCTTACTCCAAATTCTCTTGTACGTCTCTCGTCCTTACTAACTCCCCACCAATCATTCCTCCTCCATTATTTTCTCAGAATAGTTTTCCAATTTCACCAACCACAGCCTCTCCATTCAATCGAGGAGGAACATCTGCTCCATCACGCGGACACCTTCTCCATTTCCCAGAAAAGGCTAGGACTACCTTGACACATTACACATATCATCAATCCGCAGCTTAAGAGAACAATTACAAACCTTATCTAGCTCCTCTCCTTCGTATAGTCTTGATAACCCCTGGGATATCTTTTCTCACAGCAGTTTCCTTGTCACAGTTTACTTCCACTTGCTGTTACTTTCACTGTCCTCTTGACTTCCTCACTATCACCTTGCTACCAAACAGCCATGATGGTGTAAACTTGGTTGCAGAAAGTGTGTCGCTGAATAGTCAATGGTGAACTATGAGTATACAGTAATGAGCATTCCTTTGGGCAGTCAGCATGAGCTGCTCTGCCTTCTCCATGGCAATCGCAGTCTCGTCCTCACGGTCAACTGGATTGACTCTTTCACAAGTGTATGCATGCTCGACTTACCCATTACCATTAGGATGGTAACACAGCCCTCCAAGTGCTAAATTTCACTTCTGTACCGAAACACTACCATGTCCTAAAACACAAACTGCACTCTATGGTTTGATGCCAACTGACTGGCACTCCACTCTTGCAAAGACAGAATGCCTACCACGCCTCTCTCTTCCATAACAGGCCTTCTCACAAATCACCAGTCACTTCAATTTGTGAGTTTTCAGTCACATCCAACATTAAGCTTAATAATAGGTCAGCATGCAAATGGTCTTTTCGAGGGACATATTCAACTCGATACTAGAATCCCCCTTATTTACATCAACATTTGCACATCGTAGTCCACTTTGCCCTCTTGCCTTCCCTCATGATGTTCACCAATGACCGAGGGTCCATGGTAATAGCCCACCTGGTACCCCACAAGATATGCTTGGCCTGTGCAAGAGTCAATGTTTCTCACTCAATTACTGAAATTGATGCCTTTAGTGTGCACAATGCAATCGCACAACTCCAGCCTTACTACCAACCTCTGCCACTTAGTGGGGTAACCATGCAATTTACAACGCAGAACTTTCCTGCTTCAAATGAACAAAGACAAGATGGCCACCATTTCCTGCTTTATTAAATTGAATGCTAGCTCCATTCAATCATTCCATTTATTAGCTAGGCCTGGACGGGGAACTCTGCTCCATTTGTGGAGTTTTTTCCTCACTGGCCAAAGTTAAGTTGGCGAGCGAGGAAAAACCAACGCTATACCGCCTCCCAGTGAGATTCCTCAAAGCGGATAGTTGCAACCGCTCGCGTTAAAAACCCTTCCGTTTGCGTTGAGGAAGCTGCCACTCAAGTAGAATATATATTCAAGCAGCAGAAAGAAGCAGCACCCTCTTGAGCTTTGCATGGTGCCATTTGCGCTGATTTTCCAGAGCAGGAAAAACACCTGGCGCTAAAAATCAGCGCAAATTGTTCGACCTAACGCACTCCGCCGCTTGTGGAACTCAGTGTAGCGTAGCACAGTTTTTCAGTCGTTGAACTCCGGGAACTCCACCCGGGCCTATTGTTAACTAGCTCATTCATTGCTAACACTACTCAAGCACAGTTTGAGACCAGAGGGCTAAAGGAATTTCAGATTTCCTTTGTGGTTACATTCATTCTTTCCCCACCCACAGATTACAAATATCCCTTGTATTCTTCCACATTCTCCATTCTAACACAGGCTTCACTGGTGCAGCCAATGTTTCTGGGGGAGCTTGTATGCTCATTGTGGTGTTTGGCTGAGGAATCAGCAAAAAAGGGCAGCTCCTTCCTTCAAATTATCCAATGACTTCCAGAGGTCAGCACTTATTATCAAATAATATACAGAAAATGGCTCAAACTTGGCAACAGTGATGCAGTGGTCAGCAGCCATATTGTAAAAGAAAGTGCTGGGCTCACACACTCCTGAATCTTGCTCAAAATAATATTGATGAGGTAGCAAGAACATCCAAGAACTGCAAATGGCATCTTCATCAGTTGTAACTTGTTCAATTACTGCATTTCAGGAGAACTCCCTCTCAGTCCAGGCCATGCCGGCAAGTCAATATCATCATGAAACACCCCCCCCCCCACACCTCCAAGCCAATCCGCTCTTTCGTTTAGCCTGAAGTGCACCTGCCTCCTAACAAAGCAAGATTCAGACTGCAACCCTCCTGCACAGTTATCTTCTCGAGGCATGTTGTCTCACTCATCGAGACATCAGGCACTACTTCAAAGTTGAATACATGCCGCCATCTTATCTCCAGGCAGAGCAGGGACGACTGCTGTTCCTGCATCCCTCAGGCCTCTAGTGCAATCTAAAAATGGCTTGGGAAGTTTAAATATCCGCTGAAACATACACTGCTATGGATTCTCTCTCATGATGAGTGGAGGCAGAAAAGCAGAGATCACACAACAGAGTTCACGAACAGACACCATTCCTGGAGCCCATCTACACCATTGTATTTGAAAATTAACCAAACACCTGAAGAAAAATATATGGACAGCTGCAACATCGAAATTAGGAGATCGGCTTTGTTTGCTTAGGGATTCCCTAACGTCAATTCAACTCAATTAGGAAATGAGAGGCCAACCTTAACTAAGGAGGAGCAGCTATACCTGTAATATAGATCACCATTGGGTTGACTTATACATGTGCAAGGCTTTAACTTGACATGCCAGGTGCACTATTGAAAATACCAGTAGCACACAGAAAATTCTACGTAGACTTCGCGCATTTAAAGCACATGTCCAGCCTCTGCATTCAGTCAGCTTCTTGACTCCTGTATCGGTGACGTGGCACTCGTAAGCTCCCAGTCTGAACACTTTTGAATTCAGATGTGGTCCAATTGCCACAGGAAGGGAACATTGGAGGGCACAAAATGTTTTTACCCACATTTGCTCACCCCATTTGTAATGGATGTGTCATGAACCCCTCACCAGGTAAAGGCTTAGGTTTAAACATAAAACAAGATGATGTGCCAGTAGTTCATAATTTGTATGAGTTGAATGCTGGTATCATCATCATCCCACTTATACAGCACCCTGGCACTGCATTAATCTGCATGACATCACACAGAAGAAGAAGTATTTTCTAAAATCCAGGTTCTCAACTCATCAGATGAAAATGACACAACCAGGAGAACCTGAACAAGAAATGATCAGTTATTCCCTGATGGAGGCGATGTTCTAAAGTAACGAAGTGGCAAATATCCTTGGACTCTTTCAATTCTTGGGGCAATTACATACAGCCCAACACACATACTGGCCATTTTATGAGGCGACTGTTTAATTATCCCAAGTTCTAGGGTGTTCCCTACACTATCCTGATGAAGACCCAAAGTGATGTTTCTAAAGCACTCTGAGCGAGTCGAAACGTAGACAGATCTTTTAGTTTGATCTCTACATTAAAACCAATTTGAGTCAATTTGAACCACGAAGTAAAAGTGGATCAACCTCATGTGCTCATTTTGAGAGGTGTAATTCAGAATTATAGGGCTAGGCCATACAAGAACTACAAAGAATTGTGTATGTATTCCATATTCACCCACATCCCTTGATGCCCTACACAAGAACTTTGTCATTTGTCAAGTATGGAGCACCTTATTGGTTAATATTGTTGAATGATATTGTCTCATTACAATATATACTCGTCATATACAAACTAAGTGGTTCGGACTTATATGTTTTCAAAGGTTTTCCCAATGAGTACATCGAGTTGTGCAGGTGGATTGTTAAAACGCTTACCCTAAAATTAGCAGCAGTTCTTAAAGGACATCTGACTGAACCACATAGGCTGTGTAAAGGCTTCTTCCACTTGGCATGGCAATGCCCACCCATTGGCACCTTCTGGCCCAAGCAACTAGAAGCTCCTTAATATACCACTCCAGGGCCTGGGCTATGTCAAAGACATTCCTGCTACAGGTTAGACATTTACTGCTTTGTCAGTACTGCTTCACAAGAGGAAAATAGTGATTCATCGGTTACAAGGCCTCTCTCGCAAACTCAGTGACTGGTTGAAAAGACGTTCCCTCTTGCAATGAACAGCTGGATGCTTATTGGGACCCGATACTAGCCCAATTGCAAACAAAAGACATATGGGAAACATTGTGCGCATACCTTATACAACGTTCTGCGGCACAGAAAGTGGCCGAATGTGGCTAGAGTCGCTAAATAAGCCCAAGATCTTTCTTGTGATGTTGGGGATGGAATTGGCTTGCCCTACGAGGCTGGGGCCTTACTGTACTGGTCACTGCTGTGAATTTGTGGGAATCGGTCAGTGATATGTACTCAATTGTTGCTGTACTCTTTCTGTAATAGTCATTGAATGATGTTGCATTGGTTTCTGCAGGGGGTGTGTTACTTTGTTAATTGAAGAACCATAAAAAAAATGATATATATATATATATATATATCCTGGCGTGGAATAAACATTGCTATGGAAGCTGAATTTTGGGTGATGACGTTTATGGATGTTTCCATCAGGAGTAAATTCAATAATCTGAGTTAGATCCCACAATCCCTTATGAAAACAGCCCTCTGGGGCGCAAAAAGAATTAGTGAACATAGTGAAGGCACTTGATGTAGTAAGACAAAGCTAGTATAGTGTTGACATATCTGTTCAACACCAAAGCAAAGTCCAGGATCATTCCAAGCATCTTCGTTGATTTAGGCATATTCTTGCACATGGCACCACCTTAGATGTACCTTTAATAATCTTTTATTTTCCTGTACTTTGCCTTTGATCTAATAAAAAGGAAACCCTTTTGCCCTTCATTGAGGCTGAACCAGGGTAAACTCATCCAAATGTAGATGGTGCTAAATGCTTGGCCTGCATTACACGGGTCTACTTCCAGATTGCTTACCATCAGCATAATTACGAAAACACAACGATGGTAACAGCAGATACACCATCTCGAAGGAGGTGATAGATGATAATGATGAAAAAGAGGAGCAGAAACAATACACATAACGCAAGAACCTGCTGATGAAATTTCCCAGCACAGACATTAGATAAGCTTGCAGTCAAATAGGAAAGGAGCCATTTGCCTGCTCAGATACCCTAAGGACTTCCTTGATTCCAGACAGGAGAAGTGTGGCACAAATGGCTGCAGTCCTTAAAATCCACTTCAATGCATATGTAAATGCAACCATAATTTAAGGAGTTTGTTAAGAAAATCTAAAACTCAGGCAAAGGGCCATCTTTCCCTGAGCTAGAGTGGCTGCGCTTTCTCAGAAAACCAACAGAAAGCACAAGAGAGTACTTGGTTTTGGCTGTTGATGTGAGAGTTTGAGAACCATCACCTCTTTTGCAACGATGAGATCCTGTGAAAGTGGGATGCCTACTGAAAAATATTTCAGTGACTGGGTTCTACCAAAAGGGAGCGAGAAGTCACTGGAGTAAAGGTAGATACAATACAGAAGGAGAGTGGACCAGTCCAACTTGGGAGAATCATGAAATAAATGACCAATAGAAACATAGCATGCTCAGAAATGAGCCCGACGGGTGCAGTGGACTCTGAAAACAAAGACTCTCCCTCGACAATGTACACAGCCACAGTCTGCGAACTTCACATCAAAACTTATTGAGGCCTGTGTGGTCTGTTGTGGGCATAGCATGCCTTTCTGTGGGCTGTACAGTCACAGCTGAGACCCCTGACATTACCCTTGCACTGCCACTGCGAGCGTTGCCCTCAAGGGGGCAGAATCAGTGTAAGAAACATAGGGGCAGCTTGTCCTTATAGACTTAGTCTGGGGTTCTACTTTCATTGTTTGTCAATATTTTATTACACTAACAGCGAGTAATATATTATTCACTATTAATGTAATATAAATGAAACACAACTAGCTAGAACATGACCCTCTCTGCAGCGGAGGTAAGTAAAACATGCTTTTAAATGTATGTTGCTTATGGGTGAGAGTGTGCTTATGTGAGAGAGAGAGAGAGTGTGACAGAGAGAGAGAGTGTGTGTGAGAGAGAGTGTGAGAGAGAGTGAGTGAGAGAGTCTGTGTGTGTGTATGTGTATATATAGAAGTGATGGTGAAATGGCCTGTGATGTCATGTCCGCTACCCCTGGCATTTTGATGAATTGATGTTTATGTGTGCAGTCTGTTGTGGGCATCGCGTTGATTCTTTAGTTCTTGTGCTTTCAAATAATTCTGAACTTGGGTGAACGATACTACGCTCTTTTACTCCTTCTTTTACATTGCACTTAATTTACCATTTACTTGACTTAAGGTCCAAAAGTCGATGAAGCTTTATATATCAAAAACTTCGTAAACGCACAGAGAAACTTTGAATCTGGCCCCACTCGACCAGACTTTCACTGTTTGCAATAGTGGGACTAGAGTAACATTTGTCAACATACACTCTTTCTTCAAAGACGTACACGTCGAGGGGTGTTGTCTCAGGTGGTGCAACCTTCTTTGTGAAATGATATATCTGAACCCTGAATGGAAATTATTTTCAGGTGTAAAGCATAGAAAATCAGTTCACTCGGAGGGCACTGCATGCATCGATGCACTCTTACTATAAGTTGATCTATGGTGTTGGATGTACGTTCCCATGGTCGTGAAGCAATGGGGTCAGGACATTGTAGCACTGCGCAAGCACAAAACTGGAGTTGCAGCTCAAAGATTCCATACCATGATTGCTACATGAAGAGTCGCAACCTCCGCATAGGTGACATTGGTGGAGACAGCCTGCGGTACAAGAGCAATTCCATCTAGGCAGTGTTGTGCTAAAGAGGACCTCATCCAGAATAGAAAATGAAAAGTCTGAAAGCCGCCATTCATTTTGCTTGCTTCATAAATTAATTACTAAGACATTGCAATAAATTCAACAGATGTGCCAATTCCAAAAACAAGCTATGCCTGATTGATGATGTACACCTATACATGCAAGTCTCACAAGACAAGAGCTTCGACAGAAAAAAAATTCTTAGACTAGCACGACTTTAAAATTAGGGTTGGATGAAGAATTCCGCTCGGCCGGCAGAGTTTGCAGAGTTATGCCCACTCCGTGCTCCGTTCCACATAACTCCGTGAAGTGATGTAGAGCGTAGGTTTTTCTCTCGTGCGACTCGCCAGTGGTAAATTGACAAGCTCTCGTCAGCTAACAATCGCATGCTAGACCTCCTCTCTGGGACATTTTTCAACACGGACAGTCGCAGCAGGTCACGACCAGTCAAGTTGAGAAATCTGCCACTCGAGTAGATTGTCTACTTGAGCTGCAGAAAGCAGAAGTCCCCTCCGGCGTGACGCAGAGTGCTGTACCCACTGACTATACAGTGCGGGACAAATTCCTTGCACTGAAAATCAGTGCGTGCAGCGCAACTTAACATATTCCGCCACTGATGGAAACTTCGGAAACTCCACCCAGGCCTACTTAAAATTGTGTTTTTAAACATTCTCAAACTTCATTCAGTGGACTAACCAGTCCACAGCTGTGAGGTAAGACTGCTGGATGGTTCAGTGAAATTACAAAATCCAGTGTTCACGGAGGTCATGAGTTCAAATTCTGTCAAGGTAAAAACTCATACTTCCATCATTCGGAGTTTGTTCATTTGAGTACTGGAAAAACCTGTTGTTTACAGCATTTAGTAACAATAGTGCAGTATTCAGTGCTGTATAAAAATTATTAGAATAGGAGATCTTTCAAGGAGTTACAGATGGTAAAAAGGTTTGAGTGGGGAGCTTTTATTGAAGTCTGAAGAAGATATTTTGATTGCTAGAATAATAGATCTCCCAAACACAGCAAACGTAATACAATTCTGCACTGTATCAGTGTATGCCATTCTCTCCACCTGGGATCACCCCAGTGTTACGTGCCAAGGGTGTTACTAAATCAGCTTGTTTGTAATCTACTTACTGCGTACATGGCAATTAACCCATCAACAAAGCACATTAGCTGAAAAAATAACGTAATGGCACTTGTGTACAATTATAATTCACAACACCAGATTTACTGCAGTATGAGACCAACATAAGCAAACGCATGGTCATTTGTACTGCATCTTAAGTTGAAATAAAAGTGAATAGATCAACATGTTGTTTTGGGCTAGCCAAGAATGCATAACAAGAGTGCATTCGTCTCATCGCAAACTGATCCTCGGATGTTACTACTGTAGTACTGTCCAGTATTTAAGTTAATTAATGTAAACCCTTGGATTACAATGTTTATTTACATGTCAGTGTAGTAGGTTATCTCGCAATTCCAATAAAAAAACGTAATCGGCCTCAAAACAGAGGTTCAAATTCCATCATTTTGCAGAAATACATGGCAAGAAGTAGGCACGATTGACTAGGTCTGCATCCCAGTGCCAGGGTTTGTACCAGCGCCTACTCGCACTGCACACCCAGCGCCCCTACCAGTCTGCACTTACTAAGCATACAGCCAGGCAGACGCGTTATTTCAATAATGCATCAATTGTGGAAGGTCAGAGTCTAGCCACCAGCATAGCCTTTGAGGGGTTAAAAAAACAAAAACAGGGGGGACTTTGACATTGTATAATAATTCCAGTTATTATAGGGGTCTAAAGAGTATTCAGTTTCTGAAGTATACTTGCAAGAAATCCACCATGTTAGTAAGTGGGTGACGGTCACATTTTCAGAGATGTCTTAAGGTTCAGCCCCACAACACCCTATAAGAGGGAACTCACAGAAGCAAAACAAAGATTTTCCAGACTCAACTATTGGTAGCACAGACGAGGACTATTCTTTCGGAGAAACAAAGAAGTGAAACAACATTGAAGTCCAAACCTCGATTACTTGAAATATAGCGCCATGCACCTTCTGTAGTTCCAGGGACAGTCCTGCTTGGTGCTAGTAGTGAAAAGCCTACACCACTGGCGCCAGTTGTTGCAATCCACATTTACTTTTCTGAAAATGGAGTCAGTGCTGGAAACATTCTGTCCAAGTCCTGAGTTCACAGATCTCTTGTTTTAAACAAAGCCTTTAAACGATTGGTCAACCTTAAAAACCCACCCACGAAATGTGAATAATACTCACAGTGACTTAATTGATACCAAATGGTCCTACCATTGGAAGATAGTGTAATCTGAATGCCTGAAGTAACTATTGCTTTGGGTTACCCCGGCACTAGTAACCAGGTTACCTAAATAGTCAGCCTCTCCGCACAAAAATGTACATGTGTCCATTTGAACAGTCAGAACATTTCTCTGCAGAGTTCTCGCTACTTTCCTCAGTGGAACATTATGGTCATGCAAAGTATCACCAAGAACTTATATATCCTGGAGTAAAATGGCAGCTCCCTTAATGTCTCTAAACAAGTTATCCATCAGCTTCTGGAACACAAAGACAGCTGATAGCAAACTAAAAAGCAAAAGCAAATAGAGCAGGTATACTCCAAGTACAGCCCAGGGACCACTTGCGGCCCTATTTATTTACACATTAACTATAGTAAAGGAAAAGAAGCAAAAAAGGTCCAACGAACCAAATATCTTTAGGAACAAGTTCATTTTTAATGACCTTGTGCAACAAACAAGTAGAAATATGATAAACTCTCCTCAAAATTCAAGAGAGTGTATTTCATTAACACGCAGAAGAGTTTCACCTTAGCACATCATATTATATCACTGCATTGAGAGGCATTTATTAGCAGTAATAGCTTTCAGACATGAACGTAGAAACATGTAAGCCTCTCTGCACCCTGACAGCAGTGCCATTAGTGAACCAAGAGACACTCTTTGTCATGTGCACCCTCCGGGTGGCCTGGGTTATTATACTTGGAACAACATTATAGTTTATAAAACACAAGAGATCGATTTGTACAGGGCACATCCTGAACTCTTTTGTTTCAAGGTGCTCTCAGATGTGCCTAGGATCACACAGTTCGGCCAAGTGGGAAAATATCGATTGCTCGCAGACTTTCTGATTTCACTTTGTACAATTTACCCACTAAATCAGTATCTCTTTCTCGCTCAAGTCTTACATCAAACGCTATGTTTTGCCTTTAATTCTTGGAACATGAGGTTAGGGCACAGGAGGCAGACAGAAGCTATGTGAATGCACAGCTCGTTTTGGGCTTCAGGATCCAAGAGACCGTTGAGCTGTGCCAGAGCCAGAAATCTAGTTCGAGCCTTCTGTGACTCACCCACCTCTATTATGGTTTGACTCTCAAATATAATTGGACTATCAAAATAACTCCATGACTCACTGCCCACACAAATGTATATACTTTGCTACCCCAAGGCCCACCTTACAGCACCTGACCCTCACCTTGATGGCATCAATGTATCCCTTGGTCATGACAAAGCCCATATGTTATGGCCCCTGGAAAAATGTAAGTGATTGCTCATGAAACAGAGGAAGTTAACACCTGGGGTAACAAATGTGGTCAAAGAGCGAGAATTTTCTTTAAGCTCAATTTGATGTCAAATCTAGCTGGGTTTTTTCATCATAGCAGGTCCCTCTCGTATTTTGGTTGGGAAAGTCTATCAACTAAAAATGTGTTAGTTCAAAGATCTGATATCTCCACATAACCTCAGTGTGTTGGATTTTTGGAGGACAATAACAATAGGAGAAACTTATTCCGAGGATTTAACTGTTCTATTATTTTCTCTTTCATCATATCTTCTAACATGGTTTACTTTTAACAAACATATATTCGTTTGTTTTCCTGAACTTAACAGGAATTGCCGAAACCTTTACTTTGAGCTCATGTGAAAATCCCTTCACACACTATCATTTACTCATCTAAAACCATTCTTATACTTTTGAAGAAGGTGCAATACATCATTGTTAGCAGCTGTGTTATGAGATATGTGACCCAAAGATTGTGATCTTAAAGTCATACCCAGGTTTCTTTTAATGTCAATAGCCTAACAAATGTTCCTCTCTTTCCTGTGTGAATTGTATTCACTATTCTGTGGTCCTTAAGTTGCAGGGATGGTAATGATGATGTTAATCAACCTACCACCATAGGCATAGATTCGAACATCAGTTTCCCCAATTGTTGGCCTTTCCGATGTCCCTCAAAATAATCATCATAAAACCCCAATCGCACTTAGGAGAACTGTTCAGGTTAAAATCCAAGCTCAAACTGCTGTCCCTTCAGCTAGGCGATCTCCAAAATCACTTTAATTGGCCCACTTGGAGGAGATCTTCCGCTGAAATCTCATCTTGGCTCTTACTACTCAAAAGAAGACATTTGCCATATCGTCTGTACCTGCCGAGCTCTAATGACGGAATGGAAAGATCTGCTTAGACAGTACTTTATTAAGAATGGAATACGCACGTGCCGGCAAACAATTACATCCTGTCTTCAGGAGAAGGTGCAATGTTTTGTGGGAAATTTCTGAAGCTCATGTGCATCACAGACTCAAAACTAGAAAAGACAGAATTATGAAGGAGCACTTTTTCACTATGATTTGGCACTGTCTGCAAATTGATCAAGATTTTACACTTGTAGTTATGGTGCTAGGTTTGAATGCCCCGGCCATAAAGTACTTACCTGCAGGGCAATTAAGATATAGGAGTAAGCAGTATGCTCTAAGTAATCATTTTGACCCAGTATGTCCTGTATGATGAAATTCAACCAAGCAGTATCTGGAAGCACTAAGCACGTTCTTCCAGATATTTGCACAACCAAAGCTACTACAATTTACCTCCTGTTGTCCTCCTTGTTTTGGCCTAGTATTCCCTGTATGATCAAATTAAATTAAGTTAAAGCACTAAGCACTTTTCCTGTGTATTTGCAATGCGATTATGTTCTATGCCCTGACAACATCCTCTTTTTTGCCCAGTATCTTCTGTGATGATCTTGACACCAAGTCAAGGTTTATATCCCTGTTTTCCTGAGTACTTGTACTAACAACACAATCATGTTTTATGTGCGATACAATTCATTCTTTTTAATCTGGTGTTGGTGCTTAGGCGCATCAAACCTTCTACAACTAATGGCAGACGACTGCATAGAGATAGACAAAAAAAAATGCAGGATTTTATTTAATGATGCTTTTAAATTGTGATTTTATAATAAATTGTGAGTTTTATTAACTGAACAATAAAGATATTTAATTTAATTAACTATATGAGATTTTTGTAAATGCTGAGCCAGAACGAGCTAAAACTTGTAACATTGTTCCATCAAAAGATACAACACATTCAGGGGGAATGTGTCTCTTCATGTACACTATACACGTTCTTACTATCATTGTTGTTGTAGTATTGTCTCCTATCTTCCTTGTACTATCTATGATGTCACTGTCATGGTAATAGAGTGTCTTAGTTTGAATGCCAGGAGCCAGTTAGTTCCTGGAAGCTGTGGCGATGAACAGTCAATAAAGTATGTGCTCTAACACTCACCTGTCTCAGTGTAATCACTACAAATTTGGCGACGAGGATGGGATACGAACCCACATGTAAAGTGGATGCCACTTCACGTTTGGCTGTACCAGTCAATGGGAAGAATTGGTGGAACCAATCTAGGATTTACAAGGTTCCCAAGAAGGTCTTCTTACAGTTAGGTCTTTAGACCGGAGATGGGGTGGACTCTCAACCAGCACATCTCAGACCGACTCAGAAGAGTGTTCTTTGCAAGGTTAGGAAAAATCTTCTTTAAAATATGTCCCACCACGCAGGAGTGGTAGGATAAGTGCTCCGCCCAAACGCGTGAATTTGTAATTTGCTATTTATATCTTATTAATCCGTGACTTGTTCTTCTTTTGTTTTTCAAGTGTATTTTATACCTGTGGATGTACCATTCTTTCTTATTTCTTTCTGGGTTTTTTTTGCCATGGGAAGAAAGGAGATGCTGTAGTAGTTTCTCCCATCTTCCTTGTACTATCTATGAGGTCACTGTCATGGAAATAGAATGTCTTAGTTTGAATGCCAGTTAGTTCCTGGAAGCTGTGGAGATGAACAGTCAAGGTATGTGCTCTTACACTTACCTGTCTCAGTGTAATCACTATAAATTTCCCTTAAACTCTTCAAGGTCACACACACGGCCATACTCCCTCTAAATGTATTTAAATAACGTTCTATTTCTCAGAAAGCCTTCCATTTGCAAATTCCATTCTTGCATACACTTTAAAAGGGACCACTCTTCCTGCACTTAATAAATTACCACCCGATGGTTGAAAGGTTTTTTACCATTTAACACATGAGTTCTAGAATCACATCTGTATTTTTTTTTCCTTCCTTGCACTTTGAAAACCAACTTCTCCTTTGCTGGCTATTAAAAGGGCAGGTGATAACATAACTTAAATTCAGCCTGCTTTAGAATGGTGCCTACATCAAATGCAGTGAACTATGGTACAGAACCGGTACTGGTAAATAAAATTAAAATCTTTGGGAAAAATCAGCTGCTGTGCACTTTAAATGTAAAAATCTTGGCTTGAGAGACATAGGATATAAAATGGCAAAATTAAGCTTTATAAAGTATTTGTATAGAGGAGTAAAGTTCTGCCAGTTGTGTTTTTTGTGTATTGGTTAGATTTACTTCCCAACAGTGGAGATCCTGTCTCTTGGAAAAGCCCCAACCATCTGGTCGGACGACTGGTGGCCTCGCCAATTGGGTGCTATCCCCGTGCCCAAACAAACAGTAAAAAAAATCTAGGGGTAAAACTAGATCATGGCTTAACAATGAAAGATCAGATTGCAGCTACTACTAGCTCCTGGCACTACAATATGCGGCTTTTGCACAGAATTTTCCCTCTCCTCACCACAAATGTCCATAGAACTCTGGTTCAAGCAATGGCGATAAGCAGACTGGACTAGGCGAATGCTCTCCTGACTGAAGTTAGCGATACCTTGCTCACCAAGCTCCAGGTGGTCCAGAACACCGCGGCCAGACTTCTACTTGACCGTCCTACAGGCACTCCTTATGCGCCTCTGCTGAAAGAACTGCATTGGCTACCTGTGAAGAAGCGCCCCAGTTTTAAAATCGGTTGCCTCACGTACAATGCCCTAAGAGGCAAAGGCCCACGCTATCTCCAAAATAAACGGACGACTTATGTCCCCAGTCGCAATCTCAGATCCAGTACCCAAGCCCTTCTGTGCATGCCCCAAATTCGTCAAACTCATACCGGGAGGAAAGGCCTTTTCCTATCTCGCCCCAGGGTACTGGAATAAATTACCTATAACCCTCCGAGAGACTCCCACATACAGCAAATCCAAGAAACTACTAAAAGCCTACTTATACTAATCTTCCCCTGGTCTGCACATCCTGCCAGGATCCGCAACAGTGCCGAGATGCCCCCGGGTGAGATGTGCGCTATAGCAAATAACATTAACATAACATAACAGGCGACAGAGAATGGCTGCTGCCACTTGGAAGCAGGCCTAGGGGAAGACTGATGCTTAATGGCTGTTGAATCTGTAGACTACTCGCACAGGATGTTTTAGCCGTACCCCAGTACAGAGAGGGCCTAAGCCTCAGGGTAAAGTGATCTTATTTACCCATAACAGGAGATCCTTTAATGGTTAGGTTTCATTGAATCAATACCATTTCATAATGTTGGGATTCATCGAGTTAAACTCGGGGTTATTAGCCTAGGTTACCTAGTTATGTTACTTTTTGAATTGGCATTGTATTAATACTTTTGTTTTAATCTGGTCATTTAGAGCTTTTCTTCTGCTTTATAGCAAATGATTCCACCATAGTTTTTTAATGATTTCCTTTTTGGGGGCTTCCTGTGCGTCCCACCTTCTTTTTCATTACCTCTACCGTTTCAGTTTAAAAAGTGACTCCTACGCATTTATTTTTATGTTTTGGACAATTTTTTCCCAGCATTTTCTGGACGATTTTTTTTCTTGAAAGTTTAGGTCCCACTTAATTATATCATTCAGTCACACTGCGTAAACGTAAAAGGTTGTGAACACTGCAATTTTGGGCTCCAGTTTGATGTGCAGGGAAACTAGGTGTCAAAGGACAGAAAATGTGTGATGCATCCAGAAAACAATGGTGTTTTCTTCTGCACAGATTCACGCTTCCGCGCTACAGGTTATACTTCCAGGAGGGTCAGTCCAAAGATAAGCAGATACTTACTCCGAGTGTCTGGTTTGAGTAGAGTGCACTCCACATCATGTGACCATCTGTGTACACTCCTCTTCGAGGACTGTCATGGACAGCCCCATTATTACACAACCCCACTCAGGGAGACTGCAATACCTCCCTAGAAATCTATTTTGTTGACGGGTTTGAGCTTGTCCTTACCAGACTTTGCGCATGACTCAGACGAAATCTTGCAACGCGTTCTCTACTATAGTATGCTGAGATTCTGGTTTAAAAACATGAAACTCCAGCTTCATTGGCCCTGCTTGTGGCCAGTGTTCTCACTCTGAAATACTTAAGAGGACTTGTAATTATCAGACATTCTTGAAAACCCTTGCTCTATCAACACTAAGTGATATCTGACCAGGAACGGGACTCTGGAAGTTGTTGTTTGCCCCAGAGATGGGAACAAGCCGATGATTCTAGAGATACCATGCCCTGAAAAAAGAGGAAACTGAACCGTTTAGTAAGTGGAGAGATGATGCCCCATGGCCAGGAGAACAAGAGCAAAGGCCAGCGGACTGACGTCTGATTGGTGCTAATCTTGAAGAAATTGGCTTCCCGGGAGCCATGAAGACCTTGAAGCCAAGCTGATCCGAATCGAACAGAGGACATCTGCTTAGCAAGAGGGTTGAGCTCGCGAGTGTGGAGCCTCCCTGTCCAATACCAACCCTGACCAACTTGTGGAAGAAGAAGCGCTCCACGTCCCACCGGGTCACCGCTGCCTGAAATTGTATACTACAACTAGCCGTTCACGAGACACGGGCCCTTAAAGCTGGATTCACCACGTAAATATACCATCTGTGCTACCCCTTTTCCAGCACCAATAGCACCGCTTTTTGGTTTTCCTCAGTTTGATCTTCAAAGTGAAATTTCAGTCTCTTTTTGGCTCCCAATAGATCATGTTAATTGCATATTAGAGCTTTGGCACTAATCTATTTCCTAAGCACCCTAATTCTATAATTTTGCTGTGGGTGGGAATTCCAGTTTACTGGAGTGAGATTTCAACTTTTAAAACATTAGTGTTTTTGGCAGTTTGTCAGATTCGTAGCAGTCTTGTCTCCAACTTATCGGATTGTCCCTGTTGCCTCCAGGGTCTCCGCACAAGTAGGAGCATGGCCATATATGTAATAGCAAACCCAACACATTTTAGCATTTTTTTCCTCACATTTCTCCTGCTATTTACCAAAACTTCAAACACAGTCAATGAATGTTTCATAAGGCAGCCAAGATTGTCTGATACTCACTGCACTGAAATCACTCTGCTCTGACTTGACTCGGAGTGCTTGTTTTTTAGGTCTCGCCTGACCCCGCGCACGTGCTGGTCTGGCGAGACTTTTTGACAGAGCTCCAAAAAGTGCTACCAGGCCAGCCTACAGCTACAGTGCATGAGCGCGCGCGCCACACTTTACTGCGATTACTTTCACTTTCGCGGCCACACGGCCGCTTTGCATAGCCAATAGGTCTCGCTTTTGGGACCTTATAAGTATTTAGTTATGCAACTGTTGCATGGCTAAACACTTATAAGGTCCCAAAGGCGAGACCTGTTGGCTATGCCAATGCTTGTATTTACTGTATCAAAGTGTCATAGGCAGCAGTTAGGGGTCACCAGAGGTCAAAGCTGCAACCCATGGACTTCAGCTTGTAGTTTGGGAGCCCTGGGTTGAGGCACAGCACCAACACGCTTCTGTTAACTGCTCACTGGGGCACCCATTGCTAAACGCCTGGTAGAATGCTCCCTAGCAACATTTGAGCTGCTCAGCGCCACTGGCGAAGGATGCGGAGCTGATGGGTCCTTCACTAGTGTCGATAGCCTGACGAGGGAAGGCAGGGAGGATGGGGCAGCTCTCGGTAGAGCCCAATAATCTCACATCACAGTTGCTGTGCACCAATCAATGAATCAGTAAATTTGTAGAGCGCTCCTGTCACCCGTGAGGGTATCCAGGCGCCACCACCAACTTAGTTTCACTTTATCAGCAGGCACACATGGGTACATACAGGGCAGGGGTGCTGGCGGGAAACACTGCCGCTGCTGCTTTTATTTTGTTACAGGGGAACAATATTGCAGCACCACTGCTAAACCGTCCCCCAGTAACAAAAGAAATGCCCCCTCCCCTGCTCCAAAGCCGGCCCCCACCGTTCCGGCCCACCGGGAAAATGTCCAGTGCCCGCTACGGCCGGTCTGGCCATGTCTCGCTAAGACTTTAGTATCAGAGAAGCTTGTGGTGCTGTTTGTTAGATAAACTGGTACTGCAGCGGTCCATCCTGTGTGTGTAAGAAGGTTGAACTGGTACTTCCATTGCAGTACCGGTCCTGTGTGCATGAGGAACGAGAACAAACTCTTGCTCATATTATATCTTTTTTGTGTGCGTTGAGAGAGAGGGAAAATGGGTGGACATATTCTACGTGGGCACAGGTGAGAGGTGTTGTGTGGATAAAGGTAATATGAGCAGTTCAATACAGTTAAAAGGGGCAAAGTATGCACAGAAGACAATGAGTTTGATGCACACAGTCAAAGTGTGACTAGGTACACCCAGGTAAGACTATAACCTAGGGGCACACAGATGAGATGGGGCAGTGCCTGAACCCTGTGGGATGTGGCTTAATGAATGAAGGTTCCAGAGAATCAGGTGCCCACAGGTGAGAGGTGTCTAGGTGTACAAATGTGAGGCGTGGCAGGGTGTGCGCATAGTTCACACACCAGTGAGATGTGGCCATGTGCACACAGGTTCAAGAGAAAACAAGATGTGCTGTGTTGGGTAACAACCATCAATAAAGTAAGAAACAATTCGCTCGAAGCAAGAACTGTATACATGGCTAAAGTAATTGTTGCCAGGAGTATAACACATGCCCAGGCAGTCCAGATCCATGCCATAATTGTAGGAAAAGTACATAAATTAAATTGACATGAAATTATTCTAAATGTAGCTTATTTACAGTCATTTGTTGTCCTTAAAGCTGGTATAGATCAACCCCCGGACCTATACTGTATACTTCTGATGCATATAAAACAAACCATCTATAATTCATGGCATCCATAGGCTTGGTATAAACCAAACAAAACACTTAATAAACTAAGCGTGGTTTATCAGAACAGTCACCCAGGTTTCCAGAGTGCACAGGCAGTTGAGACAGAAGAACGACAAAGGATAAAAATTATTTAAATGATTTATTAGGGGAGTGTCTGTATACGGTTGTGGGCACAATTGTGCCTGGGCCTGGGCATGTGAGCGCAATGGCTGTGAATAGGTGAGCCTGCCCATGTGCAGCTCCTAGGCTCACCTTTAGTTTAAAGGTTGTGCACTTATGACACAACCCTTGGCATATGGTTTTATTCTCGGAGTGTATTGGCTTTGTCTGGCCATGTGGAGAAGATGCCTGTCTGTTTTGGGGGCTGTAAAGGGGCTTTTGAGGCTGTGGCTAGGCAGCGTAGTGCCTACCACCGCATTTCTCATCTGGTAAGTGATGGTTTGTGCTCCTGGTCTGTTTTTGGGGTCTGTAAAGGGGCTTTTGAGGCTGTGGCCTGGCAGCGTAGTGCCTACCACCGCATTTCTCATCTGGTAAGTGATGGTTTGTGCTCCTGTTTTTTATGGTTGTCACTACAGCACCCTAGAGCATATAGTGGATAACTAGAGTGCACACTTTCCTATATCACCATTCCTTTTTCATTATTACTAGTTGCTGTTTAACTTCTGATGTTACTTACATTAACAGCAACATGATCAAAGATCACATACCACCACTCCATGTGATGTCGCTAGGATCTATGGTTTTGTGATGTCACTTCCTGTGATGATATCTGTAGCATCCACACCAGCCCTGGAGCATGCACAATGAATAAGCCACACACGGAGGTATAAAGCAGACATCTTTATTCCTCAGAATACGATCACACTCTGCGTCCACACATTACGTCATAACCATTAATAACCACACCTTAACACCTCCCAGCATGACATCATTTCTTAAAGTTCTCTCAGAACCACAAGGGTCCTAGTGTGTCAGTCTTGCGACACAACAACATCTTGGCTCAAAGTGCACTTCTGCTGCCCCAGCTAGCATCTTGGTGAACAGATGCCCATATTTAAAGTTTCAAACACTAGAGCGCCTGCCAGAGTAAGCCTGGTTTGCTCGTCCGCACTAGCTTTAAGATACAAGTGTGCAAAGGGTTTAACTTAGATATTCAAATGTGTGCAAATAGCGCATAATGCCCTAGGGTCTCCAATAATAAATAGCAACAAATGAAAGTACCCTGTACATGTGCGGTTTAGTAATCACCGACTGCTCACGACACAGAGAAAGGTCCTCATTGGTAGAGGAGGGCGAGCCAACAAATCAACAGGGCGAGCAGAGCCACAGCTGAGCCATGGGTCTGGCTCGGATCTCAGAGCCCGGGCTCGAGCCAAGCCCTGAAAATGTACGCTATGTATATTATACAACAAGCATCACGTAAAATATAAAGCTTCTTAAAAAAATGTTACAAGTGTATTTTATCATGAAGAAGCTTTGAATTTAATACATCACATTCTAGCATGCACCGAGAAGTATTTAGTAAAAATGATTATTGTAAACGTGAACCATTAGTGAACAAAGAGGGGGCTTTATAGTCTATTAAATCAAGCACAGTAGGTTTCTGTGCAACTCGTACTCTGAACTCACATATTTGAAAGACCTTTCATACACAAAAATGATGAAAAAAATGCTGGTGAAATAAAATATTTACCTAAGATCACATAATTTAAGCAGGGAAGCCGCGATTTATTTAAGTTTTATAGTTTCACTTTGTACAAATAAGCCACTAAAAGACGATCTATTTGCCTTTCCTTATGTTAAGGTTTTCTTTTTACCTCTTTGTAAATTTGTATGCGGTTTTTATATAGCATAAACTCGACTGAAGATATCGGAGTGGTTTAAATGAGCACCATTTACATTGCACAAGGTCACATTCACTTTTTTATATGCACGGGGAGATTAAAGGATGTGCGCAGAGTCACAGGATGTGGAGTTGACAACGAGACTGGAACCTGGGTCGCCAGGTCCAAAGTCGACAGCTCTGGCCGTAAGGCCACATCCTAGTTGCAACGAAGGTGGCCGACAGAAGACATGTTAAATCTCGGTTCAACAGAGCCAGATACAGGATTCAGGCTAGAGACTGGCCCGCCTACCTCTCCTCATTGGAAATAAATAATTTTCATTTTTTTTAAAAAACAAATCACAACGCAGAAACGTAGTTCATACATATAGCGACATCCCATGGTCTCAAAAGTTTTCTCTCTATTTCTCTCCCGCACGGCGGCTTGTTGGAGGTGGTCTTCTTTTATAGAAAGCTCACGTAGTACTGACGCGACATCTAGCGGTTTATACAGTAACAGCACAGAGTGCCAAGTCTGAATTAAGGACGATTGCAAGGTTATTTATCAGTGTGAAACCTCCAGCCCGTTCACTCCTTGGACAGTATGGCATCATTTCAGCATGTTTCAGCGAAAAGCACAAAACCATTCGCATTTCATTTCCAGCCATCGGCGTGAATGGGACAGAGAGAAAATCGCCAGCGCGAACATTAAGAGTTTATTGTCCACTTCACAAGCTTATCCCGAGAGCACCAAACGAGAGCCATGACACCCTCGGCTGTGGCTACTTGGTCGAGAAAGAAAAGTGCACGAGCTTCCTTTATTAGTTCTAATCCAGTGCCAGGGACGGCTTTAGGGCGGTGCGACAGGTGCCACTGCACCGGGCGTCAAGCTAGGGGAGGCGCCATGTGTGCTCATAAATCCACACCATTCAATCGCCCAAACGCTTGCAGTGCGCACCATTATCCCTCTTTCATTTCGGCAACGTGGGTCCTCGTGGAAAAAAAAACAAAAAGATAACTGTGTTCGTGCGTGCCATCACAGATTAGTAGATTTACAGCCAGACCCCGCAGTTACTGCTCTGTATTCTCAGAACAAATGCTTGGAGCCGTCCGGGAGACAAAGAAAGTTGCGTTCCTTTTCGTGGATTAGCAGAGGTACAGAAAGTGAGCTTCGTTCTTGGTATTGCATTAAAGGTTAGTTTGCTCACATTAATTGTTCCACCAAAGTGATTTACGTGACGTCCACCAGTTTCATTTTAAAAATTTGCAATTGGAATTCAGCTGGAAAAAAGCCATATAGTAAGTAACATTTTACATGGTACGTGTTTAAAAGCCATACAGAAAGCAACATTCAGCTTGGTGCAGTGTTTCATATTTGCTGCATGCCGTAAAAGGTTAGACCTGTGAATTAAAGTCACACCGAACGGGAAGATTGCAGTTACATAATTGAACTAAAAACATTAGCTTTTCCGTCTTGATAAACGGTATGGTGACATCAAGTTTTGCCTTTCTTACTTTCCAAAACATTTCAATAAATATGAACTACCAAACACCAATGAAAGTTTGCTTCCTAAAGTTTATTTTTGCTAGCCTCAAGACAGGAGAACATGCCTGCTGCAAAGAACCATACAAAGCAGATTCCTGAATTGTAGTTAAGGTAGATAGCTCAGTGTGTTACTGCTTTTGTCACAGAGATCATTTTGTTACTTGCAGTTCATAGGTTACAATCCTAATAAAGCACATTGACCAATGAACTGTCGAAGAGCTGCATGGTATAGGATAGAACAGTGTTTTTCCACCAGTCTTATTATTCTAATGTTGCTAAAAAGGGTTCGTTTTGGTAGAAATATATTCTTATTAGTGAAGCCAACCCCAACCACTGTGTTAGGTTTTAAATCTCTAGACCAAAGGATCTTAAAATATGCTGCTTACTGGTATGGATCACATGTGATTTCTACATCTTGTAATCCTCATTGGGTTATGTAACGATTCCTATAGTCTGAATTCCTCACATATGATTCATTGTCTCTCTATAATGTGTGTGTGTGTGTGTGTGATGTAAAGTGCTGCGACACTCTACACTGGTATGAGTAGTGCTATAAAAAAAATGTATGTAAGAGAGGGGCTATGGAGAGATGAGGGGAAATTTTGAAGGGTGGTAGGGCGAGAATTAGTAAAGCAGGTGGTGCAGGGGGGGCGCCAAAAAAGGCGGTCGCACCAAGCGCCACCAGCACTAAAGCCGGCATGAATCTCGGACACAGCATTGCAAGTATGGAGGTCAGCAGGGGAGCTCCAGGGATTTATATTACTATACTGAAATGAAATGAACTATTATAATACTAACGTGTTTACATAAACTGGCCCTCTGGGTAACCTGTGAAGTGTTATTTCTCCAGTAATGCTCACAGCCATGACTCTTGCATGACTTCAGGCATGGGGTTGGGGCATGACTTCTTCCGAACGTACTGCTTGAAAGCAGTGGCGTAACAAAAACCCCGGCACTGCGGAGGGGAGCACGGTGGCCTCCAGCACTGGCAGGTCAATGGCTCGAGAGCTCCAAACTGTATGCGGAGCGTCAGGGGCCTGTATGTACTCTGCAGATGGACCCTCTAAATTTTAGTTACGTCACTGCATGAAAGATGGCAGGACAGCTCCGGCCGCGCATGCCTGCTCGTGCAACTTCAATTTGGAGCACTGGCCGCCAGCTGGCCTGTCCCATGTTGGTCCATCCCCTGTTATGAACACTCACAAGGTGCTGGACGAGTCTACTGCGTTAAAGACTTCGGAACCTCAGCAGCACGTATAACACAGGCCAGTCCACTCGCACAGCCATTCCCTGGCGCACAAAATAATGACTGAATGAATTACTGATGTGACAGATCGCATAACCTCATTAGGACTTTCATTGCGTGAGAGTCACAACGGGTTTTGGACGGACTGGACGAGTGACAGCATGACACACTGCAAGTCAGCATGATTACCGACGGTGCAGTAACTGTATTAAACAGCACGCTGACCTCAGTCCAATATGCAGGACTAAATGACTGAGTTTCACGAATTAGTAGGTTACCAGTGGGAAAACCTCTCGAGGTCCTCATAAGGGGTAGCAAGTGATTTATAAATACAGTAAAATACTGCTCTGGTCTAAGCCAAGGTGGAGCTCGCGGAGATTCACTACGTGGAATTCCGCGAAGTCGCCAGAAAATTCTGTGGAGTTCCGTGCGTGGGCGGAGTAGGCCCATGGCAAGACGGTTCCGTACTATGAACTGCTGATATGCTCGCGAGTTCAGTGGAGTGCATGTACATTGCGTCCACAAATATCAGGCTGTTTGTGGTTCTCCATGTAAAGCAAGAAGGGGTACACTTCCTTGCAGAATTAAGAAAAGTGCAGTTATGCAGTTTCAAAACTTGATAGTATACTCCTTGAAGTTGATGAATCAATCAAAAGAACGGGGGTGGGGGTAGTGATACAGATAAAATCAAGAGCGCTAACGAGGATTCACGTTGCTCTTTCCTTCAGAGCTCTGCTTATTTGTGTATTCCGCCATGGTTGTAGTGAGGCTCCTGGGCTCCACGTTGCTGCTTCGGTCTCTCTCCCTATCCTGCAGGTCTTCGGAAAGCAAAGCTGTGAAAAAAAATCCCTCTTTAGCCCCACTACAGTTGGAGCAGCTCATCTCCCTGGCAGTCAAGCAGATCATTGTTTATTACTTCCTGGAGTGACTCCACCCTCTTTTTAGCCCCACTGCCAGATACTTCCTGAAGAATGACCCTCGCTGGCTTCCTTAACCGTGACCGTACCACTGCCGGTGCTGTGTACCTAATATTATCCCCTTGAAATCATGTATCCCCTGCTATTCGGCTGAAGCTGGCTTCGGATTATCAACTCGACACACCCTCTCAGTAGCAGGCAGCAGCAGCAACAGAACTCATCTCGGTCTTGGGCTGAGTTAGGGAGGGCTTGCAACTAGTACAACTAGTATGCTGTGGTTTAGCGTGACAGGAACCTTCCACCAGCCTTCGGTGAATTAAGTAGGTGTTTTTAAAAAAAATATAATGTGTGGCGTGTATGAAGGAATTGTTGCAGCGGTCTAGAATGCTTGCCATTAGTGACGTTCACTTCAAATGGCTTACAACCACACTGCAGTAGCGTTTCTCCAAACGGTGAATGCATGCACAAGCGTCAGACGTTTTCAAAGAAAGCCATGGGAGAGCATTTATAATGAGAGCTGTTTCCTGCACAGGGGTGACCCCCCCCTTTGAGACCCGCAGTGAGCACTAGCACTCCGATTCGAGGCAAACACAGAAGCCGGTACTTGCAACATGCCAGCCGTTTCATTAACATATTTACTAAAAAATCAAAGGCTTATTTAGGGGCTTAAACCATAGGTTGGTGCAAGGACAGGAAGGAAGGTGGGAAGAAACGGAGGGGCAGCAAGCGTTTCAAAATTAGATGTCGGCGGTAAACTCCCCCACGCGGCAGAGTGCAGAGTATTTTGCTGAACTCCGCATTCCTAGCGAAGTGGGTAAAACTCCACAAACTTCACCAGTGGAGCGGAGTTTACCGCCCAGCCTTACTCTGGTCAAGCACAGCCATTAGCAGCGTGCCTTCGAACTACAAGTGGGTGACGAGTGGACAGCAGTCGTTGTCTAGGCTGCTAGTAAAAGACCCTCTATTTCATAGCCCTTGTGATTTCTACGGTTACCATATGTCGAAGTCTCAGAACAAAACGTGCTTAGCTCCGACCTTTCTTTATTTCCTTTTGCAAGCCATTCTTTGGGAGTTTAACAGTCGAAGGGGCTCAATTCAACTAAAGCAAACAACACGCTCAAGCATGTTTGAAGTGGTAAATGAAAGTAGAGGACGTGAAACAGGGGGGCCTCTCTGCATGGATTCACATGATAACCCACATTGTTGCATCTTGTCCGGCAGGGAAGAGGTGTGGTGCAGCTACCAGGGTGGCTAACTCCGGACCACAGGGGCTCATGGTTCGATCCCCGACAGCAGGTTAGCCCAACACCTTGTGACTCTGGGCAATAGCTCGCTTAATCTTCCCGACGGCACCCAGCTCCAGGACAACTCGCCTGAGGTAGCTGCGCACTTTACGAATGCTGGTATTATTATTATTATTATTATTATTATTCGGATGCTCACCTGCACTCTCAGTCCTACCTCGATTTCTCAACCACACTCGTGTAGGCAGACTGCCATGTTTCTAGAACCAGGCTTTTCTCTGAGACCCAATGTGTTCTAAGAAACCTACTTAGTTTTACTTCCTTTTAATTTGTCTTATATCCCAAAAGTATAACTTATAAAAGGAAAGCCCAGAACTAGAAATAATGTGCCTCGTCAACAAGGGGTGATTTAGCAAACTCTGTCCCAACCACCCTGCTCCATTTCCTCAACCCAGTAATCTCTACATGTCCAACCTATTGAAGATGGCCCAGCCTCATATACACTGCCTGACCCCACTCCCATCCTGATGTTTCTCTGCAGCCCAGTCCTACTTACCTAAGCGTCTCTCTAGTTCCTCCCATCTCCACCTCACAATCTCTACACATTTTTGCGTTTTTCTAGTTAGATTTTCTTTCGCTCTTTTCCTCTTCAATGTATTTATTCCTATTCACAGCCTCCTTCTCGGATCGTCCCTCTCTCGCAACCAGTCCCTCTCCCCATCAGCATCTGAGGTGCTCTGCCCAGTTCGCCCTTCCACACCACTTTCTGTCTGCGATTTTAGTCCGGAAATGGCTCCAGAGGCTTAGGCACGCCAGGTGAGTTCCTCAATAAGTGAATACAGTGACAACGCAGGGGAAATTACTGCTGGAAGAAAGTTTAGCTTTCCTCGCATCGTTAATAGTTTGCAAGTTGGAAAGAGATTATTAACACAGTAAACCCACACTTTTCCCAGGTCAGAGCTGCAAAACTCAAAATATTGTGTTTTTTCCTGCACCAATTTTTTACTTGGCAAACTTTGAGCAGGAAAAATTGCTCAATCTATGCAGTAATTTTGCACAAATTGTAATGCCAATTTGGCCGTAAACTGCAATTTGTTACCAAAACACAGTTTCAATCAGGTTGATCAGAATGAGGGCTTATGAATGTAGAAACATAATAGTAGTTAACACTCAAAGTCCAAGACTCTTTTATGTACCTATTAACACCCAGACAGAACCCAGGTCCATGTTGGCTCATCTGTGCATTCATGCATCTGCAGATCTTCGCCTCAGAATAAACCCTTAGCCCGATAATGCCAGCCAGCGCTGGGAGTCAATGGGCGTCTTTAGCATGCTCATGATATGAAGGTCACCAGGTCAAAACTCGGCAGGACAGAATCTGCCTTCCATCCTTCCGAGGCCGGCACATCGAGTACCATGTAGTTGGGTAATAGTAACCTCTGTTATTCACAGCACTGTCACACCCTTCATTACACAGGCCACATCTCTAGCAAGTATTACGAGATATGTTTCTTAGGCCACACCCCTTTGAGACTCCTCCGCCCCAAACTTTTATATCCCACTTAAAGCCCTGCACAGCACCTTCCCAGAATAATTTTTTTTTTTTTTGAAGAGTTTTATATAGCGCTGGTTAGACCCGGAGGTATCAGAGCACTTTACATGAGGATTAGGGAGTTACAAATTACATCAGTTACAGGAGCATAGTAAACATGGGGGGAAAAACAGTGTTACACAGTAAACGTGTGTTGCTAGGGCATAGAATAACAACAACACATAGAAAAAAGAAAATAGTCCCATGAGTTAGACAGAGCATAGCGTAACAAAGACACACAGAATGTAAGGGGGGAAAGAAAAAGGGGTAAGGAATAAGGGTCAGTCATACTAACAAGAAGGAGAGTACTTCCGGGGGACAAAACAGTCAAAGACCAACAGATCGGCTGGGGACAGGCAATCTCAACATACAGTAACTTGGTGACTTTGTTAGTGATGAGAGGAGTGTAGGAGATTTAATGGGAGGGGAGCCGACTTGAGGTAGAGGTCCGACAGTGGACAGACAAAGAGAACTGTGCCCAAAGTCCGGTGGGTAGGTGACGGCCGAGGGGGTGAACCAGAGCCGATCTCCTCTATAGCCGTCTAGGCAGGTCCACGGAGCATCTGCCATGTTGCTCGGTCTCCGCGGTCAAGATGATAATCACGGTTCCTCTGAAGATTTCGAGTTCAAAACGCAGGAGTTGGAGAGACGAGGACCTCATTAAAACTAACCCCAGGTGTGTCTAAGGGTCCAAGGTGGGGGTAGATTCCAGGGGATTAGAGCCAACAGACAATCCCGGCCGGAGCTCATTTTATGTTGGCCATCTTGCCTTGCGAATGGAATGATTGCCTTGCCTGGGAAGGATTGCCCCTGTGTCTCTGTATGCCCGGACCCTCTTCACAAACTCCCACGTCCTTTCAGGGAGCCCCGCTAGTGTCCCTCTTGCCCTTTGGTCTCCCTCTAGTCTATATTTGCAATATATAAGCAATGTACTCGACAATGTGTGTGCATACAGCCTCTGCACAGCTAACAAAAAGTAATAAAACTATCAATGCTTTACCCAGATAACATGATAGGTCATCTCTGACCTTTGGGAAGTCTGCAAAGCAGGATTATGGTACAGTGTCTATCCTCTCCACAGCATTCTTGCGATGTTTACTAACTTTAGCTTTCAAATAATTCTTTCTTAGTTTTCTCACATCATACATCATCACCCCCCTTTTCACTTATGCAATCCACCCCCCCCCCCAAATAAATGAATTACTTGTTCCTCACTGATGCAGCAAAGCTGATCAGGGGGATGCTGTCATCAGAACCATAAATGCTAGAGGCGAATCAGCTCACAAGGACCTCCTAACCAGCACAGTACATGTGACCGGAAATGAAAAGGCTTCATGGTAGCGTGTTTCCTCTCGATCATCAGAGCTGTTCACTATTACACACTCTTGTGCTCGCAGAGCTGGCACTCAAAGTGAAACGTTATTGGAAAAGAAGACCGGCACGTGTACAATCATCAATGACCGCTCAAAGAAGGACAGAAAATTACAACCAATGAGAGCCAGGCATTCACAGGGGGCTGGAGCTTGGCTGCTTACATCGCAGTCCTGTATCCTGTTTCACCGCTTTCACCAGAGCATGTCACACTATCTCTGTGAATGCTAAAGGGAGTAAAATCTAGAAACGGCATTCTGTCAGCAAACTCGTCTGTCTAGAATGGTTCATCTCTGGCAGTGCAGTGAGAGGAGGCATGTTATATGTGTTGCTCTAACCCAGGGGTCTTCAAACTGAGGGACGGGCTCCCCTATGGGGGCTTCTAATGGTCCCAGGGATAGGGTGCGGGGGGTGCCAGGCTCTTGCCAAAAAAAGCATTCGTTTTGTTTTCAGTGGAAAAAAATGAGTGACAGTAAACCGCTCTGTAATGGGCCATTACTAACATCTTTTGTCACTTATATCCTGGCTGGAAGGTGGTGTCAAAAGGGAAGGACTCCGAATATTCCTCATACCCCCACCTCCATGTCTGATAATCACACTGTGGGTACTTGTGCACATTAGTAAGGCCTGCCTGACCAGAATAGTATGTTTGGTAATCATGTATTTTATTATGGTTTTAAAAGGTAACAGAACTTACCTGCAATGTTTAAATAAATCTAGACATATTTAAACAACGCTAGTTTAATAGAATAATTGTGCATTTTTTTTGGTGGGGCTCCAAAGGTTTCTTTTTTCCACCCGGGGGGGCAGCATTACACGTTTGAAAACCACTGCTCTAACCGGAGACACGCGCACTTGCCACAAGTGTATAATCTCCATGATTCCTCCCACCACTAAAAACAGCTGACAAAGCCATTAGGTCTGGCTTTTTGTGAGTTTGGAAGTAGAAGGGTGACTGTGCATTTCCCACAGTTGGGATAGAATAAAAATGTCATAATTAACCAACATCCTGGGCTAAAACAATGCAGACCCTGGGGTTAGTGTCCCTTCCCAAACATTAGCAGAGTTAAGGTTTACCGTCAAAGAATATTAGGAAAAGTAGATTAATTTTGCATTAGAAGTGGTGAACGTACAGAGCACTACATAGCACATATTTTAATAAGGGCAGTATTTTGATTAAATCTTTAAGAAAGACTATGTACGCAAATCTTTATCTGCTGCAAATCGTACAATTTATTCTTGAGAATAGAGTAAAACAAATGAATATGCAAGGGCCATCAGTGAACAGCGCTGTGTGTTGAGAGCTACGATTATCCAAACAGCAAGCACCACAAACCAGCAAATAACATTATTATGAAAGCAAAGTAAATACACTAAAAAGCACAGTCTCAAGTCTAACATAAAAAAACTATTGACACCCACCAGAAACACCTAAAGGAAACACGAATGGGACAATGCAACCATCAACAAAATGATACGGCCTTGCTGGAGAACCCACCGTACAATGGTCAACCATGAAAAACATTAAAATTAATGTCGGAAGGGGCTGATGCAAATCTCATTCTCTTTTTGTATTGCAGTTTTTCAAAGATTTGAAAAAGTTCCAGATAACTACAGCAGTCTGTAACCAGACCAGATGAAAAATAAAAAAGTACTGGATGGGTTGCTTGAATCAGTCTTAGCCATTTGTAATTGCTCGGAGACGCCCTCCAGTCCATCTTTTGTGCGTGTTATGCCAGTCTAGAACGGAACAATTCTTTTACAAATCAGACGGGGAGCTGCTCCAACAGGAGCAGTGCAGCAATGACTGCCAGGCCAGGTCCCCTCTAGACGGAAACAAAAGCAACACCAGACTGGTCTAAGCCTACACGGGCTGCATCGGTGAGGCACAGCGTAAATCCGATGGCGCTGTGACCACAGAGCCCACCTTGGAGCATACAGCCACCTCCACCCTCAGTGACACTATTCATCAAGACATTCCCTTCAATCAAAATATTCTCTGATCAAAGTCTATCCAATACTCCTTTCTGCACCAACCTCTCTCCTGGTAAACCACTGGGGCTTCCTCACATCTACTTCAATGGCATATCCCTTCCTGCAGCCACTGACCCACAGCGGACCATTCCAGTGTCCATATGACTGAACGTCCCTCCTCTGGCCCAGTGGCCCATCACCAAGCCTCGATATCCAAACAGAAATTCTATTTTTTTATGTTCTATACAATTTGTATTGTTATGTAATTAGAAAACACATACAAATAGACCAATATTGTAGAGGCTCTGTGATACAAACAGAAGCTGAACAGCCCAAAAACAGAAACAAGCATTTACAATGCAATGGTCTCGGCATTGTTAAAGTTAGAGCTATTGGCATTGCTCATGACATTATTTTTGTTTATGTTTCTGTTTTTAAAACATTTAAAGAAACGTCATTGTTATTTACAATGTCAATCCCATTCAGCTGACTAGATGCCAACGCGTCACCCTGTTCCGCACAATGATGTGTATGAAACCGGCCGTTGGTGCTGCTATATCTCAATATCCCAACATGCTTCCTGTTGTCAGATATCCTTGCCTGCTTCCCATTCCTCATCACTTTTGTCACCGAATATGGGGGGGCGGGGTCACTTGACAGACATGACTAAGAGACATGGCCTCACCAGCAATTGTATGTAGGACCCAGCAACGCAATCCTTGAGCCAATGAAGACTGCTGGATGGAACCAGCGTGCTCAAATGCCGAGACGTGTTCATGAGGCAACGAGCCGGTGCTGTACAAGATATATGAATAAACAGGTCCGTTTTTTACCATAAATGACTGTAAAATGAGAGCCACTCTCTCCAGAAAAAGCAGGCCAAGGTGACATTTTGGTAATGCAGGGTGATCCTGCATATTTTTGGGCATTTCACATTATGCTTGTTGCGTAAAAATCCCGAATGTATGCCATTATGTCATGTTGCATAATTTCAAGTCTGTTCTGTTAAAAATCCTAGTGTGACAGCGCGAGCGTAACATGAACGAACAAAACACGAGCTGCTGCTGTTTGCGCCACTTATGGATTTGGCACTGTTTTCTGTGCGCGAAATGCATTCACAATGGACAAGAGGGCGCATTTAAAGCACTAAATGCGAGATTTCCATTTTGCATAATTTTTCTAAAATTTTGTGCGATTAAGCAGTCTAAATTGTGTGAATTTTGCACACCCCTTCCTGATCACACAAGTGCCCTCCGACACTGCTTCTTTCTTATTATCCCCCTTTCGCCTGTCTCCTTTCATCTGTTGTCTCATATAATCGCACTGCCCTCAAGATGCCCCCTCCATCAGGCTTCTACAACTCATATACCCTCAGGGCACCCGATGCCTCTCCTTACCTCTGGTAAACCCCTCGCCCACGTTTCCTGGACCAGCCAACACTTGACCCCTGGCCTGCTTAATAATCGTTGACAAGCGGCCTTGAATCATGTGAAACCTTCAGTCACTGTAAGATTTGTAATCAAGGACAGACTGCATTCTGGGACTTGTAGTTGAGCCTTTACTGTTACAACTTTGTGAGTAAATAGTCATGGTTGCAATACTGAACGACAGTGTGGCCCAACGCCAGAGATGCCTACGCTGCGGACTTTGGAATTGGGGAACCAGGATCGAGTCTCAGTGTACGTGCAACATCCTGTGATTGCGGCCAAATCCCTTTTTCTCCCATGCCTACAAAAATGAATATGTGCGTAACTGGTGCTCGTGTAAAGCGCTCCAATACCTTTGCCTCAAGTTCACGCTATATAAAAACTGCAACAACAAAAAATATGCTGCAGGCTACAAAGTCATAACTATCTAATTCTGAAGGTGTAAGCAGGGCATGGGACCCCTCGAGAGCGATAGGGAGCAGGTGCCCCAGTCCCCTCCCCAGGTCGTTGTAACCCCCAACCATGTTTGTCACCTTCTCCCCCCGACTGCAGGCCGCCACCCCTCACCTGCTCTCCATCCCATACAAGATCCTCTTCACCTCCTGCAGCTCCCGCTCAGGAAGGTGCTTCTCCAGGGGCCGTTCCACCGACTCCAGCTCTGCAGCCATGCTGAGGCACTCAGGGGGCTCAGTAGCCCCACAGCCAAGAGTGTGTGTCGAGGGCAGGGGGCGGAGCCACAGGAGGGAAACGGAGAACCCCTGGGGGGTCACTCGGGGAGAGGCGGGCACGGGGAAGAGAGGGGTGACAACACGAGAGCTGAAGAGGGAGAGAGAGACGGGGACACGGGTCAGAAAGCCTCGCGCTGAAAGTAAAAAAAAATGTCAACACTATTATCCGTATGCTGCGCATTTTTTCGCTGATAATATAAGAAACAATGATAGCAGTCTGTAACCGGACCTCAAAAAAACTATTCATGGCGTCCAAGTATCCCATGTCCATTCGCTGAGCTGCTCTGTCGTACTTTAATCTTTGTTACCGCGTAGGGAACAGGGCCCTACCCCTGTCTATCTTGGTATTAGCAAACCGCAAATGGTAAATGCGGCATGTACGAGTGCTTTATATATCGTTCTAGCTATGAATGCACTGTGTACACGTTATTCTGCTTCACTACGCGGGTTCCATTTTGAAAGCAGTGGCCATCTTGTCATTGCCCTCACATAGGCTATAATGGAGTAAATACGGGCCTCACAGTACATGGGCTTCTCCTCTGACTTCTCTGTGACCTGGGCAGCTGGCTCTGCTGCCCCAGGTCAAACCGGTCTCACGAGCTCCCCTTCCTCCGTCCACCTGTGATTAGCATCAGGGCTTGACCCATCATAAAACCCTTTCATTCTACACAATCCTCCGGCTAATCTCTTTCACACCTGCTTGTTCCTGCTTTATGACTTGTTTCCCAAAACAGGAGATGCTCATGTTTATTGGGGGTCTATTGACATCCGATGTGGGATTTGAACCTTACTGTGTAAATCATTGTGGGCTGGCCGAACTGGAATGTGGGATGGTCATCATGACTCTGCTTTTTCGTTTGTAATGTACACTTGTAATGGCCATATCATAAACCTAGGAATGTATGCTTGAGGCAAGAAAAAGGGTATTTAAGATGAAGTCCATTCCTATGATTTTCAGCAGTCTCCTGAGAACATACACGCTGTTGTACTTCTAGGATACCTGTAATTGGTCTGCAGCCAATAAATGAATCTTTGACTTCACCCAGAAGACTCTGTGTTTCTGTAGGTCTGGAACAGGGTGAACCCAGAAGTCATAGGGTGTGTGCCCCTGCACCGCTGGGTCTAAAATACCCAGTACTTCAGTTTGGCGCCCAACTCGGGACGATTTCAGCGGTACCAGTCCAAGCCAGAGGTTCGTGAGGAGCTTCGTGTGGAAATTCCGGAGGAAGGCCGCCACTTCGACCCCTGCATGTCGACGTGGTCCGAAAGTCTTTTCTGCGAGGTTCTCCGCGTCCCAACGGCTACGAAGGACTGCTGCCCTGATTAATCGACCTGTTTTGGACCCTTGACGAGTTTGAGAGAGCGAAACAATTGAGAGAGTCTTCTGGTGATGCCATCGATCAGCAATATTCAGTTAAGTATAAGTGGAGCGTCTCCCATTTGTTTTGGTATCCTTCGGGATCGTTTGAATTGGTAATTTGGAGTTTGCAAACGCCAAAGCCAGAGGACTCGTGTATTCACGAGACTATCGTAATCGATAATCCTTTGACGTTTGGATCTAGACTAGTGAGCGAAGATGCCTGGTTCTGGAATATTTGGTAGATTATTCTGTTTGGGTTGTGGAAAAGATTTCCAGCTAGAGGAATCATGTCCGGTTCCTCCGGTTGGAACTCCAACTTATGAGCTCTATGTAAAACATGGCGTAGGCCCCATTGCATATAACGAAGTATGGATCCACTACACTAGGAAAGACGGTGTTTTAAAATGGCCCCAAAATGGTAGTTTCGATACCGATATTTTAGATAATTTGGAAATTAAATTGTTTAAGAAGAAAGCCCGGCCGGCGATGTTTGACTCTTTCCGCTTATGGCGAAAGGAAGCCAAACAAAAGGAAATTAAGTTAGCAAAAAAAAATAAGAGAGGTATGACAGTAATGCAAGCAGCTGTACAATTTAAAGACAATGAGGAGGAACAGATGAATGAGCAATTGCACAGACAGCGTAAGTTAGGGATTGACAAATGTTACCCAGCTTTACCACATTCTAAGCAGAATGAGTTAGAAGAAAAGGAGAAAGATCCCCTGATGTCGCATTTGTTGAGTTCGCCACCCCCGTATGCTCAAAATGCCATGGCACCTCCCCAGCTTGTGAATATGCCCCCTCCAGTCAATATACTGCAAGCCTTGCCGCTACCGCCAGTTGCTTTGCAGCCGGCTCCTATCCCTATAGCGCAGCCCTCTCAAGGGCCGCCAGCTGTGTCCCCGACTGCCCCCGCGCTTCCTGCGACTTTGCCTAATTCAGCAGCTGCCTCCCCTGACATTCTTCCTTGCACCACTCCAGTACCTGTTTCTACATCCTCTTTTCTTCCCTCTGTTTTTCCCCCTGTTTCCGCCTCAACTTCTCCTTCAGCGCGACAGCGTTTAGCTAATGTGGTTACTACATTAATGTCGCCTCTCTTTGAGTCATCTGGTGCGACTCCTGGTTTACAGCGTAAGCAATTGCGTAGTCAATTGCCTAACCCTGATGAGAAAAAAGTAATAGACAGCATGGCGCGTAGATGGATTGTTTTCCCTTCATTGTATGATGTGGAATCAGTGGTCAACGTTTTCCATCAGTGGGATGCCCCAAAACAGAGATATGTGTTCGAGAAAATGTGCGAAATTCTCTGTGAAGAATTGGAAGATAGTGGTAAAAATCCGAGCCCGCAGGAATTGTGTAGAGTGAGGTTTGATTTTGGAACTGGTATAATTGTGGACCGCGAAGTAGATAAAGCAGTTGCGGTTGTATTGTCCTTCAGGAATGATGATTGTCAACAGTCATTGTTTGAACAAGATGTCCTTGTGGGGAAAAAGGTAAAAGCGCGACAATACCCCATGAGAGAAGTTCCCCCGGTATGGAAGGAAGCAGTTGCAGCTGGTGCCGGTATCGCCGCTGTGCCAGCGCATTTCCAGCGTGTTTGGGTGCATGTTCCATGGAAGCGCTCTGAGGTGTTAGCACTTAAGCAGTCCTTACCTGATCCCCGTAAAAACCCAGCAGGTTATTATAAAGAGTTGTCACAGACGGCAGGGTCATGCGTTATGAATCTGGCCGACATAGACATGTTGTTTGGTAATGTTGTTCCACAGCCTCTATGGGGGTCAATTCGTAATGTAGATCACGATGCAGAACTAGGGGATACATGGGCTAACATTATTGCTGCTGATGCTAGACAAACTGGTGGCGCGAAACCAGAACCTTTAGTAGCTGAACTGCCTGGTAGAATCATCACGTATATGAAGACAATAATGCCTGCGATGCGTGTAAATTGGGACAAGCTATCTGCATGTAAGCAGAAGAAAGATGAGACAGTGTCAGACTTCTTTACTAGGTTTGAAGAAACGTTTATTGATCACAGTGGGCAAGATATGAGTACTGAGGGTGGCCAACGGTTGTTTGTGGATAAGTTTGTGCAGAATCTACTCCCTGACCTGTGTAAAAAGTTAAAAGATTCAGAAAGTTCTTGGGCTGTTTCTTCTTCAGCGCAAATACTGGCTACTGCACAGTATTATGAAAATAGAGATAAAGACGAGAAAGATAGAACAGAAAAGAAAACGAAGGAATTAAAGACAAAGGTCCTTTTACAGCAGGCCTATCCGCCACGTGGAGGTCAGAATAATTATAGGCAACCCCAAGGTGTCTATCACCAACCCCAACAGTTTCAGAACAATCAGCAAATGAACGGGTATTATCAACCACGTGTCCCTGTAGGTCCCAACCAATGTTCATACTGCAAAGAGGAAGGTCATTATAAATATAGTTGCCCTAAATTAATGCAGCGGAACGGTAATGTGTATGGCGCAAGAGGTAGGGGTGGTCAGCAAGCTCCTAGAGGCAGAGGGCGTGGAAATGCTCCCCAGAACGCGCGTCCTCTGCCGCCTCAAAATACCATCAATAGCTTTGATCAGCAAGCTAACGCGACTAGTAATACGGCCCAGTATTATAATAATGATTATTATGCAGAGGACGGTGATGCAGAAAGTAATGATTACTAGGACAGCCATAGACAGAGAGAGGGAGTTGTTTCAGTGCCAGTGGATCAGAGTGGACCGTATGTTGAGGTAACTACAGCAAATGTAACAGAGCCTTTTCTGCTAGACACTGGTGCTGCAAAGAGTTCAATCATGCATTCAAAACTCCCTGGCGCACCTTTGTCTGGCGATATAAATGTTTCAGTAGGTTTTTCTGGCGCCCCAGTTAGGAACCCGATTTCTAGTCCCATGTCACTTTCTGTTGGACCTTGCGAGCTGAAAGCACCCCTGATCCTAACAACAGGTTGTGGTGAGAATTTGCTGGGATTAGATTTGTTGAAAAGATTGCACGCTACACTGTATTGTTCTCCTTCAGGAGTACAACTTACATTAGGTAGGAAAGTGATTTCCCCAATGTATTTGTCTAAAAATACAATGCCACCTGAATTATCATCCCTTCCGGATGCCCTTTGGGCTACTGGTCCCAATGATGTGGGCCTCTTGGAGATACCGCCATACGTGGTGACTTTAAAGGCTAATGTCAGACTGCCGCGTATTCCCCAGTACAAAATCTCTAATGAAGGCCAGAAAGCATTGTTAGACATTGTCAGCGACTTGATTAATAAGGGTGTAATTGAGGAGACAAGAGGCAACGTTTGCAATAGTCCGATTTTACCTGTCTTAAAACGAACGGACCCTTCACAGCCACCTGTTTACAGATTTGTGATCGATCTTAGAGAGGTTAATAAGATTGTTGTGCCACAGTTTCCGGTTGTCCCTGATATAACTGCCTTGTTAACAATGATTCCAGCCTCTGCTGCATGGTTTTCAGTGATTGATTTAAAGAATGCTTTCTTTAGTATCCCAATTGCAGAAGAGAGCAGAGATATTTTTGGCTTTAGTCTGGGAGGCCGAAGCTTCCGCTTCAAACGCGCTCCCCAGGGCTACTGTGAGAGTCCATCCATATACTGTCAAGCTTTGAAAGCACAGCTTGATGCACTTGTTTTACCTAGTGGCGCTATCCTGATTCAGTACGTGGATGATTTACTAATTGCCGCGGATACTGAGAAGATCTGTAAAGAAGCCACATTGTCACTGTTGCGCCATTTATCCGCTTTCCATCACAAGGTGTCTCTCTCTAAGCTGCAATATTGTCGACAAGAAGTGACCTACTTAGGTCATCTCTTATCGAAGGAGGGAAGGAAACTGACCCCAGAAAGAATTCAAGCCATTGCACAGTTGAGTGTGCCAAGAACACAGAGAGAAGTACGTGCTTTCTTGGGCATCACTTCATACTGTAGGCATTGGATACCAAGTTTTTCCTTGCTGGCAAAACCTTTGGTAGCCTTAACATGCAAAGACACACCGAATCCTATCCCATGGTCTGAAGAGTGCCAGAAAAGTTTTGTGGAATTGCGCAATGCATTATGTTCAGCACCTGTGTTGGGCACTCCTGACTACAGCAAACCTTTTACATTGTATGTTCACGAGAAAGATGGATGTGCGTTGTCAGTGTTAACACAGCCTTTTGGCGACAGACCGCGCCCATGCGCATATTTTTCATCAACCTTGGACCCTGTAGCGAGGGCATTGCCAAGCTGTCTGAGAGCGACAGCTGCTGCAGCAATGTCTATCCGACAATCTGCTGGTTTGGTAATGGACAACACATTGATTGTTATGGTTCCACACGCTGTAGACACATTATTAAATAGAACCAAGACACAACACTTGACTAGTGCGCGATTATCAGGTTATGAGCTCACACTGTTAGCAAATCACATACACATAAAGAGATGCAATACGCTGAATCCAGCTACATTGTTGCCAATTCCAGCAGACTCAGATGAGATTGAGCAACATGACTGTCTGTTCAGAACAGAAGAAGAGACGAAAGGGAGAGTAGATCTAAAAGATACTCCCCTGACTGAGTGTGATGGTACTTTATGGGTGGATGGTTCATGTTTCAAACTCCCTAATGGTGACACGACTGCTGCATATGCTATCACGACTTTACACACGGTCGTGGAAACTGCACGAGTGCCACATAATTCGGCCCAAGCAGCAGAATTAATCGCCCTCACGAGAGCATGTGTGTTATCTGAAGGAATGAGAGTAAATATATACACAGATAGCCAGTACGCCTTTGGCGTGGCTCATAATTTTGGGCGTTTGTGGAAAGAGCGTGGGTTCCTGACTTCGCATGGAGCTAAAATTCAGAATGGCAAGTTGGTGAATGATCTCCTTGAGTCACTGACCCTACCGTTGCAAGTTGCGATCATGAAATGCAGTGCGCACAGGAAAGTCACAGATGATGTTGGACGTGGGAATGCGTTTGCTGATGAGACGGCGAAAGAAACAGCACAGAATGTGAAGACTAGAATGTATGTTGCAGGCCCCGCAAGATGGGTTGACGATGTTGGGCTGTGTGAGAACACAATAGAGAGCGTGAAGTCGCTTCAAGCTGAAGCCACAGAGAAAGAGTTAAGCAAGTGGAGAGAAAGTATGGGTAAGTTGGATGAGAATGGTTGTTGGATTGATCTGATAGAACATAAGCGATGGTTATTGCCTGATGCATATGTGCTTCCAGTGGTTACTATGGCACATGGAATGGCACATATCAGTACGAAAGGTATATGCAAGTTGTTGGCTCCAGTATGGCAGAATGCTGGGATTCCCAAGTGTGCAGAGAATGTGGTCAAGAATTGCATGGTATGCTTGAAGTACAACCCTGGTAGGGGAACCCCAACTCCAGCTGGTCACTTTGCACCCCCATCATGTCCATTCGAAGTTTTGCAGCTGGACTTTATTCACATGGAAAGATGCAACAACCTGAAATATGTACTGGTGGTTGTTTGTGCTTTCTCAAAATGGATAGAGGCTTATCCTCTGAAAGATAACACTGCCCTATCCACAGCCAAAGCCCTTGTGAAGGAATTTTTCCCTAGGTTTGGGATGCCAAGAATGGTGTGGTGTGATAATGGAAGTGAGTTTGTGGGTAAAGTGATGAAGAATGTATGTGAAGGGCTAGGGATAAAGCAGAAGTTCCATGCTGCAAATCACCCCCAATCAGCTGGACTAGTAGAACGCTACAATGGAGCCTTAAAGCTCAAGCTGGCCAAAATTCAGGCGAGCACCGGTCTTAAATGGCCTGACGCTCTGCCTTTAGCACTCCTGTCCACCAGAATGACCATACACTCACGAGTGGGACTTAGCCCTTACGAGGTCGTTTTTGGCCGTCCGGCCAACGTATGGGGTGTACCGAGGCCTACGAAGTTTAGTGAGATTGAGCATCCAGTACTACTCGATTACCTGTATGATTTGACTGTTAAACTGCGTGTTTTGCACCAACAGGTACATGATACTCTTCCCCAAGCTTCTGAACCTCCTGGACACCCTATCAACCCTGGCTCGTGGGTCCTGATCCGAAATTTCCAGCGTAAGAGCAACGACGAGCCTCGCTGGATCGGCCCTCACCTTGTACTTCTGTCGACAAGGTCAGCGGTGCGAGTAAAAGGGAAGAAGCACTGGATCCATGGTACCCACTGCAAAGTAGGCCCCTTGCCTCTGCCATATGACCAGTGGGTCAAGGAGGGTATCGCCGACTTTGAGGCAGACACTGTACCGCGTTTTGTACCATTCAGTGACGCACGCATAAGAGGCACAGTTTCAGACCAAGAGAGTGACAATATTCTGCAGGAAGCTGTGCCACCATCAAATCGACTGGACACCACTGAGCCTGAACTTTTGTTTCAAGACCAAACAGCACCTGGCCGTCTCCGCTATAATTTGAGACCAAGGCCCATGGACGAATAAAGATTTCCTTACTATTTCCTTTTTGACATTTTTGCTCTCCCATCTGAAGGACTTTCTTGATTTTTGTTTTTCGAACCACCATCCGGGTTCTGCCGCAGGGTCGCGGTGCTAAGACTTTGGGGTACAGGCCGAAGACGTTAGGTCAACGGTTCTGGTTGGTCTAGGGCATTTCCCTGGACTGACAGGCGTGCCCCTTAGCAGAAGACACTCATCCGCCGCGAGCGGCCCGAGTAGAGGATGGAGTTTTTTAAGATGGAGAGACCGATTGAGGAAATGAACTTTAACGCAAGGATGTGTAGAATTGTAAAAAGTAAATGTTTTGTATTTTTGTGCCTTTTTACACTGTGTAGCATAATGATGTTCATCGTAGGATTTGTGTTTTTCTCCGCTCAAAAGCCCATTACACCCACTGAACAGCCTATACCTCTTTCTACCGCCTCCTCTCACTCCTTTCACCCTTTGCCTGAACACGAACAGACCAGACGATCGGAGTTCGTAAATAACTCGTTTATCCAGCTCTTGCACCAGCACCAACTAGTAATGAATACGACCAATTGCTGGGTGTGTGGGTTAATGCCACATACCATTAACAAGGGTATTCCCTACCTGGTGCTGCCGTATAGTTACAATGGATCGTCATGGGCATTCCAGACCATGTTTCTCTATGCTCTAGGTACATACTCCCCTCGCCAACCGCGTTCCATCAGACCTATCACCAATAATAAGGCTTTGATAAAAGGAGTTGCCGATATGAGTAGGGATATTGATGCATACTCATCCATTCCCAAAGAAGAGTTGAGACCTTATGTAGGATGGAACGCGACGGGGTATAGTATTAGTCTGGGTGAAAGACAGCGAAAAATCTCATCTCCAATCTGGGTCGTACCCCACATGGGTCGGTTCTGCTTACAGGGTAATGGTCAGAATCCTAGAGCTCAACTGGGAAGAAGTGACTGTACTGAAACGTACACTTTCCCGTCACAGTTTTCCCCTGCGTTTTTGGCTGCCAAGGGCACATATTTCATCTGTAATGATCGAGCATATACATGGTTGCCCCCTGATTTCTCGGGCACATGTTATATTGCAAACCTGCTACCGCCTACATTTACTGCCGCCTCCGACTATCACAAGACCAGAGTTGTGAGAGGCGTGATTAGTAAGGAGGACACTGCGGGTCAGGAAGCGGGAGACTTCTTCTTGGGTTTCCTGCCGTTTTGGCGACCTATGGTCAATAGTAGGAACCTGAGACAGCGGACTCGTGTGGTTGAATCCACTGTCAATGTAACGGCTGGTGCCCTTGGTAATCTGACAGCTGAGCTCCAAGCGGATCGCCTTATGACTTTACAGAACCGCATGGTTCTAGACGTTATTCTTGCAGACCGCGGTGGGGTATGCAAGGTCATCCAATCCAGTTGCTGCATTTTCATACCAGATAATGCTCCAACAGTGTATCAAGCCATCTCCAAACTCCATAAAATATCTGAATCCATACACGTGGATAAAGGAGATTGGTCACTGGTGGGGTGGTTCTGGGAATTGATATCCGCCTGGGGTTGGAAAGTTCTGATGGTCATTGGAATGATCTTAGCCATTCTTTTCCTGTTCTGTCTGTGCATACAGTGTGCTCCTGCGATATGTGGTGTCTGTGCTACCTTATGTATAAGGAAACCTGTATCGAGGGACGAGCTAAGTAATAGGATGATGCTACAGCAACATCTCCATGACTTCGTGAACATTGACCTAGACTCGGATTAAGATGAGTATAGTGATTGCCTATGTAAGGGCAAAAGGAGGGTCTGTCGTACTTTAATCTTTGTTACCGCGTAGGGAACAGGGCCCTACCCCTGTCTATCTTGGTATTAGCAAACCGCAAATGGTAAATGCGGCATGTACGAGTGCTTTATATATCGTTCTAGCTATGAATGCACTGTGTACACGTTATTCTGCTTCACTACGCGGGTTCCATTTTGGAAGCAGTGGCCATCTTGTCATTGCCCTCACATAGGCTATAATGGAGTAAATACGGGCCTCACAGTACATGGGCTTCTCCTCTGACTTCTCTGTGACCTGGGCAGCTGGCTCTGCTGCCCCAGGTCAAACCGGTCTCACGAGCTCCCCTTCCTCCGTCCACCTGTGATTAGCATCAGGGCTTGACCCATCATAAAACCCTTTCATTCTACACAATCCTCCGGCTAATCTCTTTCACACCTGCTTGTTCCTGCTTTATGACTTGTTTCCCAAAACAGGAGATGCTCATGTTTATTGGGGGGTCTATTGACATCCGATGTGGGATCTGAACCTTACTGTGTAAATCATTGTGGGCTGGCCGAACTGGAATGTGGGATGGTCATCATGACTCTGCTTTTTCGTTTGTAATGTATACTTGTAATGGCCATATCATAAACCTAGGAATGTATGCTTGAGGCAAGAAAAAGGGTATTTAAGATGAAGTCCATTCCTATGATTTTCAGCAGTCTCCTGAGAACATACACGCTGTTGTACTTCTAGGATACCTGTAATTGGTCTGCAGCCAATAAATGAATCTTTGACTTCACCCAGAAGACTCTGTGTTTCTGTAGGTCTGGAACAGGGTGAACCCAGAAGTCATAGGGTGTGTGCCCCTGCACCGCTGGGTCTAAAATACCCAGTACTTCAGCTCCAGCGCTGGATTATTTCTCAGAATTTTAGAACTTGTAGTTCTGGTCTTATAATTAAATAAAGTGCAAAAGTGCCAGAAGTGGAATAAAAAATAAATTAAAAAAAGAGGACTGGAGCTGCTATTCATGTATGAGCATGGAAAACAGCTGGGCTGCTTGTTATTGCCACTTTTGATGTGGACCAGGCTGACTAGTCATTTCCTAAAATCGGAGCAGAATCCCATATCACCTAATATATTTCATGCAAAGACATTACTATGCTATTTACCACCTTGGGAAACTATAGTTCGTACCTCTTTTAAGTGAAATTTGGTTCTCCTGTAACCCGGTTGCAATATGGCCAGAACAATAACACTCGTTCAGCAAGAAAAGCAGATCTGTCAAAATCTACTACTTCGGTCTGTTCGCACGTTTCCGGTGCATCAGCATAACATTCCCATAACTGGATAAAACAAAACATGGCAGAACCCCTAAAAACATACCTTTTTAGTAATCAAACGAAACAGAATAATAACGCACAAAGCTAAATTCAGGAAGTGAAGAAAAGAGGAATACGAATCGGCGCACAGAGTGCACGAGCAGCGACTCCTTCTGCCTTGCCGGGACAGATCTCATGTAGGGACCTCGCCCGGACATGTTCACTTCTCTGGATCGGATCTGTGTGTACACTGACACTCGTCATTTGCTCCTCCCACATAGGGCGGAGCTTACCCCAGGCCGCTGCCGCCACATTTCAAACATTGATCAGTGACTGTGGGACAAGACAACACAACAGGTACAGTGTGTATACTAACCCCCCCCCAATCCCCCCCCACCGCAACCCCTCCCTGCATTTATATAACATTTGTTCTCCCTCTCTCCGTTCTTGATTTTAGCTCTCCGGCCCCTGGGGGGGTAACAGTGGTTGAGGGACCCGGCTGTACGCTTAACGGGGAGAAGATCCGGGCGAGGGTGCGGAAGGGACAGGCTGTGCGAGATGTGCCCGATTTTCTTCTCATTCAGGAACATCGTTCAAACCGAGGGAGCCGAGAGCAGGGGGAGAGGACAAGCACACCACTGTCTTTCTCCGAGGTGAAGCAGAAATGCCTCGGAGAAAGGCAGTGGCGTTTTCGGATTCGGGGGCGTGTTTTTCTTTTTCTCTCCTCTTGCCATTGGCTGGAGGAGAAAATGAGAAAAGTAGCAAAAAACACGCCCCCGAATCCGAAAAGGACAGGGCCTGTTCGGAGAGACAAACCTCTTCTCCAATGGCTGGCCAGCATTCTTCAAGAGGCCAGCCAATGGAGAAGAGGGGAGAAGAGGGGCAGGTTCAAGCCCCTCTTCTCCAAGTCATTAAATCTCAGAGCTAGACTGCGCAAGCGCAGCCTTCGAGCCGAGACCTAAAATGAACCCATAGAAAATCGCAATGAAGAAATACATACATGGGTACATTTGGTAAATAACAACCATTTTCAATTAAAATACAGAAATACAAAAATCATCATGAAAGCTTTGTTGCATAATCACCGGGTGTTTTAGACCACTAAAGTCGCAAGTATCCGAGAGCAGCATGGATTATAAGAGATTATCGTCTTGAGAAACAGCCATTACAACGCAGCTGTTTCCCTGCATGTTCTTACATCACCTGTAATGTAACAACGCGTAGCCATTACTACACATACAATTACATCGCATGCGCTATTACAACACGTGCAATGTAATGGCGATCCACATCGTTGTGGGGAAACTGAGGCTCTTCCGTTTCCTCACAACGACCTGCACCACCCCTCAGACGACCAGGAACCAGGAGAGAAGAACCACGCGGAGAGAGAGGTAAGGGGGATTGGGCCAGGGATGGGGATGACTTTTTTAGGGTTTAGGGTACTGTAGGGGTAGTGTTGTGGTGTTTGTGTAGGGTAGTGGTTTAGGGTAGTGTCGGGGGGTCATGCAGGGTAGTGTTTGAGTGTAGGGACCAGACTGGGGGTAGTGTTTTAGGGTTTAGGGTAGTGTTGTGGTGTTTGTGTAGTGTAAGGTAGTGGTTTAGGGTTGTGTTGGGGGGGTCGTGCAGGGAAGTGTTTGAGTGTAGGGACCAGAGTGGGGGGGAAGGGGGAGGGTTGTGCTGGGGGTAGTGTTTTAGGGTTTAGTGTTGTGGTGTTAGTGTAGGGTAGTGTTTTAGTGTTTAGAGTAGTGTCGGGGTGTCATGCTGGGTAGTGTAAATGTAGGGAGAGGACTGGGGGTCGGGGGAGGGTCATGCAGGGGCACTACATTAGGGTTTAGGGTAGGGCAGGGTAGAGTGAAATTACCTTTCAAACTTTTACCATGAGTATACCTTTACCATGCATGACTTTGCAATGTAATGGCATGGGTGGTAAAGGCATAGTCGTGGTAAAAGTTTGCGAAGTAATGGCATGTCATGGTCATTGACATCGCGTAGCGATACCCACGTTGTAATGGCACGCTTGGTATTGGTATGCGATGTAATGAGACATATTCATCGCCTTAGTTGATAAACATCGACCACTGCCATGCCCCGGTCAGTGAGTCCTCCTCCGATGAGCCCTTTAATCTGCTTGCAGCTCCCACCAACTCCTCTACAATTTTACTCCCACTGCCACACACTGCCGCCGGTTACTTACTGTAGGAGTCCCCTCTAGACAGATGCAAACCCATCCCCATGTAGAAAGAATGCATCATACCTTAGAGTGCAAACAGTTTTTCATAGCCAGGGGCATACATTTAAAAATAATTGTTTTAAAGGGATCATGGAACTATTGCTATTGCATCAGGAGTGACTCATAGCCCCATTTCCAGCATTTCCTACGGCGCTGCATCCCTCTTGACAAGGCTCTGTGGGCAAAGATCAATGCATACTGGCTGCAAGAGCTCCAAACTCCCCCATGCCCCAATACCTGTTGCTGATTCACCCTACTGCATAACTTGCTTGCAGTTGGATCCTATACCAGCAGCAGGATGTTTCACTGTTTATGTATGGGACATCCTGCTGCTAGTAAACATTCAAGCTGCTGGGACCTGCAGGCATTGAAGCTTCAGATCGGCAAAGTTGAACTAAGTCACAAATCTTCAATAATGCAAAGTTTCAAAACTCACCAGATTTTGGAAGCTAATGCTTAATCATCACCCACCTCTATTAATGTTGATCCATGACTCTACTAAATCAATCTAATACCAAGTGTGCATTGCCCCTCTTTCAACTTCAGTCCCACCAATGTACCGCAGTCAACCAGCTCGGTTAATGGCTGCCTCTAGAGGTCCTCCAACACTGTACTTACCAGGAACATCAGCTCTAAAGTGCTCACTACCTGCCCCAGCAACTTGCCTTTCTCAGACACTACACTCATTCCAAATCAATCCTGCACTGAGCTCCAGGCTGGTATGCACACCAAGTTTGTTGTTTCCCTTCAGAGTAGAATTAAGTTTTGCTGTAAGAATTCTGATTCTTGAATACTAGCTTCAGAGATAAACACATCACATGAAAAAGGAGAGGCAAGATGTATGGGAGACCTAGAGAGGATGCCAAACTATTACCTAAAAAATACTTGTTCAGAAATGAGGGGGAGAGCTCAAGCGGACAAAATGACATATTTCCTGCAGTAGTGTAAACAAGATATTCTGGCATAGTGTTTGAATGATGATCATGCAGAGCCTGGTTGTTTCAATGTCCCCAAACACACACATTGTTGGATGAGATTACGGAAAACTCTCAAAAAGTGGGGTGAGAATAAATTGAAATGTGGATTATATGAAATATTCATGAAGCATAATGCTAAGCAATCATCAGAGTTGAACAGGAATGGGACTCTTACAAGAATTTGGATGGGGTTGGATTCAAGAGATTTAATACTTCAAAAAGCTGAATTTGAAATCTAACCAACAGAATGCAACCTTTCATTATTAGACGCTGCTTTTTGAGGGCTTACTTGCCTGCATCTACCAGGACACTAACACTTCCTGTAGAAAAGGCGGTATTAAAAAGTATTTTTAGAAGTACTCAGCAATAGTGTTGCAGAGATATGTGAATTCTTCTTTCAAAATAAGCAGGTCAAGTTTGCGAGTTGATGGACACGGGAGGAGTCATTGCACAATGTCACAGAACCATATACATGACTTCACCATGTTCACTCTCCATTTTAATAATCGCTACTCTTTGTTCCTAACCATATGTACTTTATCACTAGTTGGTTTGAAGGGGTTGTGATCTCTTTTTTCATGTAGTCTCTAAAACAAAATTAACAAAATGCTAAGCTGAACATAACTGGTATATCCAACTGGTTGCATTCATTAGGACTAAACTTTGAACAAGAACACCCCAGCACGTGTCCCTAGCTCTGTTCAGAAGAGACTTGACATAATATGACTTGGAGGGTAAGCAGTGGGCCACCATACCTGAATCCCTTCGATTCGTTCTGTGACCACATACGCATGATGCATCGCCACTAGAGGTACGTTGACCCCAGCCATCTGCCCTAGTGCTCTCGCCCACACACCTGAAACAGAGAAAGAGACCATAGTTTAAAAAACATGCAACTATTACCAGGTAAGTTAGAAAGGGCTGATCTCTTTCTAGCCCGAGTATAATATAGTCACAGTAGGTAGTAGTGGTTTTGTTGACCACACATCTTACGTTAAGTGGAATATATAGTCATGCCAATTCATATGGAACCTTTCTGGCCCATGCGAATACTAATGCCATAACACTGAGAAAGGTGTAGTTCATACAGGCTGCATAATAGCCCCCTTATACTGCTAAACATAACACAATAACCACACCTCAGTGGTCATCAAAACAACATGGAAACACTTCTCACCTAGGATCAAAAACAAAGACAACACCCTCCCAACCACAGACCCTACATTATGTGGCATTCTGCCCATGTACGGAGGTGCTCCAGTGCCCCACATACGGGGTAGTAAGCACTATATAAATGCTGCAACACAAGCAATAGGGCATTGCTTAACTGGCGGGTGAGGCAGAAGTACGCTTTTCAGCAGTTCAGGTCCGCTGTAATTTTGTAGGCAATGGGGTTTTGATGAATCGCCCACGCTGTGAATGAGGTGTCACTCTCATACCAGTGATTGCACCAGACACAGCTTCATCCTCATCCCAGAAGCAAACTAGGGATAATCTTAAACCTGGACTACTCCTGTGCTTTCACTCTCTCCATTTTCCCCCTCTCATTGTTTGTTTGTCCAGTATCGTTGCCACAAAAATCATTTTAGTAAGCTTGTTTTGGAAAAATCAAATATGGATGGAAAATACTCTTCTTAAACCACTCCATGAAAAAGGAAGACTTTTCTCAATGGGATTTAAAACAGCTAAACCTTATTTATACCGTTTTTTTAAAAGTGGGAACACATCATCTAGTTAATTGCGCAGCGCTTCGAGCAATCAGTCAATTTTCATGGATTGCTGCATTCTGGTTTCACTCTTCTCTATGTGCAGATATCGGTTTATTTTCTCCATTGCCTATTTATTTTTTATTTTTTAATGAATTTATTGTTTGCCTCCATGGTCTTTGCTAGGAAGTTGATCCCTGCACTTACTGCCTTTTGTGTACAAAGAAAATGACTCCTTAATCCATATTCATTTTGCGCATTGTACATCCAAGAGGACTCAAACCCAATGAAGAAAAACAAAATGTCTTACAGTGATGAGTTGACTGACTCAATCGTACTCCCCTCCCATCTGCTTGTATAAATGATTGAGCTTCCGCCACAGCAACAAGTAGTTTAAACCGTTAAAGCCCCCAATTAGACAGAGTCAGGATAGTGGGTGATATCTACAGCGCTCCGTAAATACCAATGCCTACGAGCCAGGTATTTACCAGGCGTGATAAATTCGTCCTATTGTGAGTTCCAGCACTTGAAATGCAGAATAACATGCAGATTCAATCGTTACCAAAGTGGAGTCCATTCTAGAAGCAGTGGCGGCTGGCATGTCCAGAGAGTGGTGTGGCCGGGGGGGGGGGGGGCACATTGCAAAATAAAAGCCACTTACCTTTTCCACGAGTGCAATGACCTCCTCAATCCTTCTCTCCTCGAGGCATGCAGGCTCCCAACTCTCAAACCAATCCGGACGCTGCTCTCATGCAGCATGAGAGCAGCAATAGGATTGGTGGGAGCAGACTGTCATGCCTCCCAAGAGCACTGGAGGCCTTTGCTTTCTCAAACTCAGCTGTCTTAAAACAGCTGGATTAGAGAGGTTTAAAATGCACATGCCCAGCTGGCTGTCGCAAGACGGACGGCCAAAGAGACGTGCGCGCACAAAGCTCCCTGCTGCCACTCAGTACCAATGGCCACGCCAGATCCTGACACTCAGTTCAGGACGGGTCATTTGCTAAAAAATAAAATGGTAATAAATACAATTTATTTCTATTTTATTTTTCAGCTCTGGCCTAGGATTTTGTTTGGATGGGCGACGCTCTTCCACTCAAACGGAGGAGACTCCCCCATCTAGAAGGCCTCCTCACACTCATTAAATTGTACCAGGCTTGGGCTCTTAAAAACTATCAGGGACAACCATAGGGGCGTGACAAACATTGCACAAATCAGGCTTTTGATCACACAAACTCCTTCCTGTCCAGGAATCATAATTGCATCTCATAATCAGTGTCTACATGTTTTGGCAGGGCATGTCAGAATTTCCTTCATTTGTCCATCATTGCAGGGGGCGGCATTCAAAATGGAGCACAGTTGCATGTGCCAGGTCTTTTTAGCGCGGTGTACAGCAGTAGCCACCTCCTTTCACATTCCACTAACATTTTGCCACTTCAATACCCTCACATACGATCACCTCAAGATCACCGTTTTGTGCCCGATCAATTATGAGCAAAAGGAGATCCAGCATGAGAGGATCCATAGGAGAGTAGGACAGTCTTGCACGTTACTGCAAAGCTGCTTCTCCAGCTGTACATTTTCTAAAAACACTGCAACCATTCCCAGAAGGTATAATGTCCAACCAGGGACTGCATGAGTTCAAAACCATGTGGCCTTCACTGCAACGTTTGTGCTTGCAAGAGGGGAAATTTTGCAAATATTTTACTCTGAGTGCACAATTTTCATTTTCCTAGAGCTCTGCTAGTCAAGAGATGAGCAGGCATGATCCCGATTGCTCCAGCTTTGCAGAGCAGGCACTAACGGACCAGTAAAGCTTTCCCAGCTTACGTAGGCTTCCATTCCAGCTAGACACAGGCAGTAAATAACCGTAAGTATATGCAATGTATAGCCCTCCGTTGCTTTGTAGCTAGAGTTGTGCTCTATAAATCCGCATACAGACAACCAGTAACACTCAAAAAGGTATTATTAATATGGAAAAATAACTTACTAATGCTCCATTGCTAGGTACTACTAAGATTTTTTCCCCGTTTTATTTTTAATATTTTTTTATGGAAAGCATCAAGACTATTCAGGATTGCATACAATCAACTTTTCACAACCTCTGTTTTATCTACCTGCGTACTCTTCCTCTCAGGTTACAAACAATTATTGTCAGAGGCCTAGAAATATGGATAAAAATGAAGTATATTAAAACAACATATGGATGGAATGCTGGAATATATCTCACCCTTTGTTAGTCACTCGGGATACCTCCCAGTCTATCATTATTTTGCACACCTTGCCACCTCAGTTTAGACTCAGCCATATGCAAATCATTCTTGATCGTGGTCCAGTGGGAACAGTCTAGTTGGTACGGGTCAGGCCAGGCCCTCGCCGAGCTGGAACACAAGCAATCCAAGACCAGTTTCGCCCTGATTGGGGCTTGGCAGTCAGGTGTAGCTTGGTTCCAGAGGCACAATGAGCATGAGACATATGTCTGGGCATACCTTTCGCACTCAAGCATACAAAAAACTGAGGGATGGAATGCTCGAATTAATCCATGGCACTGGTAATTATTCACGCTGCACCCCAGTCCAGTATTATTTTGCACACCTTTTAATCTCAGTTTTGACTCAGCCATATGCAAATCAATCTTGACCCAGCTCCAATAGGAACAGTCAAGCCCAAATTGCCAGGACAAGTCCTGCCTGAACCAGAAAAGAAGCAGCCTAAGCAGACCATCACTCGCTTTTTATGGCCTAGCTTGACAATGCTGCTGTCATCAAATAATTATGTAAGAATCACCAGGAGAGGGGTTTTGGCACCATCTTTATGTTAGGAGCCAAGAGCAAATTGGGCAGAACTTGTGTGCTGCCACAAAAAATGTGCTTCCCCTCCATACAGCTGTGATCATTTTGTTTATTTATCCAGTTCCCTGAGCTTGAGCTTTCAGGGGCACACATGACATTATAATGCTATTAAAGTGTCTTAGATTATTTAAGCAGTTTTTCTCTGGCAGCAGCACAGATGGAAGGAGGGCAATCATTAACAAACATGGATGTTTAGGTCTGGCTTTACAGCGCAACTGCCAGCTGATCTTCTAAGCTACACCAATATTATTCTACAGTTCTTTCCTCCCATACAAATACTTTTCCATTCCCATGCTTTTTACTTGTAATGCTTCACATTACCATAAAACATTCCTTTAAAGTCAGACCTATTAGCATTAGCAATGCCTATTTGTGTATATATATATTTTATTTAATGAATGTTTTGAATAAACAAAAGTATCAAGGGAACAACCAGGGTCTGGACATCACTGCCCTCTTTTGTCGTTAGGCACAATAAGCAACAACAGACGATTGGTTGTTGTTAGAAGTGGGGTCTCTAGTTGGCAGAGATAGGTACCTTTGTCCAAATAGGGACCCTTCTTCCTAGTCAGGATAAGGGAGTTACACTCCTAAAATAACCCCTGACTGACTGCTTATCTTAGAGGCAGTGTGTAAAGCATTTGCACATAACCAACAGTAATACAGTGTAAGCACTACAAAAGGACACCACACCAGTTTAGAAAAGTATCCAATATTTTTATAAACTTAAGACAAGACCAAAAATGATACAAATCCACAACACAGTACTTAGAAATCTTCAGTTATCAAAATAACCTTGAAAAACAGTTCCTTGAAGTCGATAGCTCCCTCTAGGGCTATCACGGCAAATCCAAACAGTTCTGGCTGCCCATGGCGTGGCGGGCCTGCTACAGCGTCGGAAAGACTCGCAAAACAGTACCTTTAGAAATGCAGGGCGTCGGCAACCTCTCGTTGAGCTTCCGAAAGTATGGCATCTGCAGGGGTCGGTTCCGGAGGTCAGTGCAGGAGTCGTCGGACCCTTGAAGTCACACGCATTACAGATCGAACTCCTTACGGTTGAAGTCCGGAGCACGGCAGGTATCGGGTACTGCGGTGTGAAGTGCAGTGGTGTGGCGTACAATACCCTCAAGTCGTGGTGCGAGCAGCGGCTCGGTAGCGGCGTCAGATGGCGGCGGTGAGACCAGGGTCGCGGTGCGAAGTGATGCGGTGCTCGTCGCGGCGTTTGCAGGTCACGGTGCAAGCATCGGTGTCGTCGTTGCTGAAGCGCTCTAGTCGATGGCGCCGGCGTCAAGAGACCAAGGCTGCAGTGCAGGATGAGGGTGGTGCATCATGTAACTTTATGAGCAGTGCCCTCGAACCACGGTGCAAGCAGTGGCATCAATATCGGTGTGGAGCGTCGTCGTCAGGAATACCAAGGCGGCATCGTGAAGCGAGGTGATGCAGAGTGCGGTGCCCACAGGCTGCGGTGCGAGAAGCAGGTCGGTGGCGGCATCAGCAGCCGTCATCGGTGAGACCAGGGTCGCGGTGCGGCGGTGCCCTCTGCAGTGCCTTCAGGACACGGAGTCAGCAGCGGTGTCGTAGATGGCGTCGGGTTGCTTTTTCTTTCGTTGCAGCACAAAACACAGTCCCTAGGGCTGAGGGCAGAAGAACTTGCAGTCTTTGATGTTCCTGAGACTTCTTGAACAGGGGACAAGCTCTACCTCAGGCCCTTGTAGAAACTCACAAAAATAGATTGCAGAAAGTTCAGTCCAGTCCTTTCACTGCCCAAGACAGAAGCAGCCACTGCAGGCCAACACAGCAAAGCACAGAGCAAAGTGGTAGTTCCTCCTAACAGCTTCTCCAGCTCTTCTTCTTGGCAGTCTTCTTGGTCCAAAAGAGTTCTAAAGTTTAGGGGTTTGGGGCCCACTTGTTATAGCCCAAAATCCTTTGTCCTCTCAGGCAGAGAGGGTCTGTGCCCAGCCAGAACCAGTTCTGTCCTCTCTGGTGAAGCTTCCTGGCAGGAGGTAGAGACAGCATTGTCAGAGGCAGACGGGACCTATTCAGGTGAAAATGAAATCCCCTCCCACCACTCTAAATGCAGGCCTGGCCTATTCAGGTGCTAGTGAAAACTTCTCCCACTACTCTGAATGCAGCCCAGGTCTATTCAGCCCAGCTCTGACTCATTCGGGATACATATAAACCGCCGGTGGCCATCTGAGAGAATGCACCACCCCAACCCCTGTCACTCCAAAGCAAGACAGTTAATACACATCCTAGCAAAGGCACACAGGATGGCTAAGCAAGAATATACCTACTTTCTAAAAGTGTTATTTTCAAACACTGAATGTAAAAATCACCTTTACCAAAAGATGCATCTTTAGATTTTGAGTTTAGGCATAGTAAACTTTATTGCTCTACATTGCTCTATCTTGTTCCCAGGGTCAGTTAGGTTTATAAGATGTTATAAACAAACTCCCCATTCTGTCCTATGGGAACAGGTAGCCTTGCAATAGTGATAAACGAAATTGGCAGTAATTCACTTTCAGGACATGCCACACGTATCAGGGAATGTCCTTCCTTTCACAAACACTTCACCCTGCCCACAGGGGTACCTTGGGCCTTCCATAGGGAGGACTGACATGTAAGAAAAGGGAAGGTTAGGGCCAGGTAAGTGGGTACACTTGCCAAGTCGACATGGCAGTCCCAGACTGCACATAGGCTCTGCAATGGCAGGCCTGAGTTACATTTACAGGTTGTTTGTGAGGGTGACACAATCCAGTCCTGCAGCCCACTAACAGCATTTGATTTACAGGCCCTGGCACACTCAGTGCACTTTACTAGGGACTGACACGAAAATCAAATATGCCAATCATGGAAACACCAATCCATAACACAATTTACGCAGAGAGCATATGCACTTTAGCACTGATCAGCAGTGATAAAGTGCCCAAAGTCCTAAAATCAACAACAGCAGGTCAGGAAAAAAAAAGGAGGAAGAAGCAAAAGGTTTAGGGATAACCCTGCAAAAAGAGCCATCTCCAACAGGTTTACAATCTGTTGTATCATTTGTAAAAGGCTTTGGGAGTTTCTGTGTTCTCATAATAGCATGCAATAATTGCCGACACGTGTAAAACACAAGGGTTTCTTAAAAAAACATTCAGAATGGACTTGGTGTGCCATATCTTACCTGCACAGTTCACCACACAGGGAGTCTGGATAGTTCCATGCTCTGTCTCCACTGCTGCAACCCGCTTCACACCCAGGTCATCCGTCCGCACCTGCACACCAGTGACTGGGCAGTTCTCAATGACCTGCAAAAGCAAACGCATCGATAATCATAGGCATGCAAGAGAACACAATGGAATTTAGCAAACACAGTGTAGAACTCTATATGGTGGAACCAAGATTCCACTGGAAGGGAAGCCCATAGAATATCACCAACATTGAAAGAAACACAAACATCTCCAGTGCCTTCACTCTTCCAAATAGAAAGCTACTGGAGCAGCATAATCAATTATGGTCCTTTTTGGTAAATTCTTGGCAACTTATACGAACCCACAACTATATGAACACGAAAGGGACATTCTTTACAAAAGTTGGATTGGATTTTAATTCTTGTGCAGTATACAACAGCACAGCAAAGTGATTAATCCACACCTTTGCAAGGTTTTCAGACAGCCACCAACAGTACCTAGAAGTCACCAACCCTATGTGATAAGTTGCAAAAACAGCCAAAGAACTCTATTCAAATCAGTCACCCAGAATGTGCAGCGTGCAGAAAAGGGCTTCTATATACACTATCGAAAGATATTAAAGTGCACGGACATGCTGGGTAAGTGATTTCTTTCTTCTCATAGTTGAGAACTTTTATTCAGTGGTTCAGGCCATTGTCCTCGCCCACATAGATAGGGGAGTGTCTGTACACAATCCATACTGGGCTTTCTAAATGAGCATGTCCTGTGAAGAAGTGCCTCTAACTTGTCCACTAACTTTGTTGTGGTGAGGAGGTAAGCTATATTTGCTTCAATTTTCAACCCTTTACATTGGTTGCATCTCAGTTTTGAACCAGCCTATTTACCTGGTTCTAACCTCTCTCTAGGTGGATGGACATGTTCTACTGAGAGAAAGAAGTCGGTATGTTAATTCTGAGTTTCAAGTGTTCCACTTCATCGCAGATTTATTGGGTAACATCATCGCCTTCAAGCAAGAGCCTTACCAATGTATTTTCTTTGTTTTGTTCAAGATTTTCTTCAGTGCTTTTCATTAAAGTGCTGTATATTAATTTATGAGACGGTACAAAAAAGAATTGTAATGGTAACATGGTGCAGTAAAATAGGGCCGCGAGACAATAAAAGGAGAAACAAAGGCAATAGGATTTAGATGGGAATCTAAAACGTTATCCATCTCTTGCCTAGTTCTTAAACAACATGGTTTGGTTCTTCATATATTACGGCTTCTGCCATTTTATTTAATTCATTTTGGTAGCATCTTAGCACAGAGTCTCTGGGTAGCAGGGTACTTTACAGAGTTCATATGTATTTATTCTTTCAGGATGTCTTTCGCTTAGTGTGATTACACTATACATTACTTAGTGTACCGCCTTGGTAAAGTACATATTTATGGTTGCAAGGAGACATGCAGTGTTAATGGAAGATTTTTGTCTTTGCTATATCATGATGTTATTGAATATATAATATATAGATACACACACACACAAATAAAGCTACTGGCAGTCACAATTAGGTAGTTATAGTTAGGACAACATTTTCCCATAGATGAAGCTTTTTTTTTTCTTTTGCCAATAACTTTGCCACCGTTTGATGAAACTTTACAAAATGTTCAAAACTAATTTGCCGCTCACTTCAGCTGCAGTTTAGAAAATGTCAGGGTGATTCATCAAGCGGGGGGGGGGGGGGGGGGGGGGGGGAGGTAAACAGGAGGGGGGGGGTAAAATGCTTTTTCCGTATTCTAGGTCTTTGGGGATTTTGCCATTTTTAGGTAGGACTACAGCCAAACCGCTGAACAGAGCTGCATCCAATTTGGCAGAAAGCTAGCTCTTGGGCTAGAAAGAGCCCTTTTTGTGATTTGGGATAAATCTGTTCAGTAGTTGCAGAGTTATTGAAGAAAAAAGTAAATTGCATATCCAGGGGCACAGATCTTTGGAGGATCCATCGCAGCGCTCCACGAATCTTTGAGCCAACAGCACGCAATGTCATGATTGGCTGGCCACAACGTGACAGGAAAGCTGTGGCTGGCATTATATGCACCAGGGCACAATCCCGGGGCCTGAAAATTTGAGTGCATAGTGATTGAAGGGGTCAGGGTAGAGGTACCCTGGCCCCATTTTCAGACTTGCCTATGGTTGTAATGAAGCCATAACAGTAAAATCAGCAAAACTACTAGCACAAGTAACTAACGTGTTTCCAACTTTAAATGCATTACCTTGCTCTTACAGTATGTTTGTGTGTGTTTTTGAATATTTTCGCATGCAGCTAACATCATGCGTGCCTTTCGTTGGATGTTTGTTGTTTTTTGAAGTTAAATACAATTGTAAACGCCCGCTCTCTGTTTTCTAAACCGAATGTATTTAAGTATGTGGGGGCTACATGTGAACCTTGACTGCCCTCTCACTTCTTTCCAGTGTTAGATTTTGGATGGCTTACCACGGTTTGCCCAAGGCTAAAGGCCTCAGCAGAGGGGCCAAAGATTGTAGGAGCCGAGGACTACTAGATTGCTCTTTTCTTGAACACAGGAATATGGCGTTTTCTGGGGAGTGTAGTGTACCTTTCTACTGGCCATTCAGTTAGTGAACAGATGGCGAACAGCACCCCAAAACCCATCATCATATAGTAACAAGTGCCACCTTGGGCCCGCGATACATAATACAAATAATTAGTAGAACCTGAATCATCTGGGATTGAAAACGGTTTTATATGTGCTCTGTTCACAGAGCTCTGCCAGCAAGAAAATAACTGTGTAGGAAGCATCCGTTTTCACATCAAAGATCTGTACAGCTGAGGAAATCCTAAAAATATTTGTTTTTTAGCGCTTTTGGTATTGATCACAATACACGACGGTGTCCAATGCCTCGCCCCAGCTGCAACTTCAGCAAAATGCACTACCTTTCCATGTCAGTCTAAATGTCATTCTTGATGCCTTCGGCCAAGGGACTGGTTGCTGCAAGGGCTACTTTGTACATGGTTCCTGCATATTTTCGTGGTGCTGTATATTGAGTACTTGCACGGCGGAAGTGTGTTTACTTTTTCCATCTGCTTGGTTTAACAAGCATTTGCAATGCAACAGGTCTCGCATTTACGCGAGTTTGAGCTATTGGCATTGTAAATGACAATGTCTTTTATTTATGTTTTAATTTTTGAAACGTAAATAAAAGCATTGTCAATTACAATGCCAATAGCTTAAACTCACGTACATGCGAGACCTATTGCATTGCAAATGCTTGTTTTTATAGTTGTTCTTAAAACATTCAGGTGCCAATGGCATGATTCCAGCTATACAGCTGTTTGGCGGACCCTGTAGTTCAGTTGACGTCAGTCTGATGAGGTTAGCAAAGCATTTATTTAGCAGCATTTACACGGCATTAAGCGGCTGCAGGAATCACAGAGATCATCGATGACATTGAATTCAGTCACAGGAACCTAAGATCTTCATTATGAATGCCACAGATAACAACTTATCATAAAACAGTTCTGAAACTACATTCTCTCAAATAGCCAAGCCACAATTTGCTAAGTATAGCATCCATCCTACAGGGTGTGATGAGCTACCAAGGATGTGCGACTCTCCAACTAATTATAGGAGATCGACTGCTCCCTCGCTCTTCTAGCCGACGTACCTCTAGAGAGCATGGTAACCCATCTCCTTCCCTTGTGTCCTCAAAAGACGTCTGGATGAAAAGTAATAGTGTAGGATACTTACATAGATTAGAAAATAAATAAAATCAGATAGTACCAATTACACACATTATGACAAGTAAACCTGGGGGCCAGTGGTAGACGGTCACATAAGAGAAAACAAGCAACGGCACCAAACGCCCTATCAATTGTATGCAACTAAAAGGCTATGCATCTATCTTGGCTTACCAGAGCTCCCCTGGCGCTGGCAGCCCTGGCAAGGGTGGTGCAGGTCCCAGCGGGGTCCATTGTGCCATCATTTGGGACATACAGGGTACCATAAAGATCATCAACGTTCATGAGTGGGTAGAGGTCCTTGGTTTCTGCTGGAGACAGTACATAAGATTCTACTCCGTACACCTTGCCCAGCTGTTAAAGAGACACAGGAGAAAGGACAAGTCAAATTTAAGGTGCAATAAAAAGTTTCAAACATTTTTTCCAAGCGGTACTATAGTTCACTTTTCTCAAATATTATAGCGGTTTTGGAAAAACAAAAAATGATGTAAGAAGGTTACCACAGCCTAACACTCCACTAATACACAGATTGCACCACTCCCCCTCGAACACCAGAAAAAGTTTTCTAATTGTACTTTTAGTTCAAGTTCCTAGGTACAAGAGAACACACATTAATAATCCAAAGGCTTCTATGCGTTAAAAAAAAGTGAATTTCACTAGGAAGAGCATTAGTTTGGTCACCGATTGCAATTCAAGCCTAATTCCCAAAAAATGTGTCTTTGTTCTGAAAAAAGGTAGGAAATTAGTGGGTGAGCAAGTAAGATCATCCAAGCATACAAGAGGTACTTTGGAGGAGCACGGAGAGTGACCGGGATGGTTCAAGAGAGTTTTCGTTCAGCTACGTCTAGGCTCTTCTACCATCACTACACTCACAACAAAAATGATGCATAACTTTAGGTTCTCTATGACCTCCCTAATATTTTGATGAATTAAAGTTTAATGAATCTAACAAATACAATAAATGAGACATTCATATTAAAAGACAAAAACAAATCCAACTAAGATTAAGATTTGAAGCAAGTCATACAAACCTAGCCATGTAAAGCTGTGTTATGGTTAAAAAAATACAAAGAAACTAGCATTTAAATTTTCAAACAGTCTAGAGGTATGAGAAAATTTATTTGACTAACTTTTTCCAATTCCAACTCATTCACGTTCATAGACTTCTCATTAACCCTAGGCATTAATTCTGCAAACTCAGGCATCAATTTCTAAAAGATCTCATAGAAAATAAAGCACTACTCCAAGCAGGTTTTCTACATGGAAAACTGTACGTTTAGCGTTCGTGGATACATCAATTTTGCACTTGATCATTCTTTGCTGCTTTATTGCTCCACAGTGAAAAGCATTCCCAAGCAAACTTTCCTGGGGATGATGGGGCATCAACACATAAAAATGGAGCCTATATTCCATAGGTCTAAATGCCCGTGTGCATTTTGTGTACAAAACTTGGCTGGAAGATGGAGAGGCTGTCCTTGCTGAAGAAATAATTGGGGGAAAAATGCTCACATTTAATTTTTGAATTTATTGTGACACCTTAGCCACAGAGTAGGATAAATAAACCCGCTACCAAAAACAAACCTGCTACTTGCAGATAAATCATATTCCCTTGTCAGTGTAATGGCAGATGTCACCCATCCCCTTTGGGGATCCATATATGGTCACCGTGCACGGAGCAAGATTGTCAGTTAATCTTGAGCCCACCCGGCAACATATGTTCCCAAAATTATCCCCATCCATGCGCTGGGCAGGATTTCCACAGCATGTGGGCTAACAGAGCCTATTTAAATCGGTGCAACGTGCCTGAAGCACACCTAGGCCGTCTTAGCCTGAAAAGGTGGCTGAGAAAGCTGGTGTCTCCTCCCCTCTCCAGCATACCCCGCTCCTCAGCCTCATCGCCCTGTGGAGGAGCCAGACTGTGGCATCCAGAGATTAAAGTGAGGCACTCGCTGGTCTGCAAGTTGCCCGGATTGAGGGGACGGAGGTGGACATCTGCATCCGAAGCGGGAGGAGGCAGCTTCGACTTGGCCGAGGTGGGACCAGGCAGCAGCTCCAGTTGCAGAAGCAAGGAGTCCAAAGTTCTAATAATCGATTATACTAATAACTTGTAAAACAATATCTACATGCTTTACCACTTGCTCTTAAACCAGGTTATAAGCATAAACAATAGAGTATGTTATCATCCTCAAAATATAGCGAGTACTTTTTTTTGTTTAAAATTTGTTTATTGGGATTTTACGTTACAGGTTACATATTGACATCTTACATCGTCATATTGCATTAATACATAGTTTCTATTGGGAGCGGAGTAATTGTAAGCAATAGTATACACATTTTTACTGCATGACAACAAATATAAAAACCCAGACGCTGGGGAAACTGTCAAGGAGGAGCCCCCCTGTTGGTGTGTGTGCTTTTCAACGGTAGCGTCGTACATTCTAACTTGGCGTGCTGCAGACGGGTCTACATGCATATTCATTTTTTCACGTAAAATATAGCAAGTACTTGTCTTTCAATACGTCAAACCAGTGCACACAAAATAATGGACTGCTTGCATGCAAACTTACAGACATGAGCCTTTTGTATTCATCCAGTCGCTGTTTATTGGAGGCGATAAAGAGTCCCCCATTCTGTATCCATCCCGTGTGGAGTCCAGTCTCCTCCTCCAGGTCTCGACTCACCACATTCCGTGTGTGGGCCAACAATTCCACCTCAACATCACTGGGCCGCAGCTGCCAGAGGAGGCCTGGGAGAAATCAAAAGACCTGGGTTAGCCTGTTTCTGTTGGTAACAGCAACATCTTGTTACTTCTATTCAACTGGCCCATACCATGAAAGCACTGGTGCCCTGGAAAAGATGTTGGAGACTGGTATACCCTCTATAATACCTAGACTTGTGCCAGGGTTTTAGGAAAAGGATCTGGAAGCCTTTTATGTGTATATAAGTGCATCGGGCGGGACCTATTTTAACATGCTCACAGTCTTGTTTGTGTAGCAATATTAACTAAAAGCTTACACCCAAACCCTTTTCATTTAGCGACCATTCGGCAGGGCTCAGTGCAGCATTCACTCGCAGTCATAAGTTGGTTTTAAATTGGGTTCAGATGCAACTTGTCAAGGATCATATACAATATATGCCAAATAGTTCTTTGATCAACATATCTATTTCTTCTTCTCCTTCACTGTTTTTAGGCATAGTTCAGGAAAAATTTAAATTACGTTGACCTAATGTTACACTTGTTATGCAAAATTGCTGAACTTACACTTTTACGCCACATCATGCAATTATGTACCATTCATGACAACATCTTACTGCGAATGCTAGGGAACATTTTCTTTTGCAGAAAATTCAGCCTTGCATCAGAAATGGCTGTGAGGGCACATTTCATGCAAGAATATATCACTAATTCACAGTTTTAGGTTTGGCATAATTCCATGTAATTTTCCCAAAATTGTGTGTGATAATTGCAAGAAAGCAAAAACGCAAATTTCTCACGTCTCTAATTCGAATATCACAAGCTTTTATTGTATTTTGTGAAACACTGAAAAAAAAAGGCAGAATGCAACACCAGCTGTTTACATTGTTATGGAGTGGCGGTCCGATGTAGGTGTCCACCGGGGATACCCTCCAATAATCAGTGCATAGTGCACTGAAACTGGGCATGGTGCTCTGCAATGTGCCTTTCAGAGTGGAAGCAGATTTTTTAATTATTTCCTGAAATGGCTCTGCACTTCATAAAGAACAACATTTGATCTGATAGATCAATGTCCATAGAAGAGTTCCAAACATCTAAAAATTGATGGGCAAGCAGATCAGTTCGCATTGTTATTATCAGTTGTGATAATCTAAAGGTCTGTGCTCATTCACCCATTAAGGGTGTGCTACGGTAAACCAAAGGTAGAATCTGGCTCTTTCCAAAGCGTGTCCATGGGTGTGTCGACCTGAGCCCTTTAGACCTCCAAAATATAAGCTTTTTGATGTATGAGCACCCAAACTTTTCATATGACATGTTTAGGTGCTTTTATTCAATAGTGCATTGGAATAACAACCCATACGTCATGGGCAACATTTCACAGGTCATGTGAAACACGGTGCCATCATTATGAGAACCGTGTAATAGTCTACAGAGCTTTACTATTGTGAAAAGCACAAGGATTGTGCAGCAATTGGGGAGAAAAACATTTAGGACCGTTATCTTAATTACACAGCCAGAATTAGAACGCGATGCGATGTGGCACATTCTCCTGCAGCATTATTTTCATCCTCCTGAGCCAGAAACATTCTTTTTCGAAGCCTGCAAATGACGGCAAATTATGCGGCAAATATGGTAAATACATACGTAGTTCGTAGAGGCTGCAGACACAGGATCTCTTAACTCCACTGGCCCTCACCATTGTCCATTATTTTATGAACAATTTATTTATGGACGGTAAACAGCACCCAATCATTCTTATTCCAGCCAGTACTCATTGTTAGCTGCAACTTGAAGAGAACACCTTCAACAATCTCTGAGGTCTACAGACATAATGTGTTTTTCACTAACACAAAAGGTTGTTTTTGCTAGTACTCTTAACTACAGAATTAAGCATTGCTCTCTTCTTTTTACTGCATGCAACCAAACATTTTAGTCCAGTATTTCAAATATTATTTTCAATGAAAATGTCCCTGTTGGACAAAACCCGGCTTTTCAAGCTTTGTGGGCCAAAATAAACTTGCAATATAAAAATTACAAAGAGAGAACACATAATGTGGTAGAATATTGCCAGTTTGTGTTTTTTCCTCTTGGTTTATTGAGGTCACCAGAAATTATTGACATTATATATAAATGTTTAAAAATTACCGGCCTTATGCTACATTTGACCAGTGAAAGCATCTAATTTTCAACAACGCAGTGTTTTACAATTTAACTATTGAAGTAAATCACATATGCAAAGTTTTAGTTGCGAAAACATCCCGTTGTTTAGTAATATGAACAGACAGCACATATATGTACACCTGGTGCAGCCAATGCCTCCTTACAGCTCAAGAGATATAGTTTGCTTGAATTCACTTCCGGTGTATGAAGAAATTTTAAACTGGAAGTTAAATATTAGGTTGGCATACTCCGTTTTTATTTGAGGGAGTACGCCAAAGTACTGTCAAAGGACTATCATGTATGATTGACCTCAGTTGAAGCAGCACGGGTGTACGCCGACATAAAGAAGATAACATGCATTGGTGCAAGAAGATAAAGTAATGTGCTAGGGACTACATTGCACATTTTTTTGTTTGTGAATTTAGTCAAATATTCCATAATTGGAGTATGTGTTTGTTGTATACATATTTCTATATTTTTGTTTTAAAGTAAAAATTATAAAAACAATTGTTTGACGGTGGGTCCCAGCTTCCAGCAGCCATTCGGAGGCGGGAGGCACCATGGAAGTCGAGAGGTTGAGAACCACTGCACTAGGCAAGGACATCGACTTTTCATTGATAAAAGAAAAGCGTACAAGGTTAAGTTAATATTTTGGTTTTAGAAAGGGCCATTTACCGTCTAGCTGTTCACAAGCCGTACTAGAAGACTAAAGACTGGGCACTAATTCTTTTGTTAACATGTGGTGAGTACTAAACTCCACAGATGGCTCCATAAGCGTCCAGATAACAAGATGGGCCCAACATAGGTCTACTGGAGTCAGGTTCACACTATATTCGTAGGATGAATATGGATTAGGTAATTTAGTCCTACTTGAATTACATGCTATTAATTGTACTTTCTGTGAAAATTCTGGAACCCTGTTACAGATCCAGCCCACTAGGACCTTTGTTGGACATCACTACCGTAGGTTATCTGTATCCCTCCTCTACAAACAGTACTGGTCCTGAAGTGATAGGCATCCATAGTTTGAGTCAAGCAGCCAGAGGGTGCATTCCCTTATGTGTCCTCCTCTTCAGTAAAACTATTTTCTGGCTTTTTAAGATGACAACTTTCAATTGCTATTTCATAATTGGTCTCTGCATGAAGACCGTTGATATGCCAAATCAGGAAAACGTTGTGGATTTATGTAGCGAGATGACCTGACATTTGGAAATGACTCTAGCAACCAGTTATGCATGTTTCATGGCTAGCCATAGGAGTGTGCAAGCACGGAGCCTCTACACAGACCAGTGCGCCTTCAAGCCCCACTTCAGGAATGAGAGTTCAATAGCCAATTACTGACTTTGATCCATGCAAACACTCGCAGCGCCAGTGGTGGAAGAGGGTGGACATGTGGTAGACAGGAGCAGGGCCAAAGCTAGAAGTTGGCCAAAGCCACATAAGAAGCATGTTGTGTAGCTACACTTTAATTATTTTTTTTATCTGAATTCAGCACAGTCAGCTGCAATCAGTGTGACAGTTATGATTCACCTGAGGGAGGCCTTCTTACACAAGCACTAAAACTGGCATTCTCAAAGCTGCTACAATGGGGGGGCGTGGCTTGAGCGCCAACAGAGATGGCAGCCAGCTAATACCGCTTTGGGTCTTTTGCGAGGGAGCCGCAAAAATGTCACAGTTTGTGGAGTTCCGTGAAGAATTGTAATTGCAGATTTGGTCGTCGGAACCTCTGCGGCATCCAGAGATGCCTTTATTTTCCCGCGGTAAGCCCGCAATCACTTTGAAATCTATTTCTGGCAAGCGGTGCGCTGAGTGAGGAGACCGCGACCGCCATCTTGTGCTCTCCATGACTTTTGCCTCATACAGCGGTCACCACTCCACAGAAATGCCGCTTTCTTTAAAATACTTTGAATCCTCAAAACACTTCAGTTCTTGAAAGTCATTGTTTACTGCAGGACGCTACAACCACATTCCTTCTAATTTATGCTTAGGAATACAGTGCACTTCATGAAAGGACGGCAACTGCTATTTTTTACATTTCCTCCTGCCCAGAGCAGTTTTTTCTTCATATTGTGCTATTGTTAGAGGGATGTGTGATACATGGAAGGACACCTTATATTTTGCAGCAATTTTTCCTTCAGCCTTTAGAAACTTGCTCTGGCATGCAGTAAGTTTTCTGACTGACTTGTGACTGCCATCTTGTGGTTCTTTCTAGCATCTAACTCCTGCTGCAATTTCTCTTCACACAAATCCCATTTTTAAAGGAAATGTATTTTTGATATTCTGGAAGAGGGTTACTGTCATCTTGTGGTTTGTTTTAGCGTTTACTGCTACAATTTCTCTTCACATGAATGCCATTTTTCATGGAAATGTTTTACTTTTTGATATCTTGGAAGAGAGCCTCTCCTTCTGTTCGCTAATTGCTTCATAACGAATGTATCTCTACGTCTCTCCATCCACTTTGTGGTCTACAATAACTATTTCTCAATTGCTGGAAGAAATTCTGTAATTTGACCACTAATTCTTAAATAGTATTACTAATTTTTCTGTGGTCGTTCCGAAATACCAACACTCTCCTGTTGGGAGCTGCTAACGTTTTCTATTCTACAAGTTCTTACCTACTTTATTTCCCTCATGTCTACTGGAAGAAACGGAGGGGGATCGAGGCAACATTTCATCTAATTTATCTACCTCCCGCTCAAAATCCTCCATACTGCCTACCTCCAATTAGTCTTCTGTTGTACAAGACGACATGGGTGACCCTACACAAACAAGTATACCTCATCTCACCGAAGCTTCATCTACCATGTTATCTCCTATACTTGTTTCCGAACCTCCTTCCTCTCAAGTCAATATTAAGACTACCTCTAAACCAAATTCTTCATCATCCTTATACTCTGTGAAAAGAGTTAAAAAGGATCCTCCTACACCTACTGTCGCTCCTCCACCTCTCTCAGTAGAACTGCTTCTGGTTGAAATACGTGCTCTTAAACCATACATGGAGGAAACGAATACTCGACTGCAAAGCCTGGAAGATAATTAGTTTTCACTTCAAACCAAACTTACTTCGGTGGAAGGTCAAATCGAGTCATTGCAGGTCTCTACAAAACAAATTTCCCCTATGAAAGCTGAAATCTTACAACTTCAAAAACAGGTTGAAAACCTCGAAAATCGTAGCAGATGTAATAATTTATGTATTTATGGCCTATCCAAAGGGTTGGAAGGATCCAATTCTATTGCCTTCTTTCAGTCCTTTATTCCACTGTAACGCCCTGAACGTCTCAGGATCGTTCAACAGGCACGATAATGAGAACGCACCACTTGTGAAGGTTTAGTTATTTTAATGAAGGCAAAAATAATACAAGGAATAAACAAAGGTTATAGTCACTGGAATCCTCCAGGCTAAGTACGTTACCAGCCCACAGCACGGATGGTCCTAACCGTCCTCTGCATATACGCCGATCCCGGCGTATGCCAACAGAGGGCAGAAATGAAATGGCCGACAATGCCAATCGGTAGGCTGTGAGGGGCACGAAGAGTGTTGGGGAGAATCGAGGAGTCAGGGAAACACCCAGCCGGGGTCTCTACCTGAAGGGAGCAGCCGCTCAACCTCTTCCTCAGCCTGCACCGGGACGCGGAGTCACCTCCTGGTGATGCGTCACCGATACCCCAATCACAAGCAAAGAAGACTGAACCGAGAGCAGCCGCTCGATCGATCCTGTGGACTTCCGAGTCTGTAACGCGGCAAACACCTCCTGGTGTGCGTTACAGCTGGCAGTCCCTGTATCTCTGGTCGGGCTGGGAGTTACGACTCCAACCAGCAAAAGCGCCACTGCGCTTTGACTCAGCCGAGTCAAAAAGCGAAGCTCAATGGTTATCCGGTAGAGCTTCCGGGTCCTTCACAGGTGACGATGGGGCAAGACACGGCCCAGGGAGTAACGACTCGACCTACCTCCGTTCTTGCCTTACTGGAGCACCACTCCGGAACACTGCTCTTCACGAAGCAGGTACGTCGGTGTAAACACAATATCCGACAGCGTTGTACCTCCCGGTTCCTCCCTTTCTAGGGCGTGTTTTCCTTGAGTTATGTAACAGCTCTCCTGTTTACATAAGGGCGTGTTTTCCTTGAGTTATGTAACAGCTCTCCTGTTTACATAAGGGCGTGTTTTCCTTGAGTTATGTAACAGCTCTCCTGTTTACATAACCTCTCAACCGCTAAGCATCCTGGGAGATGTAGTCCGTTTTCGCTGGTTACCGTTTTCCTCCCCTCGCATGACAGGAATTCTTGACATCCACAATTGCTTGACATTCCGGATTCTCCTGTTTTGAGCATACAAAGAGCTCACAGATTAGGACGTCCTCCCTCTGCTTCTTCATCTCAGCTTAAACCGAGGGGTGTCATACTCTACTTCTTGGAATATACTGACTTGTTGAAAGTTTTGCAGGCAGCCAAAATCAAACGTTGCATCTCCTCGCAAGGTTCACAGTTGTTTTTCTCACTGGACTACGCCAACACCACTGCAGATAAAAGAAAAACCTTTCTTGCAATGCGACCAGCACTACGAGAGTCAAATGCCAGTTTCGGTTTGATACATCCTTGCCTCTTCAAAGTACCTGATAAAAATAAAACCACTACATATGAAGACCCAGCTTTACTTCAGCGTTTTCTTGAGAATTGCAGAGAGGATTCCATGGATTTTGCAGGACCATCTTCTTCCTGAGAACTTTATTTTTTTTTTCCCCATGTCAAATTGTAATTATTTATTTATTTTGTCTCGTCCTTGTCTGCGATAACTGAATTAATTTTCTCCTTTTCCCACATCTTTTCATTTCAGGTGTCCCTTTAGTCCTTCCCCTCCATTGTTCTCTATTGTTTAATCTATTTCACATTTTTCCCCGAGAATGTTTCTTATCATTTTTATGTTATATTTGTAGTCATGTATTTATTTTGTGTTTTCAGTGTTTATGACAAATAAACTAATTTTCCCTTTTTTCCTATATCCTCCCTTTTAGGTACTAGCTCCCTCCGATCTTTTATCCTCCATTGTTTTAATATTGTCTGGAATATTTCCTTCCTCGTGATCTACCCCGGAAGTGTTAAGTTGGTTAGACTTCTCGTCCTGTTGCCTCAACACCCTCCACCCATGTTTAAGTCTTTGGTATGTTTTGATGTTCTTCTTTTATCATTATCCTATTTTTTCCTCTTCTATTCTTCCTTTTCTTTCTTCCCTGCTCCACTTTCCTCTTTCCCTTATTTGGTTTTATCTCGTCATCATCCTTCCATCTTTTCTTATATTTCAATTCAATCTTTATTTCCTCATCCTCTTCTTTTCTTTTTTTTCTCCATTTCAAAAAATGTTTATCTTTCTTTTCATTAGCATGGATTGTTTATTGCATTGGTATTTATGCTGTAATATTGCGAGTGTTTTCTTTTATATGGTTGATTAATGACTTTGCGTATTGTTTCTTGAAACATTAAAGGTTTGGGTACACCTATTAAAAGGCAAATGGTACTCTCCCATTTATGCAATCTTAAGTCGGATATTGTTTTCCTACAAGAATCTCATTTAGTAGTTTCAGAACTTCTTAAGCTTAAGAGACAATAGGTAGGACATGTTTTCTCTTCCCCAGGCACTAGTAAACAAAAGGTACCATAATTCTTATTCATTTAGATGACGATGTTTGATGGCTCATTATTCATGTTAAAATTAATGATGTACCCGTTACTCTATTTAACATATATGCACCTACTAAACCGGACAACACTTTATGGCCTCACATTTCCTCGCTTTTGATGTCTATTGATACTCCATATGTTATTTTCGGAGGAGATTGTAATTTAATTGTTGACCCCTATATAGATCGTACTTCTAAAACACCTTTTATTTCTTCTCCAATGCACCAACTTTTTACCAATCTCATTGCTCATAGATCCCTCGTTGACTCTTGGAGACTCTGCCACCCACAACTTTGTGAATAAACTTTCTTCTCCCCCACTCACCTCTCACAATCACGAATAGATTATTTGTCTCAAAAGCGCTAACTCAATCTATTTTACATGCTGATATTGGTTCTATTTTGATCTCTGATCATGCTCCTGTAATATTGGACCTAGAACTACTCCCCATTACTACTTCTAAAAAGAGATGGCGTTTTAATACCTCGTTATTAGCTGACCAATCTTTTACTTCCTCCTTTGAAGATTTCATGAATTAATTTTTTTAACATAATTTATTTTCTGTTTCGTCCTTTTCTATTGTCTGGGACTCTTTTAAAGCTTCTGCCAGAGCCTTTATTATTTCTTATGTTGCTAAAAAGAAACGTCAAAATTCTCTTAAAGCGGATGAACTTCTTAAATCCATTAATTTACTTGAGTCCCTATATACAGTAAATAATTCTACAGCTGATGTTAATAACTTAATCAAAGAAAAATTTAAATACAATAAATTATCCACAGAAAATGACTCTGCCTACCTTCTTAAAGGTAGTGCTCGTTACTATGGTGGTCAAAATAAAGCGGGCAAGCTTCTTGCTTCATACCTCACAATTAAAAAAGAACGCTCCGATATTGATTATGTATTAAATTCTCTCTCTGCTCCAATCACTAAACATCTTGAGATTTTAGATGAATTCAAAAAGTATTATACTTATCTATATACTCCTGAATCCTCTCCAGACTCCCTGGACATACAAAATTATCTTGCCTCCATACAAAAACAATTTCCCACAGATGTTAATTTTTCTTCACTGGAGCAAGATATCTCCATAAAAGATATTTCCCAAGCCCTAAAACTTCTAAACACGGGGAAAGCACCCGGCCCAGATGGATTCCCTGAGGAATTCTACTCCCATTTTTCCAAAGCCCTTCTTCCCAATCTCCTCTCTTCGTGTTCATATTTTATCTCCTCGAATGCTTCCTCCGGTACTTTTCAAGATGCTCTTATTTGCTTAATCCCTAAAGACGGAAAATACCCTCATTTCTGTAAAAACTATAGACCAATATCATTAGTCAATTCTGATTATAAAATATTCGCTAAAATATTAGCTCTCCGATTAGAACCTATCTTACAATCTATTATTTGTAAAGAACAGTCTGGCTTTATTAAAGGTCAGAATATCTCGGACAATACCCGGACCTTCTTTAATATATTACATAAAGCTAACAAATATCCCCATTCTCTCGCAGCCATCTCTTCAGATGTGGAGAAAGCTTTTGACCGAAAGGATTGGTCTTTTATTTTTCATACTTTATCCTGGTTCAGTTTCAGTCCCAAATTCATTTCTTATATTTGTTATACACTTCACCCAAAGCCACCATTTTTACTTATGGTTCTTTTTCTGACTCCTTTATTTTACAGAGAGGTGTTTGTCAAGGCTGCTCCCTTTCCCCTCTCCTTTTCATTCTGGCTTTAGAACCCTTTCTAGATAAAATTAAGCAAAACTCTGAAATACATGGTTTCCAACATGATAAACTTCATAATAAAATGAGTGTCTATGCAGATGACATACTTTTATTTTTATCTAAACCACAAATATCCATTCCAGCCTTCGTAGCAGAAGTCAATGCTTTATCTTTATTTTGTGGTTACAAACTAAACCACGATAAATGTGAAATCTTACCTCTTATATCTTTTGTTTTAAGGAAGACTTTCTCTCGACTAATTTTTCATGGAATCCCCAACAAATTAAAATTTAGGCCTCGTTTGCACCCAATATTAAGAAAACGCTGTCCCTAAATATGAACCGTCTCTTCTCTACTTCTACTAATAAATGGCATCCTTTATACTTGTCCTGGTGGGGCAGACTTGATACCATTAAAATGATGCTTGCTCCCATCGTTTTCTACATGATGTCTGCTACCCTCTCACTCTTCCTGCATACTTTTTCAAAAATATTAACTCTATTCTTTCTACATTTTTATGGAACAAGAAAAAGCCACGCATGTCTTTAATTAAGCTAAAGCGCCCTAAATCTCAAGGTGGGGTTACTTTTCTAGATTTTCAACTTTACCATAACGCCTTCCTTCTTAAACAACTCTCCAAATCATTAAAGGACTCTACACCCAACCCCTCTCCATTATGGAAGGATTTATGACATTCCTTGTTATCCCCTTTCTCCCTTGATGAATCCCTCACTTTCACTCATAAATCTCGCTTTCTATCTACACCTATACATAACACTACCCAAACTATTTCACTCCTTTATGTTATGACACCTCTCAGCTAAAGACCAAATTTCCTAATTAATCTATTTGGCATAATATATTTCTTAAAATTAAAAATAAACCAATTTTCTGGAAGACTTGGCGAGATAGAGGTCTACTGAAGATTCATTAGTTATACTCAAACGTTTCTTTTCTTACTTTCTCTGATGCACAATCACTTTATCATTTGCCAAAATCCTCTTCTGCCAAATTTAATTTATTGATCAAACACTTATCAGATTCTCTACTTCATTTATCCTCTATACCACACTCCTCTTTTCCCCAACGCAACATTCTTCCCATTTTAAGTACCCAAACTAGTGCCTCCGTTATTTACAAATTCCTTAGTACACCCATTGTACATAGATCTAAGACCCACACAGAGCTCCAATGGGAATTTGATTTCCACTCTTTGTAGATTGTTACATTTTGGGATAAATTATGGTTGAAACTCCGCAAGACCTCAAGATCATCCAGCATGACTCAAACACTTTTCTTTATATACAACCGACTTCGGTTTACACCATTATCTTTGCATAAATTTCAAACCACACTTTCTTCAGACTGTTGGTTTTGTAAAGCTTCTCATGCAGGCTTATTTCATATGCTCTTTTCCTGACCCTATACACATCAGTTTTGGTTGAAAGTATGGTCTCAACTTACACCATTTGCCATACCCATTTCCCTTTCTTCCCTGGAGCTATATTTGTAGGTACACTATCTGATCATTGGCAAACCCTCTCTCACAACATGACCATTGTGGATTTATTAATGGCTATTTCTTTCCAACAAATAACAAAAAAATTGGAAATATTCCACACAACTTTCCTTTCAATCTTGGTGGTACAGTGTCTGTTTCAACCATCAACTGGATCGCGTATATGTTTCTCCTAGGTCTCTACTCCTGAAGAGAAAATGCATATGGTCTCCAGTGACTGTTTTCTTAGATGACTCTGCACATAAATCTAACCATCATCATCCTTCGTCGGAAAAAGTCCCCAAACCACCGTGATTTGTTAATAATTATATACTGTTGTTTTACAATTTGTAATTATATATTTTCTCTTTTTTTGCTCACTTTAAATTGCTATCATACTCTGTTTTACAGCAATTTCCTCTATATATTGTTCGATACCTTTTTTAATTTATTATGCTTTTTTACCTTCATATGTATTTAATTGATCACAGTATTAGTATTTCCTTTACCCTTGTTTCTCCTTTCCCTCCTCCCTCTCCCCCCTCTTTCATCTCTTTTCTTTCACAAGTCTTATAACAAGAAGTTCTATATGCAACTATTTTCGATCCATTATTCCTTGTTTTTATATTGTGGAAATCTCAATCCACTTAAAGTTTTCTACTTATCATCTGATAGCTATTTGATTGCTTGAACTTGGTTGCATTTTCTCAAAATTAAAATCGATGTTTAAAACTTAAAGCTGCTACAATGTATCTTTTTACTAGAGTACAGCAAGTGGTTTGGATTGTAACCCACTTATATTACAATGTTTACAAGCGTTACGAGTCTGCCCCACTAACTAGGACCGTTATTTCTGTGTACCGCATAATCTATGGCAACATGATTCCTAGCTGCTGTTGCATAGCAGCACATGACTGAGCAGCCATTTCTTGGCACTTTAGCTCTTCTCTCCTTTTGAGTGTTTTGCATCTCTACTATGGCGGTCTCCTGTCTATACGCCACCCTTCAGCGTACACCACACGTTCCTTGCCCATTCATGGCAGACATCAAGGGGGCATTTGCAGACGTCATTCATTGTCTGGAAGCCCCAGAATGGTCCACTCAGTGCCTCACTGGCGAGCCATAGGACTTATCACAATCAAATGTGGAGTCTAAACCAGATTTAACTCAGCATCCATGGTTGTCCATGCATAACCCGCGGATGCCCACGGGTCATTTATGAACATAGAAAGAAATTGGGGCAGTTCTGCACTTTGCTATTTATTAGACATACAATGTTGAGCTCCCCCAACCAAATGTTTTTGCTTACCACAAGGTGTTCTCATAGTGAATTAGCATACTTTGTACTTGGAAAAAACACAATACAAAAAGGTAGCTTCAGCTGGTTTCCAAATGTTCTTGTCATATTGTTTCCTTCCCCAATACGCCTCAGTGTTAGCAACTGACCTCAGGTTCTTTACACCCAAGGTGCCTTAGAGGAATATATTATCTCTCTTGCATTAGAGGAATATATTATCTGCCTCTGGAATATTCCTTAGGTTACAGTATCGCATTCTGTCACCAACTGCTGCCTTCACACGAGGAATGTATCTCAACCACAGGAATATCTGCGCGTTGAACAACTCATCGAGTGGTTATACACATTGGTAAACCTAAATTAATGGTTCCACGATATCACATATAAGTTTTAAGATCCATTTATTCTCAAATGTGTCAATTTACCTCTGGAAGCATTAGAAAAAGCTGTGTTATGTCCCAGCGGTTTCAAAACCCTGGCGGTACCTGGTTTTCCACAAAACCCTAAGTGACTGACCTGGTTTTCCACTAAACAGCAGGTTTACATACATATTCCAAGCATGCAGCAAGCATGAGCAAAATGTATAAGAAACAGTACTCAATATTATTAAAGAAGGGAAATTAATGTAAGATTACACAAACTGCAATACTAAATTTGCAACTGGAACACATCAATGCAATCACTAATAACATGCCACAGTTATCGCATTATAAAAATTCTCCAAATGCAGGGGGTTCTTGACAAGCTAATGCTTTGTTTGGCAATACAACTAGTTTGTGAAAACGAAAAGTTCTGCATCATTGGCTCACATGAAATGTTCTCATTTGACTCGTGCATCTCCAGTGATGGTGAAAGTGGTGAAGCCACTGTCTTATCAGGGCTAATTCTCTAGGGTCATCGCTGGACTAAAGGTTAACCTCTTCTAAAAGTAAGACCATGGTGTCCCTTCTACAAAGGAGCCCCCCCCCAACCCCCTCCATACCTGCTGTATGCCAAGTGGTCCCTGATGTCAGACGGTCTCTCTCCAATAGGACCACATTCTTGACTCCAAGCTTCGCTAGATGGTAAATCGTTTGGCATCCTAGACTACCCCCGCCAATCACGACCACCTCTGCAGATTTGGGGAGCGCCTTGGTTGGCCCTTTGGATTCACTGCTTTCTTCTTTTAGAGTTTTGGTGTACGGGACGTTCTTCTCAGATGTCTGGCTCACACTAGTACTGGAGTATCGGACGTTTCGCCTTAGCGCAGGTGTCCTGTAGGAAACAGCTTTTATAAAAGCCTGTCTCAGGGGGGACATGATGACCTGAAATAACAAAATGATTGTGAAATAAGAACATTCAACGAAAATCACACCTTGTAAAGAAAATAAAAGTTTATTTTGCATTTTACAGAGGATATTGCATACAAATCGCCACTCAGTTATGATATATCAGATTTGTACATGAAATTAACGCATGTTTTCTCAAAAAAGAGAGCTACTTACATTAACTGTTAGGCAATTCCACCCAACAATTGAAGTTTGTAAAAAAAATATGTAGATTTCAGAGAGAAAAAAAAATATATATATATATATATATATATATATATATATATATATATATATATATATATATATATACACACGTATGTGTGTTTTTCTTTCGCAGTGCGCAGATGTAACATGGACTACCATTAACTCCTCTATTCCCCTTATGTTACTTTTCAACTTTTGTCATTTCTTTAGGGTGTTCTGATGGAAAAAGAATGCATTTTCAACAGTTTCAAATTTTTCACTCCAGACTGGACATACACTTACATCTTAAGGGGTGCCATACTTTGCTGCTCTAACGATTCATATATGTATATGGAAATATATGCTTATGAAATCGTAGATACTTACTTCTTTTGCCATGGGAGCTGAAAACAGTAGGAAATGAGGCAAGGTTAACAATCTCTAGGACAGGACTAACTCCAGTCGGCTGTTCCAAAAATTCACAATTACTTTGTATAAGGAAAATTTTTACACTATGGTTTTCAGTGGACCTTATTTTCAGGTGTGCCTGTAAGGGCTCGCTTGGACTCATCCGTGGGATACATGAACCGAGGATTCAACTTCCAACCTCAAAAGCAGCAACTGGTCCATCTGTTCACAGCGGCTGCGGGTGTCCAGTCCCGTAAACTTCCCTTCTTCAAACAGAACGCAAGCACAGATTATTTTTGATGAGCAAATGAAAAAAAATGTCTCCACACTAAACCCTGTGTCCCATTCATCCATGGACTGGTTGATCATTGCCTAATGTCAGCTCAACATGCTTTGATCGCATATTAATTCACGTAGACACTCTCCTCATTAACTGCATGGCCTTGTGTGCACCTTGTCATGCACGGGTAAAACGTAGTGACCTGGAGAATGTGTCACCTCCGCCCGTAAAACACACGTATCCAAAGCCAAATGCTTCACAGCACTGTGGTTAACAATCATTTACCACCCAGATGAGAATTCATGACTAATGCGATCCTTTTCACAGACCACCTAGAAGTACTCAAAGGAGTTTTTAGCACCAGTGCTTGAAGGATACAAAACCAGTGCTCAGGCCAACTCTCAGTTTAATGTGACTGAGGCTAAACAGCAGAAAGTTGTTCACAACTTAATAAAGACGCAGATCTTCCAGTTCCAAAATGGATTCTGTTGCTCCTTTCCAAACAAGGTAGTCTGAAGTGCTGCAGATGTGACACAGCCCTTTGGGACATTTGAATTTTGCATACTCCCAAACACACATGTCCTACAAGACTTACACGCCACAATGTCGGGCACTCCATAGCATTTAATGGTTACTAGCTTCAAAATTGCCGACAAGGTGGATCGTCTTCATGTGTGAGAAATCTATCAGTGCTGCACAGTTATTTCATGCTTTGGACATGGGTGAGAGTAGCTTCCCTGTACAGAGATTATGCAACTTTCACGCTATCACCTGGATTGTTTATAAATGTATTCTATATAAATTAGGGCGGGACCAGTGTCTTCTTCCCGGATGGGGAGGATAAAAGCAGATTAAGAGTGAGAGGCTTCTCGAAGCATGGAGAGGCTTATTTTGAAGTCCATTTTGTCAGAGAACATTTTTGAGCACACGGTTGAGAGCTCTGCCACCTTATTGCTGGTTGTTGGGCAAACTTAGTGGTGGGAGCCCAAAGGTAGGCTTGTTCTTTTAAGCTTTACAGTATGAACAAGGGCTGAAGGTATTGGAATGATGAATATTAGGCATGGGGTGGTGAGTTAAATCATTTTCCCAGAATAACAGGAGGTTGAGCAGAGGTTGTGATTCAAACCTGGTTCTGCAGTTCCAAAGTCACCAGCTCTAGCGGCTAGCCCATACCTCATGACTGTTGGTATTTAATACCAGTATGTTAAGTGCACCAGGCAGAAACCATTAAAGTGTAACTTTTCAAAGAAGTGCAGCCAGTTCAGGGTTTATTGCAAGGTGCCAATGGGAAACCTTCTTAAGGCTCGAAGGAGCAGCCATGATGCTTAATGTTGCACCAGGTGAGGTGTATGTGTTGAAAAAGTATTCAAGATTAGGAGACAATCACCTAGCGTAGTCAGGATGTGTACTCCATGGCGCGCGCTCTCTCTTTGGTGTATAGGAAGAAAGACAGTGTGCATCTTGCTGAGAAGATTACTTATGCCCCCGACTTCAGAGTTCTCTAGCTACACAGTTAACTAATTTGATAAGATCTTTGGCATCAATGTCTTCATTCCCCATCTCCGTGTTAAATGTGATGGGATCAGTATCTCCAGTGGTGCTGGAACAATTTTCAGAGTAACGGTGGCAAATCAGCCACGTCCAATGAGCATGAGAGTGGTATGGATGTGGAATGTATCTGCAGGTGCATTTTAGAACACACCATCACATATATATTACTAAAGCATGTCGTGGTAGTGCACTGTCGTTTACAAAGAGCACATTTTCCATTGAAAGGACCACTAAATTTGCACTTGTAATGGAAAACCTATACTGCGCACAAAAGATAATCTGCAGAAATTGGTTTTCAGCGACTATCATTTGCGCATCCCCAAGTAAAGTATGTTGCTTAGTTTTTATGCTATTAAAATCTTTGTTTCCATCAAACTTCAGAATTGCAAAATAAAGTGCCTCATTTGTAATTTCTTAACTCCTGATATTTTGAAATATTAGTAGAGTTCATTTACAGGTATTTAAGCTTTGTTGTGTGTTAGAAAACAATCCGCATCCTACAGCCTTTCCTTTCAGACTTCCTGTACAACAGTAAGAATGTCACATAGTTCACTTTCCAAAATCCTCTCACTCTGCAGTCAGAGAAAGAAAACCAAACATCAAGCAAACAATTCAATGAATAAACAGCAATTAGTTAGAAGATATCACCTGACATTTGATCTCTTTGAGCAAAAATAAAATAATTAAATGCATATTTATTGATCTATCAGATTATGAAATCCAGCATGGTTATTTTGGGGGAGCTGCAGGACCCCCTACTCCTGTACTTCCAGCGCCTGCGATTATCTCTGAGGAAAAGGAGAACAAAAAATAAAAATTGAGAACAAATCCATTCCATGGGTTTACTAGGGCACACATCCATCAGTAGGATTATTTGTACTTCCTTGGACCAGTCACCAAGGCTCTTCAATCGAAGCTCCCAGGAACCATGCAGTGACACCGTACATAGAAATGTGGATGGAGGACATCGAATGCTTTAGGTTTGAATCCTTTCATGCATCTTCTGCAGTAATTTCAGAAATATTCTTTGGTTTCCAAAATGTATCACACAGAGGGTCTACAGCTGCTGAAGCTACAAACTCTTCATCTGGTACTCCACCAGAAGTCTTCTAATAGAGTGCGTTCTGCTAAAAGCTTAGTTTACGTGGCACATTTTGGCACAAGTTACAAACATCATCCAGGATCGTGTGTCGATTATTGTGATGTCCATTTTGTGGCAATTCTAATCCATTCATCCTTGATACTTCATCCTACACGGGAGCGCAATTGCCTAAACAAGCGTTATATTCGACTAAACTGCTTGCTGGTGACAACCTTGTAGGACTGGTAAACCGTGAGCCCTACATTATCCATGAGAATAATTGATTTCTGTAATTAGTCATTTCAGTAGGTCAGTTATTGTTGCTTTGGGGTACAGCTGGTTCAATCAAAGTTTTCTCTATTCTGCTATCCATCAAGGGGGGCCACTTTTAAAGAGGTATGGACAGTAGAAGACGCTGACAACTGTGCAGTTGAAAGCTTGGCAAGACTTTTGGTATTATACCTTACGGCATTGTCACACTCCAAAAATTAACTAATGCATTTCAAACTTTCACCTCTCGGGACAAATTCTCTTTCACCAGAGGGTGAAGATTCTTTGACGAGCCTTTAGAAATTACCATCTCAGAGCATCCCTAACTGAACTTAACTAGAAACCATGTAAGCCTGGATTCTTCCTTCCCTTGTCATCTATGCATGATTGACTGCAAATTATGTATTGCTTTGGAAAGTAGCCCTAACGTTTTGCAAAGTTGTGCATTGCCCTACTGCGTGTTATGGGACATCCAATATGTTGTATATTATTGTTCCAATGCAACCATCTATGGTTTTTGACACAAATCACTATCTGCTCAAAATGGAAGACAGGGTTTCCTCCCCACCCCCAATGTATGCCTCCTTGATGCAGATGTGAATTTGGAGAAAGGTTTTCTCTGCTTTTGCATGTGCTGTACAGCACACACGCAAAAGTGAACAAGTTTTAAACTACGAATAAGCATAGGATTTTGTACTGGAAGGGTGCCCGTCCAGTAAAAGAAAATCAATCAATCAATCTCTCTCTCTCTCTCTCTCTCTCTCTCTCATAAGGGGAGAAACAGTAGGTTATAGGCAGTACTTTAAATAGAAATATAGAAGTGCAGGTACTCAATCTTTAGAGTACATGTTAGCTCCTACAAAGTGCCGGTACTATCCCATTAATTATATTTCAGCAGAGCCGAGAAGTGCAGGGACTCGCTTTGAAATTAAAGAAGTGCAGGTACTCAGTACCGGACATTACCTGCCCATTTAAAGCGCTGGTTATAAGATACAGTACTGTCCTTTCACACAACACAGAAATGTTGGTTCCTGCATTGTGTGACTTCTAAGTAAATTTGTCCCTGCGTGTTTTCAGGATCCCAGCAGGGGCGTAACACAGGCCCCCGCAGTGCAGGGGGGGGGCCCTGAGCTGAGGCCCCCTAAGCAGAATACTAACTGAGGCCCGAGAGCTCTGGATGAAATCCGGAGCGGTGGCGCCCTCACAATCTTTCGTTGATGTAATCGAACCGAAATGAAAACTACAGCGAGCACAATATGCATGTGTCCACGTTTTTAAGAAAATACTCCCCATTTATTGAGTAAGAAAAAGTTTTCTTACTCAATAAATGGAAGTATTTTCTTAAAAACTAAAAACGCAGATGCCATGCTCATGCAACCAGCATTTCCTATCTGCCGTTCTGCCTAGCATTCCCCCATCACCGAAACTATGGTAAATGAGTGTTAACATATTCACACTTGGAAGCCAGCTCTCGGGATCAAACTAAATCAATAGAGTGGTATTTGCCATAGCAAAACAAAATACCTCTGTGTTCTGCAAAATATTTAAGCATTGATAAAGCCAATACGTCTGGCTATATGCTTTACTGGCATTGCTTCTTTATTGCTGAGTTTGTGTTGTGTTTTAGTGGCTTTATTGGTGAATCTGAGAATGTGCAAAACATTGAATGGGTGTGTACATGAATGGATAAATGAGTGTTTCAATGAATGGATAATTGATAGGTAAGTAAATGAATGCATGTATGGATATTTGAATGGGTAATTGCTTGAAAGAGTAGTTAAAACAAGTGCTCGCCATGACGTTTTCGTCGCCTTTTTCTGCCGTCCCACTTGGACCGGCTCGCCTGCTAAAAGGTTTCTTGTCTTTATGGGGCCATGTGTTTGGCCCCATAAAAAAGATAAGAAACCTTTTACGCCAGCAGGAAGTCAGATGAGCCAGTCCAACTGGGACGGCTCTAAAAGAGAAAAGTGTACGTCACTGGAAGCTCTTTTCCAATGGCTGGCCACCGTTTAGCATAAACGGTGATGCCAGCCAATGGAAAAGAGGGGTGGGGCTTAAAACCCGCCAGTGAAAGCTACCCAAAAACATAAAATCTCGCCAGCGAGACTGTGCATGTCTGCGCAGCCTAAGCTAGCCGAGACCTAAAAAAATGGAATATGGATAAATGTGTGATGGCAAGGATGTGTGCAGAGAGGTTAAACCAATCAATGGCAGAAGTGATGATATTAAAATGCTAAGGATTGCCAATATTATGCCAGTGCAAGCATTACACCAAGCATGGACACCATTATACCAACAATGTCCACATTATATTAAGAATAACCTCAAATATGCCATTTCAGTCATCTCATAGGAGTGAGCAGTATCATGCCATGGGAGTCAAAGCTGTTCCAAAGAATTGCAGCCCTAAGGCTAGAGCCAGCATGTGCAAAGGTAAAGTTAGGATTTTGGTCTACGTTTAGAACAAAAGTGTAACTTTAATATTTTTTGGTATTCACAAAGATAAGTTATGAGTAGTATCTTAATGATTGAGGAGTTTCCACACGCGGATGGACCTCTACCCCAAGTGCGGAGATTCCACTCCGAGTGCAGTGACTCTGCTAGGAATTTGGAAACTCTTTAGTCGTAAACATGTTACTCGCAACTTACCTTTGTGCACACTGAAAAGTAGTAAAGTTGGACTTTTGGTCTAAACTTAGACCAAAAGTCTAACTTTGCCTTTTGTGAATTGGGCCCATTGTGTTTGAGGTGGGTTTGAACATATCAGTGATTTCCACATTCTGTCATAATTGCCATCATTATGACAAGAATTGCCACCATAATGCCAGAGACAGAAATATACTAAAGTGGATACCATCATGTCATGGTGTCCACAGTATATGCAAAGAACTGTTACTATTAAGCTACGGCCTGCATTATGCTACGGGTGGCTTCCATCATGCTTTGAATGCCAACATTACACCTATAGTACATAGCCTATAGTCCTTTTGCCCATCACTTTCAGCTACACATACAGGCAAAGAATGATGTTTACCTTATCAAAAATTTACACTACAAAGTGAATTTTCTATAAGGAGCAAATGCATACTCGTTTGCCAATGCCCTTTTTTATAGCAATGTTAGAGGCTCATTGTGATTTGATACAACATAGAGACCGTGATTTAGTATGCCTTTTAGAATGGTCATATGATCTCAGCTGATGCCACAACACAATACAACACCACTGAAATAAAACAGCACAGCAAAACAACAGCACACCACAAGGTCAATATACCAAAACATCACAAACATAACAGAATAACAATACAAATTACTGATTACTTTTTACTTGTTGTACGACCCTTATGTTATTGTTTAGCATTTGTTTTAGTTTTGTAGAACAGTGCTGAGTTGCTATATCAAGTTTTTTGATATACTGTGTTGCTGTTATAGCATTATTTAGTGTTTTTGGTATTTTGTTGCATTTTTATTCTATTATGTTCTTTTCCAAAAGGTTTTTTGTTTTGAATTTGATGTTATTGTATGTCTGCTATGGTGTGTAATTCTAGAGTTATGCTTGCATTTTGACTCTCATATTTGTTGTGTTTTTGTGCTGTGCTTTTGTAGTTGGTTGAGTTATGCGTCTTGGGTTGATACATTGCTTTGTTGTGTGTTGGTTTAGTGTGTGTGCTATTGTGTGTTATTTTTGTGTTTTTGTGCTATGGTTGTTGTGGTTTTTTTCTGTGTTACCTTTGGTTTCTAAGTAGTGCTGTTCTAATGTTGTAACTAATGTGTTGTTAAGGTTTTGTGTTTATGACGATATGTTGTTCTACTGTGTTATTATAATGGTGTGGTTCTATAATGTGATATTGTTGTTGAATTTAGTAATTGCTGTGCCATCCACTGCGATCCATCTGCAGTGTGGGTAAGAAGTACAGTGTGGGGTTACAGTGGGACTTTTAGAGGTAGTAGAGCAATGGTGGAGATTGTGTGGTGCTAGGACTTTTTACTGCATTGGTAGTGGAGTGGCTGGGGTGCACTTAGTTTAAAGGAGTTGATAAAAATGGGTTCGGTGAAAGTATCTTCATGATGGGTGGGAGGGCAATGGAGGGAAGTGGTAGCATGGTAGTGGGGTTTGGAAGGTTGGCGATGGTGGGAAGTACTGTGGTTCTGTTAAGTGGTAATAGATTGTTGGGTTCATAGTACAACTATGGAGTGTGGTAGTGTAAAGGTGATGGGTGAACTCATGGTACTGGGATATGTGTTTGAAGGATGGCAATCCCATGGTGGGGTTTATAGCGTGCTGCTATTTCTTGTCGTATCGTGCTAGCAGGAGAACGTGGTGCCTGGATGCAAAAAATAGAGTTGATGCACACGCTTTAGAGACCTGGTTAGACAAACTGAACAAAGGCTTTTTTAAATGTGGACACTGCGGCATGTGTAGACATGCTCAAGACAGAACTTTACATTTTCAGGGTAATGATGGTCATGTTTACAGAATTATGTCTAACATTACATGCATTACCAAATATGTGGCTTATGTTGTTGCCTGTAAGTGTGATAAGATTTACATAGGTAGCACCATTAGAGCCCTAAAGGATCGTGTCAGTGAACACATGAGAGCTATCCCATAGCTCAACATGTGTATGAGTGCAAGGCACAGGGCCTTATCAAATCTTTTCGATTTTTTGGCATTGAACATGTGAAGCTTGACCCACGTGGCGGCAACAGGGAGTTGAAATTGCGCAGATGGGAGGCACGATGGATTATGCGCATGAAGGCTGAAGAATTCGGTCTTAATTATGACCAGGAACTACAGTATTTTTTGGGTGACCAATAATATTATTATCCCCTGTGTAACTCGACACTTTGGTCATCTGTATATACCACATATGGGCATTATTAATTAATTCTCAATAACATTGTCTAAATTTGGGTATGCAATGGAGTTTCATGAATATTCTAACCATATTTCTATTTTTGTTGTAATGTAGCTGTAATGATTGGTGGGTTCGGTTCTGAAGTTTCTGTACTTTCCATTATGTTTATTGAGTCACACATGGGTTAGCTATTCAAATTTTAGACTTGGATATGCTAGGCGCGTTGCGAGATGAGGCGACTACTGTGAGATGTTATTAGACTATTTTAAGTGCATGAAATCAAAATATCGAATTTCCACCCATGCAAATATTAAATGGTCGCAGTGCCTATCGCTTCACATGAAACTTTTTGCTCGGATTTATTGAGACAAACCTAATAATAAGGTTTTACTATTGCAGTAGTAAATTTTGCTTCGTGGTGTGCGGTTATATTATGTGCCCCACTTACTTTCTGACTATTCAGTTACGGCGCTTCTAGTATATTGGGAGATATAATTACCTGTTTAAACATGGCGCCCTTTTTAACTTCGTTGTTAGTCACCTTTTCTATGGCTAGTGTTTGCTAGATGAACACGGAAGTGGCCTGGCAGCAGCGCCTGTTTCCTGTACTCGGGATTGCAGAAGCCGCGTTTGAGGTAAGCGGGATGGCGTTTTGTGCAACCGTCTTTTCTTAGGTTCATACATTAATGGATTAGAACGGGTGCTAATTTAGATTCTCTATTTTTAGGACATTTACTACGTCAAGTTGACGATTTTCGTTCAGGATTCATTGGCAATCAGATATTTTGGTACTGATATTGGAAATACTGATTAGGGTAAGTCAGAAAGAAATTTTTCTTGTAACCTATGAGTAGGTGCGTTCACGTTATCTTTAGGGTTCCGAATATTTTTCATTATTATTCTAGGTGCTTTTTACTCAGGCCGCTTACTTGGATGGCCACCTTATGATTTGGCTGTATCTAGATGTGGCATTAGAACGTATGATTACTATCCAGTTTCAACATGTATTTATTATTTTTTGACTTCATGGGTTTCATGATTGTTCGTGCCTCATGTGTGACGCAATGACTAATATAGAGCTATCTGTATTGTTGTAGGTTTGCAGTTCTTCAAATAATTAAGGTACAGATAATTCTTTTATAACTATTCACAGTATGAGACTCACACGGGTTGGTGAGTAGTTTCCTTAGAGGTACTGTTTCACTGATATCACCACTGTTTTATGTTCTTCAAAAGTGTCTTGTTTAGGACTCATGTCTTACACTGTTATTTCTACACTATGTTTTAACTCGGACTTATAATTTTGCCTGTTTTTTTAACTGTTTATCCTTTTGCTTTCAATTATTTGTACTATGTGTTATTTTTTCTGTGTATCTTTTGCCGCCATTCTCCTATACATCTGTTATTTGTGTTACTTCCAGCCCTGAGGAAGTCGTATGGGTTAATCCCCTTCAAACGACGAAACGCGTTGGGGAGTGGAAGAATTTCGTTAATAAATTGAGAAGAACGGAAGCTTTGCGCTGCATCTGATTTATTGAATTATTCATTTATTTTAAAGCGTGTGCATCAACTCTATTTTTTGCATCTATATCAATCTTGTATTGAGTTTTGTGGGATCTTGGGTGTTGTTCCCACTGTTGTTGGCACCGCTGTGATTTTGGTTCTTATATGTTTGATACTGTGTAACACTGTTTGTAGCGCCAATTTTGCCTTTCACACCCTATGATTTGTCTGTGGTGCCTGGATGTGTTGTATTGTTTGGGAGCTGTACAGTGGTTGCATGGTAATATTGACATTGTGTGTTTGACAGTGTCCGTGTGAGTAGTGACATTTCAGTTGTATGTGATGGTTGTGCGATTCTTTGCGGGTGAAGATGTGCTGGGGTAAATGTGTGGTTCTGAGAGGTAGTACTGTATTTTCTGGTGAATGATAAGGTTATGGTGGTCGGTAGTAGTGAGGTATTTTAGTGGGCGACCCATGGGCCAAGAACTGCAGAAAGCTCTTACAGGATAACAATATAAGAGAGTTTATTGAGAAGAGAAGAAGAGATCTGTTGTTCATTTTAGTGGTAAAAGAGAGAGGAAATCATGAGCTCTAAATGGCAAATAAATCTAACCTTCAGGAAGTGGAGGAAGAAGGAGAGGATTAATTGATGAGAACAATCCATGCTGATTACTAGCCTGGTTGAAAATGAGTGACTGAAAAAGGGGCTTTTAGCAGCGTTTTGTTTAGTAGCAGAGCAGCTTCGCTTAGTTAAGAACCTGGGAAGGTAGCAGGGTGGGTTGTGCTCGCAACGAAGACGGCCAAGAAGAGCCCTCAAGAATGATGTCGAGAGAAGTGGAGCTGGGAGGGGAGAAGTGTCTAACAGTAAAGGAGCAGAGGCCTTAGAGAGAGAGAGACGCAAAATGCAAGTGAAAGGAACTGATCGAAGGAGGCCTGGGGTTCACAACTTGAGAAGGAATAAATGTTCAGTCCCTCCTGAGGTCAGAGGTAAAGATTCACACGATTGCAGGACTGGCCCAGATTCCACTTGATACAACGCTGAGGCCAGAAAGTCGAGGGCCACTTACAGGACCGGACTGGAGCAGGGGCACTTTCAGGACTTGGCAGTAGCAGGCAGAGGTAGACAGGAGCAGTCAGGGGCTGTCAGGAGAAGGCAGGGCAAGACAGGATCAGACAGGAGCAGGCAGGGCTTGACAGGAGCTGGCAGAGGCAGACAGGAGCAGGCAGGGGCAGACCGGAGCAGGTAAGGGCAGGCAGGGTCTGACAGAAGCAGGCGGGGCAGACAGTAGCAGGCATGGTCTGACAAGGTCAGACACGGCCAGGCAGACAGAGGCAGGGACAGAGGGGAGCAGGCAGGACCTGACAGGAGAATGCAGGGGCAGGCAGGTCTGACTGGAGCAGGCAGGGGAAGACAGGAGCAGAGCAGGCATGGTCTGACAAGGTCAGACACGAACAGGCAGACAGAGGCAGGGACAGACAGGAGCAGTCAGGATCTGACAGGGGCAGGCAGGATCTGGCAGGGGCAGGCAGGAGCAGGCAGGGGCAGGCAGGAGAAGGCAGGGGCAGACAGGAGCAGGCAGGGGCAGACAGGAGAAGGCAGGGGCAGACAGGAGAAGGCAGGGGCAGACAGGAGAAGGCAGGGGCAGACAGGAGAAGGCAGGGGCAGACAGGAGAAGGCAGGGGCAGACAGGAGAAGGCAGGGGCAGACAGGAGAAGGCAGGGGCAGACAGGAGCAGGGGCAGACAGGGGAAGATAGTAGCATGCAGGCCTAACAAGAGCAGGCAGGGGCAGGCAGGGGCAGACAGGGGCAGGCAGGGGCAGGCAGGGGCAGGCAGGGGCAGGCAGGGGCAGGCAGGAGCAGGCAGGAGCAGGCACGGTCTGACAGGAGCTGACGGGGCAGGCAGGATCTGACAGGAGCAGGCAGACAGGAGAAGGCAGGGGAAGACAGGAGAAGGCAGGGGCAGACAGGAGAAGGCAGGGGCAGACAGGAGAAGGCAGGGGCAGACCGGAGCAGGTAAGGGCAGGCAGGGTCTGACAGAAGCAGGCGGGGCAGACAGTAGCAGGCATGGTCTGACAAGGTCAGACACGGCCAGGCAGACAGAGGCAGGGACAGAGGGGAGCAGGCAGGACCTGACAGGAGAATGCAGGGGCAGGCAGGTCTGACTGGAGCAGGCAGGGGCAGACAGGAGCAGAGCAGGCATGGTCTGACAAGGTCAGACACGAACAGGCAGACAGAGGCAGGGACAGACAGGAGCAGTCAGGATCTGACAGGGGCAGGCAGGATCTGGCAGGGGCAGGCAGGAGCAGGCAGGAGCAGGCAGGGGCAGGCAGGGGCAGGCACGGTCTGACAGGAGCTGACGGGGCAGGCAGGATCTGACAGGAGCAGGCAGACAGGAGAAGGCAGGGGCAGACAGGAGAAGGCAGGGGCAGACAGGAGCAGGCAGGGGCAGATAGTAGCATGCGGGCCTAACAAGAGCAGGCAAGGGCAGACAGGAGCGGGGCAGGCAGGAAGGGGCAACCAGGAGCAGGCAGGGGCAGACAGGAGCAGGCAGGGCCTAACAAGAGCAGGCAGGGGCAGACAGGAGCAGGCGGGGCAGGCAGGAAGGGGCAACCAGGAGCAGGCAGGGGCAGGCAGGAGCAGGCAGGGGCAGGCAGGAGCAGGCAGGGGCAGGCACGAGCAGGCAGGGGCAGGTGGCCAGGCAGGAGCAGGCGGGGCAGGCAGGGGCAGTCAGGATCTGACAGGAGACAGTAACCTTGCCAAGGGCTTCACACAGGCCGCAGGGCTGAGATCTGGGTGTCGCCATCTGCCTCCAGTGATAGATCTAACTTCTGGGCCATGCTTTGCAGGGGCTGTGGAGCTTTCCAGGAACTCTCAAGTATTTCCAGCAAAACTGCAAATCCAGTTGAGAAAGGTATAAATATTGTTTTCTCCCGTGAATTTTTTAAGATCTTGGAAAAGTAGTATTTCAATTACCTGACCCAGAATGGTGAGAGAGATTGGACTGAAGTTATTAATATCCCGAGGGTGCAGCAAAACTTTTACAGGAGGGGTTTCACAACGGCATTTTTCCAGGCAGTGAGGAAGGTGCCTTGTCCTAAAGGAAGACTCAACAGTTCCAACAAGGGGATCTTGAGCAGCAGAAATAGAGCTCCTTTAGCCTCTCTGGGCAGAATCTGAAGGGGGTCCTGTGGGTGCAGCCTGCAAGGGCGGCATCAAGGTTGGTTGCATCAACAAGTGCACAGGAGGTACGGTATCAAGGTTGGTTGCATCAACAGGTGCAAAGGAGGTACAGGTGGTAAGATCTTAAAGAAGGGTTGTTGGGTGTAGGCATTATTTCAGTCTGAATGTTTTCACGTATTTGTTTAATCTTAAAAAGAAAGTGCCAGACCTGTGCAAAGTTGTTGAGACTTTTAGAGAGTACCTGAACAAATATTGGGAAATTGCAATCCCTCTAATAAATGAAATGACTCTTTTGAGAGGTTCAGAGCTGGAGAGATGCAATCTAAAAAGCAATTGGGAGAGTGTCTCTGCCACAAATAAGTGACAAGAGACAAAGATGAAGGCCTAGTAAGGGAGCAGCAGAATGAATGGCTTGTTCGATGAATGCAATTTCACAGAGTCCACTTCATGTGAACATGTAAGAGCTGCACCATCAGGAGACTCCAGCCATAACCCTTGGCTCCCCCAGGACCATCAAGAGACTCCAGCCATTACCTGAGGTCTCCCAAGGCCATCAAGAGACTCCAGCTATAACCTGAGGTCTCCCAGGACCATCAAGAGACTCCAGCCACAGCCTGAGGTCTCCCTGGACCATCAGGAGACTCCAGCCATAAGCTGACGTCTCCGTGGACTATTGGGAGACTCCAACCATAAGTTGAGGTCACCCAGGACAACCAGGAGACTCCAGCCACAACCTGAGGTCTCCCAGGACCTTCAGAGGACTCCAGCCATAAGCTGAGGTCTCCCAGGACCACCAGGAGACTCCAGCCATAAGCTGAGGTCTCCCAGGACCATCAGGAGACTCCAGCCATAAGCTGATGTCTCCCAGAACCATCAGGAGACTCCAGCCATAAGCTGAGGTCTCCCAGGACCATCAGGCGACTCCAATCATAAGCTGAGTTCTCCCAGGTCCATCAGGAGACTCCAGCCATAAGCGGAGATCTCCCAGGACCATCTGTAGACTCCAGCTGTTACCTGAGGTCTCCCAGGACCATCAGAAGACTCCAACCATACGCTGAGGTCTGCCAGGGCCAGGAGGTGTCCTTTCTGGAGGCCAGAATAGAATGTTCCTCCACCAAGGAAGAAAGGGTGGAGGTTAAGATGGACATTCAGACCCCGACATTGCCATATAAGAACGGGTTTGTAAAGACCGGGGGCATATTTGTGAGAGCTTTGTGGCAGTGGCATAACAATGCCCCCACTTCCTCTGCAGTACAGAGAGCCCCCGAGCTCCAAGGATCCCCTTCAGGTCAGTGACCCGGCCTGAAAGCTCCTGAGTGAGTCCAGAGGGGGGCCCCTCCATGTACTTTGCAGGGGGGACCCCTCATGTTTCGTTACGCCACTGGATCCCAGGCAGCTGCAGAACCTCACAGCTGCCTACTACCCAAAGTCATGAGATGAGTCACTCCTGTCTTTTCAATCAGCAGTTAAAAGCATGCAGGGATTTGTAGTTTCACTTATTTTTTTTAAGTGTGGGCCCATAGGTCACAGCATGCTTAGATCTTTGGATGTACACGGGGCTTTAAGTGGGCCAGGCCCTGCTAGTGCGTTCTAAAGATAAATTGCTGAGACGGGTCGCTATCAAGCTCTCCATTTTTGCCCTCAACCCAGGGGCGTAACAAAGGCCCCCGCAGCCCCCCACGGTGCGTGGGGGCCCCCAGGCATACCCATACTAGAGGGGGGCCCCTTTAGCCCCTACTGATGTGAGAGGCCCAGTGTGCATATCTTGCAGGGGGGGTCCCCCTCACATTTTGTTATGCCCCTACCTCAACCTCAGGATGAGAAAAAAAAACTTAACCTGTATCGTATGTCACTACCAGCCATTGACAAAGCCAATAGCCCTGGCTTGTTGTAGGTGTAATATTACTTTTGTATTATATATCTGGATGCAATGACAGAAGCAGCAAAATGCCAGTCGGCGGCACACCATTCTCTGCACAGGCTCTTAGCTGAAGGGGTTTTAAACCACGCCATTAATTACATCGGGCACGTCCTTTTGAGAGGCCCCACCTCCCCAGTTTTTTCATCCCACTTACAGCCCTAGATTTACAGATACACCTGACTCTAGATCACCTTTATGGCGCGAGGCTACTTGACAGCTCGAGACAGTGGCCTCCAGGGAGCCTAAAAATAGTGATGGGATCATTGGAGTCCAGCAGGGAAAGGAGAGATGGGCCCCGACTCCCTGAAACAGCCGGAGACCGTCGTTTACTATCGCCTGTTGTGAATGAATACACGGCTCCCACAAGATCCGTGTCATACATACGTGACACCCTGGGACGGAGCAAATATCATTCTGGGACATGGCGTCCATACATTTACGAAAAGCACATGCGGAAAAACGTGAGAAATACCAAATTAAACACGATGATTACTCAACACGTGAATCTAAATCGGGGGGGAAAGGGCACACAAACTGTTCACACCTGGTATCGTACAAACTGTGCCCTCTTCATTTTGAATGTTGTTTCTGTACTCCGTTGACGTGCACGTCTGCAGTCCACCAAAGTGCTACGACGTGTCCTTAAAGTTCCATGCTGGTGCTAAACGAACATCTAAACAAACATGTGCTCCCCCTAACTTTCATGGCCATTTTTCACTCTTCACACCATTATCTGCGACTATTTACCCCATAATATACCCCAAAATAGAATTTAAAAGTGGTATCTCGTTTTCTGAAACTCGCAGACACGCTCTCGCGGTTGGTAAACAATCCAGGCGGGCTCACCCCTCCTCCTCGGCTGCACGCTGCCTGGCGCGACGAGGCTGCCCTCGGGGTGAAATGGCCAGTGTTTTACCTGTCTGTGCAGTAGCATGCCAGTGACGTCTGCGCCTTCACTTCCAGGGCCCGGTGACGGTCTCTTGTCCCCACGATTCTGCGAGTCAGAGAATGTACTCACATATGGTGGGCGGGGCCAGCTGCAGCCACATGGAAGCCTGCTGGCTGACTGCTGGCCAGCTACAACTGAACCCAGAGTTGTTAGCATGACCCTGTGCGTGCTGCTGGACACACAAGGTCCCTGCCAGCGGCAAATTATAACTTTTTGGAGAAAAAACTTAATTTTTTCAAAGGAACTATGTCGTGTAACAACGTCTGGTAGATGAGTTAATAACACTTTGCATTCTGGGATTTGTGGTTTTGTCAGAAAAAAACAGCTTTCAATGTTGCCATTAGAGACGAAGCCTGGTCTGCCAGCTGTCACGCATAACAAGGTGCTACACGATAGCTGTCTACATACATGTTCCTCTACACGTGGTAGAACACACAGACAAACAAAGTATTTGGAGGTATAAGAACTACTTTCAAAAATACAAATATGCCTTCATATTTTATTACTCGTCTAAATTTAAAGTGTGCTACATGTACTTTTTAGGTGGAACATAGCACCAGGACACCTGTCTCAGGTACATACATTTTCTAGTTCTGAGTTTTCATTGAAAAAAATGAGGACATTCTGGGAGTTGTAGTCTTGGAAAAGTCTTGTCCCAGTGACATGGCCCCACCGGCTCACCCTATGCATTCAGCTGGTGCTGAAGGTCATATGTCTGTAATCTGGCCCGTTCTTTTCTGTGTTCACACCTAGGAAAGAACAGCTGCAAGGTAAGGACCAGTGGTCGAAGTGGGGGAAATATAGTAGGGGAACTGTGGGCGGAGAATCAGAGGGCGCGAATAACCCATGGATTGGGTTAGTGGGCAAAGTCAGAGGTGTGGCAGAAAGAGCAAAATATCCCAGTTTTTAGTATTTGTTTTCCATTTCACTAACCAGTTACAGCTTATTACGTTATTTAATTTAACCAATGGATACACATGTTTATTTAAGGTTTAATATTATTTATTGACATTAAAATACATTCACAAAGTGGGATACGTTTCCAATCACAGAATGTCCCAAATATCCTTAAAAGTGGAATCGCAAGCCATTGGTCTCAGAGCCATGGAGTTTCTGTCATCAGCACCTCTACTCCCTTTTTCCACAAGAGCAGTTCAAACATGAATGGCAAAATATCCTAGTTTGCAAATGTTTTCCACATAATTATGGCTCTGCCATATTTGCCACATAATAAATCATCTGCTGCATAATCTGACGATTTTAACTAGTAAATTGTTTATAGCTCAAACGGACCAAAAGTTCCTAAAACATGTGACTTGTGCTGCTGTGAAGTGGAGGGCCCTTTGCAAAGGTTGACTGGTCACTTTTCTCACTGCTGCAGTTGTACGTTCCACTGGTACTAATAAGGAAAAATCTTTTCAGAGACTGTTAGCATTTGTAAAAATGTCAAAATAATAAAATATCAGAAACTTTACAGCACCACTAATACCAGTGTAAGGTGTCAGAGCACTTTACATCACACATATTACACAGAGACAATCAATCATATGTGTGTAAATCACTGTAAAGGAAATGTTACATAAGACAAAGGACTACAAGGTGTAGGAGTCACATGACAACCATACTAGTAGGCAGCATAGTTCAATAGTGATCGGTCTGGAGAAACACAAACTCAGAATTTAAAACGTAGTACCATGGTTGGTGGTTCTCTTTAATAAGCAAAACTGATTTCTACCCAAATTAACCCTTTTTCTGCAACATTAGGATAATCAAAAACTGGGGGAAAAACCATAACACTCTAATTTATCCCTTGCAGTTTGCATGCAGCTCTTACATCACAGTTAAGAGCTCACTGTTCTAAGTTAGGATTTTAACTTATTAACTGCATGTACTTCCCAAAAAGCCCACTATCCTGTATTGGACTTGCTCTTTCACAGCGCAGCTCCGTCTGGTAGCTGCTGCTGTCCCCGTGCACTGCTGCTGACCCAGAGGTCAGGAGTTCGAGGCTCTCCTCCACCCACAGGCTCCTGCCTGTGCCTCATCCCTGGTGGTCCAGTGGTAGAGCGTCACTTCTCTGGCTGGCGTTTTTCCTTTTGTCTCTTTCCTCTGGTTTTCTCACTTGCCACCCCTGTTGCCGCGATCCCCGTGGCCCCCCTACCAGCTCTCCAGCCCCCCGCAGCCAGGGCCGGCTCTAGGACGGTGCGATCGGTGCTACCGCACCGGGCGCTGACTTGGGGTGGGGTTGTCATTTTTGCAAGTGTATAAACATTTTAAAAGCACTACACCTTGTATTCCTGTCTGATGTAACATTTCCTATACACTGATTTACACACATGATTGTCTCTCTGCAATGTGTGTGTGATGTAAAGTGCTCTGACACCTTTCACTGGTATGAGTGGTGCTATAAAACTAAATGAATCTGAGAGACTGTGGTTATGGAAACTTGAGGAACACTGCTAAAGGGTGCTAGTGAGGGAATCCGTGACAGAGGTGGGCATTGGGGTGGGGCTCCAACAACCATTGTCGCACAGGGCACCATCAGTGTTAAAGCCGATCTAGCCCCTGCTCTGGACCAGACATCAACATGCCAGATGGCTACAAAATCACTTGCAAGGACCGCCCGATCTCCCAGGAGGAGGCATCGCCATCATCCACAAGAACACCCTCTGACTAACCACACATGCTGACGACCCAATGACGCCCATGGAACACCTCTACTTCCAGTTCCAGACCATCCAAACACCACCTTCCGCGGCCCCCTCATCTACAGGCCCCGCGGCCCCCGACCACCTTTCACAGATGCCATCGTAGACCTCATCGCACCCTATGCTCTCGCATCCATCTACTAAATCCTACTCAGAGACCTCAACTTCTACATGGACAACCCCAGTGAACAGAACACCGCCTCCCTACTGGAGAACCTCATCAGCATCGGACTCAAACAGGTAGACACCACACAAACCCACACTGCTGGACACATGCTCGACCCCATCTTTTCCACAAGCAAGAACATCAGCTACACTACAGCCACACCACCAAACTCTCCTGGACCGACCACCACTGCGTACATCTAACCTTGGCCACTCCCGCTGTACACCACCGTCCTCACTGCCCCCGTTGCAGCTGGATCAAGGCCACCAAATAACTTCTCGTTGACTCCCTCAGCACAACCACTCTGCCATCACCAATGGATTCCAACACCGTAGCATGCAACCTCCACCGATGGATTTCCAGCTGCGCCAACACTCTGACACCCCTCAACAAAAGACGTGGAAAGCAACACGCCAAGAAAGCCAACTGGTTCACCCCTGCACTCCACGAATCAAAATGCACCTGCAGACAACTCGAGAAGAGATGAAGAAACAGCAAAACCCCAGAAACCCACGTTACCTTCAAATCCGCCATCAATGCACACCATCTCCTCCTCAAAACCACAAAGTAAACAGCCCTCCAAGACAGAATCAACACCAATGTACACAACAGCAAAGAACTCTTCGCCATCATCAAGGTGTACGCCAGGCCCAACAGCAAGACCCCAGACGTCCCTCCCTCCCAAGACCTCTGGAACAAACTCGGCACCTTCTTGCACCACAAGATCGGGCAGATCTACGACAGCTCTGACACCCTAGGCCCTACCACTTTGCCCACCACCAGCACACGCAAACACACTGCACCCAACAGACTGTGCTCTGCTGGACCTCGCTCACAACAGAGGACACACTCAAGACCATGAACAGCATTCACTCAGGAGTCGCAGAGCAGCCACCGCCATTGCCCCCCAGCTCTGCTGCACCATCAACTGCCCCATGGAAACCGCCACCTTCCCCCGATGACTGGAAACATGCCGAGATCAACCCCCTGCTGAAGAAGCCATCCTCGGACCTGACTGACTTCAAATACTTCAGACCCATCTCCCTCCTCCGCTTCCAAGCCAAGGTCATCGATAACGCCATCAACGCCCAACATTTCGCATTCTTAGAAGTAAACCACATCCTGGGCATCTCCCAATTCGGCCTTCGAAGCAGCCACAGCACGGAGACCGCACTCTTCACAGCCGCCAACGATATCCGCTCCCTTCTCGACCAGGGTGAGACCCCAGCCCTCAGCCCTCATCCTCAGCTGCCTTCGAGACCGTCTCCCACCACACCCTAATCACGAGACTCCACGACGCTGGCATCCACGACAAGGCACTGGACTGGATCCTCTCCTTCCTCACTGGGTGAACCCAGCAAGTCAGACTACTCCGTTCCTCTCAGAACCGACAGAGATCAGCTGCGGAGTGACCCAGGGCTCCTTCCTGAGCCCCACCCTCTTCATCCTCTACATGACCCCCCTCGCAGCCATTGTCAGAAGCCACAGACTCAACATCGTCTCCTACGCCAAAAACACCCAGCTGATCCTCTATCTCACCAATGAACCTGCAACCGCCAGAACCAACTTCCACAGCGGAAGGAAGGCCGTTGCTACCTGGATGAATGACAGCTGCCTCATGCTCAACTCAGACAAGACCGAAGTACTCATCCTGGACCCACGCCTTCAGCATAGGATGATTCTTGGTGGCCAGCCACCCTGGGATCCCCTTCCACCCTGACAGACCACTTACGCAACCTCAGCATCATACTGGACTCATGGCTCACAAAAAAACACCAAATCGAAGCAGTTTCCTCACCCTGCTTCCACACACTCTGCCTGCTTTTGAAAGACATTCAGATGGATCTCCACAGAATCCAGAAAGACTGTCACCCATGCACACATCATCAGCAGACTTGACTACGGCAACACACTCTACACCGGCGTCACCCAGAAACAGCTCAAGAAACTAAAGAATGTCCAAAATGCCACAGCTAGACTTGTCTTCGACATCCCCCACCACAGCCACATCACACAACACCTCCGACAACTCCACTGGCTCCCAGTCAACAACAGAATCACCTACAAGCTCCTCACACATGCCTACAAAGCTCTCCATGACAAAAGACCAGCATACCTCAACCACCGCCTCACATTCCATGTGCCCTCCAGACAACTCTGTACCACCCAGCTCACCCTTGCCTCCATCGCCAGGATCCACAAGACCAGAACAGGATGAAGATCCTACTCCTACCTCATTGCTAAGACCTGGAGCATCTTGGTCCTCCACCTCAAGCAATCCGGGACGCTGGCCCAATTCAAGAAGGACCTCAAGACCTTGTTTTTCGAATGAACCTACCCCCTGAGAGATCAGCAGCCCCCCCCCACCCCAGTGCCTTGAGACACTCACTGGTGATTCGCCACGCTTTATAAGCCCCTGATTGATTGATTGATTGACAAAGTATAACTTCCCCCAATTAATAATTTGACTCTAATTATAGTGCCTGGTGCCAGAGGTTTCTGACTTCACAGTGCTGTAAACAATTGTCACTATTAGCCAACTCGGAGGCTGATATGACTTCTGTGTTTGTATTTATACCAAGCCTTAGAGTTTTGTGGCGTGTGTTCTCCTCTCCTGAATGCTAATGTTCTTGACCTTCAGGGCCAGAGTAGAAACCGAAACCAGCCCTGGTAAAAATGTTCGAACCTGCTCCACATTGCAGGATGCCGGAGCTAGAATGGGGACATTGGTGCTTCTATGTTTGGGTCAAAGCAGCACATCCAGCACTTGAAGCTGCCCCCTAGCATGCAGTCTAACGGGGAAATGCAGAGCGGCAGAATGGCCAGGCCGGCCCTGCTGACCCTACTGTTCAGAAGTGCTGATGGAATGTTTTAAGTTTTTATTTCACAAGCATAGTCCTTATTGGATCAAGTTATTGGCCTACCCATAAGTCATGTTTCCAGCTTTTCCTATGTCTATACTTTGGTATAATGTTCTCTCTTCAGAGCCATTTGACGCCAGTTACTTGCAAGCATTTGCAATTAAGTGCATACTGTGCTTGGATTACTCTTGAAAGTACTTTGAAACCATGTTGCACTAGTTACTCATGAAGCTTTTATGGGTGTGTGTGTGTGTGTGTGTGTGTGTACATCTTGTGTAGCTTATGCTCCACGCGGCCCAGTATTAACTGGTGAGCATTTTATATGCAAGTGTATACCTTGAATAGCTTCAATTCTGGTTGGTGCACAGGTAAACCCCTGCCATTCTGTGTGCAAGTGCATACCATCTTATGTCATTCTTAGTGTGGCACACTGGTAACTAAGGAGCATTTTGTATGTGAGTGCATACCCGACATAGCTTATACGTATCGTGGCGCACTGGTACCCCACAGTCATTTTGCATGCAAGTGCATACCATGCATACATTATTCTCATCTTGTTTGCAAGTGCATGCCTTCCTCGGCTTTTCCTCAAGAGTGACTCAAAAGAAAACGAATTCACTTGTCTACAAAATGCTTGCAAAAAGCTGGACTTACACATGAAGGCCCTTCCCACCGTGAACCTTGTGTTTTATTCAGTTTTTTTGTAAGCACCACACGAAGTTTCCTAGAAAAAAAATGCAACTTTGCACAACCCTAGGCAGTAGTTTGAACTCACTGTACACTCTTGACCAGTCTTGTACTGGTTGCATCTTTGTTTTATGCCTAATCAGGGGATTCTAGTCCTGGAGGGCTGTGGTGGACTGAATGAGTGCTCTGAATTGTGGTAGGAGCAGGGAGATTCAACTTGCCTATGAGTTGACAGTACTAAGTGGGAAGGAGGGGAAATCCTCACACTCTGAGGGTCACTAATGTTGTGAGTATTATGTTAACCTCAGAGATGACTGCTTGGCTTCTGTGATAAAGAATTGAGATTTTGTTTGTGTATTCAGTCACCTGACATCTAGGAAAGGTGTACTAAGTTGCGATGATAGGCGGTGCTCATTGTGGTGAAGAAGGACATTGGGGTCACATTGAAAGGAAGCAATGTTAAGGAGACACCCTATAGGTGACGTTCTGATGGTTGAGCACTACTTTATATCTTGTTCAGTTCTCTTAAGGAGTCACAAACAGTTACCTGGACCGCTTCTCCTCTTAGTCCTCTTTTCTCCACCAGCCGATACTAACATCAGTCTGCCTGCCAAGAGAAGGGAAATACATTCCATATTAAGGTAAAGACCTGGGGACAGTGGGCATTTCAGTCATTAACAAACCCTGAGAGTTAATCCCTTGTTGTTAAAAAAAAAAAAAAAAATGCCGACAGTAAAAAGCCAAAGCCTCCTAGACCTTGTTTTGGTCCATCCGTCCACAATTACACAAAATGCAGATCCAGCATTCAGGCCTATATTTTAGCATCAAATGTGTCCTTGCATACATTTTGACATGAGGCCTCCTTTTGTGCTAAGAGCCACGAGCAACAGCTGCTTTTGTTCCCATCGGTTTCATTGTTCCTGCGCATTTGTGCTAGAATTTTGCCACGAACCCTGCCCAATTATGCGGCATGACGTATTTTGGGGAATTTTGAGTAACAAGCATAATGCAAAGTTCCCAAAGTTATGAAAGATAATGCCTGTGCAACAGAAATTTCACTCTGGCCCGGATTATAGAGCATTCAAGAAGACAAGCAAGTAGTATTGGGTGATCAATACTCATCATCTTCTGTCTTTCACAGGTGTCCTCGCCCCTTTGGTCCGCGGGTCTATATTGGAATAAGCCCATACATGTTTTTAATCGGTCCTTATCATGTTTTGATAAGGTCGATGTCTTTGTAGTGTCTAGAGGCAATATGTTTTATAGGATAATTATTATCCATGAATCAAGGTTCATAAGAAAGATTGATCTGATTAATTTTTTTAACATATATATGTAAAACAGATTTTATTGTAGTTTCCCAAGGATGTATGATGCTGAATTGTCATACAATGTGTTTTAACATTTGTGATCTATCTTAGACCAAGCATCAAATCCCCTTTATAGTGTTTTCTTCCAAAATAAACAAGAAACATAACAATCTCTCCTCTCCAATCCCTCCCTTTTCCCAAGACATTTAAACAGGTCATTTACTGTCAATGTAAAGTTTGAGGACCCATGTATTCACTTTCTGAGTTGATCTTTATCCTCCTTAATTTTGTTTTATTTGTGTCTCTGGGCTCAACGCCTGGTATTTGAATATATAGTGGGATTGATGGTCTCACTGGCAAAGTGTTAAGATAATCTTGTAGTGCTGACCATATTTTTTCTAACATTTTTTGTGCTCAGTAGATTGGGGGTTATTTTCTCCAAGGCCATTGTTTGCCATAAAGATGTGGGTCCACAACTTATGGCAAACTATGGCCTTGGAGAAAATAACAGTAGGGCTTTTGATTTTATCTAATATAGCGTGAGCAGACATTTTGCTGCACTGAAGAGATGGCATAGCCATATTTTGCTGGTATGTCCGCCCCAACCCAGACATATTCACCCTTAATGTTCAATAGTACCACCGCTGGGTCTCTTGGTCCCTTTTCCCCCACTTAGGAGTCTATCACCCTTATGCATCAAGCTAAAATCCAGTCGGTAAAATACCGATTCCTTATTAGCTCCCGGTATTAAGTAAAAAATACCCAATCCCAATGCATCAACCCAAAAGCAGAAATCGGTATTTAAGGAATCCTTAAATAGCGATTCTTTAAATAGGGATTCCTTAAATACCGATTCCTTAAATAGCGATTGCATTTAAGGAATCCCAAAGTGAGATTCCTTAAATGCAATGCATCAAAGTTAAAAAATTAGCGATTTCGCTAATAAGGGGAGCAAATTACCATGAAGATGAACTGCATGGTAATTTGCAAAAACTTTGAAAAATGCACTTTTGTGCATTTTTCAAAGTTTCATGTTGCGCACACACATGCCCTTAGAGCATGGGTGTGTGCAACATATGTGCACATATCATTTTCAGGGGTGCAACAGGGTGTCCTTTTGACACCCTGGCACCCTTGAAAGTGCTCCAGCTATTAGCGATTCGGTAATACCGAATCGCTAATACAGAATGGCTTTACATTCATTCCTATGGGCCTCCAAGCCCATAGGAATGAATGGGTAGGTATTCCTTATTACCGATTCGGTATTACCGATTCGGTAATAAGGAATGTTAAGGAATCGCTATTTGAATAGCGATTCCTACATGCATAGCCTTTTGCTATTCCTTATTAGCGATTCCTTATTTTTCGCTAATAAGGAATCGCAAATGCTAATGTTGATGCATATGCCCCTATGTGGTTTAGTATCTCTTACCAGAATGGCTTGAGTTTATCGCATTCCCACCAGATGTGGAGGAATGCTCCTGTCTCAGTCCCGCATCACCAGCACTTCTCAGAGGTGTACAGGTACATGGTATTAGGTCTCCTGGGAGTTAAATACCACCTCATGAGTGCTGTGTATTCTCGTTCTCTGTCTTGGAGACTCTAGACGTTGTTGTGGATATTGAGCCAGTAGATTGACCACTATTTGTCACTACAAGCGCTCCCCAATTCAGTTTCCCAGGTAGTCTGATACGCTATTCTGGTCTTCAGGGCTCACTCCGTAAGGAGGATCTGAATCACTTTTGTGATTGACCCCTTTGTAGTGTCATAGCTGCCTAGCAGTATTTTTAATCGGGTTAGAAGTCTAGTTGCGGCCTCTTTGAGTCCTGGATTCATGACCCAGTGTCCTTTCTGATTGTTTTGATTTTGGTCTGTCTCTTAGAAAAGAGAAATTAAATTCTGTTTGTTGTATCAGAATTATTTAATTTGGCCTTTGTCAAACATGTCTCTAATCATATTTATTTATTTATTTATGGGTTTTATATAGCGCCTGAATCACCCCATACGGGGTATCTCTGCGCTTAGGACTGCCGGTTGACCAATAAAGAGAGTACGATTAGAAAAGTTCTGTTTTCAACAATTTCCTAAAGGCCACTAGGTTGGTACATTGACGTAGATGTAGAGGGAGGAGATTCCAGTAATGAGGTGCCAGATGGGAGAACGCCTTCCCTCCCATCCGCGCCAATTTAATGCGAGGGGTTTGCAGGTATGCAAGTTGGCTGGATCTCAGCAGTCTTGTAGGAGTATATCTTACAAGTTTCCGAGCTAGATAGCCAGGACCCAGGTTGTGTAGGGATTTGAAAACCATACAGCAGATTTTAAATCTGACTCTCTTTTTTATGGGGAGCCAATGAAGGTCACGAAGCAAGGGGGCTGAAGGGGTCCTGGGAAGTGCGTTGTTGACTAAGCGAGCTGCAGTATTCTGGACCACCTGCAATTTGTTTAAAGATTTTTCTTTGGCTGCAATTAATAGAGCATTGCAGTAGTCTAGTCTGCTAATTATCAATGCTTGGACCAGGGTTTTACGAGTGGTAATAGGAAGAAAGGGACAGACCCTCCGCAGCATGCGGAGAGTGTGGAAGCAGGTGACAGCGGTGCTGTTTACATGTTCTTCAAGAGTAAGATCGTTGTCCAAGCGCACACCCAAATCCTTTACAACCTCTTTAGGGGACGGGGCAGAGCCCAATCCCTCTGGCCACCAACTAGGGGACCATCTAAGTTTTGCCTCTCCAAACAGCATGATTTCTGATTTATCAGTGTTGAGTTGTAGAAAATTTTCCCTCATCCAATGCGCAACGCCCTTCATGCCCTCAGAAAAAGTGTCTTGGGTAAGTGGATTTGCTTTGTCGAATGACAGCAGAAGTTGTGTGTCATCGGCATAGGATATGGGGGAGAAC